>NC_134700.1:102388499-103703499 GCF_043290135.1 Rhipicephalus microplus
CTTTTCGCGCCCAGAATCTGTCAGCGCACTGTGGCTGGGATACATTGGGGACGCGAGCACGCCTCTTTTTTCTGCGTGCCCCTAACGGCGAATGTAAAAAACTTTTAGACAGGGCAGTGTGAGACACGCAGCTCCATGAGACAAGTGTGCGGTGCTTATAGTCACCGTACGTGGTGGATCGCTCGTAGGGCATGAACGAAGCAGAGTGGCGGGCACGTTGGAGATGCTTGCACACGGCTTCCTTGGCTCACGTCTCATCGGTGTTACCAGCGTGCTGTGTGCATTCTCGAGCGCGATCGAACTCATCGACACATGCACAGGCAGACGAACACACGGACGTGGGGACTGACGGACGCTTCGTCCACTCATCATCACTCACTCCGGGGGTATGCTGCGATTTTTTTATACGCGCCCAACGCAACAATCGTGATGTCAGGTAATTCAGGCGAGAGTTCTACCGATGAAAGTAAGAGTTTTAGCGGTGTGAGAGTGACACTTGTACTGTGATACTCCTACAGGTGAGTTGTCCCAAAGCAGCGCATCGCATTGCGCTTTTTAAATGCGAAGCATTTCTTAGCAAACTTCGGCGACTTTGAGCGTATCTATCTATCTATCTATCTATCTATCTATCTATCTATCTATCTATCTATCTATCTAACCACTTACCACCTCAAGCTCTCCTGGCCGTTTCGATAATGGTATCAATACCAAACTTGTTATACCATATTATGACTGTATGGCGAGCATAAGTGACTGATCGTATTAAGAAAATCATGAAATTCATGTCACGAATGTTATTATTTACATTTCATGATCTTGCTGCTCTTGCGGTGGTTTCGTTCACATGACAGGTTACAAAACTGACATAGAATGAAATGATTGCATGGAGAACACAAGTGAAAGACCTTAACATAAAAATCATCCCATGTGTGTCTTTTAAAAAGATTACTACCTGCCGCACTCATGATGCGCTCGCGGCCGTTTAGTAGCATCACATATACAAAGTGATATATTACGAGACATGAATGGTTGATAAAGGTATGTGGCTGGTGCAAACGTGATAATCATGAGATGCGTGTCATGTAACAACATCGCTACATGCCACGCGCATGGTGTGCTCGTGGCCGCTTCGCTAGCTTCACGTGCACCAAATTTTGTATTATATGATGTGAATAGACAACATGGGTAAATGACGATTCCAAACATACTAATAATGACATGCGTGTCGTGTAACAACATGACTACATGCTACGCTCATGATGCACTCACTGCCGTTTCGCTAGCTTCATATATACCAAGTTTGGTATTACGGGGCGTGAATGGATAACGAATATATCAGACTTGTGCAAACACATTTATTGTGAGATGCGTGTCATGTAACAACATGACCACATGCTACGCTCATGATGCGCTCGCGGCTGTTTCACTACCTTCACATGTACACACTTTGGTATTACGTGAGCGAACGGACGACATAGGTAAATGACACGTCCAAACATGATAATAATGACATGCGTGTCATGTAACAACATGACTGTATCTCTTGCCTGGTCTCATGACTGGTCTCTTGCCGTCTTATTTCTCTTTATGTCACGCGACGCACTGCCAGCTTTGTGCGCTCTTAACGCGCACAGTGCTCATAAAGCTGGTGTAGTAGAATAGAGCGACTGGAGCAATAGGCGTTCGCCAGATGCAACTCCGCATTCAAGAAGGGCACTGAAAGCATAGCGTGGGTTTTACCACATTCAAATGTAGATAGCGCAGTTGTCCCTCCCAGACTGGTGGGTATTCGAACGTTCAAAAATGTTCTTGGTTGTTTAAAAATTTGAAATTTGGAAGCAGAGGAGGGGGGAACGGTACATGTCACCTAATGCATACCGCTCTCATGTTGAATAAAACATGCGCTTGAAGTAGTAGCACCCACTGTTGTCCATGCAACCTGAATATTAAAAAACGCTACATTGTGAAACAAAAAAACATTGCTACTGAATTAAGAAGCACAGTTGCGGAGTACAGACAGACGTGGTATTTGCAGACACAGCTATTGGAAATATTTTACCTATTTTTAAATACTGTCACAGAACATATATTACACATAGCTTTTGTTAATTCAAGTATCGAGAAATAAACTGCAAAACAATTTGCTTTGCAAGAAAAAAGAACCAGCAAGAAATTAGGGAAATAATACACAATATGAAAACACACACAAAAGGAGGCAGACGTGCTCACTCATTAAAAAATGAACTGCTTTATATTTGATGCACATCTGAAAATGAAATAAATTGCGAGTCACTACTGCACATATCTGTCTCATTTTGACTGTGTATTTCGTGCCGTTTATCACTTCACTTAGTTTCAAAACCAATTAGTGCACAAACCCATTAACTGGAAATAGGTATCCTAGACTGTGACATGTTTTGAAAGAAAAGATCATGTGAAATAAGAGTACTTCACATTGCATGTTATCTAAGAGAGACGTAATGTGATGATAACATGAAAATGTCACTTTTCAATTTAACATACTGTGCAGCAGCAAAAGTTAGATGATCTTTTACTAGAATTAGGATTTAAACACCACGATAAGTGAAGTGGTATTAAATTTCGGAGCAAATTGTGTGTTCTATTACCTTGCACAGATGCCATAAAATAGCACCAGAACGCCATTCACAGAAATGTATGTCCTCCTACCCTTTACCCAAGCCCCACCGTGGTGATTCTAGTGGATAAGACACTCAGCTGGTGACCAGCAGGTTGTGGGATTGAATCCCGGCTGTGGCGGCTGCAGTGTCAATGGAGGTGAAAATGCTGTAAGCACGTGCCCAGATTTAGGTGCTCGTTCAAGAACCCCAGGTGGTCGAAATTTCCGGAGCCACCCACTACAGCGTTACATTGGGTTGCATAAAGAAAATATATGACAAATAAATTAACATAACGCAAATAGTCACTATTTTATTGTACATAGCATACAACCCAAAAAGATTGACAATAGTAAACATGAGCTATGACCTACTGCACCGATTGTAATAGTGAGATCTGTGTGAGTGAGGATCAATCTTCTGTTTTTCTAATCTTTCTCTTATGAGCAGACATCTTTTTTGTGACGAGAGTTTTTTTTAACTTTTAACATTCAAACTTTCCTCCTTGCATAGTAGGTAACAAATAAAGTATTTAGAACAATAAAATATAAGTTACAGGCACCAGCAGTCCAAAGGCGCTTATTGAAGGTGTTGTCAGTTCCCACACAATTGAAAGAGAAAATGGATAAGAAAGTAGGTGTGCGGTAAAACATGTGGTCTTATATAACATGTTTAGGATATCGTGCTAAAAGCCTTGACTATAAATTTGCTCAAGGCTTGTGTACAGCTCTCCCTTTATATATGTGTGTGTTTCTAAACTTGTGTGTTACAAAATCACAAATATTGACAAGATAATGCAAGTGGTGTTGGATTAACTTAATGTGATCATTCAAACACTTGCACAATCCATCTTTAGCTGCCCAGGCGACTTTGGTTCCTTCGACAGAAGTGTCGTCAGGGCGCTCTTTCTCTACAGCACATCCGCACCCGGAAGCCTAAAATAAAGACAAAAGTAATCCCCAAGAGTTTCACGACTGTCCAAAGACAAAGACATACTGTCCAAGATACAATATGCTTTGTCATGCTGGAGTGTTTTTAGTTCTTTCTGTGTGAGTAGAAGTAAGCATCGAAATCCGCTTTGTTTTCAACGGGAAACATGCTTGTTGGGGGTCTCCCAGGCAAAAAGCTGTGTAAACAATTTGACAGTACCTTGGGGCCTACAGAGGGTAGCACATACAACAGATTTCACATACAATAACAAACAGCATAGTAGAAAAGAAATATATATACAAGAAACATCTGAGCAATGATTCAGCATGATGCAAACGTGAAACATTAGTTAGGTTTGAGTAAAAAAGCTATTTATCAAGCAATTGGGCACATCCGATTTGAACAAACCAAATAAGGCACTGAAGTTAATCAGGGTTTTAAAATAATTGTAAAGTGCCCATAAGGAATATTCTAGTCTAGCTCTAATATAGTGTGTCAGTATACTGTGTCAGTATGTATGTAGTACTAGTGTTTGCCTGGTAGGTATACTGTAGTCATGAACATATTCAGTTTTCTTAATACCTAAAACTTAGTATGTTGCAGTCCAGCTGTTCATGTTCAATAAAGAATTGTTTATTGTAGCAGTTAGGTTACAAAATTGATGCTAAAATTCGGCAGACCCCACATACTTTGGGAATCGATGATATGCGAAACACGCGGATGCAAGGTGAATGTATTTTAATTTTTTTATTGAGCGATCTTATGAAGTGGAACTCCACATATGCACAAATTCTCACAAACATATACACTAAACAGCTGCATATGTTTCATTTGTTATGGGGAGATAATACACCGACGAAAATATTATTAGTTGTTTGCAGTTTTGTAATGATGCCAACAGAAACATGGATATTAGCCATACTAGAAGTGGTAGGCTGGTATGAAGCATTGGTGTTTGCACTGGGACTCGCGAGTATGGTAGCCCTCAACACTGCTACACAAATACCTCACATGAAGCTGCCCGACTACAATTGACTTTGATTTGGCCTCACGGTTGCATCATAGGAGTGCATATGTAATAGTTATAAAATTTGATAGCCAGTACTGCAACGAGAGTTCATGTTAGACAAGCATTAGAGACTATTTGGAAAGTATAGCCGAGGCTGGGCATGGCCCTGTGGTAGAATACTTAATCGCCAAGCAGAATACTAGGTTTCGATTCCTGCTGGGACACTTAACTTTTTTATTTGCATTAATTTGGCCAATGCTGCCTATGTCAGCTTTTTAACATGATAGTGTTGAAAAGCTCGTGTCGCAGAAAACCCACCTCCGGCGTCTACCCCGTTGGTTGTGAGCGAAAAATCGTATGTGCATCTGTGACCGAAAAATCAAGTTACCTAGTTTCTAGAAACTCAGAGAATTCCTACTTATGACCTAATAGAGCCGTGCTAAATGCTGCAAAACAAAACCCCCAGGTCGTACTACTAGACACTCAACACAGGGCTTAACACACGGAAGTCTCTTGACATCAGCCAAAAATTAACTTTTGATGTACAGCGCTACTCCTCTTCCCCATTTCACGACACACACAATGCCATGATAATTGTACCCTGGTATTTTTGATGGGCTATATCGCATGAAAAATACAAGGATTATGTCCAAAGAATGGCATCAAAGTTTACCGACATTTCATCGAAATAGAGACACAGGCTACTAGTTTTACTTTTAATGCTAAGAGCATTTAAGGTAAACGCATTGAAGATAGTTGGTGGCCTTTTTCACTATCTAGGTATCGATTTTGCACTATCCAGGTGTCGAAATTCTGCCATGTCAGTTATAGTTTACCGTTATTGCACGCTCAAGAAAAGTGTGGCTCTGAAAGCATCAACACAGTGTTTTGCCAGATCTTCTAAGAAGGCAGTCCTTATTATTGCTAATGTTTCCAATTTTTGTGCAATAAATTTCGTGCCTTGCATCCAAACGAACCTCCATCCTACTTGTTGTTTTGCATTCGTGCTCTCACTAACTGCTTACCTTGTCTTGTCAAGTGTTCCTTGACATAAATAGGACTACTTAATCTAAAACGAAAGGCAACTGTAGACAGATATAAGTTTTTTGTCTTATCCAGAACATTTCATTTGTGACATCGGGCACAATGAACTACTAATTTTTTCAAACTAGGCTTGTTTGTTTCTACTCTATCTGTAGTGTCAATATCAACACGAGTAAGGGTTTTTCCATCATCGCACAATAATTTCAGACAGCGTGAAAAGAAAACCCTCATCTAGGACACCTTTGATGTCAGATAGTTCAACCTTGTATACAGTGTAAATTCTTCAATCTTCATCTGTAATTGCTTATTTTCACCTGAAAGTTTTTTGTGCCTCTTTCAAGGTACGACAGGCTCTTCATGCAAAGCCTTTATTAATATAGAGAGTGCGTTAACACTGTAACCAGCTTCATTCCACATTACTTGAAAGACCAACGTTTAGCATAAATTTTGTGCTGGAAATCCTCTGCTTACCATGACAAACAATTCACAGGAAACATTAGTACTCTTGCTTGGCAGAAGTGCATGCAGTCATACTAACACAATTAAAGCAAGAAATAAGTGTCTCACCTGTGCAAAAATGATTTTGGCAAGCACTGTGAAGACCACACACACTGCTGTCAAACTGAGGGGAATATGGAGAGCACTTCATATAAATAGGCAGCGTTCAGTAGCTTGGTGAGGCACAGCGCATGAGCAGGGTAAAAAGAGCTGATGCTTGGAACAATGGTTCAGAGTTTGCTGGTGCTTGGGCTCCGTGACCTTGTCAGGAACTTTCCTTGAGCAGCCTCACTCACATGAAATGACAGACTGCGCCGAAGAATTTCTGCACCGCTGCAAAAAATTATTTTGGTGAGGTTTGTCTAGACTGCATGCGCTGCTTGCCAAATTGTAGTGAATGGCTTGAAACGCATGGCCAACATATATTTAGTGGCAAGCCACTGAGAAATACAAAAAGGGCATGCTGCAGTATAAATAGAACGAAAAACATGCTGTTGCAGAGCTTTTCATGTTGATGTCCTACATGTGGATTTTCATTCACCTTTATAGCTCGCTCATGCACGAGGATGAAGTTAGAACTCTTAGATGAGGACACCCCCTTTTAGCTGTATCAGCTGCGTGTAATTAAGAGATAAGCATGCATGACTAATGTTGTTGCTTGCGATCAATAAATTCTGTTCTTGAAGCTGACCAAATATATGCACGAGGGCATCCATAGAGGCACATTTGCATTTCTGTAGTTATGATACCCATTGATGTGTTTCTTAGGTAAATGCCATGCAATATGCATCATATAAATATTTAATACGTAAAATTGCAATACCACTGCATATACATATCAGTATGCGCATATGCATCCATTGCAGATAAAACATACCACTAAAGGAATACTGACACATGAATTTTTTACCAAGGTAGTGGAGGGCTTCAGAAATTTCGACCACCTGAGGTTCTTTAACGAGCACCCAAATCTGAGCACACAGGCCTACAGCATTTCCGCCTCCATCGAAAAAGCAGCCACCAATACCGGGATTTCATCCCGTGACCTTCGGGTCAGAAACCGAGTACCTTAGCGACTAGACCACTGCGACAGTACTTCAATCTCCTTGTTCCCCCGTGTAGGGTGGCAGACCGGCTTTGATGGTCTGGCTAACGTCCCTGCCTTTCCTTCTCTCCCGTTTCTTCTCTTGAGTTCAACTAATAGAGCTTCCCTCAAGCGGCTAACTTTTGGACGTTTAAAATTTACCTGAAATTCAGTTCACTAAATGAATATTGCGTGCTGCTTCATTGTAATCATTTATCTAAATTGTTCTGGTTGGCTAAAAAGACATTACTCCTCACTTCTAATCAAACAGCACAAGCTGTCGAATGACCATAGGGGGGAAAAGTGGAAACGCTAAGACAAAACATCAATCTTGAACCACATGCCATCACAATAAAGCAGGCAAGCTTCTGCAATAATGACCGGCAACCAGGATCTCAGAAACTACAGATAGCTACATAACGTAATGATTTCCCAACATGACGTAAAGGCAGCAGGATCACATTGTGCCTAACCTGCTTCATTATGATAACGATGAGTTTACAACGTTATTTGCCTCTGTATGCTAATAACAATTCACCTTTCAAAGCATGTGACAATAACGTTCAATACGACATCATGAATCTTGCATCCTACCATGTGGTCTAAGTACCAACAAGGAGGTTTTAGTGACGTCGGTGCAAGCCAATAAACAACAATCCCTTGGTGAACATTATTTTTGATAATATTCAATTGGTCTGATGCATACATCACCAAAAAACGGCAGTTTAGATTTGTTCATTCTTAGATAAATACAATGTCTAATTTTGCATGTCAGCAGCAACATATGCGCGCCTTCGGCACGCATACCGTGATGTATACCCTTATTGTGTTTTGAGCAATGAACTAGGTATTCATGCACTGCACATACCACAGGTCACTTGTAAATCTGCAGTGAGGACATAAAGAATTTATGATATCAGATAAAACGTTACACTTGTTTTCGAAAATGTCACTGGAAGTTGTGGTAGAACATTGTTTTAGAATGTTTGTAGACGTGAAAGTATTCGGCAAAATTTTAACCCCAAAGCGGGATGCAGCGTTCAGAATTCTTCAAAACCAAAATAATGCAATGATAGGTTAATAGGGGGGAACAAGCAGTACCACTAAAATTGCGCTCGAATGAGTGAACTACTGCTCAACCTGGCGCTTGCACAGCTAAGGTTCGGCTATTCGGCCACTCATAGACAAAGTGTATTGACCCAGGCGTAATTGCACGTTTTGAGAACTGCACCTACAGCACGCTGTGTCAAGTTTACGCACACCTAATTAAACTGAATATCATGGTAATTTAATATTATACGTGCCTGGTGGATGCAAACACATTTGGTCACAGAGGAAAACACATCTACTTTATAGTAGTCACACACATTTAATGATCATGTAGCTGTTGAAAAGAGGACATGTAACATATAAAACTTTCTTCAGATACTTCTTTGGCACAGAAAACGAACAAGGCCGCGTAAATACCAACGCGGACACCACGTCATTCTTCTCCATTCTTCTAAAATAAATACGCAACGATCTAATTCAACGCGAATCACCGGAATACTCCAACGCACGCGACACACAGACGACGCTTACTGCTCACAAGCGCAGTCCCCGAACGGCTTCCGACGGCATTGCAAAAATATAGTCATTCATAGCGTGCAGAGCATCGCCCGCCGAATCGCAGCCGCACAGTGGGCATTGCTTTAACCCCCCTCCCCGAGGAAAAAAATTCGTGCGCGCGTAACGTCCCTGAGCTTAGACTTGAGCTTAATGAATTCAGACACGCGAACAGGCTCGCTATGTTAAAAACTGACTTATCTACTAGCTAGGAAAACCTTAGTTCACAACGTTATTATACTACAGCGCTCCTGGTGTTAACCCCGCGGGAGGAGCCGACGACCCGAGCGGAAGCACAGCAGCCTGGATCGGGCGCGCCACGGCCTTGGCTGGAGAAGCAAAAAAACAAAGCGTCGACAGCAGAAACATCCACCTACCTTTTTATTTTGGTGAGCGTTCGACGGTACGAAGCAGCCGGTAATCTATTGAGTATAGTGCATCTTCGTAAGAAGCCGCACCAACAGAACACGAAATACAGCGCAAGCACACTTTGAACAACATAAAAATCGACTTAAAACGCCCTGCGCACGGCCGTTGTGGCCTCCAGGAAGATTCCGCCATGGATGGATGGATGTATGGATGGATGTACGTGGCTGCACTCTTTAGATCGGGCGGTGGCTAACGCCGCCTAGCCGTAACACTTAGCCATTTCTGTCCTTCTGGCGGCACCTATCCGCGTTTGCGCACATAATCTTTTATATAATATGTAAATAGATTGTTTCTGCTTAAAATTATAGTACAAAGTAGTGAAAATAGGAAATGCGCCAGTGTGTATTGCATTGGGTATTTCTTAACTTTGAAAAAGAAAAAAACATGAGGGGTATTCGCGCGAAATTTTAAATGTCAAAGACCGCGCGAAATTTGAAACGTTTGCTTGCTTGTGTATTTCTTATACTGATACCTTGTTAACATCTGTACATTGGTTGAGTGGTTTAGCTGGCTGTTAAAAACAGTGTTAAAATGGTTGTAGATTAGTACAAAGTACAGACAGCAAGCAAAATTCGTCACAACAAAATAAGCGTACTGGTTGGCAAACGTTATTTTAGCTGTCTTTAGTGCATTTTCTTTAGGGAAAGGTTTTAGTCAAGGCTCATTTTAACTTGCTTTGAAGAATATTTCTATGAACAAATGCAAGAAAACGTTTTTTGATGTTATAATAATAGAACATCAAAGTCCATAGCCTGCCATAAAAATTGGTAACACGTGTCAACTGATACATTGTAAGGTTAACAAATATCTGTACAACACAAAAACTATGTTCTCTACCACGGTCTTGTTGCTTTGTATTTCTTTGCATTAAGAAATGTATGATTTATATATACTGTTATGGACAAAGTTTTGTTTGCAATGTTAGGTGCAAACGAGGCCGAGAGCTCTATATGTGTAAGTCACAATCCTGTTGTAGCTCTACAAACTGCGTACTCCGCCATTGGCTAGTGAGCTTGTAGAGCATAGCTTGGTCAGCGCCGGCCGTGAGGCGACGAGAAAAAGGCAGCAAGAATGCCAGAACCAGTGCATAACTTACGTTCAGCCAGGCACTACCGCTATTCAAATATCCGTTACTGCGGTGGGGCTACTAATGAGACCATGGTGTCTAACCAGGAGACCTCTGAAAGCTGTTATGCTCTATGACCACGTTGCTCACAAAGTTTTGTCGGTGACTGTGCACCCTAATGGGTGCCCATCAGCACCCATTAGTTTTCGCACCCCTTTTGCACACTAGTTTTCACCCTTTTGAAGTGTGCACCTATTTCGTTCCGCTTGTAGAGTGCTGAGGCGCGAATAGGGTGCTCAAAGGGTGTGCTTAAGGTGTCGGCACCCTTTTTGACACCCTTAAGGGTCATAATTGGTTAAGTGTGTGCATAAATGCGATATAAGTCGAAAAAAATAGAAATATAATTTTTTATAAAATTACTGAACACTGCGACATGTTCCACTTACATATGCGCACTTCTTTCTGTAGTTAATGCAATCACTCAGCATATAACAGAATGGCATCTCATAAAAACATGTAATTCTCTACTTGCTTTTCTCACTTCTTTTTAGTGTCCTGCCCCAGCAAGAAGCTTGACCAAGATGAGCCAACACCAACTAGCCAAAATTTATACACTCCTCTAGCACCTTCATTGGCTCTGCCAGGTGCCCCGCCGTGGTGGTCTAGTGGCTAAGGTACTCGGCTGCTGATCCGCAAGTCGCGGGTTAAAATCCCGGCCGCGGCGGCTGCATTTCCGATGGAGGCGGAAATGTTGTAGGCCCGTGTGCTCAGATTTGGGTGCAATTTGAAGAACCCCACGTGGACGAAATTTCCGGAGCCCTCCACTACGGCATCTCTCATAATCATATGATGGTTTCGGGACGTTAAACCCCACATATCAATCAATCAATCTGCTAGGCACACTTTACTAAATTCTGTGCTCTTCTGTGCACAGGTTTGTGCAAAATATTACTATGCAAAGTGTTTTAAGACGAGCTATGCATGCCTTGAGGTTTTGCTGAGTCTTGCTTTGTGTATTGCATAATTATCCTATTGTTAATAATGAAGGTTCATGAATAAAACCCAGGCCCTATTAGCAATTTTTTGTAGATCTTAAATACTGCCCAAAAAATTAGGGCTCTACATAAAACCTAAATTTGAAATTGGAATGCAGAATGTCCAAACAGACCTGTCTCTGATCCAGAATACACTCGGATCACTTTAAAAACAGCAAAAAAAAGGGGGTTAAATGTGTGCCGCAATAGTGAAAGCGGTTCAAGAACGAGTTGCAATATTAATCTCTAAGATGGTGGGAGGCTCAAAGGAACACTCAAATGACGCGCCACAACCAAGGTTTTAAACAAGTTACCGCTTTTTAACTTAATAATTTGTATTTTATTTTATATTGTACACTTTATAATTTAAAGAGTGCACCCCAATCAAAGAGGGTATCCAGCTGATATGAATAGAAATCGACATTTGCTGATCGTGGGCCATGAAAAAGTATTGAATGAATGTATTGTGCATAATTGAAGAGACAGCAGCCAGCTCTAAGTCTGTTAAGTCTTATGCGATTCTTCTCGTCATCCAGCAAGCCTCTTATTACATATATACTGCTCTGTCTAGGTCGTGAGGAAGTTGTCAATTTAAACTTGTGTGTGAAGGTCACAGCATACAATCCAAGGCTCATTGTTGTTCAAAAGTACACAATTTAAAAATGTCCCCAAGGCCTAACTTGGTTTCAGCAAATGACTAACTTGACCGAAGAATATGTGATTTTGCTAGAAACTGTGGTGTACTCACTGTCCAAGTATGCGATTTCTTTCATGATCAGTGTACAATCGTATCGCACAGCTCTTCTTCATTGGTGGGGTCATACTATTTGTGTACAAAAAATATTTTTGCAGTGTAAGTTTTGAGCTCACAATAGCCAGTTCTAGTAGCAATATTGTCTGCACCTCTTATCCTTACTAAGAAAGAAGCTCAGTGTGTGAGAAATTCAAGCTGGAATGCAGATGATAATCATTGATCCTCCCATAAAGTCGTGGAAGTGCTTGAATGTCCTTCGCAAAAGCACCTTTGTAGGCATCATGTTAGGTGACGAATCACATTAATTGCTTGAAAAAAAAGTAGATTTGTACAAGACATCACTTCATGTGAACGGTTTCATGAGTGGATGGTCGAAAGCTCCCACTCGTTACGAAGGGCCGAACCACGATTCGCCATCCTCATCATTATCGGCAGTAGCATCAACAAAGTGTGAAATATACGTAAACACCCTACAGAGGCATACTGGGTACTGAGGTAATATGCAAATGATGGCGATGGGTGTAATGGGTACCAAGCTAGTATCTATCTGCAGTAAGCACCCCATGAAAGTTTACTGAACGCTCTATGGAAGGCCACTCCTACAGCTATTGCTGTGATTGTTCTATGTCATACACACAGGCCTGACATCTTCAGCTCACTTGCTCTTGTGCGAGGAATTTTTTTCATGGTGATTTTCTTCAACCACAGTTTGACATTTTGTCAGTTCAGCAAAATCTACCGATAGAAAGAGACCTCTCAGGGGCTTATATGTTGTTGTTGTTACCGTAGCTCAATGCTTCTGTTATCTCCGAGCTCAACACAGTTTGAACCTGTTGCATTCCGTTAAACCAACCTGAAGGGTCCTATGCTTTGTGTGACTGTAGTGTACCAGATAGCCATGAAAATATTGTACAGTTAAAGTGAGCACATATTTATAAAATTAAGGTATAATTTTGCAACATGCATTTACAGTTTGATAAAGCGATGAATAGTCTGCTATTGATCATTAACACAAGTATAATGCCTGCTCTAGGCCTTGCCTCACAAAATTTTCGAAACTGCAAGTTATGATGCGTGCCACTTTGCGTGGAGGGGTTTGCTTGCTAACAAAATAGTTCAGAAGGAAACATGTTCTAATCCGATCAGTAGGTGTGAAAGTTACTGCCAGCAATGACATGAAAAAACAAATTTTGTTTAGTGTGCTGTGGAAGGTTAGAAAGACCCTGCAGTCTGCTGTTTTCTAATTATCTGTCTTGCTCATATTTTCCTTTTCAGAAGAGAGCCAAGAGGCTCCACTGGAAATTCTATTTACCAATTAATTGCAGAACATACCATGATGTAACACCAGGCCCGACCCCCTCCCCCCAATGTGTCGTTTGACGCTCTTTCCCCTATTGCAATAAATAATAATGTCACACCTAACACATTTTATTGGAATAGTTTAAATGTATTTTTCATCTACTTACAGCAAATATACTTATTTAAAATCTAGTTTGTTTCGGGACTCATTTATATTCCTTTACCCAACACCCACCATTATTTACATCAAAGATACTATCAGATGAATTGGTACCACCCATAAAAACTGGCAGATCCCACGTACAGTGGGAATTGATGATATACGAAGCATGAATGGGAAAGGTTCATATGTCAGTTGAAAGCCAGCAGAAAGTTAGGAGGCCGAAATAAAGGATGCCGTTCATGGCTTCCGTGTCATGATTATCATGTTCGCATGTGTCGTTTACCTTCGTCATCTGTTCACGTCACGTGACACGAAATTTAGCATATGTGGAGCTAGCGAAACGGCCGCGAGCACGCTGAGCGTGGTATGTTATCACGTTCTTACATGACACGCATGTCAAGATTATCATGTTTGCACCATTCATATATTTTCGTCATTCATTGTCGTCATGTAACACTAAAGTTGGCATATATAGAGCTAGCAAAATGGCCGCAAGTGCATCATGAAAAGCTCAATATACTCCAATGTAACTTGACGCATGCGACCACTGGGAAGCGACGCTACGTTAGCAAAGCGTGAGCACTCTAAATCTGACGCCAGGCGTGACTGGCACGACCAGCGTCCATCTGCGCGGCCCGACAGCAACCGGTGCGAACTGTGACATGGTACATTTGGCGCCGATGCGTTACCCAGACAACTCTGCGTCTCCCTATTTTAGCGACGGAATGACGCTGGACGCGCTGAAATGCGCATGCATCAAAGCAATGCAGAGCAGCGCGCGCATGCGACTATATGGCAGGACCGGTGCCTGGCGCGGCAACGCCGGCATGACTCGATGCAATGAACGCCGGTGAGCACGCGCACCGCGTCACGTCGAAATGTATTGGCACCTTGATTGTGAAATGTAGTCATGTTCTCACATTGGACGCATCTCATGATTATCATGTTTGCACATACCTTCGCAATCCATTGACGTCACGAAATACCAAATTTGGCATATGTAAAGCTAGCGAAACAGCGGCGAGCACATCAAGAGTGTGGTATGTAGCCATGTGGTTACATAACACGCATGTCGTGATTATCATGTTTGTATGTGTCATTTACCTATCATCGTCCATTCACGCCGTGTAATACCGAGGTTGGTACATGTGAAGCTAGCAAAACGGCCGCGAGCGCATCATGAGCGTAGCATGTTGTCATGCTGTTACATGCTACGCATCTAATGTTTATCATGTCTGCGGCGGTATCATACCTTCGTCATCTATTCATGTCACGTAACACCAAATTTGGTATAAGTGAAGCTAGTGAAACGGCCGCCAGCGCATCATGATCGTGGCATGTAGTGATGTTGTTACATGACATGCGCACCTCATGATTATTATGTTTGCACCAGTCACATACCTTCGTCATACATTCACGTACCGTAATGCCATATTTGGTATATGTGGCGCAAGCGAAACGCCCGCGAGTGGGTCATGAGCTTGGCGTGTAGTCATGTTGTTACATGACACACACTTCATGATTTTCATGTACAGGGTCTGTCACTTGGTCGCTTGTGTTCACCATGCAATCATGTCATACCATACCAGTTTCACAACATGCCACTTGAACGAAACCACCGCAAGAGCTGCAGGACCATGAAATGTGAATCATGGCATTCATGACATACATATCATGATTTTCATGTTATGACTAGTCAAATGTGTTTTTCATGTAGTTTGGTATTGATAACATTATTGAAACAGCCAGGAAAGGTAAAAGTCGTGGGTGAGTGGATAGATAGATAGATAGATAGATAGATAGATAGATAGATAGATAGATAGATAGATAGATAGATAGATAGATAGATAGATAGATAGATAGATAGATAGATAGATAGATAGATAGATAGATAGATAGATAGATAGATAGATAGATAGATATGCTCAAAGTCGCCGAAGTTCGCTACGAACAGCTTCGCATTTGAAAGACAAAGCACACAACTAAGCACGTGAAGATGCTCGTGAACTATGCAGGTGAAGGACACAACTATGCATCTTAGAGTCGCTGCAATGTAAGTTTCGACTTTTGAGATGTAGGACAACTATTGACAATATCTACTGAGACATGGGACAACTTATGAACACAATTTGTTCATTAAATTTATGAATGTACGTGAATCTACCTGTATGAATGAGACTTAAGAAAGCTTTGTTTCTTTATTAAAATGCACGTAGCTTAATGCTTAACATTTTACCTGGTAAGAGCTCCCAAGAAAGGTAGGAAGTCATGGATTATTTGTAGTTTATCTACAAATGTGTCATAAAGAAAGCTTTCATATTATATAGTTCTTAGGGAAAAAGACTGGAGCAGCATTTTAGCACTGAAGAAATTGAGATACGACTAAGTGCTTGAACTGAACCTGAAATGTGTAGGTTGGAATATTTACCACTGGTTCATAGTTGTCACAAATGCAAAGTAAAAATATGCGACATGCAAACACGGACACATGAGATATGCCCAGGCAAGTTCGCATGTATGCATTCTTTTCGCTGCTGTGCATCTTTTCAGTTGTTAGTTGGCATTTGTGGCACCTTTCTTTCCCTCTAATGTCCATGTTTGCTTGCCCTGTCTATTAGCTCCTCCAACGCGTCGTTACGGCGGATCCGTCCCTTCGGCACACTTTCATAGCCAAATCAGGCCTCGCTCATAGAGACAATCTATGTGAAAATTATCTCCCCGACGCTCACCTGAATCACCTGGGAAACATCTTTTAGAAGAAAAATACAGGAAGTGTCCTTTCAGCTGTAACATCGAGCTCCGTGCTTGCGCTTGCATGAGATTAATTACAGCCCGGCTACCGTGGAGTGTAGACACTACATGCGCTGCGTTCCCTTTGAAACGGGGCATGCTGTTTAAGATCTCTTTAACACGACTACGGGACGGTGACCGTAGTCCAATTACCGCGTTCAATCAGCGACGCTTTTGTAGCTTCATACCGCTTTCTCTGATGACTTTCTCACATAAAATGGCTCTAAAGCAAATTTCCAAGCCCATGAAACCTATTCATTAGACGGGGTTATTGCTTCATGAATTCATCACCACAAAACATTTTAGAGTCCGTCGTGTACGAGTGGAGTGACGAACATTTGTCCCACGGTGCAATCCCTTTCTTTCTTCTCTCATCCCGACGAAAGCACTTGAAGCTAAGCAGGGACAGATAGCACAGAAAAAGAACGAACATCACGCGCGTGTCATGACCTTTAGCTATATTTATCTTTTTGTTCCTTGATGCGCAAGGCTATTCAGTGCTATTGCACACGCAAGCGCTAGAAAGCCTCGACTCGCTCATTCGCCTCGGGAGTGCACGCATCGAAGCCCTCTATAGTGCGCGCGGACACGTCACGGCCTCCTGTGGCGGCCACAGTGACTTCCAAGCACTGCATGCTCAAATTAGCTAATGGTGAGATATTTCGGGCTATGACTAGGGTTGCCAGACCCTCGAAGAGAAGGAGAGCCACAAATTTATCCAAAGTAGCCATAACAGTAACCAACCAGCAACCGTTATCTTATTTTAGAGCCAGAAAATTAGCCGAACATGATTTCAGTTTAGTTGATTCGTCACCACATTCTGATGCTTCAAAATACAAAAATATACATCTCATCAATGCCTATAAACCAACATAGAGTGAAACAAAAGAGGCCAGGTGCAGTATTGGAGCAGCACTAAGACTAGAAAATTTCAGTTAATACTGCACCGACCGTCAGGTGTACATGATGGAGTTCATTTTTTCCAGCATGCCCCGTCAGACTGTTAATCTATAGTACTTTTTATTTCGTAGTAACCATAGCGGAGTTTTCATTTACGTTATTCTAGAGCTTGCAACACCTTTCAGACATAGTTCCATTTTGATCCTGATGATTGCATGAAGTTCGTACATTCGATTTCTTAAGTCACTATTTCTAAGAGGCCCAACAGAAAATACCCGCTACGTTTCTGCGTTATATTTAGAGAAAACAAAGTTTCACTGCGCTGTCTGCAATTGATTGCAAGGAATGAGCAACTGATGCATCCCGGTAGACTTGTATTTTGATTCGGAATTCCACTGCTAGCCTGTCGGCACTCACATTCTCAACTAGATCAAGGTGCCGTACTAACTCCTCAATATACGGACTCGGAACAACCAGTACACCTCTTGGCAAGGTTTTCACGGCGTTCATCTTATTCGGCCCCCAACAGATGACGCGATGTTCAATCTGCAGCTAAAGTCACTGGAAAAAGAAGACCGGCTGGGCCCTTCGCATGAAAATGTTTTTTGGTTTTATTGCGTCTCTATTAACAGATCACTCAAACAACAGCTCAGATGCATTCATGCAAGAAACGCATTCAGTGCATCGTGCGCGCACTGAGTGATAAAAAGTGGGCATGCCAATTGTAAACAAATAAATAGCAAATCAATAAATAAAATAAATAAACAATTGAAATTAACGGGGGTCTTGCCAACTCTTTTATATCAGTGTACAACAAACTTTCAACTACTCTCCTAAGGACACGTTTTGATTTCGTGTTATACCAATTCCTATGGTGGAGGCAAGAATCAATCTTTTTTTCCTGCTATTTCCCATAACAAGAAAAAAGAAAGAGACCCGCCGCCATTCAAGAACGAAGAAATTGCAAATGGTTGAGCTATAGGTGATAGGAGTCACACGGAATTTTTATGCTGAGGGTTCCCTCAGCTGTGGGCGCACTATTTGCACGGTTCTTTTTGTGGTTTATCATTCGTGACTTTCGCTCAGCCGTACTACATCAGAAAGAAATGTTATAAATCTCACGCAAAGTGTGTGTTCTTGTGTGATGCTGAGGATACCAAAGGTCTAAGGCAGAAGAGAACTGGGAGCTTTCATTTCACACCAGCTTTCACTAGTTTAGGCCTTGGTGGTATTTATGCAAACCTACTAATTAGTGCCAGTCTGTGGTTTCAAGTAAAAGCTGCCTCTACGTTCAAGGTTGAAACGCACTTTTTGACTGAAATCTTCGAAAAGCATTGCGTCTCATGAAAGTTCTATTTATTATGTGCAAATTATATAGAAACGCGTTGAACTTATTTCATTTTGTTCCTACATAAAAAAACTTGCCTGTCGTCCAAAGACGTAATCAGAGGAAAAAAATATAACCAATTTTTGTTCTTGCTTATTCAAAATGCTTATACTTATGCTCAATAAAGAAAACTGTAATCATTAAACTGTTCTTGTTTTGCCTTGCTGCAATTATGAAGACAAACTCAATTAAATGAGTGCATTTGGCTACATATAGCTTAAGTTTTGACTTTTAATCAAGTCTTCTCAACGGCAGCGCCGGCACTTATGTAGATGCCTACTAAACTCCTTGTAAGATAGGCAGCTATTCGAAATTCTGCAACTGCTCATACCTATAATGATAGACTGTGAGATGGCTCTTTGTGCTTCGACCACTTTGAAATAAGGGTAGTGGTCTGGAACCTTGAAAGCTCCCATTCATACTTTTATTAGGTGATCAAATTTCAATAAGTCTACACGTACGTAGCTGCACGCTTGTTTCGTGCAGTGGGTGATGATGATGATAAATAGTAGTTCAACATCATTACAGCTTCCAACAACAGGCTTGCTACGTATTAAATTTATGATATTTTTGGCTTTGCCAACATCCGCATGCCGGCCATCATTTTTCGGGCTCAGCTTCGCGGCATCGTGTCTAAGCACCTTCAACCCGGAGAGGCCGAGTGTGAGTCTGCACTGGAGCTTGTTGATGAATAAAATGTTTTAACAATAAAATTCAGACCCTGCAAATATCTTGTTTGCGTCATAGCATGGAACGTTGCAATGTTAGGTCGCCTACGTACTTTTACCTGCGTGAGAGTTGCCACGTGCCTTGCCATTCAATATCGATATGCCTAAACCATTGTTTCATTGTGTTCTGGAAATAGAGACCAAAGCGGTACAATTACAATGGGCACAGAGACGACAAAAAGAAAATGGGGACAAACATTTGAATACACAGAAAGAAAGCTGACATTCTTCTAGGAGAAAAAAAGAACAGATCCCAGCAACTTCCCATTAGCTCAGCATTTCGTATACAATCGAAAAAGAATGATGCATTTCTCGGGTATAGAATAACGTTGATTGAACGTCAGTATGTTGCAAAATATTTCAACATATTGACAAACCAATGTATTGAAATTTCGTGATTCCGAAGCTTTACTTTACTCTGTCCCAGCACGGTTTCGGAAAAGGGTATTCCTGTAACACTCGACTAAGAGAGTTTCAGCATTTCTTATCCAAAGCTATTGATAACAATGGTCGTATAGACGCGGTTCTTACAGATTTCCAAAAAGCAATCAACACTGTGTCGGATAAGCATTTGGATACAAGACTTGCTGTACGGGGCATAGATAAAAACATTTAAACGTGAATACAATAATAATTAAATGATAGACAGCAGTTTGTTGCCCTAAATAATGTCGAATTTTCGTCCATTGCAGTAACTTTTGGTGTTACTCAAGGGAGCGTTTTTAAATACTCACTATTCCTAATATACATAAACAACGTGGTTGAAAATATTACGTCACCCATAAAACTATCAGCTGAAGAATGTGTGATATACAGAGAAATCAGTATTGAATGCGATACTCGCATTTTGCAAACCGAGATAGACCACATAGCGGACTGGTGTAAAAAATGAAAAATAAATTTAAATAATGAAAAGTGTTGCAGCGTTAGCTTCTGAAAGAAATTATTCAAACCATATCATCAATATAACATCTATGGCGTACTTATCAATACAAACTGCGACTATAAGTATCCCAGTGTTCATTTCACAGAATCGTTTACATAGAACAATCACATCGCCATGGCCATAGCGAAAGCTAGTAGGATGTTTTACTTTATTCGCAGCAATTTCAAACCGGCGTCACGCGAAATCAATGAAACGTTATATTTTATATTGGTCAGCTCCGTAATTGATTATGCACACGTAGTCCGGGAACAGCCCCCGCCCCGCCTATTTTATGAATAAAAAAGAAAAGCTTCAGAACAAAACGGCAAGGTTTGTTTTAAAAATTATAGCCCCTACGCCAGCGTTTCTCAAATGAAGGCCACTTTGAGATGAGATCTGCTACGTGTGCGTAGACAGAAACTACGGCTTAAGCTGTTGCACCCGATGTATCACTTAAACACAGGAATCAATCACCATAGCTAGATCGTTGAGCCTCCCTACACATCCTGTCACTGTGATAATAGCAAAAAATATATGCCTTCAAATGCAGATGCAACACTTCTTTCTACTCGTTATTCGCAAAAACAATAAGAAAGTGGAACGACTTCATTGACGACTTAATAAATATAACAAATAAAAATTTATTTTTCTATGCTGGGAAATCGTTCTTGCGTTATGTGAGAACTACGTGTATTGGAAATGTATTTCGTGATCCATACCTATCGCCCGATCATGGTGGTTTTTTGTATGTGTTTATTTACACACACATATATATATATATTGCTATTCCTTTGTACTCCCTGTTTTAATACAGCCTCCCCCTACCTATTGCCTATAAGGTGATGTAGGTAATCTCTCAATAAATGAAAGATTCAATAGGAGTAATCTTCTAAAAGATTCGTTTTAATACCAAGGGGTAAAGATATTGCTGAGAGAAGTATTTTGCCAAGGACAGATCTACTGAAGAGCACGTGCATTGGCCAGCGTAACTAATATCGATAATTTTTAATCACATGAACAGAATCTCGGTTACATTCCAACAAACAAATCCTTATGGTGTGAAATAATGATATTTCTTGCTTTGCTAAAGCTGCTAATTAGGGCACTGGATGGGTCAAGATTTTATGATGGTGTCGCTGACAAGAAACATTTTTAGTTGCGAACAGGTATGATCTACAGGCCCCATTTTTTTAACTTTTAAAGCTGAGTTTAAAGTGAGCGTACGTAATCTTCAGCGCGGTTAGCACCTCATGAGGCTGAAAAAGCAGGTTCTCGCTAATAAATTTGGACCATTTCTTATCGAGCCAAAGGCACTCAAAGTCTCCATCTATTCCAAGTCGCAGCTCAGATTCATTAACACGAAAATTGTCACAGGAGTGTAAGAGTGTATCACAGACGATATTCATAAGTTCTCTTATAAATAACTTTATTTCTGTGTTACGTACGTCACTAACTATATTCCACTAGACACGTGGGGCCCATGCCCTCACAATGCAACGAATGATGGGTGGCTTTGAGCCATGGGTGATTCTTTGTCTATGCCAACCCAGGCTATTAAAATACTAACATGACATTGAGGCTGTGTCAGATAAAATGCGGTGGTGGGTTGGTACTGTTCCTGGCGGGTTAAATATTCTAATGGAAACAAAACCTTTAGCATGACACACGGGGTGGGAATGCCAGTTATACACTTTTATGCTAACGTAACAAATATTGAATATATGTCACTATTTAATTCATGGTCAAGGTACAGGAGGAGGTAAGTTCATTTACAGAAAGCAGAGAGGTCGGCCTGAGCGATAGCTTGCTCTAGCCTGCTACTCTACACTGGGGGAAGTGAAAGGGGAAAAGAAAGATTAACGAATGACGATGGTGAGATAGAGCGGTGAGTATGTAGTGTTCTTTCTAGCTGAGACACATTTCATAGCCGCGCATATAGTCCAGTTGTTTCCAGAAAGGTTATAACTGCTCTTGTGACCACAGTTACACTGTTGGTGTCTGGTCAAGGGCCCAACATCGTCTCATCAGTTAATTACCTACTGCGATATAGTTCAGTAGAAGAAATCAGTGTTTGTCGTTCACGTGCGTATGCTGGGCAGACACAAAATATGTGCTCAAGTGTTTCTGGCACATCACAGTGTTCACAATTAGCACCGGTGTCACTGCGACCGATGATATGTGCGTAACGTCTGGTGTATGCTACACCAAGACGAATGCGGTGGATCATACTTGTGTGTTGCCGTTTCAATTTAGGGGGCATGCGGAACCTCATTTCCGGGTCCCATTTGTGAAGTCGCTGGTGTTGCTGTTCCGGTTTGGTCCAGTGCTGAACTGTGTAGCTGTGCATCACGCAGCGAAGCAGGGCGTTCGTGTCAGCTCGTGAAAACGCAATGCGTACTTCAGGGGCACTGCATAAGGCATTTTTAGCTTCAGCGTCTGCCTCTTCGTTTCCCATCACGCCGAAATGAGCGGGAATCCACTTGAAAGGTATAAAATGACCATTTGTTGAAGCAACCTGAATAAGTTCTGTGATTTCTATTGCCAAGCTGTAATACGGACCTTGCTTTATGAAGCAATAAATGGTTTGCAAAGCGGGTTTGGCATCACAGAAAATTTTCCAGGCTCGAGGTCGCTCTCCGGAAATAAATCTTATTGCCTCCCGGATAGCGACACGATCTGCGGCAGTTGATGTGTTTTTATGGTCCACTTTGAATCGTTGAGCGATATCCATGTCTGGGATGACAAAGGTTGTGGCGGAGGTGTTTAGCGTGGTGGATCCGTCAGTGTACATGTGCAGAGAATCACTGTACGTTGTGTAAATGTGATATAAGGTCAGCTGTCTGAGGCCAACAGAATAAATGAGCGACTTCTTCGTGATTCCAGGTATCGTAAATGGAACAGGTGGTTTAGGCAGGACCCATGGAGGCACTGCAGGGGCATTTGGCAGAGAAAATCTTGATGGTATAATGCTTTCATGCCGCGATATTACTCTTGAGAAACTGCAATCTGGGTGAGTGGCGGGTAGTACTGACAGTGGGTGCTGTCTGTGTCTGCTCAGCGATCGGACGTGAACTCTAAGTGGCTCGCAGAGCATGTATACACTTATGGGACAAGCCCGAGCCTCTGCGATTGTACCATTTGTTGAAGTACAGCGCGGTAGACCCAAGCATCTTCGTAAGCATTGAGCTTGAACACTCTCTAACGTCTTCACACAACTAGGTCTCATATTGGAGAGCACCGGCATGCTGTATCGAACGTATCCCACAAATAGAGCATTGTACAATCGAAGTAGCGATGATTCTGACGAGCCCCATCTTGCTTCTGCTACGTGGCGAAGAACGAGAGCAAAGCTCTTTAATTTAGATTTAAGTACTGCGACATGCCTCGTCCACGATAGATCTCTGTGTACGACAACCCCAAGGAACTTGTGGTGCGTTACAGCGGGTATTGCTGTCCCATTATTGAATATCGGGTATTTCGACATATGCTTGCGCGTGAACGCAAGCACTGCGCATTTGTCGATTGAAAGAGTGAGCCCCTGACGTCGTAGATATTTGTATGTGATCGTCACTGCACGCTGTAGTCGAGCTCGTAATTGCGGACGAGTAGTTCCGGATGCCCATATACATATGTCATCAGCGTATGCACCGATCTTCACCGTGCTGGAAATTTCTGCTGCTAGGCCGATCATTGTGACATTGAATAGGATCGGGCTGAGAACTCCTCCTTGAGGAATACCACGATCAACCTTATATCGATCGGTGTCTCCGTTATTTGTCGTCATGTAAATGGTGCGGTCCCTAAGGTAGCTAAAAATCCAAGCGTACAGTCGTCCACCTATGTCAAAATCTTCCAGTGCGTCAAGGATCGCATATTGATTGCAGCACAATATTGTAGGCACCCTTAATGTCTAAGAAGACCGCCACCACTAGTCTGCGTCGGCTTCTTTCCTCTTCAACGGTGGTGATCAAGTCGACCACACCATCAATGGCAGATCGGCCTCTTCTGAAGCCGTTAATAAATTCAGGAAAGAAGTTGTTCCTCTCTAGAAGACACTCTAATCTTGACAGTACCAGTTTTTCCATCACTTTTCCGACGCAGCTGGCTAAGGCGATTGGTCTGTAGGAGGAAAGTGCATAACGACACTTCCCCGGCTTAAGCAATGCAATAATGCGACTGCATTTCCAATTAGTTGGGACTTCTCCTGACTCCCATGAGGTGTTATAATGAGATAACAAGATACGTCGTGCTTCTGTATCAAGATGGTTGAGTGCAGCATACGTGATTCCGTCAGGTCCTGGTGCCGATGATCGGCGGGAGGCAGAAATCCCAGCGTCAAGCTCATGCATTGCAAAACGTACATCAAGGCGCTCGTCAGACGATGGAGGCGCAACGGTAGTAAGAGGCTCATCAGAGGCAAGACCATCAGTGGCGTCCACGATGAGGCTACAGTATTCACTGGCTATCTCAACTTCTGTCCGTCCCTGATGTAGAGCAACAGCTTGAAATGATTGACGTTGTTGGGGAGTTGTCTGCAAACTTCGTACCACCCGCCAGATCTTAGAGGCTGCCTGGGGTCCAGAGATCCACAAAACTTTCTCCAACGTTGCCTGTCAATCTTGTCAAGATGCCGAAGAACATGTCGTTGAGCTCGACGACAGGCAGAAAGGTCTGAAGGCGACTTCGTTCGTCTGTATCGGCGTTCGGCACGGCGACAGATTGCACGAAGGGCCTCGTATTGGGAGTCATCTGCTGATCTCTGCATTGGTAGGTTAACCTGTTTGGTTGTGTCACGCAGTGAAGAAGCAATGATATTCTCTACCTCGGATGGATCAGTCGTGTGCTCACAGCCAGACTTGACAGATGCCTTGAACAGTGTCCAGTCGGTTTGACGGATGTAGCGTGTGTGCGTGCGGCGAAACCACCTGAACTGAACATAGGTTGGAAGATGGTCACTGCCGCGAGTGTCCAAATCTGTGCACCAACATGCGGCCGACAGGAGGCTTCTGGAAACGAAACAGTGATCGAGGCAGCTGCTGTAGGACGTGCCACGAACAAATGTAGGTGATCCGTCGTTGAGTACGCTTAGTCCATAGTTGCATATAAAATTGGCCAAATCCCTTCAGCGATAATACGTTGTAGTGCTACCCCAGAGAGGATGATGTGCATTAAAATCGCTGATCACAATGTGTGGCCTTTCTGCTGCTTGGAGAATGGTCCCCAGGTTGAAGCAGTCCATCTGTGCGCTTGGGTGTACGTATCCTCCTATTAGTGAGAATGTCCGCTTTTTATGTGTTATAGTCAGGCTCACGTAATCATTGCTGGTATGCGACGCGACTTCATGTCTCAAGAACGTCAAATCACGGCGTATACAAACAAGAACTTTGCTCGTACGTTGATCACTGCGGGACAAATCTAGATATATCCAGATATACGAAAAGATGAAACCATATTCGGTTCACATATAACGATAACAGGAAATCGATATTTAAAAACCCATTGCCTGAAGTCTGACAGACGGCCGCGTAGGCCACGAGCATTCCATTGCATAACAAGCGACTGGCGCATGCGTTCTTCGAATATCAGTGCCATGTTCACTTAATGAAGAACCAGTAGAAGAGGCTCCAAACCTCAAGTAGCTGCACAGCCGCCTTAGCAGCGGGAGTGTTTAGGCTGCTGAGAATCTTACGCATCCAACCCACCAAATTTTTAAGCATAGCCTTGACATCTGCGTTGTCCATCTTCTTGTTTTCTTCATTGGTGGTAGGGGCACTATGTGATGATGGCGCTATTGTAGCTCTTGACGGTAGTGAAGGCCACTGAGTCTCTGACGTGGGGAGAGCCAATGACTGGTTACATTGTACTTGCGTGGACTGTATTGGCATTTGAGCATCTGTATCCTCCTTTCTGGCCGACAAAAGTAGGCTAGTAGGTGGTGAGGGCACGGTTTTTTGTGTCGAATTCGATGAGCTATGAGCACTGCTGCTTCGTTTGCGTCGGTGCCGTGAACGATGTTTACGGCGCCGTACAGCCCTTGCAGCTTCTCTGTGTGTGGAGTTGTCTCGAACCATCTTCTTCAGGATACTAATTTCATTCCTCATTTTGGGACATTCCTTTGATGTTAGTCATGGGCGCCTGAGCAGTTTGGGCATTTGGCCACAGCATTGCAGTTATCACCATCATGAAGGCCGCCGCAATGCTTGCAGGTTACTGCACCCTTGCAAACTGCACTAACGTGCCCAAATTTTATGCATTTATGACATTGCAGAGGTTTTGGTATGTAAGGACGTACCGAGTGCCTCACGTACCCAACTTTTACATGTGTGGGTAACGTCTTCGACTGAAACACTACTTTAACACATCGCGTGCGTCCAAAGCGGTGGAATCCAAGCACGGGAGCCGACGATGACAACAGTTTCTCGAGACTCGAGTCTGTTATATCTTCATCCACATCGTATATAACTCCTGTTGTCGTGTCTTCGTCATACGCGGAGAATGCGCGTACCGGAATGTTTCCTAATTGAACAATCGCTTTCAGCGTGTCCAATAAAGCGTTCGTAATGACCTCTACGGACAGTATGTTCTTTCGGGTATTCATGCGTATTTCTACGACTTTCCCAGGAGCGACGAGCTTAAAGTACTCCGACAGGCTCTGCCTATTTAGAGAGTTCAAGTTGTCTGTCTTCGATGTCGGCACATACAAAATGGTGTACGACCACATCCTACTCGCCTTTGTCTGTGCTTGCCGGCCAGTCAGCGATGTCCGGCTGATTTTCCTTTTCAGGCGTCGGCTTGGTACGACCACGTAGTCACTGTCCGGAGCCATATCTTCGACGGAGGAGTCATCAGAATTCTCAACGTGGACCACGCTTGGGCCGGGGTGAGAACTTGTGTCAGACGCACTATGATGTGGTCGGCCTGGTCCCGGTTGCTGGAGGGGGTTTTGATCCCCCATTCTAAGGGGGAACGCCCCTCCGAGGTGTGTCGATTATTGAAAAGTCTAGGCAAAAGAACTAGAAAACCCACAGAGCTCGAAGCAGAGGCTGTTCTCTGTGACAACTTCTTCTTCCTCCTCCCATAGTCAAGCTAATATGAATACGCTTACGACCGATATGTATGACATGCAAATCAGCACTGCCTAGCGTGTAATTCATGGTGATGAAGCTGAAGTGTCTGTTTTAACGTGCGAGCCAACGTTGCGTCCGATTGACCACGCACTACCCTTTATACGGCAGTGTACCTGATGTTCTTAGCAAGCAATTCATATGCGCAAAACCATTGGATTTACGAAGCATTATATTACGCTGATAACGCTTGCCTCAACGCTAACAATCCAGCATAGGCTGCAAAATGTATATCGTCAATGTGTGGTGCCAGGCCAATTTTTCTTACAAGCAGCAGACACGGACCAAGCATTCATGAATACTCTATTACCTAGAAAAATTCTGGTCTGTCCACGACCAAGCAGACATATAGGGCTTGCTGCTGATTCAGACAACGCTTGAGGAGTAGATTGCCGCTTTGAGAAATATGGTGGGGAGGGGGGGTTCTTACGTGCAGTGGCGTAAATCTTGAAAGACAACAAGAGGCACACACATCTTGTAAGCTGGCCATCTTGTTTTTATACATATGCTATATTTTAATCGCACAAAAATAAGATAATGCATTCACCTATTACTAATAATAATAATAATAATAATAATATCGAACGTGAATATCGGTACCTGGTCGGAAGGAAGAGCACTGCCTATGAACAGTGTAAAAGCGACATGACATGACGTTGTTACTTTTTAATATTAACTTGTCAGCATGTGCTAGCATTTTCGCAGCTTCACCATTCGGGTTAAAGCACGCAATCAAAATGGTAGCACTTTTTGTGCGAGCGTGTAAAGGTGTTGCCTATCGTGAGTAATGACCAGAAGTACTTCGTGTGTGTTCAGCAAAACTTCTTCAGATTTCAGAGTTCGTTTTACGGAGAGTATGTGGTTCTTGACTGTACATAAATTTATATTAGGCACTGTGACGATAAATCTCGGGGGGGGGGGCGCTTACATGGGGTGTCATTCCCTGCCGGGACACAAAGGGTGGAGGGGGGGGGCGTTTCTTATTTTCCTGAACCACCTATGATTTACACTATTGCTCACGTGGACGAGAGCAGCAGATCATTTGGTCGGACTTGTAGCCGGAAAATGAAAAGTAATAAATTACACCAACCAATGCAGTCTGTACACTGCTATCGGCGAACAGAGCGTTGGTAGTGTTACACCTGGTAGTCCACACCGAACGTCAATGCTTCTGCAAAGGCAATCTATGTCAAGGCCAATGATCGAGCGAGCCCTTCTGACGCGATCAACTCAACGACGTCATCAAGCGCGATGGCGCCGGCCTGTCACGCAACACACAGCGAGCTTCCTCAGCCCACGAGCCCGGTGAAACAATGGGCGCCTTCAAGTCAGGCGAGTTTTACGCAATGAAGAGCAACGTCACTCGTCCTTGGGTGCAACCACGCGAAGCGGCTCCGAATTTGATGAGCATGACGCGACCCAGTGGCGGGCCCCATTGGAGGATTCTGATATCACGGCCAGTAGCGCTTCTGGTTCGACGTTGGTGACTCAAAAGATCCACTCGGTGCCTATAAAAAAAGCCCTGCGGCGCGTCTCCAGCAGTAGACCTGTGTGTCAGAGAAGCCTCTCGTTGCTTCGAGTCCCTTTTGCAGTCTGCGCGCCCGTTGTCCTTGACAGCGGCGAGTTTCGTGGCGCCCTTTGTAACCTCGTCGACGGCGCGCCTTCGTAACAGTAATCAATGAACTGATCATCGCTGGGACGCGCCGTCTTTTACACATCACGCGTCAAACTTTATAGTCTTATTACTCAAGCTCAGAAATAAGCTTTAATGTTTGCGTTCTGCGCCCCATCTTAACAAAACAAGTTATCTACTACACTTGCGAAGCTTCTCAAACACGCAGGCATAGTCTGCGCCGAGCACTATACAGACTGTATTTGAAACAGCATACGTGTGTCGTGGTGCTTCTCTTTGAAAAAGCATGATGCCGATGCCCAAAACAGAAAATTGAACAAAGATGCATGCAATAATTAGAAAGTAAAAAAAACTTAAGTTCACAGGGTCATTAACTTGCGTAATCAGGTTTAAAGCGCACCACCTGCACAACCTCGGGACCTTCGCGGTGTCGCCAAGAGATGGCCGTGACAACCTAATAGTGAAGTGCCCCGAGACATGGAAGTATTCTACACGGTCTCAATTACCGTCACACAAGTTTCACACCAAGTCCACTTCAGCGTATCTGTGTCCAGAACCACACATGCTCACTGGGCATATACTCCATGAGGTGTTGCCGAAGATTATTGGCCTCGAGGACATACCATGGTGTCACCTACATGATGACGTCCCTCATAGGATGCCTGGTTGTGTTGTCTGCTACAACGCCGCATTTTCTGCAATTTTGCTGGGGGCACCGTAAATGCTCCCTTTTGTTTTGAAGCTCAGTGCTTAAAGAAGCGGCAAGACCTGATAGTACGGGCAAGCAAACTATGAATCTGAATCACTGCCCCCAATGGCACTCTCGTGTCAGATTTGCATCGTAAAACTGCGACTAAGAACTGATGCAACCATGGGGGATGATGCAAGTGGTGTCGCGAAAGCAAGGTTGACATATTCCACAACTACTACCCTATCTGTAACGTAAAAACGATCGCAGCGCTGGCCTCTCTAGTGGAGGCCCTCTCGGCCAATAATGTAGCTTTGGTGAGCCTCTGCTGGATTTTTATACGCAGGTGGGAGAGCTGTCGATCTTCTTCGGTACGTTGCCGATAAGTTTCGACGTCTAGGTTTTCTTCATCGGTATTAGATGACAGTATTGCATCGAGCATCGTTGCCGGCTCCTTCCATAGATCAACTTGTACGGCAACAGCTGGTTGTGTCGTGCAATGCCGTGTCGCATGCGAAGGTCACGTACGAAAGGAGGACATCTCATCTCTTGTGCTCGACGCCGACGTACGAGGCCTGCCTGTCGGTGGTGGTCGTGTTTAGACACTCCTTGAGGCTGTTAGTTCTTGGCTAATGGGCTCCACACCATCGCTGGCTTGTTTGCCTGTATCGCGAAATTCCCAACTAAACTCCGAAGTATAGGACGTACCTTCGTCGGTGATAAGACCTCTGGGGCACCATGACGCAGTAAATTGTCCTCAGCAAAAAATCAGCAGCATATCCACGGAGTGAATGATGGAGAGTGGAGCGAAGCATTCGTTCTTGCTTCCGTCCGTCCATGCGTCCGTCTGCGTGACCGTCCATGCATCCATCCGTCCGTCGGTGTGTGCATATGTTCGTGCGTCTGTCCCTGCGTTCGTCCATGCATCCGCCCCTGCGTCCGTTCATGCGTCCATTCATGCATCTGTCTGCGTGTCCGTTCGTCCATCTATTCAACACTCCGAGTACCACCATCTCGCACCTTTTCATCATATATTCCCCATATAGAAGCACCTCTATCCAGCGGACATTACAAGGACTAAACGAGAGGTGGCACACGCACACTTTCTTACGGCTTGCGTTTCGGGTTTACTTCCCACCTTTAACCACCTCGAGCTCATGGTATATACTAGTTCACTGTATTCATGGCACTGCGGCCCAATGCTCGCTAAACCTTTCCAAAACAAAGGAGGTTACGCCCAGCGAGTATAACGTAGCAACCTTTTCCTGTCAGATGGAGCTCAATGTACATGCCAATGGCTGCTAATGAGAAATGAGAGACATGAGAATTCGGCTTTTACTTTCTTACGGCTTGCGCTTCGTATCTACTTCCCACCTTCAACCACCTCGAGTTCATGGTATATACTAGTTCATTGTATTCATGGCACTGCGGCTCAACGCTCGCTAAACCTTTCAAAAACTAAGGAGGTTACACCCGGCGAGTATAACGCAGCAACCCTTTCTTGTCAGATAGTGCTCAATGTACATGCCAATGGCTGCTAACGGGGATCGCAGCGTGCGCGTTAACTAAAAGCCAAATGCTCTTGTCTCTGATTCCCCATTAGCATCTATTGGCATGTACATTGAGCACTATTTTTATTGTTCAACGCACAGAAGAAATCTCTCACCGGAACCACCTTGGAGGTCAAAATGTTATACTTGCTACACACTACAATGGCTACGAGGGACGAACGGGTGTCGCTATGAGAAGCTTTGCCCCGAAAAAATTTACTACCTCACTAGAACCGCCTCTGGGTATAGTTCCTGCTCCAGCGTAGCAGGTGAGGTAGTCTGTAGCTACGGCGCTCCAGTTATCGCAAGCCGACGTAGGAAACAACCTCAGTAAGGCCATATTGATTTGCTGGAAAGATCGGCGAGGTTGTTCGGTAAGCTGAAGACAGCCCGCTGTTCTTTTAGGCTGTGTGCCACTTCGCTTGTAGTCTTGGCATGCCCTGAGTTAACGAGCAATGTTGGCGGCCAGGCGTGCGCAGTAGTACATTTCCTGTATGTTGGCGAGAGTCTTGGAAACATCGACTTGTCCAGCCTTTGGGTCTTTATGTTGAGCCTTGAGGATGTCTGGTCTCACTGCTGAAGGAACCTTGAGATGGTGTTTGGATCGAAGGGTGAGAATTTTGTTAGGAGAACGGCGTTTTGCAAGAAAGACGTTGCCATTACTCCTTCGAATACTTTCACTACAGTGGCGATCCTAATCAAGGTATTCCACAATGGCCCTAAGTTTCGGTTCAGCTAGCTGCCGCTCGGGGAAGTCGTCTGCGCTTATGCTTCCCAAGAACTGTAATCATCCTGTTCGTTCAGCGCCGATGGCTAGACGGGGCCACAAGACCGGTAGGAGGTTTCCCAGTGTTTTCTCGGGGACCTGTAAACGACGCTAATGTCAAATTCATGAAGTTTCAGGCTCCACTATGCGAGAACTGCTGAAGGAATTTCGAGGTTGGCCAGCCTACACAAAGCGTGGTGGTCGCTCGCGGCTTTGAAGGGCCTGACTTAGAGGTATATGGCGAAACTTATATGTAGTCCTGATGAGAGAAAAGCACTCTTTTTTTTCTAGAATAGTTGGTCTCGGCCTTTAACAGCGACAGGCTAGCATAACTGATGAACCTTTCATGTCCACCCTTCCTCCGCCCAATAGTGGTGCCTATACCACACTGCTTGCGTCGGTGTGCATCACTGTTTCAGTGCATTTGTTTAAATACTCAACTAACGAAGGCGTCCGCAGACGTCGTTTTAGTTCCTCAAATGCTTCCTCCTACGGCGTTTTTCACTTTAACTCGACGTCGCACCTGGGTAGGTTAGTAAGTGGCTCGATGATGCGGGCAAAAATTTTGCCGAACCACCTGCAATAAGCACACATGCTAAAAAATCTACGCACACCTGTTTGTCGGTGGATGGCGGGAATATCACGATGGCGGTTGTCTTCTGCGAATTGGGACGAATTTTGAACTTGCATATCAAGCGGCTAAGAACAAGAGTTATTCGCATGCGAAGCAGCCCTGTTATGGTTTCAGGGTGAGTGTGGAGGTCTTGACTGCTTGAAGTACAGCTGCAAGGTACTGCAAGAGCTTGTTGAAGATTGACGAAAATACTACGACACGTTGAAATACACGAGGCCAATTTGTCACTACAACCGGCCAATACAGTATTCATAACACGCTGGAAAGTTGTGGGGGCTCAGCAAAGCCATAAACTCTTAACAAAGCCTAATCAGAGCCTTAAACGCTTGAAACTTAAACTCTAATAGGCCATCTGGTGTTATAAAATCGATCTATTGCCGGTCTCGCTTGTTACATAGATCTACTAGTAGCCTGCCTTGAGGTTCATCAACAAAAAATACTTCGGGTTGTGCAGTCGATCTAAGGTATCGTCTATCCCTCAGAGGGTATACAGTTCATTTTTAGTGATGTTTTTCACGTTACAATAGTCAACGCAGAAACAAAATATCCATCTTTCCGTTTTTTTCTACGCCATGACAGACGCCCATATATTCTTGGAGAGGCTCGACCATGTCGTCGCGGAGCATTTAGTTTACCTGTTTTTTACGTATTCGGTTTCACGCGTTGAAACTTAATATGGGCTGACTGATTGGTCATGTACTTACATTTGTTATGATGTTTCGCAGCTGTTATCTGGGGAAGTCCTGATGGTAGAGAGAAGCAGTCTTTAAATTGTAAGAACAGAGCTTTGAGCTGGTCTTACTTGTGCCTCGGGAGGATCGGGTTGACGTCAGAATTAGTCTCAGAACCTCGATTTGTTCAATCAGGTTTGGTAGAATCGGACAGGGTGAAAGCATTGCAGGTGTCCATGAATTCATCGATGGAGGAAACCGTTCTACCTATTTTCAGGTGCCTATAATCGTGGTGGAAATTCGCCAAGAGTACCTTTGCTTTACCATCACGCCACTCGGCGATTCCTCTTCCAACGAAAATGTGGCCGTTCATAAGTAGATACCGATCGCCCTTGACGATGCCTTCAAGGTCTTCGAGTTTTTGGTTACGACGGAAATGATGACGCCCAAGAGAGGTGGCAGGCAACCTGCTCTTCTATTACATTCACTCCATAGTTCCCGACGTCCTGTGGGGTGGCAGTGCTTTTTTTTGAAAATATACAAAGTTATAAGTGTTAATAACTCAGACCTCCGCTCATTGACGACGCAATGTTGACTTAGTAAGTCCATTCCAATAATCACAAATGTGGGTCATTGCTGTTGCATTAGGAAGCTGGTGGGATAAGTCTCGTTTTCACTGTGAGGTAAAGTGGGGGATCGGGCTGGTTCGTAATCCATTATTAAACTTCACAGCGCAAAAACTTCCGACAACTAACACAAAACACGAGAACTCTTGCTATGCAAACTCCAGCCAGTGTTGTTAGATGGTCTCCAGTTGTCTCGATTTCGCGGCCTTGCCAAGCAGTCTTCCCATCGTTCAGCTTCATCGCGAAATTCCTACTGCTGATGGAACAGCCGGCTTCAAGGCCGACGAGAGCGGTGACATTTCGCCGTCGCATTTTACATCGAGATCACCAGTTCTTGTCTTGCGTTGCGGTGGGGTCACGGCGTCTTATTGCAGTTTCGTCGGTTTTCTCCGCTGATTGCTATGGTGTCGTCAGGTCTTTTCCCGGCGGCAAATTTTCGACTTTAGGGCTACGTCCTGTTTCCGGCGTGTTCTTCAGTTACCATCGTGGCGTCATCGTCCGCGTCTGTGGAGTGTCTTTGGTAGTACATCGTACAGCAGTCGCACCTCCAGCAGTTGCTTCCCTTAGATTTCCTGGTGTGTGCTCGGAGATCGGCCCTAAGCAGGGTCGGCGTACTGCCTGCGATGCAGTGAGGTGAAGCAGCCTTGCTATGGCAAACGAGAAGGTTGTCGGGGCGTCCACTGCACTCTTTCGAGGTAGTCGGTGTCGTCATTGGGCCATTCTCCTGGCTGCGGAAGTGGCTCGTTTACGGCCAAGGCGCGCAGTACCGCCTCACGACATTGGCAGCGGCGGTACGTGTAGGCGGCTCGTCCGTGGTGTTGGCATAGTCAGCGGTCGTCGGGAGCGTGCCACGTATAGGTCTATCTCGGCATGTATCGACGACCGGCTGGTGAGCGGCATGACTTCGGGTGTTGCGGTTGAGGTGTCTGGCGCTGTATCTGAGGACGCAGTGGCGTCTTGTTAGGGTCAGTGTTGGCGGATGCGTTGGATGATTTCCTTTGCGAAAAGTCTCAGGTTCTTGTTCGCGAGCTGGGTCTGTGTTTCCAGTAAAGCGACGGTTCTTTTATTTTTTCTCACGACGCTTTCGAATGCTGTGAAGAGGCTGGTTCAGAAGATGTCCCAGATAGTCCGGGTAAAATGCCTGTTCTTAAACCACGTCCTGGAGCTGTCTTCCAATCCGAAATCCACAAAGCGCTACATGCGATTAATGGCGCAGTTGTTGAAGACTACAGTCCTCTCATATAATTCTAGCCACATTTCTGGGTTCTTACACGATTATTCCCGCAAAATTGATGGCTCGTTTAAATGCTGCATCACGATCGCAGGCGGTGGCGCCGCGGCTGTCATCATTGCCGCAGTCGTGGTCAAGGCGTTGGATTTCCAAGTCCTCTGAGGTAGAGACCCGTAATATGGTGGTAGACCTTGGTGGCTACTGCAAACTTGGTGGTGGCTGGCGTAGGTATATTCTTTGCTACGTGGACTGCTCTTCCACCTTAAAAGGGGTGTTTGGTACGTGGATCAGGAAGCACCCCCCCCCCCAAGATACCACGGAGTTGTGACATCCACGAGGGCAGCAGTCGGCCTTTCCAATTTGGCCAAACTTGTGAACGGTAAACGGAAAGTAAATCACATCAAGGAATGCACAATGTACACTATCGGTGAACGAAGCGTCGGTTGCCGATAAACTCATCATCGTTGGGACGCGCCATCACGAGTCTATCTTTTATACTTCTCACTGGTAAGCTCTGTAAGCTCTGGAATAAGTTTAGTGATCGCATTTTGTGCTGTCTTAAGAAAAGAAAATACTCTAATAAAATCGAGAAGCTGGTCGAACACTAAGGCATGGTCGGTGCCGATCATTGCTGACAGTCTTTGTGGGCGTTGTCGGGAAACGCGTGTCTCAGCTCGCGGCTCCATCTGCGCAGAGCTGATACACGGAGTGGACAAGGCGACGGTGAGTTTTGGCAACATTTATGTACAGAATAAACAGAATTGTTACATCATTCGGCAATGGGGCCGACCGCTTAAAGTGCTCGCACGGAAGTGCGACGATCAGCTGGAGTGTCTTCCGATGCTCCCTCTCTATCGTTCCTGCGCTTGGTTCTTTTATAGGCTCTGGGGATCCCTTGCAACTTCCAGTAGTTTGAAGCTCCCAATCAAGAACCGCTGCTGGTCGCTGGCTGGAGTTGGACACGTGGGGGAGGGGGAGGGCGAGACTTGCCACGCGCAGCGTATGACGCGCGGCAAGAGATGCCATTGATTGCACCATCCTGGCTCGCTCACTGGTTTTACGCTGATTGCATCAAACAATACCAGCTTGAATATTTTACAGAATCAATGAAGTTCGGTTAGGAATCCCAGGCATAACAGCGCCCCCACCGCCAGACAATACCGGAAAGGCCAGCTGCTTCTATGTGTCTCGGATGCCGAGCGCGGATGTTCACCAGGTCCCTCCAGGTTCGCCTCCAGTGCTATGGGGAGGATGTGGCTTCAAGCTCGGTTTCATGAACAGATACCAATCTTGAAGAAGAATCCCAGCTCCACTGCCTTGTCCCCAAACCATATCGACTAGCTTCTCTCTCTTCTGACGATTTTCGGTTCAGCACTTGTTGACGGTTCTGGAACTTGTCAAGAATGGTTTGACAACAGATAACAACTGACACGAGCGGGTGCCCTCGGATATCCGACAGAACAATAGACATAATATAGTACAATATATACCTAGCTTCGTGTCTATTAAAGTTTCACTTGCTGTACATCAAGAGGCACATATTTTACACGTGAAACAAAGCAATTAAGTTTAGTACAACATAAAATTGGACCCTTGAGACCACTAAAGACGGTAGCGCTCACCACCATATGATTATGATGGTGACCACCATATGATTATGAGAGATGCCGTAGTTGACAGCTCGGGAACTTTCGACTGCCTGAGGTTCTCTACGTGCACCCAAATCTGTGCTCGTGAGCCTACAGCATTTTTACCTCCATCGAGAATGCATTCACTGCAGTCAGAATACAATTCCGCGACCTGCGGGCCAGCAGCCGAGTATTTTAGTCACTAAACTACCGCGGTGGGGCTGCCTTTAGGACGAAACACGAAGCCAACGTGTGACTCATTGCCCTTTTTTGCATACTGTAACCTTTGCCGAAAGCCCCGAGTGACAACTTATAACGTCTCAAGAAAACAATAACCTCATCATAGCCCCCAAAACGCTTCCCTTCACAAGCACGTTATCACGTCGGATATTTCGGCGGTATCTAAAATCGAACAGGTTCTGCGGCCAAAGAGTCCGCTCGATTGAGTTTCGCTCACACAAGTGTTCGAACTTGTCTAGACCCTTCGCCATGTCCTAATCTACTACGATAGGTGGCAGTCGGTCCCGAATTTCAGGAACGTTGACCTGAACCGTTGCAGAAGCTACTCTAGGGGCTGAAAACAGTGTAGGAGCGCCAATTTTATTCGTGATGCTCACTGAGTATAGGTGGTGCGCGTGCGCCATGCGATCCAAGATTAACCAAGATGGCTGCGGGAGGAAGATCGACTCGTGAAGCCGCATAGGAAAAGAAAACATGCACAGAGGTACGCCCCGCACCGTTTTCACCGGATGAACTCTTGATCGCCGAATGAATGTATACGGACCAAAATACTTTCCAAAAGATAGAAACTGCTAAATGTTCGCTACCTCATTTCTTGCCACAGTCCGAAGGGTGGTGGTGCCAGCTGATCGACCGTGCACGAGCGGCGCTTTGCGTAATCCTGCGCGTGTATACAGAAAACTGTGTGAACTAGAATTGACGTATACATTAAGTGGCACTCCGAGATAATTTGTGCCGAGCCTGCCTGAAGGATTTACCACAGAAAAGGGTCACTAGGGAGCAGCGCGCCGTTGTGGCTGCAAGAGACCGACTGTCTGACGTAGCGATGATTTGCAAACATATTACGTGGTTGTGATTATTTGCACTGTAAGCACCACTGAGTTGCTTCTTCAACAGAATACAAGCGTATAACTTTCTATTAAGCAGCGCTGGTGTCGTGGCCATGATTAGACTCTGACAGTGTGAAATTCACTGCACTCAGATGTTGCAGGTTCCATCAGCGCAATCGCAACAAGGGTCTTGAAACGAATACTCGTGTACGCTTTTCGCAAAGTCGAAATTGTGAAAATTCGTTGAACAAATTAAAATGCGTTTTCAGACGTGCCGGACAAATGCCGTAGAAGTTAGCAGAGGGGCGTACACTGAAATGGTCACTGCGCGCTACATTGCTCAAACCCTTTCGCTTCGCTGGTCGAGGTCAGCATGTTGGCGGCAGGCGGTGCTCCGTATTATCCACTGTAATTGGGCTACATGCAATGCAGAACAAAATTTATGCTTTTATTTTGAGCTCACTGAAGCATATTGATACAAGTTACCCAACGTGAAGTTGATAAAATGCTTACAAAAGACGTCATTGAACTATATTACAGTCCATGGGCCTCACCAGCCATTCTAGTAAAAAAAGAAGGATGGTAGCTGGCGCTTGTGCGCCGACTACCGTCACTTAAACAAGACCTGCGCAAGGACGTCTACCCGCTGCCACGGATTGACGATGCCCTCGACTGCCTTCACGAGTCTGCCTACTTCTCCTCTAGCGACCTGCGTTCAGGATACTGGTAGATTTCCTTCGACTAATTAGACCATGAAAAGACTGCATTTGTTACACCGTATGGACTTTTACAGTTTAAGGTAATGCCCTTTGGCTTATGCAATGCTCCCGCTACATTTGAGAGAATGATGGACTCCCTGCTACGAGGTTACCATTGGTCACCGTGCCTCTGTTATCTCAATGACGTCATTGTATTCTCGCCGTCATTCTAAAGTCACCTTAGCCATCTGTCAGTGTTCTGTAAGTTTTCAGAAGGGCAGGCGTACAGCTCAACTACTCCAAATGCCGTTTCGGCCGCCAAACAATCACTATGCTAGGCCATCTCGTCAGTGCTAAAGGCGTGCAACTCGGTCCCGACAAAATTCGCGTCATCAAAGATTTCCCCACACCATGTTTCACGAAAGATGTATGGAGCTTTGTCGGCCTCTGTTTCTATTTCCGGTGTTTTGTCCACAACTTCGCTCACGTTGCCCATCCTTTGACACAGCTACTGTAGAAGGACACGCCATTTTTTTGGGGCCCCCAGCAAGCCAATTCGTTTCGCCAACCTACTGCGTTTCTCACTTTCCCGCCCTTCTTAGATCATTTCCATCCTTCAGCGCCTACTGAAGTTCACACAGACGCCAGCGGACACGGTATTGGCGCTGTCCTCGCCCAGTGCCAACTGGGTCAAAATCGTGAAATCGCTTATGCAAGTCGCCTCTGCTGCCCATCTGAGTGCAAGTTTTCAATCACTGAGCGCGAGTGCCTCGCTCTTGGGCAGTTGGAAAATTCCGACCATACTTGTTCGGCCGCCACTTTTCGGTCATCGCGGATCACCACGCCCCGTGCTTGTTGTCCTCCCTCAAAGATCCTTCTGTACGCCTGGGTCATTGGACTTTAAAGGTACAGGAATATAGCTTTGACGTGACCTACTGGTCTGGCCGAATGCACCAGGATTCCGACTGTCTATCTCGCCATCCCGTCGGTCCCCCTGATCTGTCAGTGCACAATTCTGATGTCTGTGTCTTCGCCATTTCTGATTTCACTGACAACTCAGTGATGCCAATTTGTGGTCTATCATACGCCATCTAGCTTCTGACACCTTGGATCCTTCCCTTCGCCTGTCCACGCTTCATGACGGAATCCTCTATTGGTGCAACACAAGCACGGAAGGCCCAGTACTTCTTCTGGTAGTTCCTGCAACGCTCCGTTCCACTGTGCTCGAACAACTTCATGATCCCCCAACTGCTGGGCATCAAGGAGTAGCCCGCATGTATCACCGTGTACGGCGTCGATTCTTCTGGCCCGGCCTTTACCGCTCTGTGCGCCAATACGTTGCATCTTGTGAGCCTTGCCAGCGCCGCAAGCATACATAATTTGCACCACCTGGCCCACTTCAGCGTATCGGCATTCTAACAGACCCGTTCTACCACGTTAGCCTCGATCTCATTGGACCATTTCCAACGTCTCTGAGTGGGAATAAGCGGGTAGTGGTGGCAACAGACTACGCGACACGCTTTGCCATCACGCGAGCGCTATCAACAAGCTGTGCTACTGATGTCGCGGACTTTCTCCTTCATGATGTTATTCTCCACCATGGAGCACCGCGTCAACTGCTGACCGACTGTGGTCGTTCATTTCTCTCCAAGGCCATGGGTGGCATTCTTCTCTTGTGTTGCACACGTCATAAACTCACCACTGCCTACCACCCGAAAAACAAATGAACTCACTGATCACCTTAACCGCACATTGACGACAATACTATCCATGTATGTCTCCGCAGATCATCGTGATTGGGATGCCACTTTGCCTTACGTGACGTTTGCCTACAACTCGTCATGATACAACACTGCTGGCTTTTCTCCCTTCTATCTCTTTTACGGCCGTCACTCTACGTTGCTCTTTGACACTCTTCTGCCGTCGCATACTGACACTCCTACCGAGTACGCTTGCGATGCAACTACTCGGGCTCGAGCGGCCCACTAGATCGCCCGAGATCGCCTTTATGCCTCACAACTATCTCAACAGGATCACTACGACAGCCGTCACAGAGCTGTCTTTTACTCCCCAGGACCGTTGGTCGTGCTCTGGACTGCCTCTCGTCACGTTGACCTGCCCTCGAAGTTCCTCGCTCGCTGCGACGGGCCTCACAAAGTCTTGAGCCAACTGACCGAGGTCACCTGTAAGATCGCCCCCTTGGACACTCCATCCTCATCGTCTCTGCCATCCGCTGATATTGTACACGTCTCCCGCCTTAAGCCGTACTTCTCTGCTCAGGATCGCAAGCTTTCTTAAGCGCCGAGATGGCGCTTTTACCGGTGGCGGCTATATGATACAAGCCATCATTAACATCAACGAATTCACCATAAAGGCAACGAAGATGACGATTGAACAAAAGCTCATGTTGTTGTTGCCACTACGCCATTTTGGTTCAAGGACACTGTGTACTCCATGTACAATCTGTAAATATATTTCTACCGTCTGCCTACTCCCACCTCATGACGATATTATATGATAAATACAATCAAAGTGACCTACGAGCGTCAAAAAAACATCAACGCACGAGGGGACGTGAAGTGCAACTCGCTGCTCGTGAGTTAGCTGCTCATCGTCCATCGTTGCTGTCACTCTTAGAGTGTGCCACGTCCAGTGAAAAATCCTCGACCTCAAGACGCTTTTTTTAACACCACCACTGAAAGTAGTCTGAGCAATTCTCTGCGTCAAACAACTTCGATAACATCAGCAACACGTGACTCACCACGCACAACACCAACACGGAGCCACTCACCATAATTAGTTTATCGGGGTGCGGAGAACAATGAACTCTCACACCCGACAAAAAGCAAATCGCGTGAAGTGTGCTGCCATCTATCAACGAACGTAAATTTAGGTGCCACAGCGTTGCCGAAGATTTAAAAGAGAAAATCGCGAGCCTGCATACGCTGCTTTCCGCATACAATGAATATTAAGGGATTCACGCGCAGAGTTGACAAGTACTTAGTACCGCTAGCTTGACTCACACTTGGGCCAGAGTGACCATCTGTGAACTCGGTAAATGAAGGCACCGAACTTAGCGAAAGTCGTGACGTTAGGTATGAGAGAACATTATAGTATCAATTGCTCGCATAATATCACCCGGCTTCTGGACTAGGGGAGTGGTGACCACTAGTGGAGTCGGCTTCTTTCCGTTCCAAGGTGAGGATGAGCTTGAAGCCCGCGTGATTGACATTTGTGTCTCGGGGGCAGCCTCGTTCACGTGAAAAAAAAAGTCGTGAGGTGAATTGCGACTGTGATTTCAAGTTCTGAGACCACAAAGTCTACTTGGCGGCCTTTGTCGGTGTCTGCTGCGGAGCGTTTTGTGATGTTTGCTGTGAAAGAGATGCAGAATACAGCTGTACTATCTGGCAGGGGATTTTCAGGTATTGAAAATCTGAGAATAGGGGCGTTTGTGTGGGCCACAACTTCACCTTAGTGACTATTCTTTTCATCTCAATCGCTGAGGGAGGACAGGATCGTTAGGACCCAAAATGCACCACCATGGTTATGCGTCTTACAGCTGCTATGACGAGTACGCATTGAGTCGGTAGGGAAGGGGCTTCTGGCGTGAAAAAACGCCCGGAAAACAGTGGTAGTTTGGGCGCACATCATTCAGGCCAAGATTGTTGTCAGACGTCTTCATAGGCGTGTCATGCCTTGGCAGCACTGCGAGGGCTGTTCATGGCAATTCACCATTTTTGATATTTAGCCCAGGCATTGAGCGTGCCGAGGGAGTTAAAGCTCGTCCTAGAAGCCGCGGAACAGTGATACCATTCAAATTGTCGATTGTGGTGAAGAAGCAGGTGAGAACTTCGAGTTCAGCGATGACATGACGATAGTTACAGCACAAGAACAACACGACGACACAGAGACAAGAAGGACACAAAAGACACGAGCGCTCTTTCTTATCTCTGTGTCGTCGTGTTGTTCTCGCGTTATAACTGTCGTCATGCCATACCCACTAGCCCAAGCTGCCACACTCAGCGATTACACGTGATGGAGTTGATGTGATAGTTTCGTTAGTAGAGGCAATAGTTACGCACCATTGCCGTTCGAGGCGTCTGACGAGCTATGGGTGATGTTCGTGTAGCGTGCGGTGGTCCCGGTGCTCATAGCGGCTGTACCAAATGTCAAAGAGGCGTGGAAGGCACCTCTTGTGAACAGGTAGCACGGCGTCGGTGATTTTATGAAGAGCCGTCGAGAAGGCCTTGACGTCGTCCCCAAATGGTGCTGAACAGATGCCAATGAGGATGGACGTCGTTGCGACTGCGTTGCCGGGTGACAATGCGACTGTACGTTGGCGAGTGTCATGAACGAAGAATCGTAGAAAGCACTTCGTATTCATCGACTGCGCCATTGTAAAAGAGAAACAAAATACAACGCCAGTACGCTGGGCCAGACGTATGTAAGTGATTCCTAAAAGAGAGAAAAGAAGATCGATGTGAGCTCCGTACTGTCCGCATCATAGTGCGACACCTCAACAGTTAAGGCTGGTGTACACCGGTGACTAGCAGCGGTGGGGCGACCATTTGCGACTGGCGACCAAAAAGCGACGGATGTTTAACCGGCAGGGGCTGCATGCGAGTGACCGAAAGTCGCAAAAGCGGAGAGTCACGTCCGGATCTCGTTATTAGCGAGAACTCTGGAGACCAACGCCGATCAGCTCGTCGCCGCCAGCTGAGTGAGCGGAGCAAACCGGGCGCGCCGCATTTATTGATTTCGTCCGTTCTCGCTCAGCGTTCCCAACAGCGTCAAGTTCGATTCAAGCGAAGAACAAGACATTGTCATGGTGCGGATGGCTGTGCCATGGTGTCAGCGCTGGCATCACAGATGCCTCCAAATAAAAAAAGCCGGAAGTGGTTGTGACCGTTCTTCCGATTGGGGCAATTGGCCGGCCATGCACGTCGCCTGCCTCCTGAGCAGCGCTGCGACGACGTGGAGTTTTTACGAGAGTCGTACGTATTCAGAAACGGTTCTTGAACTCGAATTGACTTGCCACAGCCTACAATACAGCACAAACGCGTTTAGAACGCGGTGTCTTAAGTCGATGCAAAGGCATGAAGCACAAACGCGTTTCAAACGCGCTGCATTGAAGGCGGTGACAAGTGAAGTTCAAGACAAAAAACGTTTCTGAATACGGTGAAAAGATAGTGCAAAACTTATTTTCTCTTTACTTTGACGGTTTCCAGCTTCTTGCGAATGCCACCACGTAATTTCTACACTTTGCTCGAGCTGCTGCGCCCCGACATCTCCAAGCCAAGTATTCCATGGTGGCCATGGTGCCACAGACCCAGAGGAATGCACTCATTTGTATCTGGCGGCAGGAAGCCAACACAATGAAAAAAAATGAGCATCGCTGATTGATTCCAGCAGCTTAGCGACTGCAGTCGTGCGAACGAAAAATCGGTCAGGAAGCGACTAGCTCAAGCAGTCGCTTTGCGACCATTCGCGACTGTTTGCGGCCAGTCGCAAATGGTCGCGCGACCGCTGCTAGTCACCGGTGTGCACCAGACCTAACTCACGAGGGATGGGGGTATGAGAGGATTAAAATAGATAGGGAGGATTAAAAAGAATAGGAATAGAGATAGCGACAGACAGACCCACATACAGAAGTAAGCAGAAGATAGGAAAGATGGACACGATCGCATGAGTCCGAGGACGGGGAACCACTCAGCGAGAGCTTCACGGCGTCAGGAGATGGCGGAGGGCGAGCCCGTCGGCCAGAGCAGCTCTGTCGTCGGAGATTGCAGGGCACAGTCAGTCGGCACGAATCCAGCGAGCGGTCTCTCGCCCGTTACCTAGCGACGCTCTGACTTTCTCACGGTATATGCAGTTCCATAGCACACCGTGAATAGTGTGTAGTCCAAGGTACACTTCACTGGGCTAGTCTGTTCATGCTCCTGTACAAGCAACAAAGATATGCATGTTCTTGCTTGAAGAAATGAAATAAGGGAAGCGTACCGGACGTTGGAAATTTTTTTCATTGTATTGCACAGCGACCACTGCAGAAGCAGCGTGGTGCAACTTCTTAGCTACCAGGACACCAAGGATCGAAGCGCGGGAGCGCGTTTCCCAACAGTTGCCGCAGGCACGCTCCCGTTGATGTCACGCTTTAAGTTCACATATGGTGTCAGTGGATACCACCGCCGTATACCTTAGTAATCACGTCATCGGGGGCCATACGATGGCGTGAACTACTGTGTAGCAACGAAACCTGTAGTCTTGCTAGTGTCGTTTCCTAGTTCACGCAATTTCCTCGTTATTTCGTCCCTTGATTCTTCGCTGGACTTCGTTTTTGCTCTTTTTTTTCCTCATTTGCTCTTCTAGTTACAACAGAGACGTCACTCAAGGTTCTGTTATAAAACGACGTTCACGGCGCGTGTGTAGGCGTTCGTTTTGTCGCGTAAGGCCGGTGATGCCAGCCAGTTTCGGCGCGGAGCGGTTCGATGCAGGGGCCCAAGCCGAAATAGCGCATACGAAGTAATGTGCAGTGCGCATGCTATTCCAGTAGAGTTGGTACGCGTAACGAAAAAATCGGCAGATCTCACGCACAGTAGGAATCGATGATATGGAAGAATGAATGAGAAATGTGGATATGTCAATTTAAAATAAGCACAATGTTACGAGGTGGAGGTAAATGATACCGTACATGACTTCCGTGTCATGATTATCAGGTTTGGATGCGTCGTTTACCTTCGTCATCTATTCACGTCAAGTGATACCAAATTCATATATGTGGAGCTAGCAAAACGGCTGTGAGCACACAATGAGCTTGGTATGTTGTCATGATCTTACATGACACGCGTGTCAGTTTATCATGTTTGCACCAGTCATATACTTCGTAATCCATTACCGTAAGGTAACACCAAATTTGGCATATGTGGAGCTAGCAAAACGGCCGCGAGCGCAAGAGGAAGGGCCCATTATGCTACTATGTAGCATTGACGTGCGCGCACGCTGGGCACAGCGACGCTACGTTAGCAAAACGTGAGCACTCCACAGTCTGACGCCAGGCCCGACCAGCGTTCATCAGCATGGCCCGACGGCACGGCCCGACGGCAATGGGCGTGAAAAAGCGACATGCTGCATTTCGTGTCGATGCCATAGAGTAACATTACTCTATGCCGATACGTTCTCTGCATCTCCCCCTCTCCTGGCGGAGGGACGCTGGACGCTCTGAAACGCGAAGTTGTCAAAGCAACGCAGCGTGGTGCGCGTCTGCGAGTATATGGCACGACCGGCGCCTGGCGTGGCGACGCCGGCGTGAACTGTCAAAATGAACACCGGCAAACACACGCACCACGTCATGTCGAAATGTATTGGTGCCTTGACTGTGGCATGTAGTCATGTTCTCACATGCCATGCATCTCAAGATTATTATGTTTGCAGCAGTCACATACCTTCGTCATCCATTGGCGTCACGTAACACCAAATTTGGCATACGTGAAGCTAGCGAAACGGCCGCAAGCGCATCATGAGTGTGGCATGTAGTCATGTTGTTACATGACATACATCTCATGTTTATCATCTTTGCACCAGTATCATACCTTCGTGATCCATTCACGTCCGGCAATACCAAATTTGGTATAAGTGAAGCTAGCGAAACGGCCGCCATCGCATCATGAGCGTGGCATGTAGTCATGTTGTTACAGGACACGCATATCATGATTATCATGTTTTCACCAGTCACATACCTTCACCATTCATTCACGTACCGTAATATCAAGTGTGGTGGTATATGTGACACTAGCGAAACGGCCGTGAGAGCATCATGAGCGTGGCATGTAATCATGTTGTGACATGACACGCAAATGGTGATTTTCATGTTAGGGTCTGTCGCTTGTGTTCGCCATGCAATTATGTCATACTATACCAGTTTTAAAACACGCCCTGTGAATGCAAGCACTGCAAGAGCAGCAGGACCATGAAACATAAATCCTGACAATAATGACGCACATGTCATGATTTTCATGTTTTGACTAGTGAAATATGTTTTTCATACAGTCATGTTATGCCATACGAAGTTTGGTATCAATACCATTATCGAAACGGCCAGGAGAGCTAAAGGTCATAGGCGGCTAGATAGATAGATAGATAGATAGATAGATAGATAGATAGATAGATAGATAGATAGATAGATAGATAGATAGATAGATAGATAGATAGATAGATAGATAGATAGATAGATAGATAGATAGATAGATAGATAGATAGGAGTTCGATAAGAAATGCTTCGCATTTAAAAGGGTGATCGGCGCTGACGAGTTTGGCTGCCCAGTGTGAAATGCAGCAGGAGCTGTTAGGATCCGAGTGACGCTTGAATATGTCGGGGGCCGTCGGCTGCGTCACTGGTCAGCCAGTACTAGAATATAGAGGGCTGTGATGCTGTGCCTCTTCAACACAGGAACGAGCGCCTAAGAGCTGTGCTGTAAAAGAACTCATGAATGTTTTATGCTGGGGCAGCGCCAACACTGTTTCGCTATCTGCACTTAGCTATGGGACATATATTGGCACATAAACTGCCAGTGCTCCAGCGCTACGCAGATCAATGTGTCAATTGCAGTCGTGGGGAGCTTAACGATAAGCCGTTACGACAAGTGAAGGCAGCTGCAGTGCACGTGCCAGTTCTTAATGCGTACGAGCTGAGACCCAAGAACCGGTGGGCTTGACGAAGGAAGAAAGCGGGGCTAGAGGCCAGTGGGTCATGATATCAACAAACTCAGCGTTCGTTCTTTTTTTAAAGACAATGGTCCTTCTTAGGAACTTTCGACGGAAAAAATTTGAGATGTCTGTCTGTCTGTCTGTCTGTCTGTCTGTAAATTTGTGTGTTTGTCCGCTCTAGCTATACCTCAAACGGCACTAAACGGCCAACCCCATCCGCAGCGCCCACCAGTATTGCTCAAGGTTTAGCGTTCATAGTTGTGCGATGGTCAATTAAAAAGCACACATCGCGCATATCTGAGGCGCCATAACAACTTGTCTATGTTTTGTATGTCGGCCTTTATACTGGAACCGGGACACACAAGTAACTCTAAGGACTCTAGCGTTTAAAGCACTGCGCTGACAGTGCAACGCAATGCTCAAGAAGGTGTTCCAACGCTTTGCTACGACGGCACGGTGGTGGAACCTTCCCGTCGCTTTGCATTCTACACATTATCATCTCCATGACTGTTTCGCATCTTTCTCCGCGGTCACGCAGCCTTCTTTTTGGAAGATAACTTCTTTTTGGAAGATAACCCTCTCCCTCGGAAGCGTAGGTGCGCCGACGAAACCTCCTCACATCGGCGGCCGAGCAAGCCCTAGAACGTTCTAGGTGGAAAGGGGCGTGGCGATGCAGGGTTGCGTCATCCGTTGCGGACGGCCCTCGTACCGCCTCGCCCTTTCCCCCAGCCTTCGCTGCGCACCGCGCCGACGAAATGATGAGAATTTTCTGGAATCTCGCGCGGAAGGTATTTAACCGAGCAGCAGAGATGGGAGATCAGGAGAAGGAGGAAGTTAGCGCCAGAGTGCGTAGGGTATCCCGCCGCGTCTCTCGGTGAAGGTTTTGTCCTTAGTGACAAAGCAGGAGAAGAAGAAAGTATGCGCCAGAGTGCGTAGGGTGTACCGCCTTGTGGGCGAAGCCTTTTGTCTTCCGTGACAAAGGAGGAGAAGAAGAGGATTTCCACCTGAGGGGTGAAGACTCGATCTACAGGCAAGAGTGTTGTCTACCGCTATCGAGCGAAGACGCGTAGCAACAGCTGCGTGTGTGAAGCCGACGTATTTCCGGCGAAGAAGTTTGGAGCTTGGAGAGCGGCCAATTGAAGACGCGAGGTTTCCTGGAAGAGAAACTTTGGGGGCAGCGGAACGACAACAACGCTGTACTTTGAGTGAGTGATTCTCGGAAGAGTATCATTCAGTCTTTTGTTCCAAGGACTTTGGACTCAATAAGCTTTCGAAATCTTTCGTCTTTAAGTGCCTTGGTTGTTCGATGCATGTGACTGCATTGTAGAGCGGATTGTTGTTTGTGTCCATTGTTTCGAGCATGGTTGATTGTACTGTGTAGTACATTGTTTGATTGGGGAGCTATTGTATTCAACTATTGTCTAGTGTGCATACTTGTGTATCGTTTTCATCTGCCATAATTGAGAATATAATTTTGTTTTGTTTATCAACTCTCGGCTCTGGCTTGTTCTTTGGGCCACAGCCAGCGTCCGCTGGCGCGCCAAATAGGACCACCTTTAAATTGTCCACGCTTTTGTGGTGTGGTTCAGAGGGCCTATACTTCGGCCCTTGGAATTAGCCCGGCGATCGCTTCCCTAATTAACGGGACCTGTGACAACCAGTTGTTCACACCTTCACAAAGATGCCAACTGCAGCTGGCCTATTGCCAACACCAGGAGCTGATACGAAGTGGTGATTATAGCAAGGATGCTGGCCATGAACACTGCTACGTAAATCACCTTCAGCGCATGGCAACTAACTACAATTGACGTTAACCTGACGTGACGGCTGTATCAAAGGAATACATATGTAATGTTCATAAAATAGGGTAGGCAGCACTGCAACCACTATTGACGTTTCATCAAGATTAGCGTCTATTCCAAAAGTAGTTCCGAGACCTGACGTAGCTCAGTGGTAAAACGGTTCATTGCCACGCAGAATGCTTGGGTTCGATTCCACCTGCGACCCTAACATTTATTATTTGCATTCGTCGGGTCGACGCTACAGAAGTCGGGTATTTCTTAACGCTCGCGCGTTAAAATTACCCTTGTGTGTTCTAGTCGTTCCTGGGTTAATACTAAGTGTCAATCACCTGTGGCACATACCCGCATACCAGCGGCACATACCCACATATGGGTATGTGCCACTGCCTGGCGGGAAAAGTATGACGACATATGCGCCAGGATTGTGACATTATTCATGTCTTGGCTAGAGCGTCATATTCGTGAAACCATCGTACCCTCCCATGCTAATTCTGGTTCACGGTGACCACGACAGCACCCAGGCGTAAGCGGCTACATAGAGAGATCGATAGATAGATAGATAGATAGATAGATAGATAGATAGATAGATAGATAGATAGATACGCTCAAAGTCGCCGACGTTCACTAAGATATGCTCCGCATTTAAAAGCTTGTTTACGTGGTGGGTGTGACCGTCCCTTCGATCGTGAGAGTTGGCCGCGGACATGCAGACCGCCTGCCTCCTGAGCTGCGCTGAGACAACGAGGAGTATTCCTGAGAGTCGTACGTATTCAGAAACGGCCCTCGAATTTAACTTGACTTGTCACAGCGTACAATGCAGCACGAACGTGTCTCAAACGCGCTGTCTGAAGTCTTTGCCAAGGCACGAAGCACAAACGCGTTCCAAACGCGTTGCATTGACGGTGGTGACAAGTCAAGTTCCAGATGAAAAAATGATTCTGAATACAGAGGAAAGATAGTGCCTCATTTATTTTCTCTTTGCTTTGACATTGTTTAGCTTCTTGCGAATGCTACCACGTAAACTCGACACTTTGCTCGAGCTGCTGCGCACCGCCATCTCCAAGCCAAATATTCCGTGGTGGCTATGGTGCCACAGGCCCAGAGGAACGCACTCGTTTGTATCGGGCGGCAGAAAGCGAGTGTAAGGAAAAAAACAAAACAAAAATTGAGCATCACTGATTGGTTCCAGCAGCTTTGCGATTGCAGTCACGCAACTGAAAAAATCGATCAGGAAGTGACGAGCCAAAGCAGTCGCTTTGCGACCGTTTGCGACCGTTCGCGAATGCTTGCGACCAGTCGCAAATGGACGTGCGACCGCTGCTAGTCGCTGGTGTGCAGCAGCCTTTATACGCGATATGGTGAAGTTTTCTTGCAGCGTCAACCCTTGACAGGGGTATGAGCAGTGTGGGCGCTCTGTCGTGGGCACCTCGGGCAGCGTTGTCGGCGAGCTGGTTACCACTGATCCCCCAGTGTCCCGGAAGCCGTTGAACGACTGTGTCCTGTCTTTCATTAGTGACTAAATGATTGATTTCATTGATATCACACACGAACTGATATTTCCCGCGTTGTAGACTTCACACACATTGAAGGGCCTCCTTGGAGTTTCAGAATATAGCCCACTCACCAGGGGCTCCTCACGTACAAATTTTATTGCGCCTAGAAGGGTGGTGAGCTCGGAGCTCATAGACGTCGGGACGTTTGAAGTCTCGATCTTGACGGAGATTGGCCTAGTTGGAACCTTAAAGGCGTCCGTTGAACTTCACAAGACTGAACCATCTGTATAAACATGAGTTCGGTTTACGTACGATAGATGCAAAATGTCCAATGAGATCTGCTTGAGGGTTGAAGATAACAGGCTCGGCTTTTTGTATATCTCCGGCACGTTCAGTGAAGAAATGGGCCACAGAGCAATTTTCATTCGCCACCTCAATTTCGGCTCCCCTACTGAGAAAATTTAGTATTCAAAGTTTTGGGCCATTTTCGCCGACGTCTGGCTTGAGGGTGAAAGGAACTTAAACGAGAAAATTTCGCAGACATTTTTTTTATCATTTGTCACCTTTTTATACACAATACAAGTACTTTTGTTTTCAGCCGTTGAAAGGCTAGGCTCTTAAACCCTGGTTTTACAGTGGAATTGGAGAAGGAAATGCATCAGTGAAACTTGAAGCTGGGCGAGTTCTTTCCTAAATCAAGGTAATTTGGTGTGCGCAAATAAAGACAATGACACAGAAAAGATGAGACGGGGACAAGCGCAAACTTTCAAGTGAATTTTCTTATTTGTCACCCTTCGAATATATGGTCCCGAAAGAACATAATCAAGTGGTCAACGGGTCAAAACCAAAGAGCTTACAAAAAGCCCAACAAATAATTACGCTCTCTATCAAATAAGGTTATTGACGTGTCGCTAACGCAAGCATGGCCTCTCGCAGAATTATAGAGGGCTTAAGTGAGTTCGCGGGCTGTGGTAACACCGCTCCTACCCAAAATATTATTCTCTCTTAAAATCAGTGAGCACATGCAAGCTTGGAAATGCACGGGTAAATGCGCGTTCCCGTTATTTTTGAGTGAGACCCCAAGTTGTCTTGCATGATAGTTCACGCAACGCCCCATTTGGCCGACGTAAAATTTCCCTCAAGACAGTGGTACTTCGCAGACGACGCCAGTCGAATATTTTACGTACGAAAACAACTTCTTGTTTTCACAAACGCTTGATATTTATTTTTTATATTGTTGGCCAATGTGCCCAGATTCGGGTGCACGTTAAAGATCCCCAGGTGGTCGAAATTTCCAGAGCCCTCCACTGCAGCGTCTCTCATATTCATATGGTGGTTTTGGGACGTTAAACCACACATATCAATCAATCATCAAATTATCAGATTGCTTTTTGCCAGAGAAGATTCTGAGACAAAGCCCAGCCAGCTTACGCGGGGCGGAGAACGGTATCGGGCACCATGCTCTCTCTCTATCTTTCTCCACTTGTGGCAAATGCGATGCATATAAGGCATCAACTTCAGACGCCACCAGTGATGCTAGCATGAGTCCACACTGGAGCGGGCTACTTTGGCGTCACGCAGAAGAACCTCTGCGATCGCCATCACTACTGTGCAAGGATACCAGGCAGCAAATAAACACCACACCTAATCATTAAATCTATCTTGCATAGCACGTGGACATGATATTCTGAGAGTGGAATGTAGAAAAAGTTTGGAAATCCCCCTCTTCACAAGCTTAGACTGCGAATAATTTTAGGGCAAAAGGGTCTTCTGCGCCCGTAGAACATAACGCCAACATAGATGGTCAGCTAATACGAGACGTAGATCTAAAAAACTGCACCGAGTAATCCGAGAGAAATTTATAGGTGAAGGTCAAGACCTTTCGGCATTGTTTGAAAATAATAAGAACAGCATCAACAGAGTTGTGTAAGATTGTAAAATGGAGCCTGTTTGAAAGAATCTTTTCTGTGTCGTCTTTATTTGCGGACACAAATTTACCTTGAAGGAAACAGATGTAACGTTGTGAAGTTTCCTTTGTTCAAACAGGTGAAGCCGTTACGAGAGACAAGTGGGAAAGCTTTTTACAGTCAACAATGAGATTCAGTGGCTCTTCGGCAAATTAGTGGTGTCACTGAACAGAACTTATTTGCTTGAACAAAAATTTACATTACTTTACAGATTGTCCCATTCCAGCGCAGCATTCGAGGGAATACTACAAGATATTGAAACGACAACCAGCGTATAACGCGATTCAAGGACGGTGGTATTACTATATTGGTGTGACACATCAGTGTTTTTCTCTGACTTTGGTAGGTGAGTCCTCCTCTTTTATAACTGGAATAGTCGAGCGGCATTGCTAGCAGAAAAGATATATTTAATGCAGGAGTGTGCCTAACTGTACTGGTTGGTACACAAGTAATACGAGAACAAACAGCGCTGGACACGGAACGGTGTAAGAGCGACAAACGACGGCGGTGAACTAACAACCACTGGTTTATTGCCTGTATTGCAATATATGCAAAATTTTTGCGAAAAATAACAACAAAAGCACAATTACCGTGCAGAGAAAGAGAGGGAGGAAATGATCATGTCAAATACATCAGCAAAACAGCCAGTCACGTTTTGAAAACTAATTTCCCTCTTATGTAGAAAAATTGATGAAACATTGGTGCAAGCATGCCCTTGTGCATAAATATGGTAAGCTTCATTGATCTCACGTGTTCCTTGGTGTCTGTACGTTTCCAAAACAGGGCACAGCTCAAGCATTGGTAGCGCACACATGCGTTGCAGCGCTCAGCTAAGCGATATTGCTCATACTTGCCGAGAAAGCAGCCAATAAACTAGCAATAATCTAATGGGTATTACTGCAGCACCTCTACCTGTCGTTTGTTCACCGTCCCATGTACAGCTCTGTTTGTTCACGTCTTGGCCTATTGTCATAAGATGTTCAGCGTATCTGATTGTCTCATTTGGTACGAAGAGTGCGACATGACGTTGGTTCATTAGAGTTACAAATAACGCTTGATTTCTGTTTTGCGAATGCTTGTTTCTAAAGTAATTGCATCACAAATTGTTGATCGCTTGTCAATCGTAGCACGTCCCTTTCCTCGTTGGAAAGTAGATTGGGAATAGGGGGGGGGGGGGGTAGAAAAAGTGCCAAAAATTTGAAAATTATAAATATATTTATAATTCACATAATACCATGACAAATCAATGCGGAAACCTTGTTTTGAGTACAAGGTAGGTGCTAAATAAATAATTAAAAGCAACACTTTTAGGTTCGTCTGGTGCATGGGACATGCAGGCTTTGAGGGTAACTAGAGGGAGGAAGCTCTATCTCAAGAACTGATAAAGCATACTGAGCCCCAGCTTACCTCGCTGTGACCTCCATCCTTGCGTCCACACGACGTTTTTCACGAGGAGGCAGATAACGACACTGCTAGGATGTCTTCGCTAGTGCTTCTCGCTCATCAGCGATATAATTCAAACAGGAATATATCCAAGTTTATTCGGATTGCGCAAAATCTTACGAACTCTGTTTGGCCACGATTGTTTGTGGTGTCCTAACCACCGACCCTCCGTCATGTCTTGCGATGTTGCAGTGAATTGACCAATAAACGCAGTGGCTGGCAGCGCAAATATATAATAGAAAGCTCTTTGAAGCAATCGGAGGCACTCTTCACTAGCTCCTAACCGGAGGTGCTGCAAGCACTTTTGTACCACGTCCAGCCGGCGGTATAAGTCAGTGGAGCCACCCAACACTGGAATCTCACCCATCTAGCTCCTAACCTTTCTATTTTCCTGAATAAAAGTTATTCTTTTTCTGCGAAGTGATGTCCAGTACTACTGGAAGGGAGAAATGTGATGATATTGTTATGAGAATGTTTTCTGTAGTTAGGTTTAGTAAAAGCTATAGATCCATTGTCCATGCGATTTTTACAGGGCTCCTTCAATCCCACAGCATGGCTATACTGACTGCTGCCGTGCTCTTGGTCTTCTTGACAGGTAAGACTAGTAGTTCCTTATGCCAGTTAAATCAGCTTTCAAGAGTGCTCCGAGTGCACGACAGCATCACTCGCAATACATGAGTTTGGATGAAATGAGCGATTTTTTTGACCGCCGTATTTTCGGTAGATTTAGCTGAGTTATTTTTCTCGCCACGCTTATCTATCAACACTATAAACGCTGCGCGGTGATACCAGTGCTCATTAACGATCTACGTGCAGTCATTCAGCGTTTGGCCAGGACAGGTGCTGTTTAAAAGGCAGCAGGGCAGTAATGATGGCGGTTGCTGTGCAATGGAGCACCTGTTACTTGAGAGAGCATAGGTGATAAGTCGGCCCGTTTCGCTTATATAGCTGTCATGAGCGGCGGTGAGTGAACCACACCGTTTGTAGCAGTGGCGGATCCAGAGGGGGGGGGGGGGTAGGGGTGATAGCCCCCCTTAGCCTGTCAGCACCCTCTCCCCCTCTCTTGAGTACTTGCCATCCACCTGCTATCACCAGTTAGGACAAATGAGTGGGACCACTGTGAGAACACATTAACAGTATTTATGCCATTACAGGGTTTGTGTGCTAGTAAAAACAAAAAAGTCATGACCACGCACGCAGGTGTTGATTCAAGTGCCCCCACCCCCAAATGGGTGGCTGGATCCGCCCCTCGTGAGTAGGTTTGTAGGTGTAACGTTAGACGGAACCTGAACCACAGAGCGGTAGCGGGCATGTCACGTGGTAATGTTTAACAACAGAGTTTTTTTGTTAGGCCAGTTCGCGTCACAGGAAAACTATAAGGAATGGTATGCGCCGCTGAAAGCAGTAAATTCAAGTTGAGTTTTCAGTGAAGATATCGAAGCCAAACTCAGGAGTATAGTAATTACTACTGACTGAGGCGATCTCTTTTATGCAAAACTGAGCTATTCTAAGTCTGACTAGAACTAATTCAGACTAATCATCGCTGACCGAACTCTCAAGAGATACTTGAGCTCCATGTGGCATATTTATGCTATTTACAGTAATTAAAAGCTAATTAAGCAAAATGAGGGTGTCCCCGCGAACGGAAGAACAGCTGAATGAGTGAGCGAATGCAGAAGCTTTATTGGCCTGGTGTGCGACTGATAGCGGTGCTGCGAACGGCGCTTGTATGAGGCCAATTCGAGGAACCACGCACTTTTGTTTTGAGGCCATGCTGCCGTATAGAAAGCACCGTTCGTAATGAAGCTTGAAAAATAAGCAATTCAGTTGGTTATCTGATGAGTAGTGGCTACCGACACTGAACAACTATACGTCTCCACTTTCAACCGATTTCAAAGCACAACACTTTCCTTCATATAATTGCGTCGGCCGCTTGTCTCCGCGGAGAGTCGTGCGCAATGTTAAATGTTAAAGTTAGAAGCACGTATCAATTATGTTAATTACATTATATTGCAATTTTTTCGGCCTTTCTAGGCTCATGCATATAATATAAATTTGTACTTCACCACGCCAACCTGCACTCTTATGTTGTAATGTGAATAAAAATTTCAAAGCTGTAAAATATTTATGATCACTTTTTGTCAACGCGAATAATGAAAATTGGCGGTGTTGCATTTACAAATTTTGTCATAAGTTAGGAATGGTGGCAACAATAAATATTCAAGCTAGTTCGGAGTTGTAATTAGGTTTCTAAGCTAAAAACATTAACAGAATGCAAAATGTGATAAGAGCTCCACAGCAACTGCAGACCAGCCGTAAACATAACTTTTATGTTAAAATACACGAAGACATCGCCTAAAGCTGCTTCACACATATGAAGTTACACGCATACACATTTCCTGATCCTGGTTTGCACAAAAAGTGAGCATTGTCCACTTCACCGCAGTCGATCACGACGAAGACGTTATGTAGCAGGTTCGCAAATCTACTTGTTCGCAGATGAATTTGACGGGCGTGCCTTTCCATGCATATCAAGGGCTGCACTTAATAATGTAACAGCTTAAGCAGAGGGCAAGAGATTTTTCGGTATAATAAAGAACTGTATAACTCCTTTGCTCATTACACAAATATTGTTAGAAGAAAGAATTCAATTTTTAAAACACAGTGATTACTTCAACTTCAAATCAAAACTTGGTTTTTCATTATTATTATTTGTTCCCTTCACGCATAGTCGCACTTCCATCATAGAGAAAGCAAGAAGCTCCATCTTTCTCTATGCTTCAATCGGAGCTCCCATAACTCCCTATGCTTATGTCGGTGGCAATAGCTTCAGAACCACTTTTCGGCCGAACTTTCGCAACCTATTTGAATAGACCTTGGTGGATCACTCACCTTTGCCAAAAAGTGAGTGACTTCTTCATTCCAAGTATCCATCGCTATAAACCGAGGCCCGAGCTCTTTCCCCCAATCCGGAGCAGATGCTACGGGTTTAACAATGGCAGCAACGCCTCTCATCTACTCCTGAATTTTCTTGTTCGCTCTGTTCGTCCATGGGTGGAATGCTCGGGTAATTTTTACTTTCTCATACCTCGCGCCAAAGGGTGTTTACAACGTCGGGGCAGTATTGACAGTTTTTACTGTAGTTGCCGGGGTACATTGCGTTAAGTAGTGTATGGTAGGAAAATAGGTACCCGTCAATAGCCTTCTTCTAGTCACTGTTTGCGCTCTAAATATTTAGTAATTGCACGCTGAAATATGTAACGACTACAATAATAAAATTAGTACTTTCTTTACATCTTTTAAAGAAAAGCTATACTTGAATAATACGTAACTAGAACAAGTTAATATCGCCATCAATTTTATGATGAAGAAACTTTATTGCTCACACTGCTGCTTCAGTGACACGGAAGTTTTTAAGGGGTCTTGCGACACTTTTGGGGCAGCTTAATTCAGCCCCGAAACGCTTGTAGCGATGATTACTGAGACAAATGCTATAAGAATGATGAAAATTGGTGCACGGAAAGTGAAGGTATGAGTCCTTAAACTTCAAAAATTGAGCAGACAATGACGAAAAACGTTCGCTTACACATTTCCCTTACCTGCTGACATCACCGCTTCCAATTACTGCGCGTGTCTTATAAAGACAATCCGGAAATATAACCGCATTGTGGCTTGCACACAATTCCTCGCTACCGCTCTTTTTGATGGCGTCGTTAGTATGGTTACTGCGAATCATGTGCGTCGGGTAGCAGACGCTCCCACGGTCACACTGTGTAAGATACATACATACGCTTTTGGCGGGGTCACTTCTCGGCTTGCATGCAAGACGTGGTCTGCGGCAATGCTGGCGCCCCTCACCTGTTGCATTTTTCGCTCGCAAAAATGCGGCATGCATTGCCACTTTCAGTTGCCGGCGTATCATAGCCTCGTTCACAGGCTAAGTGTCATGTTCGTTGTTCTGCGAATACATAATTTCGTAACAGGAATTACTTTTTTGACAATGTATAAAAAAAGGTTTTTGCTGCCTTAAGCATTCACTCATATGACCTAGCTATCCCCCTATGAATACTGCAGGCTAGTTCTCGCGTCAAGCCAATCAAAAGCGAACGGTTGTTGTCGTGACGTCACATAACAAACGTAGTCGATATGTGTCGCCGCAGCCTAAAATAAAGTAGTTTGTCCCATGAATAAAAATTAAAACAGTGTCAATTCCGGCGTTGCTGCGTGCGCAACGATATCGGCGCGTTCCACAGCACCAGCTGAACCGATGAAAATTGCGTGTTCAAATAGTGTCGCAGGGCCCCTTTAAGCGAAACGCCTTCATCCTGTTATCACTAGTGCCTCGACTGCATGGCCTGCATGCATCTGGCTCATTTGATAATAAAAACAAGAAACGTTACCCTCTGCTTTCCTTATGATCTATTTCTTCGAGTATTTGACATAATTGCTAATTATGTGAGAGCTATTCTAGAAATATTGAGTATTTCGAGTGTGCGCCATTTGATTCGAGCGGCACATTGAAGAGAAGGAACGTTATTTCATTCGTTATTCGAAATTTTCGAACATTAGCACACCCCTAAAATATCCGAATCAAGGTGGTGCCCAGAGGATGCTCAACCCTTTTGTTAGCATATGATCAGGTAGGACGTGTGGAATTACCGCCCGTGCCACATTCAGCGGATGAGGTCATGAGCAAAGTTGAAATGTATGGAGACTAAGATACTTTCTCAAACCAGTGAAGCTCGCCATCCAAATATTTTACGTGGTGTGAAAGGTTATGGTTCAAGTCCGTTGCCATGCATGCACGAACGGTGCTTTCCGAATTACTGTGCTTGCTTTAGAAAACTTTGTGAATTATAGAATGGACGTATGAATTGAATGGTACTCCGAGGTAATATGTCCTGAGCCTGCCTGACAGACTCGCCGCAGTAGCAGGCGACTAGCGTGTAGCGCCATAGCTGCTGCACGAGACTGAATGTTTAAGAAGGAGATGGTTTGCATACATATTACGCTATCGTCCTTACTTGCTCAGTGAAGAACATGGCGGTACTTTTTCAAGGGAACACAAACATTTAACATCCCATTCAGCAGCGTTTGTGTCACAGCCATGTTCATACTCTAGCCATGCGCAATTCACTCAGATGTTGCAGTGAAATCAATTGGCCCTGAACCGATTCCAGATGGTTCAAGACATCATGAATACCGAAAATAATGAACATGCATGCATTTCGCAACGTCAATTTATCCTACGTTGCATAAATTCATCGCACAGCAATGCCGTTCGGAAGGTACCGGTGAACTACCGAAGAATTTATCCAAGACTGCACATTTCATCAATCTACCAATTTCGCTTCGTTGTTCGAGCTGTAACGTGTAGGCGACATGTGGCGCTCCACACTATCAACAATAGTTGTGCCACGTAGAATGAAAGGGAAAGCTTATCCTTTTATCCTAACCTCGCTGAAAGCTGCTACACATAAATACAATAAATGTGGCCCACGAGCGTCAAAGCACATCAACGGATGAGGGGACATGAAGCGCAACTTATTCCTCGTGAATTAGTAATTGATCGTTCATCGTCGGTCTCACTATCGGTGCTTGCACAGCCTTCTACGCCCAAGGAAGGTCGCTTCTTTCAACATCACAGCTGAAAGCTACCTGAAAGATTTCTTCTACCGAATGAATTCGACCAGACCATGTTGCCACCTTATCTGGGCACAAAGAACATTTTTCTCTCAAACTGGTTAACAAGAAAATCAGTTCGTATGTGTAGCTACCAATATCAAGAAACGTACAAAAAGAATGGGCGCAGCGCTGCGCTGGCCATTTTCAGATTGTTGCTATAACTAATTAGAAGAGCAAATCGCGAGCCCACGCAATTTCTTGCGTATGATGCTATGGGATTCACGGATTACAATAGCACTGACGAATGCTATAAGAAAGTAAAACGAGATGAGATTCAACTGAACTTGTCAGATGATAACAGTTGACTTACCTAAGTGGCAACACAAAAACTTGAGAAGCTGATATCTGCTGTAAAAAACCAGCGCAAAAGACGACGCACAAAAGAAGCAGGACCCATTATCAGAGCTTGTCCTGTTTCCACCTTCTTTAGTGTGTCGTCTCTTGCGCTGGTTTTTTTACACCATGAAGCTTAACCAACTCGCCCAGTTTTGTACGCTGCTGATATGTGAAAGATGTGGGCTGTCATTGAAAGCGTGAGTTGCCACATATTTTCCCTCACAAAAAGCTTCATGTCTGGAAAGAACGGATCAGATTTTTCGAGTATGGTGGGCCCGGTTTGTTGACTGAAAAGACATGCAAAGTCTTGGTGTTTGTTTTTAGCCAGCACAGCCGAACAAAGCGGAACTGCCTATAGTGCTACTAGTGTGTCGTGTATTGACCCGCCTCCAGAGCAGGCACCTGAATACCGCTTGGTGGTGCGGCAGTCTGTGGGTATTCCGAATATAGCCTTTAGTTTCATATTGATACCAACACTATGCGCGATGCACTCGTGCTCACCTGGCTTTTTGTGTTGCGCAGAATGGCCTTTACCCGCTTCATCTTGATTGAATAATTGGAGCTAACTTTATTTTACTCAATTTTGACTTTTTTCGAGAGATCAGATGACCCAAACCACGTATATTAAGCATCAAACAGATATTCCTTCTATAGGGCAACTAAACAACTTCGAGGTCAAAAAGTTGCACAGAAGAGAAAAATGCGCACTTTTGCTTCGTAAAAATTATTCCGCAAGAATTTAGCGAATACAAGTTCTAATAAGAAATTTACAGGGTTTATAAATATCTATTTTTGCTGATTTAAAGTTTTTGCTCGGCCTCGCGTCCATTGTATGCCATAGGGAGGGGGAAGGAATAGCCCGTCGTCGTGACTCCGCCTACTTCGGCAACGTGACACTACGTCAGCAATACGTATGCCATTGTCGTGCAGCCAATGTGCGAGCAGGGCTTTCTCCCCATGAGCATCCTGTCATAGCGGCATCGGAAAGAGCACGGTGCGAGGAGCACCCTTTCCTAACGATAAAGTATGGGTTAATATGTTGGACTTAACGTCCCAAAACCACCATTTCATTACGAGAGATGCCGTTGTGTTGGGATCCGGAAATTTCGGCCGCCTGGGGTTCGTTACGTGCACCCATATTTGAGCGCACAGGCCTGCAGACTTTCCGCCTCCCTCAAAAATGTAGCCACCGCAGCCGGGTGTGATGGTTAAGGACGTTCGTCACTATGTTTGCTTATAGCGGACGAGAAAGGATTAACAAGAACAATTTATTTGATGGCATGGGTGGAATGGCTGACGGCACTCAGATACGCTACCGTGTGCAGCGCCATTGAGTCGGACATCACGGCCAACCCAGCAAACAGGGTCCCAACTCCTGAGGTCCAGGATCAGGCCACGGCTCACGAGGACCACGCCCGGTAGGCCTCTCCCACGAACCTGCTCCAGGCCACTGCACCCAGGCAGGAGCCGTTCAGCAGGCCCCGTCCTTGGATCTTGTACAGGCCGACGGACTCGACCTCGAACGGACACACCGGAGCTCGACCTGTCCGACACGTACGGGTCCCACGTCCGACTCAGGAACGCTCCCAGGAACTCGTCCTCTCGAGAAGCGCACTGCTTCGTCTGCCTTCGTGGCCTCAACCCTCAGAGCTGCGGTGGCGGAGATGCCTGGACCAGCGCGACCTCGGACCTCGTTTCCAAGCTTTTGATCACCACCCGGGCGTAGCGGTTCCACGTGTGGATTCTGGCCAGCACCGCACCGTCTGTGCCGTGCTGAAATGCTGCTCGCTACAGCTGCGGAGCGGCAGCTCACTCACCTGCGTTCCTCGCCTTGGCCAGGGCACAGCCAGGTACCCTCGGGTGCACAGCTCGTGAGCTCGCGGCCCAATTCCAAGGCTGGCGCGTCGCTCGGTACGGCTCGGCACCGCTCGGCGATCCTTGATTCAGCCAGCAACTCTCTTGGCACCTGGATCCTCGGCCACCCTGAACCTCGCCCGGCTCCGTGATCCTCCGTACACACGCCCGCGTCTCGCCCGGCAAAACGTCTCCCTCGTCCCTTGCCGATGTGCGACGTTCTGGTGACACCGGCGCTTGATGGCATGGGTGCGGCTACGGAGCAGTGAACCCACATCGGAGACGCGATGCTCCATGCGGAGAATGGCCAGCCTGTCCAGCGAACAGCTTGCGTCGAGACGCGATGCTCGGCGTAACCGTGACCATTAGCCAGGCCACGTTCATCGCTGTGCCGAACGGCTGACCGTGGAGACGCCTCGCCGAGATCCGCGATGCCCTCGGCAAGAAAGAAAACGGCAGGCCAGGCCGCGCCCCGAGATATAGTACTCGTGCCGGCAACGCCACCCCAGCTGGTAGTTGGACGGCAGTAGCGTGGACAGCCGCGTTCCCCGGCCGAAACCTGGATCGCCTGCGTCCGACGCTTCGGCCCGCTGTCTCCCGTCTGCTGCTGCTCCGGCTCGTCCCCAGCCACACAGCCTACTGCCACGTAATGATCATACGTGGCCCAATTGTGGCACGTCACCTCCACGGGCCACCACAGATCATCAGCTGATTGGCGCACAGTTGCCTCGTAATCGCACGTGCCTTGTCCCGCACCTTCGTCGTTGTCGTTTTTCTCCAATACTCACACCAGGATTCGATCCCAAGACCTGGGGGTCACCAGCGGAGTACCTCAGCCACTAGATCAGCGCGGTGGGGCTAGCGATAAAGTAACCAGATGCCTATTTATCTCGGAGGCTTTTGTTCTCGCAATACCACTTCTCCTGGTAAGCTTGAGTTCTACTAAACGGAGCGGGCAGCACAGGAAAATGAAAATACAGACTGCGCAGCCAAAAGTGCATCAACACAGGTCCGAGGTGCTGCTTCGTAGAGCAAAGGGCCAATAGAAGAGCTCAGTCGTTCATCAAGTCGACCAATGGCAAGTTCGCGTCACTGCGAAAATGATGGGGATGGGTCAGGCGATAAATAAAAGCGCTGAAAATTTTTTTAGTGGAGAGTCTGCGTAGCTTACAGTGCTGTAATATTTCAAAAGTGTGACTACCGCGGTCTAATAAATGAACTGGTGAGCTTGTTTGAAGGGTGTAAAAAACGTCGAAGCTGCATCATTGGCCCTTTAAGGTTCGGGAAATCAAGGGATGTCAGTGCTCCCAGCACGTGTTCGCCAGCTTTCTATATATGGTATATATTTTCATACAAATTTTGGCAGCCATGGCCACGAGTGTGGCTGGAAACCATTGTACGAATATTGAAAGCTGTTTTTTTTTAACTGGAGGTGGCCCAAATGCAACGGGAGGGTAGAAACTGCATGACGTCCATTCCATTCACACAAAAAGAAATGGCCCTCTTGCAAAAAACACTACATCTGGGGTAGAGTGTAGCGGATATACGTGGTCGCACTGCACACCTCTCACATTTGGAGCTGTTGTTTGTGAGATACATATATATATCGTATTTACTCGCATATATGCGCACTTTCTTTTCAGAAGATCGGGCACGAAGTTAGGTGTGCCAACTACGCGGGTAAAATCACTTGGTTTTCGCGCTTTAAATCTGCACATTTGTCAAGTAAAAGGCGACTTTATCGTTGACCAATCCATTCAGCATAAAACAGACATACATACGTATGTTTTAATGAGCAAGCGATAGCCGCCAACTGCACACACACACGTAAAATTTATTTACACAAAAGTCATAGGTGTTCCTCATTTTCTCTATTCGAAGTCCGGGTCGGAGAACACACATTCATCTCCACCAAGCAGGAATTGGTTTTCGGTGTCCGAATTATCCACACCCCTCAACATGCCATTCTCGCTCGCATCCAGTGCGTTCGAGATACCCGTCTTCATGAAGCTTTTCCAGATGACTTCGTCGGAAATTGCCTTCCACGCTTCCAAGATCCAAGCGTACAGCATTTCCACAGGCGGCCTCTTTATCTTACCACCTGGAGTCAGCTGATGTTGTCCTCCAGCCATCCAGGTGATTTAAAGCCTTCCAACATTTTCCTTGAAAGGCTTATTCAAGGACACGTCCAAATTCTGCGGTATCAATGTGAGGCTGCCCGGAATCACTGCCAGACCTGTGCGCAGCTACTTCATCCCATCTCGTACGCGGTCTACCAAGTAGCCACGAAAACTGTCCAGGACAAGCATAGACGAAAACAACACACCACCTGGCCACCGACCCCAGTCTGTTTTCCCTTAATCCATCATGAGTTCCGCGCTCATCCAGCCTTTTTCCTGTACTCTGACGTAGATGCCTTGCGAGAAAGTTGCCTTTGGGAGCTTCTTTCCAATAAAAATAACGTAAGGCCGGTAGCTTGCGCCCATCCGCTGTCACCGCCAGCAATACGATGCATCGTTGTTTACCAGTGCCAGACGTCTTGATGATGACGCTCCGTGCACCTTTTTCCTCCATTGTCGTGTTCCATGGCATATCAAAGAAAAGGCGGGTCTGATTGGCGTTGCCGATCTGGGAAAAAACGAAGTATTTCTGCTTTCGTAGATATATAACGATACGATGGAAGTCCACCACTTTTTTCTCATATGCTGCGGGCAAGCGCTGGCAAAAGGTGGTCCACCTTCGCAGTGCGAGACCATGGTGCCGCATGAAACGAGTTGTCCATCCGGAGCTGGCTTTGAAATCTTTCGCTTCGATGCGCTGCCCTCGGGGTACTGTGCGTGCTTCAGTCTGCACAATATCAAATGACACAGCACAACCGTTTTGTCGTAGCTCCTGTATATGCCCAACCGGTTGCTCTTCGACGTTCGGATAACTGCCGGCCTTGACAGCACGGGAAGCCCGTCGTGTCTTTTTCGTCGCCTTAAGGTTTTCTTCTTGATCCCTCCAGTACCGAATACTGGTTTCTCCAGCACCAAAATACCTGGTTGCCGCTCGGTCGCCGTGCTCCAGCACATGCTGCACTGCCTTCAGTTTAAATCCAGCCGTGTAGCTTGTGTACTACCCCATGATGGAACCAATATTGAATACACGACCATAACATGCGCACACCGCTTACAAAATGGCGTTTCTTTTTTTTTTGCTCTGATGATGGTGATGGCGATTGAGCCCCCGGCGTTGTACACGTGACCTTCAAGGACCGCGGTGATTTGGGGGGTATCAGTGATTGGTGAAACAGCTTTTTTTTGCTCATGGATGCTCTATTTTTTGAAGTTTTATTTCGAAAAACATGTCGGTTAGGTTGTCGCACTTCCAATTTTTTGTTTGCTTGTCCATTTGCCTTCTTTTTTTCTTCACGGTAGGAAGACCGCATTCCTAATGTGGCGCTGGGGCGTATAATCGTTTCTGTGCGCCTATTACGCACGGAATAAAAAAAATTCAAGTTGCCGTGACCAACCAAACCAGCGGTGCTCCTATTATGCGAGAACATACTATATATATATATATATATATATATATATATATATATATATATATATATATATATATATATATATATATATATATATATATATATATTCAGCACTCACGCAGTCGTTGGGCTTCGCCAGTGGTCCTCGTGCGAAAAAAGAATGGCTCCATCAGGTTTTGCGTGGATTATCGTCGACTAAACAAGATCACACGCAAGGATGTTTATCCCCTGCCACGCATTGATGACGCCTTGGATTGCCTTCAAGGTGCGGAGTATTTCTCTTTACTGGATCTGTGCTCTGGATATTGGCAAGAGCCAATGGCTGAACCAGACCGTCAAAAAACGGCGTTTGTGACCCCTGACGGCTTCTATGAATTTATTGTAATGCCCCTCGGTCTTTGCGATGCGCCTGCGACTTTTGAAAGAATGATGGACAGTGTCCTCGGGGGACCTAAATGGCACATCTGTCTTTGCTATTTAGACGGCATAGTTGTATTCACGGCGAATTTCGAAACTCATCTTTCCCATCCGGAACAAGTTCTCCAGTCCCTTACGGCAGCCGGGTTGCAACTAAACTTCAAGGAATGTCGTTTTGGCACCCGCAAAGTCGCAATTCTCATCCACGTCGTTTCAAAAGAAGGAATATCGCCAGACCCTGTCAAACTGCGTGCCGTTGCCGAGTACCCCAAGCCTACTACCCTAAAGGAGCTCCGTAGTTTCGTAGGCTTGTGTTCCTATTTTCGGCGTTTCATTCACAATTTTTCCTCTACAATTGCCCCACTGACTCAGCTTCTCTCCCGTAGCGTGGAACTCTCTGGCGGAAATTCCCACTGCGATGACGCATTGACGCGCGCCGGCTACTCATGGCTCCACCAGTTCTTCACCACTTCAATCTCAATGCACTTAATGAAATTCACACGTATGCTAGCATTGTCAGCCTGGGTGCCATTCTCGCTCAACGCAAGGATGGCTGCGACGAGTACGTTGTCGCCAATGCCAGCCGTACCCTAACGAAGGCAGAGTCGAACTATTCCGTCACAAAAAAGGAGTGCTTGGCTATCGTTTGAGCTATAGGAAAATTTCGCACTTACATTTACGGACGCCAGTTTGCTGTCGTCACAGATCACCATGTCTTATGCTGGCTAGTGTCCATGAAAGACCCCAGTGGCCGCCTTGCTCGTTGGGCTTTACGCCTTCATGAATAAGACATCCGTGTTGTTTATCACTCAGAACGCAGACATTCCGACGCCGATGCCCTACCCCGTTTTCCACTGCCTCTTGACCTTGCCTGCTTACCAACTACCATATGCGATTCGTCATCGTTGAGCATCACCGACATGCCATCTGAGCAGCGCAAGGATTCCTGTATCAATTCTTTGCTCGACGTCCTCTCTCGCAGTTCATCAGAAACGACTTCACGCTCCATCTGTCGTCAATCAAGACATTTTGCTGTCCGTGAAGGCTTGTTGTATTGCCGCAATTGCGTGACGGACGACCGCAAGTGGCTCCTTGTCATCCCTCGTCATTTGCGCTCGGACATCTGTGCTGCCTTTCACGATGACCCCCAGTGCTGCCATTCTGAAGTATTCATGACTTCCTCTCGCCTTCGCCTAAGAAACTACTGGCACGGCATTTATTGGCACGTTCGCCAGTATGTTCGGTCATGCACCACGTGTCAACGACGCAAGACGCCTTCCCATCGCACTGGTGGTCCTTTGCAACCCTTAACCGGCCCAGCCAGACCATTCTACCGCGTCCGAATTGATATTTATGGTCCTCTACCTAGCACCACCACCAAATGCAACGAGAGAGGTTACGTAAAAACACAGGTTATTATTCAAGAAGCGTTAGCCACAACAAGCTGGTACAGGTAGGAACACGGCAAGCACGAGCCACACACGGACGTCAACGTCTTCTTCAACGCTGGCACAGAGCTGGCGCCACTATGCTCCGCTAAGATATATATATATATATATATATATATATATATATATATATATATATATATATATATATATATATATATATATATATATTTATATATATATATAAATATATATATATATGTGTGTGTGTGCGTGTGTGTGTGTGTGTTTGTGTACATATGTAAATATGTTTGCATGCCTTGTTTGAATAACTAATGCACTTGAACATCGACACCCCATCTGTGTCTGTTTTGTTCATTGTTCAAAACAATTTTGCACGAGGAGTAGTTAACAATAGAACTAAAGGGACATTAGACTTCAGTCAACCAATGATTCATGCTGTAATCCTACAGACTAGTCAAAGTTAAACTATATTCATACTATCATTCCGGTGATAGAGAAATGCGTGTAGAGCAATCAACGTCTATACATGGCCTTCACATATTACGAGACGGCATTTTATCTTGTAGAGACATATCTGTAGAGTCAATTATCTTGTAGAGTCAAATAGGCACTGCAGAATCAAGAGATCGATGAGGCCTATATAAGCATACTGTAAAAAATCTCCAGCCGATCCACAGCCACCATAGTCTTCCATAAAAAAAAAAGTGACAGAATCCGAATAAAGAATGTTGTGAGGTAGAGAGACACGATCTTTCCAAAGTTATTCACCTCTTGTGTAAAGGATGTTTTTAGGGCTGTAGATTGGGGAGAATTAGGAAAAGGAGTTAATGGAGGGTGTCTTAGTAACCTGCGATTGACCATTGATATTGCATTTATGAGTGTTTCAGGGGACGAATTACAGCTCACGAATACGGAAATAGACCCGGAAAGCAGAAAAAAGGTCTGAAAACTAAAGTGCGTAAAACTAAAGTGATGTATAACTGTCTCTACAGTGAACAGCGCTTTGATGTAGCTGGCGAGATTCCGGAAATTGTGAAGGAATATATCTGCTTAGGACAAGTAGCAAGAGTGGAGTCGAATCGTGAGGGCTAAATAACTTTAGGAATGAGAATTAGCTGGAGCACACTCAGCAAGCATTATGAAGTCATTACTTCTAGTATGCTACTATTCCTCAACAGGAAGATATATAACAGGTGCGTATTATCGGTACTTAACTACGTAACAGGATGGAAGAAGACTGAGATGTTCTGTAGCACTGCCTGTGTTATATGATTTCGTAATTTTTCACTATTGTTCCCAGTTTAACAGTTTGTACCACTCGTTAGTGCTTCGTACATAGACCGTAACGACCTGGAGGTCCCCACCCACCCAGAAAAGCACGTCAAATGGACTTTCTAGACGGCCTGTGCCTTACCTACCACGGCACGGAACATCGCCGCCAGATGCACACGACGCCGCATCTATGGCAGCGGCTACAACTACTACTCCCGGAGCCTCTGTAGAAGGAACTACAGACCATGGCCCTGCGAACAAGAGACTACGGAACGAACAAAACGGCTCCGATCCTTCAGATGAAAATTCAAAATATTTGAACCAGATATCCTACACAGTCGTATATTACAAGAAAAAAAGGTAATGGCGTTCCTGTTGTCTTCAAGGTTACCACGGATGGAGGAAGCTTATGGAAAGTCAACCCTAACACTGTCGAATCAGCCGTTGTAACGTCGTCTCAAGAAAAAGTTCTTAACCATCGCCTCAACAAAGACGGAAGCCTGATGGTCACAGTGTCGATTCTGCCAGCCGCCAACCGTCTACTAACGGTGACTAAATTAGTAGGGGTACCTGTCGAAGCCCGGGTCCCATACTCTTACACCACTAACTATGGGAAAATACAAGATGTCCTTCTGAATTACTCAAATGAAGGCTTGCAAGACTATCTACGTGACCAGGGCGTCGTGTCGGCAAGAGACTCATCACCTACACACCCGAAGATGGCGGCAAGGTGAAAGAGGTACGTCGTCGATCTGTTATTTTGCAATTCACCAAGGATTCACCACTACCTAAACGAGTTACGCTTGGGTTGTGTAGCTACCCGGTGGCCGAGTACGTCAGGGCAGCTGTGTTATAAATGCCAGAGGCATGGTCATATATCGAGACATTGCAATGGGCCGGTGCACTACAAAGTCTGTGCTGGTCCTCATTCGCACAAAGAGTGTATTTCAAGAGCACAACCTAAATGCCGTAACTGCAGTGGTATTCACCCTGCTTCGTATGGAGGGTGCATTAAAAGGAAGGCTGCTACACTTGCACGCTCGTCGGAGCGAGCACAAGGAAAACCACCAAGGCGCAATGAACCACCGCCTAATTCAGACGTTGTATTCACGAATATGAAAAATTTCTCCCAGGAAAAATCATCACAAAGCCGAAATGCACCTGTTGGCACGTACGCTAATGTGACGAAAAAGAAACGTGGGAAACCGACTGGCACATCGCATCTTTCAAAACCACCACAAAGCGTCTCACAAGATTCATCGGTCGCGTACAGCCATCACCACTCTCAACCACCGCAACACGACAGGCGATCAGCGAAAGGTAACAACACGAGAACAGAGACCAAGATTTTGCAAACATACTGATTCCGATGCTGTTCGCAGCTCTCAAAGCCCTTGCCCACGCAAATCCTTCGTCAAATAATATCCCAGAGGTAGAAACATTTCTTTCAATGGAACCGTTAGTGTCGACGTCTTACGCTCCGCAGAGGCGTTCTTCCTCGCAGTAGTAACCATGGCTCCCCCAACGACATCTTCACCTGAACTGACCACTCACAGAATCTTCCGCACATGCACCATATCCCAGTGGAACGCTCGCGGCCTTCGCTCGAACCTCTCAGACTTTTGGCGACTGGTGCGAGAATACCTATTCCCATTTTATCGTGATTTCTGAATCACCCGTCGACGCATATTTTAAAATGAGCGGATATTATTTTCATCATTCAAAGCGACCTGACGGTATCAGCAGATTACTCATCGGCTTTCGTAAAGACACTCCAGCCTCCGCGATAGACATCCCGCCCCACTGCGACAATGAATATGTGTGTGCCATACAAATATTTGGTAAACAGGAATACACTCTCATCGAACTATACCTGGAACCTGGCACGCCTTTTGACGCCTCAAGGCTTGAAAACTTGGTTTCAAAGACACCTTCACACACATCAATTGTGAAGACTTCAGTGCCCGCAATAAAATTTGGGGCAGCTCAGACACTTGTTCTCGAGGAGCTAAGCTTGCAAAGCTGCTCTCAAAGCACTCAATCGAACCTCTAAATGACGGCAGCATCAACTACCTACGAAGCACCACGACTACCAGCAGCATGGACGTGACCTTCGTAACAAGTTCAGTCGCTCGCAACTTTGACTGATGCACCAACATGGAAACGCGTGGGAGTGATCACTACACAATCATGATATCAGCTGGTGGTGCAAATATGATATGAAGCAGAACCGTCCTGAAATCCACAGATTGGAATGCATACAAAGAAGCAGCAGAAAAGAGAGTCACTGCTGCTACAAAAGATGATGAATTGCTCGCTACGATGGCTGATTGCCTAAAATAATGCCCACATGATTCAACTAAAAACAACGTATTTTCGTCAAATGATGAGGAGTTTGAAAGACTGTGTGCTATTCGCAGGTGAACTGAACAGATAGTTTTGCGCACAAAGAGTTTAGAAGACCTCCGAGCCTGCCGACGGATACAGCGTCATATTCGGCGCTACCTGTATAAACGTAGCTGGCAAAGATGGCGTGACTTTTGTTCAACATCAGATGTTCGCCAACCTGTGTCCAAAATCTGGCGGGTTTTAGAGGCATGCGCATGCCACTCCCGCAGCTTCACCCTATCACGACGCTCTCCCTGCACAAACAAAAATTTCTCAAAGAGCTCTCAGAAGGATATTGCGCACTACTATCAACAAACTCAACGCTTTGGACCTCATCTGCAGGTAACCAGCCTGGCAACTCACGGGCGGCAGTGCCAGTGCTAGACATACCTTTTACAATTGAGGAACTGAACACTACTACCGGTGAGTCAAACAGGAACACATCACCTGTCCATGAGGAAGTAACCTATGAAGCCATTGCAAAGCTACCCCACGCCTCCCGCCTACGACTCTTAGAACATAATAAATCCTCGTGGATGTCTGCAGTCGTCCCCGCTGAGTGGAAGCTGGCGAAAATAGTACCCATTTTGATACCTGCTAAGCAGCCAACAAGCTACACCTCTTTCCGGCCCATCGCTCAACTGAGTTACGTTGGCAAACTCAAGGAGCGAATGATTCACAAAGGATTAACATGGTTCCTAGAAAGCCGCAACAAATTTCCGCAAGAAATTAATGGGTTCCGCCAAGGCAGGTAGGCTATCGACAAATGTCATCGCACTTGTCTCTTCCCTTGAAAAGGACCTCTCCGCAGGTCGAATCCCGACAGCCGTATTTCTTGACATCAAGGCAGCTTTCGACTCAGTTTTTCACCATGCCATCCTAACAACCATGGAAGATCTTGGCCTACGAGGGAATCTATACAAATGGATTGAGAACTGTCTAAAAGAGCGGAAAATATATATGAGCACTCCAAATGGTCCCACACAGTTCTCTACAGTAGAGAAGGGTGTACCCTAGGGTGCCGTACTCAGCCCCCTTCTTGTCAAATTTACCCTGATACACATAACGTAGTCACTTCCTCGAGGAGTACACATCACGATTTATGCCGATGACATCTGTATCTGGCGCGCTTCAAGGTAACGTTACATCCCCAAATAGCGACTTCAAAAAGCTTTACAGAACATCTCCACTTATCTAGCGCCCCGAGGCATGCACCTTTCACCAGAAAAGAGCACTTCCATTGCTTTCACGAGAGAGAAAATGAGCAAGTATGCACTACTTCTCGGTGGACGACCGCTGACCTATGTACAGTCTCAAAGATTTCTGGGAATAATCATCCACAGAAATCTTTCCTGGACTCCCCAGGTGAAGAAACTTTAAACTAGAATAGTAGCAGCAACTCAACTCTTCCAATTCATGGCTGGAACACGATGGGAATGTAGATGCCGCTCAATGGTACTGCTTCAGAAAGCATACATTGAAGGAACATCGCGCTATTGCCTACCGGCGCTTCACTAATTATCCCCAGTAAACAAGATAATTTCGAAAGCCGCACGCAACAGCTGCCTACGATTCTGTCTAAGGCTCCCGAAGAGCTCATCACTATTGGGAAGTGTAGCGGAAGCAGGATGTCTCCCACAGGATGTCATCTCTATCCAAGCAAGCATGCGTACTCATCTTCGACATGTATTACAAGGTAAAAAGCATTTGCTGTACCGAGTTCACCTAACGCACAGCAATTCTTCATTCGGCCAAGCTGCGCGAATGCTTCAACTTTCCCCTGTTAATTAGCCACAAAATTATATGCCTGCAACATTTCCTGCCTGGACACTTTAAAAACTATAAAAACTATAAAAACGTTGTACCTGGCATCAACGGGGTAAAGAGACGAATGTCACAGGCTGCGCTGTTACAGACTACTCTCCTCTTCTTAGCCGAGAACTATGCTCAGCACTCGCATATTTACATCAACGCCTCAACCACTCAGGAGACTTCCGCTTATGGACATTATATCCCGTCTACAAGGCAAATGCTATCCTGTCGACTGCAACGGAATACATCCTCGACAGCAGCAGAACTTCATGGCAGCAAAGAAGCTGTCCTTTGCGTCTGGTGGCAAAGGCCGGACCGATGGGTAATTTTCACCGACTCCAAGGGAGCACTGCCGATATTGTTCAACCTCCTAATGAAAACGAATTCTCACCCCGTTTCATTCGACATAGCATACCTACATCACCTGGATGATACCGCAGGCAAATCTATCACATTTCAGTTGATGCCGGCTCATTGTGGCATTTCCACCAACGAAAAAGCAGATGAAGCAGCACGCAAAGGTTTTGACACCACAATTACGGAGAACCTATTTCTTTAAATTATATGCAGCTCAGATGGCTAAAAGACTTGCGATTGAAGAAAATAGGAGACGCTGGAACATTCCGACACATCATTATGCTTTCCTTCGCTCAATATACCCCTATCTGAGAAAGAGACTCTCATTCAAAATTCCTCGCCATCTTGAAACGCTATACTATCGTCTACGTTTAAACAGTGCCAATTTTTACACCCTACGGTACCGCTTCGATCAGTCAGTGAGTCCGTATTGCAACAACTCTGGTTCCATCAAAACTGTGAAACATGTATTGCTTGAGTGTAGAGCGTATGCTGATGAACGTGCGCTTATGAACATTGCATGCATTCTATAACCGAGAGAACTTTCTCCCTTGACTGTGTATTTGGACTTTTAGCCTGCCCCACTCTACAGAGGCGTGCTATGAAACTTTTGTTTGCATACTTGGACAGCATCGGTCAGCTAGACAAGCTGTAGCTGTAGCTTGACACCACGAAAAAAGCTATTAACGCGCGTGCTCATTCAAAAATCAAAGAGATGGCCTTCTCCTATATTTGTTTTTACTCTATCATCTATATTTACATTTTGTCTTTTTTTGTCTCTCTCTCTCTTTCTATCCGTACTTTCAATCCTCAATCCCCTTCTCCACGCAGAGTAGTAAGTCAGCGAATCATGCCGGCTAAATTTTCTGCCTTTTAATAAAGAGTTCTCTCTTTTTCTCTCCTACGTAACAGAAACCTGGAATCTTACAAAGAAGGTTTCACTTGAATCAAAAACGAAGCAGCGACTGATGGAAAGAATGTTAGATGTAACTTTAAAGCAATAGGGATCGGAAATTGGAAAAACTCCTAAAGCTTCCAAGTTCTACTCCGAAGGCACAACTGTTCTGTTAAACAGAGTTCATTTCTTGTATTTTCGATGAGTTGGATGCAGTTTTGTTTGCATGTGAACACGCAGTCACTGTATGCTAGCGTGAGCCGTGACGTCACAAATGCCGAGGCACATTCAGCATTCACGTGTTCCTCTCATACCTCTTCCTTTTCTCCGCGTCTCCTTTCAACCTACTATCCCCCTTTCAGCAAAACGTTGTTGCTTTGCACCAGCTGGTAGCATTGCTCTCCGCTGGTACTGCTTGTACCTGCTTTCCCAAACTGCCGCTAGACGTGGCAGTTCCAAAAAAAACGCGTTGAGTTTGTTACTTTTCGGTAGTTTCTGCCAAGAATGAAGATTGTCTCTATAGATTTAGGGACCCAATCTAAAAACTTTGTTCAATATCCCTTTAAGATAAACTCGTAGAGCAAAGGGGGTGAGCGAATGAATGGGGATTAAGGGTTTCTTATAGTTTCAATCAAGAAGGAGAAATGTACATGGGCTGGGCACGTACCGCTTGGCTGGATTCCAAGACAAGATAAACTAAACGCGTAGGAGGTGCACAGAAAGTTAAGTGGACAGATGCGATTAAGAAGTCTGCAGGTAGGACCCGGCAGAAAAAGCACTGGATTGGGTTAATTGGTTGAACATGGGAGACGCCTTTTCTTTGCAGTGGGTGCAGTTATGCTGACGATGAGGATGACAGGCGGCAATATGCAAGTTGTACGCTTTGCAGTGCCGAAACCAACTACACCGTTAGAAAAAATGCCAGGAGATTATTAGGGCCCTCACGGAGTGTCAGCATGATTTGTGTGGTCGCCCTTTTGATGTCGTCCTCGACCATCATGTACCATGCTGGTTGTCATCACTGAAGGATCCTTGAGGCCGTCAAGCCCGGTGGGCGCTTCGCCTACAAGAATACAACACCTGCATGCTGTAGTGCGACGGACACCAGCATGTTGACGCCAACGCACTTTCTTGTTCCCCCTTGCTTGACAACAATGTCCACTGCTCCATATGCCACATTGTCGGTTCTTGTACCGAAGTTGACAATATCACTACCGGAAGCGCAAGTATGATTCGGTCACTTTGCAGACAAACTTGCTCAGCCATTCGCGGCAACACAAATCACTCGTGAGCTGCGTCGTCAAGCCCATCATTTTGCCGTTTCAAATGACGTACACCACCGACGCAACTACAATGCCGACTTTCGCCAGTGACGTCGACGAATATTTCAATTATACTATCCATGCTTCATTCACGTACTACGGCGTGCATAAACACGCTGTGCAACTCTGACGGGTTTTATTGTAAGCAAGGCTCCGTCGTCTGGAGATAATTCTTTTAGAGGTGAAGCTGCTAAAATATTTTTATGTAGTAGTCACCTCTAGTTTTAGTCCTTGATATGTCCGCTGGATGGCGGTACTTGTATATGATGAATATATGATAAAAAGATTCAAGATGGCGGTACTTGGAGTGTTCACTAGATGGATGAACGGACAAAGGGAGGGACGTATGAACTGAGGGACAGACATACATACAGATGAGCATGTAGAAAGACGGAAGGACAGACAGACAGACAGACAGACAGACAGACAGACAGACAGACAGACAGACAGAAAGACAGACAGAGAGACAGACAGATGGACAGAAGCACGAACAGACGGAAACTTGAATGGACGCACGGACGGACGAAAGCATGAACGGACACACAGACGGACGGATGTATGCTTCGCCCTACTCGTCATCATTTACTCCGCGGATACGCTGTGATTTTTTTTGGCAGGTGTACCTTTTCGCGTTTGCAGTATAAAATATAATGATGAATACAAGCCTTCTGCCTGCATCAGCTAAAACCAGTGCAAATAGAGCAACAACTCAGCAGTCGCAAGCGGCAGAACAGTTAATGCACCTGTGCAGCCCACGTTCACCAATAAATGTGCGTCGACTTGCGTGATTTCGCATATCAGTCAATCTTGGCACCAGCATCTGCAGGGACACAAATGCGCAGTATGCTCACCTCTTCAATACAGTAACGGAGTGATGGAACATAATTTTGATTTGACATGTTCTGAGCTTACATTCAGGGTCCAGCAGACATGAACGTCAGCGTGCCGCTGCGTGGCTAAAATGAGCATGGTCTTTGGCTATACGATTGCTTACGCTCAGCCAGTTAGAAGCCTTCAAGAGAATCACACGTGCTGACAAAACTCATACTTCGAGTCGAATGCACTGACTATGCTAGCAAATAAAAAAAATTCAATGCAATCCTACTTATGTTCCTCCACAAATTGATAGCCGGGAAATAGAATCATTGCCAATTGTACAAAACTGAACAAAGTTATTCGAAGGCTCTCGAATAATATCCTTTTGTGTTTTGTTCCAGTGAATATGTCAGTTATAAATGTATTTAAACTGTATGAACGAGCCAATTTTATTCCAGCTAGACGTAGGGCAACGTTATTTAAGTTAAGATCGAGTACAAAAGGGCATGGGATGCTGAATCACTACATATGGTGTCTCTGCAGCGTTCCTGGACAGGACTTCTGTGGACGCCAAACTGGTGTATGTACAAAGTAAGTACAACGTCATTGTGAGCACCTTCACTTGTTAGTACGTGTTTGTAGCGTGCTGACTTCAATTTTTGTTCGTGTTCGGAAGCCATGTCTTCTTAGAGTTGTTACTCTAGCAAAGCGCGAGCGCTGTATATTCTTATAGCGCTACCGATGCAACCGCGGTCTCTTGGCGCACCCACAGTTGACACCATTCCCGGGCACAGGGCGCTTGCGACTTCCGGTGAATCCACTGCTTTTCGCGGAGCAGAAAAAATTGATAGTTTTCGCGTACAGAGAGAACTGATCATATGCGAAGCATGAATGAAACAGGTTGATAAGTCACTTTAAAATCAGCCCAAAGTTTGCAGGTGGACGTAAATTATGCCCCAAATGACTCTCATGTCTTGATTATGATGTTTGTGCCTGGTATTGTTGTTCGCCGTCCATTCACGTCACGTAATAGTAAATTTCGTATTAGCGAAGCTAGCGAAACGGCCGTAAGCGCACTATGACTGTAGCATGAAGTCTTGTTTTACATGACACGAGTGTCATGATTATCATTTTGGACATGCCATTTACCTTCATCGTCTATTCATGTCACTTAATACCAAATTTGCTATATGTGAAGCTAGCTGAATTGCCGCGAGCACATCATAAGCGTGGTATGTAGTCATGTTCGCACCTCACACGCTTGTCATGGTTAGGATGTTTGCACCAATCAAATACCTTCGTCATCCACTCTCGTCATATAACACCAAATTTGGTATATATGTGAAGCTAGCAAAACGGCTGCTAGCACATAATGAGCATAGATGTGTCATGTTCTTACATGACACGCCTGCCATGATTATTATGTTTGCAGAAGTAATATACCTTTGTCACCCATTCAGGTCACGTTATTCCAAAAATTAGTGTATGTGAAGCCAGCGAAATGACCAAGAGCACATAAAAGCGTGGCATGTAGTCATGTTCTTGCATGACACGCTTGTCATGAATATTGGGTTTGCATCAGTCATACACCATTCACGTCACGTTATACCAAAATTGGCGTATGTGGCCAGCAATACGACCGCGAGTGCATCATGAGCATGGCATATAGTCATGTTCTTACATGACACGCATGTCGTGATACTTATGTTGGCACCAGTCATATACCTTTATCATCCTAGCACGTCACGTAATACCCAATTTGATGTATGTGAAGGTAGCGAAACGACCGCGAGCACATCATGAGCGTGGCATGTAGTCATGTTGTTATAGGACGCGCATGTCATGATTTCTACGCGAGGGCCAGTCACTTAGGTTCGCCATGCCGTCATGTGATACTATACCAGTTTTGCGATAGCTCCTTTGAAAGAAACCACCGCTGGAGCAGCAAGACCATAACATGTAAATCATGACATTTAGAACATACATGTCATGATTTCTATGTTATGACTAGCTAGTTATGGTCGTAATACAGTCATGGTATGTCATACCAAACTTGGTATGGATCCCATTATCCAAACGTCCTGGAGATCTAAAAGTCGTGGGCAGCTAGATAGTTAGATTATAGATAGATAGATAGATAGATAGATAGATAGATAGATAAAAAGATAGATAGATAGACAGAAAGATAGATAAGACATAGATAGATAGTTAGATAGATAGATAGATAGATAGATAGATAGATAGATAGATAGATAGATAGATAGATAGATAGATAGATAGATAGATAGATAGATAGATAGATAGATAGATAGATAGATAGATAGATAGATAGATAGATAGATACGGTCAAACTCGCCGAAGATCGCTAAGAAACGCTTCACATTTAAAAGTCACTCCATGGGGAGTATCTCGTGATGTAGCTGCTCCGAATCTGCCCCTGGAACATACAGGAAGCACTCTGATTTTGATAATAGCACATACTTTCTCCGCATGTGGCAGAAAAAGTGCTGCGGGAAGGGCTCGGAATCTTCCGATGGAAGACAGCCTTGAAACGGAGCGTTTGGATTTTGTTTCACAGTCACCTTCCCGCGGCATAATTTGCATTGATTCACAGGGCACCAGTAACCTTTCTTTTTCTCTCTCTTTTTCCTGATTTTCGGCTCTTGCTTCTCCCGGCTTTTACGCTTATTACTTGTTGATACGTTCAATTCCTATTTCCAGAGCGTATTCTCAAGGCCAGCCACGCTGGGTAATACGCCTTACGTCAACGATAGCAACCAATATATCCATATTACTGTCGAAGGTGTTACTGAGCTGCTCTTACGATTAGATCCTAAAAAATCCGCAGGACCTGATAACATTCCCACCGCATTTCTCAGAAGATATGCAGAGCTCCTAGCTAGATTCTTGGTACAGTTGTATTCTAAGTCTCTTGAAACTTCTTGCCTCCCACTTGAATGGTTGGTTGCCCGAGTGAAACCAATTTTTAAAAAAGGCTCTGTCACCGATTATCGTAATTACCGACCCATTTCTCTCACTTGCACAGTTTGTAAAGTTCTCGAACACGTAATTGCTAAACACCTAAATGATTTTCTTGACAACAATAATCTTCTTACTAACGTACAGCACGGTTTTCGAAGAGGTTTTTCAACTGCAACTCAATTAGTAGTTACCGTTCATGAGATGGCACAGGTACTTGACGAGGGCGGACAGATTGACGCAGTTCTAATAGACTTCTCGAAAGCGTTCGATAGAGTTCCACACTCGAAACTAATAACAAAAATGAAAAACTTAGGCATTCCATCACAAGTCGTCAATTGGGTCATTTCATACCTAACTGGCCGCAAACAGTATGTTGAAATTGACGGTGCCTGTTCTCGTTTTCTTGATGTTTTTTCTGGCGTCCCACAGGGTTCGGTCTTGGCACCGGTTCTATTTAACATTTATATTATAGATCTTGGCCAAATTGTGAAGCCCCCTCTACGCCTTAAGCTGTTTGCAGACGATTGCATCATCTTTAGCCACATAGTGTCTGTCACTGACTAGCACGTTCTTAACCGTGCTTTGCATGCAATAACGGAATGGTGCAATAAATGGGATATGATTATAAATCTCGACAAGACAGTTTACATGTGCATCTCCAATAAGAATAAATCTCACTTCATGTATAGTCTTGGCAATTATCAGATTAAACAAGTGGAGGAACATAAGTACCTGGGGTTAACCTTGACGTCCAGACTTAACTGGTCAACACATATAAATAACATATGTTCCTCCGCGAGAAAAAAGTTAGGATTTCTGAAGCATAAATTAGGTGATGCCCCCTCATCGCTTAGACTCATTGCATACAAATCCATTGTAAGACCCACCCTAGAATACGGAAGCATTGTATGGGATCCCCATACTATCACTAATAAAGAAAAGCTTGAAAAAATTCAGAGATTGGCAGCTCGCTTTATTTATAAACGTTTTAGACGTCGCGACTCCCGTTCAGCTATGTTGGAGCTCGCACACCTAGAGCCATTGGCCAACCGACGTAAAAGTGCCCGCCTAAACTTTCTACACCAGCTATATTTTAATAAATTGGGAATCCAGTCGCAAGATTACATAGCTAATAACCCTAGTCGAGCGTCTCGTCACAAACATAGCCGAAGTATTACACCGTTCTTTGCCCGTACAGACCAATACAAATATTCATTTTTTCCCAGAACTGTTTCCGATTGGAATGTTTTGCCAGAGTGTTCACCCTTGCTGTCATCCAATGTATAATGATTGTATACTTACCTGTTGATTATGTACCCTCACATTCATGTGTCGATCTTGCATCCATACGCATGTCTGCTGGATATGTACATCCCTCTCCTGCTTGGACCTTTCAAGGTTCGCAGTATTGTCAAAATAAAATAATAATAAATAATAATAATTACTTACGGCCCTTTAGAAAAGGTATCACCAGTGTTCCAGCTTAGTTGCGACAACTATTATATTGACACTTTCGGTGAGATTTCACCGTCACCCCATTCACGCCAATGATTGTGTCGCCCTTGTGATGAAAATGTAATTTGTTCACTGTATTTTCCTGCTTTTTACTTTAATGTTCCTTATTTGCACATTTGCGTGGATGACACTTTGCACCTTTTCATTTTTCAAAACTCTGAAAGCTTTAATGACCTACGGTAGAAGAATATTGAACAGGGCGAATGATCCTGTCAACCAGTCAATTATTGGCGTTAACCTAGGGATTCTAGAAAATATGTTAATTTCTCTTCATAAGAACGGCTAGTTGAGCAAGTTGGTATTGAAACATAAGTGTACAACGCAAAAAACGGACAAAAACATGGAGTAGAGAAAAAGGACAGATAAAGCACAGACAAAGCACAAATTTTTAGCTGTTCCTTCGTCTTCCGCTTACTCACATGTAATTTCTGTTTCTGTGGACAACAACAAAACAGTTTGTATGAATGTGTAACTTTTGAATTTAAAATTACTTTTACAGGGAGTGGCCACGGCTGTCCACTTTTTGGGATGGCTTGCAGCAGTCACTGCAAGCACAAACATTTTAGCGAGGGATACTGTGGCGGAAGCGGTAATGGTGCTTGCCTTTGTTCTGGGTGTAAACTGCCAAGCAAGAAAGGCTGCAAATAAATGTTATGAGGAGAATCTTTTACTACCTTACTTGATCTATTGAAATGCCTTCATTACGATTGCCGCTATTGACACAAGTGTAGGCTTACTCAGGGCACACGGCAGCTTTTTCACACTGTGGTCTGTAAAAAAAATGTTTTATTTTTTGTCAATGATGGCAGGAAGCAATTAACGTGTACTTCTAGCGAAAGCAGACTTACACGCACCTGGCATGTTGGGCATCTGCAAAAACAACATGAAAGAGTTCTTTTATAAGATATATATATATATATATATATATATATATATATATATATATTGTCACGAACAAAACAAGACCCGCAGCCAGGAGTTCACTTGAACCAGAGCAACGAAGATGTTCTCTTCTTCTTCGCGCCCAAAAACGCGTATGAGCCACAGTGGCTCGTTTATCAATGGTGGCATTACCCCCTCTCCCAAGAAGCATCGTCTCGATGCTGTACATGAAGGCAAAAAAAAGAAAAGAAAATTAGATGAAAATTAGCATGCGAGCAAAATGAATGGTGTAAGGCGGAATAACGTAGTTGGTTGTGGGGACAAAAGTTAGAGAAATGAGAAAAATAGGAAAAATGTAAGAAAAAAACGAAACAAAAAGAAAGACGTGAAGTTACTAATAAAGTCAGTCACTCTCTGGCGATTCACAGCGCGAAAAGTATCGTTTGAGACGTGAAACGTGAATGACTTCAGTTTGCGGGGTGAAACGGGAACGTCTCGAATTGCCTTGTGGGGAACCTCGTAAGTGACGTCACTGAGACGTCGCACAACCTTGTAAGGGCCGAAGTAGCGGCGAAGAAGCTTTTCCGAACGTCCATGCTGTCGGATAGGGGTCCACACCCAGACTTCATCACCTGGCTTAAAAATGACTTCACGGCGGCGAAGATTGTAGCGGCGCGCGTCTGCGGTTTGGTGACGTTGAATGCGGTGACGAGCAAGTTGACGGGCCTCTTCTGCGCACTGCGCGAATTTGGCGGCATCCGTGTGGTATATTCTTAAGTTGTCGGGCAGGAGCATGGCGTCGAGCATCGTCGTGACGTCACGACCGTGGACTAAGCGAAAAGGCGTGAAACCGGTACTTTCTTGAACAGCAGTGTTATACGCAAAAGTTACGTAGGGAAGTATGGTGTCCCAGTTCTTGTGATCGATGTCCACATACATTGACAGCATGTCTGCAATTGTCTTATTGAGTCGTTCAGTCAGCCCATTTGTTTGCGGGTGGTAAGCCGTTGTTTTACTATGTTCCCTGCCACTTAATCGCAAGACTTCCTGCAGCATCTCTGCGGTGAAAGCTGTCCCACGATCAGTTATGACGACAGCTGGAGCACCGTGACGTAACACAATGCTGTTAACGAAAAAATTGAGCGACATCTGCTGCGGTGGCTTTTGGAAGTGCCTTGGTTTCACAGTAGCGTGTTAAGTAGTCTGTAGCGACGACAATCCACCGGTTTCCAGACGAAGACGTGGGGAATGACCCCAGCAAGTCCATGCCAATCTGATGAAAGGGCGCCTTTGGTGGGCCAATTGGGTGCAGTAGTCCCGCTGGTCGTAAAGGTGGAATCTTACGTCGCTGACAGTCGCGACATGTGCGAACGTAGTGCTTCACAGTCTTCGCGAGACGTGGCCAGTATTAGGAGCGTTGAATCCGTTGCAGCGTGCGCGTATAGCCGAGGTGTCCGGATGATGGCTCATCGTGACACGCACGTAAAATGTCACCACGAAGCGTAGTTGGCACAACAAGCAGATACATAGCTTGTGTAGGATGAAAGTTCTTTTTATAAAGCACTCTATCACGGAAACAAAAGGAAGATAGTGAGCGCGCAAAGCTTCGGGGAAGGTGGGAATTGCGTCCTTTCAGGTAGTCAATGAGCGGGATGAGCTCCGAGTCATGACGCTGTTGCTGCGCTAAGCTGGTCGCTGATACAGCAGAAAGAAAAGTGTCGTCGTCTTCAAGGTCAGTGTTGGCATTTTCGACCGGTGCACGTGAGAGACAGTCGGCGTCGGTGTGTTTCCGCCCAGATTTGTGGACGATGGTGACATCGAAATCTTGTAGCCGAAGGCTCCATCGTGCTAGACGACCTGAGGGATCTTTGAGATTCGCGAGCCAACAAAGGGAATGGTGGTCGCTAACTACCCTGAATGGGCGGCCATACAAGTACGGGCGGAACTTTGTTATGGCCCAGACAACAGCGAGGCATTCCTTCTCGGTTGCAGAATAGTTTTTCTCCGCTGGGGATAACGTTTTGCTCGCATAAGCGATCACGCGCTCTACGCCATTTTGCCACTGAACTAATACCGCTCCTAGTCCAACGTTGCTAGCGTCAGTGTGTAATTCCGTGTCAGCGCTTTCGTCAAAATGACCTAGTACAGGCGGAGCCTGGAGGAGGTTTTGGAGGGTGTCGAAGGCATGGCACTGATCGGGACCCCAAACAAACGAGACACCGTCTTTTGTAAGCTTGTTGAGGGGTTCAGCAATCTTCGAGAAGTTTTTGACAAAGCGCCTGTAATACGCACAGAGCCCCAGAAATCGGCGTAGGTCGCGCTTATTTGTGGGCGCGGGAAAGGTGGCAACGGCGCGGGTTTTCTCGGGATCTGGGCGGATGCCAGCATGGCTCACAACGTGACCAAGGAACTTCAGTTCTTCATATCCAAAATGACATTTTTCGGGTTTGAGAGACAACCCCGCTGTTCTAATTGCCTGAAGAACTGAATAAAGGCGTTGGACGTGTTGTTCAAACGTGTCTGCAAAGACCACGACGTCATCAAGGTAAACAAGGCATGATTGCCATTTGAGCCCCGTGAGAACCGTATCCATCATTCTTTGAAAAGTAGCTGGCGCTGAGCATAGACCGAAAGGCAACACTTTAAACTCGTACAGACCGTCGGGAGTAATAAACGCCGTCTTTTCGCGGTCGCGCTTGTCCACTGCGATTTGCCAGTAGCCGCTACGCAAATCCATGGAGGAAAAATATTTAGCGTTGCATATGCGGTCTAACGAGTCATCTATCCGGGGTAGAGGATAAACGTCCTTTTTGGTGACCTTGTTCAGTTTACGGTAATCAACGCAAAAACGCAACGTACCATCCTTCTTCTTTACTAGCACAACTGGCGAAGCCCAGGGACTGGTCGATGGCTGAATGACGTCGTCCTGAAGCATCTGCTGGACTTGGTCACGTATAGCATCTTGCTCTTTTTGCGACACCCTATAGGCATGTTGTCGGATGGGTCTCTCAGTAGGTTCCGTGATGATACGATGTTGAGCAAGTGGTGTCTGTTTAACCCTTGACGTAGTGGCAAAGCAGTCTTGAAATGAGCCGAGTATACGCAAAAGGCTTTCTCGTTGAGCCGAAGGTAGTCTCTCGTTTACGTCGAGAGTGCTCACGAAGGCCTAGTCAGGGTGGCCATTCGATGAAAATGAAGCTAACGTGGATGAACTATCGGCATCGGCAAGTTCTTCACAATTTGCAATGGCAGTGTGTCTCGTTAGGTGGCGATATTCGTCGCTGAAGTTCGTGACCAGCAGGTGAGCATGCCTATTGCTAGGCTGAATGATTCCTCGGGCAACACAGATTTGTTGTGAAATAAGGAGAGACAAATTAGCCTCTGCAATTGCCGCGTCAGACAAGTCCTGTCTCAATTCTACTTTGATAAAGAGGCTGCTTCGAGGTGGGAGAGTCAGAGAATCGTCGGTAACACGGAGCGCTCTTTTCCGGAATGGCATACTGTCAGTTGCAGCGCAAAAAGGATCCTCGAACGACACAAGTAATTCACGGAGGTCGATGACGGCGCCGTATTCACGAAGGAAGTCCATTCCTAGAATGACTGGCCGAGAGCACACGCGCATTACGAGGAAAGAGCCCGCAAATGTTGACGTACGTATTCGAATGCGTGCCGTGCACATACCAATAGGCGTCACCAGATGGCCACCTGCCGTGCGCAACTGAGGTCCTTGCCAAGGCGTCATAACCTTCCTCAGTTCAGATGCCAGTGTTGCGCTCATTACGGAATAGTCGGCACCGGTATCGACGAGGGCGTTAACAGCATGATTGTCGACGAAGACGGCAATTTCGGCAGAAATAATCTTTTTGCTGTCGGAGAACACTGCAAAACCGGAATCGCCCTCGTCTGGTCGTTGCGTCGAAGGAGGGTCTTTTACAGTTCGCCGGGCCGCGACTTAACCCCCAGAAGTCGCCGTTCCTAGTTTCCCCTGCGGGGACTTGGTGACCGGCTCCTGAAAGGAGCGGAAGACGATGAGGGCAAACTGGGTGACGTAGACCGGCGAGGCGATGGTGATCTTGACTGGTGGTGCCGAATAGTCGAAGGAGTACGTTGGCCCGTGAGATAGGCTTCAATTTCGCGGGGGCGCTCACCGTAGCGCGGGCATCGAGCATCAGGGTGCAAGCCGCGGAGACCTAGTTGCCGGTATTGACAGTTCCGGTATACGTGACCCGCTTCGCCACAGTGATAGCAGAGCGGACGGTTATCCAAGGTGCGCCACGTGCTTGCCTTGCTACCACTTTGTCTTGAGATGGACGGCGGATAGGTGGGTGGGCTCGAAAACCTTGAGCCGAGAGGTGGGCTTGAAGCAGTGTCGTGAAATGGCTGCATAGCCTGGTACCTTGGCCGCATAGCAGTATCTGTAGCCGGTGGCGCAGGGGATCGCAATGCCGCTGCGTACGTCAGGACTGGGGCCTCGGGAATCGGCGGTGCGATTGGGGCTAGGGGTGTGACGGCCTGCCGGACTTCTTGTCTGATTACATCCGCGAGGGCTGACACGGGTGGATGGGATCCCAATGCCTGCAGCTCTCGCAATTCGTTCCGAACGATACTTCGAATGAAGTCTGCGAGGGTCTGTCTCTCGCTGTCAGAGCCGATAGAGCATGTGGTGGCCGGGATCTGGCGTTCGTATTGTGACGACCGCTGCTGCAGCGTACGTTCCATCGTAGCTGCTTCACTGTTGAACTGGGCGACTGTCGTCGGTGGATTGCGCACGAGCCCAGCGAAAAGCTGTTCTTTTACTCCGCGCATCAAATGGCGCACCTTCTTTTCCTCAGGCATGGCAGGGTCCGCGCGCTTGAAGAGTCGAAGCATGTCCTCGACAAACATGGATACACGTTCGTTCGGCCGTTGGTTTCTGCTGGATATGGCTTGTTCGGCCCTCTCCTTCCTTTCGGTGTTGCGATAGGCGTCACGGAGCTGTCGGCTGAACTCTTGCCATGTTGCAAAGGAGCCCTCGTGGTTCTCGTACCACGTCTTCGCAGAATCCTCCAAGTAGAAATAAACTCGGCGCAGCTTGCGAACATCGTCCCATTCGTTGATACTGGCAACCCGTTCAAAGTGGTCTAGCCAGTCATCAACATCCTCGAAGATGTCTCCATGGAACGGCTTTGGTGTCTGTGGCACGTGAAAACATGGACGAGAAGAGAACCATGGGCATCGCTGGTTTGGACCACCTGGCTTGTCATCGCAGTTGCCATCTTTCTGGGTGTCGATGCCAAGGGACCAAATTCAGGGGGTAACCCACGCAGGCGTCGGCTGATTCTTGCTCTGGGAGATGTAGCTGACTCCACGATGGCCGACACAGCCGAAGTACACGTACCCAGCACCTCCACCAGTAATGTCACGAACAAAACAAGACCCGCAGCCAGGAGTTCACTTGAACCAGAGCAACGAAGATGTTCTCTTCTTCTTCGCGCCCAAAAACGCGTATGAGCCACAGTGGCTCGTTTATCACTGGTGGCAATATGAAAGAAGTGTATACTTAGGGCTCGTTTTTCCATCTTTTGACACAATTTAATGAACTCTAACAGACAATAATGCCAAGAAAAGTATATGGCAAGTTATTAGACCAAATCGTAAGGTAAATGTGGGTAAATGTGAAGAAGAAAAGTGGGTGAAAAGATAACTTGTCATGGGCAGCAACAAGATATATATATATATATATATATATATATATATATATATATATATATATATATATATATATATATATATATATATATATATATATATATATATGATTAGGAGAAAAGGAGCACACTTACGAAAATTTGATAATTGTTTACTCTTCGTCAGGATTAAGACCGTGCCACGGCCGAAACGTAGAGTAAACAATTATCAAATTTTCGTAAGTGTGCTTTTATTCCTAATTATATTGTTTGTCATCCCGTTTGCTGTCATAACGATTGCCAATGGTTCCAGTGTCGTGTACGTGTGTAATCCGTTCCCTTTTTCCGCTACCTTATTGCATGGCGAATGTATTGAGCGTCCACGCGTATGATGCCATCTTTCCTTTCGATTCCACTTCTGATATGACGCCGATGTCCATGGATGCTGTCACGGTTGCCACCGCACCCTCACTACCTGACGAAGACGTTCTGTTGCGCAGCGTGGACGCCGGATTTACGCAAGACCAGTGCAATCAGCTCGTTCAACTATTTGATCCAATTCCGCGCATCCTTCGACCACCGACAACTTCCCTTGGGACGCACGTAAGTTGTTTCTCATCATATCGACACTGGTCATCACAATCCGCTTCGTCAGCGCCACTACCGCTACTTACAGGCTGAGCGTGACGTCATCACTCAACACATTGATCAGATGCTGCAACGTGGTGTCATTCAACACTCACACAGTCGTTGGGCTTCGCCAGTGGTCTTCGTGCAAAACAAGGATGGCTCCATTAGGTTTTGCTTGGATTATCGTCCACTGAACAAGATCACACGAAAGAATGTTTATCCCCTGCCACGCATTGATGAGGCCTTGGATTGCCTTCAAGGTGCGGAGTTTTTCTCTTCACTGGATCAGTGCTCTGGATATTGCCAAGTGCCAATGGCCGGACCAGACCGTCCAAAAACGGCGTTTGTGACCCCTGACGGCTTATATGAATTTAATGTAATGCCCTTCGGTCTTTGCAATGTGCCGGTGACTTTTGAAAGGATGATGGAGAGTGTCCTCGAGGGGTTTGAATGGCACATCTGCCTTAGCTATTTGGATGACAATTGTATTCTCTGCACATTTCATCTGCAAACTCATCTTTCCCGTCTTGAACAAGTTCTTCGGTGCCTTATGGCAGCCAGGTTTGAACTGAACTTCAAGAAATGTCATTTCGGCACCTGCAAACTCGCAATTTTCGGCCCCAATGTCTCAAAACAAGGAATATCGCCGTGCCCTGCCAAACTGCGCGCCGCTGCCGAGTACTACAAGCCTACTACCATGAAGGAGCTCCGTAGCTTCGTAGGCTTGTGCTCGCATTTTTGGCGTTTCATCCGCAATTTTGCCTGTTTAATCGCCCCCCCCCCCCTGACTCAGCTTCTTTCCAGAAGCGCGGACCTCTTTGGCTGGAATTCCCATTGCGATGACGCATTCATGACGCTGCGTCGGCTACTCACGGCTCTGCCAGTTCTCCACCATTTCGATCCCAATGCACCTACTGAAATTCACATGTATGCTAGCGTTGTCAGCCTGGGTGCCATTCTCGCTTAACGCAAGGATGGCTGCGACGAATACGTTGTCGCCTAGGCCAGCCATACCCTAACGAAGACAGAGTCGAACTATTCCGTCACGAAAAAGGAGTGCTTGGCTATCGTTTGGGCTATAGGAAAATTTCGCACTTACATTTACGAACACCAGTTCGCTGTCGTCACAGATCACCATGCCTTATGCTGGCTAGTGTCCATGAAAGACCCCAGTGGCCGCCTTGCTCGTTGGGCTTTCCGCCTTCATGAATACGAGATCCGTGTTGTTTATCGCTCAGAACGCAGACATTCAGACGCCGATGCCCTATCCCGTTCTCCACTGCCTCCTGACTTTGCCTGCTTACCAACTGCCATCTGTGACTCGTCATCATTGAGCAACACCGACATGCTAGCCGAGCAGCGTAAGGATACCTGGACCAATTCTCTTCTCGGTGTCCTCTCTCACAGTTAGTCACAATCGACTCACGCTCTCTCTCTCTCGTCAAGCAAGACACTTTGTTGTCCGTGAGTGCTTGTTGTATCGCCGCGATCACCTGACGGATGGCCGTAGGCGGCTCCTTGTTATCCCCTGTCATGTGCGCTTGGACATCTGCGCTGCCTTTCACAATTACCCCTATTATGGTTACGCCGGAGTATTCAAGACCTACTCTCGCCTTCCTCTAAGTTACTACTGGCGCGGCATGTCACGTTCGCCAGTACGTTCGGTCATGTGCCACGTGTCAACGCTGCAAGACGCATCTTACAGCACACTTAACCGACCCAAATAGACCATTCAACCCCGTCAGAATTGATAATTATGGTCCTCTATCCAACACTCTTCTAGGCAACCGATGGATTATTGTAGCAATTGATCATTTGACACGCTATGCTGAAACACCTGCGCTGCATGCTACCACTGCCGAAGACGTTGCTTCCTTTCTTCTTCACCATCTCATTTTGCGACACGATGCACCTCGTGAATTACTGAGCGATCACAGACGCATGTTTCTCTCAAACGCCGCCGACGAGTTACTCAAGGAATGTCGCATAGTTCATCCAAGAACGTCGGCATACCATTTCCAAACCAATGGCATGACAGAACGCTTTAATCGTACCCTTGGAGATATGCGTGCAATGCACGCGTCTGACGATCACAATAATTGTGACCAAGTGCTCCCTTTTGTCACGCACGCGTACAACTCTGCGCCGCAAACAACCACCGGATTCACTCATTTCTTCCTTTTGTGCGGCCTTGAACCATCACGATCCATGGACACCATTCTCCCTTACAGACCTGATGTTTCCGAAGCGACGGCTGTTTCCGAAGCAGCTGCTTATGGCGAAGAGTTTCATCAACTCACACGCTCGTTTACCGCGCGAGACCAATGGCGCCAGCAAACTGACCACGATGCCTCTGCGTCTGGTGCCCACTATAACCCTGGAATGTTGGTTTGGCTCTGGGTCCCGTCTACCCCTGCCGGTCTTTCACCAAATGTTTCGTCGAAATATCATGGCCCCTTCCGTGTGGTGCGACAAACATTTCCCGCCAACTATCAAGTTGAGCCCATTCATCCACTTTCGGACCATCACTTCCGTGGTTGTGAAACAATTCACGTATAACGCCTAAAACCATGTTATGACCCCCCTGTCGTGTCATTTCCTTAGGTCGCCAGGTTGGCTCTTTTCTGCGCGGGGAGTAATTGTACCGGAGCACTGGAGCGTAGTGGCGCCAGCTCTGTGCCAGCGTGAAAGAAGACGTTGACGTCCATGTGGCTCATGCTTGCCAGGTTTCTGCCTGAACCAGCTTGTTGCAGCTAACGCTTCTTCAATAACAACAAGTGTTTACACGTGAACTTACCGGTTGCAATATATATATATATATATATATATATATATATATATATATATATATATATATATATATATATTGTGACGATGGAACGCGTTTATTTACAAGATGGGTAATGCAGAGGTGTAGCTCAGCGAAGGATCCACAGCGTCGCTCGCGAGCCAGTCGAGTCTCTTCCTCCTCTTCGTCGAATTTTCGCTAGCGCGTTTCACTTCCCGGTTTGCAGACGATGCCCTTTGGGCGAGTCACTCAGATGGTTGATGGTGGCACGGTGTAAGGCGCGCAACTTGTGTCAGTTCAGTTTTGCTAGAGCGGCGACCATTGCTTGTGATGCTCGAGATTACGTACGTGACGTCGCTGAGGCGGTCAAGAATGACGAATGGACCGGAATAGTGAGCCAAGAACTTCTGGCACAAACCACGTTTGCGGACTGGTGTCCATAGCCACACAAGATTGCCCTTACTATAAAAATATGGAGCGATGGCAGGCATCGTAACGTTTCTTAGAACGCTGCTGGGAAGCCAAGGTTTGGAAGCGTGCGATGCGACGGGCTTCTTCTGCGCGGCAGAGCGTCTCGGCTATTGAGGTTTCCACGTCTAGTGTGAAAGGTAGTATAGTGTCGAGACAAAATCGTGGGGAGCGAGCGTACAGCAGGTAAAATGGAGAGTAACCTGTAGTCTCATGCTTCGCGGTTTTGTACGCGTACGTGATGTAAGGTAGCACTTCGTCCCAGTTTTTGTGCTTTGAATCGACATAAATAGACAGCATGTTCGTGAGAGTCCGGTTAGTGCGTTCTACGAGACCATTGGTCTGCGGGTGATATGGTGTGGCATGGCGGAATTGGCAGGCAGACAAATGCAGGATTTCTTCAACGACGTCGGCAACGAACTGACGTCCGTGGTCGCTAATGACAACGCGTGGAGGACCATGGCGGAGAATTATACAGCGAAGCATAAACTGCCACACGTGCATGGCCGTTGCAGCAGTTATTGCAGCAGTTTCTGCGTAGCGCGTTAGGTGGTCAACACAGACGACGACCCATCAATTGTGACTACTCGATCGTGGAAATGGACTGAGCAGATCGACACCAACAGTCTCGAAGGGAGAGTTAGGAGGTGGAACAGGTTGAAGAAGTCCTGGCGGCGTAGCCGTGGGGCGTTTGTGTCGTTGGCATTGTTCGCATCCAGCAACGTATTTTTCCGTGTCGTGTCGCATCTTGGGCCAATAGAACCTTTGCTGGATTCGTTGAAGCGTTCTGGCGAAACCCATGTGGCCGCAGGTTGTGTCTTCGTGTAAGGACCGAAAGACGTGAGCCCGTAAAGTGCGTGGAATAACTAGAAGCAGACGGGCGCCTTGTCCGTAATAATTCTTCTTGTAAAGGACGCCGTCATGAACCACAAAAGAGCTTGGGTTTGCGTGTTCATTTGCGGAGGCGAACAGAAAATCTAAGGAGTGGTCCTCTTGTTGGGCTGTCCGGAAAGTCGCGAGATCAGGGAACTCAGTAGCAATAGCACCGATATACTGGTCGAAGTTGGCAGCGTTGCACTCAGTCGTTGGTAGAGGAAGGCGCGATAGGCAGTCGGCGTCTGCGTGCCGGTTACCGCTCTTGTAGCGTACTGTGAAGACGAACTCCTGTAAGCGCAAAGCCCATCGTGCCAGTCGTCCAGATGGGTCTCGGAGGCCTACCAACCAGCATAGAGAATGATGGTCGGAGATTACCGGGAAGCGACGGCCGTAGATGTATGGGTGAAACTTGTGCATGGCGAAAACGACTGCGAGGCACTCCTGTTCTGTGACTGTGTAATTTCGTTCTGCCTTGCTCAACGAACGACTCGCGTAAGCGACCACGTGTTCAGCATTGTCATGGCACTGAAAGAGCACTGCACCGAGGCCGATTCCACTGGCATCTGTGTGAATTTTCGTTTTAGCAGAAGGATCGAAATGGCGTAGTACCGGTTCTGGAGTCACTATGAACCGAAGCTGCTTTCCGGTGTCCAGTGGAAAGGAACATCCTTTTGCAGCAAGTCAGTCAGTGGTTGTGCTTTATCAGCGAAATTCGGAACAAATCGACGAAAGTAAGAACACAGGCCCAGGAAGCTACGCAACTCCCTGGGGGACTGCGGCTGCTTGAAGTTGCTGACAGCGGCGACTTTCTGCGGGTCCGGTCTCACGCCATTTTTATCCACCAGGTGTCCCAGAACCAAGGTTTCACGTTCTCCAAAGCGACATTTTTTTAGTTCAGTGTAAGCACAGCTTCCTCGAGACAGGTTAGAACGAGGTCAAGGCGATGATTATGTTCTTCAAATGTTCGGCCGAAAATCACCACATCGTCCAGGTAACACAGGCAACTTTCCCATTTGAGTCCCCGTAAAACGGTGTCCATATATCATTCAAATGTGGCGGGGGCATTACACAAGCCGAATGGCATAACATTAAACTCAAACAGACCGTCGGGAGTAACAAAGGCCGTCTTTTCTTTGTCAGCCGGATCCATGGAGATCTGCCAATACCCGGATCGCAAGTCCACCGATGAAAAATAGGACGCTGAATGCAGGCAGTCAATGACATCATCGATGCGAGGAAGCGGGTACACGTCCTTCTTAGTTATAGAGTTGGGACGTCGGTAGTCAACGCAGAATCTCCAGGACCCATTTTTTTTCTTGACCAAGATAACAGGCACCGCCCAGGGACTTGACGATTCTTGAATTACGCCAGAGGTTAGCATCTCGCTGACTTGCTCTGAAATTACCTTGCGCTCTGACGCGGAAACTCGATAAGGTTTCTGTCTGAGGGGGTGCGCAGATTCGGTGTCAATCTTGTGACAAGTGCATGTGCTGGGCATCTGAGGTCTATGCGACTTCCGTGCAAAATCAAATACTTTAGCGTGCCTGGCCAGCAGTTTAACCAACACTTTGCGCTTATGCGAGAGAATAGACTTGCTAACCATCTTATAAAATTCGTATTCCGTGCCGGATACATCAGCATAGTCCAAATTTGCCACATTGCTCAGAGCTCCTATGCAGATACTGCACTGCCCTTCAAACATGGCAAGGCGCATTCCCTCTGGTAGTACAACAGACTCGGATGAGCAGTTAACTACCCATAATTTAGTTTTTCCCTCGGTGACAGAGACAACGCAGCACGGCAGAAAGATGTTTTTCTTCATGCAAGGCAAAGGCAACGGCTCAATCACAATATCAGGAGAACTGAAACTCGAGCCGGCATTCGAAGCAGCAACGGGCACGCTGGCAGTAGGCCATGCCGGTAGAATAGTGTCTTTAACTACAACGAGGTTGTCGTCTCCGCTACGCTGAGGCTGCTGGGCGAGGGCAGACAACAGAACCACGCCTGCCCCGCAGTCGACAGTCGCACGGCACTCTTGCAAAAAGTCAATTCCAAGGATAACGCCATGCGTGGAATGAGCGAGAACTGCGAATTCTGCCTTGAACGCTTCACCAGCAACACGAACAGACACAGTGCACACCCCTACTGGACACAAAGCCGTGCCGCTGACTGCTCGAAAAGTAGAAGATTTATCCCAATAAAACATAACCTTGCAGCCGAGTCTCTCCTTGAAAACTAAATTCATCACAGAAACTGTTGCACCAGTGTCTACCAGAGCCATCGTGGGAACATCGTCAATGACTACATAAACCTTGTTGTGAAGCAAGTGAACTAATGGAGGCATACTTGCGTGCAAAGCGGTACGTCCAGCGACCTCGCCTCCATCGGCCGCGCCGGCTAGTTTCCCGGTGGTGGAGAGGAAAGCCGCGGCCGGGAACGGGGAGATGGGGACCGTCGCTGGCGCGTAGTAGGTGGCGTCAAGCTCCTCACAGAGGCAGGCGAGTCACTGCGGATGTTCGGCCGGTGCCCGTGCTTCTGGGCAGTTGAATCCGAAGGCCAGTAGGCGTAATTGGGCTGTTGGCTTCGCCGTGCAAGCATCGCTGGTCGGTCAGAAAACGTCGTGCGTGGGCGACGTCGCGATGGGCAAAACCGGGCGATATGTCCGCGAACACCGCACTGATAGCACACGGGGCGTTCCCGAGGCACTTTGAATGCTGCGGTGTGGAGAGGATGCTCAGAAAACTGTTGCCACTCGGACACAAACGGAGGCGGTTGGCTGTCGTAGCTATAACTGCTGCGGCGCGCATAAGACGACTCGAAGTAGCCTGTGGTGGTGGAGCCCTCAGCCGTGGACTGCGGGTGGAGTAACTGCGCTCGTCGAAACTCGCAGCATTGATGCTTGGGGATAGTGTATCACACTGCGGGTCTCCAGTTTGCATGGGAACAGAGAAATGGCGACGCAGTTCCTCCCGTACAATCTGACGAATGGTGGAGGAAAGGTCGGCAGGTAGAGAATTTTGGCAGACATCGACGGTGGCAACAGTCGTGACGTTGGCCAGACGTCCAAACCTCGATGTGATGCGACGAGTTTTAAGAGCCTCGAAGGTTCGGCAGTGGTTAATCACGTCGGCCACGCATTCCAGGCTCTCCTTGCCAATGAGGAAGTGGTAGACATCATCGGCGATGCCCTTGAGTATATGGCCCACTTTGTCTTCTTCCGTCATGTGGGCATCCACCGACTTGCACAACTTCAGAATCTCTTCAATGTAGGTTCGGCATGTCTCACCGGTGACTTGAGCCCTCTGCGACAACGTCTGCTCGGCACGTTTCTTCTTCGTTGCTGGGTCTCCAAAGCATTTCTTAATTTCCTCCACAAACTGGTCCCAGGTTGTCAATGTGTCATCATGGTTCTCAAACCATACCAGCGCCGTGAAATCGAGGAAGAGCCCCACGTGAGACAGCTGGCTAGCCGCATTCCAACCGTTCGAACGGCTCACCCGCTGATAGTGGCTTAGCCATTCGTCCACGTCATCGCCGGGTTTCCCTGTGAAGGACCGCGGCTCCCTGTAGTGGTAGGGCGACGTCCTTGCGGCTGGTTGCAGGTTGTCTCCGTCCGAGCTCATTTCTTGAGGTAATGGTGCCAAGCCCGTTAGTCGACGGCTGCGGCGAAGCTCGTGTAGCGGTTCCGTCGTTAGGGAACGGTGCCTCTCCGGTATCACTTGGTAGTAGCTAGCTTACCGAGCACCTTCCACCACAATTGTGGCAATGGAACGCGTTTATTTTCAAGATGGGTAATGCAGAGGTGTAGCTCAGCGAAGGATCCACAGCGTCGCTCGCGAGCCAGTCGAGTCTCTTCCTCCTCTTCGTCGAATCTTCGCGAGCGCGTTTCAATATATATATATATATATATATATATATATATATATATATATATATATTAAAAATTTTGAATGACGGACGCTCTGCTGTTGCTTAAGACGATGATGATCGGTGATGATGATGACCTTCTAAGGAGCTTATTGCGCGGTCAATAGAATCAGCTTCAACAGTAACCACCCGGAAAGGAATAATACCTGTCGATGACGAGGTGTGTTCCCCAAAACCAGGTAACATGAACCATAAGCTAATAATTCCAGGCGAGCAAATGGACTCGGAATCTAGAAGCATGTTACGGCGTTCATCGCCTGTAACTCAGGGTTCTCTAGTGAATCACAAGGTCAAGAGTAAAAAATATCAGAAGGAAAGCGCTTCAAAAGAGGACTTTTTGAAAGATATTATCTTGGAGAAGGCAGTGCATATTGCTGGTATTTTGTCAAAATAGGTTGATTAAAAATATCACAGTTGAACTGTCGGTCATTTTTTTCTGCAACAACTGATTTATACTACCTTTGTAATCAATATGTGCCTGATGTAATTCTTTTGCAAAAACTTGGCTTTAACAAGAAAATAGTTTTTATATTAAAAAATACCACATGTTTAGGTTAGACCGGTCCTCTAGGGGTGGCGGCTTAGCCGTATTTATTACTTCAAATATTGCTCATCAAAAAAAGTTACAGGTCAAGTAATGAATTGAGACAATGAAGTTTTAGTGTTAGATATCTCTCTTCCGGGATGCCCCTTTTGTTCGTTAGTGAAGCTTATTTTCCAGCGGGTGTTCAAGATACTTCTGTGCTTCATTCTGTAATTTCGTCGTGTAGGAAACAAATAGTATTGGCGGGTGACTTCAATTCTCACCATATATTGCGGGGTTTCAGAACTGGTATGAGTGGGAAGCGTTTGTGGGATCTGGTTTCACAGTATAACCTAACATGCATTAACACACGAACACCCACTTTTGCTAGTAGTCGGCCTCGTTCAACGATTGAACTTACTTTCTACAGTCCTAACCTCACTATCACTACATAGTCTACCCTGAACTTGCGTACAAGTAGTGACCACTTGCCATGTATATTTTCAGATTCTATGTCCGGTGACTTCTGTATCCAGCCACTCAATAGCTCACGTAAATTTTAGTACATTTGAAAAATCACTACGGGCGGCCTGGTCAAACCGAATAGTTGAAAGTGAAAAGCAAACTGCCATGAATTTAAGTAACTTGATAAACGAATTGTTAAATAAATCGAAATTCAACGTAAACGTACAGGTATCTAACAAAGGCCCTTCTAATTCTTGGTGGAATTCAGCCTGTGCACGCGATTACAGGCTAAGAAGAGCTGCGTGGCGTAAACTACTTTACAACGAATGCCCTAGAAATCGGAGTGATTACAAATATGTGGCTGCCATTTTTAAAAGAACAGTTGCCGCTGCAAAAAACAGCAATGATAGCCAGCGTTCTGAGTTTCTTTCAATATCTAGCAACAGGAAATTCCTCTGTAGTTTCTTCAGAACCAAAAAGCTTATACCTTCGTCCAACAACATTGAAACAGTGGTTCCTACTCCAAATGAACTGTCTAGTTTTGTTGAAGGTATTTCAAAACACTTGAAATTTGCTTTACGTCTGTCTTATCAAACCACTTCCAACCTCCCGAGAAAAGTGACTGCTTTGAGGAGACCACTGCTTCGGAGTTAGAACAAGTAGCAAGAAACTTGCCCAACACTGCGCCGCGTACTGATGGCATAACTAGTTCGACAATAAAAATCATCCGTAAGGTTCTAACACAGAAACTCCTAAAATTCATTAACCACACTATCAGAAACTCATAGATTCCACCTGATTGGAGCATTGCTAAGATAATTGCTGTATTATAAAACAAGGCGCTCGGTTTCCGATAGAAAACATCAGGCCTTTAGCTGTTACATCTAATCTGGTAAAACGAATTGAAAGGATCTTACGCACTAGGATACATAATTGGTTGAATGAAAACATAGTCTTGAGCCCATGCCAAATTGGCTTCAGGCGTGGTTGCTCAGTCTGGTGTGCCCATGTCGATTCAAAAAGTAGAACACGGCTTGCCCGTTATAGGAAACAATATGCCACCTTAGTAACCCTAGACATCACAAAAGCTTATGATAGCGTGAAACATTCAAAACTAATAACTTCACTTAAAAACGGAGGTCCACCACAATACTTAGTAGCGTGGTATAGATTTCTTCCTTAACGTCAGGGAATTTTACTGTTCTCAGTCTGGTTTGTCGTCTGTAAGGCACAAACAAAGCAGAGGTCTCCCGCAAGGATCGGTAGGATCTGTGTCATCGCCACTGTTAATATTTTACTATGCACCATTCCTGCACAGATGGACGCGCGAGTGTATGTAAATGCTGACGATATCGCGTTTTTGCTATAGCTGCAGATATAAATTCACTTTATCGAAGTCTACAGCCGTATATGAACGCTCTAGAAACGTGGTTAGAAAAAATAAATGCATCACTGAATGTCAAAAAAAAGTGCGATAGTAGTTTTTTCTCTGAGTGTTCCAGTTCATATCTATTTGCATTACCAACAAGACGTTATCCCGCAGGTAGAATCTGTTAAGTACTTAGGGATCACTTATACTGAAAAACCTAATTGGAGTCCACATATTAAAAACATGGCTGCCAAAGGAACACGTGCGCTGGGGATGCTTCATAGACTCAGCAACGAACGTTCAGCTTTACGCCGTGATGATCTCATCATGATTTACTGCATGTATATTCACCCGATATTAAAGTTCGGCTGCGGCTTGTTTTCTGGTGCACCTGCATACAAACTACGACCACTGGTTCTTTTAGGACGCGAATGATCACTATTATTTCTTGGACCTAAAAAATTTGTATCAAATACTATTTTATACAAAGAAGCACGCCTGCCTTCTTTTCGTACTAGGCTTTGCATCCTAACCGTGCGTACATTTCTAAAGATCTGTGCATCACCATTGAGGAGCTTGCAATATATTTTTCTTGAACCTCCGGAATTTTTCGACCATCAGTGGACAAGATTAAGGTGTCCCCAAGTCATTTTCGCACAGACACAATTGGAAACATTACAAGTGAGATACTAATCATAAGCAGATGTGTACAAACAAGTCAAGTAGAATTCGATGACATATTTCCAAAGCATTGCAAACATTTACCCAGTAGATACTTAAATTGCATCTTGGAGGACCATTTATCTAAATTAGAAACGGCTGTAGTGATAGCAGTTGACGTTTCAGCTTGTCATAAAAGGCAGGGGTTGGAATTGCATCATTACATTTAGATTGGTCTTTTTCAATTCAATTGCTTTACTTTACTCCTATTTATCATGAGGAATTATTTGCCATTATATTAGCTCTACGGAAATTACGCCTATCATTATCAGAAGCCGTCATTCTGACAGACAGCCTATCCCTCTGTTCCTCTTCAACTGCATCAAATGTTTTTCAATTTCTTTAGGAATATTTCATTCCCTCATTCCAAAACTTATACGTAATATTCGCTTGGTATGGGTACCTGAGCACAAAGGTATATCTCTAAATGAACAAGCGGATGCACTCGCACTTTTGTCATGTAATGGTTCGATAATGTCTATTTTGCCGACGTTCGTGTTTGTCACTGCGGCGCGTTTTGAAAAATTCGCCGCATCAGACATTTTCACAAAGTCTTCATGGTCAGTTTCTGAGTTCCCCCCTCCCCTCCACTATCGTTGAAAGAATCCCTGGTGTTCCTCCAGAAGGACTGAGATCGCAGTTACCAAAAACGATGTTGAGTCCCCCCCCCCCCCCCACTGAGGAGGAGGAAGGAGGAAGAAAGTTTGAGCAGAAAGACAGGGAGGTTAGCCAGTTCTTAGACTGACTGGCTACCCTTGGCTGGGGAAAGGGGTGAGGGGAATAAAAGATATCAAAAGGAAATGTTGCGAAGAGAGAAAGAGAGAGGAATTACGAAAAATTGTGGCAGAGGAAAGGCAACATCAAAGATTATAAGACACTATAGTCTGTATCTGAGGCCAGTTGTCCGCACAAAGCGCAGCAAAGCTTTCAAAGCCTTCTGGGCTGAGGATGGCCTCGGCCAATGACCCGGTATCCTATGTTCCGACAAAGGCCGGTCATCCAGTCTATCCAGAGCTGCAGTCAGTTCTTGTCTTTGCGCTCAATTTTCACCTGCACAGGTTTGGTCTGGTACCGTCCCCTCTATGCCTTCATTGCAATGAGTGTGAATCTTTTGACCATTTCTTTCTAACGCGCAGATTATTCACCAATCAGAGGAAAAGACTTCTGGACGAACCGCTTCGAAGGTTGAGATTAAGTTTATCCCTTCCGGTTCTTTTTTCCTTTGGGGCTATCTTGCTGGGTTTTAGCCACAAGAGCGTTTGCGAAGCCGTTTGCGATTTCCTTCAGGAGACGAGCAGAAATGAATGCTAAGTGCATCGATAAAAAATTATCAACGTAAGCATATTCAATAAAAACTTAACAGTTCAAAATTATGAACATTTCCTTTTAAATAGCAAGAGACCATTCGCTTCATGGCCGATCTCCTATGGTGGGTTGCACCAGAACAAAAAGGAACAAACAAACAAGCAAAGTAGCTCGCGCACGCCCCTCACCGGTAGCCCGACCTGCCCCATAAAGGACCTTTCGCCAAACTGCGTCTGAACGTTTCTCGACGAACAATACCTCTATTTTAGGTGGTGGAGGAGCCGGGATTCCTATCAACCTGGAAATTCGAAATCACACGCTGCTCACACCGTTCACCTTGATAGCTCCTGGCGCTTCTGAAGCAGCCCCACCAATGACTGTCTTCTGTCTGGCGTGCCTCGGCAACGCGACCCACCAATTTTTCGTGGAACGACGAACATGCCTTCGAAGACTGCCTCATCGAGTGCCAAATCGTAAGCTCTTCCAACAAATGGAACGCCTGCGATTAGCTGACGAACGTGCGCTTTTACCTCGCTGATGTGGCCAGCCTCTAGTTCAGGAACCATGAAGCCAATATCACCAACTCGTCGGCCTTCAAGACCATCATTGCAACGGTCTTAGGTCTTCCTGCCGTGCGCCGGCTTCGCGCGGAACAGCGTCTGCGTAGTAGAGTCCAGCGCAGGGACGAGACTTTTCAAGTTACATCGAAGAGGTCTTTTGTTTTTGCAAGTGCGTCAATGCTTCTCTAACTGAACACGCCAGAATCAAGCACATCATCAAAGGAGCTGACGACGCCACCTTCCAGATGCTCGTTGTTAGGAACCCACAGGCTGTCACCGACGTTGTCCTGCTCTGTCAGGAGTACGACGAGTTGCGTAAGTAGTGTGTCTCGACGCACAGTGCTGCTGAAGATACAGCTGAAGTTTCCGCCCTCGTGCACGACGTCGCTGCTGATCACTATGTCTTACTGTCCTACATCGAACAATTTTTCCATGAAGAAGTTGCGCGTCAACTTTCCCTTGTGACCGAAGCATCCGAGCTAGTGACCTCGTTAGACTCACGTCTACGCCACGTCATTGAGACACACGCAGGAACTGCCTTCATCGCCATCTGTCCCTACGCTGTTAACCTACGCTGCCGTCGTTGCTGGACCACCAGCCCCACCTGTCTCTGGCGCATACCGGGGCACCGGGTCCTCCTACCCTAAGGGGCTGCCTGCATACACGGCACCCCATCCCTTTTTGCCCCCAGCACCTTCTCTCGTTAAGCCATGGCGCACCTTGGATAATCGACCCATCTGTTTCGCATGCGGTTTCGTGGGACATATAGCACGCTACTGTCGCCATCGCAACTTCCAGCCTCCAAACCATGGGAATTCTGCAAATTACCAGGCTGCCCAGAATCCCCAGCGACCATCTTCTCCTATCACCGACTCATTGTCCCCACGACGCCCTGTCGATTCTCGCCGGTCATCACCACCCCGTCGCCGATCTGTCTCCCCGATGCTTCGGCGCACGAGCCCCTCTCGAGAGGAAAACTGACAGCCGCAGTTCCGGAGGCAAGAACTGCGTCGTCGTCGAACTCTCCAAGGACCTCCTCTTTGTCGGGCCAATTAAATTGATGGGCTAGTAGAAGGTGTCGCTTTACGCGTACTTGTCGACACAGTCGCCGTCATTTCTGTAATTAGTGAAAAACTGTGTCGCGATTTGAGAAAAGTTACAACGCCGCTTACGAATCTTGCCCTGCGTACAGACCACAGCCATTTGAACGCGTCGACGGCTCAGTGCACAGCACGTGTTCTTATTCAAGATGTTTGGTACGCCATCAAGCTAGTTGTTCTTCCCCATTCATCTTAGGACGTCGTACTAGGATACTATTTTCTTTCTACCCATCAGGCCATCGTCGGCTGAGCTTATGCTGAACTCACATTGACGAACCCGTGCCTTGATATCGACCACCACAGTCTCTCGAGAGTGTTTGCCGCAGCTGACGTCACATCGCACCTTTGTCCGCCATCCTAGTGCCTGTGTTTTCCCCTGCTGCCACAAACTCGACGCTCCTGTTCCAACCAACTATAGCTAGTGTGCAAAACCGAACCATCGTCCTCCCGTTTGCCGTCATCAACTTTTCCAATGGTTCGGCGGTACTTTATGCGTGCAACGTTTCTGCTTGTCCGTACATCCTGCTACGCGGCGAGTGTCTGGGAAGCCTCGAGACCTTAAATTGTATTTTCGAAGGCCCGATCTATCCAGACAAGCCATTTTTACCGACTTGTGCCATTACACCCGCAACTGACGCTAATGAACCTATGGATGTATTCTGCAAGTCCATTGATTGCCATCTCACGCCTCGGCGGCAGTAACAGCTCATGAACCTGCTCCAGCATTTTCGAGCCTCCTTTGATCGCAGTCAGCCTTACTTAAGTCGAGCGTCATCTGTTGTTCACCGTATAGCTACCGGTCAAAAGACACCATTACGACAGCGTCCATATCGTGTGTCAACTGCCGAACGCTGTGCTATCAATGAACAGGTCGACAACATGCTGAAACGTGGCACAATCGAACCGTCAAGCAGTCCCTGGATCTCTCCAGTTGTGCTGGTGAAGAAGAAGGATGGATTTATCAGGTTCTACGTGGACTACCGACGTGTCAACCTAATCACGCGCAAGGATGTCTATCCACTGCCACGCATTTACTATGCTGTGGACTGCCTACAAGGAGCCCAATTTTTCTCTTCTTTATATCTGTGCTCTGAATACTGGCAGGTACCCATGGCAGAGGCCGATCGCGAAAAAAACAGCTTTCATCACGCCCGACGGGCTGTACGAGTTCAGTCATGCCCTTCGGCCTCTGCAACGTGCCAGCTACTTTCGAGTGAATGATGGACGCTATTCCTCGAGGCCTCAAATGGAACATTTGCCTTTGTTATTTAGATGACATTGTCGTCTTTTCAACTGATTTCACGACCCATTTAACCCGCCTCAAAAAAGTCATCGCTTGTCTCACCGCCGCGGGGCTGCAGTGAATCTATAGAAGTGACATTTTGCCACTCGAAAGCATACGATCCTTGGCCATGTAGTTTCGAAGGACGGCATTCTTCATGACCCTGCCAAACTTACAGCCGTTTCAGCGTTTCCCAAACCGACCACTAAGAAATAGCTCTGAAGCGTCATAGGCGTTTGCTCTTACTTCCGGCACTGAGCCCGCAATTTCGCGACGATCATCACTCTCTTGACCAAACTCCTCGACGGCTTTAGGGACCTTTCAGCCTGGTCGGCCACCTGTGACGATTCTTTCAATGAACTGCGCCGCTTCTTCACGTCGCCGCCTATTCTGCGGCACTACGACCCATCCGCACCCACAGAGATGCACACCGACGCTGGTGGTGTCGGGTTAGGCGCTACTCTTGCGCAGCAGAAACACGGCTTCCAAGAGTATGTGGTTGTCTACGCAAGCCGAACTCTTAGCAAAGCCGAAACCATTATTGCGTCACTGAAAAAGAATGCTTCGCCATCATTTGTTCAATAGAGAAATTTCAACCTTACGTGTACGGGCGCGCGTTTGACGTCGTGACTGACCATCACCGTCATACCATCTTAGCAACGCAAGAACCCTTGGGTTGCTTCAATTCTAGACATCGTGGCTGGGCGGATGGCTTCTCCCCCCTACTCACACGATGCGTCGGCAAGTCTAGCACTTCACCACTCGTGACGACGTGCTGTACTGACGCGACTACACACCCGGTGGACATCAGTGGCTACTCGTGATTCCACGTCATCTGTGACCCGAAATTTGTTCCAAGTTTCTTGACGACCCCTAATGTGGCCACGCAGGTTTCCCGAAGACTCATTCTCGCATACGGCTCTGATATTACTGGCGTGGCATGTACCGTTTTATTCGACAGTACGTTCGGGCTTGCTCGACGTGCCAGAGACGAAAGACGCCCCCTCATCACACCAGCGGTACCTTATTACCTCTACCATGCCCTTCTCGACCGTTCGACCGTGTCGGCATCGATATCTATGGTCTCCTTCCCGACACTGCAAACGGTAACCGCTTAATCATAGTTGCCGTCGACCACCTAACGCGGCATGCCGAAATTTCATCCCTTCCTTCGTCTACAGCAAAAGACGTCGCGACGTCCGTTCTTCACAACATCGCAATACGTCATGGAGCACCTCGAGAACTACTTAGAGATCATGGTCGCGTATTCTTGTCAGACGTCATCACAGCATTGCTGCGTGAGTGCCACGTGGTTCACCGCACTACAAGTGACTATCATCCCCAGACCAATGGAATGACAGACTGCTTCAACTGCACCCTTGGTGACATGCTGTCTATGTACATCTCGACAGGCCACTCTAATTGGGACCGAGTGCTCCCGTTTATCACGTTCGCCTATAATACCGCCATTCAAAGCACTACTAGGTTCGCCCCTTTTTTCCCTCCTTTACGGAAGCAAATCTTCTTGCACTATGGACACCATTCTTTCCTACAGACCTGACTCCTCAGAGTCCACGACTCTGTCCCAAGCTGCTACATATGCGGAAGAATGCCGCCAACTGGCAAGATCATTCACAACACAAGACCAAGACGCCAAAAACAATACCATGACGCATCAACAAACACTACTTCCTACAATTCAGGTTTGCTCGTCTGGCTGCATGACCCTTCTGCTACACCTGGCCTTTCTACCAAGTTAGTCCCTAAGTATTATGGCCCATATTGTATGCTACGAAAAACGTCACCGGTGAATTACCTCATCGAGCCACTGAAACCATCTTCTAACCAACGTCGTCGTGGCCAGGAAATTGCGCACGTGTCAATACCTAAATACTCCTACGACACTCCTATGGTTACTTGTTCATAAGTCGCCAGGATGGCTCCTTGTTTTGCGGGGAGTGATTGTAATGAATCTGGATGACGGATGCTCTGCTTTTGCTGAAAAAGCGACGATGATTGGTGGCTGCAGTAGTGACTCGCGCATGCCGTTCGCCGGTAGCCACACCTGCCTCATAAAGCACCTTTCGCCAAGCTTCGTCTGATTGTTTATCGATATATATATATATATATATATATATATATATATATATATATATATATATATATATATATATATCTATATATATATATATATATATAAATATATATATATATATATATATATATGTATATATATATATTAACGAAGAGCGGCGCGGCAGCTGTGGGCCATGGGCTGGAAAGCGAGGAAGACGAAGTACAGAATAAGAACAGCTCGCCCAGGATCGGGTGTTGTCTCTTTTTTCTACGTTACAATGGCGCAGCCGTTCAACGAACCTGTGTGCGACGATCTGCGTGAAGAAACCCTCCTACGGAGTGGACGCACTCTCCAGCAGCCCTCAGCTCCTGCTACCGTGGCCATGGCATCCGACCTGGCCACCGCGGGTACCGAAGCCAGCGCGCTGCCTGCAGGCGTCCTTGCCAAACCACAAGGTTACTCCACTGACTTGGCTTCGCAAACCACCTCCTCGCTCAGGGATACCGTACACGCTCCCTTGGACATCGCCTCAGGTACCATCCCTGAAGCAACGTCAGTACCGTCGCGAGAAGACAGGCGCAATTCCTCGCCTGTAGCCGCCAGCGAACTCTGCACGGTTCTGCAGGCCATCGCTACTACGAGCCAGAGTCTTGCAAACGCCACCGTCACCTTCTCAGCAGCCTGTGCACGCACCACGTTGCCTCCTCCATCTATGGCAGAAATTCCTGACTTTACTGGCGTTGACCAAGACCCAACCGTCTAGCTGGATGAAATCTATTCCTTGGCCCGTCGACATGCATGGACTGACGACGTGACGCTATCGCTAGCCGTGAGCTGACTGCGCGAGTCCACCAAAGCGTGGCATCAATACCATGGCTGCAAGTACAAATCCGGGAGTGACTGGACTACAGCCTTCGTCAAGGCTTTCACCCCACTTCCATCCTCATACGACGACCATTTCATGCGCATGCGATCGCGTCGGCAGGCTCCATCGGAAGACGCCCGTAAATACGTCTACGATAAGCTCGGGCTCCTCGACAAATGTGGCATTACATGGATCTCTCCGGCTGCCCGCCAGTATGTCGTTGATGGCTTGGCTGACCCTACCCATGCTGTCATCTTATCTTGCCAGTCACCTGAAGCGTCATTCCAGGTTTTCGCTCAAAGGGCAGCCGAACTTCAGCAAAACTCTCGTCGTCGGCTTAGCTTGGACACATTACCGACTGCCCGTTCGACTTACGCCTCCCCAAGACACGGATGCTTCAAGTGCGGTCGCATTGGCCACAACGCCAAGGAGTGTTGTCAACCTTTCCAGACCCGAATCCACTACCAAGCTTGTCAAACTCCTCGGATGTTCATTCATGTTGAGGGAATAGGTGACCTATCTGCTCTGGTGGATACCATTGCGGAACGAACGGCGCTAGACCGACGTCATGCTCCGGACACTATCCGACCATGGACGCAACCTCCCCTCTGCGGACTTGGAGGAAGGGCTATGCCAGTCGGAATGCTCGACATTTCAGTCCGGACGGCAGTGCGCACTAAAGTTCTTCCAGCCATTCCCGTCTTTGAAGACCTTCCTGCTGACATAATCCTTGATGCTGACTTCTTGCTATCTGGTGACATTGAGCTCACCATTCATCGCGGCCACGTCGAGCTCCAGTCTTCGACAGCTGGGACTACCACCACAATCCGGCCTTCACCGACAGGTGAGCCGTCCACTCCGCCTACCTTATCTTTTATATTGGCTCGCCATCAGCCAGTATTCGCTAGCAATACAGCAGAACTGCCAGGCACTAATTCGCTGCTCCATCGCATACCAACGGGAGATCATCTGCCAATGTGCGTACCACTGCGACTATACGCTGAACGAGAACGGGCAGTGATCGCAGAACAAGTAGATGAAATGCTTGCTGCGGGCATTATTAGGCCGTCATCGAGTCCGTTGGCAACGCCAGTCGTCCTTGTTCGCAAGAAAAACGGATCACTGCGCTTCTGCGTGGACTACAGGTAGCTCATTAAGTGTACCATGCCTGACTCCTATCCTTTACCCCGCATTGATGACGCTGTTGATACAGTACGTCACTGCAAGTTCTTTTCATCGATTGATTTACGCACAGGGTACTGGGAGATTGACGTTGCGGAGGAAGATCGATGTCAAACGGCCTTTCGCACACCTTTCGGTTTATATGAATTCAACCGCATGCCGTTTAAACTAAGAACGGCTCCTAGCACTTTTCAGCGTAGCGTACGATGAATTCAGTGCTCGGACCATTAGAAAATCAAGCCTGTGTGGTGTACTAAGACGACATCCTGGTCGTTCGCAGGACGGAGGATGAACACCTTCGCAATTTGGACGAAGTATTACACAGACTCTATGCAGCAAGGTTTAGTTTGAACAAAGAGAAATGCCAGTTTGGGGTGTCCAAGATTTCGTACCTGGGACATAAGATATCTCCTGTCGGCACTCAGCCGCTCCCGGAGCGAATAGCGGCCGTGTCGCAGTATCCCACACCAACCTGATTTTATTTATTTATTTATTAGAATACCCTCAGGGCCCGTAGGGCCTTACAGAGGGGGTGGGTACAACATTTATAACACACAAGAAAAAAAGACAAAATAAAGAAACAAGTGTCAGGTGCGCAAATCAGGAAGGCAACATAAGTCAACTAAAAATGTATAAGAATTCAAGCACATACAACACAAAGATAGATAATGGAAACTGCGTATAGTTACAAGCATTGCTGAGAAATTGCAGTCTTGAATAACAAAGGGTCTGTTATTGTTACAACGGAAGAGGGAAGGTGGTTCCAATCGGCGGCTGTTTTCGGTAAGAAGGCTGCTGAAAAGAATTTGGTGCGGCAAAACGGAATGGCAACCTTATGCTGGTGATCAATGCGCGATGAGTGGTATGACGGTTGTGAAATGAGGTCTCGCTTGATTGATGGATTGTGAAAAAATATCTTATGAAAAAAATGCAGTCGCGCCAGTTTCCTCCGGACAGTTAAATTGGGTAGGTCAAGGTTAGATTTCATTTCTGATATGCTAGCAGTACGGGAATAATTAGAACAAATGAACCGAACTGAGCGGTTCTGAACAGATTCTAACGCGTTAATTAAATTTTGCTGCACGGGATCCCATATAGCGGACGCGTACTCAAGCTTTGGGCAAATTAGTGATCGGTATAATAGAATTTTGAGGGACAGAGGAGCGCGAGAAAAGTTGCGGCGTAAGTATCCTAGCGTTCGGTTAGCGTTATTACAGATGTAGGTAACATGCGTGTGCCAATATAGATTGTTGGTAATGTAAACGCCCAGGTACTTATATGAAGAGACATGCTGGAGGGGAACGGCGTTAATTCTGTAGGTACAGGGGGGAGAAATAGATCGCCGGGTTATTGACATGCATTTAGATTTGTTAGAGTTGAGAGTCATAAGCCATTTATTGCACCAGGTTGAGACAGTGTCGAGGTCTGACTGTAGAAATTGGTTATCATATTCATTGTTTATTTCGCGGTAAATTACACAATCATCTGCAAATAACCTTATAGCGGAGTTAATGCTGTCTGGGAGATCATTATTATATATAAGAAAAAGTAAAGGGCCTAATACGGAACCTTGGGGTACGCCGGATGTTACTTTAGAAAGAGGTGAGTTATAGCCATTAGTTGTTACAAACTGAGTGCGATTAGTCAGAAAGCATTCAATCCATTTAAGAATGTTCGGGTCAATGTTTAAGGCACTAATTTTCAGGAGGAGTAATTGGTGAGGTACTTTATCGAAAGCTTTTTGAAAGTCAAGAAAAATGCAATGCACAAGTGAGCCGCGATCTAAAGCCGATGCTATGTCATTAGTAAAATAAAGAAGTTGGGTTTCACATGAGTAACTTTTTCGGAATCCGTGCTGGTAGGGAGTAAAAAAAGAATTTGATTCTAGGAATGAGACAAGGTTGGAGTAAATTATATGTTCTAACATTTTACAAGGAACACTGGTTAGGAAAATTGGTCTGTAATTGAGAGGAGACTGTGTGTTACCAGATTTGTGCAGAGGGACCACCTTCCCCACTTTCCAGTCAAGCGGCAAAGTGGAGGTCTGAATAGATTGCGAAAAGATTAAGGACAAGTAAATTGATGAATACAATGCAGTGTTTTTTAGAAACTTTGAGTTGATTTCATCTACGCCACAAGAAGAGGATAACTTAAGCTTGTGAATTAAATTTTACACTCCAACGGCATCAACGGTAACAGGATACATGGGTAAAAAATCACGACTAGGCATTTGCGGCAACGCAGAAGCAGAACAACTTGAAAAAGAAGTAACAAAAAAATCATTTAATGCAATGCAACACTCTTCACAGCGAACTGGCTGCCCGTCTGAGTTCGTAAGCGAAATGTTTTCTTTTCCCTAGGTTTAACAGTTTTCCAAAACTTAGAAGGGTTGGTTACAAGAATTGAGGGAAGGGTATTATTGAGAAAAACGCGCTTGGCTTCCTTCATAGCTGTTCTGTATTCCGAAAGGACAGATTTGTACACGTGCCAACGGGCTAACGAATTAGTCTGCTTTGCCTGACGGAACAACCGTTTCTTTTTATTCCGCAATTTTTTTAAGTCAGTTGAGAACCAAGGGGGGCGTTGGTGACCCTTGATAACGTATGTGGGAATGTATCGCGTGATTAAAGATTCAACTTTCATTTTGATTGAAGCGGGTTCAGTCATTTCTGGGTATGGCATCGTATTAGCGAAGGTTTATTCCCCACTTCGCTTCAATCGCAGCTCCCTTCAGCGGTCTTCCTAAAAAAGACGCGCGGTTTGAATGAGGCGTCTCACAAGAAAATGCTTTTCGAGTTACAAAACAAAAGCTCACTTGTTGCCCCACACTAAGTCACTTCAATGAAGACTGGTCCACTGAAGTGCACACTGATGCCAGCCAAGTCGACCTAGGAGCTCTGTTAGTGCGGCGTGATCCAGATGGCTTGGAACACGTGGTCTCTTACGCCAGCCGAAAACTTTCAGACACCGAGCGCCACTATCACTCCAATGAGCTTGAATGTCTTGCAGTGGTATGGAGCGTCGACGATAAGCTTCAACTTTATCTTTTCGGGCGTAAATTCACTGTTGTGACTGATACTGCTGCTATAGCATGGATGTTCTCCAAGCAGCAACTTAAGAACAAGTTTGCCCGGTGGATAATCACGCTGCAAGAATACGATTTTGACGTGCGCCACCGCGCCGGGGGGCTAAACAACGTCACCGAAGCACTCTCACGGAACCCCTTGACTGCGCGCAACAAACCAGGCAAACCCCCATTTTTTTTCGCCCAGATGGATATATCCCGAGCCCAACAGGAGCATAGAACTTCGTCATTCATCATTGTATCCATCACTGACAAGGGGAATCACAGTACTTTTGTGATGCGCAATGCCGCATTGTACCGGCGTCACTGGCGAGCGGACCGATCCGAAGATCGTTTTCTCCTGGTGATCCTGAAATACCACAAGTCAGAAATACTACGAGCCATTCACGACTCCCCAGAAGGCGGACATACCGGTCAACGAGCCACACTCCGGAAATTACAAGAACGTTTTTGGTGGCCGAAGATGCAAAGTAACGTCCATTCTTATGTCGCCAATTGCAAAATTTGCCAGCAGTTTAAGCGACTGCCTGGGTGTCAACCTGGATTACTAACACCAATCCAGATACCGGAAACAATTTTTCACACGATTGGCATTGATTACATAGGACCTCTACCCACCAGCACTGCGGGAAATCGTTACGTCAATGTAGCAGTAGACTACCTGCCGAAATACGTGGAAGTAGAGGCCGTGCCATCTCTTGCACCCACTTACCTAATCTACTTCCTCAAGCACCGATTTGAATGGAGACATGGCTTACCAAAAAAGTTAATATCTGATCGGGCTACAACGTTTCGTAGCGGGGAACTGAAAAAGTACCTTTGCACGGCAGGCATGCTGCACCACTTCGCATCCGCGTTTCATCCTCAAGCAAACGGCCTTACTGAGAGAACCAACCAGAGCATCGAGGCACGACTCGCTCCACATACGAAGGCAGGAAAAAGAGGAGAGGCCACCTGGGACGTCCACCTTCCGTCAGCCACTTTTGCGATTAACACGGCACTGCAGACGTCTACCGGGGAAACGCCCTACGAAATTTTTTATGGGAAACTACCACAGCTGAAAGCGGTCCTCAGTCTGGATGCTCCCATTATAATTCCATGTGCCAACGATCGTAAAGTGGCCTGCCAGAAGATCCGAACTGAGGCAATCAAGAAAGCCACCCACGCACAAGAAAATCAAAAGCGCCACTATGACAGATGCCGTAGACCCATTCCTGCTTACAACATCGGTGATGAGGTCTGGGTGCAAAGGGGCAGCAGCGGGCCTGGCAAGAAGCTGCTCCCTAAGTTCAACGAGCCATTCATAATTACTCAGCGTGTAGGAGAAAATACCTCGCGTGTGAATGCCTCAGATGCGAGCTTCACTCTCGATAAACGTTAAAGAAACAACTTTGCCGTTTATGTGTCGTGCTTGAAAAAAAGCAGTCGGATCGCTGCAGGTGCAATGAACTGTAATTTCTTTTTTTTCGTTGTCAGGTCCGCAGTGTGGCCGAATGTAACGAAGAGCGGCACGGCAGCTGTGGGCCACGGGCTGGAAAGCGAGGAAGACGAAGTACAGAATAAGAACAGCTGGGCCAGGATCGGGTGTTGTCTCTTTTCTCTCCGTTACAATATATATATATATATATATATATATATATATATACATTGTTACGGTGAGATGCCTTTATTTGCAAGAGAGGGTGAATGCGAGAGTCCAGGGATCTGGTAGATCACCGCTCGTGCCAAACTCGTTCTCCTCTCCTTCCACGCGTCCCCTCTGTATCGCAGCAATTTCCCCTTTGCAGACGATGTCCACCGGGCGAGCTAGGCTTCGTTACGATGATAATACCGTTTTAACGGGTGACATGAACGACGTTGGTTTTGCTTGAGTGGCCGCCAGTTGACAACACCCGAGACATCACGTACGTGACATCGCTGAGACGTTCCAGGACAACAAACGGACCAGTGTAGTTCGCCAGAAACTTTTCGCAGAAGCCGCGCTTGTGAAGCGGTGTCGAAATTCACACCAAATCCTCTTTCTCAAACAATACTTGCTGGTGACTTCTGTCGTAACGGTTCTTATAGCGTTTCTGGAGACGAAAGTTCGAAGACAGGTGATGCGCCGGGCCTCTTCTGCGCGACAAATGGCTTCAGCGAGAATAGGTTGATCAGTCTCCAGAAAAGGAAGTTATAAATGGCAAGATCACGTCCAATGTTTTGTGTCCGGAATCAACATACATGGACATCATGTTGACGAGAGTCCTATTAGTTCATTCTGTCAAACCATTAGCCTGCGGTTGATACGGAGTAGTAGGACGAAAATGGAACGAAGCGAGACGAAGGAGGTCTTTAACTACATCGGCAACAAATTGCTGCCCACGATCACTGATGATCACACGGGGGGAGCCATGGCGTAATATAACGTGCGACAGCATGAACTGTGAAACTTGAGTGGCCGTAGCAGCAGGAATTGCCGCAGTTTCGGCGTACCGTGTGAGGTGGTCAACGCCCACAATAATCCATCGGTTGCCGTTCGTTGATCGCGGAAGAGGGCCGAGCAGGTCAACACCAACGACGTGAAATGGTGAACGCACGGGTGCTATGGGATGAAGTAGTCCGGTTGGCGTTGTTGTAGGACGCTTGTGGCGTTGACATTGCTCATAGCTCGCAACATATGCAGTCACACTTTTACGCATCTTCGGCCAGAAGAAGCGTTCTTGCGTGCGATAAAATGTCCTTTAAAAACCCATATGGCCAGATGCTGGGTCATCGTGCATTGCTCGAAGTATGTGTTGTCACAGACTGGTAGGCACAACTAGAAGTAGGCGAGGGCCTACACCAGAATAATTCTTTTTGTAAAGAACGCCATCCTTCACGATGAAACCACGTTGACCATTCGTTCCGGAAATTAAAGAAAGACGCGAGACTGTTGTCACTGCGTTGCCTGCTCGAAACGTTGTTAGGTCAGGAAACGGAGTATCCACTACTGCCAAATATTCATCAAAGTTGTCAGCGTCACACTCGGTTGTCGGAAAAGGAAGCCGTGAAAGGCAATCGGCGTCAGCATGATGACGACCGCTCTTGTAACAGACTTCAAAGTCATGTTCTTGCAATCGTAACACCCAACGAGCAAGATGACCAAATAGGTCCCGTAGCCCAGTGAGCCAACATAAAGAATGGTGGTCCGTGATAATCGAGAATCGGCGTCCATAGATATAAGGGCGAAACTTGTGCACGGCGAATATGACCGTGAGACATTCCTGCTCTGTGACAGTATAGTTTCACTCCTGTTTACTTAAACAGCGACTGACATACGCAACGGCGTGTTCATCAGCTCCATGGCGTTGGACAAAGACGGCGCCGATACCTACACTATTGGCGTCGGTATGAACTTCTGTGGCAGCAGATGGGTCATAGTGGCGAAGTACAGGCCCTGACGTAAGGACAAACTTGAGTTGCGAAAAAGATGACTCGCATTCCGCTGATCACGGGAAAGGTTCGTTCTTGTTGAGTAGGGACGTCAAAGGGTAAGCGAGATCGGCGAACGTTGGCACGAAGCGACGGAAGTACGAGCATAGGCCCAAAATGCTTCGCAACTCTCGTACCGACTGGTTCTTTGAAGCTGCTGACTGCAGCGACTATCTGGTGGTTGGGTCGAACGCCCTGCTTGTCCACCAGGTGACCGAGAACGAGAGTCTCACGGCTGCCAAAGTGACACTTCTTAGAGTTCAGGGTGAGCTTAGCTTTCTCAATGCAGGTGAGAACAATGTCTAGACGATAGTTGTGCTCATCGAATGTACGGCCAAAAATTATAATGTCATCGAGGTAGCAAAGACAAACTTCCCACTTTAGTCCACGCAATATAGAGCCATGAAGTCCTCAAACGTGGCTGGAGCATTGCATAGGCCAAAAGGCATTACATTGAATTCAAATAGACCATCTGGAGTAATGAAGGCCGTTTTCTCTTTGTCATTCGGGTGCATGGGGATTTGCCAATAACTAGATCTCAAATCTACCGAGAAAAAGTACGACGCCGAATGTAAACAATCGATGACGTCATCAAACCTGGGAAGCGGGTAGACATCCTTTTTAATAACAGAGTTGGGCCATCTGTAGTCCACGCAGAATCGTCATGGACCATCCTTCTTTCGGACAAGAATCGCAGGGGCAGCCCAAGGGCTACACGACTCTTGTATGACCCTTTTCTTTAACATCTCTTCTACCAGTTGAGCAATGACCTTGCGCTCCACAAAAAGACACGGTATGATTTCTGCCGGATAGGGTGAGCGGATCCTGTGTCAATCCCGTGGCGAGTACGCGACTCGGGTACACTTATTTGCTCTTCATTCTGCGCAAAGTCAAATATAGTAGCGTATTTCGCAAGGACTTCTACCAAAGTTTGACGTTTTTCTGATAATAGCGACTTGTTTACCATACTCAGAAAGCTGGCTTCTGCATAGTGCGTTGCACGTATAGGATCTACACTCTCGTCACTTAAAAATCCTATAAAACTGTTCGCATTGTGTTTGAAGGAGGCGAGTCGCCATCCGCAGGGTAGCATGACAGGTCCATTTGAATAGTTCGACACCCATAAGGCTGATCGCCCATCACTGATCGACAGAACACAATGTGGAACGAGCAAATTTTTCTTGGCGCAATTTAGAGGAATGGGCTACACAAGACATCAAACGCACCGGCGTCCGAGGCAGAGGCGTCCACGCGTACGTTTTTCATCGAGTTGGGCGGCAAGACAACATCGTCAATGACGGTGATAGATCCTTGACAGCACCTGGGATCGTCCATAAATGCCTATAGCATAATCTCACCAGCACCGCAATCTACAGTAGCACCACACTTGCGTAGAAAATCAATCCCCAAGATGGTGTCATGAGTGGAGCTGGTCAGGACAGCGAATTCAGCCTCGAACACGTTGTCGCCTAAAGTGACAACAACAACACACACACCGATCGGGCACAGCGTCTCTCCGCTCGCTGCACGAAATAATGCAAATCTGTCCCAGCGAAACATCAGTTTATGTCCTAGCTGCAATTTGAAGTTAAGACTCATCACTGAAACAGCTGCTCCAGTATCTATCAAAGCCATCGTAGGAAGTCCATCGAAAATCACGGGGACCTTATTTTGCGTCATAAAAACGGGTGGAGGCATAGGTGGATGTAGTGAAAAATTTTCGGCAACCTCACCTCCATTGGCCGCACCACCTAGTTTCCGGTGGCGGGGAGGGGACGCGTCGACCAGGAGACGGGGAACAGAACCGGCGTGTTGCGAGGGGTGTCAAGCTTCGCTCGGAGGAAGGCGAGTCATTGCGCAAACTCCGGTGGAAATTGCGTCCCACATGTGTATCACTGTGGGTAGTTTGCTGGAAGCCGTCCCCAATGTGCGCGTCTCGCATCGAGCGCATACCACCGCGCCAGTGCCATTGTACAGAAGCTGATGATCCCTCGTAGTAGCGCTGCTCAAGGCGACGCCTCTAACCACAGAATCGAGCCACATGTCCACGGAGACCGCAGTTATAGCACACAGGGGCCTCACGCACGTCGCCGAACCTTCCACAAGACGCCATGTACCCATGATCGTCCGACGAAGACACCATTGTAGGTGGTTGGCGGAAGGCGTTCTGGAAACCACGGCGATGATGTAGGTTGTCGGTTGAGGCTCTGGTGCTCTTGATTGGGGCACATCATATAGCGTGGCATCAACGGCAGCCCACATTGCGTCGTATGGCGGGGAGGCGTTGCTAGCATGTGCCATCGGCGGGTTGACAACATCACGTCGTCCAAGTTCCTCCCGTACGATTTGCCTGATCATCGAGGCAAGGTCACAGGATGGTGTTGGAGGGACGTCGACACTTGCAACGGTGGTGACGTTGGCAAGTCTACCAAATTTGTGAGTGATGCGCCAAGCCTTCAGGGTCTCAAACGTGCGGCAGTGATAAATTACGTCCACTACAGACGCCAAGGCATCCTTGCCGATGAGGAAATTGTAGACGTCCTCAGCAACCCCTTTGGGGAGATGCCCAACCTTGTCATCTTCTTTCATACGTGGGCCTACAGACTTGCACAAATTCAGATTCTCTTAAATATACGTTGTGCATGTTTCACCGGATAGAGAGAGAGAGAGAAATAACTTTATTGGGTTGAAAAAGAAGGGGTTTTGGAGCTAGACTGGTGGGGTCCCATGTCCAAGGCTCCACTGGATTGCGCCGCCTGCCGGACGTGGTCCAGGAGTGCTGGTTGCACCTCCGGGTCCGAGCTAGCGAGGAGTGCCTCACATTGCTCCAAAGAGTTTTCTATTCTATACATACGCTGTAAGCGATCAAGTTCATTTGGCCGTTTAGCACAACTCCACGAGATATGGTAAAGGATCGGGGGCGAGTCGCGACACCACGGACAATCGCGCCCATACAAAGTTGGATGAATTTTGTGCAGTCGTAATAAATTTTGATAAACTCCCGTTTGAATTTTACGGAGGTCTATGGCGTCTTCCCCTTTAAGAGATTTGTGGGGGGCGCCATATTTCTGCCGCGTGTATCGCTGGTGAGCAAGAAGCTCTCGCGGAGCCATCCGAGCCGGGTCGTTTTCCTCCTCCTCGCGAAAGCCGTCGTTGCTGGGTGGTGGTAACAGCGAGAAAGGCTGCTGCTCCGGTCGGTTCGTGAGTGCTCGAGCTAGAGCGTCCGCCCTCTCGTTACCCTCTAGGCCTGCATGTCCAGGGCACCAGACCAACCTATAAGTGTTTCTGAATTCGCCGCCTAAAAATTTGCAAATGTTTAATGGGAGGCGGCCTTTCGTGAATAGCCGGCACGCCTCTTGCGAATCTGAGAGTATGTTGATGTACGTCTGGCCGTCGCTGTGCTCTCGACTTTTAATCGCCAATGCGATGGCGAAACACTCGGCCTTGGTGATCGATGTAGTGTACAGTGATGTGCTGGACACCATGCTTCTCGTGTCACTGCTTACCATTGTGACGACGCAGCGCTTCCAGTTATACCTGGAAGCGTCAACGTATAGCACGTTCTCATTGCTTCTAACTAATTTTCTGATCCATTTTACACGCTCCTCTCGCCTTTCGTGATGCCGCTCCTTGGTCATGTTCCTGGGGATAGGGGCGATCGAAATATGTCGTCGAACTGGGTCTGGTACGTCCACCAGCTCCTCGTCCAAGTTTTGGGGTTGGGGTGTGATACCCGCCCTCATCAGTATCTCTCTTCCCGACTTCGTCTGGCTGAGGCGGTTGCGCTCAGAGATCAATGTTGCTGCTTTCAGTTCAGCATACGTGTTATGCAGGCCGATCTCGAGAAGCCTTTGTGTCGGAGTGCTTATCGGTAAGCCTAATGCTGCCTTGTAAGCCCCTCTGATGATAGAATCTATTTGCTCTTCCTCGCTCTTGTTCAGCGTGTGGAAAGGCAAGCTGTATGTCAATTTTCTCATTACGAGCGCCTGCACTAATCGGACAGTATCACTTTCTTTCATGCCTTTTTTGTGGAAGGTGATCCTCTGAATCATCCTAGCCACTTGTTTAGTTGCTGATTTAAGAATACCGATAGTGTGATTTGCCCTACCGTTGCTTTGTACCCAGGAACCCAGGATCCGGACAACGGTGACTTCTTTAATTTTCTGCTTTTCGATTTCAATTTCTATTCTTCCGTTACTTTTGTAGCGTTTGCTGTGTATTCTGATTACCTCCGATTTTTTGGGTGTGCAGCTGAGACCACTGGTTCTGGCAAAGTTTTCGACAGCCAGTGCCGCCTCTTGCAGAGTCTGCTCTTTGCTGGCCAGGGACCCCCGTGTGGCCCACAAAGTAATGTTGTCGGCGTAGAGGGTATAACCGAGCTGGGGTACACAATCCAAGGCCCGAGCGAGTCGACGCATGGCGATATTAAACAACAGAGGAGATATTATGGCTCCTTGTGGCGTTCCCTTGTTTGGCATTCGGAAAGGCTCAGACCTAACGCTTGAGATACCAATTGTCGCCTCCCGATCGGTGAGAAAATTTTTATATAGTTATATATCTTTTCCCCGCAACCAATTATATTTAGCTCTGAGAGTACAGCTTCATGAGAGATATTGTCAAAAGCTCTCTTTAAGTCTAGAGCAAGCAGCAAATGATCTCCACCTTTGGGAACACCCTTGAGTACCTCTTCTTGTATCAGGAGGAAAGCGTCCTGTGTTGAGAGACCACTGCGGAAGCCCAGCATGGTGGCTGGAAACAGACCCTGTCCTCTATGAAATTCTCAAGTCTGGTCTGAACGACCCTTCCGAAAAGCTTCCCCATACATGACGTAAATGATATAGGTCTGAGCGCCTGCAGGGAGGGCTTTTTTCTGGGTTTCGGAATGGTTATAATTTTGGTGGTTTTCCATTCTGCAGGGACCTTTCCTTTGAGCCAATAGTGTTCATTGAATTGTTTTGTCATGCCTTCGATGGCTTTGTCGCTAAGGTTTCTTATCATAGCATTCGTAATTTGGTCTTCACCGGGGGCTGTGTTCCTCTTGGCTGCCTGAGCTGCCGCAAAGACCTCCTCTTTTGTTATCGGCTCGTCTAGTTTCTCATTTCCAGCTCCACTGTCACTCATGTGATTAGCCGAGTTACTTGGTGGACTATCGCCAATATATCTCTCCTTGAAGGCTTTCACGAGATCGTCGTCCGTGCTCGGAAATGTTTCTGTGATTTTCTGCAGTGTTCTGCTTGTCGTGGATTTGGACTTGTCTGGATCAAGAATATTTCTTAGGATGGACCAAGTTTTCGCGGTGCTCAGTGTGTTCTGAAGTGAACTGGAGAACTTGACCCATCCCTCGGTAGCCAATTTGCTGGCATAGTCGTTTGCTTCCTCTGCAAGAGCAGCGATCCTACGCAGTAGTGTCCTATTCAGGCGTTGACGTTTCCAACGCTTTAGTAGGCTGCGCCTGCTCTCCCATAGGTGTAGCAGACGGCTGTCTACTGCTGGCGTCTCTACGTTTCTGGCTATTTTCTTCGTAGTGATGGCGTGTACCGACTTTATGTACTCCGACCATGCCTCTATTGAGTTCGGTACAGAGTCGAGTGGAGGATCTCGTTTCCTAAACTCAGTCTAATCTGTGATCGCCGCGTCGCCTATCAATCTACGCATTTTGGGTGTCAATATGGAGACGCTTATAATGTAATGGTCGCTTCCTAGATTTTCCTCCAGGTTTGTCCAGGATGCGTCTTTGAGGTTGAAGGTGAAAGTGAGGTCCAGGAACGTGTCTCTGCATACGCTGTTGCCCACTCTCGTGGGCGCAACTGGGAGAGTTATTAAACTCAGGCCCAGCCTAGACGCAGCATGTTCGAGACGCGTTCCCTTCGGCGAGTCTTTTGGGTAACCCCATGTGGTGCTGGGTGCGTTAAAATCACCCAAAACCAATAGGCGATCCTTGTTGCCTGCGATTTTAACCGTCTCAGCAAGGAGCTCATTGAAGTCTTCGCCTTTGTCTTTTGGAAGACTGTATAGGTTCACTATTATAGTCTTCGCTTTGCCTCTCTTTTGGGGGAATAAACTGATAATTTGGTGATTGATCTGTAGCGTTCCTATGTACTCATCTGTTGCCGCAATCATCTTGCTCACCAGCGTCGCTACGCGGGGATAATTTGGGTTCTGAAAAATATAATAGCCCTGAAGCTTCACTATTCTGGCACCAATTTCTTGCAAGCATGTAACGTCGGGTTTAATTGGTGCTACATTGATATAACTCTGGAGTGCTGCGGCGCGTTTGTGAAAAGTGCGGCAATTCCACTGCCAGATCTCTAATTGTTCCACACTTCTCTGGTTATTTTTGGCCATGATGCATGGGTGCTACCGCGTCGTCGCGATTCCCCTTAGATTGTTTGCTATTTCTAGCGGAGGTCGAGCGAGAGCGCTTGTTTATCCCTTTGCAAACTGCTAACAGCGTCATTCACGTACTGCCTTTGAGTTTTAATTCCTCGCAGACAAAAAATTTTATCTCATTCATGATCGACTAGCAGTTTATTAACGTTAGCTATACCTTCCCTGTTTTTGTCTAACTGTGCCTGTATTTGCCGCGTTATTAGGTCGTGGTTTTTTACTGTCGTGCTTGGGGTAGGGGTGGTTGTACTTGCGTACACCATCCCTTCCTCAACTTCAGCCGACGCCGTGCTGCCCCCCGAAAGGGTGGGTTTTATTGACTGTTGATATGTCGTTCTCTGACTACATCCTCCAGCTATTCCTGTCGGGTTTTGTGGTCGTAGTTTAGCCTCTAGCCGTCTCTCTAATGAAGATATTGCTGCCTGTAAGTTATTTCGCTCTTCGGCCATTTGTTGTTTAGCTGTTTGGCCTCTTGGGTCAATCTCTTATTTTATTGCAATATTTTCTTGTATTGTGGATTTTCTGTTATAGGAGCATTGGAAGACACTGACCCCGCAAAGCTCACCTGATTCATGTTTGTCCGGCCGGCGGCTAGGGCGTCTTGTGATTCCTCTCAGGAACCCATCTCGGCCGGAGGTCCGCGATGCTTTCGTTGGTTCTTTAAGCTGGGTTTCCCAGGGGCTGGTGGTGCCGTGTTAGTGTGATGTCTGTCCCTCCTTGAACGAGATCTTGATCGCGACCTTGACTGGGATCTTGATCGGGATCGTGAACGTGACCTTGACTGGCGCTGTTCCATTCGGTCCGAGCTGAACCATCGAGGCATGCTCATCCTTACTGGAGGGAATACTTCTGATGACTTGTCATCGCCGGTATATTCAGGTTGGCTAACCCAGTCTTTTGGCTGATCTGTCCTCAATTTCTCGGGAGGAGCGACGTTCTTAAGTTTTTTCTTGCACAGACTATCTCCTGTGGGGTGTTCACCGTCACAGATGACACACTTGGGGATGCAGTCGTGTCCTTGCATTGGTTCCCTTGCCCCGCACTTGAGGCATAGATTGACATTCGGCGTTGGACAGACGTCCGTACGGTGTCCGGTTTGGAGGCATATCTTGCCCACCTGTACTGTTGGCTTGTATGGGTAGTATATTAACACGGCACCCATTTTGTATACGCTCCTCGGTAGCAAATTGCCCGCGAATGTGATAATTGCCGTTTTAGACGAGCCCAACATTCTTGCTCTCTCAATATTCACCCCTTGAGTCCGAACACGTAGGTTCTCCATTAGTTCATCTTGCGAAGTCCCGGCCGGTATTCCATGTACAATTCCCCGCAAGACGCCTTCAGGGTCGGCCACGTATGCATTGAAAGCGTGGATTTGTCCCCTGATCTTTAGTTGACTGATACCTCGCAGCCTACTCGCTACCTCCATGCTTGGCGTAGATAGGATTACAATGTTCGATCCTGGGTGAACCCGCAACAGAAAGTCATTGCCATTGAAACTTCGTTGGCAGGCATCTATCACAGCCCTGGAAAGTTCCAGTCTCAATATGTTTTTAACCCAGAGACTCTCATGCGGCCTCACAATAATCTTGATGTCCTCTTTCGGTAGCGGAGGCAGGCCGCGTCGCTTTCTCCGTCTGAAACCCTGCGTGGCTTCACGTTTTTGTTTTTCGGCGGGCGGATCGCTTTCAAATTTCACGTTCGCTTTCACAGCCTTCTCTATCAGGGATCGCTGCTTTTTAACTGGTTTTTCTTTTGCCAGCGCGATAAAACGGTATTCCAGGCATCCTCAGTCCATCCATGGTGTTCCGAACAAGTCGCGTCGCCAGTCTCGTTTCCGAGAGTCGCGTCAACTGACACTGGTTTGTCATCCTTTGCCTGCCGAGACGAGACGCCACTCGCGTCCGTGTCAGCGCTGAGTGATTCCAGTGCCCGAGAAGGGTCGGGATAAGCTTCGTCAACTTCCATATGGCGAGAAAAGGCGATCAGCCCCGGCCAGCCATGCTTGGCAGAACAAAGGAAAAGTGACCGCCGCTCCTGCCAAGTTAGTCGGAGCGCTTAGGCTGACAGAGCTTTCCCGCCGGCATTTTGTCGTGTCAGAAAACAGGTCAAAAAAGTGAAGTAAACATCGCTCACCTTCGATCTCTGTCCCGTGGCAGCAAAGCAAGTGCCCAAACTTCACTATCTGCTAGTCCGTGCTCCCACAAACACAAAACACCGTCGTGTTCCGCACGTCGAAGTACCTTCCGGGACGCGGGACGCCGGCCGTGGTCGTTAAGGTGAGCGTCTTAACAAGGTCATCCAATCTGCCTGCGATGGTTTCTTCTCGTAAAGTTGATCCTGGCCCAAGCTTTGGGTATCCGTGGAATCAGGAGAACTTCACAAAGCAGACTATAAGATTGTTAGATGAGTTTGCGCGAAATTGCTCTTAGAAAAGCTTCGGGAAAGCGGAGCGCAGTGTGAACATGTCTTCACAGCTTGGCGCCTCTTGGCGGTCTGTTTCACCGGATACTTCAGCACGCTGCATCAAAGTTTGCTCAGCGCGCTTCTTCTTCATCAATGGGTCCCCGAAGCAGCTCGCTATTTCTTTCTCAAACGCTTCCCAGGTTGTTATTGTTTCTATGTGGTTTTCAAACCACACCAAAGCCGTTCCTTGAAGAAACAATCCGACGTTGGACAACCGAGAGGTTGAGGTAGAGCATGTTGTAGGTAGCCGGCGGATCTAGCTTTGCATAATTTACAGGCGATTGCCCCGCCCGGTTTTCTCTTTGTTGGTTTGTAGCTGATGTCCTTGAGGCCGCATCCCAACAATTGTACTTACTCACATGGTTGAAGTGTTTCAGCCATTCGTCGAAATCTTCTCCGACCCTCCCAGAGAAGCTTCGTGGTACGTGTAGGGTCCTCGTATCGCCAGAACAAGAGTGCGTGGTGTCGCCGTCAGCAACCAGATCTATAGAGAGCAGTGGTAGACAACCAGTCGGCGGCTTCGGCGTAGTTCTTGAGGTAGCGCTTCCGTAATCGTTCACCTGGGATCGCTCGAAATGCGAGAGTCGAGGGATCTGGTAGATCACCGCTCGTGCCAACCTCGTTCTCCTCTTCTTCCACGCGTCCCCTCAGTATCGTAGCAATATATATATATATATATATATATATATATATATATATATATATATATATATATATATATATATATATATATATATATATATATAGTGCTCAGGCACGGGCGCATACGCGACTACAGAAGGAAGAGAAGAACGAGGAGAGAATAAGAACAGCCGGCCCAGGATCGGGTGTTGTCTCTTGTTCTCTGTCTAGTACATCACAATGGCACAGTCGACGAAGAAGTCTTACGTCCCTGCTTCGTCATCCAGGACAGCCATGATAAGCGCCGCTTGAGGACGGCGTCAAGGCCTCCTCGGCAGCCGTTCACCTGCCGCCACTGCCACCACCATTCGGGGACTGCGTCGAGGCCTCCTCGGCGGCTGCAGTACACAAGGGGCGCCGTCCACGCGTCCTTGGCTATGAATTCTGCCGTTAGCGCAAGCCGACAAGTGAACCCTCTGCGGTAAGCCACTGGTACATGTCTTCGTCGTTCATCGGCAGTGCGGGCTTCTACATCGAGGAACGCCGTTCACGCTTCCTTGGCAATGGGGTCCCACCCGCCGCTTCAGCTACCCTTCAAACCACCAGTGGACGGCATCCAGGCCTCCCCTGGGGTTGTAGGGCATGACCTTATTGACACCCTGCCACCGTTTCACAGCAGGGAACCGCACCGGCTGCTGTCCTTTGGGAATGGCGCTCACGCTTCCCATGGCCTAGATTCCCGTTGTCGCACTCTTTCAACATACGAGCTGCCAGGGAACGCCGCCCAGGCTTCTCTGCTCGTCAACCTCACCGGCGTGAGTGCTGCAACCGCTACTCATTCGGAGACCACGATCACCAACGCTTCGGACTTCACACTCGACAGCGCCGCGAACTTGTGGCGTACCATCGCGCTACTCCGCGTCAAGACTAAAGAACTGACAGCGTCAATCTCCGAGCGAGCTCTTGAAATCTTGTCGGAATTGCGTGCCACTAACGCCGTGTTGGATCTAGCTGCCTCGCACGACCTTGAGGCAAGCCCAGTGGAGCAATGCAGGCAGCTTTGGGGCACCCTCCTGCAGCTCTCAGACCAGCTCGACGGCGTTGCCTCAGTGATATCCGCATTCTCACGTGCCGCCCCACCATCGTCGCCCACCAGAGTATTCGACAGCCCCGCAAGGCAAGTCATGGTGTCCACGAGAGAGACCCCACAGACACAGCCCATACCGCCCGCCAGAGACGGTATTGGCAACTAAGGGCTCCGGGCCTGCGGGCTGAAGACGACCATTGCGAAACACTCAATGGCGACCACTAGAGCCATCGTCGCCCGAATTTCAAAGTAAGACACAAAAACCGGCACGACAAAGTCAATGGCATCCACCAGAGACATCATCGCCTCACTTTCAACGCAAGACGCACCGTGGCCATGACCAGCCTATGCGAGGCAGCCAATGCCACCCACCAGAGGCATTAGTTCTACCTATATAAGTTCATAGCCTAGGCCCTCTGAATGTTTCGACCTTCCAAGAAAAGGACCTGTGCCAGTGAAGGGCAAGCTTAGCAGGACTGTATGCTCGCAGCGTGGCCGAGTGTAATGATGACAAGTGCAGTGCTCAGGCACGGCCGCATACGCGACAGCAGAAGGAAGAAAAGAACGAGGAGAGAATAAGAACAGCCGGCCCAGGATCGGGTGTTGTCTCTTGTTCTCTGTCTAGTACATCACTATATATATATATACATATATATATATTGTCTGTTATATGTCATTAATATGGTGGGAAAACACAGAAAAAACCTGCCCTTAAGTACGCACTTCTTTCCCTTATTCATTAACGAGGGTCTCGTACTGGCAGTCTTTGCGCCATTAGGTTGTATACGAGTGACTACTGGTCAGCTGCCATCTCGCAATAGCTTGACGTGCTACGTGACGCCTAACAGGCTCATAAAAAGTATACCACACTCGCCGCCATGGCTACAAGTGGCGCTGACTGACACTCCCACGTTTAAATTCACATATAAATCCAATGATGTGGCTACGGGGATACCCGCCGTGGTAGCTCAGTGGTGGAGCATCGAACGCGTTGTCCGAGGGTCGCAGGTTCGGTTCCTGCTCAAGGCAAGTTATCTTTTGACCCACTTTTCTTTCTCCGCATTTACTTTACAATTGGGTTTAATAACTTCCCCCATAAATTTCTTGGCATAATTGCCTGTTATATCGCAATATGATTGTGTCAAAACATGGCAAAAACGAGCCCTTAAGTATACACTTCATTTCCTTATTTATTAACGGGCCACTCACCAGGCCCCATACCAAATTTTTGTTAGACAGTGGAAGTTGTTGGGTGTACATTGAGGAAAATTTGCCACAAAAATTTTTTGAATCAGGTCATCACGAGCGGAGAAAACAGGGTTTTTGAAGCGGCACGAAACGAGGATGAGAGGTGGTGAGCTCGAAAGCCCTGCCGCTCCTCCGCGTAGTCTTCCCAAGCCAAATCTCTTCCCCACCTTCCCCGCCATATGACCGAGAGGTCACGTGTGCATGACGTGCCCAAACAAGTCATACCCCCAAGCACGCGAGTGGCGTTGCTTTGTTGACCAGCGTCATTTTGTGGCCGTCTGCCTGTTTCCGCGGAATGGTTTGGAACATAGATTTGGCAACGCTGGCTAAGACGCGGTAGAATAGATGAGCACAAAGAGTGCACGAAGGCGTAGCAACGTTCCAAGGTGGACGTCTGCTCCATGCGCTGACCACGGGGACACGAATGCATGTGAAACGCCGACACATTAGCCCTGCATCACGTTGCAATTCACGGGAGAAAAATGTAAAAAAGACGCTCAGAGTTCCTTATTGCGTCTCATTATTTATCTAGAGTTTTACTGATATTTTCAAGCGACAAATTACATAAACTACGCATGCCGTGTTAAATAATTTTCCCCATGTCACGTGCCGCTGTTTGCAACGTCAGAGCCGAGTTGTCTACGTGGAGGATCAACGTCATTGCATTGCTGTATACGTGGGGCCATTCATACGCGCACGCCATACCCTCATACTCTGGGCGCGCGCCGGCAGAAGGGAGGGGGAGCAGCGTTCATCTTGAAATTTGACTCATTTTCGTGGTGCGTAGAGTCAAATTTTAGGGAGTTTTAGTGCTGGGTGCCCAAGCGGCTTGCGTACGCAGGACGTTGGGGCGGCGGTATTGTGCATGCGCGAAGCGCCAAACAGATGCGTCGCAAGGTCGCTGGGGCGGTGGGGCGATGCGTCTGTGCGCCCATAAACAACGCTGCCACCACTGGCCTCCTAGCGGAGATAAGCTGCCTGGCGCACATGCTGGCGCATCATGTTACCTTTACGGCGAGCAAAGCCAAGGCTGGCCAGAGCCACCACTTTGACATTTAGGTTTTAAGCGCAAATATTATAGCGGCTAGACACTATACTAATAGCATCACACAAAGACTCGAAATCTCGGACAGCATGGATCGGCTGCCTTGTAAGGGCTACCTTCGCAAGAACTCGCAGTATTCGCACTGCGGATACTCTAGCCGTCGAGTTAAAATAAGCCAAAGTGTGAGCACTTATAGCGACTACACGGTTTCAGCCAGATTTCCAAAGCTACAATGGCCTGGAACATAGAAACTAAAAAACATATGCCAGCCCCCGACCAGCTGAATAGGTGGTGCCATCTAGCGCGGCCATAGAGAAACAGACAACCACAACTTTGTTATTGCAGAAAAATTGTGCATTCTACATCTGGTGCAAAAACTGCGCGGCGACAATACTACAAATGAGTAACCCTTTTATTCATTTTCACATTTTCACCTCAAAAACATTACGCGTAAACTAACATGTTCATGACTGCGGTTGCACGAAGTGTCACAAGATGTTGACACTCTCGTTACAATAACTTTGTATTTCACTTTTTTGTGTATACCAGATTACTGTACACAATAAAAAAGTGCCCTGATCACTATTTATGTTTAACATTTTAAATCATGAAAAGACTTAAATAATACTTACGCGACAAAACGCTATGGCTCTGCGAGCGCGTGTGAACTTGGTGCGGCTTGCGTTTGCGTGCGTGCCACCGTGGCGCCAACTAAAAGGCATTCCGGTTGGGTATGGGTTGGACACGCAACGCCACACGCTCCCAAGCCCGCAAGGCCCCAAGAGAATGCGCCCCCAGCACTAAAACTCCCTTTTGGCAGACGTGATCATGAACGCCTTGTCTACGCATTGCGCTTGTCAGCTCAAAATTGCCAAACCTGGTGAGTGGCCCTTTAACGAGGGTCTCGTACTGGCAGACTTGGTGCCGTTAGGTTGTATTAGGAGGGACAATTGGTCAGCTGCCAGCTCTCAATAGGTTGACGTGCTACGTGACGCCTAACAGGCTCATAAAAAAGTATGCCACACTTGCCGCCATGGCAACAGGTGGCGCTGACTGACACTCCCACGTTTAAATTCACATATAAACCCAACAAAGTGGCTGGGGTATAGCCGCTGTGCTTGCTCAGGGGTAGAGCATCGAACGCGTTATTCGAAGGTCGTAGTTTCGATTCCTGCTCACAGCTGGTAATTTTTTCATCCACTTTTCTTTCTTCTTTCTTCTTATATAAATTCCATTGGTTCTAATAACTTCCCCTGTACATTCATTGGCATTACTGTCTGTTATATCTCATTATATATATATATATATATATTTATATATATATTTATATATATATATATATATATATATATATATGCATTTTCATTACTAGCCATGGAGTTGCCAAAAATTAACTAGAGGGGACTCTGGGGCTGCGATCTTTCAGCGCGCATTGGAATGGTGGATAGTACACACATTTGCTTAGTCTTCGTACTTGATGGTGGTGAAACGTACCTGCGGCTTCGTTTATTGCTGGTTACGGTTTTCTTTTGAAGAAAAGAACGAACCCTTTTGTACTTTGTGACCCGATTCGAAATGGTAAGCCTAAAAGAAAAAAAGTTGTGAAGCGCAAAAGCTGAAAAATTGCTATTTTTTCCTGAAAAAAACTGCTCCAAGCCACACGAACACACAAGGAGCTAGAAGCAGGCCAGAAGTACGAAAACTAGACAAATGTGTGTACTACCCATCATTCCCGTGCTCGCTGAAGCGCCGTGCGTTGCAGCTCTCATAGACACTAGTGCCGGAATTCCCTCTAGTGTATATTAGGAAACTCTATGCTACTAGCCAATCCTACATACCTCTCCGAAAGAATGTGCGTGTTCTAAGCAACAAAACTGAACACGCGTGAATCTGAAGTGAACAGTAAACACACTATAGATTAACAGGGGAATGCAGCAGTCCGGTAAATGCTGGAGTTCTGGTTGGTGTGTCTGACTGTTGCATTCTGGACAGCATAAGCATGTCCTGAGCACAGACGCTGCTGAGAAAACAGCTTGTGTTCTTGTAAGGAATGGACATTCTTGTAGGCCTTGCAGGTTTGGTAGCTCCGTTTTCGCAGGCGTCACTGTCGTTCCTGCCTGCGTGTTCATTGTCGTAGGCTGATGGTATAGTGCCTGAATCTTTGCGGGGTAGAACTGGCGACTTCTTGTCTTCTCGGGTATTTTCTGTGGTTTTGGAGCTGTAACCTTAGGTGCAGTCTTGATATTTTGTGCAAAATGCGTTTCTGGCACCGATACCTAATGCGAACAAGCCTGGAGTCTTGAATTTGTTTGAAGAGGCTTCCTTTGCGTCGTCGTCTTTTTGGTGTATCTGTTGTAGAGTATGGTATTCTTAGACTTACTTTTGCTGACGTTGCTCATGTTTCTGTGGAACGTGTTGCGGTGGGCGCCCTTCTTGGCCATCACGCTGGTTTTCTTGACAATTTGATGTGCTGTCCAGACGACAGCCGGTAGTATTTGGGCTGTTTTCATGCAGTTTGGGCAATGAACCTAATGCTTCAGTGTTCACATAAACCTCTTCAGAGGCTTCTTTTACGCTGTTCATTAGAAGGGGCTCTTGCGCCTGGCAGCGTGTGACGCTCGATGCACCTGGGCCTTCTGTTTTGCTTCGACTGTCGAGTGTGTATGCTTCGAAGGGTGATGCATGAACCCGTGAGGAAGGATCATGGCTCCACAGGGTATTTGCCGATGTGTCAGCTCATCTATTGTGATCAAGGCATCTGTATGAGGCAAACGGTGAGCGTTAGGCACGCTTGAAGAGCCGCGTGATGGAAAACAAGGTGGTGGACCATGCGTGCGAGACGAAGAATTAAGGGCATCAGGTGGGTATGCTACGTCTCCTGTCACATGCTGGAGCAACAGCTTTGAAAATACCGGCTGTCAGGAAGATAAACCTGGTAGAAAGCTATGTCCTTTGAGAAAAAAGAGTGGACTGTGACGGCCAAGTGTGATTGTGTCCAGGTGGTTGGTAATGAGGAAGTCCTTCTCATAGTCGTTAAAACGGGCAATCATCTCTTCTTTGTAAACGATTTGCCGTTTCCAAATATGTGCGCGAGCTAAAACTTCAAACCCTCGCCGGAGATGTAGTCAGGGAATTTGGTGATCATCTCCCGTTCTGCCCAAGATGCAGCGGTAGCGTGGAGCTCGAACAGGTTGAACCAGTCTTGTATGGGTCCATCTATTGCTGCGCCGGTGTACTTGGGGATGTGAAGATCAGTGTATGTTTCTGTCATGATGCTTGTCAATGCGTGCAGCCAGGACATACTTTCGTAGCCCATGTATCATCAGGGCGCCTTGTTCAAGACGTCGTCGTTGATGTGCGATGGATGAAGAGGCAGGCAGGTCTTCATCCTGTCGACTTGTGTGAGGCTATGAGGATTTGGAGATGTGGCCTTGCTCATACGTCATGTTTATTCCAAAGCACGAGCACTTCTTCCTTGTCAGCTTCTACTAGCCAACCCTGCGTACCTTTTTTACGTCACACACACACACACACACATACACACACACACACACACACATATATATATATATATATATATATATACCGTACCGGTGCATACTGGCGCCAGCACTGTGCCAGAAAAAGGAAAGACGACAACGCTCGGGTGCAGCGCGCTCGGCCTGTTTTCTCTGCTGCAGCTGTCATGCATCTCAAGAACTGCGGCTCTTAGTTTTCTTCCTGCGCTGAGTTGAAACGGCGAAGCTTGGGAGAAATGAAGTGGAGCCGGCGAGAGGAAGATCGACAGGAGGGGGAATTGGCTTAGTGAATAAGTACCCGGTGAGTCGTCAAAACCAGAGTGTGGTGGCTGCAGCAGTATGTAGCTTAGGTTGGGGATGTCATTGTTGCTATAGAAACTGCAGCGATGTTAGTGGTCTGAGACATGACCAGGAATATCGCAGACCTAGCATGGAGTTTGGCCTAATGTACGGAGTGATGCAGGGGTTGTGAGGTGGTACGAGAGCTTAGTATAATTGTGTGGGAACAGCGCGCACTAGGTGAACAGAACAGAGCGTGGCGGCGAGTACAAGTTAGTGACCTGACCGGATGGTGCTGGTGTCGGTCGAGCATATGAACGGGTAACGGCCTAAGCATAAATAAGCGACGGCACAAGAAACGTTCGTGGTACGGGAGGTAGGAGAGTCTCAGCTACTAGAGTCTGTATGACACGACGTAGTGAGAAATACCGTGCTGTGGGGCTATCGCTGACAGATGTCATAATGGAGAGCTGGCGAGGAACTTCCTCCCTAATGCTCTGCTTGTTTGCTGCAACAAGGTGATATATTCAGCGCTAGTGCTTATAGGTTCCAAAGCTGAGAATTTCACTGCCAATTCCGGCATGATGGGTCAAAAGACGCTTTTTGCGCCACTCATCAATGCTTCAGCACAGTTCAATGACTTGCCTATGCCGTTCAGGTGGTGCCTTATTTTTTTAGATTTGTCCACATATGTGTTTAGGCACTAATAGAGATTGATGACATCTTCAATATACCTTGTAATGGCCTCGCCATTCCTTTGGGCTCAGTGACGCAGCGAGTGGGGCAGAAGCTTGCGCAAACATGGCCGATGAATAAACGAAGCGGCGTTATGTTTGAATGCCGCTCAGGTCATGAAATTGGATATAGTACCACAACTTCGCTATAGGCTATAGGTCATGAAATGGCTATAGTACCACACATCAGTCAGGTGAAAGCTGGCGTGCGTGACTTAGCAGAGTCTTCCCATTCGTTCGAAAACACAGGTGCAGCATCGAAAACACAGCTGCAGCAGCTGCGAAAATTGCAGCTTTCATCATTCTCTGCCAATAGTGCGATTTAGTTTTGCACTCTTCAGATGACGTCAAATTTTATAGGAACAAAATGCGTAGCCTATAGCTTAAATTTTTATCCAGGGCATTCAATGCTGCAAAAACAATATTGCAAACATAAAGTGACAATATTTAATAGACAAACGTGCGTTGCTAAATCAAACCATTCCCTAAATGTACTGCTGGTCTGCGCTTCACGTGAATCGCTACGATCTTGTCTACAATCTGCCGACTAACTGGATTCATTGAGTGGTCCCACACGTTTGGTAGATTCTACAAACAGTAATATGAATGAAGGAATATTAATGAACCTGAAACACATCGTAAGCATGTAAATAAACTTTTTCTAAACAAGGAGCTCGTTGTATCGTTATACCTTTGTATCGTGATATCACAATGAATTTTTGTGTACAGGTATGCTGCATAATCATGTATATTATAGCAATTGTCTTCACTGTAACGTAGTGATGTTAATCGTGAAATATAGATGTGCCGAAGTGTATGTGCCCTGTTACTGGAATGGTATGAAGCTTTGTGTTCTGCACATGCTGTAAATAAACTTTTTCTAAACAAGCCCATAGAGAAAGAAGAAGACAAGAGCGGACACTCCGCGAAACCTGGCCTCAGGAAGTGCGCACGACTACATAACGAACTAGTGCTCTCACCAAACGTCAGAGGGCGCATGCGCCCAAAAAAAACAGTTATAATCAATGCAACAGAATTGTTTTCACAAATAATAATTATACGCCCAAATTTCGTATGTTCTTTATACATAAAAACGATTTATTCAACACACCTTACTCGATTATTTTTCTTCAGCCGTACTGTCATAAACACCATCTACCCAGCGACAAGCCCATGCATGACTGACAGCGAGAAGCTTTCGTCTCTTTCATCAACGTCGGCTGCGTCGGCGTTTTCGTGCTTGAGATAACAGGTGAGGCACGTTTTCAAGCGAAGCTTGTTGAATGACATGTTGTTGGTCTTGTTGGGTCATTTTTTCAGAAAACGGTTACGCCTGCGCGAATAAGACACCATGCAACAAACATAGAAAGATGCACACACACACGTTGCGCTTCGTGTGTGCGAGTTTGTTTCTTACGTGGCGTCTCATTCACGCAGTTGTAACCTTTTTCTGAAGCTTGTAAGGACTGGGAGGTTCGCTGAAAAGAAAGATTGTGGCTCTATGCGGCGGCTAGACGGGAACATTGTGCAACGTATGCAGTATAGCAAAGGCGGCACGGCGTCAAGCCGAGGCGACGCGTGCTGCGTCTGCCACGGACGCGAGCGTCTGTGCGCTGAGCATAGCTGGGCAGCTAGGTCATAGGCTCGGTGACTCGGTGCAAAATATTGAGAATCGTTCGCTGGGCCTCGCATGCTTCACGACGCGTTTCCCGAAGGCTCGGAACACGAATAATTCTTGGTGTGCCGGAGGCAAATCTGGACTAGCCAAGTGGCCATCATCTTCGTTTTTTCGCTAGCCTTGTGCCACTAGTGCAAGCTGCTCACAAATTTTTTGACGTTTCCAATATAATTTTACCGCATAAATTTCAACTACAATTTTTCTTCCCAATGTACTGCTGATACTGCGTACGTACGAAGGTGTTCTAAAGTTCCCAGGCCACGATACCATTGCAGTACAAGGGATAGCGGCCTGGAAACTTCTGAAGATCTTTGTACGTGGTCTTGAGGTATTTCTTTGTAAGTCAGAGTTTTATGGGTCAGAGATGTATCACTGGTTTTGTATTGTGCATCGATTAGCTAATCATTCAAAGGGGTTTGTTGGTACCCTTATAACGTGCACATATCGTTTTCGTAATTTGACAGCGAAGCATCCACTTACTAACATTTTCAGACTGCGCTGACGCCATGCCGTCCGGCGGTCCAAGCTACGGCAGCTACTGCTGTGTATCGTGGTGCTTCAACAATGGCAGAACCCACAAGAAGCCTGGGACGAGTTTCTTCCGCATACCACGGGACGGCAGGTGTGTTAAAGCTTTTGTATGGTTTGCATGTCTTTAGGCTTACTGTTCATACTTGCTGAGTGAGGGTAACAATAAAAAATCACTATTCAAGCAGTTCCCCTTTCAGCTGATAGTTCATTGCCAATGCAGGATGAAAGCATGGATGCAGTATGTTGGACGCGATTATCTCCTGAGTAAGCCGGCCAGCCTATTGTACGCAACGTAAAGGGTTTGTAGCGACCATTTTACTGCTCAAAGTTTCATAGACCATGGGCACACAAGGCTTACAAGAATGGCTGTTCCCAGTGTGCAACCAGCTGCACCATGTTAGTGATTGACTGAAACTCAAATATGTGCAATATCAGCCACTTGTATTGAATCAGTGGCGACAGTTAACCGTGAACATCTTTGTGGCCGATGGAGAAACCTCACTATAGAAGTAACACTTGGAAAGTCTTAAATTTTGTGAATTGTGGGCTATTACCTTCCTAACGGCAGCTTTACATTTCTGTCGTTTTTTTGATGCTCTGGACCTGCGCAACTTGTATTGAAAGACTTTAAAGGGCTATTTCACGTTATCTTCAAGCCTGAGTGCACATGTATGTATACCTTTCATCAGTGAAAGCTGCCGCTGTTGATAATTCCAAAAATCACAAATTACTTGTTTCCTAGTTGGTGTCTTCTCTTTTCTTCCATGTTCGACCAATTTATGCGTTTGAAAGAGCTGTTTAAGTTTCCCCATGCTACAAGCATTGTAACTTGTACCAAGTGCACATATATGCAGGTTCTCTGAGCGTCGCTTCAAGTAGTGACTGTGACATAGCTGCAGAAGCTGCACTGCAAGGTGCGGATGAGCTTCAGTTTGTGTTATTTTAAGCCTCTTACTGACACATTGTCGTAATTTCATTTCTTCAGGACCTGCGATAGAGGCTTCAAAAAGCGGCTTCCACAAATTGAGGTGCCCCGATGAACAGGGTGCGTTCAGTGTCGCGATTTCTTTTTTTTACCCAAATTTACTGTTGACCAAACCTCTGCAGGTGGCAGCTCCCTTGTAGCTGGTGAAAAAATTTCTGTTGACTTCGTCTTGCCGGAGAAAATCTTAACCAGTCGTTCAGCTGTCACAAAAGGAACTTGTGTGACCGGTAAGTTGTATGTTCACTTCAACACCAGAGTGGATTGATATAGAAACTTCCGCAGGCCGCTCGCAAGAATGTTCCGACAGCACTGTCCGAGGCACTGAACAAGCTTCACAAGACCCTCCAGAAGACGTCTCAGCCAACAGCTCCACGCCTGAGTGCCCTAGAGAAAATGGTGACTATGCTTTTATTGCAGCTGTTTTTAATGTGATATTTTATGTTTAGGACATTCTGAGGAAACAATTCTCAAAAGGACACTACGTGTGCACTTACAAAATGTAAGGGTGGGCTCTCAGTGATTTTCATTTTTTTGTGCATTGTCAACATTGTGAATGGTTTGTTTTTAGGTAGTGGAATCGAAAACTTTGCACCACAGAAAGTTGCGCACCTTGGGTCTGAAAGAGCGAGGAAAGTGCTCGTATGGGATTAGTTGTTCTTCGCTTTTACATCCATTTTTTGTTTATTGCAGTTGGTTCCTGTGTGCCAGCGACAATGTCTCCATCAATGAAGTACAAGCAAACCATTAAACATCTGCAAGCCAAAGTAGCAGCACAGCGGAAAACTATCAAAAGACTGCGGAGACAGCCTCAACGAACACCGTCATCGACTTCAAAGGCCCTTGAAGTTATCCGACCGCACGTCACCGAGGAGGTTTTTAAACTTCTTTCTGCACATGTTCGCTTGAGGCCCAAACGAAAGGGCAAGCGGTTTCCCGTGTGGTTCAAGAAATTCGCTCTTCACTTAAACTTCCGAGATCCGCGAGCATACCGATTTCTGGCTCCATATTTTTCTTTGCCCTCCCGGCGTTCATTAAGGAGGTGGCTAGCTAATGTAAAGATGACTCCAGGCATAATTCCAGGAATCCTTTCTACCATTGCAACAAATACTCAAGCTTGGAATGAACGGGACTGTGTGTGCGCTTTAGTTTTCGACGAAATAGCACTCAAAAAGAATTCGTACTATGATGCTGCAAGCGACGTTGTCCAGGGTTTTACAGATCATGGCACTCATCGCACTTCAATCATCGCTGATCGAGCACTGGTTTTTCTTCTTGTTGGCATTTCGAGAAAGTGAATTCAACCGGTTGCTTTTACTATAGGGCACACATCAACGTTATCATCTGTTATGCATAACTTGCTGGTGTCACTCATTTTGGAGCTTAGGAGCATCATTATTGCAGTGAAAGCAGTCATTTGTGACCAGGGCAGTTCAAATGTAAGTCTCGCTAACCAACTAAGAGTGACTGTAGCAAAGCCTTTTTTTTGAAAATAATGGTGAGCGGGTATAATACATTTTTGATGTTCTGCTTTAATTAAAACAACGCGCAATAATGTCCAAGCACACAAGTTATACATTGGGGATGACATCGTTAACTAGTCGCACATTGTAAGCCTTTACCAATCCTCACATGAGTTGCGGTTGCGATTGGCTCCAAAGTTGACTGAACGGCATGTTCATCAGAAACCTTTTTCTAATATGAAGGTCAGCAGAGCAACTCAGGTCCTCAGTGCATCAGTTTCGATTTCTATCACAGCAATGGTGTATGCGAAGGTGCTGCCTGCCTCGGCCATCACTACAGCTCGATTTTGTGATCGTATGGACAGGATTTTCGATGCCTTGAACAGCTCGAGTAAAAAAAGAACTTCGCAAAAGCTGCGGCATGCAATCATGAAAAATGATTTAGAGCTGATTGACTTGCTCCGAGGCCAGCTTCCCTGGATTGCATCATGGAAGTTTGTTGGCAGACGTCAACCACAAACCATCGTAGGTTGGCAAATTAACATTCAGACAATTTGTCAACTATGGGACGACCTCTCCAAAAATTACAATTTTCAATACCTGTTAACACGCAGGCTTCAACAGGATCCTCTGGAGAACATATTTGGCCACATTAGGCAAAAACAGGGTTACAACACCAACCCCAATGTAGCACAATTTATTTGTGGCCTGAAGCACATCTGCATAAGAAAACTCTTTAAGCTGTCAGAATGCGGAAATGTCGAGGATGATGAATGTGACGTCCTCCAGGAGCAGCTCTCGCCATTCTCCCTCACCAGTGCGTCTCTTGTGGATAATGATGAGTGTGCACAGCCACAGCCTGACGACTTTCCCGCTCTAGACGATCTCTCTGAACTTGCGACAAACATTCACTCCCATATTATCGATGACTCCGCTGCATATTAGGTAGCTGCTTTTCTCATCAAACACTTCCTTCGGAATGCATGTGACGGTTGCAGTTGCCCACAGTTACTGAAAGACGACAGTGAGACGCTTAAGGGTACCCACCAGTATTTCACAATGCTCAAAGCATACCACGTCCCCAGCAAACTTTTTGGGAATCTCACTGTGCCATCAGAAGCAGCTTTTGCATACGTACAACAACTTGAATTTCACTTTCTTGCCATAATTGAGGCCACTGCACATCACCTGAAAGTGTGCGATGTTTTGTATCACCATCTGTCAAGTGTTGGTGATTTTCGTATCTGTTCTGCTGGGTGTCGCGCGAAGTTTCTGAAAATGTTTTGCCGGGTTCGTTTATGTTGGCATGTGCGTTTAGTGAACCGAAACTTAGATGAGGTTAGGTTCCAGCCTTCGATCTCAGGCATACAGCTTGACAAGTTCAAAGGTTAGCAATTAGCAGTGGGTTTACACTAAAGTATTCGAGTTGAGCCGAATCCTGCAATAGCTTTGTTATGTTATTACTTCATTACAGCAGACTTCATTATGGTCTTATATGCTTATATTCAGCTCAACTGGACTAGCCACTCCTTCGTTGCATACATTGTTTTGGTTACCCGCTATAAGGAGGAGGGACACTGTGTATTCGCTCGAAGTGATTTGCATAACCTTAAAAAGAATGTTGGGTATCCTGTCTGTATTTTTGTAGCAAATGCGGGCGAACTGTACACTTTACTGTGGCTCGCTTGGTCACTGTGTATGCTTTATCTCTCCAGCTCAAGTAATATATCGATAACAAAACCGCTTGTTGAAATGTCTTCGAGCGGGTAAGGAACACAGTATGAAGTGGGCACGGTTCACGTTATCACGCTTTTCGTATTTTAGCTTCTCATCAACCTCTTCATCTCGCCCATCAAAATTTTCAAAAGAATACCCAAACTTGTAGCGTTTGATGGGGCTGCGGACGCTGCCATTTTATTTTTATATAGCTTGTGAGTGATAACGTACGATGTAGAGCCTTTGTGAAAAATAATGAGCCAAAGTGGTTTCCTTCTGCTATTTATTAGCCCTGTAATGCCACTCTCGTAGCACCAATTAAAGTCCACAATTCTGGATAAAGTGATGACTACAATCTATTTTAGCTCGCAAGCGTCACAGCAACATCCAGACGCAAATCACTTGGGATCTGACGTTTTTGATGAAGGCGACGCATAACAAAAGCCACAAGACCTGCCAGTGTTGTAGCATAAAGTTTGTCTTTCACGTAGTGAGCAAGCTGCAAAGCCCTACCTTTCTGAGGACAAGCAGGCATCAAGTCTGATTTTTTTCATTTTGGACTAGCTGTTCTTAAGCACAGCCAGCACACTGCACCTTTGCCTTTCTGCTATATTGTGTCGTGTGGTTTCTGTGCGCACTTTTTTTCTATGCATTATTTCGGTTAACCCCAGGCGTGATTCGCGACTTCATTGCTGTGTATATGTCACTTCTTCCTTCTTCATCACCATTGTGTGCTGTGTTTTTGCCATAGATCCTTACTTACCCACTGGCCCGGTAAGTCATACTTCACCAGCTTCTCGGCTTCTGCCAACTCTAGCGATGTGTGCGTTGTCTGTGTTCTCTATGTATTTGTTACAATATTTGTTACAATTTATTTGTAAGGCGAGATGCATTTGTTGTCTACCTTTGTCATATTGTGCTTTTTATATTCTCATACTCTACCTTGCCTTTGAATAAAACATTGCGGATGCTTTGTTTCTTTGACTGATATATACATTGATCACTTGTTCCAAAAGAAAAACACAAGCGCGATCAATAAAACCGTAGTGAATTATCATTACCTGCATCTCTTTTTATTATAACTTAATCTAAATAAAAATTACGTCACGACCGATTCGCACGAACCACTGAACAAAACAAAACAGGGAATCGCTAAATCAAAACGACCTACAAAAACTATCCATTTGGGCGATGAATAGTGGTCTGAAATCATGAACTTTCGTCATAGCCAAACGTCGGTTACGCAAAGTAATTCAAAATTTGCGCCAGTGAAACCGAAACAGGAAGCGCACGCCACTTGCTCTCACCAACCACTAGGTTGGCTAGGGTCGATTGGGCCGCTGGGGTCTACGGGAGTGTCCACTCTTAACCTTTATTTCTCTATGGTAAGCCATCCGCAAAGGGACAAACACGAGGATTAGAAAGAAACATAACAAACTTAGTAGGTGCAAGTAGCGTATACTCTCCAGCAGCATTTGCTCCAACTGCCCCTAGATCGCACATTCCTTGTAAGAAACTCCACAGAAGCATAGCAGAGTTTGCGTGAAGTAACATGAAGAGCTGTGTCGCTCTGCTCTGTATGTGGATGGTATCTGTTTGTAGATACCCCATGAAGGCCTGCTTAGCGCTATTTGCGATCAAGTTTAAAACTTTGTTGAGTCAACATCACAAGTGTCCCTGGAGTTAATTGTGACCAGTTGCTAGAATTTTTATAAATTTTTGCCTACCCTCCACTGTGGTTAAACCAGGGGAGTGAAACTTCCTATACCCTCCATGGAACGCGATATTCGCTCGCAGCGCCGGACGAACGCCTGGTGTTTGAGGGCGGTAGGAAAACATGGCGGCGCATTGCAGACATGCACTGGGGGACGCCATCTTGATGAGGACTGAGGATCCGAGTGGCGAGGGGGGGGGATTTAGCGCCAAATTCAATTGGGATTCACCAGCAAGGCAAATTGAGCGAGTGGAAGGTATCCAGAAGGCGAGCACACGACCTTCTTCCTGTTGCGCAACCCGCCACATGATGAAAACAGCCATTATTGCGTTTCGATTGATGGTCTGCCCATCCACCTTTTTGTGCACTACTTATTCTAAGTAAGACGTTGTTTTTGTTTACGTGTACAGATAAATTAGACAACAATAAAGAGCAGAGTTTGTTTGAATGTTTTATTGCCTAAACTTACGGTTTATGCAGTACAAATACAACTTGAATGTTTTACGTTTTTGGTCGCATACAAAAGTGGACCGCACATGCCAGCATGCTAATAACCTAGTATCAATCTAGTGCACATTGCCGCACATACGTATATACAAAGACAAAAGAAAAACAGTAATAACTATACACAAGTTCACAGCACGTATCCCGATATAAAATCATCCCATGAGTGGGACAAGATAATACGGCACACCGCACACTTAGGATGCAAGATGAAATGATACAAAAAGCATAGGGTACCGGAGTTAGACATTCCTACATTTTATATTCAGCATCAGGTTTCTTTATAAAAGCTTAAGCAAAAATTTACAAAATATTGAAGCCAATATAGAGTGTTCTCATAAAATAACACGAAGGGTTTATGCTTTCTTCAGCGTAACATACCTATATTGCTTAATAAAAAAACAAAAACAAAATACAAGCAGATAAATAGTACACACACATGTCCGCTTCAGAGGCAGAAAACGGTGACCTCAGCTATAGAAGTAGCGGTGACTCAAAAATATGGAAGTAACGCCTACTTTTGCGCATATGTGTGTCTTTTTGTCATCCGTGTTTTCTGAGCGCTCAGTTTTTCAAGACCTCAAATATGCAAACAGAATCCTAAAACTTACAAAAACTTCCGCATTTTTCGTGCTGCAGCAGATTTTCTGGTGCGTTGTTTAGCCAAGGAGATGTTCACGAAGCGAATATGTCAGAACAGGCGAATCCTTGCAAAGAGGTGCACAAAGGCTTTCTTGCATTCTTCAGAGCAGAATTTTCGCCTTCCCATACAACTGTGCAAAATGCCTGCCAAAACTCCACTCACATTAGGCAGGTGCGCCACAACACCGATATATTCCAAAAAGCAAGCTTCCATGGTCTTAATATCCTGAAAGCAATCGTCCGAAGGCATTGTTACATTGCCACATAAATCTGAGGAGATAATGCTTGCCTTAAACATAGCAAAATACTGGTGTGATGCACAAAGCTGGCGGTCGGCATTCTTCAAAAGGGTGTTGCACACACAGTGTGGAGGCCTGTGCAACAAAAATTGCCGTACGAGATATCCCCCAACATAGTAGAGAACGTTATCCTCTACTATATCATGGCTAACGGGCTGTTCCTCATCAGGAAGCATATCGACTGTTGGTGCTGCATCACAAGTAGTAGGAAGCGAATGAGGTGGCTCTGACATTTGTGCCAACACAGTGCTGCGATCTTGTTCACAGTTTCCTTCTGAAAAAAGGGCAACCAGTTTGCCAACAGAAATGTGTTTCAGACCTGATGTGAACTGAAACACATTTGGGTTGTCATTGCAGCCATGCTTTAACCTAAGAAGCCCGAAAAGGTTCTCCGGGGGGTCCTGCTGTAGTCAGCGAGTCAAGAGAACACGAAAATCAAAATCTTGGAAGAGGTCGTCCCAGAGGAGAAGGAGAGCCTTTAAGGTGACCTTCCATGCCTCAACTGTGTGTGGTTGCCGAGGCCCGTCAAATTTCCACCTTTCAACCCACGACAGGCACTCCCGCAAAAAGGCTAGGTGTTCGGACCCTTCCTAAATTGCGTAACGTAACTTGTCACTGGCTTTTTTTACAGAAGAGCTATTCAGACAGTCGAATAACTTATCTATCTTCTCGCGAAAATCAGCTGTTGGTTTGGCGGATGCTGGCAACACGCCAAGGGCAATGAATACATCAATGGCCACTGAGACCGATTCGCTCATCACCTGGCTGGCATATTTAACTTTCATGTTATTGAAAGGCTTCCGGTAAATGTGGTTGTCCGTTAGTTTCTTCGCCAATTTGAGTTTGAGAGGATGCGAGCTTTCGTATAGTTGCGTAATGAAAGACCAATCCACAATTTCTTGTCCGATATGGAGCTTGTGAGGTGCGCGGAGATTATTCCTTGTGCATTTAGGTAAGTGTAGTGTGTCATATAGGAAATAAATCTTGCGGTCTTCAAGCACAAAAAACGGCTCTTCAGGCGTCACACCTAGCTTACTTGCCAAAGTGATGTTGCTTCCCCCCTGGTCGCAGATGAGCGCCTTCACAAACAACCGGGCTCCCTGCAGCTGCTTGATTAATGTTATGATCAGATGATGAAGAGTATCTGCGGGCGTTTTGGTCCTTGATACTGTGTAAGCAACAGGCTGAATCCACGTTTTTGAAATGCCTGCCACAAGTATCAGGAGCGCTGAATTTTCCACGGCTGGTGTTCTTTGCCTACCGTCATCGGAGAATCCCATCACAATGTCATGCTTTGCATCATACTGCAGATGTTCCTTCAAGGACATTTCGTCAAGTATTAATGTGCACGCACGATCTGTTAAATGCCAATTTCGGGTAGGTTCTTCGAGGGCTTCAATAGCGGTTGGGATAACTCCGGGAGTCATCGGAATATTTGATAACCACTGCTTTAGCGACCTCACAGTTGGCATGTCAAGCAGTCTTGACAGATGTCTGTACGCTTTCGGACCATGAAAGTATAAGTTTAAAGCGAACTGGCGGTGCTCGGTCGATCACCTCCATCCTCTACGTTTCACGCCATTAATTTTAACTTGAGTCTCAAGCAATCTAAAGAACGTCTTGCGGACGTAGGGCCTGGTAGCATTCAACGCCTCGGACTGGGAAAGCTTTTTAACCTTTCTCTTGCCAATTCTTGACAGTGCCTTCCGAAGCCTTGAATTTATCTTCTCCGGGTTCTTCATTTTTCCGGCTGTCCGGGGCGAGCACCTAGAAGGCTTGTGTTGTCGACCCGCTGGATTGGAACCTGAAAGATTTAGAAAAAAAGCTCAATTATACTGTGTTTTTGTGAAAGCTGACCATGATCTTTAAACCTAGTAAAAGTTCTAGCGGCTTTTAGAATTGAAGTGATTACTTCCATGAGTAATCAGTTGGTCATATTTAGTTTTCGATCCTTCACTTACTCAAACTTGGGGCATTGGGAACAGGCCTCTGATAAGCACACTGCTGGGCATTGAGACTACTAATGGCATGTGTAAGCATCGTGGGCAACATAAAGCGTCAACTAATTTTTCCTAATCATTAGCATACTCCTTGTTAACAAACATTATTGGTTGTACTTTTGAAATGGTATGTTTAGGAAAAAAACAACGAATTCATAGTCTTCTTTAAAAAACACTAATCCCTCTTATAATAATATTAATAATATCTGGGGTTTAACGTTCCAAAACCACGATATGATTATAAGGGACGCCGTAGTGGAGGGCTCTGGAAATTTCGACCACCTGGGGTTCTTTAACGTGCACCTAAATCTAAGCACACGGGCCTCAAACATTTTCGCCTCCATCGAAAATGCAGCCGCTGCTGGGATTCAATCCCACGATCTGCGGGTCAGCAGTCGAGCGCCATAACTACTAGACCACCGCGGCGGGGCACTAATCCCTCTTAGGAGGCAACAAACAAGCAAGAAAGGGATCGGACAAGCACTCGTCTCGTCCTGCCTTTCGGTATACATCGCTCTGGTTCTCGTCTCCTAGCAATGAACTAGCTCACCCAGCTGACACCCTAGTGCACTTTAAGATCTGTTAAATGGTACGTGACAATAAAACGATAGCTGCAGGGCATTAATTTATCTGGAATAGTTTTAAAGAGCTTAGAGAGCCATACAATTTGCGTACAAGAGGGCTCAGTCTGTTGAACTTCTTTATCGGCGCTGTGAGCGGGCATTGCAGTGGTATTCGCGGGCCGAGGAGAGCCTGTGAAGAGAAATTGGCGGAGCACAGATTTCAGCGTGACATACATACAGCTGGTATTAGGCGTCACATTAAATATTTGCAATTACAATCACTCAGGGCGTTTTCTCACTATTAATTGGTCTCCTCGCGTATTATGTCTCAATACGAGTAATAAAAAAAATGTAAACACACAAAAAGAGAACGCTACGTGTCACTCACTAAATATATGGGTGTCCCGACTATCCTAAACCAATATTTTAAAAATCTTAATGCGATGTGCCTAGAACAGGTTAACATCGTGGTGCCCGTGGTGTCCTAGCGCGTAACCGAATTCTTGCCAATTACACTTATTTGGCTCATCGAAAATAAAAGTAATTTTGTAATAATAAAGCTAATAAAAATAAAGTACCTTTTGGATTCTTAATTTTAAAAGCGACTTTGAACTAAGGTGTCCTAGAATATATACATATTTCTAAAAGGCCAGTTCTGTTGCTCCCACTGTCAGAGCTATCGCGCAATTGTTTTAACAGCGACACCAAGTTGGCCGCTACTCACTCGCCGTGTGCGAAATAGCTGATAACGCGCCACATCGAGTACTCTCTCAAGTTATGAGGTCATTTTCGCCTTTTCCTGTAAAACGCTACGCCACGGGTAAAATAGCAGAGACAACTGAATCAGAATCGAGGAGGTTACATGTAGAGCGTTCTGAGTGAGATGTTTGCTCTAAACTTAACGATTGTGAAGCCGGTAAACTTTTTACTTAGCTAGTTATATCTACCAGCAAAATCATGCCGGCGAATCCATGGATGCTGTGTACACCATGCGTTGGTATTGTTGGGGTAATCTGCGCGATAATCTTAAAAATACTGAGTCATGATAACTCGGACAGGTACACATATTGAGTATTAAGACATTTCTGTAAATAGATGTAAAGGCATGAAAGTTTGTGCTGTTGTATGATCACTTTACAGTATTCCCACCTGGACTTTCGACGTGTGTCTGCCCATCGCCAAAGATGGAAACTGTTGGCACAGTACATCTTAGCAGTCTTGTCTGTCCAGGGTCTGCGTAGTCTCTGCTGGTGAAATGGGCAGAGCACAGGCGGTAGCTGCTGTAGATCTGACGAGGTGGTAAATGAGCCAGGTCCTGCCGTCTCGCATACTGAAGCCAAACGCAAGATCTGGAAAATCAATGTGTGCGTGTGTAGTATTTGGGTTAGAATGGATTAGTTTCTGTTTTCAGGCGTAGATGGATAGGTTTGAGTGAAAACTGGCATCTTTATTTGAAGTAAGCGTTATTTGATACATTTCTCATCTTCCTTTCTTAATTAAATTTTTGTAACCTAGACGACTTGTGATAGCAATCCTGAAAGCAAACTTTAAAATAAAATCTGTGTATATTATTAAGAGACGCGGATACATGCTTCTACTCGCGCGATAGTAATGTTTGGTGGCAACGACCCCAGCTTTCCTCCTAATTCAAAATATATTTTTGCAGACAATAGCAATCATCCCACACCAAAATCTCTAAACAACTATTCGTACATATATACCCTCGCGCACTGCGTATTCCTCGGGTATTTCTCGCGCCCTGCTGCAAATCTTTCATAAAAACCTTATGAAAACCGGTAATAAATTAGCAGAACACGTAAGTTTACATTTTCCAATTATTTATGGGCTTTTAGCTGCAATTGCATTCTTGTAAATATATCGTAATTGTACTTAAGGCTGAAACTGAAAACATGAAATTGAAGTATACATTATAACTTATTACTTTATAAATTTATTGCTAAATTCCTCTGCAATATGCCGTGGATTTACGTGAGGCCAAAATTAAAACACACAATTGAAACGCAATAATGTAATAACATCCGTCTAAACTCGCAAGTGTAATAATTTATGTACTCCGTACTTAATTAACATAGTACTAACAACACATGCTATGAACGTATATGGACCCTCCCTTATAGCCAAAAGATTATGGGAATCGCCTTCCTCCAGCTATGAACATAAATAGGCTGATAGTATTCAAAAATAATAATAACGCATGCAACGAGAACAGACTGAACGCAGGCAATGAAAAGGTAATAAAAAGAGTGCGGATAAGCTTACACTGTTCTATTAGTTACTGTATATGCTGCTACAAACATATGTGTGATATGCCTTGCTTTGCCTTGAGCGAAAGTGCAACATCAAAACGCAATGCATGATCGAAACGCATTAAATTGAAAACGCAAGTATAAACAATCGTGCGTAGCAAATGTATTTGCTGGAATAATTTCTAGATGCTCTACCGTGCATGTCATGTATAATTGAAGCCGAAAAGCAGACAATCAGAATGTAATGAATAAATCATGTACGTGTAGCTCAATTAAATTACACAGCTACTGCAGCAACCGCATCCTGATATGCCGTGCAAGCGTAGAAAGACAAAACGAGCAGCATGCAGATCGTACCTTTCGTCCACCAGGATCCGAAAGAATTTTATGCTGGTGTGTCGTGAAGAATTCCGACACCACTCAGCGCAGCACGATTTGTGATGACGGCGAGAATCCATGGATGCGTCTGTTTGGCTGAATCTTGCATGGGTTTCGCTAAAACAAACTTTACAGCGGTAAAAGCGGCCTTTGGGACACCGCAAGCTGTAGCATACATGGGCGCGCGAAAAGAAACGCCCCTTTTTCGCCGTGAGAGATAGGACGACTGCGCAGTTCCCGTTTTCCACTTCGGGTGGCGCTCTTATTTTCGCAATCTCGAACTGCAACCTTTAGGTTCACTTGTGTACATAAAACTCCGGAGTTATTGAGTAACCTAGTAATAACTCTAAAATAGAACAAGTGTCACACAGGTCCCGTTAATTAGGGAGGCGATCGCCGGGCTAATTCCAAGGGCCGAAGTATCGGCCCCCCAAACCGCACCACGAAAGCGTGGACAATTTAGAAGTGGTCCTTTTTGGCGCTTTAACGGACGCCGGCTGTGGTTCAAAGAACAAGTCAGAGCCGAGAGTTGATAAACAAAATTATATTTTCTCAATAATGGCAGATCGAAAACAATACACAAGAATGCACACTCCACAATAGTTGCATACAATATGTCACCAATCAAACAACGTACTACACAGTACAATCAGCCACACTCGAAACAACAGACACGGACAAGAATACGCACCACATTGCAGTCGCATGCATTGAACAACCAAGACACTTAAAGACTAAAGAGATAAAAAACCTATTCAGTCCAAAGTTCTTGGAACAAAAGTCTGGATGATACTCTTCCGAGAATCACTCACTCAAACTCCAGCGTTGTTGTCGTTCCGCTGCCCCTGAAGTTTCTCTTCCAGGAAACCTCGCGTCTTCAGTTGGCCTCTCTCCAAGCTTCAAACTTCTTCGCCGGAAACACGTCGGCTTCACACACTCAGCTGTTGCCACGCGTCTTCGCTCGATGGCGGTAGACATACGCTCTTGCCTGTAGCTCGAGTCGTCACCCCTCAGGTGGAAATCATCCTCTTCTCCTGCTTTGTCTCTATGGACAAAACCTTCGCCGACTCCACGGCGGAATCCCTACGCGCTCTGGCGCTAACTTCTGTCTTCTCCTGATCTTTCGTCTCGGTTGCTCGATTAAATACCTTCCGCGCGAGATTCCAGAAGGTTCTCGTCATTTCGTCGGCGCGATGCGAAGGCTGGGGGAAGGCGCGAGACTGTACGAGGGCCGTCCCCGACAGATGACTAAACCGGGCATAACACGCCCTTTTCCTTCTAGAAATTTCCAGTGCTTGCTCGGCCACCGTTGTGGGGTGAGGAGGTTCGTCGGCGAAGCTACGCTTCCGAGAGGAGAGGCTCGCGCACCCGGGGAGCCTTTAGAAGTTTGTTTTCTTTTTCTTTCTTTTTCGTTAACCTCGCGGCGTCACTCCGGTGGTTCGTCGCGAGAATTTGGCGGCGCGCCCTTTTTGAGCGCTCGTTCTGTGACAACAAGAACGTTCATTTAGGTAGTACAGCCCCCAAACGATAGGATCGCTGCGGTCACGGGACAGAAAAACCGCGAAGTTTCACCCCCCTGGTTAAACTAAAAAATCAGCACCATGGGCAACATATGCAACAAAAGGAGAACAGTAGCCGTCTTCTCTAATTTGCATCTCAGCACCTTCGGCAAACGCGTAAATAGCAATCCTATTCAGTCGCGCCTCGCTATGGTTCTCAGGTAATTGGACGATTATCTCGTGATATTTGGGGGGGGGTGGGGTTGTGAAACCTTTTTCAAAAATTTTCAACTGCGTGTACTCATAATCCTGACCGTTTACTTATAACTATACTGCAATTTGTTTGAACGTCTGGGCTCACTGAATAGCTGAGAAAGCGCAATTTCGGTTTCTCAGCTCACGTTACCGTCAACTCTGCAGCTTACGTCACTTTAAGACAGTGACGTAAGCTGCTATTCTTCTAAAGCTCAATTAACACGTGCGAAACGCTGTTATGAACGCTACGTAATGCAATGGAATTCCCTCACAATTTCGTTCGTGGAGGTGGGGGCATTTTTTTTTGTTTCTCCTAGCCATATACAGGACTATCTGTGAACAGATATCGAACTTAGCGACGGCTGTCGATCTTTTGCTGGCACTGAATGCGCAGACGGCTCACTTGTCAGGCTTCTTCGATGACGTCGACAACACAATGACACAATGACGTCGATGTTTTCCTCATCAAAGGCATTGGGTAACATGGCCTTGAGCTTCGTTGCCGGAGTCCCTTCATGTACCAACTTGTATGACGTCATATTCGTCGATTCTCACACAGCCATATTGTATGCGAAAGTCACATGCGGAAGAATGACATCAGATACAGAAGGATGACTTCAGATATGAAATGATGACATGCCGTGTGCTTAGCTCGACGTCAACGTACATGACCGGCATGTCGGCAATGGTCTTATGTAGACGCTTGGTAAAGCCATTGGTTTGTGAATGGAAGGTGGTGGTCCTGCGATGGCTTGTCCGACTGCGTCTCAAGATCGCTTCTGTTAGGCCCGCAATAAAAGCAATACATCTGCCTGTAATACCAATTTGCCAGAGCGGCCGCGAAGTTGGCTCAATGGGGTGCAGTAGTCCAGCTAGCCTAGTTAGCGGTGTCTTTCGTAGCTCACAATCTTGGCAAATCTTTACGTGGTGCATGATGTTCGCAGTGAGCAAGGCCAGAAATATTGTTATTGTAGCCTCGCGTTCATGCAGGAAAACCTAAGGTGTGCAGCAGTCAGATCGCCATGCAAAGCTCGTCGAGGTTACCTGACATGGCATGCATGTCATTATTTTTTCTGGCTGCATTCGTTGACATTAGATTACTGAGGCTCTCTTCAAAACAAGCTGAAAGAACAGTGTCAGTACCAGCTGCTATAAAAATTTTTAGTAGAACAACCAAAATGATAACGGAAATGTCATATCAAGACAAATGTCACCACGTGAATGTACCAGCATATCCACGTGGTGAATGATGGAATGTGAGGCGAAGCATCCGTCTATCCATACGTTCTTGCTTCCGTCCGTCCATGCGTCCGTCTGTATGACCATCCATGTGTCCATCCACCCGTCCACGCGTGCGTCTGTTCGTGCGTCCGCACATTCGTCCGTGCGTCCATCCCTGCGTTCGTCCATGCATCCACTCTGCATCCGTTCATGCGACCATCCATCTGTGCAGCCATCCATGCGTCCGTCCATGCATCTGTCTGTGTGTCCATTCGTCCATCTAGTCAACACTCCATGTACCACCATCACGAATCTTTTCATCATATATATTCTGCATATGGAAGCACCGCCATCAGCGGACATTGCAAGGACTAAACGAGAAGTGGCACACGCACACTTTCTTACGGCTTGTGCTTCCTATCTACTTCCCACCTTTACCCACCTCGAGTTCATGGTACATACTAGTTCACTGTATTCATTGCACTGCGGCCCAACGCTCGCTAAACCTTTCTAAAACCAAGGAGGTTACGCCAAGCGAGTATAACGTAGCAATGTTTTCTTGTCAGATAGTGCTCAATGTACATGGCAAAGGCTGCTAATGGGGAATGAGAGGCAGGAGAATTCGGCGTTTGGTTAACGCGCAGGCTTCGCAATTTCGTCCTGTGCCTGTGTAACGCGCAGGCTGTGCAGATTTGTCCTGTGCGCAACAACGCACAGGACAAATCTCCCACCGGCACCTATTTGCAGGTCAAAGCGTAAGTCATGTTACGCACTACTTCGAGGGACGAACGAGTGCCGCTTTAAGGAGCTTCGCCCCTAAATTTAGAGGCGAAAGGGATAACCGCTGTATTCTGAGGTCTATTTGGCAAAGCACGCGAATTAGCATAATCTCGCAAATACGAACCTGTCCAACAAAATACCAAAACCACGACCACTTCATGTGAAAAAAGAAACTGATAACAAAGGTGACTTTTCATATAAACAGACAGAGAAAACGGCTTTATTCGTAAAGGCATGAATAAGAAGAGCTTGAGAGGAACCCCCTAGTCTGGGGTCTCTAGGACGACTTTAGCGACAAGTCGAGCCCGCTGAATGATAGCTCGGAGGACCTCGGATGGTCCATTGCAGAGAGCATCGTCCCCCAGCTCCTCGTTACAAAAATGGTGAAGTAAAGCAGGTAAGGAAGGAAAGAAGTTCACAGTGCACTCGATCGAGACATGGAAGGTCGTGGATGAGTTTCCACAGCCGGGGCAATGGTCTGCGTTGCATTGCGGGTAGCATTCATGAATAGATGCCAGATGGGAAAATGATTTCGTCTGTTGCTGCCGTAACGCTACTGCCTCTTCTCGCGAGAAACATGGCGCTGTGGCGCTGTTAGTGTGACAGACATTCCTATAGTGACAAAGAATGTCGCAGTAAGTGATAACAGGATCTGCCCACTCCAAAATGGTAACCTTGCCTTGCCGGGCCACTCGGAAGGAAATTTTACAGGCAACGGCGTGTGCGCCTCTATTGCTCGGCAGAGAGGCATGACCAGTAGTCTAGAGTAAGTGGATGCGAAAAGTATTGTTTGACTCAGCAGAATTTCAGAATTTTGTGGGCCGCTCTTGAGATGCCGTGTCCTGATAGGAAGGTCTGACAAGCCTGTTGCGTGTCCATCAATATGTACACCTCACTGCGAACACGGATGGCGTATCGTGTCACCACAGCGAGTCCAAGAGTTTCGCCGTGAGTGTCATGCGTCCCACTCAATGCAGCCGTGTCCTGCAGGGAATCGGTGCCATCTAACACTACCAGGGTGTACCCTTCGCGAGTTTGGGCTGTGTCCATGTAAAGAGTATGTGACTCGGGATGTCTTCGAGCATTCGGCTGAGGTATCGTGCGCGGGATTTTCGCTGGCCCTTATCATGCTGGGGTGCATGTCACGTGGAAAGAGATGATAATGATGATGATGAAATAAACAATTATTTTTCGCAACAGCGTTCCCGAGTTCATGAGCTCAGGGTCAGCCTAGGAGGAAAGATCCCTTATTCAAAGAATCTTCTGGCTGCAATCACCTCCCGGGCCCTGGCGGCAAGTCCTCGTTGGTCGTCTAAGTCGCGTGCGGCAATCTTGGCCTTCCACGTCTCGGCTAGGGGGTCGATACGTAATGTTGTTGCGGGCTTCGTACTGACATCTTCATGGCGCCACGGGCTATTGAGTAGTAGGTGGGCCCGTGTGTCTGGCACGTCGCATATCGGGCAGTTGTAGGCGTATAGTGTGGGTAGACTCAACGCAGTCGGGTGCCGTGTGTGTAGGTGTAAGCTTGAAGTCTCTGAAACGCTGTGGCCTTTTCTTTAGTCAGCTTGGGGAGAGGTGCTGGTACATCCTGTGAGCTAGACAACAGTGTTGTAGGATGGCGTTGTATGTCGATGGTATGGTCTCCACTTCTGCAGCGCTGGCTAACCGCTGGTCAAGCGAGGCGCTGAGGAAGGCCTGTTTGACGTGACCATGGGCCGCGCCGTGAGTCGCTTCATTTCCCTCGAGCCCCTCGTGCCCCGGCACCCATACCACACAGGTGTAAGGAAGCGGAGCTTGGTTTTTTCGCAAAATTTCGAGAGGAGATTCGGCCTCGCGTGTCATTACGGACAGCAGATTGAAAATCTATGAAAACTACGACCGCGTCCTTACCAGTCATAGTGGCAAGGGTGACCGCTGCTTCCTCGGCAGACTCCGAGCTCCACATCCGGAGGGCGGCGGTTGCCAGCTCTTGTCCATCTGCGTCGACCACACTTATAGCGTGCGTGTTTTTTCCCGGGTATTTAGCCACGTCGACGTAGCGAGCGTCTGGATCGTGCTGGTGTCTTCTGTTAATGTTGTCGACTCGAGCGATTCGTCTTTCCCGATGGTACTCAGGATGCAAGTTACGCGGTACTTGGACGATGCTGAATGATTCTCGCAGGTATGACGGCCTCTTCTCTTTGCGGTCTGCCTCGCAGATGTAGCTCTCGCTGTAGCCCCAGTGGTCAAGAACGGATCTGCCCTTCGACATAAGCTTAGGTCTCTCATGTTGGCTGGTCGGTTGGGCTTCTACCAAGTCTTGCCAGGTGTTGTGTATACCCATTCTTAGGAGTCTAGTGGTCGACGCCGTTGGAGGTAGCCCTATGATGAGTTTAGTAGCTTTGCGAATGAGCACATTCAGCTTGTCGACTTCAGATGTCTTGAGAGCAAGGTACGGTGTGCCATAGTTGATTCGGTTGGTCAGAAGGGCGTGCACAACTCTCACGGTATTGTTTTTCTTCAGGCCACTGCGTCACTTTGTGACTATCCTTACGAGGTGCGTGAGCTGGAAGACTGTGTGTTGAAGTCTAGGAAGCGTGGTGCCCATTGATCCCTCATGGTGCAGCTGCAAGCCGAGCACGCGTAGTGAGGTGACCTTCGGTATTTCGACCCCGTGAAAGATGATGCATGAGTGTGGTACTTCGCAGGTTGGAGGTCTTTCTCGCGTGCGGGCCTTGAGTACCAGTAATTCATATTTTTCAAGTGCACAATGGAGGTCGCAGCTTTCAAGCTAGTTCTCGATGACGTTGACCGCCTCCTTAAGGCAGCTTTCTTGCTCTTCAGTGCTCTTGCCTCATGTCCGAAGCATATTGTCCACGTAGATGGCGTGACGTGGGCCCTGTATTTTTTGAGAAGCCGAGGGAGCTTAAAGAGTGCCACGTTGAAAAGGAGGGGTGACATGGCAGAGCCTTGAGGGGTACTCTTGTTCGGCAGCTAAATTTTTCGCTCCGTATGTTGTATATTCCCTCCCTGGCTATACGATCAGTGAGTAAGCTTTGAACATAGCCACAAATCTTGGAACCACAGCCGGTATCTCCGAGATTTTGTAGTATTGCTTCATGGATAACATTGTCGAAGGCGCTATTGACATCAATGGCAAGAAGGGATGACTTGCTATTCTTCCTCAAGTGATCAACTAGATTTTCTTTGAGGAGTAAGAGGATGCACTGCGAAGAAAGCAGCTGGCGGAAGCCAAACATGGTGTCTGCAAAGTACCTGTTATCCTCAAGGTGCGACGTAAGCCGGTCATGGATCATATGCTCAAACAGCTTCACACCACATGAAGTCAGAGAAATGGGTCTAAGGTAGCCAACAGCTATGGACTTGGGCTTAGGTATCATGATAACCTACGAATACTTCCACGCAGCTGGAAGCTCTCCTTTGTCCCAGCAGTCATTCTAGTATGGTAGAAAAGCAGTCATAGCCTGATTGGGTAGCTGTCGGAGGTGCTTGTTGACGATACTGTCTTTACCTATACTCGTGTTTTTGTAAGCTTCGAAAGAGCTGCTTGAAGCTCTGCTGGTGTGAAGGGCCTGTCAAGGCCGGAGTTGGGCATTCCTTCATGTTTTTTGTGTGGTGATGGCATCGCCGCTGAATGGACAGGACCATGCAGCTTGTTGCGTAGTTTGTGGAGTAGGTCTTCCTCCGGGTCGTCGTAATTGTGTGTCAGCTTACGTACTCGTTCCCGCTGCTGTGTCTTGGTGGGGCGGTCACCGAGGAGAGTCCGCCACAGGCGCCCCGTCTTCTTGGGGATGAGCGTACCCTGCAGCTTATTGAAGAAGTCACGCCAGTTGTGTCTCGCTAGGTGTTCGTCATACTGTTGCGCCTCTTCTGTCAATAAAGAAATTCTTTCTCGAAGTTTCTTGTTCAATACTTGCCTCTTCCATCTCTTCAGTAAGACTTGTCTGGCCTTCCAGAGGTAGAGTAAGTGGGAATCTACTGTCGGATTGTCTTCGTTAAGCTGCATTACTTTGGTGCACCGCTGGGCGGTATCCATAACCTTGGTGAGCCAGGCGTCTATGTCCGCTATTGCGTTGTCACCATCGAGCTCGTTTCTGAAGGTGTTCCAATCTGTCAGTTTTGTTGTGTCTGTTTTTGTAGGTCGTTGGTCATATTCGATTTCGACTTGAATTATGTGGTGATTACTACCAAGCATCTCGGGGAGACAGGTCCATTCCACCTTCTTGACGTCTCATGTAAAGGTGAGGTCGGGGGTGGTATCTCGCGAGTCGCTGTTTCCCATTCTCGTGGGCTGAAGCGGATCATATAACAATGTGAGGCCGTGCTGCTGAGTGGAGTTGTGGACTCTCACGCCTTTCTTGGTGGTGATTGCATAGCCCCAAGCTGTGTGGGACGCATAGAAGTCACCTATGAAAACTAACCGGCGAAATTTTGTGCGTTTTCTGAGTTCGCGGATGAAGTAATCGTAGTCCCTGAGCTGATTTTTTGGTGGGCTGTACACGTTAGTGACATGTAGACTTTGTTGCGATTTTCGTTCCGGTATGACTTACACGATGGACTGTTCAGCTGTAGTGTCTTCTATTTTGTGTACTTAGATCGCAACTGTTTTCTTGAGTGAATGGTGGTTCTTGAGGTCAGAGCGACGGTGTTTTATCCTGCGAGCCACACGTTTTCAGTATTGTTCTCTTGTAGAGCGATGAGGTCGGGTTGATTTACTTTTAAAAATTCTTGTAGATTCACCAGCCGGGGTCTGTATGATCGACAGTTCCACTGCCAAATACGAAAAGTTGGTTTCGGAGTAGAAGTCCTATTCTTAGAGCCTGCCATCTTCGTGAATATCTTGTACGTTTACCTGCTCGCCTTCGGGAGAGAAGAAGTGGGAAACTTTTCCTCTCTGTGAGCGTGGTTTTTTCTGCCATGGCAGTCTTTAAGTTTCGTGTGACTAATGCAGTTGTTCTTGACATGAGCCATGAAGTTGGTCAGCTGCGACTTGGAATCGTTGATTTGGGCTGCATGAGTGTCCATACTATGGCCGACCATCGTGAACGTGTCACCGATTTGGGCGGAGATGGGCTCCAACTTCACCACGATGAGTGCTTTGAGTGTCGACTCGACTGCTGCTGTGCGTTGTGGCTCAATTGTCGCCTGAACAACGTGTCGACAAGGGCGGCGACTTTTGTTTCTATAAAGGAGAGCACTTTGGCCTCCACAACAACTTCAACATCTGGTGTGGTGAGTTTCGTGGCCAGTTGTTTAGCTTGGTGCTGTTCTTCGAATATTCGAGTGAGCCTCTCTATGCTTGCATTCTGCTTCTCGATGATCTTTTCTTGTTCTTGGCATAGTTTGCGAGCTTATCAACAACTGCACCTTGTCTTTGGAGCTGGTCACGCTGGCTTTGAAAGCTTTTTGTTAATTTGAAGCCAATTTTTTCCAAATTCTTGAATGCAGTAGATTCAGTGGGTGAAAAATCTGGAGCATTCTTGATGTTCAGTGAAGTCAAATCTACGCGTGTTGCATCAGCATAGATGAGGCGTTGGGAGGAGAGTGAGCGGGATCTCGTGCGAGACCTGGAGCACAATCGCAGAATAAACCTAGACATGCTTCAGCCGCGCTTGTCGTGCAGTGTGCCGCTGGGGCTAGGAGATGGTTTGTCAAGCTCGGGGAAGTCTTCACTGCGGGAACTACAGCCCTTCTCTCGGGCTTTCACCTTCTCGAGTGTTTGTTGTCTAACCTGGTAAGGTGGCGGGCTTGTCGTAGCTTCTTCTTTCATTCTTTGCCGGCGGTTTCATGGGGTTGTTCACATATTTTACAGTTGGGAATACATTCGTGATCTGCGGTGGCTGAGCCCTGTCCGCACTTGTAACAGAAGTTTTCTCTGGGCCTGAGACAGATGTCTTGTCGGTGCTCTATGACACCACATTTGCGGCAGAACTGCACATACTTTCGATAGGGTTTGCAGTGGTAGTATTCACTTTGGTAGGTGATGTAGTACGGGACGTATGGGCCACCAAACGTAATGACGGCGGTGGAAGACCGAAAAAGCATGTGAGCGCCAAAGACCATATATCATGAGTCCACTCTGAGGCCAGCTACAATTTCGGCACTGCTGGTTCCCGTGGGAAGTCCGTAGATGACACCTCTACATAGATCGTCGGGATGTCTCACGTGGGACTTCACACTGAAGGAGGAGCCGGCTAACTAGATGGTGGCAATGCTTCTCAGCTTGGTTGGGCGTTCTGTGTCGCTGGTACTAGCAATCATGTTTTCAATGCTTGGCACTTGAATTCGAGGGTTGTCGTAGAAATCCTGTTGGGTGAGACCGCTTGATTGTCTGATAGCATGCGTAATTAATGTTAGACCCCATTTCGATAAGTCGAGACCAGCTTGTGGCCTGTAGACTATTTTGAAGTCGTCCGTAGGAAAAGGAGACATCTTCAAGTTGCGTTGCTTCGGAGTTTTTCGCGTGGGCAAGGGCTCTATCTCGGGCTTCTCGTTGGATGCATGAATCAGGTTCGGCTCTCGTTTTAGATGCGTAGCATCTAATACTCGAGGCTTGTAGTGCGGCGCCGTCCTCAAGCTTCCTCCTCCTTCTTCCACCATCTGTGCATCCCTTCCTCCTCTACACACCACGCGCGCTTCACTCCTCCACCATCTGTGCACCCTTCCTCCTCTACACACCGCGGGCGCTTCTCCTCTTCACGAACATTCGCTAGCTGTATAATGTAGCGCGCATGCGCCGTCATGCTTCAAAAACATCGGCAGCTGACGCGCGCGCATGCGCCGTCGTGCTTCGAGAACATCGGCAGCTGACGCGCGCGCATGCGCCGTTGCGCTTCTCCCCCTTCTCGAACATTCGACAGCTGACAGTGCATGCGCCGTCGCGCTGTATATATACTCAAGGTCGACGCTCGCTCGCTCAGTTGCCGCTCGTCGGTTGGTTTGTACGGCGCGTCGACGTCCAAGGTCGCGGTAAAATGAATTCCAACGAATCCACAAACACAATGATCGACGTCCCTTCGACCAGCGCCGCCCTTTCGCATACGTGTGTACGTGTTCACTCATTTAACACCCCCTCCTACAACCACGTTAACCAATTTAGCCATCGACCCAAGTAAGTCGCAATTTAACACCCCATTTCACAACCACGTTAACCAATTTAGCCATCGACCCAAGTAAGTCGCACTTTAACACCCCGTTAACCAATTATATGCTCCGCATCCTCCTCATTGTTCCCCCGAGGGAAGCTGCGGGCAATTTTTTCTTTGCGTTTGACTTGCAGCCATTTTATATGCTCCTTTCCTGTTCTTTATCCACTGTTGACATCATACGTCTATGCCGATTTATTCATGGGCGTCTCGCCGTTCACCTTGGTTTGCATTGATGTTGGTTCTTCTTGTGGTCCTGTACAAGCCATCAGCTCGCTTCAAAAGCCTACGTGATGAGTAGCAAGAGGCGTCTCTCTCTCATCAGGTTTTCTGGTCGAGAGAGGAACGCGAAGCTCCTTCCCGGGCCCGCGCGTTTGGTGGGTGTACATGCAACCCGAGCCGCAAGTGCGAGACGCGCCTGTGCGTCGGATTATGGCGTAAAGGTTCGTGAGGAGTACCTGGGCGTCAAGATGTTAAGCGATCGGTGTAAATAGTCACTCACCACTTATTGGGAAGTGCCATGCCTTTCCTAGCAACTTGGTGAATTGTCCAGCACAAAAATTGGCAGATCCCACGTACAGTGGGAGTCGATGATATGCGAAGCACGAAAGAGAAATCTTGATATGTAACTTTAAAATCAACACAGCGTTACTAGGTGGAGGTAAATGATGCCGTACATGACTTCCGTGTCACGATTATTATATTTGGATGTGTAATTTACCATCGTCATCTATTCACGTAACGTGATAACAAATTTAGTACATGTGGAGCTAGCGAAACGGCCACGAGAACATTATCAGCGTGGTATGTTGTCATGTTTTTACATGACACACGTGTCAGGACTATCATGTTTGCACCAGTCATATATTTCGTCATTTATTGACACCACGTAACACCAAATTCGGTATATGTGGAGCTAACAAAAGGGCCGCAAGCACATCATGAACAGCCCAATATACTCCAAAGTAGTGTTGACACGCGTGCACGCTGGGCACAGCGACGCTACGTTAGCAAAACTCGAGCACTCTAAAGCCTGACGCCAGGCAGCGACCAGCGGCTGTTGGCGCGGCCCGACGGCAACTGGCGCGAAATGCGACATGTTGAATTTCGCGCTGATGTGTTACCTAGACAACACTGCGTCTCCCTCCTTTCGAGATGGAGGGACACGCTGCAACGCGCATGCGTCAAAGCAATGCAGCGCGGTGCGTGCCTGCAAGTATATCGCAGGACCGGCGGCTGCGGGACGCGACGAAATGAACGCCGGCGAGCACACGCACCGCGTCACGTCGAAATATATTATTGCCTTGACTGTGGCATGTAGTCACGCTCTCACATGATACGCATCTCATGATTATAATGTTTTAACCAGTCACATACCTTCGCCATCTAGTGGGGTCACGTAATACCAAATTTGGCAGATGTGAAGCTAGAGAAACGGCCGCGAGCACATCATCAGTGTGGAATGCAGTCATGTTGTTACGTGACACGCATTTCGTGATTATCATGTTTGGATGGGTCATTTACCCATGTCGTCCATTCGCGTCGCGTAATACCGAGTTTGGTACATGTGAAGCTAGCGAAACAGTCTCGAGCGCATCATGAGTGTAGCATGTAGCCATGTTCTTACATGACACCTATCTCATGAGCCATGTTCTTACATGACACCTATCCCAGCCAGATACCTTCGTCATTTATTTACGTACTGTAATACTAAACTTGGTATATGTGTCGCTGGCGAAACGGATTCATGCGCATCATGAGCACGGCATGTATTCATTATGTTACATTACATGGATTTCATGATTTTCACGTGAAGGTCCGTCTCTTGTGTTCGCTATGTAATCATGCCATACCATACCAGTTTTGCAACATGTCATGTTAACGAAACAACCGCAAGAGCTACAGGAATATGAAATGTAAATCATGACATTCATGACATACATGTCATGATTATCCTGTTATCACTAGCCTAATATGTTGTTCATGCAATCATGATATGCCATACCAAGTTAGGTTTTGATATCATTATCGAAACGGCCAGGAGAGCTAAAAGTCGTAGGCGGATAGATAGATAGATAGATAGATAGATAGATAGATAGATAGATAGATAGATAGATAGATAGATAGATAGATAGATAGATAGATAGATAGATAGATAGATAGATAGATAGATAGATACGCTCAAAGTCACCGAAGTTCGCAAAGAAATGCTTCGCATTTAAAAACCCAGAACTAGCATGGCGTTGAAACACACAAAAAAATTGGCAAATCCCGCGTACAGTGGGAATTGATTAAATGCGGAGCGCGAATGATAAATCTTGATATGTCACTTTAAAATCAGCCCAACGTTACGAGGTAGAGATAAATGATGCCGTACACGACTTCCACGTCATGATTATCATGCTTGGATGTGTCATTTACATTCGTCATCTATTCACGTCACGTGATACTAAGTTTAGTATATGTGGAGCTAGCGAAATGGCTGCGAGCACGCTATGAACGTGGTATGTCATCATGTTCTTACATGACACGCGTGTCAGGATTATCATGCCTTACCAGTCATACACTTTCGTCATCCATTAGCGTCACGTAACACCAAACTTGGTATATGTGGAGCTAGCAAAACGACCGCGAGCGCATCATGAAGGGCTCCAATGTAGCGTTGACGCGCGCACACGCTGCGCACAGCCACGATACGCTAGCAAAACGTGAGCACTCTATACACTATACCCGACGCACTCTATACCCGAGCACTCTATAGCCGACGGCAACCGGTGCTAAATGAGACATGCTGCGTTGCGCGCCGATGCGTTACCCAGACAACACGATGTCTCCCTATTTCCATCATGGAGGGACGCCGGACGCTCTGAAACGCGCGCGCGTCATAGCAACGCAGCGCGGCGCACACCTGCGAGTATATGGCAGGAATGGCGCCTGGTGTGGCAACGTCGGCGGGACGCGACGAAATGAACGCCGGCGAGCACGCGCACCACGTCACGTCAAAATGTATTGGCGCCTTGACTGTGGCATGTAGTCATGTTCTCATCGGACGCACATCTCACGATTATCATGTTTGCACCCATCACATACCTTCGTCATCCATTTATGTCGCGTAATACAAAATTTGGTATACGTGAAGCTAGCGAAACGGCCGCAAGCGCATCATGAGTGTGGCATGTAGTCATGTTGTTACATGACATACATGTAGTCATGTTGTTACATGAGACGCATATCGTGATTATCATGTTTCTATCTCTCATTTACCTATGTAGTTTGTCCGCGTCGCGTAATACCGAGTTTGGTTCATGTGAAGCTAGCGAAATGGCTGCGAGCGCATCATGAGCGTAGCATGTAGTCATGTTGTTACATGACACGCATCTCATGTTTATCATATTTGCACCAGTATCATGCCTTCGTAATTCATTCACGACCCGTAATACCAAAATATGGTATAAGTGAAACTAGCGAAATGCCCGCCAGCGCGTCATTAGCATGGCATATAGTCATCGTGTTACATGACACGAAACTTATGAATATCATGTTTGCACCAGTTACTAACCTTCGTCATCTATTAACGTAGTGTAATACCAATTTTGGTATATGTGACGCAAGCGATACACCTGCGAGCGCATCATGAGCGCTGCATGTAGCCATGTTGTTACATCACACGCATGGTATGATTTTCAAGTGGGGGTGTGTCGCTTGTGTTCACCATGCAATCATGCCATACCATACCAGTTTTGCAACATGCCATGTAAACGAAACAACCGCAAGAGCTACAGGACCAAGAAATGTAAATCATGATATTCATGACATACATGTCATGATTTTGATGTCATGACTACTCAAGTGTGTTCTTCATAGAGTCCTGTTATGCCATACCAAGTTTGAAGTTTGGTATTGATACCATTATCGAAACGCCCAGGAGAGCTAAACGTCGTAGGCGGCTGATAGATAGATAGATAGATAGATAGATAGATAGATAGATAGATAGATAGATAGATAGATAGATAGATAGATAGATAGATAGATAGATAGATAGATAGATAGATAGATAGATAGATAGATAGATAGATAGATAGATAGATAGATAGATAGATAGATAGATAGATAGATAGATAGATAGATAGATAGATAGATAGATAGATAGATAGATAGATAGATACGCTCAAAGTCGTCGAAGTTCGCCAAGAAATGCTTCGCATTTAAAACTAGCATGGAAAGAGATGAACAGTTCGTATTTTCCGTATCGCAAGCGATAAGGGCGTGGGGCGGGTTTCAATCTCAATTGGTGGGACGGGATATCTGATGCGTATGAGGAAATTGCAGTCAGTAGGGGTGAGTAGAAGGCGTTGGCGCTGACTGACCTAATCGGCCTCGAGCAGCTCGCGTAGTGTGCCGTGTGTCCTCAACTTAAGAAGAAGACGTGTGCATATGTGTTGTTCGGAATGCCATGGGCCGGCTTTGTCGCTTTGAGGATCATGGCGTCTATGCGTAGCTGTTGCGATTGAGTCAACCGCTGAATATGTCAGTCGGCTGGTCACATAGGCTTCCACCAAGCGCAGCAGGTCGTCTTCTTTGAGCACGGAGCGCCAATTTGAAACCTACCGGATCATGGACAGTATTTGGACAACTTCTCGAGATAAAAGGCCAATGGTGTAGTTAGCCATGCCATCCGCTTGAACATGTAGTCCAAGGATGCGGGAACGACGAACATGTGGTATGGGTATGCCATCTACGGGCACAATGATTGGGGGAAGGCCACTGCTTCGAGAGCGAATGACTATGAGCCCTGATTTTAAATGCGAAGCATTTCTTAGCGAGCTTCGGCGACTTTCAGCGTATCTATTTATCTATCTATCTAGCCGCCTGCAACTTTTAGCTCTCCTGGCCATTTCGTTATTGGTATCAATACCAAATTCGGTATGGCATGACATGACTGTATGACAAGCATAATTCACTAGTCATAACATGAGTATCGTGATATGTATGTCATTAAAGTCATGATTTATATTTCAAGGTCTTGCTGCTTTTGCAGGGGTTTAGTTCACATGACATGTTGCAAAATTGGCATGGTATGACATGACTGCATGGCGAAAACAAGTGACAGACCCTAACGTGTAAATTATCACATTCATGCCATGTAAGTCATGATTCATGACTACGCGCCACGCTCATAGAATGCTCGCACGCGTTTCGCTAGCTTCACATATACCAAAGTTGTTACGTGACGTGAATGGATGACGAAGGTATATGTGACTGGTGCAAACATAATAATTACGATAAGCTTGTCTTGAAAAACATGACTACATGCCACATTCATGATGCGCTCGCGGCCATTACACTAGCTTCACATGCACCAAATTTGGTATTACGGGACGTTAATGTATGACGAAGGTATATGACTGGTTAGAACATGATAATCATGAGACACGTGTGATGTAACAACATGACTACATTGCCACACTCATGATGTTCTCGCGGTCGTTTCACTACCTTCACATACACCAAATTTTGTATTACGTGATGTGAATGGATGATGAAGGTATGTGACTGGTGCAAACATGATAGTCATTAAACGTGTGTCATGTAACAACATGACCATAGCCACACTCATGTCGTTTCGCTAGCTTCACAAATACAAAATTTGGTATTTGGGCACGTGAATGGATAATGAAGGTATGTGACTGTTGCAAATGTGATAATCGTGAGATGTGTGTCTTGTAACAACATGACTGCCTGCCACACTTATGTGGTGCGCTCGCTGCCATTCAGCTAGCTTCACATGTACCAAATTCAGTTTTACGTGACGCGAATGAATGACATATGTAAATGACACGTCCAAACATAATAATCATGGCATGCGTGTCATATAACAACAAGATTACACACATGCCATACTCATGATGCGCTTGCGGCGGTTTCGCTAGCTTCACATTTGCCAAATTTTGTATTGCGGCACGTGAATAGATGGTGTAGGTATGTGACTGGTGCAAACACTGTAATCATGAGATGCGTGTCATGAAAGAACATGACTACATGCCACACTCAAGGCGCCAAAACACTTCGACAATAACCGACGTGCGTGCGCGCCGGCATTCGTTTCGCCGCATCACACTGGCGATACCACGCCAGGCGCCGATCTGCCTGGCATATACTCGCAGGCGCACGTCGCGGTGCGTTGCTATGACGCATGCGCATTTGAGCACGCCCGGCGTCCATCCGTCACGAAGCTAAGCAGACGTGGTGCTGTCTCGTCGTCGGCGCAAAATACAGCATGTCGCACATCGAGAAGGTTGCTGCCGGGACTCGCTGATAGGCGCTGGTCGCGCCTAGTGCCAGACAATAGAGTGCTTGCGTTTTGCTAGCGTAGCGTCGCTGCGCTCAGCATGGGCGCGCGTCCACGTTACGTGCGCTAACCACCGTTTCGCTAGCTTCACATATACTAAGTTTAGTATTATGGGACGTGAATAGACGACGAAGGTATCAGACACGTCCAAATATGATAGTCATGATATTCGTGTTGTGTAAAACGTTACTACGTGCTACGCTGATAGCCTGCTCACGGCCGTTTCGGTAGCTGCACATATAACGAATTCGGTGTCAGGTGACGTGAATAGATGACGAAGGTAAACGGCACGTCAAAACGTGATAATCATGACATGAAAGTCACGTACGGCATCATTTACTTCTGCCTCGTATTGTCGTGCTGATTTTAAAGTTATATATCAAGCTTCTGAATTCGTGCTTCGCATAGCAGCGATTCCCACTGTACGTGGGATCTGCCAGTTTTTTAGCCCATTTCAAGCCTCCTTTTTCGTCGTACTTAGCGACAGTATCCACTGCTTTCTGCAGTCGGTCCTAGAGGGCTCCATAAAAACCCTGTGTCAACTAGATAGTGATGTCATCCGCATAAGTCGCATAGGCGACATCAGAAATCTGGTGGAGCAAGCGGGGAAGCCCTACCAGTGCGATAATAAATAATGTAGTGGAAAGAACAGAGCCCTGTGGTGTCCCCAGTAAAGTGGATCGTACCAGACTGATGCGGTCTCATTCCCAACGTGAACATAAGATCACGAAGAAATGAGCGGCTGTGGATATACATTTGAGTTCCACATTGCCACTCAGCAAGATTGCGAAAAATGAGGTCGTGCCCAAGATGATTGAAGACCCCCTTCAAATCTAAAGCAGTGAGTGCTCTCGTTTGGGCGCGAGAAGTAGGACCTAGGTCTTACTCCCGTAGCTGTAACAGAACATATTTGGTTGATAGTGAACTCGGTATCCGAACCCAGAATACGCAAAGAAGTATTGCTGTTTTAAGAAGAGCTGCAGACGTCGCAGGATTACATGCTCCATCAGCTTGCCAATGCAGGAGGCTAGGGATATTGGACGTAGGTTTTGAACCTGAGCTGGTTTGCGTGGCTTGGGAATCAACAAAATATCGGCGTGTCACCACGCTTGGGAAAGCGTACCTTGGCGCCAGCATTCATTGAATATACCGGTGACGTGGTTGATATCCATATCACTTAGGTTGCGGAGTGTGGCGAACCGAATGTGGTCTGCACCAGGTGCCGTGTTACGGTGTAGATCTTGTAACGCTACCCGTACTTCTACAACCATGAAATCTGCATCACACAATAATTTGTCTTGCCTACGTGTGAAGAGTCAGGGTAATGCAGTGTTTGTCCTGGTGGAATGAAATGCTTTTCGAGTTCCCTGAGAAGTCTCGAGGAGTCCCGATACTCATGCATTAGGATGTGTAACTGCTGAGATGTTTTCTCCTGTGATTCCGAAGTAATTCTTAAGGAGACAAGAAGAGAAAAGTGAGCCCTGTAACTGTATGCATAATAGTGCGACACCTCAACAGTAGCTCACGAGTAATGGGGGCAAGCAGGGATTAAAAGGATAAGATTAAAAGGTAAAGAGATAGAGAGAGGAAGGAGAAATGTTTTCTTATTTGTGGTTGTGGGGTCTACGAGGAATTCAAGAATCGACCATGCTTTTGCGGTGCCAAATGTTCCTGAAAGCTGGTTGCAGAATCCTATACCGTTATTTCTGGTGAGAGTCGCTGCGTAATCTTGAGATTTCCGCGTAATTTGATATATTCTTTTCCTCAGTTTACGATTGAGACGTTGGCGCTTCCATCGCCGTGTCAGTCCTCTACATGCGTCCCAAAAATGAAGCAAATGGGAGTCAATGTCTGGTGTTTCGATAGTAGTACATAATTTGTGTGTGGTGGCCTCTATATTTTCAGCAAGAGAGTCAAGCCATCACTCGTACCCTTGCCCCTCAGGTGGGTCCCGGCAACGTTCCCTGAATTTTACCAAGTCTATAATGCGTAAACGCCGTTTGGTCCTCCGGGCACCATTAAGTTGTTGAAGGGTCACCACAATATAGTGATGGCTGCCAAGATGCTCCTCTAGAGGACCATGCGCTACCACCGGGCCCGTATTGCGCACAAAGGTTAGATCAGAGCAGCTGTCAAGTGATATACTGTTGCCAATACGAGTGGGGCATTCTGGGTCAGTGAGTGGAGTGTATCTCATGCTACATATACCGTTCCACAAGCGTGTTTCTTTGGCCTGCGACTTAACCTAACCTCAAAATCTATCTGGAGCGTTAAAATCCCCGCATACCACATGAACCCGTCCGAAATTTGGGAATTTCGGATGGGTTCGTGTGGTACACGGGGATTCCCAAATTTCGTGAGAAGCTGGGGAAAGCAGCGTGTGCGCGAAGGGGCGGAATTGTACACATTTAGTAAAAAACAAGGTGGTGAAAACATTTATTAACCATTAAATGGTTACAGAGAGGTGATTGGGTTGGGGTCTTATTGGCCTCCTACCCTCACAGCACTAGGTGGAACCCCTATCTTTCACTGTTTTAGCCCTGCGCAATTGTTTCGATTATTTAGTGAGCGATGTCACTACTAGTGGTATGCACGCGACATGTGACATGTTTCGTGTGTGACATGTGAAGTGTCGTTCGATCAACGCAATAGCGACATCACCAGTGCATAAAAGTTGTTATAAAATATATATATATATATATATATATATATATATATATACATATACATATATATATATATATATATATATATATATATATATATATATATATATATATATATACTATATATAATATATATATATATTATATAATAATATAATATATATAATATATATATATATAATATATAATATATTATATATATATATATATATATATATATATATATATATATATATATATATATATATATATATATATATATATATATATATATATATATATATATATATATATATATATATACCAAAAACAAAAGTGATGCTGGGTCCGGGGGGAAATATTGGATGAAGGCCGGACCCACGGCCGAAACGTCAATAAAATAACTTCGTACGTGCGTCTTCTTTCCTATACGAATATATATATATATATATATATATATATATATATATATATATATATATATATATATATATATATTGTCACGCAGCAAAGGACGACGCAGTTGTCTATAAGGGAAACAAGATTATTGGAGCGAACCTGTGCTCCCCTAACAACTGAAAGAATACACAGGCGGCGAAGCAGCGGCCGGCAAAACGACGTCCACGCTAGTGAGCGTCGGCGATCGAATGACGCGGTATCATAGAGAAAAAAAGGTCAAGAGTGGACACTCCCGTAGACCCCAGCGGCCCAATCGACCCTAGCACACCTAGTGGTTGGTGAGAGCAAGTGGCGTGCCCTTCCTGTTTCGGTTTCACTGGCGCAAATTTTGAATTACTTTGCATAACCGACGTTTGGCTATGACGAAAGTTCATGATTTCAGACCACTATTCATCGCCCAAATGGATAGTTTTTGTAGGTCGTTTTGATTTAGCGTTTCCCTGTTTTGTTTTGTTCAGTGGTTCGTGCAAATCGGTCGTGACGTAATTTTTATTTCGATTAAGTTATAATAAAAAGAGATGCAGGTAATGATAATTCACTACGGTTTTATTCATCGCGCTTGTGTTTTTCTTTTGGAACGAGTGATCAATATATATATCAGTCAAAGAGACAGAGTATCCGTAATGTTTTATTCAAAGGCAAGGTAGAGTCTGAGAATATAAAAAGCACAATATGACAAAGGTAGACAACAAATGCATCTCGCCTTACAAATAAATTGTAACAAATACAGAGAGAACACAGACAACGCACACATCGCTAGAGTTCGCAGAAGCCGAGAAGCTGGTGAAGTACACAGACCGGGCCAGTGGGTAAGTAAGGATCTATGGCAAAAACACAGCGCACAATGCCGATGAAGAAGGAAGAAGTGACATATACACAGCAATGAAGTCGCGAATCACGCCTGGGGTTAACCGAAATAATGTATATAAAAAAAGAGCACACAGAAACCACACGACACAATATAGCAGAAAGGCAAAGGTGCAGTGTGCTGGCTGTGCTTAAGAACAGCTAGTCCAAAATGAAAAAAAGCAGACTTGATGTCTGCTTGTCCTCAGAAAGGTAGGGCTTTGCAGCTTGCTCACTACGTGAAAGACAAGCTTTATGCTACAACACTGGCAGGTTTTGTGGCTTTTGTTATGCGTCGCCTTCATCAAAAACTTAAGATCCCAAGCGATTTGCGTCTGGGTGTTGCTGTGACGCTTGCGAGCTAAAATATGTTGTAGTCATCACTTATCCAGAATTGTGGACCTTAATTGGTGCTACGAGAGCGGTATTACAAGGCTAATAAATAGCAGAAGGAAACCACTTTGGCTCATTATTTTTCACAAAGGCTCTACATCGTACGTTATCACTCACAAGCTATATAAAAATAAAATGGCAGCGTCCGCAGCCCCATCAAACGCTACAAGTTTGAGTATTCTTTTGAAAATTTTGATGGGCGAGATGAGGAGGTTGATGAGAAGCTAAAATACGAAAAGCGTGATAACGTGAACCGTGCCCACTTCTTACTGTGTTCCTTACCCGCTCGAAGACATTTCAACAAGCGGTTTTGTTATCGATATATTACTTGAGCTGGAGAGATAAAGCATACACAGTGACCAAGCGAGCCACAGTAAAGTGTACAGTTCGCAGGCATTTGCTACAAAAATATAGACAGGATACCCAACATTCTTTTTAAGGTTATGCAAATCACTTCGAGCGAATACACAGTGTCCCTACTCCTCATAGCGGGTAACCTAAACAATGTATGCAACGAAGGAGTGGCTAGTCCAGTTGAGCTGAATATAAGCATATAAGACCATAATGAAGTCTGCTGTAACGAAGTAATAACATAAAGCTATTGCAGGATTCGGCTCAACTCGAATACTTTAGTGTAAACCCACTGCTAATTGCTAACCTTTGAACTTGTCAAGCTGTATGCCTGAGATCGAAGACCGGAACCTAACCTCATCTAAGTTTCGGTTCACAAAACGCACATGCCAACATAAACGAACCCGGCAAAACATTTTCAGAAACTTCGCGCGACACCCAGCAGAGCAGATACGAAAATCACCAACACTTGACAGATGGTGATACAAAACATCGCACACTTTCAGGTGATGTGCAGTGGCCTCAATTATGGCAAGAAAGTGAGATTCAAGTTGTTGTACGTATGCAAAAGCTGCTTCTGATGGCACAGTGAGATTCCCAAAAAGTTTGCTGGGGACGTGGTATGCTTTGAGCATTGTAAAATACTGGTGGGTACCCTTAAGCGTCTCACTGTCGTCTTTCAGTAACTTTGGGCAACTGCAACCGTCACATGCATTCCGAAGGAAGTGTTTGATGAGAAAACCAGCTACATAATATGCAGCGGAGTCATCGATAATATGGGAGTGAACGTTTGTCGCAAGTTCAGAGAGATCGTCTAGAGCAGGAAAGTCGTCAGGCTGTGGCTGTGCACACTCCTCATTATCCACAAGAGACGCACTGGTGAGGGAGAATGGCGAGAGCTGCTCCTGGAGGAGGTCACATTCATCATACTTGACATTTCCGTATTCTGACAGCTTGAAGAGTTTTCTTATGCAGATGTGCTTCAGGCCACAAATAAATTGTGCTACATTGGGGTTGGTGTTGCAACCCTGTTTTTGCCTAATGTGGCCAAATATGTTCTCCATAGGATCCTGTTGAAGCCTGCGTGTTAACAGGTATTAAAAATTGTAATTTTTGGAGAGGTCGTCCCATAGTTGACAAATTGCCTGAATTGTAATTTGCCAACCTACGATGGTTTGTGGTTGACGTCTGCCAACAAACTGCCATGATGCAATCGAGGGAAGCTGGCCTCGGAGCAAGTCAATCAGCTCTAAATCATTTTTCATGATTGCATGCTGCAGCTTTTGCGAAGTTCTTTTTTTACTCTAGCTGTTAAGGCATCGAAAATCCTGTCCATACGATCACAAAATTGAGTGGTAGTGATGGCCGAGGCAGGCAGCACCTTCGCATACACCAATGCTGTGATAGCAATCGAAACTGATGCACTGAGGACCTGAGTTCCTCTGCTGACCTTCATATTAGAAAAAGGTTTCTGATGAACGTGCCGTTCAGTCAACTTTGGAGCCAATCGCAACCGCAACTCATGTGAGGATTGGTAAAGGCTTACAATGTGCGACCAGTTAACGATGTCATCCCCAATGTATAACTTGTGTGCTTGGACATTATTGCACGTTGTTTTAATTAAATGCGGAACATCAAAAATGTAATATACCCGCTCACCATTAACTTCAAAAAAAGGCTTTGCTACAGTCACTCTTAGTTGGTTAGCAAGACTTACATTTGAACTGCCCTGGTCACAAATGACTGCTTTCACTGCAATAATAATGCTCGTAAGCTACAAAATGAGTGACACCAGCAAGTTATGCATAACAGATGATGGGGTTGATGTGTGCCTTATAGTAAAAGCAACCGGTTGAACCCACTTTCTCGAAACGCCAACAAGAAGAAAAACCAGTGCTCGATCAGCGATGGTTGAAGTGCGATGAGTGCCATCATCTGTGAAACCCTGGACAACGTCTCTTGCAGCATCATAGTACAAATTCTTTTTGAGTGCTATTTCGTCGAAAACTAAAGCGCACACTCGGTCCCGTTCATTCCAAGCTTGAGTATTTGTTGCAATAGAAGAAAGGATTCCTGGAATTATGCCTGGAGTCATCTTTACATTAGCTAGCCACCTCCTAAATGAACGCCGGGAGGGCAAAGAAAAATATGGAGCCAGAAATCGGTATGCTCGCGGACCTCGGAAGTTTAAGTGAAGAGCAAATTTCTTGAACGACACCGGAAACCGCTTGACCTTGCGTTTGGGCCTCAAGCGAACATGTGCAGAAAGAAGTTTAAAAACCTCCTCGGTGACGTGCGGTCGGATAACTTCAAGGGCCTTTGAGGTCGATGACGGTGCTTGGTGAGGCTGTCTCCGCAGTCTTTTGATAGTTTTCCGCTGTGCTTCTACTTGGCTTGCAGATGTTTAATGGTTTGCTTGTACTTCATTGATGGAGACATTGTCGCTGGCACACAGGAACGCACTGCAATAAACAAAAAATGGATGTAAAAGTGAAGAACAACTAATCCCATACGAGCACTTTCCTCGCTCTTTCAGACCCAAGGTGCACAACTTTCTGTGGTGCAAAGTTTTCGATTCTACTACCTAAAAACAAACCATTCACAATGTTGACAATGCACAAAAAAAATAAAAATCACTGAGAGCCCACCTTTACATTTTGTAAGTGCACACGTAGTGTCTTTTTGAGGATAGTTTCCTCAGAATGTCCTACACATAAAATAGCACATTAAAAACAGCTGATATAAAAGCATAGTCACAATTTTTTCTAGGGCACTCAGGCGTGGAGCTGTTGGCGGAGACGTCTTCTGGAGGGTTTTGTGAAGCTTGTTCAGTGCCTCGGACAGTGCTGTCGGAACAATCTTGCGAGCGGCCTGCGGAAGTCTCTATATCATTCCACTCTGGTGTTGAAGTGAACATACAACTTACCGGTCACACAAGTTCCTTTTGTGACAGCTGAATGACTGGTTAAGGTTTTCTCCGGCAAGACGAAGTCAGCGGAAATTTTTTCACCAGCTACAAGGGAGCTGCCACCTGCAGAGGTTTGGTCAACAGTCAATTTCGGTAAAAAAAAGAAATCGCGACACTGAACGCACCCTGTTCATCGGGGCACCTCAATTTGTGGAAGCCGCTTTTTGAAGCCTCTATCGCAGGTCCTGAAGAAATGAAATTACGACAATGTGTCAGTAAGAGGCTTAAAATAACACCAACTGAAGCTCATCCGCACCTTGCAGTGCAGCTTCTGCAGCTATGTCACAGTCACTACTTGAAGCGACGCTCAGAGAACCTGCATATATGTGCACTTGGTACAAGTTACAATGCTTGTAGCATGGAGAAACTTAAACAGCTCTTTCAAACGCATAAATTGGTCGAACATGGAAGAAAAGAGAAGGCACCAACTAGGAAACAAGTAATTTGTGATTTTTGGAATTATCAACAGCGGCAGCTTTCACTGATGAAAGGTATACGTACATGTGCACTCAGGCTTGAAGATAACGTGAAATAGCCCTTTAAAGTCTTTTAAAACAAGTTGCGCAGGTCAAGAGCATCAAAAAACGACAGAAATGTAAAGCTGCTGTTAGGAAGGTAATAGCCCACAATTCACAAAATTTAAGACTTTCCAAGTGTTACTTCTATAGTGAGGCTTCTCCATCGGCTACAAAGATCTTCACGGTTAACTGTCACCACTGATTCAATACAAGTGGCTGCTATTGCACATATTTGAGTTTCAGTCAATCACTAACATGGTGCAGCTGGTTGCACACTGGGAACAGCCATTCTTGTAAGCCTTGTGTGCCCATGGTCCATGAAACTTTGAGCAGTAAAATGGTCGCTACAAACCCTTTACGTTGCGTACAATAGGCTGGCCGGCTTACTCAGGAGATAATCGCGTCCAACATACTGCATCCATGCTTTCATCCTGCATTGGCAATGAACTATCAGCTGAAAGGGGAACTGCTTGAATAGTGATTTTTTATTGTTACCCTCACTCAGCAAGTATGAACAGTAAGCCTAAAGACATGCAAACCATACAAAAGCTTTAACACACCTGCCGTCCCGTGGTATGCGGAAGAAACTCGTCCCAGGCTTCTTGTGGGTTCTGCCATTGTTGAAGCACCACGATACACAGCAGTAGCTGATGTAGCTTGGACCGCCGGACGGCATGGCGTCAGCGCGGTCTGAAAATGTTAGTAAGTGGATGCTTCGCTGTCAAATTACGAAAAAGATATGTGCACGTCATAAGTGTACCAACAAACCCCTTTGAATGATTATCTAATCGATGCACAATACAAAACCAGTGATACATCTCTGACCCATAAAACTCTGACTTGCAAAGATATACGTCAAGACCACGTACAAAGATCTTCAGATGTTTCCAGGCCGCTATCCCTTGTAATGCAATGGTATCGCGGCCTGGGAACTTTAGAACACCTTCGTACGTACGCAGTATCAGCAGTACCTTGGGAAGAAAAATCGTAGTTGAAATTTATGCGGTAAAATTATATTGGAAACGTCAAAAAAATTTGTGAGCACCTTGCACTAGTGGCACAAGGCTAGCGAAAAAACGAAGATGATGGCCACTTGGCTAGTCCAGATTTGCCTCCGGCACACCAAGAATTATTCGTGTTCCGAGCCTTCGGGAAACGCGTCGTGAAGCATGCGAGGCCCAGCGAATGCTTCTCAATATTTTGCACCGAGCCTATGACCTAGCTGCCCAGCTACGCTCAGCGCACAGACGCTCGCGTCCGTGGCAGACGCAGCACGCGTCGCCTCGGCTTGACGCCGTGCCGCCTTTGCTATACTGCATACGTTGCACAATGTTCCCGTCTAGCCGCCGCATAGAGCCACAATCTTTCTTTTCAGCGAACCTCCCAGTCCTTACAAGCTTCAGAAAAACGTTACAACTGCGTGAATGAGACGCCACGTAATAAACAAACTCGCACACTCGAAGCGCAACGTGTGTGTGTGCATCTTTCTATGTTTTTTGCATGGTGTCTTATTCGCGCAAGTGTAACCGTTTTCTGAAAAAATGACCCAACAAGACCAACAACATGTTATTCAACAAGCTTCGCTTGAAAACGTGCCTCACCTGTTATCTCACGCACGAAAACGCCGACGCAGCCGACGTTGACGAAAGCGACGAATGCTTCTCGCTGTCAGTGATGCATGGGCTTGTCGCTGGGTAGATGGTGTTTATGACAGTACGGCTGAAGAAAAATAATCGCGTAAGGTGTGTTAAATAAATTGTTTTTATGTATAAAGAACATACCAAATTTGGGCGTATAATTATTATTTTGTAAAAACAATTCTGTTGCATTGATTATAACTGTTTTTTTTGCGCTTGCGCCCTCTGACGTTTGGTGAGAGCACTAGTTCATTACGTAGACGTGACGCACTTCCTGAGGCCAGGTTTCGCGGAGTGTCCGCTCTTTTCTTCTTCTTTCTCTATGGCGGTATCGGCTGGGAGGGAATTTATATCCCTCGAGGGTTTCTCGAATAGTCGAATTGTATCGAGAACGCCGTGATAGCGTTTGTTAGAAACGCTGTTCTTTCAAACAGCGTTTCTAACAAACAACGCTTGAAGCGTTGTTTCTATCGAACAACGCCTGAAGCGTTGTTCGATAGCGTTTGTTCTAAACGCTGTGGTAGCGTTTGTTCGAAACGCTGTGAAAACGGCGATAGCACAGCCCGGCGCAGCCAGGCCGAAAAAACAAAACACAAATAAACAAACCCAATGCATGGTTCGCGGCATTACGCCCCCTCTATGAGTGCATCGACCCGATGCTAACATAAGGGACAGTCCACACAAATTAAAAGTTCGTCATCGTCCGTAGAAAGGTTTTAAGCGAACCACATGGACGACTTCGGGCCGCGTGCGTCGTCGTGATGTACGGGAGTCCCCATCGGGGATCACTTCATACGTTAGTTCGCCAACACGTCGTAGAATCTGGTAGGGTCCGAAATAGCGTCGTAGAAGTTTCTCACTGAGTCCACGTTGTCGAATGGGAGTCCAAACCCACACATGATCTCCAGGATGGTACTCGGCGTCTCGGCGTCGGAGATTGTAGCGTCCGGCATCCACCAGTTGCTGGTCCGTTATGCGAGCTCGAGCGAGCTGGCGGGCGTCCTCCGCACGTTGCAGGTATCCTTGGACGTCGGCGTCGAGGTCGTCGTCTTCTACGTGCGGAAGCATGGCGTCGAGCATTGTAGTCGGTCGTCTTCCGTAGACGAGCTCGAACGGTGTCATCTGCGTGGTTTCTTGAATAGCCGTGGTGTACGCAAACGTGACGTACGGGAGGACTTCGTCCCACGTCTTATGTTCAACGTCGACGTACATAGACAGCATATCCGCGATTGTCTTATTGAGCCGTTCCGTTAGACCATTCGTTTGGGGGTGGTACGCCGTCGTTCTTCGGTGATTTGTGTTGCTGTAGCGTAAGATTCCTTGCATGAGCTCCGCAGTGAAGGTTGTTCCGCGGTCCGTGATTAGGACCTCAGGGGCTCCATGTCGCAGCACAATTTGGTTAATAAAGAACTTTGCAACTTCTTGTGCAGTTCCTCTAGGGAGAGCGGTGGTCTCTGCGTAGCGCTTCACGTAGTCTGTCGCTACGACAATCCATTTGTTCGCGGATCGGGATGTAGGGAACGGCCCAGAAGGTCCACTCCGATCTGTTGGAAGGGCCTCGTTGGGACGGCGATCGGCTGCAGAAGTCCGGCTGGTCTCGTCGGTGGTGTTTTTCGTCGCTGGCAGTCACGGCAGCTCCGGACGTAGTGGGTGACATCGGATGTAAGGCGGGGCCAGAAGTATTTCGCCTTAATTTTTGTAATCGTGCGAGCTGTTCCGAGATGTCCGGAAGACGGGTCGTCGTGGCACGCTTCCAAAATTTCGTCACAAAGGTTTGCGGGGATGACAAGTAGATAATTCGTTCTCGTTCCGGGGTTGAAATTCTTCTTCACTAGGATGGAGTTTTTGAGGCTGAGTGCTGGTAAGTTGCGCTTGAACGCCCTAGGCACGGTGACGTTGCGTCCTTCGAGGTAGCCGATCGTGGCGCGGAGGTCCAGCCTCTTGTACGGGCAGCGGCGGTAGACGTGGTTGGCCTCTCCGGAGTGGTAGCACAGTGGACGATTATCTGGCGTTCGCCACACCTCGGTCTTCCTGGGCGCCTGGTTTCGGGTTACAGGGGGTCGGGCGGGCGACATTTGGCGGCGGTACAGCGGGGCCTCTTGATAACGGGTTGGGACGAGTCGGGGTCGACGAGCAGCAGCGGAGTAGGTCATCGCTTGTGGTTCGCAAGATGCTTCCGATGGCGTGGAATTCCCCAGTGCTTGCTGAACCTCCTCGCGGACGACGTCAGTGAGGGAGGCGACTTGGGGCTGCGGCGTTGCTGGGAACAATTTCCTCAGTTCCTCGCGAACGACGGCGCGGATGGTCTCCCGCAAGTCTTCCGTCGCCAATCCAGGGGCGTTTACCGGGTTCACCGAAAGGGTGATGAGTGGTCTATCGTATTGCCGCGAATGCATATCCAAGGTCCTCTCGATCATCGAAGCCTCGGTGACGAACTCAGCGACGGTCTTAGGGGGGTTGCGGATGAGTCCAGCGAAGAGCTCTTGTTTAACTCCCCGCACCAGAAAGCGCACCTTCTTATCTTCTGCCATTTCGGGGTCAGCTCTCCGGAACAGCATCTTCATCTCCTCAGCGAACAGTACAACACCTTCGTTAGGGTGTTGCATTCCCGTCTCCAACAAAAGGGCGGCTCGTTCTTTCCGCACAACCGTAGCGAATGTTTTGAGGAATTCGTTCTTAAAGACAGTCCAGTCGGTTAGGGAGCCTTCATGGTTCTCAAACCACGTTCGAGCTGCATCCTCCAAATAGAAGAAGACATGACGAAACGTTTCTTCGTCATCCCACCTGTTAAAGATGCGGATGCGCTCCAGCTTCTCCAGCCACTCTTCCGGGTCTTCACCAGGAGATCCTCGGAATGATGGGGGCTCACGAGGTTGTTGCAGAACGACGGGAGGGTTGGTAGCGCTGGTCATGGTGCCTGCGTTGATCATCGTGGTTCTTACGTCTTCTTTTCTCTTTTTATTCGGGAACAGTCCAAACTCTGGCTGAAGGCCTTGCTGTCGGCGGCTGACACGAGTTGGGCGTGCTCGTCGTGTTGGGCTTGCTTGTCGGCTTGGCAATGGCTTAGGGTTCATGTACCCCCCACCTCCACCAGATGTCATGCAGCAAAGGACGACGCAGATGTCTATAAGGGAAACAAGTTTATTGGAGCGAACCTGTGCTCCCCTAACAACTGAAAGAATACACAGGCGGCGAAGCAGCGGCCGGCAAAACGACGTGCACGCTAGTGAGCGTCGGCGATCGAATGACACGGTATCGGCTGTGCGGGAATTTATATTCCTCGAAAGTTTCTCGAATAGTCGAATTGTATCGAGAACGCCGTGATAGTGTTTGTTAGAAACGCTGTTCGTTCGAACAGCGTTTCTAACAAACAACGCATGAAGCGTTGTTTCTATCGAACAACGCCTGCAGCGTTGTTTGATAGCGTTTGTTTGAAACGCTGTGGTAGCGTTTGTTCGAAACGCTGTGAAAACGGCGATAGCACAGGCCGGCGCAGCCAGGCTGAAAAAACAAAACACAAATAAACAAACCCAATGCATGGTTCGCGGCAATATATATACATATAAGGGAAATAATCGTATACCTAAGGGCTCGTTTTTCCGTGTTTTGACACAATGTAATGAGATCTAACAGACAATAATGCCAAGGAATGTATAGGGGAAGGTATTAATTAGAATGAATGTAATGTAAATAATAAGAAATAAAAGTGGGTGAAAGAATAACCTATCGTGAGCAGGAATCGAACCTACGGCCTTCGAATAACGCATTCGATACTCTGACCACTGAGCTATCACGGCGGCCTTCTCCCGTCCACTTTTTTGGGGGTTTTATATGTGAATATATGTGACATAGCGAGCATTGGAGAGAAAAATGGTAGGTGTAACCTAAAGAGATAAGAAGAGAGCTGAGTGGATTAGGGAACAAACGGGGGTTTAGAATATCATAGTTGAAATCATATATATATATATATATATATATATATATATATATATATATATATATATATATATATATATATATATATATATATATATTTATTTATTTATATATTTATTTATTTATATATATATATATACTTATATATTGTGAAGAAGAAAACGCATCGTTGGCAAGCAACGTCACCACCGCTTGGGTACTGGGTTCTGGGCTTCTCTCGCTCGCCTTGTGCTCATTGTCGCCGTCATCTGCTTGACCGTAGCTCTGTCCCGATCGTGTTTTCATCGTATAGCCGCTGTTGTAACTAACGCCAATAAAACCCTTTCAATTGGTGGAGGGTGCTGACATTCCACGTCGCCTGAACCTGGGTGCTGCCATTCGCCATCGCCTAAACCTAGAGCTGCGCAACCAAACGCTACCTCCCATCATGGCCACCAACAACGCGCAACCTGGCTCTTCCACTCCATCCTCCAGCAACCCCAGCATTGTTCGCTTGTGAAAGCCCAGGGTTTTCAGCGGAGCTGATGAGACCGACGTGGAAGACTGGTTCACCCACTACGAACTGGTGAGCGAAAACAACAAGGGATGACGCGGACAAGTTGACTCTCGTCATCGCTTACCTCGCTGACGCAGCTGAAATGTGGTATAACAACCACAAAAACGACATTACGACGTAGTCCATCTTCAAAACGTCGTTTGCTGACGTTTTTGGCCGAACCGCTCTCCACAAATCCAGGGCCGAACAACGCTTGTGGACTCGCGCGCAGAAGCCATCGGAATCATTCACTGGTTACATCGAAGACATCGTTGATATTTGAAACCGTGTGAACACTGCCATGCCCAAATCGGAGAAGATTCAGCACATCTTCAAAAGGGTAAATGCCGGCGCATTTCAGATGCTCCTGGCCCGCAATCTTGCCCCCATTGTGGAACTTGTCAATTTATGTGAAAACTTCGACGAGTTGAGGAAGCAGCGCACCCTTACTCGGCCATTTTCCTCACACACCGACTCGCTCTACAGTCTTACTTCTGTTCCCGATCACTCACCGACCCTCCAAGACTATAAAGACTTTTTGCGTGAAGAAGTAGCTCGGCAACTGTCGTTGATTCCATTCACGAAGCAGCCGCCGTCCTTTCGTCTGCCCTCACCGCTCTGCGACGTTATTGCCGAAGAGGTAGCTCAGGCTGTTCCCGTCGCTGCCCACCAGCAGCCTGCGGCCATGCCTGTTCCCCATGCGCCTGCTATGCAGCCCGTATCCGCGCCTCTTACGTATGCCCAGGTGGTACGCAGCAGACCCCGCCAGCAGCATTTGCCACCCATGTCTTCACTTGCTCCCCACTCCGCCCCTCTTTCGTCACCTTGGGCCGCACCGCGAGTCAGCAACTTCTGGCGCACTCCTGACAATCGACCGATCTGCTACGCCTGCGGTACTCTAGGATACGTGGCACGATATTGTCACCGTCACTTCCAATCACTCCACGACGCTATTCTGCCATTCCCGTATGACCCACAGTCCATGCACCTACCTGCTCTCTATCCCTCACCGCAGTATGGCTACACTAACCTTCCCGAGTCTCAGTCACCACAGCCCCCATTTCAGACTGACTCTCCCCGCTCTCCGTCTCCTCGCAGGCAATCACTGTCCCCAATGCGTCCCCGACCCGCTTCTTCTAACAGGGAAAACTCAACGCCGCAGTTTCAGAGGCAAGAACTGCGCCGTCGTTGAAATGCCTAAGTGTACGCACTTCACCTGCTAAAGTCGTCACCATATCTGTCAATGGTGTTTCTACCTTTGCCCTCGTAGACACAGGTGCTGCCGTTTCTGTTATAGCCGCCCAGCTCTGCCGCTCCCTATGCAAAGTGACCACGCCGCTCTCGGCACTATCGCTTCGTACGGCTAGCGCACAACCTGTTCGACCTCCCGGCACATGTACGGCCCGCATATTCATCCAAGGCTCTATGTACGTTGTCGAGTTCATCGTCCTTTCAGTGTGCTCACATGACGTTATTCTCGGGTGGGACTTTCTGTCACATCATCATGCCGTCATCGACTGCGCACGTGCTGAAATTCAATTTTTGCACGTGTGTGACGAACCTTTGCGCAAAACTCTTGAGCGGTTGCCGAAACTCGTCGTGCGTGAGGACACTGCGATTCTGCCAGCCTCTCTTGCCGTTGTCGTTGTTTGCTGCGATGACCATAATGATGCTATGGTAATGTTTACACCTTCTTACATTTTCATGAGCCGCAGAACCGTTTCCTTGCCTTTCGCTACACTTCACGTCACTGCTTGCCGAAGCAATATTTTTGTCCATGACTCCCTTTCTGCACCGCTTACGCTACTTGGCGGCGAATGTCTCGGTCGAGTGGAACACCTTGATTCTTCTTTATTCCTTAACATGCCAGACGAATCATGCAGTCTCGACCGAACTTCATGCCCTTTCCCCACTGGAATGCTCGTCGAGGGACATCTTCTCGAGTTCCATCGCCGACACCTTAAGTGCTCAAGAACGCGCCGAGTTTCTTGGTCTCCTCCAGCACTTCGTGAATTCATTCGACGTTTCTCAGCCGCAATTGGGTCGTACTTCCGCAGTGCATCACTACATTGACACCGGTTCGCACCAGCCATTGCGTCAAAGACCGTACCATGTCTCTGCTGCAGAACGTCACGTCATGAACGACCAGGTCGAAGAGATGCTACGCCGTCGTGTTATGCAACCATCGCACAGTCCTTGGCCATCTCCTGTCGTTCTAGTTCGAAAGAAAGATGGAACGATTCAATTTTGCGTCGGCTACCGACGATTAAACAAGGTGACTCGGAAAGACGTCTATCCATTGCCGCGCATCGACGACGTCCTTGACAGCCTCCAAGGAGCCGAATTCTTCTACTCCACAGACTTACAATCTGGATACTGGCAGGTTATTATGGCAGAAGCTGATTGCCAGAAAACTGCGTTCGTTACACCCTATGGCCTGTACGAATTTAACGTATTGCCTTTTGAGCTTTGCAGAGCTCCTGACATGTTTTAACGACTCATGGACAACACACTGAGTGGACTGAAGTGGTCTGTGTTTCTATGCTACCTCGACAACATTGCCGTTTTTCTCCCGATTTTCCTACACATCTGCTTCGTCTCCAACTGGTTATGACGTGTTTAACCAATGCTGGGCTCCAACTGAACCTTAAAAAGTGCCGTTTCGCCTCGCGAGAGCTTTCCATCTTAGGGCACATCGTGCCCAAGCATGGTGTTCTACCCAACCCTGCGAAACTTCGAGCAGTCGCTGAGTTCCCAAAACCTACTACATTGAAAGAATTACGCAGTTTCGTCAGACTGTGCTCGTACTTCTGGCGCTTCGCTAGAAATTTCGCGTCGATCATGTCACCACTGACCAACCTCTCTGGTCTCTTGACTGCGACGTCGCGTTTGCCACGCTCCGTAGTCTGCTAACCTCTCCTCCTATTCTTCGGCATTTCGACCCGACAGCTGCCACGGAAGTTTACACAGAAGCTAGTGGGTTTGGTCTTGGCGCCGACCTCGACCAACGCAAGCCGGGCTACTCCGAATACGTCATAGCTTATGCGAGTCGCAAACTCACTAAAGCTGAAGCCAATTACAGTGTCAGTGAAAAGGGGTGCTTAGCGATGGTGTGGGCGCTTCGCAAGATCCGCCCTTATTTGTACGGTTGTCCATTCGACCTGGTAACGAAACACCATGCACTTTGTTGGTTCGCCACATTGAAAGATCCTTCTGACCGCCTAGCTTGGTGGGCACTGCAAATTCAGGAGTACGACACTCGCGTCATCTATCGCAGCGGACGCAAGCACTCGGACGCTGACGCTCTGTCCCGTTCGCCTTTACCTCCCGACTCGGCCTGTGGAACCCCTGCTACCAACTCTGGCGCATCTCTCGACCTTGACTTCTTTGCCAGTGAACAACAAAAGGACCCGTGGATCCCTTTTCTTTTTAACTGTCTCTCTGGATTGTCAACCTCTGCGGCACCAGGATCTCTTCGACGTCAAGCTGCTCATTTCGCTATTTGTGATCGGCTGCTACAACGACGCAACGACGTCCCTGAAAGTTGTAAGTGGTTCTTGGTTGACCCCCGCAGCTTGCGATCACAAATATGCGCTTTCTTTCACGACGATCCCCCATTTGGCCATGCCAGAGTTTTTAAAACTTACGAACGCATTCGCCCTCACTTCTACTGGCGCGCAATGTATAATTTTGTTCAAAAATTTGTTATGGGCTGCCCTGGCTGTCAGCGCCGCATATCACCGCCTTTCCACTCGTCCGGTGCACTTCAGCCTCTTCCGTGCCCTGACAAACCTTTTGATGGGATCGGAATTGATCTCTATGGCCTTCTATCATTAACAACACATGAAAATTCGTGGATCATGGTCGCTGTGGGCCATTTAACACGTTACGCTGAGACCGCCACCCTTCCAAGTGCCACTGCGCGGGACGTAGCTTCCTTCGTCCTCCATCGCTTCATACTATGACATAGAAGTCGTCACGGCTCGGCTTTCTGAGTGCCATATTGTTCATCGCAAGACCACGGCATACCACCCGCAGACTAACGGGCTCACGGAGAGATTAACCGCACCCTCGGTGATATGCGTGCGATGCGTGTGACATCTGATCATACTGCCTGGGACCGCATTCTTCCCTTCATCACGTTCGCATGCAACACCGCGACACAGTCTACCACTGGATTTTCACCTTTCCTTCTTCTTTATGGACGCAAACCATCCCACACTATCGACACTCTCCTTTCATACCGTTCTGACGCATCCGAATGCCCATCTGTGTCCGAAGCTGCCCGAAAAGCGGAAGAGTGCTGCGAACTTACACGCACCTTTACGTCACAAGAACACCAGCGCCAGAAAGAAAACAACGCTGACTCTTCACGAAGCCACATCTATTCCCCGGGATCACTTGTATGGCTGGCTGTTCCTTACCAAACCCCCGGCCTTTCATCAAAAATCGTCCCAAAGTACGAGGGTCCTTACCACGTTTTGGAGCAAACCTCGCCCGTGAATGTTCTTATTGAGCCACTTTCCCCCATCTGACGACATGTGCCGGTGTGGACGTGACATCGTCCACGTCGCCCGCCTTAAGCCATATCATATCCCTCTGCCTCCAGACTCTTAGGACACCAGGATGGCTCTTTTTAGGCAGAGGCAAATTGTAAAGAAGAAAACACATCGTTGGCAATCAACATCGCCACCGCTTGTGTACTGGTTCTGGGCTCCTCTCGCTCGCCTTGTGCTGATTGTCGCCGGCATCTGCTTGACCATTTTCCTGATATCGCATAGCTGCCATCTCATCTGACGCCAATAAACCCGTTTTCAATTATATGTGTATATATATATATATATATATATATATATATATATATATATATATATATATATATATATATATATATATATATTTCATATCTTGCAGCGAGATAGAACATTTTGATTTAAAAGAGCGCGAATTCATTTTTACTTTTTAACACATCAGCATTTTTTTATTTTTTTCACATTCGCATGGAGCTGGACTACAATCAAAGCTTTCAAGGCAGCCCAAACGCGTTTAAAACGCCTTGCCCTGAGGCAGTGCGTACACCACGTTGCCTTATGTACAAATAAAACTAAAATCCTTTTTTGAATAGGTGGAAGAATGGCTGCCGTTAATTACCTAATTGTTTCTACTGTTACATAAGATCACTTACTGGCGAAGTTATTCTTCAACACAAATGTAAATGTAAACTACGCCGAAATCCAAGCAAGCAATTTTTCTCCAAAAAGTTTCGCCCTTAGGTAATATTGCGTCTCGCCACTTCGCTGCTTGACATCCTCGTCATTATATTTTCCATTCTTTACAGTTCAAATGTATACCGGAGTGGCAAACTTTGCTTGACGGAAACATTCTTTTGTATTGGGACCATAACAGTTTAAGCACAACTAGCGCTCATCAATCGAGACAACGACAAACTACAGCGTCACAGTTATACTACTAACAACAAAGGGAAACGGCATGGTCTAGGGACTGCCTTATAATTTGTTTATCACAGGGTCACTAAAACGCTGCGTTCACATTCTGTTTAATATTCATGTTTAAACAATGCCAACTGCATTTTATGATGCTCTAGAATCAGGCAGAGGCATCCACAATTAACTGATTCTGGTGAAGGCAGGGTACGACGATTATATTCTCTGTTCACGTATTCATCAGTTGCCCCTAATGATGTTGTTCCATTGCTTATGCAGCCGAGCATGACCTAAAGCTTCTGTGCATCGTGTTAGGCATATGCACAAGCAGCTACACTTGCACTAAGAAAACAAAACAAACCACCTTTTAAGGATGCGCAAGACGTACGCGTGCCGCCAAACTTGACGCGCCTAGCACATGACGCAAGCCCCAATCCACACTATAGGTGCACTGCAGTCAGTAGCCACCAGACAGGGACACCACTGAATCTTGTTGCCGATTGCCGCATTAATTTTTGACCGCGATCAAGAAATCCGAGCGGATGGCACGCTAATGCAGACGTGGCCAAGACGAGCCATTTCGGCCGTGGCGTACTTTATGAAGCTTCACTTATGCTCACTTTCGCTGTAAGGTTGTTTTTCTTTTTGTTTGTATTTTGCGCAGCTTTTGTAGTTTGCCTTTTTTTTCGCATGTCATCGCATTTGCGTCATACTTTGTTTTGTTTGTGAATTCTGCCGAAAAACTTTATATGAACCTAGCACCAGGAAGTCCTTCTTCTATTAGTTAATTCGTTTGTGTTTGCCATCAAATTTCGGCGTTGAAACAATCCTAAAATACATCGCAGTAGCTTTCTTTGAAATTTCATTGCGACCTACAAGGAAAGATAAATGAGCTTTACATTCAAATGACGTCTGAATGGTCACTGAAGTTAGGCAATGACTTATTAAAATGTAATATTTTCTGTTGTATGTGTAAAAGAATTCAATAACGATTTCAGCATATTTTTGGAGTGCATTTTCAATGTATCACATGGTTTTATTGCTTATTTATTTTTCCGCCAGTAACTATGCAACAGCATGATCACAGTAAATTCGCAAAGCAGAATGTGCTTTCAGAAATAAGTCCACATTTCAACACTTTGGCCAGAAGTTTTTAATAAATGTTTGTTGCCTATATAAACAGGTATCATGAAAGAGATGCATATTCTTACATTGCAACAGGATAGATAGGTGGGCTATCTGGCACTCCGAATTCGTTCAGTGAACTGGGGGCATGGGAACACACAACACACAGAGAAGAACCACACAGCACGAGCGCTCACTAACAACTGGTTTATTTTTCACGTTCGAAAAACACATGTCTGTTGCGTGTTCCCGCGCCCCCCGTTCGCAAAACTATTATATATGAACAGAAATGCATGACTGCTGGCTTAATTCACTCACTGAAGTAACTTCAGTTACTTTAGTGAGTGAATTAGGCCAAAAGTCACCAATAATAGTTGAATAAAATCTGAATAAAGTTTTGGTTACGGACAGTCCCGCCTCGCACCAATAGTATTTATAACAAGTTCATATGATTATTTGATCTCAATGCTGTCGATAAAAGCATTTTTATACGTCCTAAAAAACGCAAATAAAATAACTTTTTGCGCCAGCTAGGCTCCAAAAGAAACGTGTGACTATTTTAACCATATACACTGCGCTCAGGGAACATATAATGTACTTCGACACGTCAGAGGCTTTCGCATGATTGCAGTATGGCCTGAGCAAAACAGTTGTGCAGGGATTCTAACTTCTGCAAGACATGTCAAGCAAACGAAAACAAAGACGCAACGTCACACCAGATAAAAATATTCGCTAATAATAATATCCATAAGTTTACAAGAAATTAATTGCCTAATTTTAGGCGAAACGTGACCTCTCGAAAAATACAGCTGGTTTCAACCTTTAGTATGACATTTGGAGGAAACATGCATGCCTAACAGCCTTCGCATACAGGATAATTGCATTATGGAGCAGCCCTACCAGTGTCCTTTTATTTAAGCAGGTGAGCCAGGCACTAATATAGCCTGAAAAGCATAACTTAAAATTCCTCATAAGCACTTTTTTTACAGCGAAAGCTGTTATTGGATCACAACTCGGGTCACGCGTGGCGTCATAGTGGTCCGCCTTTGCCGCCGGTGTCCGCAATCATTATAGCACGAAATAGGTAAAAAAAACTCAATAAGGTAAAAACTACAAGGGCACAGTGGAGCTAGAACCCAGGTCCGCTGGGGTCCAGCCCAGTATTCTACCACTAATCCACGCGGGTGCATGGGATTGATCTCGGGAAAGCAATCGCGTTAAAACAGCTTATTAAGCATTTTAAAAAAGCGAGAGAATAAGAAGTCGTCGCACAATGCGAATAGCGTAACGAATGGGTCGTCCATTGCTCCAACCCATTACAAAAGTGTGTTCTTGTTCAACCATTAACTGTGGCGCATACCTACTTCCGGCATAATTCCTCGTCGTCGTCAGCCACTGCATGAACAATAGGCACAAAGTTCTCTGCAAATGTTTAGCGGATGCCACGCCCTTCAAAAGAAGTATGAAGGATAGCGTAGTGAATGCCGGCCTATAACCCTGAAATGATGATTAATATTGCCATAGTGGGTACTAAGCAAGTGTTCTTGCAGCAGTTACACAATGAGTGTTTAGAAAAGTCTCTGAAAGGCCACTTTTCTAGCTTTCACTGTGACTGTGCTGCGCCTTGCATGCAGGCCTGGAGTTTTTTTATTGTGTTTTGAGAACTAACGTATGAACGTGAAAAAAGTGAACGTCTACGAAATTGCAGGCGTTGTAACAAAGAAATCACCAGGCCTGCGCGAAACGTGCAGCAAACGCATAAATAAAGCTGAAAGATTGGCCTTTCTAGAGCATTTTTAACACTCTCGGGGCAAATACTACAAGCTCATTTGCATGTTATCCACTTCGCTATAAATCACCTTAACGTTATTTAGAGAGGAAGCGTCCAGTGTGCAATTTTTCGTCATTCATTGGAAATGCGGGGTGCCCCCTACACACATGTAAGGTAATATGCACGCATTGCTGCTGATGTGGCTGACGACGATGAAGAATGACGCCTGAGGCTTTTGCAATGGCTTCGACTGTTGAACGCCCCACTCGTTACGCAATTCACATTGTTTGATACCCGGTTATCACTTTGCAGTTCTGAAACGCTTTATTTTATTACACAAGTTGAGAAGATTCCTTACCCCTCATGAAAGCTGCATATGGTCAGTTGGCAACCGAGTTCACAAGTCCCGGCGTAGCTCAATGGTAGAGTACTGGGCTGTCACGCAGAGAGTGTGGCTTCAAATCCTATTCTGCCTCTCAGTATTCCTTTTGTTTATTTGTTTTATTATTCCTAATGATAGTGATTACGGACGCAAATTGTTTTGGCGGGCAACTACAGTGCCACAATGGACTCTAGTTCTGATCTGATAGCGGCTTTCGCTGTATTATGAGTGCTCGGTACTAACAGTGGTGTGTGTGTCGCTTAACAGTGGTGTGTGACAATCGTTGTGCTGAAACTGCCTTGGCATGGCTCATTTATCAGCAGTTAGTTGTGCATTCACGACTAGCGTCAGATCGCCGAGGCGGCCACAATTCTATGTTCATGCCATGGAAATTACAGGTGAGAAGAAAAATAGACCAAGTTTATTAGACCAAGCGGACAAGTGCATTGGAATCTCTCTGGAAGCGAGATGTGCGTCGATTGCCCCAAGTTTTCTGCAATGCTTCAAACTCTCATGGCATCCGTACAGTATACTTCACGCGCCATATGTTGCAACTGACTTCCTGTCTATCAGAAAATAAAAGAGGATTCCTTAACATGGCAACCTCGCCTTATCCATATTAATGTGCAACATTTCGACTAGCGACGTATTTTCACAAAGACAAAAAGTACAAAATCGCAAGAGTAAAGGACCATTATCACATAACTCAGGCATGAAGCTTACACGTTTCTTCTCATAAATAACTGTGCTCCCCTATGTTGACCCTCTAAATTATTCAAGATGAAAGAAAAATGCACAATTTTTTTAGGTTCTGAAATACATAGAGACCAAGCAACGAACATGGTACGATGCATAGTGTGCTGGCGCTGCGCAACGTTGTACATGAACACAATGATTGGTTTATGTTCCATGCAAGCGTTATACATACAATACTTTACCCCCTACCTTGCCTTTCTTTTCCTTTTTGTTCTCTCCTTCTTTGTAGTTTTCCAATACATCTACATCACGTTGGGGACATCCGTAGGAGAGTTAATTGCAATAGCACAGCTCCCCCAGGCTTGTCAGAAAAGCCATAATAATGAATCCAATTGCTCTTTGCAACACGCAACACTGAGTTTGTCGTATTTGAAAACATTGAAAATGCGTGAAAAATCAATCGGTGAGAGGCAGTCAACATTTTTTTCACTCTCACTCAGAACAATGCACACTTGGTTCATTTGACAACGCCGTAGTGGACAGTTTTTATTACCAAGAAAGATTTTAATTTCACAAAAATCAGGGTACACCAGCGCTTGTATTCCACTGTTATCTAGACTTGGTTTCCTCAGTCACGTCACTCCTAAAAGTGCAACGTCTGGTTTTTGGAGTCACCACGACGAAGATGCTTCTGTTTATTGTTTAAAAGTACTGCATGTTGCTAAGAGGCACTCAGTGTTCACATTTTTTCCTCCTCGCCCATAAAAAGCGTACTCTTATTGTGTTACGCTGGCGCATTGGCTTCGTTGAAATGCAAGTGGCTTTTTAGGCTGCTATAACCTTGATATACCGACACCTGAACGTACGAAGTTTTCGTGGCAGGCTAACATTCAACAATGCGCTTTGTTCGCTAGCGACGCTGCCGAATACGAAAAAATTGAAACCGCGAGGTAGAAAATGCTGCTGCCTTCACTTAGACACAAAGGGAAGGAGTAATGTTTTTAAAAGAAAGCTGACTAGGACTTAGAAGTCAACATAACTTTTTGGTTAGCAAGGAATATGATTATCGTAGACGGTGGCGCATTTTTCCTCGCGGTCGTTGCAGCAGGCACTTCTCGACAGGCCAGAAAGTAAGTTTTCTTGCTCCGCCAACGCAGGTGCGCCGAAAGTGTGTGCGTAGAAACTTGCGTCATCTTCTATTACTTTGGTAGACGGGCTGCAGTCCGATGGAAGGTTCCAACCTCTCACTGATTAGAACTGACACAGCGCTATTTATGTAACCAAGGCTTAAGTAAGTATAGCGAATATGAACGTTCTGCATGGGGTTTACGAATTTGTAACAATGACAAAGAATCGAGTGTGACGTGCACGAGCGTTTCTTGTATCCCCATGACCTCCTTGACAAACTTACGTCATAGATGTGCCGTTGCCGGAGCTAAATGAGTCCAATGTTTGCTTTCACACAGCGGGGCTTTGTTGGCTGTGACTACGCTTTCTCTAATTACAATCTCACCATTGACTACTACAGCTACCAGAAGCGTTCTTTCATTCAGTTATCATAGCCGTTAATTGTTGGGATGGAGATGTACAACATAGTGTCATTGTGAAAGCATTGATAATAAATGGTGCTATAGCCCCCAGATATTAAAAGATATTGTGTAAGCTCTTTTGTATCACTGTATAAAACATTAAACCACTTCGGCGAGGGTACACTTTACTGTCGTCTTATGCCGATTCATGTGACGGTCAAGGAGGCTTTTAAACTATCTTTATTGCGATAGCAATTATATGAACACTCTCAGCTGAATTTTGCGCCAGCGTCGGTGTCAACGTAGGCGTCACCATCACTCACCATATATGTACATGTATATACATATATCAGAATACAGGAAAAAAAAATCCAGAAAAAGACTCCGGCACGCTGAATTGAACTTAGGTCCCCTCAATCGTGAGTGCGAGGCGTTAACAACTGAGCCATGGAGGAGCAAGGAGCAAATCCTTGAACGTTCAAACGGCAAGCTATTTATATCTAACTCTAACTGCTGCTGACGACCATATCGGGGGGCAAAGGTTGGGAGGGGGGGCGGTACTTTTAGCATTACCAGCAAGATGGCGCAACGAGGGCGCGTAGCAACGTCATCACGACGGGGCGGCGCGCGTTCTCATCTTCCACGCTCACTTTGCCCCGCGAAGAGCAGGGGGTCGACGCTCACTCACGCACCCTTATCTCGTGGTGGGGAGAATCGTACGTCTTGGCTGGCCTTTGGATTTTATTGGAACAATTCTGTTGTATTTACAGAGCGCACAAAGGTCACTCTATTTGTTGCACAGTGTTCGTTTGCGAAAAGAGCGCATTTTACAGACACAGTGAAGCAACAACTGAGACGCTTATTCACGTTTATCTGCACTTGAGAGTACGTTTCGTGTGTCGTTTGTGCGTGACAAACGCGAAGCACCTTTCAATCTGCTGGCCATTTTGCGCGTGACTTTTCAATTTGTTACTATTGCGATCGTTGCTTTGCCTTTGCGGCAAAGCTGTGACTATTTTTATTCCTAATTTTTTGCATGGGCATGCAACTTCATGAATAAAATAAGGAAGAACCAAGCAGTATTTTATATTATTTATTGAAGTCTTGTGATGAATTATGAGAAATTTGAGTAATTGTAATTAATTACTCTGAGTGCCTGCTATTTCTATTGGGCATGGCATTAGAACGTCCAACTGGTGGTACAAAGTGCGCATTGCGTTTACCAAAGTTTCTCGACCTACAAAGTGCCACAGAACATGATATCCACAATTTAGACATTGCAAACTATTGACCATGCACTACCTTGTTTTTAGTGTTTTACCAATATATAGATAAACCTGAATCACAGAAATAAAATTTTCTTCTTCGTCATATGTTCTGTTGGGGCCATTATGTCACTGAGTAGGGTTTCGACCTTTAGGCTATCATTTTTGGCACTCTGTTTTTTAAGCATATCTGTTTTGTACTTGTTCTTATTGGGTTTCCTTAGCTTCGCAAAGTTAAGAAAACCACATTTCAAACGCTGACATGTTGATGCGGCATCGTAGCACGACATCAAGGAGCGACCGTTGTATCTACCTGTAGGACCTTGAGTCGCTTTTCAGCGATAAAGTGTTTTATGCCACAGTTTTAGATCAAGTGTATAGGCTACAGACATACGTCAGCAAAAATTAACGCTACGAGATGAAAACGAAAGAAATTGGAAGAAAAAGTTGCGTTCACAGGAGTCGAGCCGATCACCTCCCGACCCGTGAAAGTAGCTAGCAGGCGTTTAACAAACTGCCCTACCGCCAAACCTTTTTTGTCTTTATCGCAGCATGTAATAATCAAACAAAAGCAAACACATCCTCATTATAGTTTAACGTCATGTTCTAGATTTAAGAAACGTATGCCACATGTCAAAAACTTTTAAAATGGCTTAAGATTACACTGGTTTTCCCTAACCTTTATAAGTTCATTATCGTAACGCAGTCATGCGAAATCATGCTGCAAGTTATGCTTTTGCACTACCGCCAAACACATTAAAGAGGCCGCACACTTTAAGAAAAAGAACGAATATGTGTGACTCTTTTCAGAGAGTTGTGATTTGCCACGTATACAACTTTATTTAAAAAGGCATGGTGACTCTCATGATGGATCATAGACGGAGCAATCTTGAACATTCTCCAGACCCTCTTAGGAAGACTTATTGATATGATTGATTGATATGTGGGGTTTAATGTCCCAAAACCACCATATGATTATGAGAGACACCGTAGTGAAGGGCTCCGGAAATTTCGACCACCTGGGTCTCTTTAACCTGCACCCGAGTTTGTGCACACGGGCCAACAACATTTCCGCCTCCATTGGAAATGCAGCCACCGCAGCCGGCATTTGATACCGCGACCTGCAGGTCAGCAGCCGAGTACCTTAGCCACTAGACCAACGCGGTGGGACATCCTCATAAGAAAAGTGGAAGGACTTTCATTCGAGGGATCACATTACCACTTCTTAAAGAGAGAGAGGAATCTTACCAGCAACACTCTACGTGGATCAGACGACACCCACAGAAACATTAGGTGATTCCACAGCTATTTTAGGCTACTCAATTGACCCATGCTTTACTTTTGTGCTATTACTGCTGTAAAACGTAAAGCATTTATTTTTTACATTTTAAACAACTACAATTTGGCATGTTTTGACCAGCGACCGCAAAGTAAAGACGAGTGTAATTTCAACTATATTTCAATAAAAGTCGTCTGAAGTCGGCACACATTTTTCAGCAGGGTATACCATAGAAACCGCGGAAAAAAATGGTCTGTGATTTCCAATGAAGCTAGTAGTATACTCCTAATTTACGTGCCTCTAAGAGTATAACCAACCTAACGGTGTAACTGTGATGTCCATAGCGTCTTCTAGTGCTAAACAAAATGCAGATATTGGCATCATGTTTCCATATGTATTCCATATGAATATAAATAAATCAAGGAGCCATTGAGGTTTGACAAGACTTACATTTGTGAATCGATATGTAGTCGCTCTTCTTCAACGTGAGCAGCCATTAAAAATAATACGTGAAAAGCAGAACGCAATATTATGATCAGAAAATACAATAGTGGTAAGAGTTCGGTACACGTACAAAATGAGTAGCTTACAAAGACACAATGACGGCTCAGAACAAATGCAAGCAGGCATGGTAATAAACCATGTTTTTTGCCGTTATCCTGCAAAAAAAACTTGCAAGTATTAGCTTTCGTAACACGTCACTTGGTGACAATCGCGCAGAAGAAGAATCGTACAAGAGAAGGCGGGAACCTGGATTCGCAATGACGCTGGTTACGCACGAATGAAAGCTCTTCTTTTGTGATCAATCGCTTCAAAATTCACCTTCATAATAACCGCGGCTTCGCGCTGGGATATTCCGACACTCAAGCGCATTATCTGGCAACCAGTGACATGCCGTGAGCGGTTGCTGACCGCGCGTTCTACAAACGCTAGTCGTCCTCAAATACTCAAACACTTGAACGTACGAGCACCCAAACGACACCCACAGTGCGCATGCCGTCTACGTAGACATCAGGCGTGGCACATGCTATAACTGCCGCACATAGCTCCGTAAACTCACTCCACTCGATTCTCTTGTAACGCCACACATTGTAGTCAATGAAGGCAGATCACGGAAACAGCGAACATGAACGAGGGAAAAAAAAGCGCATTGCGGCAACCGCAACAATGCACTCCGTCTAAAATTTTCAGCTTTTCACGTTACCGGTGAGGCGTGTCCAAAATTGAGTGACAAATACTTACGTGGTGGAAGTGTCACACTGCATCAGCACCTGAACATTTAGTCTTTAAAGCAACAAAAACCAATATTAGTTGTGTATTTAGCACCTACAGAAGCAGTACACTGCCCGTTAACAGGCGCACGTTTTTTGTGTGCGCAATTCGATGAGTATACTGCCCTCCAAGCATCACTTCGATCACGGAGCCTCGAGTGACCGTCACCGAAAGGCGAGTATTCGCTCGAGCACGAAGCTCACAACAGTACAAGACATGCAACCTGCGTAACGAATACAGCGCAATCCCCCCCTCCTCTCCAAAAAAATGGGAAGACTGGGAGAGGAAGCCTCTTTGTGTCTATCCGGATCCGTGGGTGAGCGAACGAGCCACGGCACGGGGCGCGTGGTGCCACCACACTGGCGCCGAACGGCAAACACGCGATATGTATGGCGTACACGGCGTCACCCTCATCATGGAAACTATAGTGAACTACTTCACTATAGCGGAAGCCCATTGAAACGGGCCTCACGAGAGTGCTGTGGCTCGCCTGAAAACGCTAACCCTCTTTTTCTGCTTCGACTTTCTAAAAATTGTCAATTAGATACCCGAAGAGTGGCACGATGCCGTGCCCTCTTTAGACCGTTTTTTTTTTCTTAAAGTGCACTCATGTGTCTTTTCTCTAACTTGTCGAAATAAATTATTGGGTTAGTTGCTGATTTTATAACAATTTTCACTCACACTATTCGTGGTTGGCGTGGCGGTGTCGCCGTCTGAAATCGGTACACTCACTCAAAGCGGTGCACTCATTCAATGTGGTGATTCAAATAGTTTTTCATTAACCAGCCCCGACGGTTGAGCCCCAAAACAACAAAGGTTTAAAACAGCTAGGCCATTCTTCTTTTTTCAATCTCTAAAGTTTTCTGCACACAGCGAAATTTCTTACAAGACTACCTATGGTATAATATAAATCCGTTATTGGTCACTTTTTACGATGCTGAAGTTGTATCACGTTATTAAGCTCTCTCTTTTATCTTGTATTAACTGGAGGGGGGACTACAACTGCTTGCAGCTTCATGAGAAACAACAGATGCAAATGTTATGTTTGCGCAAATTGTTTTTGTAGATGTGGATATTGACAAAATGTGACTTCAAGTTACGTGGACTAACCGATACTTCTGCCCTCCGGATGGTTCGCGGCGCACGAGCCTGTGTGGCCTAGCTGCGCACGACCCGTGTTGGAAAAAAAATAGTGAGGAGAAGGAACCAGAAGTGAATCCTCGGGAGCACAAGGAGATTAAGTTTTAGCTGTGTTATTATTTTCGGGCACAAGTTCACCCTGCCTACGTTTGTCTATTAAACGTGTTCATTGAACTGTGCGTTACAAATTTGGTGGAGGTGCGGGGTACGATTCCAAGCCCCTATCGAGTGAGGGAGCACAATCCAGAACCACAGTGATTTGGACCCAACGAGCTGACGGCCTGTTCATCAGCGCTGCAGTCGACGCCTACGTGGTGAGGGTCCTGAATTTTCACCTTTATCGACTTCCCTTAAAACCTCAACGGCTGTGAACGGGTACGCAGCTGACATGACAGCTCAGGTCACTCTAGCCAACATTGTAGTGAACCGGCCAATGCTACCAAAGGCTTTCCACGGCGAAAGCTACGAGGACGGGGAAGTCTGGCTTGAACCATTTGAACACGTCGCAAATGCTGACGGACATGGGGAAGAGCGCAAACTTAGAAGTGTTTACTCCGCTATGGAAGATAGCGCACGAACGTGGTAATACAACCACGAAGCTGCTGTCTGGTCGTGGAATTACTTACTATGGGAGCTGCTCGCTGCTTTCTCGAACACAGACCACGAAAAGAGAGCTGAAGCTGCGCTCCAGACAAGAAATCAGGGCAATATTAAAAGTGTCGCCATGTATGTGGAAGATATGTCTCGCCTATTCCGCCGAGTGGATCCAAATATTAGCGAAGACAGGAAGCTGCGCATCTGATGCGAGGCGGGAAGCAAAAACTCTTTGCCGGACAAATTTGGAGCCCACCGTGCACCGTCGCCGAGTTTTGTTCCGAAGTGACTATATGATGGAAAGGACGCTACAGTTGCGACCAAGGTTATACAACCGGAATGTGATCATCACTTTCCTGGACATGCTGCCACTAGTCTTCGGGAACAACATGGAAGCACTACGCGAGCTAGTGTGGTCAGTTGTGTGAGGAGAGCTCCAAAAGCAGCGCCTTGACTAGAACGCTCCAATGCTTTCGTTTCTGGCTGACGTGAGCCGTGAGGAGGTCAGGTAGGTGGTACTCGAACCTTAGAGCAACGAACAGCGAGAACCACCGCTACAACAGCTGACAAGAATGACGTATACTCATGTGCTACTGCGAGGACTTCCAGGACGTGCGGACGTCGCAGCGGCTACACCTATGCAGTACCCGATACCGCCGAGCACCCTGTAGCCAATGCTCGAGAGTAGACTCAGGAACGGCGATGTCTGGTGCACTCCTGGCAAGATACCGCTTTGTTACTTTTGTAGGGAGGCTGGTCGGCTCTACTTAACCTGCGACTACCGCCAGGCAGGACTACGTGGTTTTTTTGTCAATGCACCTCGACCACGAAATGGTGAGTGCCCCTTCAAAATTGAAGAATACGTGTCGAGTCGTCAAAGTTCAAGTGACTCCCAACGACATTAACCCCGAACAGCGATCACGGGGAGGTACAAATTGCCTAGCCCCCTACCTTCAGCAAGCTCCCCAAGGTCTCGTTCCTCAAGTCCGCGTCGGGGGAACTGGAGTCATTGACCTGTGGATGCAAGGGCACTGTCGACGACGCTGATGCAGAAAAACTAATGCGAAAAGACAGCGTTTGTAACACCAGATGGTTTATATGAGTTCAGGGTACTACCTAATGGCCCTTGTTCAGCATCCGTCACATTCTAACAGATGATGGACACGGTGCTGTGCGGTCTGAAAGGGCAGTCGTGCCTGGTTTATCTCGAAAATGTTGTAGTCTTTTCTGCTACCTTCGAGCAACAATTGCAAAGGCTCCGGGTCATGCTCACTGCTATCAAGTCGGCGGACTTGACGATAAAACCACAGAAATGTCATCTCGACTTCCGCGAGCTCCTTTTTCTCGGCTATGTCATCAGTGCACAAGGCGTCCGCCCAGACCCTGCAAAATCTCAGGCCGTAGCGAAATTTCCGAAGCCAACACACAAGAAGGCTGTTAGGCGATTTTTAGGTCTCTGCACCCATTATCGATGGTCAGTCAGTCAGTCAAGAACGTTATTAAATTATCCTGAGGAGTTTAAGCCACCAGGATGTCCACGAGCAACACTCTAGCAGCCGCTATTGTAAGCGGCGCCCGAGTCGGGGTGGGAACTAGGTGGCGTTCCGCCAGTTCTAGGGCCCTCTGGACTGCCTTTTGTTGTTATCTGAGACTAGGGCTCCTGAGTGCTTCTTCCCAGTCGGACTCACTGGTGAGAGGTCCTCGAGGTAACGCGGGACATTGGCAGAGCACTTCTGAGCTGTCTGGGCATTGTGAATATATGTCTCAGTTGTAACGGCTGAGTCGGCTCCGTGATTGGTACGTACTCGTTTGTAGCATGTGAAAAACTACCTCTTGCGCTTGTTCGAGCTTTGCATGTAGTAAAGGGTATTGGCTTCTTTTGCTTCGGTAGCAGGAGGTAATTTCGTTAAAGGTGAGTAAAATATCAATAAGCTGTTCGTCTGGGCCCAGCTTTTCGGTGGCTGATTGATCGTCGCAGCGGGTCAGTTCTCGCGCTCGATCATGAGCCATTTCTTTGAGGTTGGGTTGCTGTGGGTGTGCCTCTTTGCCCATGTGGTCAAGAAACCAAGAGAGGTAGTGCAAGCCCATGCAATTGCGTGTTTGTAGAATGTGGGCTGCTTCTCGAGCGATGTTGCCGCTTTCGTGAGCCTGAGTGGCAGCCCGAAAGTTTGTGAAGAAATGGGTGTGTGAGGGGTCGACCATCGCTAAAGCTATAGCAACCTGCTCGGCTATGGCGCTCGTTGCTAGCCTAACCGAGGCGACTGAGCGTAAGGCTCCGTCGCCATCTACTACCGCTAGTGTGAAGGTGGAGGAGTTATTGTATTGTGCCGCATCGATGAAGACAGTAGAGTTACGATTCGGAGTGGTACGGTTGAGGATCGCGCGAGCGTGGGCCAGGCATCTGCCTTTGTTGTGCTGCGGGTGAACATTTCGCGGAAATGGGTTTAACGTGTAGGTAGCGCGAACAGCTCTAGGGAGGGTTACTGCGCGTTCAAGGTAGGGATGTGGGGACATGCCAGCCTCACTAAGAAGTTGGCGGCCTGCCTTGAAGGAGGAGAGGGAACCACTTGGGCCGTGGTTTGGGCCTCGATCACTTTATCGATGTTTTTGTGCATTCCCAGTTAGTCGAGACGGGAAGTATTCGTGTTTGAGGTAAACGAAGGACTTTTTTAATGATTTTGCGCATGAGCGTGTTTAGTTTTATCTTTTCCACTTTCGTCCAGTTGTGGGCATAGGCGACGTAATTTATACGGATTATCAGGAACGCATGGTATGCGCGCCGAAGGTTGGCTTCTCCAAGGCCTCTTTTGTGACGTGAGACTCGCTGAATCAGTCGGAGCATGTTTTTCGTTTTTTGCTGCGATGTGTGTTATCGTTCATGCATGGCAAACAGTGGCCTCGATTAGGAGGCCGAGATTGCGTGGAGAGTCTACGCGGAGTATTCGTTGCCCGCCTTTGAATTTTAGCGCGATAAGTAGTTCATATAAGAGCATTAAATTAGGAATGCCTTGGCGAGATGGCCGGTATAGCAGCAACTCTGATTTCGTAGGCGACAGTCGCATTCCAGTGTTTTTGAGGTAGGCTTCCGTGGTATCGGGAGTGGTTTAAAGGGCCTGCTCTAACTCCGCCAAGGAGCCTCCCGGGCACCAGATGGTGATATTATGTGTGTATATAGCATGGTTATGCTAGGAATGTCGCGGAGCTGTCAGACAGTCCCTTCATTACGATGTTAAAAAGGAGTGGAGAAATGACTGTCCCATGTGGTGTTCCGTTGGAACCTTATGTATGCGGGTCGGATGTAAGTTGCGATATTCGAATATTGGCCTTTCGGTCTTGTAGGTAAGAACGAATGCCGTGAATCTTTTACCGAGACCAAGGCTGGCAATGGATTCCAGTATAACACAGTGGGAGACAATGTCGAATGCTTTATTGAGGTCTAGGACGAGTATGCCACAGACATTTCCCGTTTTTGAGTCGAAGATCTGTTTCTTTAGTAATAGCATGACGTCTTGTCTTGATAAGAGGGATAAGTTATCGAGGGTTCGTTAAAACTTTTTTACAAATCGCTGAACCACTGACCCAGCTGACGAAAGAGGAAATGCCTTTTGTATAACTTGCTGAACAAGAGGCTGTCTGCAGTGAACTGCGGAAGTGTCTTCAAAGCCATCCTATTCTGGCGTATTTTGACGAAGAAGTGGAAACCGATATCTACACGGATTCGAGCAATTTAGGTCTTGGGGCCATGCTTATCCAATGGCAAAATGGTCAAGAACAAGTCATTGCGTATGCCAGTCACACTCTTTCGAAAGCTGAGGTGAACAACTCTGCGACCGAGAAAGAATCTCTTGCCGTGGTATGGACTATCAGCAAGTTTCCACCATAATTATATGGTAGGCCTTTTCGAGCTATAAGCTACGAATATTCGCTATGCTGACTGGCTAATCTCGAGGACCCAGGTGGATGGCTTGCACGAAGGAGCCTGCGATTACAGGAGTACTATCTCACGCTTGTGTAAAAGTCAGGTCGCAAGAACAGTTATGTGGATTGCTTGTCATGTGCTCTGATTGAACCACCTGCTTCTGCTTCCACCAATGACGGTGAATATTTTGTTTTCTTGGGAGCTGTGACACCGTCAAAGTTGGCACATCATCAGCGATTCAACCCTGAGCTACTCCTCTTGATCAAGTACTTTGAAAAACAGTCTGTCGATGTTCCACGACCTTTTGGCCGCGGCTTCTCAGCGTTCGTCCTACGAAACAACATACAAGAAACAACAATGCAGCAATATTCCTGTTTGTCGTCCCTTCACATTTGCGACCAGAGATTTTGGAGGCTTGCCACTACAATTCATCAGTTGGACATTTTGGGGTAAACAGAACGTTAGCCCGCATCTACACTAAATACTAGTGGCTGAAGCTGCTTAGCTCTGTACGACACTATGTCAAAACTTGCCGGAACTGCCAAAGACGTAAACCCCACCGCTAAAACCAGCAGGTCTCTTTCAACCGATAGAACCACCAGAGGCCCTATTCACACAAGACGGAATGGACCTACTGGGCCCATTTCCTACGTCGTCATCGAAAAAAAACAGTGGATAACAGTTGCGACCAACTATCTAACCCGATATGCTAAGACAGCGACTCTGGGTAGAGGATCAGCATTGAAGTAGCCGAATTCTTCGTCTCCAACATAGTACTGCAGCACGGGGCTCCAAGCGCATTGATCATGGACCATGGAACTGCATTTACGGCCAACCTGATAAAATGTATTATGAAATTTGCGCACGCCAGTCATACGAAAATGACGGCATATCATCCTCAAGTGAATGATCTTACCGAACGATTTAAGAGAACGCTGGAATATGTTATCAATGTACACGTATATAGAACAGCGTACTTGAGATAAAATATTACCCTGTGCAACATACGCCTATAACACCGCGATGCAAGATACAACACGGATGACGCCATTCCAGCTTATTTTTGGCCGGCTAGTAACGACACCTTTAGATGCATTGTTAACTATTGACGAGACGTCCGAGAATGACTAGGACGTTCAGGACTACATACAAAGAGCAGAAGAAGTCAGGCAGCTGGCAATATACCGCATTCTTCAACAGGAGAAAACTGACATGCGCCGATACAATCTGCGAAGAAGGGACGTCCAGTACGCACCAGAAGATAGAGTATGGGTGTGGATTCATTCATTCAGTGTTTATTCAATCAACGTAATACAAAAACATGGTTACAAAAGTATTTGGACCATTAGCCTGTGTGGCTAGTCAGTGGTCCAATCTATTACATGATTATTTTATTACATGTCAGGAGCAGAGGTGCAGTTAATATGATTATGAATCTATACACAAAATCAATGACAGGGTAGCTTTTAAGGTATATTTTATGGAATTAAATACACATGACAGTAAATGCTAAATTGCTGCAAAATACTTTTAATACACAAGTGATAAAGAACTAAAGGCATACATTGTAACAATACAGAAGATAGTGGTACCACAAAACATTTGGCACAATTTGTGCACAAAAACTGACTGCGTTGAAGAATCAATACAATCGAATTCACTTCAGAACTAGAAACAAAAAGAAGGAAAGAAATAGAACTATGCCAGATGAGTCATAAAAAAGTGTGGACGTGAGCATAACTTTGGTTAAGAACATAAAAAACTTACAAAATGCATTTTACAAGTGAATTTAAAGTTGCGGGCAAGTTTAATTTCAAGTGGAATTGTGTTCCAGATTTTAGCACCAGTGAATTGTATTAACCGTTCGCCATATACATTCCTACAAGTAGGGAGGTTGAAGTTGCCATTGCCTGCATGCCTTGTGTTACGGGTCGGTGTAGAAAACGCACTCACAGGTAGTGGAAAATTGGTGTTAATGATAGAATTTATCAACACCGCGGTTTTATAATTTCGCTGAGACGTGAAAGGCAGTATCTGAGTAGATGAAAACAAATCTGAGCTTGGGCAACAAGAGGACGATGCCGTAATAATTCTTAAGGCGCGTTTTTGCAATCGTATGATCGGTGCTATATACGTTAGATAAGTAAAGCCCCATATTTCGCTACAATAACTGAGTTGAGAGTGAAATATAGAGAAGTATAATGATCGTAGCACATTATATGAAAAGTAACATTTGGCTTTAATGAGCGTGAAGCATGCGAAAGCAAGCTTCACGCTGTAAGCAAGCTTCACGCCGAAAGCAAGCTTCACGCGATTGCTGTAAGAATAGGTGAACTGTCAGAAAAACTGCTTCGCCGCTATTTCGGTCCATACAGAGTGCTCCGCCGTGTAGGCTCGCACAACTACGAAGTTATGCCAGAAGGACAGGATATTAATCCCGACGGCGGCATCGCACGGAAACTGTGCATGTTGTCAAGAAGAAACCTTATCACGACAGCCAATGAAACGCCGAGGACACAACGTTGTTTGACGTTAACGACATCCACGACGAGGGTTTGTGAATGACTGCCATGCAACCAGTTCAACACAAGCATCATGACGATGCACTCTGGAAAGAGGGGCAATGACACAATGTGACTTCAAGGTTCGCGCGCTAGCCGATACTTGTGCCCTCTAGATGGTTTGCGACACACGAGCCTGCGGGGCCCAGCTGCGCGCGAACCGTGTTGAAAAAAAGAACGTGGAGAAAGAAGCAGAAATGAATCCTCGGGACTGCTAGGAGATTCATTTCTAGCTGTGTTATTATTCTCGGGCACAAGTTCGCCCTGCCTACGTTTGTCTATTAAAAGTGCTCATTGAACTGTGCGTTAAAATGTAAACACCCACCACTACTTCCTTTCCGTGCGCAGGCCGGTTTGTGATAACAGGTTGATCTGTTTCTATACATCCTTAGCTGTATTTGTGTTTGGTTGAAAATTGTACAGTTTTAGTGTCGCCATTTCATTCAAAGTCAGCCGCCAAAACCTAAAATGTATACGTTAGTGAGCATTTTATTCGAACCTACAGTTGCAAAATATTAGGAAGGCCCTAGTGATTACTGTATACGAGCTTTCCTTAGTTTTAACGGAACCTACACCAATATACCGTTTCGAAAAGTAAACATTTATTCTTCCTCCTCGCATTGATTCTATTTGGAGTCAATTAAGACTGGCTTTAGTTGTCTTTGGTGAAAGTTTTTGAAAACTTATTGCAAATAAAATGTTGTGGTCTCCTATGACTCTTTTATAATTGGCCTACTTACTATAGAAAAACTATTCGAACAGTATGTGATCCCTATTTGTATGCGATTTTTGTCATCACTATTCAATTTGTATTCGAGTTCAAAATTCACTGTTTGCATAATGCTATTATTTACTGCTATAATTATTACCTTTCATTTCGACCCCATTTAAACCCAGGTCTTTCATCGGTACTACCTTGTTGTCTACATGCGGACTTTCTTGGGGATCGCGTTATTACCTTGCCTGATCGGTGAGCATGCTTTACTGCACAATACTCGTGTGAAAGTGGTACTCACATGGCATTCTCAAGGTAAAGTTGTCCTAATTTTATGTAATGAGTCATTGTTTTGGAGTTCACTAAGGTGAAAAGGTGGGCGTGTTAGTATTCCACTTTTAAGAATGGTAAGAGTGCACTGAATACGAATACACAAAGAAAGGACACACGCACGCATAGCGCTACATTTAACATTACTACGCATCATGACGGACATCAAAAAAATTAAATACCTTCTTCGTCAGCGTGATAGAAGGCATACTAACACACTTGTCACCCAACTTTTCAATCTCTCCTGCCTCTATTACCTCGCGTGTAAGCGGATTCCTATTTCTTGACAAAACCCCGCACGTGTCGAACAGGGGCATACAACCAAACTTCTTACAATGTATTGCTAAGAACCCACCTGCCCCGTTTTTTTTTTACATTGTAATGATGCTCACGCAGACGGTCATTCAAGCAACGACCGGTTTGTCCGACATAGCAGCGACCACAAGATAGCAGCAGGCAATACACGGCACATACAGCGCAATCAACAAACTAAATTTTGTGATTAGTTTTGCACACCCGATTTTCGTTTGCATTTCTCGTTGTAATCTCGCACAACCTTTCCAACTTGTTTGGCGCTGAAAAGAGCACGCGCACTTTGGCCCGCTGGGCAATCTTTTTGAGATTATGTGGACCGCGTGTACGAAAGGTAACACCCTTGTGCGATTCCCTTGCTCAAATAATCTCGCCGCATTTCGGTTTTTGTTTTTGCTGTCCTTCAAGATACATTTAACTACGTAGACAAGCAAAGCCTGGGGAAACCCGGCTTCCAGCAACCTCTTTCTTTGCTGATCTAAACTGAATTGGACCATATGGTGACACGACTTCGTTAGGGCATTCTTGAAGCAAAGCTTCGTAATCGCCCTCTTATCTAATTTGCAATGTGCTGAGTGGTAGAGAAGAAGGGGTTTACTTGCACGAGGTTTATAATGCCAGAAGGTATGATTGCAGTCGAACGACCGGCGAAGGTCCAGAAACCTCATGGTGCCATTCTGCGGAAGCTCATGCGTCACCCTAAGGGCTCAAGACAATCCTTGATTACTGGTAAAAGGCCATTGAACTCAGCAACTAGCCGCTCGGTAGGACAATCCACAAAAAACAAGAAATCATCTACATATCTAAATGTTCTAACTACCTTCGTACCGTTCAACCTTTCCCACAGCTTTAAACAAAGCTCAGCTAAAAACAAGTCACTCAGTCGGGCAGCCAGGAAAGAACCAATGCAGATGCCTCTTTTCTGCAGCTGTGAACAATCCTCCCATAAAATAAAGATAGAGTTAAGGTAGCCCGTCAGATGTTCTAAGAAATGCCCACATGAAAGACCAACCTTGTTTTGAAATCTAATTACACCATACTCATCAATGACTTTTTCAACAGAACCTAACAAATCTTAATGAGGAATAGAGTAAAACAAACCTTTACGTCAATAGAAAAGGCCTGGAGGCGTACGTCATGATTGACATTCATAAAGTTAATAACCTCTCCCGAATTTCTGACAAGGAAAGGGTCACAGATTGGTAAAATATCGAGGTTTGCTTGCAGAAACAACGCTACTTGCGTTTGCCAAGTGTCACATTCAGAGATTATAACTCTTAATGGCACACCTACTTTATGTGTCTTTGCCGTGAAAAACACTGTTAAACAATCGCGCGTTTCCTTCTCAATACTGCTGACCAGTTTATCTAGCTTCAACCGCTTACACAGTTTCTTAACCTCACTTCTTATTTTTGAAAGACACGCATTACTGCGACTGTCAAAGACCACAGAGATGGCTTCGCCAGCCTTTTCTTGATACTGAACAGAGGAGAATACAGCGAATCCTCCCTCTTTGTCCGCAGGCAACACACACCACGCATTATCCACCAAATAGAAGCCAGCACGCTTAATAGAAAGTTTTGAATCGGGCATCTTGCATCGAGAGACGACGTAAACACCTGCTGAGACAATGCGGCGTGCTTCCTCTTCTGGCACATCCTTGGAGATGTGTCTAACGAAGGACAACAATTCATGGCGTGACTGTTTAGTTTCGACCGCAAACTTCGGTCCTAGAGAGAGGACCTTCTTGAGTGGTTCTGGTAGATACACACCCTCAGACATGTGAAGAGGATTTGTGAGTGCAGGATTTTTCGCAGGAAGACGCGTTCGGAGATACGCCAGCTCCCACTGCCATAAGAAATCAGTAGTCCTGTTGATCAGCTTGAGGTACTCCTGAAGAACTTTTCTGAAAGTTCCAGCCTTTTGTTCGCCTTGAATTTGTAGCTCCAGATACTGGCGGTGCAACCACACTTGCCTTTGCCATTCAGACTTGAGTATCTTGCAAATCCTCGAAGAATGTTCAGTCGAACAGAGTACTGAGCTCAAGTGGTATCGCCTTATTGCGAACACAGAACGTAAGCGAGCGGCATTTGCACTCCATGGCAGAAATTAATGCAACAGTAGCACTTGGGTCACGAAGAAAACTTAGGATAGGGCCCGTTGTACTAAAAATGAAGTTCACCAAGTTGGAAAGGTGGGCGTTTTGGTATTCCATGTCTAAGAAGGGTAAGAGCGCACTGAATACGAATACACAAAGAAAGGACACACACACACACACACACACACACACACACACACACACACACACACGCGCGCGCACACACACACACACACACACACACACACACACACACACACACACACATAGCGCTACTTTTAACAGTTTATTTTGGTGATCACAACACTACTTATAGGGCACAATGATGAGCACAACTCCTGCGCAGAAGTAACCGCAACATTACTACGCATCATAACGGACACTAAGGAAATCAAATCCCTTCTTCGTCAGCGCGATAGAAGGCATACTAACACACTTGTCACCCAATTTTTCAATCTCTCCTGCCTCTATTATCTGGCATGTAAGCTGATTCCTATTTCTTGACAAAACACGCACACGTGTCGAACAGGGGAATACAACCACACTTCTTACAGTGTGTTGCTAAGAGCCCACCTGCCCCGTTTTTTTACATTGTAATGATGCTCATGCAGCCGGTCATTCAAGCAACGACAAGTTTGTCCGACGTAGTAGCGATCACAAGACAGCAGCAGGCAATACACGGCACACTCAGCGCAATAAACAAACTTAATTTTGTGATTAGTTTTGCACCCCCGATTTTCGTTTGCATTTCTCGTCGTAATATTGCACAACCTTTCCAACTTGTTTGGCGCTGAAAAGAGTACGCGCACTTTGGCCCGCTGGGAAATCTTTTTGAGATTGTGTGAAACCGCGTGTACTTAAGTTAACACCCTTGTGTGATTCCCTTGCTGAATTACTCTCAAAGTAGGCAAACTGACTCATAAGTGAACTCACTCAGGAGGAGGAGGAAGGGAAGAAATGAAAGGCAGGGAGGTCAACCAGACGCACGTCCGGTTTGATACCCTGCACTGGGGGAAGGGGTGAGGGGATTAAAGGAGAAGAGAGAGAGAAGTGAAGGGCAACGTGTGTGTAGATGTGACCTTGTCCATTGCACGCTTATAAGCGGTCGCGTAGTCCAGTCGTCTTTAGAAAACTTAGCAATGCCCGCGTCGCTTTGCTGGCCTGCGACGCGTAGAGCCTTGAACCAAGGATCTTCTCTTCTAAAAAAGGTCTACCGTCTAGTGTCTCAAACGTTTCGCGTAGCAAGTTGCGTTCGCTCGCAAAACGTTCACATGAACACAGCAGATGTTCTATTGTCTCGTCCGTGTCGCACGATTCACATCGGGGGCTATCCGTCATTCCTATGTGAAAGGAGTACGCCTTCGTAAAAGCTACTCCTAACCAGAGGCGGCACAGTAAAGTTGCATCCTGGCGGGAAGGGCTGATAGAACTTGAAGCTTTATCGAAGGGTCCAATTTGTGTAGGCGGCAGTTCCCGACACTGGGGTCGCCCAGCCATGTTTCCGACATAGTGTTAGCGAACTAGTGAAGGACTCTTGCAGCGTCGGTTCTCTACAATGGAATTGGGGTTGTCTGGGCGTCCGCGTGGGCGGATCGGGCAGCATTATCAGCAAGGTCATTACCGACAATACCACATTGTCCCGGTAACCACTGAAACATCACGTCATGTCCTTTCAATAAAACTTCGTGAAGCACTTCTCTTATTTCATTTACTAGTTGTTGATGCACCCTTTGTCGTAAAGCTGATTGCAAACTCTTAAGGGATGCCTTGGGGTCGCTGAACACAGCCCATTTTTGAGGTCGGGCTGCCGCGATATAAAGTATAGCAGCACATAAAGCGGCAAGCTCCGCTGCTGTGGATGTTGTTCCATGCAACAGTTTGAACTTTATAGTGACCTGGTACGTCGCGATGACAACAGCACTTGTGGAGCTGTCAGCCGAGACCGATCCATCGTTGTAAATGTGGATCCTCTGGCCGTATTTTTTGTTGAGTAGCTACAATGTCACCTGTCGTAGGACCACTGTTGAATGACGGCTCTTGTTCGTTATTCCCGGAATAGTGAGGCACACCTGTGGTTGTTGTAGGCACCATAGAGGTGACGCTGGTCTTGTTGCTGGAGTGAAACCAAAAGGAAGGCATTCTCTATGGGCAGAAATAATCTCTGAAAACATCGCTTGTGGTCTTTGAAGTGGCAACACTGCAACATGGTGACCAGGAACTCGGCAGAGGTGTCTTATGTGGGCTCTCAAATTGTCAGTGGTGATGTATGTTTCAATTGGGTGCTCTCTTGCGATCATAATTGCCCCGTAGGTTGAGGTTCATCGCGGCAAACCTAAGCACACGCGTAGTGCTTGTACTTGCAAACTTTCAAGGATGCGGATGTTCGTCTTGAACGTACTTGCCGGTAACGGCAAGCTGTAGCGCAAAAATCCAAGAAACAGTGCCCTGTATAGCTGCATCATTGACCTTATCGATGTGCCCCAAGATTTTCCGCAAAGGAACCGCATTATATGGACGAAGTAAGTTAGCCTTCTCTTCAGGTAATTACAGTGGGTACTCTACGAAAGGTCCCTGTCAATAATCACACCCAGGAAGCGATGGTTCTTCTAATATGGAATACTTTGTCTATTGATAGTAACGGGGTATCGTGACATGGCTCTGCGAGTAAACGCATCCGATGCACATTTCTCCGTTGAGACGCAAAGACCTTGCTTGCGGAGATATGAGCATGTCATGGTGGCAGCCTGCTGGAGTCTTGCACGTACTTGTAGACGCGTTACAGCCCAAGTCCATAGATAAATATAGTCAGCATATATGAATATTAGGATAGTACTGGATCAAATTTCACGAAGACCTACCATCACAAGGTTAAATAAAGTGGGACTTAAAACGCCACCCTGAGGGACCCCACGTGAGGTATAGTAATTGGCGGTAGGTCCATCTGTGGTTTGTACAAAAAAAGGACCTTCTCGTCAAATAATCCTGGATCAATTGGAACATCCGACCACCAATTCCGACAGCTTCCAATGAGTCTAGGATGGCTTCATGGGTGACGTTATAATAAGCCCGTTTGACGTCGAGGAAGAGTGCCAGTGGTATGCGCTTGAGGCTCTTCTGTTGCTGGATAAATGTTGTGAGATCAATCACGTTGTTAAAAGATGACCTACCTCGCCGAAAACCCGTCATGCAGTTTGGGTATACGTTGTAGCGCTCGAGGTACCATTCTAAGCGTGTAAGTATCATCCTTTGTAAGACTTTTTCTACGCAACTTGCGAGGGCAATAGGGCGAAATGATGTCGAATTAAATGGTGACTTTCCTAGTTTGAGTAGTGGCACAAGTCGACTTATCTTCCAATCCTGGGGAACAATGCCCGCCTGCCATGAGTGGTTGTAATAGCAAAACAACTGTCCTCTGGCCTCCTGTTGAAGGTTGGCTAGAGTGGCATAGGTGATGCCATCGGGTCCTGGTGAAGATTATCGTCGGGAAGCCGCGAAAGATGCGTCAAGTTCTTCTATAGTGAAAAGATTGTCCATTTCGGAGATGCGGGGTTCTGGGATAACACTCTTAACGGTGCCAGTGGACAAGGCGGACACACGAGCGATTCACGTACAAAACTCATTTGGCACTTCAAGTTGGGTGCGGCCTAAATGTAGGGCTAAAGCCAAGAAAGGATGTCTTTGTTGTGGAGTCGAGCGCAGGCCACGAATAGTGCTTCAGATGCGTGACAACGGCTTTCGGGGATCCAATGATTCGCAGAATTATTTCCAGCGTTCCTGTTCAAGTTTGTCCAAACGTCGTTTGACTTTTTTCTGTATGCGTCGTGCCAGCCTCGAGTCGCATATTGCTTTCGTCCGTCTGTATCTCCTTTCCGACCTTCGGCGAAGCGCACACAGTTTTTCCAGTTCAACGTCGAAATCTGAACGCTTGCCGGTGAACGGGAGGAGACAAGAAGCTTCGCTCATTGCCTCTTTGATGACATTCTCTAAGTACTGGTCAGGGTCTTCATGGCATGTATTTTCCATGAGTCGCTGAAATTTGTACCAATCAATTCTTCGTATTGTGGTCCTAGGAGAGGAGTTAGTAAGACCCCTTATTCGCATATAAGTTGGAATGTGGTAACTCCCATGCGTTTCGATGTCTGATAACCAGTGCACTTGCGACCGTAAGTTTCTGGATACCAGAGTCAAATTTAGGCAACTGCTGTCCGTAAGGCCCCGCAGGTATGTAGGACTGCCATCATTCAAGAAACATAGGTCGTGCTTGGAGGGGAATGACACAAGGTTTCTTCCTTTAGCGTTGATCATCGAGTTACCCCAGATTAAGCGATGTTCGTTGAAGTCTCCAGTTATAACCCACCGGCCCATAGTTGTTGTCAGTATGCCTCGTAGTCAGTCTTGTTCAAAGTGTCTGGATGGTCATATGTAGAAACCAATGAATGTGAAGGACACTTTTTTCTTTTTAACATGAAAGCAGACATATTGATTGTCATCATGCGGTTGAACTGCGTGATGCACATATGTGAAATCTGTGCGAATGTAAACAACCACCTTGCTGCGTTCCTCGCATGTTGAAGAAAAGAAAGATTCATACCCTGATAGTTTAGGAGGTTGTTGCACGTTTGGTTCACATATAACTATTACAGGAATATGATTCATGGATATATACTGACGGAATGAAGAGATGCGGTATCTCAGGCCTCTCGCGTTCCACTGCCTTATCGACGCTTGTCGGACCTCGTTGCGGAAGGAGGAAATTGGTCGAGCCATGGTTGCTACTGGAGACTTGCAAATACTGGACTTAGAGCATCCAGTACTTGTAGTGCACTCTGAGCGAGTGGAGACTTCAGACTGCTGCACAGCTTTCGCATGACATCCAGCAGTGTTCGTAACATTCTGATGACTTCTGTGTCCTCCTCAGGCAGCTTGTCAGCGGCGGGATAGAAGGGTGTGATTGTCGATGTCCACTTGGAATTTGCAGGTGGCTGTGATTTTGGCAATGAAGGCCAAACTGATTCATCTGCAATATTGCTGTTCATTGGTTTGTTGACCGTGCTGGCCGCCTTTGGTCTGGGAGGCAAGGGCGGTGGAAGAGAGAAGTGTGGTGGAGCGGCGCTGTCGATGCAGCGTCTGCGGCATTCTTAGATGAACTGCGGCGACGATGACGCCTTCTTCGGACGGTCCTGGCAGCCTCTCGATGCGACTAATTGTCTCTGACCATTTGTTTCAATACCGTTATTTCTCTTTGGATTTTGGGGCATTTTTGACGAAGCTGCATGTGACCCATGCCAATTCGAGCATTTGAGGGTAGTTGCTTCACATTCATCCGCAGAATGGGCTTCCGCGCAACGAGGACACACCGTCTTAATAGAGAGTTTTAGTCTTGCGGAATGGTGCTACGTACGCATCATGCAAGCGCCTTGCGTTACGTGTCGTCGTTTGCCACTAATCGGCTTCAAGTACGCCGTAGTACCCGCGTACGTAACGAGCGAGAAGCGTGTTGCGCCATCTGGTAGATCAAAATAGAAGCACGTGTTGTTGACAGCCAACGTGAGCCAATCCAAGTGTTATAGCCAGATTATGGCCATATTTTAAGCCACAGAGCCGGTCGGTGCTTGTGTTCGATGTCGCCATTTTCCAAAACGAAGTCTCGCGCTGTCGCGAACTTGTTCGAGAGCGGCGCGATCCCCTCATACGTACGCACGCACGCATCTCATGCGTGCGTACGTGGTGGCTGCGTACGTAATGCGATACGTGCGCGTTGTGGTCTGCGCATGCGCACTATGCAAAACATGGTGTCCTTACGTACGCAACGCCGCCACGTACGCAGCGCATGCAGTACTAAAACTCTGTATTTTCGCATACGCTTCTCACGTGGCCCAGTTTCATGCACTTATGACACTGTAAGGGCTTCGGTACGAAAGGTCGCACAGAATGCCGAAAATGGCCCACCTTTACGTGTGAATGAAGAAAGTTGCCCTTCAACATGATTTTTAAGCAGCGTGAGTTTCCCAAACGGACAACTTTTGCGATGACGCTGGCTTCATTTGCCGGTTTGACCAGAATATCGAAGTCGGAGCTGGGAGTGGCAGTATCCACATCGTAGATGACTCCAGTGACGACTTTAGAGCTCACAGGAACGTAGGAGCGAACTTTCAATCCCACCAGCTCATGGACGTTGCGCAGTATATTATGTGCCACAGCATGTAAAACGTCGATGGCCAATAAGTTCTTACGCGTGTTCACTCTGATGTCTGTGATCTCGTTTGGCACGAGTCCTTCCAGCATCACCGAAACAGATTGCCTGTTGAGGCGCTTCATGTTACCGTAAGGTACCTCAGGAACAAAAGGATAGTGTTTGTCGCGGATCTCTTTAGCACTCTGTTGTTCAACGTACTCGATGACGAAGATGTTCTGACGTTCCGCCTCTTCGCTTTACGGCTCAGCACCAGCTTAAAAGAGAGTTTTAGTACTGCGGAATGGTGCTACATGCGCATCACGCAAGCACCTTGCGTTACGTGGCGTTGTTTGCCACTAATCGGCTTTTAGTACGCCGTAGTACCCGCGTACGTAACGAGCGTGAAGCGTGTTGCGCCATCTGGTAGTTCAAAATAGAAGCACGTGTTGTTGACAGCCAATGTGAGCCAATCGAAGTGTTATAGCCAGATTATGGCCATATTTTGAGCCACAGAGCCGGTCGGTGCTTGCCTTCGATGCCGCCATTTTGCAAAACGAAGTCTCGCGCTGTCGCTAACTTGTTCGAGATTGGCGCGATCACCTCATACGTACGCACGCACGCACCTCATTCGTGCGTACGTACCGGCTGCGTACGTAACGCGATACGTGGGCGTTGCGGTCTGCGCATGCGCACTACGCAGAACGTGGCGTCCTTACGTACGCAACGCCGCCACGTACGCAGTGTACGCAGTACTAAAACTCTCTAAAATCTTCGTCGTCTGAAGGCTCTTCGCTGCTCATTGAGTAAACAAGAGCGCCCTCGCTGTCTTAGTCGCTGTAGAGTCCCGTACGCTTCCTGGATGCGGCCAGCGCCAAAGCCGCCGTACCTGGAGGACGTGCGTGGAGGTCCACGTCCATATCCGATGGACACGGATGTGATATTCGCGAAGTTCTCTTTTAACTAGGCAAAAAAAAAGAGAACACCTACTGAAACAGCGATCCGCTAAGCCTCACTCACTCACTCAGGCTCACTAAGACTTATATCTGGCTGAGAGTTTTAGTCTGAGTTAGCCTGGATGAGCAATATTTTGGGGGCTCAGAGTCTGAGTGAGTGAGGATAAAGAACATTCACGTGATACCGAGTCCAAGTGAAATCTAACCATGAAATTTACTTCTTGGGTTATTCTGAGTGAACTCCCGCTTTTATTTTCAGGCAAACGCTGTAGCAATTAAACTTGAGCATTACCGTCAGACTTTTATCGGCTTACGTTTATACTAGTCTATATCTCAAAGCATAGCATTCTGTGTGCCACCTGAATAATATTGATCCGAGGCATGAGTTCTGGGAGAGAGGTGCGATAACCCGCTTCCCATAACTAAGGCCTCTGATGAATACACTCTTCTATTTATTGCCACGCATACTTGCCCTTAACAGATCAATACACTCTGTCACGAAAATATTTTAATTAAAATATCTCGTGTGACTCGCGCATTTTACGGAAATGCACTTACTCAACTGAAAGCCCTAAAACTCATCTTTCAAGATACAAAATTAAAAGGCGTATTGTAGAGTACTTGTTACGAAAGATATAGGTAGAACTTTTGTTCTACTGAATACCACGAGATGAGTTAATGAGAAATGTGAGGATGGGTGTATGTCATTTTAATAATGAACACACATTTTTAGTTGCCATTAGGATCCTTTAAAATCATTTTTAGGGTTGTTCCACTGAAAATCCAGGTTTGTCCAACGATATTACTTGCAAAAGAAGGAAATCTGAATGGGTTCTAGAGTGGCAGCTGCTTTTTGCGCGATTTTTATGAGCTTTGAGGACATAAACTTGTAAGTTTTAAGAAGATTTGCGTGGATTGGGTAAAAAAATTCCCGTTAAGTTGGGAAAAATTTGGTTCTTTTTGACAGTATAGATTATCGTCGACACTCCGTGAATAGTGTGAATGGGTACCAAGAGAACGGCAGTGGTTTAAACTTCATGGTTTGCATGATAAATGATGGAGCTGTCCAGTTTCTAGATTTGAAACCAAAGTTTTCATCTACACACTCTTCTTGACGCTACCATTCACTATCGCTTAGGCCATCAATAAATTAAGCGTAAAACTACTAAAAAAATGAAGCAGGATATTGCCTTTTTCTGTGTTCGTTCTGCGTTGTAGAAATTTTACCAGAATGGGTTACAAATAGGCTTCAATGAAGATGCTCAAAGACTAAAGATTGCAGGATTTCCAGAGCACGTAATTTCCTAGCTTCCAAAAAGTAGCGTAAGCGTTTGCAGACGTATAAACACAAACTAAATGAGATGACGATCGCACAACCGGAACAAAAAAGTACACGGTGATACCTTACTCATTGTTTGGCACATGGTTTGAAGAGCACAGCAAAGAATATGGTGTGGATGTTGTCTTTTACACCGCACCTACGATTGATTTGTGCAGTTTAACGTCCCAAAACCACTATATGATTATGAGAGACGTCGTAGTGGAGGGCTCCGGAAATTTCGACCACCTGGGGTTCTTTAACGTGCACCCAGATCTGAGTACACGGGCCTACAACATTTCCGCCTCCATCGGAAATGCAGCCGCCACAGCCGGGATTTGATCCCACGACCTGCGGGTCAGCAGCCGAGTACCTTAGCCACTAGACCACCGTGGCGGGGCCACCGCACCTAAGCTTGAGTCAGTTTGTGAAAAGGCGCAGAACAGCCTTGCAAAACAGAGCAAAGACAACATTAGTGTTTCTGATAACAGCTGCGCAACCAACGATACTTTCCACCTCAGAGATTGTAAGGAGATAACTGTCTATAAATATTACTGTCACGTGGAAAGACACTGGCTAGAGTGATAGATGCGTAAACGTTCGCTTCAGGGAACACGAACGTTCCCTGTCAGAGACAGAGCAATTGCGTCAGACAAAAAGCCATTCCCTCTCGCCGCGCGTTGTTCAGAATGCGGCTGCGCACCTTTGTTTAGCGACACCATGATGCTGTCATACCATACAAAGCAGTTAGCAAGAGAATTAATTAGGGCATTTCATCTTCAAAGGGAAGGCGACAAGTGTGTCAGCCTTTCGTCCATCTCACTCAGAGCCACGAAATTTTCGAACCTATAGTAAGCACACACAAAATGTGTTACGCGAGTTTATCTGTATCACTTTGCACAGGGCCCTTTTGCTGGAATATGCATCGTCAAGATATTTACCTGTTTTTCCAGATACAGTTTAGTTGCGAGTCAGCGCCTGTTTCGTCCTCCTCTTTTTTCGTCTTCATCTCGTGCTCGCTGCTTCAAGCAAAATAGGAATTGACGCCATGATCGAAAAAAATAATTTTATGCCAATGGAATCATGCATCTACTCACTCAGGCTCACCGAGAATAATGTTAAGCTGTGCGGCCGAGTTCAGTGAGAAAATGTTTAGTGAGTCTAACTACAGCAGAAACCACTTGAGCAAAATTTTGGCGAGTTCGAGTCCCAGTGAGCACTCAGAAGAAAAAAAATCACAGCATATGCATGGAGTGAAGATTACGAGTGGGGGGAAGCGTCCGTCCATGCTTCCGTCCACTCATCCGTCTGTTCATCCATGCGTCCATTCGTCCATTCATGTGTCCATCTGTGCGTCCGTCCATGCGTCTGTCCATTTGTTCGTCCATCCGTCTGTCTGTCCATTCATGCGTCCGTCTATTCATCGAGTGAACTCTCCAAGTACCACCATCTCTCATCGTTTCATGATATATTCATCATATACAAGTACAGCCATCCAGCGGACCACATAAGGACTAAACGAGAGGTGGCTACTGCGACCACACGGGACGTACGACCCATGGCGTAAGGAGCTTCGCCTCTAAGCCATGTTTCTTGAGTGAGTCGCAGTGAGCGGCAATTTCTTTTGCCGACATATGGAGAAACTCTACAATAAAAAGTTTTTGAGAGAATGAGAAATCAAAGGTGGTGACACTAGCGGCATTCGGGCTTGCCAGAAGCTCGTCATGCGGTCATGCTCTTCGAGGAGCTGGTGGAGCGCTTGATTAGTTCTTGCTGATACTTAGTGCTACTGTACCATGGAACTGTGGTGTACGATTTACCGCATGCGAGTAATTTTTGCACTGAGAAATAAGATTAAAAAACACCCCTCACTTAGAGATATGATAATAATCGGAAATTTTCGACAATGTAAGTGCAATGCATTTTGTGCGAAGTGGTTCCTTTCATACATCTTTTTTTTTGCAAAAAAGAGAGAATCTGTTCACGGAAAGGCTAACAGATAGGCCTGAGCTACAGACTCCTCTGCGCTGCTATTCCACACTGAGGAAGGGGGACGGCAGCGTGAAACAGTGATGAGTTTCAATGTTAAGGTAGCAGAATAAGAATATAGCCCTGTTATGCTGGGGTAGATCATAAGACATGTACCCAGTACAGTGGCTTGTAAGAAGACTACATCGGTTCCTATAGCCATATTTGTTCGCAAGATACATTGTTTCAGTCGTAAAATTGAATGTTTGGACGCTTTTTCTTGTCTTTATGTTTTTTTTTTCAAAAATTGGTAATCATATTTGGGCATCACAGCAAAACCTGATTACATTGTTCTTAGGAACAATAGTGCCTAAATGCCAAGAAAAACTGATGATATGTGGGGTTTAACGTCACAAAACCACCATATGATTATGAGAGACGCCACAGTGGAGGACTCCGGGAATTTCAACCACCTCGGGTTTTTTAATATGCACCCAAATCTGAGCACACGGGCCTACAGCATTTCCGCCTCCATTGACCATGCTACCGCTGCAGCCGGGGTTCAATCCCGTGACCTGCGGATGCTAAGAAAAACTGTCAGTGGTCTTACAACAAATGCAAAATTGTATTTAAGCATTGCCCACAGTACATAGTGCTTCCTCGGAATAGAAAGTTAATGATCAATAACAAACTAATGTAGCAAAAACGTTTTAAATATATCATAGAAAGGCAACAGCGAAGCACCACGACAAAAGTATCATGCGTAGGAATAAATAGCACATTTACACAATGATGAGTCCTGTGCACACAATACGTATACACTGCGCAAGGAAGAGCTGCTGGTTCATCTCTTTCGCACCAATAATTCTGGTTCAAGTGAATTTGTCTCAGTATAGGTAAAGTGTCGTGAATAGCATGCATGATTACGATCCTCTTTGTGCAGTCACACTGGAGCTGGCGTATGGCAAGCCTATGCTAAATGCCTTCTTACATCACCTAATTGGTGACGTAACTGGCCACCACGATGACATTATTCACCAGCTTGGTCACGAGAATACATACTTAACAGGTAAGCAAGTAACCGTCATGAAAAATAATGAATCACTTTTTTTTCGGAGGATACACACGTAATCGGCACCCTCACAGAAAAAGGATGATACACGAAAGGAAATACTTCTTTTACACGTGATAGAAAAAGCACCTTTTACGCTTTTAAGGGCTACCTTTTGGCGGTAAGTCACGGCGTTCTGCTATGTATATATCTGGTAGAAAAATCAGTTCCTGTCTGCAACTGTTCTACATAGTCGGGAAACGAGTGTAAAGGTGTGTCTAAAGGTGAACTCACATAAATCCTATGTACCATTGTGATGTTAAAATTTATTCTCGCTGCCACGTTGCACTATGCGTCTGTTCAATGTCACGATGTTCATGGTAGTGGCCATGAAGCGGGTAAGCGTAACAGTAAAGTTATAAAATTAAAATATTGTCATGCATGTTATGTATGGCACGATTCACCTGCTGCGCTAATGGCTGGTCCTTTAGCTTGTTGCCCACCAAAACTGGTATTGCGTCAAAATCGCTATTGCTTAATACCATAATTTCTGTTATGACGAACATGAGGAACAGGTAGTAACATAACAATAATGACATACATGCCTTCATTTTTATGTTACCATCTGTATCATGTATGTTTCTTATACAGTCGCGACATAGAATGCCATTTTTTGTGTATGACAGGTTAGCCAACCAGCCGCGAGTGCGCCATGAGCGTGGCAGGTAATTCAAGTTTCACAATAAATGCATGTCATAAGTTTCATGTTATCAACTGTCATTCACGTCTGTCATACAATCACCGCAACACCAATTTATGTGTATATCAAGCTTGCAAAGCAACCACGAGTACATCATGAGTGCAGCATATAAATTATGTCGTAAATGACATGGACGTCATCAGACGTGTCGCACCGGCGCCGGCTAGACCATCTTCGGCCTCAAACTTGGCGTTCCATTCTTCGAGAGAGATATACTTAAAATCTGACAGAATCACGCTGCAAAAACATACGCACAGGCGCAGCAAGTTATCTGTCATGTCTGTGATATGGTCAGGTGCTATCAGCCTGAATTATCAACGAATTTTGCTAGCGATCAATGCCAAAACTGGAAATGAAATAGAATGCCAGCCTACGGTCTACCTACATGAGTAGTAACAAGAATGCGAGGGAGCCCCGCCTCCTAACTGGCAAGGCAAGTTGTCATTGAGTACAACTCTGCCACGATAAACACTTACGGAAGGCTTACTGAGTCATTTACTGCGTGGCGAGGCCGTACTGGCTGACGTCGTGTTACGTTGCGGAAGTGGGCATAGACACGGCAGCAGGCTCCGCCTACCCCTCACAACAGAAAGGTGTAAAGGTGGAGCTCGAAACTAAAACCAGCTTGAGCTAGTTGTTCTATACAAGGTAACTTCCTCATTTCAACATCTATTCTCAATGTTCTTTGAGTACCACGTTAACAATTTACAAGTGCGCATGATCACACAATTTTGACTGAGGGTTGCGTACTGGATCTTTCAGACAGTCATCGACATCATGACGAAGTTCTTGATGTCTTACTGCTGACAAGTATCTGGTAACTGAAAATTACAGGCAGTGAGACTACAGGATACTCTATCATCATTTCAAGCAGTAGTACCAGAATTTAAACAATGGAAACCTTCAAAACCACCTTGGACGCTGCCACTTCTCAACGTTATCCGTGAAATAGACAGCATAGAGAAGAAAGCAGACATGGCACCTCTAGTAGCGGCACAGTTGGTACTTCATCAGCTTCATGTAATGCATAATGAAAAAAACGAAGATATATGAAGACGGATCATGCACTGAAGAAGCGTAAGCCTGTGCGATCTTTATACCCGAAACTCAGAAAAAGAAGATGTACGAATTATCGCACAAATCTTCATCGATGACAGCAGAATCGGTGGCTATCTTTGAAGCAGTTAAGCTTATCTGCGAGAATCCTGAGCCACGAAAATGGGTGATGTGCACTGATAGCAAACCTGCTCTTCAGCTAATCAGAAATGTTAGATCATCTTTCAAAAATGGTGAAATAGCACAACGTATCGCAGAAACTGTGGAATATGCCTCATCACAAGGTCACAGCATCGTATTCCAATGGATACCCAGCCACGTTGGAATAAAGGGAAAGGAAGAGGCTGATAGCCTCGCGAAGAAAGCACTGGAGGAAGGAAGAGACTGCGCAATCCCTATGTCTGGGCGGATATTCGACATCTTATATCGCAAGGAGCTAACCATTGTTCGGTGGAGAAGTGCTTTGAGAGCCTTAAATCAAAGGAAACGGTACTTTATGAAGTTGATCCACACAGAAAGTTTTACATAGCTACAGACCTCCCACGGCACCTAGAGACATTAATCCACCGTCTTCGATTGGAAGTAGCATACACAAACAGCTTCCTGCACAAGATACATCAATCCAACTCACTGGAATGCCATTGTGATCATGCAGAAGAAAATGTTCGCCATATTCTTTTGGAGTGCGCTAAATAGGCAAATGAAAGATAGAAATTATACAACAAATTAGCAACTTTGGAGAGACGGCCCCTCACAATAAAGAAACTACTTGGACCATGGCCTGAGATGCATCTCCAGAAAAAGGTAATAATCTTCCTGACAGACTTTTTAGTGGAGACCGGACTGGACAAGCGTCTATGACAGAAAGCCAGAGATGGGTATATATAAAATGTGGTCATGTATATACTGACCGTAGAATAGTAAGGTGTATGTAAATAGTTTATGACTGGGTGAACTGCGCGAAGAAAACTGTGTATTGGCATGATGTTTGAACTGGTTTCAGTGTGCTATTATGTTTTTTTTTTTTCTTTTCCGTATTGTTAATTTTTGGGTACCGTTCGATATTATTATTTTTCGCTGCAGAACTTTGTGATATGGAGTAGCCGAGGCAATAGGCACCTCAACCTATTTACAGCAAAACAGAACAGAACAGAACAGAACATACACTGAAATCTCTCAAAATAACTTGCTAGCTTATGTATACTGTAACTTACGGAATGGGATAATAGTGACCTTCCTTTTCCCTAATGCCCTTATTCGCAGGCGTTCACAATGGGGTTGTTGCAATATTTGCGCATGATCATACGGAGCATCATCAAGGAGTTCACTACGAAGGTAAGAAAGCACATATGATCAATATATTCCAGCAGGTATCATCACCATCATCATCATCACCATCATCCTATAATCCGCCAATCAACCCGGTCTCATGATTTCTGCTGACACGTTATACCTGCGAACTTTTTCATATCATCGGCCCACCTAACTTTTTGTGTCCTTTTTGTGCGTTTGTCTTCTCTGGGAATTCATTCAGTTACCATAACTGACAAGTGGTGGTTATTCAGCCTACGTGCTACGTTCCCGGCCCATGTCCATTTATTTTCCTTGCTTTAAACTATAATATTCTTAACCCCGGTTTGTTACCTGACCCACCCTGCTCTCTTCTTGTCTCGTATGGTTACCCCTGTTATTTTCCTTTTGAACGCTCGCTGCGTCGTCCTCAATTTGAGCTGGACCCTTTTTGCAAGCCTCCAAGTTTCTGCTCCGTAGGTAAGTATCGGCAAGATGCAGCTGTTACATTCCTTCCTCTTGAGGGATTGTGGCAATCTACTAGTCATGATTTGAAAGTGCTTGCCAAATGTGCTACACCGCATTCCTATTCTTCTAGTTATTTTAATCTCGTGGCTCGGCTCCGTGGTTAATATTTGCCTTAAGTAGACATAGTTCTTGAACACTTCTAGCATCTCTCCACCTATAGTAACGTGCAGTTTTCTGCCGAGACCGTTGCACATTACTTTAGTTTTGTGCATATTAATTTTCACACCTACTCTACTGATTTCAGCATCCAGTTCAGTGATCATTAGCTGTAATTCATCCCCTGAGTTTTCCATCAAGGCAATGCAATCAGTGAATCCCGGGTTATTAAGATACTTTCCATTAACTCGTATCCCACACACTTTCTGATCTAGGGCCCTGAAAACCTGTAAACGCGCGGTGAACAGCATTGAACAGATCGTGTCTCTCTGTTTTACGTCCTTTTTCTTCGGGATTCTGCCGAATTATTTATGGAGAACTATAATGGCTGCGGATCTCCTGCATATTTCTTCCAGTATATTTATGTAGGTTTCGTCGATGCCCTGACTTCGTAGTGCCTGCATAACTGCTGATGTCTCGACTTAGTCAAACGCCTTCTAGTAATCTATGAAGGCAATGTATAGGAGTTGGTTGTATTCCGCGCATTTCTCTTTCACCCGATTGATAGTAGGAGTATGGTCTATTGGGGAATATAGCCCATACGAAATCCTGCTAGGTATATTTGGTTGATTGAACTCTAGTATCACCTTATTATTATTAGCCATTATTTCTGTACAAAGCTCGTAGATAACTGACTCTAAGCTGATCGACCTGTAATTTTTTCAAGTCCTTGACGTCTCTTTTTTATGGATTAAAATGATGTTGTCGTTCTTCCAAGATTCTGGTATCCTTCCCGTCGAGAGCGACTTCGTATATAAGGTGGCCAGTCTTTCGAACACAATTTCTCCCCCACCTTTCAGCAAATTAGTTGTTACCTTATCTTCACCAGCGCTTCTGCCTCTTCGCGTTCCTTCTAGGGCTTTCCTCAATTCCCCTGTCGTTACCGGTAGCATGTCAAATTTTAATGGGTAATCGTTGCTTCTTACGTTATCATCCTGGTTGTTTCGGCTTCTGTACAGCTCTCTGTAAAACTCCTCTGCTACCTCAACCATCCAATCCTTATTGGCTATGAGTTAGATTGCCTTCCTTGTCTTTTAATGCATACATTCGATTTTTGCCTATGCACAAGTTTGCCATCGTACCTTTTAGGCGGCTGCCGCTTTTTACAGCCTGCTCAATTCTCTCCATGTTATTGGCCTCCATGAAACAACCAAATTTCGAACTTCTGATGTCGGCTACCTTGCGCCTATTGATTGACTTCATTTTGTACACCATCTTCGTCTCATCTTGTACCCCATGTTTAACTTCATATCATAACCACCTTCATCTTGTACCTTTGGTTGACTTTAATAACAATACTTGCCACACTGTCACTCATGCTACAGTATACATTTATGTTCCCAGTGATATCCCTCAGTTTTTTTTTTCTGTCAACTAATCAACGGTACGATAAAACGTGTGCATTTTTCAGAACTCTATAAGCACTCATTAGGCCTATAAGCCAAAACTTTTCGTTTTGTTTGAATGCGATTTTTCCTGTGTTTATTTTCAAGTTGCCTGTTGTCCGTTTTGTAGAAGCCAATGTACTGATTTTTTTCTGAGTGTGCGTAATCTCAAAGCTTCTGCACTGTCACGAACTGTGGAAGGACCGGGGCACTTGTCAGGCTTGTTCGCCCTTAGCCATTGCCCTGCGTGCAGCTCTCTGTTGTTGTTGCTTTAAATACAGAATTATTACTATTTACTTTGGAAAGAGGCTTGTTTCTTCTCTTTGTAAATCAATGTAGCCCACTAGCACTCACGAAAGCATTTGTCATGACTGTTGGTACTGCGATGGAACATTCCATTTTCTAGTTCGTGTTTATTGCCTTCCAAATTTTCGAAGCTCCACGATTTTGCGAAGACAATTTTATTTCTACAAAAACTCTTTGGAAGATTTAAAACAACGTAAGAAAATGTAAAACGACTCTACATACAACGCCCGTTACTTGTCACAATTTGGCGGTGTTCATAAGTGAGAAAGAAATAAGGATTTGTTACTTACACACCACTTGATACGCTAGTTCTTGGCCATTGATCTTTAAAAGAACATTACGGTGCACGAGAAAAGCTAAATCCTTTGTAACACAGTTGTTATGAGAAGAAACATCATTTCATTTGATGAACACAGATTTCTCTTAAAACTCACATCAATGTGCATAATGCATTTTAGGTTCAGTTTTTATTATACTTATGAACAACGTTTTTCGGTAATGAAGCGAAGGCGACAGAGTCGGATTGCTGGTATCGTACCGCTAATAAATGTAGCCTAACGATTTCTGACGTGGTATATCAAAAATACACCCTTGTTTTTTCATACCACTTTGAGAAGGGAAACAGTTTACGTCAGTCAGGTATTCGAGTTTGTAATAATTCATACGTCGTCACTGAATTTTTGCATGCGTGGGAAAGTCACGCCGTTTACTACTACCTCGAACGCTTGCCCTTAGCCGACACTTTCCACAGCGGTGCGAAGCAAGTGCCATACTAGACTTTTTCACGTGAAAGTACATCAGCTCCAACCTAACAGCATTCCCTTCATTTTCAAGAAAAATTGTGCACGAGTATAATATTGCCACGTTCCATTTCCAAAGTTTTTATTATCGTCCGAAAACACCGCACGATTCTCAGCGCAAACCGCGCCTGCAGTTTTCTAGAAGGTTCCGGACTGTAGTAGATCATTTCGATAAGATCACGCCCACTGTGCGAACGGTACAGATTGTTCTGGAAGCTACGCCACCGCCAGCGATAACGCTAGAACATTCGACGGCAAGAGTATAAATGCCGACGCGCTTCGCCGCTTGTCAGTTGTTGATCGAAGGCCGACGCTCCGTTCGCCGCTATCAGTCCGAGACTGCTATCTGTGCGAGACTGCTGCTGTAATTGGACTTTCAGTTTACCGGGCACAGGTTCGCCCAAATAAACAGTTCAATTCTAACACGAAGTCTCCTGTCTTCGGCCACGTCACGACCCCGTGACATCTGGTGGAGGTGCTGCTTCGTTCATGTACCGCACGCCCCCGTCAAGCCGTGAACCCAGCCCACGTCGCGGAGAAGACGCCGACGCCAACCAGGAGCAGCGAACAAGCCGCCGACAGCAAGGGCTACCACCGGAGTACGGGATTCTAGAAGACAAGGCGCGGAAGACCAAGGCCATGACCGCGACTGCAGCGACAATGACAACCGCCGCATCTCTGCCCACGATGGTCATGCATCAACCCAGGGAACCACCAATTTTCCATGGGTCATCGTTCGAAGACCCGGAGTCCTGGTTAGAAACATACGACCGTGTGGCCGCCCTCAACCACTGGGACAACGAAGAAAAGCTCCGGCGTGTGTACTTCTACCTGGAAGACACCGCAAGGACCTGGCTAGAGAATCGTGAGTCCACGCTCCGAACGTGGGATGTCTTCTGCGGCGCATTTTTGCAAACGTTCGCGAGCGTCGCTCGCAAAGAAAGGGCCGCTGCTCAACTAGAGACCCGGGTTCAGCTACCGAATGAGAAGGTTGGAATCTTCACAGAGGAGATGACCCGCCTATTTCGTCACGCTGACCCAGACATGCCTGAGGAGAAGAAAGTTCGCTTCCTCATGCGAGGGGTCAAACAGGAGCTCTTCGCGGGACTAATGAGGAATCCACCAAACACCGTCCAAGAATTTGTATCCGAGGCGACCACCATCGAAAAAACCCTTGACATGCGCACCAGACAGTATAATCGTCGCCTGACTCCAGAATGCGCTGCTGCTCAAACCTGTGACTCCGAAAACCTGCGTGAAACGATCCGAGCGATCGTGCGGGAAGAGCTGCGCAAACTGTTGCCTTCGGCGCAACCTCAAGTGGATTCGATTGCCGACATTGTGCGAGAAGAAGTTCGGCAATCACTTCGAATTCCCCATACACCGCTGCCCGAGCCAGAAACTATGAGCTACGCCGCTGCAGTGCGCCACAACGCCCCTCCCCGTCCACGCCAAAACGCCGCCCCGTCGCACTTCCGTCGCCAGACACCACCGCCGCCACCACCCCCACCGACAACCTACCGTTCACCAGCGGGCCAGCGCAGTGCGCCGAGGAAAACCGACGTTTGGCACACCCCTGACCACCGCCCACTGTGCTACCACTGCGGCGAGGCCGGGCACACTTACGGCCGTTGCCAGTACCGACAGATGGGACTGCGTGGCTTCGCCGTCGATGCACCACGTCCGCAGCCAGGAGAACGACCACGTGACATCGCCGACTACCTGACAGGAACTCGGTGGACACCACGAAGCCCTTCGCGTTCGCCGTCGCCCAGCCGCCGCACGTCACCGCACCACCGACAATACTCTGGCCCAACGCGGGGCCGGTCTCCTAGCCCGTATCCGGGAAACTAAGGGCAGCAACCGGTGGAGGTGCGGTTGCTGTGCGACGAACTACCGAAGATCCTCCGACGACGACGACGCCGCGACGAAGCTTTCCGAACACAACGCCAACCAGGCAAAGCCCTGACGGCGAAAGCTCACTTACTGAAGGTGGCCTGACGACGCAACATGGAAGCAGCGGAACAAGCCGACGCAGCCGTGACCCGACGCCACGCCCTAACTGTAATGCGAGACGGCGAACTAGCGACCTCGACGTTCTTATCGACGGCCACAGTGTGACCGCTCTCGTCGATACTGGAGCCGACTATTCTGTCATCAGTGGGTCGTTCGCCGCGAAGTTAAAGAAAGTTAGGACAGCTTGGAAAGGCCCTGAAATCCGCACAGCCGGAGGTCATCTCGTAACGCCTGCAGGAATCTGCACAGCGAGAGTCACCATTAACGGCCGTATTTATCCTACAGACTTCGTAGTCCTACAGCGTTGCTCGAGAGATGTCATCCTTGGCATGGACTTCTTATGCCTCCATGGTGCTGTCATCAACCTAAAAACAAAGTCGATAACGTTATCCACAGAAGAAGCACTACCGCCGCGCACGCCGTCAGGACACTATGCCTTGAATGTGCTGGAAGAACAAGTCACTATTCCGCCTCGCTCAAGCGTCATTATTTCAGTCGGCGCTCCTAAATCACCTGACTTGGAAGGCGTCGTTGAAGGCAGTCAGCATCTGTTGGTCACCCGAAATATTTGCGTCGCAAGAGGAATCGCAGAGCTGCGGGGAGGCAAAGCAACGGTTTTGCTCACGAATTTCAGCAATGAGTACAAACATGTGAACAAAGGAACAACGGTCGCATACATCGAAGAAATTGTCGAAGCCACCAGTGCTTTCGCCCTCGCCGATTCTGCGGAACCTGCTCAGAGGCACCAAGCCCCTCCCATATCTTTCGACGTCAATCCCAGACTTCCGATCGATAAGCAAGAACAGCTCAAGGCCCTGCTCCTGCAATACGAAGATTGCTTTTCGTCGTCATCGAAAATTCGGCAGACCCCAATCACGAAACATCGCATTATAACCGAAGAAAATGCCAGACCACTCCGTCAGAGTCCGTACAGGGTTTCGACGCGAGAACGTGAGGCCATGAAGAGACAAGTTGATGAAATGCTGCGGGATGACATTATCCAGCCGTCCAAAAGTCCATGGGCATCCCCCGTGGTGTTAGTGAAGAAAAAGGATGGGACCCTACGTTTCTGCGTCGATTATCGCCGCCTGAACAAAATCACGAAAAGGACGTGTATCCCCTCTCACGAATAGACGACGCACTTGATCGGCTCCATAACGCCAAGTACTTTTCGTCAATGGACCTGAAGACTGGCTATTGGCAAATCGAAGTCGACGAAAGAGACCGAGAGAAGACGGCGTTCATAACACCGGACGGCCTCTTCGAGTTTAAGGTGATGCCCTTCGGCCTTTGCTCAGCGCCTGCAACGTTTCAACGCGTTATGGATACAGTACTGGCAGGATTGAAGTGGCAGACTTGCCTTGTGTACTTGGACGACGTCGTCGTGTTTTCCTCGAGTTTCGACGAGCATCTTCGGCGCCTTGAAGCTGTACTTCAAGCCATCAAGACTTCCGGACTCACACTGAAGCCACAAAAGTGCAGATTTGCGTATGAGGAGCTCTTGTTTCTGGGGCACGTTATCAGCAAGTCTGGAGTTCGTCCCGATCCACGGAAAACAGCCGCCATCGCCGACTTCCCGCCGCCCACTGACAAGAAAGCCGTGCGCCGATTTCTGGGCCTGTGTGCCTATTATAGGCGGTTCGTGAAAAACTTCGCCCGCATAGCCGATCCTCTCACTAACCTTACCAAGGCCGACGTGGAGTTTAAGTGGGGAACGCCGCAGGAACACGCTTTCCAGGAGCTTAAACATTGCCTCCAGACGCCTCCGTTACTTGCCCATTTCGACGAATTCGCCGAGACAGAAATACATACTGACGCAAGCAGCGTAGGTCTTGGCGCCGTTCTTGTGCAGAGGGCTGACGGACTTGAAAGGGTTATTAGTTACGCCAGCCGATCGCTATCCAAAGCAGAAGCAAATTATTCCACAACAGAAAAGTAGTGCCTCGCCATCATCTGTGCTACCTCGAAATTTCGCCCCTACCTCTTCGGCAGGCCCTTCAAAGTTGTGAGCGACCACCACGCATTGTGTTGGCTAGCCACCTTGAAGGACCCCTCAGGTCGCCTCGCACGATGGAGCCTGAGACTTCAAGAATATGACATTACTGTCATTTACAAGTCCGGCAAAAAACACTCCGACGCCGACTGTCTCTCTCGTGCGCCTGTCGACCAACCGCTACCCGACGACCCGGATGACGACTACTTCTTAGGAACGATAACTACCGACGACTTCGCTGAACGACAGAGGGCCGACCCGGAACTTAAGGCCCTAATAGAATACCTCGAAGGCAGGACCGCCGAAGTCCCGAAGATATTCAAGCGCGCACTTGCGTCGTTCTTTCTACGAAACGGTCTTCTACAAAAGAAAAACTTTTCACCGCTTCGAGCTAAGTACCTTCTTGTGGTGCCTTCAGCTCTGCGACCAGAACTCCTGCAGGCCCTTCACGACGATCCGACGGCAGGGCACCTCGGTGTTTCTCGCACGCTCGCGAGGATACAAGAAAGGTACTACTGGCCACGTCTTACCACCGACGTCACTCGTTATGTGAGAACATGCCGGGACTGTCAGCGACGCAAGACACCGCCGACAAGGCCAGCGGGACTTCTGCAGCCAATTGATCCACCTTGCCGACCTTTCCAGCAGATTGGTATGGACCTACTGGGGCCGTTCCCGACGTCGGCTTTCGGAAACAAGTGGATCGTGGTAGCTACCGACTACGTCACCCGCTACGCCGAAACAAAAGCCCTGCCAAAAGGCAGTGCATCCGAAGTAGCTAAATTCTTCGTCGAAAATATCGTCCTACGTCACGGCGCCCCAGAGGTCCTTATCACCGACAGAGGAACGGCATTCACTGCCGACTTAACTCAAGCAATCTTGGCATACAGCCAAACAAGCCACCGCCGGACGACAGCGTACCACCCACAGACCAACGGCCTCACCGAGCGGCTTAACAAGACGATCGCCGACATGCTGTCAATGTACGTCGATGTCGAACACAAGACGTGGGACGCCATTCTTCCGTATGTGACCTTCGCATACAACACGGCAGTGCAGGAGACGACGCAGATATCGCCATACAAATTGGTCTACGGAAGGAGCCCGGCAACGACGCTCGATGCCATGTTACCCAACGTCACCGACGAAGAAAACCTCGATGTGAGCGAGTACCTTCAACGCGCCGAAGAAGCCCGACAACTTGCGCGTCTCCGTATCAAGAATCAACAGACGACCGACAGCCACCGTTACAACCTTCGACGACGCTTCGTGGAATACCAGCCCGGTGAACGTGTTTGGGTGTGGACGCCGATACGCCGACGTGGACTAAGTGAAAAGCTTCTGCGACGGTACTTCGGACCGTACAGGGTGGTTCGACGGCTCGGCCCACTTGATTACGAGGTTGTCCCCGACGGCATCACGAACTCTCAACGACGCCGATCGCGACCTGAAGTCGTCCATGTCGCGCGCCTCAAGCCGTTTCATGCGCGTTAACAAACTTAACTAGTGTTTTTTTTGTATTATTGTTGTATCGTAATTTATTCATTGTACTTTCTTGCATTATTATTGTACTTTCATCTTTAGTTAAAGCATCGGGACGATGCCTTTTTTCAGAGGGGGGCAATGCCACGTTCCATTTCCAAAGTTTTTATTATCGTCCGAAAACACCGCACGATTCTCAGCGCAAACCGCGCCTGCAGTTTTCTAGAAGGTTCCGGACTGTAGTAGATCATTTCGATAAGATCACGCCCACTGTGCGAACGGTACAGATTGTTCTGGAAGCTACGCCACCGCCAGCGATAACGCTAGAACATTCGACGGCAAGAGTATAAATGCCGACGCGCTTCGCCGCTTGTCAGTTGTTGATCGAAGGCCGACGCTCCGTTCGCCGCTATCAGTCCGAGACTGCTATCTGTGCGAGACTGCTGCTGTAATTGGACTTTCAGTTTACCGGGCACAGGTTCGCCCAAATAAACAGTTCAATTCTAACACGAAGTCTCCTGTCTTCGGCCACGTCACGACCCCGTGACAATATTGTTACTCGTGTTTACCGCAAAATGCATTTTGTAATCCTCGTCATAATGCTTACAGCCGGTGCCTATGGCTGCCCCTTGCTTGGCGTCATCTGCAAGCATCACTGCGAGTCAATTGGGCGAGGCAGCGGCTACTGCGGTGGACCTCATTTAGGAAGATGCATTTGCCCAATTTGGTAACCCAGAAGAAGAATATACCAGTAATAAATTAAACATGCCATATAAAATTCTCTATTGTGTGTTCTAAGCAGAAAATGTTGATAATTTTTTTGTCTCGGTGATTCTAGGAACCTATAGGAAGGACTGTTGGAATTCTACACCTAATTTATGCTAGTCGACACCAGCACGAATCTCTTTGCTCCAAAATTACAAAATTTTTCTTTATTATACTGGAACCAGCCACATACGTCAAATCTAAAGTGATACGAAAACAAAAACGGCTGTATTTCATATATTGCGCTTTATTGAACACACAAAACGTACGTTCATCTACTCCGAGTGGCCAATAGCGAATAGATACTGACATGTGCTCTGTTTATCTCTGCCTGCAGTGTGACCGTTGCGTATTTTACCATATATAGGATTTTTACTCTTTATTACCTGGTCTGAAATACACCTGTAAGTACTGGAAGAATAGCGAGAGCATTGCTGTGTTGCAGAGAGGGACAAACCCGGTTGTACCCGTGCTGAATGTACAAAACAACAAATCTTGTACATTTTATACTGTATGCGAGTGTGACCGATTACGCCAGTGCGCATGTGAAATGAGACGTGTCTAGGAAACCAATGCGCCTCACCTGTACACAAAACTCTGCGGCAAAGGAATGACTTAGCCGCTATCGTTCGCTTTGAGTGCTAATTCTTCACTGCGCTCTCACTCGTAACCTAAAGTGGCAACGTAAAAGTAGCATATCTCTTTCCTTATTATGGTACATATGTCAATCATGACCACTGCACGCCGGTATACTAGAACCGCCACTATGACTGTTGAGGATTCATGTCCCAAAATTACGATGTAATTATGACGGATGGCGTAGTTGAGGCCCCCGAAAATTTTGCTCATCTCGTGTATGTAAATGTGCCCCTAGCGTTTTGCCCTCCTCCATCGAAAAAGCTGCGGCCATGGCTGGTAGTCGATCATTCGATGTTTGGGTCAACTGTCGAGCGAGCAGACAAAAAAAAATATAGTTCGGTTTACCGGTGCTATAATATGCAAAGCCTAAAGAAAACAACCAAAACATAACTATTCTTGTTTTTTCAAGGTTTATTTATATGGTTACGTTTCTGGCGTAAAAAAAAAAATACGTTCTTTTAACTTCTCTATCTCCCCCGAAGCTACCCTGCGAAATGTTCTGTTACGAACTTGTTCATTATTTTGACAATGGCTGTGTTATGTTAGAGTAAAAAAAACATCGCGTTTTAGCGCGTGTTGCATTACAGAGAAAGTGTTTTGTGGGTTTCCTTTATTTAAACGTCATCGCCAGCCTTCGCTATGAGGTGGCCATGTTCGCTACTAGTTGCGACTCGTGGCTTCGAATAATTAGTTTGTTCTTGGTCGAGGCTTTCAATTTCGCGGGTGATGTTAGATTGTAGATCTTCATGGAACTTACTCGGAAATGGTGGGTAAATTCCACTACGCATACGTGTCCCTCCTCCGGCCGGTGTTGCAGCGGGCCTCATGCTCTTAAGCTGTTGCTCAGTCTCTCCTCCGTTGTCGTAGCCACCCCGTCTGTCTGTCCGTGTCTGTTGTTGTAGACAGACAGACAGACAGACAGACAGACAGACAGACAGACAGACAGATAGACAGACAGACAGATAGACAGATAGATAGATAGACAGATAGATAGATAGATAGATAGATAGATAGATAGATAGATAGATAGATAGATAGATAGATAGATAGATAGATAGATAGATAGATAGATAGATAGATAGATAGATAGATAGATAGATAGATAGATAGATAGATAGATAGATAGATAGATAGATAGATAGATAGATAGATAGATAGATAGATAGATAGATAGATAGATAGATAGATAGATAGATAGATAGATAGATAGATAGATAGATAGATAGATAGATAGATAGATAGATAGATAGATAGATAGATAGATAGATAGATAGATAGATAGATAGATAGATAGATAACCAGAGAGACAGAAAGACAGACAGACGGATGGACGGACAGTCAGACAGATGGATGGACGGATGGACGGCTGGAACATTCACAGTTTCCTGATAAAATACTTTGAAACTTCGCCCCGCTCGATCTTCATCATTCACTCCGAAGATGTGTTTTTTTTTCTTGGCGGGCCCTTTTTGGTTAGGCATGTCACTTGATTCCTGCCAAAGCCGCCGCCGGTCGGCGACTGTGCAGCCGTGCCCCAGCTCTATGGCTTTCACTGCGAGGTGGGGATGCTCTTCCATAAAGGCGAGCACAATCACGCACTGAGCCTCGGAAATGCGAAGGAGGCGCTCTTTTTGGCTACCGGTTGAGGTGCCCTCCACCATGGTTTCGCTCGACTGAGCCAACGGCTTCAAAAGGTGCGCCGTTTGAATTGAAATATAGTGGAGACATTAGTAGAGCAATTGCTTGAAACGGAGTGGTATTTAAAGCCACCACTAACGTCCAGCTGAATGGCGGCACCGGCTAGCGTCATTTCGAAATAACAGGAAAAATATGTTTTAATTGGGCCGCATTCCATATTCAATGTTTAAAAATTATTGCCAACAAATTTTCAGCGAGCAATAATAGTTGAACAATTCTCAACATATTAGAAATACTTCCAAACTTGCTATACAGTCCAAAAACCGACGTCAATATTGTGAAGCATGCCTCTATTCCTCTCATTGGTTGTTCGCTTCCCCTCGTTCTCGCGACTGATGAGGATGGCCCAATTTTGACTTAACAAACCAAACGCCTTCGTTGGAAATGGGAATGCGTACAAGATTGCACCAATGACTACTTCGATAAGTCATCACTACACCCACTATTTCCCTTGCCACTCCTTCCACTTCTCACTATTCCCACAACTCATCACTGCACCCACTACTGCACCTGCCACTCCTACCACTACTCACTACTTCCACCACTCATCAGTACACCCTCTACTACCCCTGCCTCTCATTTCACTACTGACTACTCTCACAACTAATCACTACACCCTCTATTGCTCCTGCCACACCTTCCACTACTCACTTCTTCCACAACTCATCACTACAACCACAACTGTGCCTGCTACTCATTCCACTAATGTCTACTTTTACAACTGATCACTGCACTCATAACTGCGTCTGTCATGCCTTCCACTACTACTACTACTTCCACCACTCATCACTACACCCACTACCGCCCCTGCCACTCCTACCACTGCTGATGACTATCTCCACAACTCATCACTACACTCTCTTGAGCTCTTGCTACTCTTTCTACCAATCACTATTTCCACAACTAATCACCCTGACAACCAGTGCCCTTGGCACTCCTTTTACAACTGACTGCTTTCACGACTCATTACTGCACCCGTAACTGCTCCTGCCACTCCTTCCTTATTTGATTATTTCCACAACTCATCACTACAACCACTACTGCCCCTGCTACTCCTTCCACTACTCACCACTTCCACAACTCATCACTACACCCTCTAGTGCTCCTGCCACTCCTTCCACTACTTCCACAGCTCATCACTACAACCACAACTGTGCCTGCCACTCATTCCGCTAAAGATTACTTTCACAACTGATCACTACACACACAATTGCGCCTGCCACACCTTCCACTACTACTACTACTACTACGTCCTCTACTCATCACTGCACCCACTACTGCCCCTGCCACTCCTTCCACTGCTGATGACTATCTTCACAACTCATCACTACACCCTCTTGAGTTCTTGCTACTCCTTCTACTAATCACTACTTCCACAACTAGTCACACCACCAACCAGTGCCCCTCGCACTCGTTCCACAACTGACTGCTTTCACGACTCATCACTGCACCCATAGCTGCTCCTGCCACTCCGTTCATAAGTGACTACTTCCTCAACTCATCACTACACCCACTACTGCCCCTGTTACTCCTTCCTCTACTGACTCCTTCCACCACTCTTCACTACGCTCACTACTGCCCCTTCCACTTCTTTCACTCCTTCCTACCTCGCCCCGCCGCGGTGGCCTAGTGGCTAAGGTACTCGGCTGCTCACCCGCAGGTCGCGGGATCGAATCCCGGCTGCGGCGGCCTCGTTTCCGGTGGAGGCGGAAATGTTGTAGGCCCGTGTGCTCAGATTTGGGTGCAGGTTAAAGAACCCCATGTGGTCGAAATTTCCGTAGCCCTCCACTACGGCGTCTCTCATAATCATATAGAGGTTTTGCGACATTAAACCCCATATATCAATCAATCACTCTTTCCTACTTCCACAACTCATCACTATACCCTGTAGTGCTCCTGTCACTCTTTTCACAACTGACCACTTCCACAACTCATCACTACACCCATTACTGCCGCTGCCACTCTTTTCACTACTGACTACTTCCACAACTCATCACTACACCCACTAGTGCACTTGCCACTCCTTCCACTACTGATTACTTCCACAACTTATCACTACACCCATTACTGCACTTTCGGCGCGCGCGTTATTAATGTGGCATAGCATTCCCGACAGGAAAGTGGCCAGCGCCGCGTTTTCAAGAAAGGAAAGGTGAGCAAGTCCGATGACGATTGATCTTCTGTAGTAGAATTAATACCAGAATACTCCAATTTTGAGTACAGTGCAGGTACATAGTTATACTCCAAAAGTGCTTACAGTACGCAAAGAAATGCGTCGCACTAAAAACTCGTAACCACTTGCCTACACTCTAAAAATAATGGTGTACTTAGGGAGTAGTTCTATAAAATACGCTATGTCGCAATTATAACGCACGTACCGTTGGTGACTGCGAACAACCAGAACGGTGGTGATAACGCGAGGAAAGTGCGAGGAGTAGACGACATTCATTATTGCGTGGCAGAAATACCACACAAATACTCAATTTTTTTTTAGAATGTATGGAATGCATAAAGGCAGGTTAAACGTGCCTTCTGCTTGTCTAGCCAACTATTTTTTTTATTGCGAAGCATTTCTTAGCGGATTTCCGCGACTTTGAGCATATCTATCTATCTATCTATCTATCTATCTATCTATCTATCTATCTATCTATCTATCTATCTATCTATCTAGCCGCCTACGACATTTAGCTCTCGTGGCCGTTTCGATAATGGTATCAATACCAAACTTGGTATGATATAACATGAATGTATGACGTACATAACTGACTAGTTTTAACATAAAAATCATGACATGTACGTCATAAATGTCATGATTTACATGCCATGGTCTTGCTGCTCTTGCGGTGGTTTCCTTCACATGATATGTTGCAAAACTGGTATGGTATGACATGACTGCATGTCCAACACAAGCGACAGACCCTAACATGAAAATCATGAGATGCGTGTGATGTAACAATATGACTACATACCACGCTCATGATGCGCTGGTGGCCATTTCGCTAGCTTTACTTATACCAAATTTTATATTACGGGACGTGAATGAAGTGCGAAAGTATGACACTGGTACAAACATTATAAACATGTTATGCGTGTCATGTAACAACATGACTACATGCTACGCTCATAATGCGCTCGTGGCCGTTTCGCTAGCTTCATATGTACCAAACTCGGTTTTACGCGACGCAACGGACGGCATAGATAAATGACACATACGAACATGATAATCACGACATGCGTGTCATGGAAGAACATGACTACATGTCACACTGATGATGCACTCGTGGCCGTATCGCTAGCTTCACATATGCCAAATTCGGTATTACGTGACGCCAATGGATGACGAAGATATCTGAATGGTGCAAACATGATAATCATGAGATGCGTGTCATGTGACGAGATGACTACATGCCACAGTCAAGGTGCCAATACATTTCGACGTAACGCGGTGCGAGTGCTAGCCGGCGTTCATTTGGACGCGTCACGTCGGTGTTGCGACGCCAAGCGCCGACCCTGCCATATACTCGCAGGCGCCCACTGCGCGGCGCTGCTTTGACGCATGCGCGTTTCAGCGCGTCCAGCATCCCTACGTCACGAAAAGAGGGAGACGCAGGGTTGTCTGGGTAACGCATCGGCGCGAAATGCATGTCGCATTTCGCACCGGTTGCCGTCAGGCCAAGCCGGCGGACGCTGTGCGTGCCTGGCGTCAGAATATAGAGTGCTCGCATTTTGCTAACTTATATATAGCGTAGCTGTGCCTAGCGCGCGCACGCGAACGTTACATTGGAGTATATTGAGCCTTTCATGATGCGATCGCGGCCGTTTTGCTCGCTCCACATTTACCGAATTTGGTGTTACGTACACGTCAATGGATGACAAAGTATGACTGGTGCAAACATGATAACCCTGACATGCGTGTCATGTAAGAACATGACGACATATCACGTTCATAGCGTGCTCGAAGACGTTTCGCTAGCTTCACATATACTAAATTTGGTATCACGTGACGTGCACAGATGACTGAGGTAAACGACCCATTCAAACATGATAATTTTGACACGGAAGTCATGTACGGCATCATTTACCCCACCTCGTAACGTTGTGCTGATTTTAAAGGGAGACATCAACATTTTTCATTCGTACTTCGCAGACCATCGATTACCACTGTACGTGGGATCTGACAATGTTTTTCTTCCTATCGAATTGCACCATGCCTCCTCCTCACTTTTTTCGTTTCTCCATACAGAGAATCGGACCTTTTCCCACAGTGGTTGACGAGCAGTTTAAGCTCCTCCTCTTCGAGAATCCGGCTATCGCCGATTTTGGTTAGAATGAATAACAATAGCACTAGCATCAGGGGTTTCCGCACTGTAGACTCACAGCTTTCAAAACGAAATGACATTCTGTAGCCGCAGCTCGGCATTGACATGTATTCTTGTACGTAGCTCCCGTTCAGATTCCTTGAGCCAGCTTCGCTCTTCAGGGTGCGGTGTCCATTAGTTCTCTACAGCCCCCTCAGGTTCCACCACTCTATTTGCGCTTCTGTGACGGAAGCACATACCTACAAACCGGTTCGGCGTTGTCTTTCTGCTTCAGCGTAGGCGGTCATCATCTGAGGGTCCGCCTGTCGTTGACTTTTCCCTTCTATTTCCGCTTGCCGAAGTTGCTTATTTGTACGGCGAGGGCATGCAAGTTGACCGGCCTGCATGCTTCCGCTAGTTTTTTCAAGGCCATCAGTTTTTTTTTGTCAAAGCGAACCACTCGCCTACTACTCATCTTCCAGCCGGCCTTATTTGTTGGGACACGGTGACCGTGAAGTGAGGGAACACGCCGTGTCCCTCTCATCTTTATCTGGTATAAGAAAAAAAAATCTCGCGTGCTGTGGTGGCGAGGGAACCTGCAAAGTGTCTGAGTGGGCGCTGTCACGCCTGAGAGTCCAGAATGAACGTCATTGCCTCTGGAAAGGCAGGCTGTGTCAAGGCCAGCGAGCGAGCCCGCCTGACACAATCAACTAAACAACGTCATCGAGCGGCGGCGACGGTCTGTCTTACGCAACGCACGACGAGCTCCCTCAGCCCACGGGTCCGATAGCAGCCCGATGAAGCAATCGGAGCCATCCAGTTTGGCTAGTCATACGCAATGTGTAGCAACATATCACTCGCCCTTGTGTGCTACCCAGCGCAGCGGCTCCGAATGGGAGGATCATGATGCCACCCAGCGACGGGTCCCGATTTGAGGAAGCTGACGCCATCAGCAGCAGTTCCGATTGGACATTGGGGACGTAAGGCACAACCAAGGGCCTATGAAAAATCCAAGCGGTGCGTCGACAAGCAGCCGACGTATGCGTCAGAGAGAAGACATTTCGGCTCCTCGAGTCCCTAAGCTGTCGGCCCCAGTGCCGAATTTGTAACGTCTCTATTTCTATGCTGTATTGCCACGCATGAAAGTTGGCTCCTCAGCGTTCAAAACGAGAAGACCGGCCCTGTGTACCGCTTCGAAGAGGTCCCGACTAAGCGCATCGGTGCTATAGTCACCCCAGCTGACATGTGCACGCTTAAGTCCTCGCACAGGACGCGGTCGCATGTGTTATAAATCTTGCCTTAACTCACCGTCGTCTTGTCCGTTCGTCTATCAGCTCTGCGCAGAAGCAGTCGCGAGCTGAGAAACACACGCTACCAAACGGTTGGTGACCTTTGCGGCCCGTGACCTTCGCGCACTACGCAACAGTGTCGGCGGCGTTTCGAGTCGTAACAGTGGATGGCAGCTGCGGGATCGCCCGACGTCAGTGACATCGATGTGGTGAGTGCCTGATGTTTTCCCCTCAGTTCACCAGACTGCTCAAGCACAGCTTATGGTAGTTTACAGAAGAGCTGTGGGAAGCATTAATGTGAGCTTTGATCAGTTCAAGTCAAGTCGCAGTGATTTGAAACCAAAGTTAATGCGGGAGGTGTAAACACGGCAGTGTTAAAAATTGCTTGCGCATCTTGCTGGTCGACTTGTAGTGGGTGTGGCAAGTATATTTTTAACAGGGGCAAACAGCAAGAGGCTAGTGTGAACGATGAAGAACCTTAAAGTGAAGGAACTAATCGAAATCATTGAGGAACTTGGCCTTACTTTTGGCCGTGCGAAACGAAAGCAAGCGATCTTTGAGATGAAAAAGGATGAATGAGTGACGGCTGAAGAAGTCGATGAGGCCTGGGCGGATATCAAAGCACGCCGCGAAAAGGCTGAAAGGTGAGAAGTTGGCGAACGTGAAGAAGCAGAAAGGCGTGGACGTCGCGAGCGTGAGGAGGCCGAGAGACAGGAGCACTTCGAGTTGAAACGAATAGAATTGGCAATCCTACAGTGTTCGCAGGCGCCTAGCGTAGCTTCTGCGACAGTTCAGGTCAGCGGTTGTAGAATTCGGGACTAACTGTCACCGTTCGTAGTAGGCAAGGACATGGCGAAGTATTTCGTCAAGTTTGAACACGTCTGTGAGCGAAATGCCTTGGAGCTGTCTCTTTGGGCGCAGAAACTGTTAGCTCTACTTCGCGGCAAAGTGTCCGACGTGATAACGTGCTTCTAGAGGGAGGCGTTTGAGAGCTATGACGGGGTTAAGGAAGTGCTCTTGAGACATTATAGGTTGTCACCCGAGGCTTCCGGCAATGTTCCCGGTAGTGAGTGAGTAAAACTTTATTGAACATGTCCGGCGTCATTGAGCGGGGTGGGGCTACAAGCACCCCGGCCTAGGTGACGGCCTCGAGTCCTTGGACCCGGGCGGCATCCTGGGCTTGCCGGACGGCCCACAGTTGATCAGCAAGGTCGTGGCTGAATGTTCCCGGTATGCAAAAAAAATCACAGCATATCCACGGAGTGAATGATGATGAGTGGGGCGAACCGTCCATCAATCGTCCATGCTTCCGTCCGCTCGCGCGACCATCTGTGCGTCCATCTATGCGTCCGTCCGTGATTCCGTCTATCCATCTGCCTATTTGTCTGTTCGTGCGTCGATCTGTCCGTACGTCCGGGCGCCTATCCATCCATCCGTCCGTCTGATAGTCTGTCTCTCCGTCCGTCCGTGCGTCCATCTAGTGAACACTCCAAGTACCGCGATCTCCCATCCCCTGTGGCACACGCCCACTCTAGAGCAGGTATGTGCCACCGGTGGCTGCGTACTACTATATACATACAAGGGATGGACAGACCCATGCCTTGAGTTGCTTCGCTCCTAAAAAGGGCAATGAGTCACAGGTTGAGTTCGTGTTTCGTCTTCAAGCCGATTTAATTGAGTGGCTCAAGGGCGAAAATGTTTATGACGATCGCGATAAGGTGGTAGAATGCATTGCATTGGAGCAATTCTACAGCTGCATCGAGGATGACGTCAAGCTTTGGCTGCAGGACAAACTTAGCGAAGTGCAGCTAAACAAGGCAGCAGAGTTAGCTGAGGAGTATTATACTCGCCGAAAGTTGCATAGCAGGGCAGTGCATGTTGAAAAGGATGAAAGGAGAGAGGGCTTTTCAAAGAAACCTGATCTATGGAAATCCGCTCCGCACCGTTATTTTAAGGACCCATCTCTTACGAAGGACACTGTATGGGAAGGGCAAACGGAAGCGGAGAAATCGAGTGAGGTTCTTAAACAGCACACTGATACCACATGGGCTCTGGAGTCACGGAAGCCGCTAATCTGCTACAACTGCAAAACAGGAAGGGCACATCGCGGTAAACTCTAAACAAAAGTTTGCTTTCGCAACAATCCGAGAATCGGAAAATAACATACGGTTGTTAGAGCCGTATCTCCAGGAAATTAGTGCGAATGGGAAAACGTTTCGACCACTTCGAGACCCAGCGGCAACCATGGACGTTCTCCATCTTTCGTTTGTGTCTCCGGACGACTTTACAAAAGAATGCACGTGGATTAGGCAAGTCGCCGAGAAGCAGAGTGCTTGCTTACCAATCGCTACGGCTGTCACTGAGGGCCCGTTCGGTAAGCTTCGCACAGAAGCGGCTGTGTCTGCCGCGCTTCCCAATCGTTTTCTTTGTCTTTTTTTTCGAATAACTCTGAGCAGCTTCTCAAAGAGCAGAGTAAAGCGTTCTTCTCCAAGTTCTCTTACATAAGCTTCACGCGATCGCAAGCACGGAAGCTTTCGCAGGAACTTGATCATGTTCAGTGTGGTCTAACATCACCTGCAAAGGCTACTGATCTGCGTGACCTTGGCAGTGAGATGTGGCAGCTTGGGCTAGTTGGTATGGCATGACGATATATAGTTATAGCGCGAGAACAAAACGACGACACAGAGACAAGAAGGACTTTCGTGTCCTTCTTGTCTCTGTGTCGTCATTTTGTTCTCGCGCTATAACTATCGTTGGCGGTGAGTCGACGGAACCTCAGACAGGAAATTCTCTGTGTGAGTCATTTGAGAAGTCACTCGAGCGGCCGGTCGCCAAAGTGACTGGCGCAGTCTCTGTTTGTGGAGGAGACGACATGGCGCCATTGAGTCAGAGTGAGAGGGGAGGAACGCTGTCGCCTGTAGCGGAAAGTTAAAGTGAGCTGTCGAGGGTTGATCGAGAAACGCCCATTCGAGAGCAGCGTGAGGACCTCTCGATTAAAGTGCGAATGAAAAGCGTAAAATTTGGAACAAAGAAAAAGAATGTGTCTTTTTTGAGAAGGCAGGGCTCCTGTATCGGAGCTACACAAATGTGCAAGGTCGCAACTATGAGCAGCTCTTGGTGCCACAAAAGTATCAGCGCCAACTATTGGAATTGGTGCATGAAAATGCCTGGGCAGGGCATCTTGGCATAAAGAAGACCAAGGCTAGAATTTCCCTTGAGTTCTATTGGACTACATGCTGGAAGTATATCGAAGAATTTGTATGCTCATGCGACACTTGTCAGAGAGCGGGGAAATCCACGGACAAATGGAAGGCGCCCATAAAGCTTGTGACAATTATCGCCAAGCCATTTCGGCGCTTAGTAATTGATATCATCGGGCCATTGCGTCGGTACATCCTGATAAACCTCTGTGTAGCCACAAAATTTTCAGAAGCGATACAAGCTCAATTCTCCTCATGTCATAGGTGCTCTGCTTTCTATATTCGCACGCATCGGATTTCCATCTGAAATCCAATGTGACAACCGTAGTGTCTTCACCAGCTGCCTTACCTCTATCTTTTTGGATAAATACGGAATAAAACAGCTCGATCCATCACCCGCAATCTAATCCGGTAGAGCGTATGCATTCTGTTCTGAAACGGGTGCTGCGAACTCTTTGCTACTAGCACAAATGCGACTGGGAAGCATATGTATTCCTCCCGCAATGTTCGCTTTGAGATCAGCTCCTCATGAGAGCACTGGCTTTAGCCCTGCAGAGCTTGTGTATGGCAGGAGTTTGAGAACACCATTACGGATGCTACGCGAGTCCTGGGAGGGATTCGATAAGGACCCTAATGTAGTTGCATATGTTCTAAAACTCCTGCAGAAGCTTGGAAAAACGAAAGATCTTGTGAAAAGCCACATGAAGGCTGCACAAGTGTTGTCGAAAGAGAACTACGATCGGTGAAGAAACGTACTTTTGAAGTGGGTAGTCAGGTAATGTTGCTGCGGCCGTCCAAAAAGAACAAGCTTGAGGTTTATTGGTAAGGGCCCGCCAAAGTATTATCGAAGCTTTCTGATACCAAATATGAAGTGAAATTAGGGAGGTGGCGGAACAAAATTTACCACAGCAACTTGATGAAACCACACGTTCAACGTCAAGCGGTCGTAAATCTGCTTTTGAATGCTTCAGAGAAAGAATGAGCAAAAATTTTGACTTTTAGTGATGTGATATAAAGGAGATTCGATGTAATATTGGAGCAATTGAACCTGGAGCGTAGCCTAAGTGAAGTCCCGAAGGAGGACTTGAAGAGGATTGTTTCCGAGTTTAAAGACGTGTTTTCGGACCATCCCGAAAACACGACGGTGATTGAACACGATATCGAGCTAACTTCTGAGGAGCCAATCCGTAGCAAGCCATATCAATGTTCCCCTGCGCAAAAGCAGATCATGAAAGAGAAGATTGATAAATGCTGGAGCTAGGAGTCATATTACGAGGCGAGAGTGACTATACATCCCCTCTATTATTGATTCAAATGCCGGGAAAAAATCCGAGGCCATGCATCGATTATCGGCGTCTTAACGCCATAACTCGAGACCAAACTAACCCGATACCTAATCTAGAGGAGAGGGCAGAAGCTGTGTCACAATCTATAGTTGTATTTCCCCATTAGACCTCGTGAGAGGGTGTTGGCAAGTCCCCCTTACGGAGGCGATAGCCGCTATGCCGCATTCGTTTCTCCATTCGGAACGTATCGTCCCCTTAAGCTGAGCTTTGGATTGAAAAATGCGCTTTTTTGTTTTTCAGGCTTAATGGACCACGTTCTTCATTGCCTCTCTGAGTTCGCTCTGCCATATTTTGACGATGTCGCCATCTTCTCAAACAGCTGGGAAGAACATGTCGAGCATTTACGAGTCGTGCTGAACTGGTTGAAAGAAGTTGGTCTTACCGCGAAACCTCCTAAATGTCACCTAGTGTGCGGCGAGGTGTCTTACCTGGGACACGTTGTGGGGCGTGGCCGGCGTAGACCCTCAACAATTAAGGTAGCCACCGTCGTTAACTATCCACGACGAGCCACAAAATCTGAAATAAGGACATTCTTGGGCCTAGCTGGATACTATGAGCATTACGAGCAAAACTACTGTAGCATTGCCAGCCCTCTAGCTGGCGTACTTCGAAAGCCCGAGCCGATTAAAGTGGTATGAGACTCTGAAAAAGAAAAGGCGTTTTGCAAGCCGAAACAGGCCCTAAGCGAAAAGCCCGTTTTTATGGCACCCGATTTGGATTTTGTCGTTCAATGCGACGCGAGTGATCGCAGCATGGGAGCTATATTGAGCCAGGAAGACAGCGCTTGTACCGAAAGGCAAGTTTTGTATTTAAGTCGAAAGCTGAGCTGCAGGGAAGAGGCACACAGTACCTCTGATGAGGAATGTGCTTGCCCCGAAAACACCCCCTTTACATTAAGTAATCAGCTTGAAATGAATAAGACATTACTAGAAAGGGTTAGTAATACAAAATTTCTCGTTGTATATTTGGACGCACAACTTTCATGGCACACACACGTACACGAGACAACACTGAAGATATACAGAAAAATACCTATTTTTTACAGGCTACGCTACATTTTCCCAGTAAAGATAATGTTAACATTATATCATTCTTTCATACATTCACACTTCACATATGCCATAGTAATTTATGGGTTGACCTACCTTACAACACTGCTGAAACCCCTCAAAGTAGCACAGAACACGGCTGTGCGTGCTCTTCTCTCCATATCAAAAACAGACTCAGCTTCCTATGCTTATAGACTACTAAACATACAACCCATCACAGTTTGTGTCAATTACCGTATTTTACTACTTGTCTACAAACGTTTGCATAACACTGTTCAATGCCCGTCTATAGCATTAACATATCAAACGCCCACATATTCCTTACGTTCTACTTTAAGTATACCGTTATGCATACCTCACATAAGGACTAACTACGCATCACATTCATTTTCTTATATTGCATAAAAACTCTGGAACACTTTACCTTGCCCCGCCGCGGTGGTCTAGTGGCTAAGGTACTCGGCTGCTGACCCGCAGGTCGCGGGTTCATATCCCGGCTGCGGCGGCTGCATTTCCGATGGAGGCGGAAATGTCGAGGCCCGTGTGCTCAGATTTGGGTGCACGTTAAAGAACCCCAGGTGGTCGAAATTTCCGGAGCCCTCCACTACGGCGTCTCTCATAATCATATGGTGGTTTTGGGACGTTAAACCCCACAAATCAATCAATCAATCACTTTACCTTGTACCATCGCAGCATCCACATCATTTCATTTGTATAAACAATGTGTTCGGGATCACCTGCAAAACTCACAACAGTAATACATGAATTAAGAATATTATTCAGATTTATTTGTAGTTATATGTATTTTTGTATTGCTATGTATAAATTATATGTATTTATTGTATTCTGTCCCTTACCATCTGTTGGTGGCTCAGCAGTACCTACTACTGTTAAAAAACGGACCCCTGCAACTGCCTTGACTGGGCCCTGGGGTCCTACCTGTATAATATTAACCAGCCATTACATGTATAATGCACAATAAAACTCATTGATTGATTTATTGTGTGGGCCGTTCAAAAACTAGCCTCTTATGTCTCCTGTTCGAGGTTTGCGGTCGAAACGGACCACTGTCCTCTAACCTGGTTAAATAACATGTCGCCTAAAAGTGGCCAGTTACTGAGGTGGAGCATGATACTCCAACAGCACAACTTAGACATTCGTTAAAAAAAGAAAGCTAAACTCTAAGGCAGACGCATGGAGCCGTGGGTTTTAGTTATTACTTTCTCCACCTTTTGGTTTTTTCTGGCGAGTCGGGGCAAAATTTTGTCCTCATCATGGCCTTAGCCGAGCGCTCTCGTCCAGAGGGATCTCAAGGGGCCAACTTTATATTGTATTTTATTCCATTATGTTGTTGTACGCGTAGAAGTTTGAGTTCTCACTTAAAGAGTCTCTTGATGTAAAGGGAACGAAATTCCGATAGACACGTATTGCTAGGTATATGTTGTACTATATTTTGTCTAGTGTTCTGTCGGGTAACCGAGGGCACTCGCTTGTGTCGTGTGTTGTCTGCTGTCGAACCGCTCTTGACAAGTTTCAGAACCATCGACAAGTACTGAGACCAAAAATCGTCAGAAGAGACGATTAAAGTATCAAAGCTAGTCGACAAGTGTTGGTGGCAGGCCAGTAGAACTGGGATCCGTCCTCGAGAATGAGATGTGTTCACGGACCTGGCCCTGGAGGCGAACCTGGAGAGACCTGGCGAACTAGCGCGCCAGACATTCGAGCCACGTAAGGTAGCTCGTCATTCCGGCGCATTGTCTGGCAGCGGGGATGCTGTTACGCCTGAGTGTCCAGACAGAACGTCATTGCCTCTGCAAAGGCAATCTGTGTCAAGGCCAGCGAGCAAGCCGCCTAACGCCATCAACTCAACGGCTTCATCAAGCGGCAGCGCCAGTCTGTCTTATGCAATGCACGGCGAGCTCCCTCAGCCCACGGGTCTGATAGCAGCCCAATGAAGCAATCGGCGCCATCCAGTTTGGCTAGTCATACGCAATGCGTAGCAACATATCACTCGCCCTTGGGTGTTACCCAGCGCAGCGGCTCCGAATTGGAGGATCATGATGCCACCCAGCGGCGGGTCCAGATTTGAGGAAGCTGCTGCCACCAGCAGTGGTTCCGATTGGACATTGGTGACATTAGGCACAACCAGGGGCCTATAAAAAAAGCCAAGCGGTGCGTCGACAAGCAGCTGACGTATGCGTCAGAGAGAAGACATTTCGGCTCTTCGAGCCCCTAAGCTGTCGGCCCCAGTGCCGAATATGTAACGCCTCTATTTTTACGCTGTGTATAAATCTTGCCTTAACTCACAGTCGTCTTGTCTGCTCGTTTATCAGCTTTGCCCAGAAGCAGTCGCGAGCCGAGAAACACACGCTACCAAACAGCTGGTGACATTGGCAGCCCGTGACCTCGGCGCACTACGCAACAGTGTCGGCGGCAGTGCGAGTCGTAGTAACAGCCCGCAGTTACAATATTCATTTTAAGTAGAGCCGTGCTAAGCAGTATAACTTGTGCAATTTAAAAGGGTAAAAACTTGAGCTTGTTTGCATGAATTGATCGAAAAGAACAGTGCGGGTATATGACACCATTACGAGGAAACATGTTGTGCGCTTTTTTGCGAATACCCCATAGCACCGACACCCACACGAATCAGTCAAAGGTGATTTTTAAGAGTACACTTGTAGATTAAGAAAGTTGTTATGTACTATGTAGAAGGTATATGCAATATCTGCGACGTAAGATTTACCATTTTGAAATGAGAGTTTGTGTATAGCATATACAGTAACTCTATTTGAAATATACAGGCAGAGCCCCCACAAACTGCTTCCTGCCTGTCACCGAAACTTGTCTCTAATGTCAATTTTCCGCAAAGAAAAAAAGTAGAAAGCATGTGTTGATGCAGCAGCCACCTTAAAATTGCATTATTTAATCATGTCCTTAACACCTTTCGCATGCTCTTATCTAAGGTTGCAATCTGAGGGTCATAAGAGAATGAACGCTCTATGCGATCCAGCATCTTTAGTAGGAGTCTTTGCCTATACTCATGAACGATTGTAGGAACGAAATATAGGATGCAACAGCACTGTGGTTTTATTAAATTAAACAATATGTCCATCATGACAAAAGGCAGGCATATGTATGATGATATGACAATACAAAACAAAGAGCATTTCATTCCCTGTCTTAAGGGTGTGTCTGCATGCCTACTGCATTTAAAGATATATCCCTAGCAACTACCTTACTTTTCATCGTTCAGGGACAAAACTTTGTTGAGTGATTTCACACGTGCCCCTCCCAAAGTGGATTAGTGACCGTAGTACCCACTCATAATATCAAGGTGCACAGGTTTATCATTGAAGAGTTGTAGCGCACCTGTGGAAGGGTGAAATCTTCGCAGCGAGGGTGTCTGAGCCACTTAGGAACATTCACTGAACCAGAAAGAGGCACCGTGTATCATGCTCACAATTCAAGTAAGAGACTGAGCAAGACACAACTTTTTATTTTCGACAGAATTCACAACATACTTATATTACAATTCTAATCCGCCAGTAAATAATCAATCAATATCAAAGAAAACATGAGTCCACGCTGTATACTGAATACAGTTGCGACTATAACAAGTCAAAGAGCACCTGAGACAAGTAAGATAATAGAAATGTCACCAGCAAAGGCCATACGAATGAATCTTCTTTCATTGCATTTCATCTGAAAATAACCCTTCAGTGCGGCCTATTCCTCAAGGGGAGTAGATGTTCTCAAAACGCACCAAGTTACACACAAGAATAAAATGATAAAAGCTCACGTGTATGTACACACAGCCTTAAGTATGCAAACATTAGCATCTGTTTGTCAAAATTTTTCACATGGTTACAAGTGCTTACAGTCAACATAATGGTAAACATGCACATAATACTACAATCTTGTCGCCACCACAGCTTGGTCAAAAAGTGGCTACACCTACTAAGCGACAAAAATATTTGACACAAAAATAAAGGTAAGTTGTACGAGTACAAAGTGTATGTCGCCCAATTTAATGCAAACTAAGTAAACACTGATAACTGAAATTGACGCTTCGCATGTTTTGCCAAAGAGAAATTTTCGTTTCATCCCCCATACGCAGGTACCCTTCTGTCAACTAGTGTGCTTATATCGAAATACATTTATTTATTTTCCTAAATGAGAAGCTTTGAAGCCAGTTCGATTTCTTTGATTCAGTACCTCACAGTGTACCAATGTGATTATTATGCATGATACCGCATGAAGTATGCACCTTGCAGACCGTTAAAAAAGAAAGGTGCGCCAAAAAACACTTTGAGCATTGCTCCCACCATCAACTGGCTAAATAAACTAGTTTTATAACTTATTGCTTGAGATTGTCCGGAAACCCTGGATGCCAAAGGGTTCGGCGATATAACAAAGGAACTCCACGACCATGCCATATTTATTATATAGAAAACAACAACTTGAGGTGAAAACAAAGGCTTATGAAGTGATGAGAAAGGGTCAAGGCATTTTTGTTTGAAAGCTGCTGCATAAACCAGAGTCGTGTGCAGTGTAAAGTAAAAAATTTGACAATGGTCACTCCTTAAGCAGGAGGTGTGCAGTATACTGAAGAAAGTGCTTAGCACATCGCACTATACATGTCAACACACAAGTACTTTGAAAAATTAAGAGGTGCTAAAAGCATAAGTGAATGAAATGGCAAGGTAAAGCTTCATTCACTATACCCTTGTATAGTGAATGCATTGCAAGGGTATAGTGAATGCAGTGAATGTATATTTGCATTCATATATGCACTGTTTGCAAAGGGTGCATATATGCGTTAAAAGTGCCTCAACTGTTCGCCATCGTCATTTAAAAGATGCAAACAGCACATTCATACATTCATATAGCACGAAAGGCTGACTGAATACATTTCGCGCATAAAAAGAGAAAAAAAAACAAGTTTCTGCACAGCAATATGCACAATTAGCTTGGGATTTTTCTTTTTCAATCTCGTTTTCCGGGCATATAAACAGCTCTGTGGCTACGAGAAGAAGTGCTGTTGCTGTGAAAGCAGAGACGATTTCATCATTAAAAAGACATAATTAGAGCAAGGCAAAAGTGTAGAGCAAGGCAAAAGTGTACAGCACATTTACCTTAAAAAGCAAAATGTGCTCATCCCTTTCGCAGTCATATACACATCTTCTTTACCCTTGATTCCAGATTAATATCGAAAACAACTTTTTTGGGTACTAATGCGGTGTGATTCATCATACACATAAAAAAGAGGTGCAGGTGAAGCACACGCTGGTGCTAAGCATTTTCAATATTTTTATATTTTAGTCTTCTGACTAGTTGTGAGACGTAGAAAGCTTCACAACGAGCCGTTCTCTCTTATAACAGCAAGCACTTCCACCTGTGAAATTTTACACCAGTTACCGTGCGGTAAATGGCAGTACAAGCAGTGAAGAACTTGTCAGTAACAACCAGCTTAATGTGAAAACGTGGAAATTTGTGTACGCACTGGTCTCGGCGGCAATGTCCGTAAGACCATAACCATTACGTACTGAGTCCTAAATGGCACCACACGCACACTGAGGACAGCTTATGAGTATCACCCACCAACCATCATATTTGATCGGTCATTTGGTCTTCCTTAAAAATCAGCGGTAAGCGAAACTGCCACAGTAGCCAACAGACATTTCTAGTAATACGCTTTGCGACAAGACAATTGTTGTCGCACGGCTCCACAATGCACCAAACAGTAGATTCTGCCACTGACCTGTCAGTAACATAAGCTTGTAACAACACTTGTTATAGATTAAGAAGAAAATTTTCAGAACAACTATTAACCTGCGGAGGAGCTAAGGTTTTAGGAGCCTATCCACATTCAAGCAGACTGTATCCAGGTGGGGGACGGTAGGCAGGTACTTGCGGAAACACGAGTTGGTGCAGATGGGTCTGCTGTGTAGGTATTTCTTTCGCACATGCAGAGTGCATACGCACGCACAACTTTTATGGCACGCAAACTACCAAGAAACGCTACGCAAGCCAGAGAAATCAATCTAGGGAGTGGTATACGTAATGGTAGCACACCGCAGAGAGTTTCTTGAGATAGAGATGGAGTAAACACAACGTTACACAATAATTTTAGTGATAATAGTGTTTCCGAACTATGCACACGTTCACTCCATTTTGAGAGCAATTATTGTGCGAAAAGGTGTGTGAATGTTGGTTAATTAACTTAAAACCATTTGCCTTGCAGCAACCAATCATTCACAATGTAGGGCTCCGTATAAATAGCTTACCAGCTTACCCTAGCGAACACTATGTCGTGGAATATAGCTTATTAGCAAACAACGTTAACATTTTACCCGTTCATCATTAAAAGTATTTGATGTACAAATTTTTACATTGAAGTATTGTTTCTGCAATGGGTATTTGCAGTACACTGAAGTATGACAGGCAACACTCAATTCAGCATTGGTAACAGTTATTGGCATTGGGGTGCGAACCAGCAAGGACTGTTACGTGTGTAATTAAATTTTGCCTGGTGTTTCCAAGATGTGTCTTAAACAGAGTGCATCAGAGCTGTTGAAATGCGTCAACGACTCAGGCATGCTGATTCTGCTTTTTTTTTAGACGCCAATGCAAATGCTTCATTACTGCCAAGGAATTGTAAATGACCGCACTACGCCACATCTGGCGGTACATGCGCTTCCAGTGAATATTTTTAGTTAAATTACAAACTGATATTTCACCAATTCACAGCCGGCAACCGAAAATGCACACTTCTCTTTGAATTAATTAAACAAAACATCTGACAGGTTTGGCTTAGAGCAGGTAAATTTATGTACTGGGGAGATTTAAAGAAATGCTAACAGCATGGTGAGCTGTTTTCATCGCACTCTAACTTCAATGGCAATAAAAAGATGCTAGAACGGTTTTTGATTGCATCATGGATGGCTTCATTGGCTCGTTGTTGCCATCCAGGCTGTGACAGCCTGACAAGAAATGCAGAATAGAAGAACAGGTAGTTGCCAAATAGTTCACGTTTTAATCACAATAGTGCATATAGCAACAAGTGGTGCTGAACAGTGATTTTTGTTCCTAAATGATTTTGCAGTTGTGCGTCAAAAATAAAAAAGAAAGATCATGGAGCTTGGAAAACAGAAGCATCTTGAAATTCACATTCTGTTGTTTTTCAGCTCAACACATCGTTCACTAATGCCTCGAACTCATCGAACAGTATGGTGTATACAAACCATGTGCATGTTACAATACAGTGTATTAGGAGTTTTGTTACAGAGTAACAAATGAAACCTTTTCAGAGCTTCAAAAGTAAAAAAACAATAGAAATTTAACCGTAAAGTGATCACGTTCCTCGCACGAACCTCTCCACATGAAGTCCATATAAACTAAAGGTGAACCAATGGCGGTGACAAACTACCAACTTGATGTACTCATCAATGAACTCCAAGTATCATCTGGTTTGTACAAGATAAACTGCCAAAAGCCGTGCCGATGCCAGCACCGTCGTTTGCGGAAGTAATGCGAATTTCCAAAGAAGAAAATAGAAGCATGAAAACACCAAGCAACGAGTTGGGTTAAGGTTTTTCGACAAAATTTACAGTGTGGATAACAAAAAAATACAGACTTGTATAATAGGTGGTGAACGATATGCGACTTTTGACATCTCAGACCGCTGCCAAACTTTGTCTTTAGCGAATACATCAGGGCGAGAATACGACCTGCCCGGCACCATTACAGACATGTTCACCTGCCAAAGACCGTTCATGAATAAAAAAGTGTACAGAACATTTTTTTTTATCAGAAGAGTGAGCACTATAGCAACTAACAGTGATTATGCATGATAAAGTACATTCGCTTTCATTTTTTTTTTCTCACTTTAAGCAATCTGTCTTCAGACAGCTCGTGCATGGCATTCACTGAGGGCTGCTCAGAGAGCAGCGCATCTTCGACAGAGTATAAGTGTCAAACAGCAATGAGGGTTCCTCTATACCTGTACTCTGCACACAGCGCCATCATGGAAGCCTCGGTATTTTTCCAACACACGGCGCACCCTTTTTCTCCGCCAGATAGTAATATAGAGCGGTAGAAAGTACTCACCCTGACAAGTGAACGCACAGCATTTGTAGGCTGGGTGAAAAATGGATACATTACGACGAAGGAGGTTTTTAGACCTACAATTATAAAGACCACACTCGTGAAAATACTAAATAAATAAAGAGGAACTTGCCGAGGCTGTTATGCGTGATGTGTGGACTTGGCTGCCTCATCGCTGACAGCTTTTGGCCTTGTGGCTGCAGCACATTTCGCGAAACGGGACTGTCTCGCGTCACTAAGTTGGCCAATCACTGTCCTCGAAGAGGCACGGCGAACACTCCTGAATAGAAGCCATATCCGCGTTCCCGTGGTATTTCCTAATGTTAGGCCCGTTCCACCTTCTACTCCGTTCCTACTAGCACATTGCACATTGTCCATTTTTTCACCGGGTAAGAGCCCTGACACGTGCTTTTCAGCACAACACGTAATGCGAATTTCTATACTTCTACTGCGAGGAACCACCTCCCGGTACAAACAGACTGGCACATTGCGCATGCCCTTTTGCAATGCAAGGCTCCCTGCCCAAATAGCTGAGCCGAGTATTTCGATTGCACTTCGCACAGGCCACAGGTGCGTGTAGTGCACGGGAGGAAATAAACGCCAAGGAGCCACATGTTTTCCTTTTGCTTTCTTAGCATTAGGCTTCCAGCTCAGGACGCGGCGTACCCTATTGTAAGAGCAAAAAACACTGATACCAGACAGCTCATCTTTTTTCTCTCAACACGCTCCAGGCTTGTAAAAGACTTCGAAATGGAGGCCTTTTGAAAAAGTCACTCCAATTGCTAAAAAAAAACGGGAATGGTTACCTGTTTGCCAAATGCATCTGTTCTTTGGAGAGCACTTCCAACAGCTGAAAATTACCACCAGAGGGTAACCGTTAGCTTTCCAAAGCATTAAGCTATCAGCTGATATCTTGACTCAGTGCTGTATTCAAAGTACAAACTGGGCGAAACCTTAAAATCAATTTTGATACTATCGATGCTCTTGCGTGCTCTGTATTTATTTCGCGCACTGTTGTTCCTCCTCATGCGCACGACCTGCGGCCCTGGGCGTTTCGCCAGACATCAGTGGAGACAGACCTCCGGGACAAGTGTGTGCTGGGAGCCCTCCAAGATGGTGGGCACTCACGTCACAAATGAGGGCCAAGCCGAATGCCACGTGGCTACAGTATGTCTGTCTCGTAGATCTTGGCACCCGTGCGCAGGGCGGACGACGGCACCGCCAGGTGGGTGAGCGAACCGGACGCACCGCCAGCGCTGCCCAGCGAGAGGGATGCTTTGTGCAGGATGTTGCTCTCGCTGCCGGTCTTCTTCAGGTCCGGCTTGGGTGGCGACAAGCGCTGGAGGAGCTGCAGCCGGGCGTACTGCTCTTGCAGCTGGCGCTGTTTCCGTAGCAGCTCCTGCAACACAAGGTGCTTGACATCAGACACTTGTCCGTGAAGTCATTGCTTTGTTTTTCATTCTCTTAGGCAATTATTACACATTTACTACACACAACACTGTTTTATTGATTGAAATAAAATAATATATGAGTATGATTATATTACAGAGGGCATTGAAAACCTTCTTTGCTTACATAACACAATTACCATTCCAGCCCACCTGCATTACAGTATTATTTACAATCACCTAAGCAGTATGGGCAAAACTTTTTAATGCTACTGACAAAAACAAGTTGGTAAAAGTGGAATGGGATGTGGTTCAATTTTTGTTGATAATATCCATACGAAAAGCTCATGGTATCTCCTAACAGTGGAATATTAGTAATTAAGGTTAACGAGAACCATGCCCCATGCTTGAATTGATCTTTTTATAAATGTAGCTATAAAATAAAACCTCATACTTTGCTTGTTGAGTCATAACATGGATATAAGTGACTTGAATCCAAAGTACTCAAGTGTTTCTGCCAAGTACGAATGTACTGAGTGAAGGTAACTGTCGATTTAGAACAGTGTCTCTGCACTGTTTCCAGGACAGCTATGGATGTCACGCATGCGATAATGGTTTTGCGTAAGCATAAATGGTTATTTCAGCAACTTATATGAGAGCGTGCAGCAGCATCAAAAGAGAGCGAAAGATTGAGGAAAGTGAAAATGCAGGCCACCTCATCCAGACAAGTAAGTATCCACACAACCAAGTACCAGATGGTGGTAGTTCTCATCTCTCGAATAAATCCGGTGGGTGCTGTGAGAGTTCAACTTGGTGCAGTCCACCTTCTTTACACAGAAGGTCACATATCGCATGCCTCTACGTTCCACATGATAGCATAAGCGCGAAAACAACCAGCAAATCCCAGCACATACAGACGTTTTTGTAACTGGTTGAGCGGTTAAGATCAAGAGCCACTGGCAGTGCGCATGCAGGCGGTGCACAAGAAGGCAAGACGAATGAACGTGACGAGCGTGTACTACTGCCGTTAAGTAGTCTTGTCTTCTTGTGTCCCCTATTTTTGCGATCAAGTCTACTCCAGACTATGAAGCAAACGAAGCACAGTAAAGTATTTTATTATGTGAAAAAAGGAAAGAAAAGGCGAGGAAAGGTGCCACAATGCCATATAGTGGTGATTTCCATCTTCCCCACTCATGAGCGAGGATGAAGCAACTTCGATGGCAGATGCTGTTCAAAGTGTTGGGAAGGCTCTATCTTGAGTAGATGGTGTTTTTTCATAATATAAAAGAAAGTTTACTTTTTGATATTCTTGGTGGTTAGAACTATTTAAAATATTATTATGGTATGATGCATTATGGTCTTTTAAGTCTTCTGATGTACCATTGACCAATACATCTGCAATATACAGCAATTGTGTAATGAATGCTACCTAACATCAAGTCTCACCTCAAAAACGCAGAGCCTGGCAAATGATATTGAGGCATCGTTTCGCGAGACCATCGGCTGTGACCATGGTAATGCTTGAGTAGCTACGTGCATATATTTTGCACTTATTTTTCCTTCCCGCTTCCCGAGTTTTACACGGCTGAGTGCACGTTGACCGACCTGATGTCGCGAGTCGAGCAGCTCCTGTCGGCTGCGTGCCTGTAGGCCTTCCTGCGAGTTGACGCTCTCACTGCTGCTGCTGTTGGAAGAGAGCTGGTCTCGCCGGCCACCGCTGCTGCCGCTGCTGCTGCTGCTCGCGTCCTCCGCGGCCAGCGCGTTCGTGCGCACCGGCTCCGAGCGGCTCCGCTGTGGGCCCGTGGGCGATGTCACTGGTGACTTGCTCGTGGTGCGCGGTGGAGGTGGCGGCGGCGTCTTCTTGTTAACCCCGCCGCTGCCTGGACCGTCGAGGATGACTACCGTGGCGCCGGAGGGTGGTTTGGCACTTCCCACAGACGCAGAAGAAGAGGCCCTCACGGGTGAGTCTGCCGATAGCGGCCGTCCGCCACGTTTGTCTGCCGGCTTCGAGAAGGTCTGCAGCTCATCCAGCAGCGCATCCAGGGCATTCTCCGAACGCGCTGCGGGGCTGCCCTTGCTGCTGTCACTTGCCGCGCCGCCGGCCGGCTCAGCCGTCGCGTCGCAGGTCTGCGTGGTCACGGACAGAATCCCGCACCGAAACGTGCAACAGTTATCGGCGTACCAGTGTGATATCGCGCTGGCGCTTAGCTTTTAAACGGTCTGCACCCGTACTCACAAAACAACATCTTGCATGGGCGTTTTCCAACTGGCCAACTGTTCGCTCGCTTTTGGTATTTCTGACAGCTAGCAAATGGCGAGATGGATTGGTGAATTATCAATACAAGAGCGAAGTTTTGATGATACGGGTACTGGCGACCTAATCATTTATTGCAAGAAGTGTGGCGCGAAAGCGCGCTAGGACACCACGCACTCGCTTCGCTATACACGATGGAGCCGTGACGGACACTTTGGTGCCTCGTCTCGTCCCCTCTGCTCGAGCCCAGCGCCCACTCACGCCACAGACTTCGATAATTCAGGCAGACCACGAAGCATCAAACTGCGTGCACGTTTAACACCTTCGGTAGCTGAAGCTCTCATAAGTGGGATTAAAACTGTCAAGCACTCTCAAGTGCGTGCCACTTTTTTGGGCAGCGACTATATTTTATTTACTACATGAGATAGACTATCCACGCTGTTTTGTGTGTATTGAAAACTATCATCAGCGAATTTGCGGATTCCTATTCATCCAGACTTTAATGCCCTTACCTCCCAAGGTTTCAGAGAGAATTTTAGTGTGTGTATCACCATCATTGCATAAAAAAAAGAAAGGCTAAATTTAAAGGGAAGAGTTTACAGAGAGCATTCTGCTAATGAATATGCCAACAGATTCAATTGAGATCTTAGAGCTGAAGTGTTATATTATGAGGTCACTCTTATACATAAGCTTGTTGCACTAATGTCACACAAACACATCTTCGAATTGGTGCCGATAAACGTTACTCGCGAGTAGGCTTCTCAGCTGGACCTTCTCATGGGCTGCCTCTGTCAACTCCTTGAATGCATTGCTTGCAAATCCCATAATTTGTTCGTTTGGTCTCTTTGTAAAGCTACGTACCTCTTTCACCTGCAGTGGGCATCAACTAAGGCTCTGCAGTTCTGCATTTCATTTTTCAAAACTGAATGCCTGGTAGTGATTCCCTCTCCACTAAGTACCTTTGTCGACGACGGTATCCTCACGCTAAATACTCTGTTCGTAACGCCCCTTTGTGTCAAGGCCAACCTGGTGGTGGTGGTAGAAGAAGAAAAGGTGGCTTATTTTTGAAGTCCGGTAGGGAGCACGGTGCAGTGCTGGTTCTCTAGTATGGGTTTTTTATCACTCTTTCCCATATCATACAGTTGAAGTAGGGTAAATTTCAATGCAGATTGGCCACTTCTTCACCGACTCTATTTTATACAACTTTGATGTTCGCTGCGGTTTTAGAACAATGTCCCCCCTGACAAAAAGAGCTATATTTTGTGTTTCCACAATGTAGCGAAGGTAAAAGATTACATGCTAATATTTGTCCTGTTTTTCCCCCGGCATTTCTTTGTACAGTTTTGCAAAGCACTCATATATAGCCTGCCCTAGTGTAGTAATTGCCCATAGCATCTATACTTGCAATGCATAATGCTTCTCTCTGTATGCAGAACTACTGCAGAGAAATGTATTCAGTATTGTCGCTCATAATTTTGTTTTCGTTATTTGATGCAGTGAAACAAAAAGTTCATATATCACTCAAAAGGTGAAGCATGGAAAGCTATATATAGCAATGCATTAAACAATTCACCAAAGTAAGCCTTACAAATTTATTAGTTTGATTCACAGCGGTGAATATTTGCCTGCCAATTAACTTAAACATCATAGTGTCCATTGCGCACTCACAACTATGCTCACCTCTGAATTGGTGAGCGCAGAATTTCACGATGGCTTAAAGAGTGCAAAACAGAAGCTAGCACAGGCATCAATCATGTCTCCCCTCACATCTCCGAGGTAATGCGGTTCCACCATTAGGCGCACAAAGGCCGCACACAGATAGCTGCTAGCTGTCTGAGTTCGCTGAGCTTTTCTATGTACCATGGTATTTACGACCGCCACTGCGATGATCAGCGGACTGCCGCTATCTGCTGAGCAAAATCTCACACGCTTTGCCTCATAATATCCCGCGTTCCTCTCACTCTTATAGTGGCAAGCATATCAGAGTGGTGCTGCACATCTGCAGACGCTGGCGTCTTCAGGTGGAAAGCAGCGGCACGCCAGATACATTTCACTTGATACTGCCAGCGCGGCAGTACGAGTGGGCTGGAGTCCTTGCGAAATTCTCACCTGCCCCCTCCCCCTCTTGCCTCCCAAGAGCAAGCTTAGTCATACCACAACGCAAATGTTCTGTGCCTCCCTGCCCCCCTGAAAAACACAATTATCGTCCCCCCCTCCTCGGGAAAAAAATCCTGGTATCCCTTGTCCTTAGGCTATAGCCACCTCAACAGGCACTATATTGCTGCTTCCTGTTGCCTGCAGCGTTGTTTTATCGGCTTACAGCCCTCGCAGATTACTGTGAGCTGCGAGATTCTTTTAGCCAGTTCTGTTAATCGGCAAGCGGGAATAATGAGTAGAAGGGGTACACATCGACTCTGTGCACGTTCATTGCTGTGACTACGACTATGCCCATGTGAGGCGCTGATTGGCTTCGGGCTTGGACGGTAGCACAAAAATCGTGAAAGGAGTCATCACGTCAGCAATGTCGAATAAGCTTTGTCACTTAGAGAGAGAAAAACTGAGAATTAAGCGGCAACCCACGAGGAGAACTGCCAGGGATGTGCCAACACTCAGACTCAAAGCAGCAGGCAGCAATTAGGGCACTGCTAATGTATTCTTACACAATGAAACGTGAATTGCCGATTGGAGCGTCCTCTAATCGCTATCACATCAACAATCTGGAAACCGATCCCTTGGAAAGTTGCAGCCTAAAGAATGACGAACATTTATCTAAACTCGCAGGTATTGCGGCTCGACGAGATTATGAAATAGAAAAATAAAAATAAAAAAAAGCTCGGTAACAGCAGATTCTAAACATTTTGGCATTGCTTTCGCACGCACTTAACATTCCAGATGGTGGCTGTAGGATACAAAACCACAATATTTACTGCCTAATAATTAAAATACTGAAACAAACTCAACTTAAGTTGTCTGTAAACTTATGAGTGTTATGCTTATTTACACCAAATAGCATTATGAGATTTCAACAGATTTCAACAGCCGGTATCATTTTTTGAAACATAACCAGTATAATAGATTTCTTCTAATGCATTTTGTAAAACGAAGCAGCAATGTTATATGATAAAAAGGGCACTTTTTCAGTTGACATTGCTATGTATGTGTTTGGTAATTGAACTTGAAAAAATGCTTTCTGTAAGTGTCTCGATGAAAAGAGCTCAGTACTATATGCTATCTTGGCGTAACATGATGTTGGAGTGACGAATCTTCATCAGCTCATAATTGTTGAAAAAGAAGTGAAGAGAGTGATTTATAAAGTATGATAAAAGGACAAATAAAACTGGTAGAGAATATCATTTCTGCTAGGTGTCACACGGATACAGGTCAATTGCTAAGCCAACTACTTGACCTACCTCAGACAGAACTCGAAATATTACATGCTATCAAGCGACGGAAATTGTAACAAATAACGAGATGGGATGTAAACAACTCAACGGTAATTTTAGTTGCTTCAAAAAGAGGCCTCATCGCGGCCGCAATGCCCATCTCCCTCTCAATGCGGCAGTTAGTGCGCCTTGCGAACTAACTGGTATACTTTGTTGTGATCGATGTTTAGATGTCGGGCTGCACGAGGCTAATGTCAGCCTGTTAAATACACCTTCCTATTTTATTTACATATTCTCTCAATGTTTTCAACATGTCATGTTCTGCACAAGCAGGCTTTCTTTTGTACTTGCAAGTTTATTCATTTCATTGCGCGAAGGAATTTTCAGGCGCCCTCAGCTACATTTCTGTAGATGTCTTGATACTCATCACACTGCTTTTACTAGCCATCGGTTATATGTTCATATTATGTGACTTGCCCTGGTTCAATTTTTTAAATTTAACGTAAAAACTATTATGTCGGCGACCCTTAGTTGCTTTTTGATCCACTCTATTTTATCCGATCTTTAATTATTACCTTATTCTCGACCATTCCATCGCATGCTGTGTGATTTTATCTTTTTTCCGAATTTCATCAATAATATAATATCATTTTTATTATCATTATTATTCTCCAAGTTCCTGTCCCATATGATAATGCTGGCAATACACAATAATTGCACTTTTTCCATTTTAGGAACAATGGTAAGTTTCTTTTGTGGGCCGGGAATATATATGTCACATGCTCACAACTCAATCCTCATAATTTTTTGTTAACTGAAGTCTACGCCAGTGAATTCTACTACTAGTAATCTACCTAACATACATACTCGATTTACAGCACGGTGGCCAACCGGAAACGGCCGTGATTTCACCTTCGCCTTTGTCTTTTGTTAATTTCTCTCAACACTATGTTTGTGCAACAATTTAGGTCCTTGATCATTGTTTTGCGATTTGCTGCTGAAGATCATCACATTGACTGTGAACCATCAGTGGCTGAGATACCTTACACTAGTCTTTATTCCCATTCCTTCCCAACTTCGACATTCAAATACTTCTAAGTATGCAGTAGGCGACACTGGAGATATTGTACCTCTTCAGCTGACCCCCCCCCCCCCCCCCCTTTTTTTGTGTAGGATACTTCTGAGCTTTCTTTTTTTTTTTAAAGTGAAGCTTTGCAAATGTTGGATGGGGTGTTGAGTTATATTTTGTGTGCTCTTTGACAACGCAATCCTTCTAAATTCGGTAGAATCTCCGATTATTCTAATGCTTTTCAGCCATGTATGGTAGTCGTATGTGGATTTCTTGCCCTAAATACACAGGACTATAATGATTCCTCCATATTTGTGCCAAAAGCACGTTATGTAATCTAGTCAGGCTTTCACATTCACCTTTCTTTTAATTTTAAGCTTACTCTCATAAGTACAGTCATCCATCAGTCATTCACACACACAATCAGTCATCCTTTCACGTACTTCTTTGATCAGTCCAGGATGCAGATGCCCAGTTTGTGTGACAGCGCTCATGGCCATGGCAGCCATAGGCTGCGACAGCGCTCATGGCCATGGCAGCCATAGGCTGCGACAACGCATCAGCACTGGTGGTGATATATTCGCTGGCGCCAAACTTCAGGGACTGGCACACTTTTTTGTGCACACATGATCAACATGAGATGATCAACGTGACTATGTGCAGGTGCTCACCAGCATGAGGGCAAGTGCTCCGCATGACAAGCATGCACGATTCAGCCTTAGGAGAAGGGCAAGTTACCCCGAATGGTTTCTTATCACATTTCATATCAATGCCTCCTCCAGCAGCAAGAGACTTTCTGTCTGACTGGGCACCAGTGATGGCCCTTAGGACATACTTATGACAGTTGTTCTTCCTTATCTAAGGAGAAACATGATTACCGTGGCCTGTTTTCTTGCGCCTGGCTTCTCTCCATCTTCACTGTCGATCGCACAGGTTGTGATAAGGTGCACACGATACAAAAACAGGAAAGACAAAAACAGGTGCACAGTGTCAGAGACGCACACTGAAACCTAACAACGACAGTCCACGTAGGCACACAGGTTGAGTTTTGTAAAGAAGGCACTTCTTCGACTGGGATTAGTCGACACACTTGGAAAAGTGCATAGATTTACGCCACAGGGACTTCTACAAGTTTTTTTTGTTGTTTGAGGCAAACTGCGAAAGTCTCATCTGGTTCTCAGCTGGAACCACAAGAATTGCACTAGCGCTACTGCGAAAAATATTTGCCCGAGCAGAAAGAGTATAAATAATAAATAGAATGTTCAAATGTAATGAGTACACGCTCTGGTGCTATTGAAACCAGCCCGCTGTCAACAATTTTAAGCGAGTGAATGCTTGGAGAAACTTTTCGATAAAAATCTGCTGAACGAACTACCTCCTAGATGACTGCTTCCCCATGACTAATTAGAGCTCAAACATGGGGACTACATCTCCACAATCATTTATGGATAGCTACCTGCACAGTGTTTAGGAATCATCTATTCCACTTACATCGTCTTAGATACCAACTAGAAACAGCACTGATGCTGCTGCTTTTCATAGGAAGATTCATGACTATGCATCTGTTTCATGCCCACATGGCACCTGTCTCCTGTCGTTGCAGTGCGTAAAGCTGCTGTCCCCGTTGTGCAAGACCAGTTCTCTCGTGGAAGGCTAGTTCACGAATTCACTGCCCCTGCTCATAAGGTAGTGCCGAATCCGTGCTGCACAAGATGGCTCCAGCCACAGAAAAAGACAGAGCTGATTGTCCAGCAAGTACGACAGTGATGATGTGTGGTGATTTGTGATGCAAGGGCCATCTGATAGTGAAAGAGCACCCAAATCATGAGTTGCTACCGTCAGAACGACAGTGAATGTTTTCTGGTAGTTGGACATGCCAGGCATTGTAAGCGGCACCGTATTTCACGAATCACAGTCATAAGAACTCGCGAGACAGCGGACCAGTAGCATAGGGCTTGCACGACATTTGGACTCTCGTATTTGTTTCTGCATTTCTTTGCTGCTGCTCTGGAACATCCCCTAATGAAACCCAGATGGCACCACCATCAATCGTAGTGCAAGGTGGATCGAATAAATTTCTTCACTTGACATCATCATTATGAACAAGAGGAAGAGTACGCCTCTTCACACAAGCACACACTCAATATGCTACAGTTGTATATTCTATACGTAGTTCTGCGTCCATTATTATGATCATCAAGGTGCTTGATAAACAAATAGAAGAAGACTCCTCTTTGGTACGAGCACACGCTCAATATGCTGTAGCTAGCTATGTCATATGTGGCATTGCATGCGTTACGTCAAGCGACAACAACACCTTGTGACAGCCTGGCCCCTTAAAGAGCTTCGCATTTTAAAACATTATTGTTATTGTGTCAGAAATTATACGCACCACAGTCCCTGTCGTTTTTCTGGGAGAAAAATGTGAGTGCAATACTGACAGAAAAATTCAGTAGTCTACAAAAACATATGAATGCCTTCCACTACTCCCAATATCACATATCGTGCAATCGCGTATGATTGACATTGCTGAAAGTCTTTGCTAGTACACGCTAGTACACCTATTAGCCATCTTATCAGTTCACAGATCTTTAAGAAAGGTGGCTCATTCGCATGTATCTACTGAAGAAGCAGATGCTATGCTTCCTTCTTTGTTTGCATTCATATAATGCAGAATGTCCTTAGGCCGCTGCATTGTGACAAAGCTAGGTGTTTAAAGGACCATCTCGTAATGTCTTCAAGCCCTTGCTTCATGCTTTTGCCTCGCTCCCTGTGTTCCAATTCTTTAGCGAGAATAATCGAGGTGAATGTGACGGCAGTCATCAAATCACTTCAATAAAAAATTTGCCCCGCATTTGCATGTTACACTGTAAATGTCGTTGAAAGATGATAGTCTTGTGTCTGGAGAGAGTGAACAAAACGTTTATTTGATGTTCTGCACAAGAAAATCGGTGAATGGTATTCTGGAGGCACTGCATTACAGTGCCTCGAGCGTGCAGCGAAGACGAAAGAGCACATCAAGTCACGTCACACGTGAGACATGAGCGCTATCTGGCGGTTATCCTGGACAACGAAGCGTGCGGCGTGCATGCCCGTCTCGGAAGTGATAAGTTGTAGAATGCAAAGCGATGGGTAGGTGCCACCACCATGTTGTCTTAGGAAAGGGTTGGAAACACTTGCCTTTTCGTGCAAGCGTTGCATGGTCAGCACAGCGTGATAAACACTAAGGTTCTTAGAATTCCTTATGTATGCATTTTCTAGTAAAAATACACACATACAGAATATTCATGTATTGTTATGATGCCTCAGATATGCGCAATAATTGCTGTTTAATTGACAATCGCACAAATATGAATGCTGAATCTTGAGCAATATTGGTGTGCCCTGCGTATGGGGTCGGCTGTTCGGGTCATCCTTTGATGCCGTTTAGGGTACCATTAAGGGCAGACAAACAGACAGACAGAAAAACAGACAGGCAGACGAAAATTTTTGCGTCAAAGGTCCCCAAGAAAGAGTCTTTAAAAATGCAGCGTAGAGCAGGTGGAAACTTGGGTAGCGAAAGTCAGACTGTTCTCTAACGAACAGAGATGATTGATGATGCGCAGTCAGGCTTGTTGTAACTTGTACTGAATCGGGCGGCTATGGTCACTTTCAAGAACGTCATTTGATACCTCTGGTGAGAGCATAAAGTAAAAAAAAAAATAGACGGTGAATGGTTTCACGATTCATTCAAAATTTCGGATGATGTTTTATCTTGGCTCTTTCGAGCAGGGGTGTAGCCAAAAAAACAGCCCACTAACCCCTTTCCCGCCTTCCCCAAGGCATCTTTCTTCGCCGCCTGCAGAGTGCTCCATTACCAACAGGTCATCCAGTATGAGATAATGCAAGCTGAATCACAGCCCCAACCCCCACTGCTTGAAGTTCAGAGGGTGCCCTTCTGTCATGAAAATTTCCACAGTAGGGACCACTCTCCAGTGCATGGCATCCTCAGGTAAGTGAGACCAGATATAATGAAATGCTGCTTTCACAAGATGATCCATAAAGCACAGAATCTAGCACCAATAATGTCATCATGATGCCACAAAACGGAGAGTACAATAAACTTCAGTGTCAACTCAATATCACATTCTATTCGAGTCTCTTGGAGCTTGCGCGTTTGCTCCTTCAGTGTTCGCGCAACATCACTAAACAGCAGCTTTGCAAATTTTTCAAAAAAAAAAAGGGAACAAAAAATGTCTTCGGCCAAAAAGCTACACCTATCCGAGAGCTTCAGCTACCGAGAAATACGCTCGGGCTCAAAATCGGGCTTCGCATTCTTTCGACACCAACCTTATCCGACCATCCCAGTGTGGAGTACCCTCTCCACAGGCTGCAGTATCGGTTTGAGGGGAGAGCAAAACAAAAGAACGTAAGAAACTCAAAAACCTTGAACTCACTCAACCCACAATTCACCACAAAAAAGCACGGATGTAAGCAGAAAAAAAATGGTTTAAATCTAAAAACAAACATTAAAGCACAAATAAACACAGAGCTAAAAAAACTATCAAAACATTATGCTGGATCAAAAAGTCATTCTTATTTTGTATATGTAGATAGATTCGCCATTCTAACATTTACTCTTTCAGTTACACTCCTCAAAAAATTATGCTTTAAGTGTTGTCTGACATTCCAAAAATTGTCATATAAACACTTGTAAAAATGGTAGCAATGCAAAAAACAGGTGAAAGACTATAATTCTGAAAAGAGCCCAATGCAACGTCGACACGAGACAAAAACTAAACAGAAAGTCACGAACCAAGGCAATATGCAAACAGAAGCCACTGCTCGCTGCTCAAGGATTATTTCCAAAGCAGATCAACACGATTAATTACAGGAAATCAGGGTCAGAGCAACGAGTAGCGTACTCGTGAGCTGCCACTCTGAAAATACTTCTCCAAAAACGAGACCATGCCAAGAAAGCTCACGCTCATGCCAAAAACTGCTTTGGTTCGGGTAAACGAGCATGCGAACATCCGAGGCCCAATGCTGCTTTCCGTAACTTTTGGTATATGCAGAACACGCGGTGGGCAGTGCAAGACAGTGCCCCTCACCAGTATGACGCCATCCGTCGCCCAACGAATTGAATCGTCATTGCCAACCAGATGATCTCTACAGCAAGACAAAAGCCTCTTCCACCTCCATTGTGATATCCTGAGCTGGCAACACGCGGTCTTTCTCTTCATACACTAACGTGATTGCTTTACCCAATTGCTGCATTTTATTTTCCATTAGCATTCATGCTATCAGTATATACTGCCATCGTCATTTACCATATCCTCAACATGACCGGTTTTTCCCTGTCAATGAAATCTGCAATTTTATCATAAGCGTACTGCCATACAATGGGTGTTCTGTTGTTGCTTTAAACCTTCAGCATATGACTTCCATTATTTTGAACCTAACAGAAACTGACAAAGTTTAGCCATCCAGCATATTTCATTATACATTCACCAGGAAACAAAAAGTACTGAGCCTTATTTTTAATAAGCTTAACCCACTCTATCATGCGCTAAGGTCTACTGATGCCAAAACATAAAACACACCAGATCCTGCCTCATAACTTCATGATGAAAACAAGCTTTTACAAATTTTGTGCATACAAATGAGCTCTCATTATACTGTGATACTTTAAGCACTGTCAAACTTTCTACTGCTGTCAATAATCATAATATAAGGCAAATAGCATCTAGATCTTGTTCTGCTCAATGGTTTTTGATATTGTGATTTCTCAAAGCCATGTGATACATTCGCAAATGAGACAGTGGTGCCAGCCTTCAGTTATTTCTGCAACAATCACACATTTTTTACCTGTCCACATCACATCAAGTGGCTCTATTGCTATCTATTTCATATGCAGAACAACCCTGTTTAATTAACATTTCCACATAATGTCTCCAAATGGCTTGCCACTGCTGCCACTTAACAAAAGGACTGTTTCCTGACCCCATACTTCTGTGATACCCCTGGACACTCTAAAGCACTAGTTTATACCGTTATCTCTCCATTTAATGATGACCGTGACTATGACACCAGCTTTCATGTGAGGTCGTAGATAAATAGATGAAGGCGCTTTCGGTTTCATTAGCATTTATAATGCTTACTAATACGAGCACTCATTCATGCCATTTTCGTTTCAAAATCTGCCCAAAGCAGGGCTAGAACTGCTTTAGCCAGTAGACAATAGATTCTTCATACAACCAGCGTCATTTCTACACCATTAAAAAACTGGAATCGCAAGGTTTAGTGCACGACCAGGCGAGTATGCGGTGACCAGTCAAGCTTGAATAATTTCATGAGTGCCATTAGAGACTACAATAGTCAAATGTCAAATTTTTACTTACAATGATATAACCTGTCAGAACTGAATTAACCTCAAAGGTGTGTTCGTTTTGTGTTTCATTTAACGGAAGTCGTTATTTTTTTATTATTGAAAGCACATATTATTGAACATCAATACAGCTTAGATGTAAGTTATGTAAATCATGGCCATTTGTATTTGTGTGAGCCCACGGAGTGAGAATGCACACATTTGAGTGAGTACTCTCGAAGTGCTTCTTTTTTGTTCTTTGAAGGAACTGATGAGAAAATGACGCCTACCTCTATACAAACACGCTATGTTTTTTAATATAGGATGCCACACAGTACACGTTTTTTTTAAGAATAGGAGTTCTCCCCAGGATCAATGCATGTTCTTTAAAGGTCGATGTTTTTCTGCAGAATTACCAAAAAGGCTTCTAGAGGGGAACTTTATTGTGTGCTGCAGTTAAACACAGCAAAAAGCTATAGCCTCAACTCTACCCGTTTTCATGAATGAGGTCGGTTCATCCAGAATTCCCGCTAACGAAATGTTAATAAAGTGAGTATTGAGTTTTAAATGACAAACTATACTATCAGTTATGTTCATTATCTCTATAGAATGGTAGAGGCAGAGGAGTCCTGAACGGGTCATCATACGGTGAATACAAGATCGCACTCCAGTTGCATAAGTGCCATTAATTATGGCAGTGGGACTTTGATAGGCACTAGCATCAATCGTAACAGCATGATAGTGTTCGTCGAACCTGGTATTCATAACTTGTTACATTAAACTTGTGTCACACTAGCATGATGCACAAAGTAGGGCGTCATACTGAGTTCACTGGCACAGCAAAACGAATGGCGGCAGGGCTGACGGGGGCTGTCTCCGCTGCTGAGCGCCAAATGGCTCGGTGGCATAGTACTCCAGGCACCGCAAAGAGACAGAAAAAAAAAATGAACAAACCACATCCCACAACTAAAGAGAACCGCAAATAAATAGAGGGCAGGAGCGGGGTCTTGCCAGGAAACGGGGCGCTACATGCAGCCTGTTTAGCAGCACAAGACGAGGAATGAGCAAGAGGCAGACAAGAGAGCCATAGTTACTCTATTTTCTCCCGGAAATTAGAACTCCACTTCCAAGCCTGCCTGCTTGACTAACGGGGGAGGAGAGAAGGATGACAGGTGTCAACAGGGTCCACAGTTGGCCCCATCTGAGAGCCTGTTGCAGTGGCTGGGGCCCCGAAAAACTGGGCGGGGGCGCCAAAAATTGCGCGCACAAAGCTGCACAGTGATAGGGTGATGCTGCCGTGGGACATAAGTGCAGTCATGTTTCACGCTCCGTGTAGGGGACATCATTTTTGCCTTGCAAGTTGAGTCAATTATGGCATATGATAAGTGCCAATGACGACTGGTTCTGAGACATTGCTCGTATTTTGTAAGGATAAAAACCCATATTCACTATGCCTGCAGTTTAAATTTGAAAGAGCATAGCATGGTTAGTCAGGTCACTGCAACACCAGGCGGCTTGCATTCTATGGTAAGCATCACAATTCTGCTAATTCTCATTTATTAGTTCTTCATACAATGGAAGAAAAGCATTATTCCATGTCAGTGCAATCTCTGTTTTATAATTCTGTTAATTAACGGGAAATGTTCTCAGTGACTGCGAAACAGCCTCGATTTCACAAGCTACACTTTCTATCTTTGCGATACGAGTTGTAATCGCAATGAATCTTTGAACACAGCTATTATTTGCATGCTATCTATGGCCAAGATAACAAAATAGTATCAAACTTTTAACTGAACATGTGTGCATGTAGCAGCTTCGTGTACATATGGTTCTGTTTTCAATTCTCTTTAATGGTTCTATTAAACAAGCTTCAATTTGATAGAAGTAGCAGTGGTAGCATTAGGTGAATTTCACTATGGTATTAACAGCCTTGATATGGTCATCGAAACATCGTTTTAGGTGTATGTGTAGAAATTCCACATGTTCTTTTTGTTTAGAAAATCATTATGTGTGAAGGAGATATGGGAGGTATTACTAAGTAGTACAAAAATACGAGCTGGGATTCCAACTATTGCTATTGAACATCGGAAAAAACACCGGAAGGAGCCCTACACGAAATCCTCTAATCTGTTAATAACTTGTACTTTAATGCAGCCGCCGATTTGCCTGACTGATTATATGCAGTTCTGAGTCATACAAATAAAGCGCCATTTTCTTTATCTTTCTGGCCACCTAAAGAGAGCCTTCAACATGACTGCGTTGAAAGAGTCCTCCTCTTGGGAACTGATATTGACCACAGACGTCACCAAATGTGTAAGCGTCATTTCATTTTGTGCACTGCAGGCACTTGATTTCTTATTGACCTTCATTTCAAAATTAAAAAAAAAAAAAACATGTTGGTGCTATTCATTTTGTATCTTCTCTGGATGGTATTTTCTACCACAACAGAGATCATTGAACTAGCATAAGCAATCTGCATTGTCAAAGAATACTAAGTTTACCAAATGATCTCACATCTTCTAAAGAATTCATTGTCATAAATATGTTGAAAAAACTTATTCTATGAGGCCATGCATAAAAACACGCCTCAAACTCAGAAGAATGATGTGCGCACTTTTTCTTAGAAGACAATGAATGTTCATGAGTTTTCACTGTGCAAGAAAAATGAGGAGAGATGATATAGGAGTACTAAAAGTACATTCAGGTCTAAACGTCTGTTTCCATAAAGCCCCAGAATTCTGAAGAAAACCAGTGCATGCGGCCAGAATCTTGTTTGCGTTATACACTCAAACCTCATTATAACAAACTTGCATCTGACACAAAAAATAGGTTCGTTATATCCGAAAATTCGTTATAAATATTTATTCTTCACACCAAATGTATTGCGAGACTATTTCAATTACTTCGTTATAGCCAATATTTCGTTATATCCAGATTCGTTATATCGAGGCTTGAGTCTACTATACAGATCATCGCTACACTGCGGCACGGCCATGATATCTATTTTACAGCTACGCCTTATTGATATTTGCACAGCAAAAAAAATTTAATATTGTTATTTCTGCAGCACACGTCAAGCAAAATATATTCAATATATTTGGTGCAATGCACACTGATCAGATCCCATGAACTTTTCAGAGCTTCTATTATTGCCTCGGCTACAATATTACTTGAGAGTATGAAAAGCATAGATTAGTGAACTGTTTTTATGCACCCTGAAAACTCCATAGCTTACAAATCTAAGTTATTATTATAGTTCTTGACAATTATGTCACAAAACTTATACAAACAGGGAATGCCTGAAGTGTTTTCATTAAGGCTGTAGTTGGGCTTCGAGCGGCTCATTACTTAGCACAGAAGGTAACCATTAAGACCTTTGTGTTTACCTTAATCAGCTTGAAAAAACATGCACCACATTTATTTCAGTGTTCCTGTGCCACTGCATCTGTAATAACGAATCAGAAATTCTGTCTTCTAAAGCGACAGCTTGCTGCCTTCATGTTTTCTTGTTTCTTAATCAAGCCTCATGTTTGACAAGGCACTTGATTAAATGTGATAATTTACTCCGGGCACACTTTACGCTCAACATTTTTTGAGCCTGTTGATGAACCAGTCACACGGAAATCCTTCCATCTTCTGTCAAAGACATTAAACTTCCCCATCCTGACCTGTTTGTGACTACTTCGAATTCAAGGGTTGCATTTAACAAAAAGTTTAATTATATTTCTTGCACAGCGAATCTTGTGATAATCATGACAGCAAATGTTCAACCAAATTAAAACAATAATTGTCAATTTTCATGCTGAATCGAGTTATAACATAAACCTGAGCTGTTTTTCACCAACATTGCCCTAATGGGCACATATATATGCACTGTTTATGCCTCACATCAGCATAACACGAACTTAATGCTATATTAACATAAAATCTATTGAAAGACCTGTTCTGTCGAAAAGCTGGAAGGTGATACCTAAATAAATGCAAATAATGTAACTCATATAAAAGAGTTTATGAAAGACACATGCCCTAGTTTAAAGAGTACTGCATCACGAGTTCAAGAACACCTAATAAATATATTTCCTGGGTCACTGTCCTTAGGAAGCCAGTATTGCTATGCAGAATATAAAACTTCTATAGGCCTAGCAGCTCATGGTATTAAAACACGCCTCAAATAACCATCTGAGATGCTTCTGTTGAACTTTAAAGCAACTTAAGCTGTATCACAATATAAATACAATAATTAAAAAGATCCAATGACATAATATAACTGCAAATAGCATGAAAAGCTTTCCAGGATAAGCATATCAAGCATGACCACTTAGCACTGCCCTGTTGGTACCAAAAAAGCCCTTGCATCAACAAAAGGAGACACAAATGTGGATACCATTGTAGTGCTTTTTTTTCTTCAGATTCATACGTAATGCCCACCCAAAACAGGGAGAAGCTACACTATAGGACAAATGTGTTGGCAACCTACTAGTAGTATCAGTAACCAGCTAGTGCGTGGCTAAACGCAGTTCTTTATAGAAGATGGTAATGACCTCTTACAGTAAATCTACATTGATATGATGGATACATGAAAATGTGAAAATAATACACGAGCTTCATGAAGCATTTTTTTTAATAAGCTAGAAAATAGAAATGGTGAAGAGCATATCGGGATCAGAAAATAACATTCAACAACAACCTGTATAAGGGCCTTAAGCCATCACCTGTCTAGGATCAACAGTTTTTCATACTTGAGGTGACAGGATGAAACATTTTATGCTACCTTGCGACACTTTCGCATAGACAAAATGAGCGTGCAACACATTTGTGGATGCTGCAGCGCAGTTGTTGCTCACCCGAGCAGTGTGTGCCTCGCCGTCGGAGTATGGCCCGTCCGCTGATGCTGCTTTCTCAGGGAGCGTGTGAGCTCCCGTGTGCCTCTGCTCTTGAACTGATGCCAACCTACGTGCATGAAGCAGTTCCTTTATTGACGAGAGTTATTTTTCATGCCAGAAGATGCTTAAAAAAAGTGTTAATTTACACAGTGCAGCTATAGGAAATCATGCTCCCATAGGTAAACATTCGAGAAAGCAACAGATCTTCCTTGGGGTAAAATCATAAATGTTTTACACAAACATGCAGCCTTGTGAAAGTTTTCTGAACCCTAGTTCAGGTGGTCCAGACAATAACACCAGTACTCCTGATGCTTTTTTGAAACCGAAACATCTGAAACTTCTGAATACTTTTTGAAGCTGAATAAGCTGTTTTAAAAAATGATGACTAATTCTTATATCAACAATGCATTACTAGGCCCTCTGAAATAACCAACTTATGGACGTACCACTAGAAAATATTCATTCAAAGCCAGTAACCACATTCGCACTTTTGGTTTAATGCAGTCACTGGTATAAAAAATTGATGAGATTTCATATCAACTTTAATGCATGAATACAATGTGGATTCATATAAAATATTTAGAGCAGCCTTGAGTACAACTGCACAGAATGGAAAGCTCTTATTATTTTTCAAAAGGAACATTGTAATATCGTAAAAGCCACATTCTACTGAACAGTTTAATGCTTAAACACTACAAACAGGAAAAAATTTAGTGCACATGTATAGCTTGGGGGAAAAAGTGCAAACCTTTTTAATGTGACTAGTGTCCCAGTAAGCTTCTTGCACCGCCTAAGTGCATTTTCTAGTCTTTCTGGCTCCTCCTTGAGGAATCTGCGGTGAAAAAAACAGCAAGCATCAGTGCCACTCAATAAAAATTTGTGGAGATTATCAATAAAGCATGAAAATTACAAAGCTGTGTCATTCACTCTCCGCATCCATCCACTTAGTGCAAAACATTCCTTTAGAGCACAGTAGTAATGGTGTAGTGGCCACGAAGTGAACATTTTGTATTGTGAGCTTTCGCAGATAAGCTAGAAACAGTGCACAGCAGTGTTGCGGAGTTGCCACTTTGGAATTTAAATAATTCCAGAATCATTCCACACTTTTGTAACCCCAGAATGAAATGGGAACAACGTCTGGAGGAATGGAATGGGAATTAAATTAAGTCTTCCCGAAAACAGGGCATTTTCTTGTCTAACTGCTGTTTTTCAAACTTCAAAACATCAGAGCCTCGAATTTAACAATAAAGTAGCATTTTTAATATGGCTTGGCTGATTATGAGCACGGTACATTTATAAGCAACTCGCCTACTACAACTCTGCCCTTATATCGACTGTGTGCCTCTGAAGTTCGGTTCTATTTTCCGCGTAATTTTGGTCGAGTGGGACTATGGCAGCAGCATCTTCCCCCTCCCCCTATATGCCGTGTGATTATTTTTCATGGCGGCCCAGCCATCTACAGACTCCAGCCGCCTGCTGTCTCCCCACTTTTTACTTTTTTGTGCTAGCTTCTATTGCCGTCGGTGACTCAGATGCATATTTGAAAAAACGCTTTTTTAAGTTGTGATGCGTATTAATGCTGGCACAATGTTTTTGTTCACTGCAAGTTTCCATCCTCATTACAATACAATACTGTCTACCCGCACGGGCAGCTTCGCCTGAAACTCTGTCGGCGAAGGTCAGTAGGTCAGCGCAGCACACAGTCGTACAAGATCAACTTTGTGCGCTCCTCCAGGGTACAACAGCAAGAGAATTAACTTTAGAAGCACTGGTTCCAGAAGCCATCTGAAGCAGGAAAGCCCACAGCACACAGTCGTACAAAATCAACTTTCTGCGCTCCTACACCATACAACAGCAAGAGAATTAACTTTGGAAGCACTGGTTCCAGAAGCCACCTGAAGCAGGAAAGCCCACATAACCACGGCCACGGCGGTGCCTCCCCGAGTCCCAACATGATAATTTTCGGCGAAGAAAACCCACATTCGCTCCATTCTAGGGTGGGGAAGTTGCAGGTGACGCCGCCGCCACACCTGTTGGCGGCTGGAGAAGCACAAGCATAATGCAATACCACACAGGCTGCTGAGCCCAGTGGTTTGCGCTTGAGCAGCTCAGGATTATGAAGCGCAACACATGCATAATTAAATATATTTTACTTTTTTTTTTAAAACCAGTCATTCAAAGAGCCGTCAATCTCAATTCGGGTAGGTTTTAAAACTAAACAGCGAAGCACCCATTTAGCTTCTGAAATTTAGTTGCAATTTTTCAACAAAAAAAAAAACTAAAATAAAGAAGCTTTTTTTTGTACACTGTACTGCTTGCGACATTTATTTCAGCATTTAAAAATCATGAGGACGCTTAAGCATATTCTATGACCTACACCTCCTGACCACAGAACTAGGGACCAATTGCTGAACGTGTTCGAAAAATCAGGCTTTTGGTAGATTATCCCAGAAGATCAAATGCTCCTCAATCTCGAGCTGAGAGCTGGTCATCTCGCAGTCCCAGCGCTCCAGGGTGAGAGCATCTCATTATTATCATTGTTTTTTCTGCATCGTTACTCGGTTCCTACATCTCGGCACAAATCCCTGTTCACATCACCAAGCAAAGAGTACATTGGGGAAGAACATAATTCCCTACACCGTTAATAGGTACTACTGTAATATCATGCTCAAATTAGCCATGGAGGCCTGAGTATACATGTTCTATCGAAGTCGAAGGCCACAACGCACTCTCTTGGTTATCCTTTAGTTAGCCAAAACCAAGGGTTAGCATGATTTAAAAGTGAGAACAATCTGCCAATTTGTAAAATAAAAACTGGGGCTAAAGTTAGCTTACAAAAAAATGCATTATCCCAAGTGATAATGCAGGGAGAAACAAATTATATCTGCTGTTGGTTCCTATTAATACCCCCATATGAGATTGGCGAAAACTCTATGCACAGCCTGCTCTTCATCTTACAGGCAGTTTAGTACACGACACACGTAAATAACCTTTGCGACAAGGAAGAGATTGCATACCCGTGCACAGGTGAACACAGAAAGTTTTCACCCCATCCATGCTTGTGAGGCACACTTGACAAGCGTAAGTGAAGACAAGCATGTGGCCCAGTGTTCCGTATTCGATAAAAAGGCACAGGATGCCCAAGCGGCAGCGCACTGTTCTATATAGTACCAGCATATCTAAAGGTGTTTTGCTCCCCGTTAGTCACAGTTTAGTTTTCTCTATAGTCACGATTGCTCCAGACATGTGACAAAACTGCTTTTTAAGACTACTTTTGTCAAATTGAAAATACGGAATTGCCTCTGTTTAGAATTAACAAATATAAGCTTAAACAATTAAAAAAAACATCATTTGTTCAAACATGCTGACCATACAAATACTACATGTAGTGGGAGAACTGCTTCTATGGGAATTGGTAGGGTGGTTTTACTGCACGAGATATGCCATCAAGCTACTAACCCTCGACCTTGGCAACATCTTTTGCTTACTTTTGCAGTTCTTAATGCATCTCATGACGCCATTTTCATGAGGTGTTCATTCTTAACTCAATAAGACTATCAAGATGCATTTCCTACATTGAGGAATCGAAGGAACGGAATTGAACGGTCCCCCCAATTTCGAAGCAGGAATTGGCCAAGTTTTTTTCACTCTGAGAAAATAGAAGGAATAAAATTGCGGTAAGTCCTAATTTCCCAGAATGTAACTGAATTGAAATAAATGTGCCCGTTCCGCAACACTGGTGCACAGCTTCAGTTTAGCTACACAAGACCTCAGAGCAGCCTGTAGTACATTAGAAATCGGTTCTCAACGTGTGAAAACATGAGAGCCTTCATTGCTAGTTCACCATGTTTAGTTCTTAATGTATTCTCAGAAACACTCTGTACAAAGATTTGTTATTCAGCTAGTTGTTTGGCTAGGACACAACTGCGACGACTGCTGGTTTGCTGCTCATGGTGTCATAATAAATGCAGAAATACTTGTTAGAAGATTTATAGAACTTATAGAAAGGTCAGTAAAATGTTAGGCAAAGTGCACTGTATAGTATATACTGTACTAAATCGATATAACAGCTAGACATCAGCTACTCCTCACTAGTTTTTTAAAATTAGCAAAAAGCTTATAATTGTAGACTATATAAGAAAAAAACTTTCAAGCAAAATGCATTCATTACAATATGTCACGATGAACTCATAGCTTATGCTTAAACTCATATTTTATTGACTGATGGTAAATGTAATCAATTCATGTTATGCACATGGTCACCACCATCATCATCATCTGGAAAACAAATGCCACATTCAATTACTTTCAACTGACAGTGTCTACACCAAGTGCCAGAATTTCATGCCTAAAACAGGAGGTGTGCAAGCCACATAAAGAATAACACAGATACATGGTGGCCAGTTCAAGCAGCAGAATGGCTCACTAATTATGTAAAAGAAATATATTGTATGTTACATGCAGTTAGGAATGGCCAACGATAAATAGTCTTAGACAGAAGTAAGCATCTTGACTGCTCAAAGTCGCAGTGTATCACCGTTCATATCACTTCCTAAACGTACATGTCTTGATATACATATGATGCAAGAAGACATACATAAAAGATTTGTATAGACACTTACTTTTCTTCTCGAACAACAACTTCCATTTCTGCTCCCATGACTGATTTCAAGCTTTCTTGTAGATTTGGGAACCGCGCTGCAACAGGAAAAGAATACAAGCTACCAATGAGCCAACAGTTGAATAAATATGGTGCATTCAAACAAATACTCAAATCGTACTTTATCTTTGCATAGGTTCAGCATAATCAAACTGTAAATGCGATGTAATAGAATGATATTGTCATAGCAACATCATTCACATAAATCAACATATACTAACCAGTTTGAGGGAAATTAACTTTTTATTTAATGTAGCACTAATTACCACTTCTTATGTCTCATGAATTAAGAAATAGGCGAGTTTTCACAGGGAATAAAAAAAAAACAGCCAAGTGGAAGGTCCCAGTTTATAGGTAAGATATGTGAATATTTTTGTTTTTTATTTTTCTCAATAGAGGAGGCAGATTGTTAAATAACTGTATGCAACTCAAAACATTGCAGTCATACCAGGCAGCTACCAAAGTATCAGTGAAGATAAGCAGTTTAAACTTCATCAAAACAAATTTGTTTTAATGAAGTTTCAAATTACCATTCCTCGCCAGGTATTTATTGGGTCCGAATCCCAAGTAACCGAATTTCTTTGGCATTAAATCAACAAAAGTGGTGGTTTATTCCTAACTTTAACAGAGCCAGGCAAACCCCACCAAAAAAAAAGGAGCTGTCTAAAACTACTCTAGCTGGTATGTGCCAAAAACCTGTGCGAGCCTCTCATGGCTCACCTTTGGTCCACTGAATGTTTTGAACTTGAAACTTGAACGGGGTGGCAAAACTTCGATAGAGCTAATTCAAGCAATGAAATAGTAATATGATGCCACTAGCTTCCCTGTTTTCAACCAGTTAAGCAAAACTTCAGTTTAGACTAGTTAGTATGGTATTGCAATGTGTTTAAAGTAATAGAGAGATGAGCTAGTTGGTATTTATTTCTTCTGAAAGAACAGGGCATGCAATCACAGACACAAGAAGTCAGGACACCACAAACGCCTATTTAAAACTCAGTTGTTTGTAGGCATTTGTGGTGCTCTGAGTTCTTGTGTCTGTGATTGCACGCCTTTTTTTTTCTTTAGATTGTAATGTGGTTGCGCTGTGTGAAATTAACAAATGTCTGATGAGAAATAGGACAGGACAAGACATGTTTTGTCCTATTTTCCATTTGTGCATTTTGCTCAGTGCAATCAAATTACAATTTTAACAGGTCTTTGTGATGTTAAATCAGTGAATCTGCTTGAAGCTTTTTTTTTTTTTTTTCTGATAATAGGAGCCTTTCCTTAAGCCGAGATAGCTAAACCACAGAACAAACCATTCGGAGGGTCACTGTTGGACTGGTTACTCAGCGATTTACCTTTCAGGTCTGCTACTGTTTTGCTGGCCCTGCTGAGAACCAGAGCCATGCTTTCCACATTGCTCATGTTTACTCGGCATCTTCGATTGATCACGTTGCCCCTGAGCTCCTCTACTTGACTCTCCAAGTCACTGCAACGGAAAAAGCATTTGACAAACACAGCAAATTCAGTAACTCATATACAGCATTCCTGGTCGTTGATACAGATAACAAAAGAAATTGTTAGGAAGACATTCCCTTCAGAAGCTTAGTAGGATAATCATGGACTTTCAAACATTCTTGTTAGACCAATACATGCTTGTGTAAAATTTATATATATCATGCAATGCAGTTCTGGCAAAAAACTTTCAAAGTGGTTCTAATTCCAAGTTTCATTCTTTTTTTGGTTTCTCAAGATCCAGTGCAATATAACCTCAATATCAAGTTTGTACGCTGCAAATATTATTATGTAAATAATATAATAATATGTAAATAAATAATAATAATAAATAATAATAATAATAATAATAATATGTATTCAAGTAAGCTCGCATCTTATTCAAAATGTGACAAAATATTTGTATACGCAGTTCTTGAACGAACTAATAAAAATGTGGCTTCTTACGACAGGTCCTTCTCCAGCCGTGTGACATCTTGTCTGTACAGGTCCTCTTCCCTGGACACCCGAAGTCGTTCTGTACAAACCTGGTCTTCACCCACTTGAACAGCAGCCAGCATCACCTAAATTAAAAAACAAATGCCGATACACAGAGAACTATCATCAATATTGAGTCAATATTTGAAGCTATTTTCAGGGATAGCTTTGGCTGCTTTCAAGTTTTCATGAAAATCAACCAGTGCGCAAGTTGATTACATCACAACAGTAAACTTATGTAGTGTAACTGAAAGACTGGTGGGAATGGTCCTGCTGAGTTATGGATTACATATTGCTGTGGAGACATTTTTGGCCCAGGAGCTAGTTAATGCTGTCGAAATGTATTTAAAAATATGGGCATTTTTATGGTATAACAACTACGTTATTTCACTGTAGTGTTTACATATTGAATGTTAGTAACTGATGCATTCCCTTTGGCAAGATGGCTCGAGCTCCTCTACCACTCCCCATATCCTTTCGAGAAGCTGTATCCTACTAAAAAATCGGCCTAAATTGGGCTGGGATGATTGAAAACTCTATGCCAATGCACTTGAGAGGACGGCAGTGCGACGTTAAACAGTTCCTCGATGTTTACTGGTGCACTTAGGCAAAACATTTATCACCAGAAAGGCAGTATGTCTTATGTCTTGTGATGTCTGAGCCCAGCAATCCACTGATGACAATACCGCATTCACTCGCCTAATGAACCCACTCACATAATGAACCCGCCCCCTACCTCGCATGACTTCAATATCTTAGCACCAAAAAATGGAGACAAAAGAAAGCGACGTAAATGTTGTCTAGGTCTCTTTCTTTTGTTTTTGTTTTTTGGTGCTAAGATATCGAAGTCATGCATCTTTACCAACCCGCCCAACTCGCCACACCCCTATCTTGGTTTCTGGAAAAAAGTTATTTTTTAATGTATCTGTTCATTTTATTTCAGTGTGATAGCCAGTGCCATTGACGATGGAAACAGTGTTAAATAACGCCTTTATATCGCAAAAGAACAATGCAATGAATGTCAAAACATAGTTTAACAGCCATGCTAAATGGCTGCCGAGCAGTGGAAGCAGCATCTTACGTGCCAGGAAAACATGAAGGTGAGAACCAGCTGAAATAATCATGCTCAAAAAGCAAAAAAAGAATTTGAGACAATACGCAGAATTTTCACCTTGATCTTGAGGCATGTCTCCCGAATCATTTCCCTGGCGGTGACAGCTTGAGTCTGTGTCATCCGCCGCAGGTTACGTACTTCCAACCGCAGGTCCTTGGTTTGCTTTCTCAAGAGCTGCAGCTGGGAGCACGCTTCCACAGTGAAATGAATATCTGCACAGTGGAATGAAGCTCGCTATAATGACAGCTGCATACAACAGTGCAATTTCTGAATGTTCAACACATAATTTGTGGTACTCTGTACTGTAACTTCAAGGCCAAGTGCAATGAGGAAAAAATATGAGGTATTTAGCAGTAATGCTACAAAAGGAAGTACGCAAGACACACTCAAAATGTGACCAGCCTTAAGCAAAGTCTGTATTGCCCAACTGATTTAGATGCAATGGAAGTTCTTTTTAAGGAAGCAACTAAATGACTACGCCACAGGAGCACATGTCAGGGTACTGTGACACCAAGGTTGACAGCCTGACTTCTGTAAGCAAGTGCCTACTTGCTTACAGCATTCCTTGCTTACAGCCATTAGTTAAAAAACTCTATCGTTATATTATCATGATCATAATCATCCTGAACTTGTTTACTGCGCAACACCAGAAACACAGGACAGGGAAGGAGCAAAAGAGAAAGAAAAGACGATGCCAACTTTTCTTTCTCTTTTGCTTCTTTCCTGTTGTGTGTTTCTGGCGTTGCGCCGTAAACAACTTCACAATGGGTCCCAACCAACTGGCCCAACTTACCGTGTTACTGTGATCATAACCAGTTTATACTAATTAAAAGTCAACTGTAACAACCGCATTTGCTTGCATAATTTGTGCCTTAGCATAATTGGCGCACCCCTACTTCTCAGCTTTGCTAAAATAGAAAAAAAATATTTGCTCGCATATGTTTCGTTTCCCGACCAGTCCGAGCCAGCCCGTCGGCGCGCGCACGAAGAAACACCAGACTTTTCGATGCTTCGAACAGGGCGCACGCCTCGCCGAGCAGATAAGCTGCCAGACAAGGTTTGTCCCTTCTTACAAGGGCTTCTCCCAAACTAGGGTCTTCAGAATACCGTATGCAAACACTCAAACATTTTGACAGGTGACTGGAACTGCTCGAGCATTTGCCTACTTCTATCTTTTCATTTCGACCACCGGGAGAACGAACTTGAGAATGCATGCTCTTGGGCCACAGCACGGACAACTTTCTGCATCAGAGGCTCAGAGGTGTGCGAGGGCCTGTCACGTGCAAACCGTTCATCTCATTTTCTGCGTCCGCGCTGCAATGCACGCTTCCAGCCGATGCGTTTTTACGGTTCCCTTGCGATGTGCTACAGTAATCATATATATGATGAAATTGTAGCTCACTTTTGTAAATTTTGCCGAAGAAAACTGGAACTGAGCCGCCGCAAAGCACTTCAAGGTGACGTACGATCGGTGCGATCGGTTCATGGGAAAGCAGAAGACAGCGCGCTTGCTAATGCAAAGTTCCTGCCATTGAAGAAGGCCTTTTCAGTTATGTGTCGATGCATAGATCTTCCAGCATCGCCGTGTCGTGGGACCTAGTTTCTCCCAGCATTGTTGAGAAGAGCTCCAAGAAAATAGGCCTTTCGAACACGCTTGACATAACCGAGGAGGTGCGCATTGGGAGGGCCGCGACGCACTGGCAGTGGTCATGATGATAACTCCTAATTGGACTTCGCGATCAGTGATGCCCACCAGACCATGCGTGACCAGATCTGACTAGTTATAGTACATGCTGATTCTTTTGAGTTAACAAGTACACTTTGTTTGCTCTTCAGTTTATTTTGTTTTTTTTTTTATGTGTATACGATGTGTGTTTGGACTGTGACGCGTTTCGTATGTGCTCAGAAAATCCCCGTGTCTTTTGTGCACCCCCACCCCAAAACCACGACAGAAAGTGCCCAAATTATGCGAGTAAATATGGAATTTGATTGCTGTCAAGGACCAGTTAGTTTCCATTCTTGCACATTCTAGTTACACCAGTAATTTAAGTAAAGCAGCTTTTAAATTAGATGGAAAGCACTGCGCATTGATGAGGTGCATCGGAATAGATAGTTGGCAATCCAGGAGCTGGGTCTGCAATAAAATGAGTAATGAGGTTGCATGCAAAAATAAACTGTGTACACACAATGGAAGCTTGTGCAAATCAAAAACACATGCCTTTTCCCGGAGATGAAGAATGCTGCCGTGACTCAAGAGCACAACTCAGAGAGGCCGGCTTGGGTGGTGGAGCTGGTTTTGAAGGCCGACCATCCTTGTCTGGAGGGAGAACAAGCAAGGTCCAGTGAGCGAATACAAGCTTCAGTGTAGCAGGCTGCGATATGTTGTGCTAAACACAACATATCGCACTGCTTACACCATCGACAGATCAATAATTTATTTGGACATTTTTGTTTCTTAAGCCATTGCTTAACTCATCACTAACCTTACTACCTTGTACTTGAATGTTACAAAAAGGATATCATTCTTGTTAAAATTTAAAAACGCTGCATGCTGCCTAATTTCACATTTGGAGTGTTTAACTAGCATGAAAATTCAGAACTTTAATGCGATATGCCCGTTTCACATCTTGGGCCCTGCGTCAGTTCTACCCTAAGATGAAGTTGCACACTGCATGCGAGCTTGTTTCTGATGGTATACCTAGCTCTACAAGAAAGAAGCTGGAAATTTATTTACATAATTTATTTATAAAAACAGTTTGCGAAATAGAACCTATAAAGATGGGAATGTTACTGTCAATGGTAAAGTACAGTGAGTCATTGCTAATGTGTAGTTTTAATCACACTTATGTGAGCCACTTTATGCATGGTCATGTTCAATAATGAATAAAAATATAGTTTAAGAAATATAATAATTCAGGACTGTCTCCCAGTGTGGCACTTCGTATGTGTACAGTACATTGTCTGCTTATATAACCAGAGTTGCTTATTGCATGTACCCCTAAAACAGAGTACAGGTTTGCTATGCAGATTCTGTAAACAGTAGCCTATCATATGTGTATAAATGGCTTTTTCTACCAACAAAAGACGTTAGAACTGAGAGACTGGAGTGTAAGCTGTTACAGATGTGAGGATATGTTTATAGGTGTCCTTAAGAAAAAAATTATTGAGTGTTCCACCGTCATGTTCAAGTTGTACAAATTCCAGCCTTTTTCTTCACAGTTTTTAATTGATAAGGAATATACACTGTTTTACCACTTCGTGCCAATGTGTTAATCAGTTATTAGTGTCAATTTATTCTAGGTGAAGAAGCTGTGAACAAGAACAAAACAGCCGACTTTTATGTATATATAGAATCTGCACCAGCAGTACTTTGTAGAAAATCTGGTACAGTTGACAGTACTATCTAATTTACTAATGAACTCAGTTCCTAATTAAAATTTTTTACAGATGGTAACGCCACATTAAAACAAAGTTACATCTCAGCCAGTGGCAACTCTCTTTACTCCGTAGTATCGAAATAGCAATTATATGAACACTCAAGGAGCCTTCTATCTCGTGAGCATTACCATTTTGTTCCATTTTAAGTTCCAATTGATAACATGGCCCCGCGCATCGTATATTCAATGCGTGTGAGAAAGCTAATGAAGGCTGCATGTACAACAGGTGCGGCTTAAGTCAAGATGAAATGCACTGGCCAGCTTTGTCAGGCAACGAAATGTGAGCGGGTGCTGATGGGGGCGGGATTCACCACTTGGACAGCAGTTGTGCTGCTGCATGCGCTCTTGCTGCAGAGACCAGCAGATGCCTTGTATACCACTGCTTACTTCTCACCGCTTACTTCATGCTGAAGCGATTGACAGCACGACAACCGCTCCGCTCATTGGAGTAGCTTCGTTACCGTACGCCAGCACTTAGTAAAGTTACATCCGACCAAATGCTAGAGAAGTTTGCTACTAGCCTAACAATGTATAACATTCGAATATGCTGCTGTCAATTGATTTGATTGATATGTGGGGTTTAACATCCCAAAACCATGATATGATTATGTGAAACGCTGTAGTGGAGGGCTCCGGAAATTTCGACCACCTGGGGTTCTTTGACATGCACCCAAATCTGAGCACACGGGCCTACAACATTTCCGCCTCCATCTGAAATGCATCTGCTGCAGCCGGGATTCGATCTTGCAACCTGCGGGTCAGCAGCCGAGTACCTTAGTCAGTAGACCACTGTGGCAGGGCTATATATGCTGCTGTCAAACTTAGTCAGTTGGTCTTGTTGCAATTTTTCGAAAATGATGCATTTTCTACAAGCTTATATTACTGAGCCCAGTTGTACATTTGTTTTGTAATATGTAATACTACCTTCTAACAAGGTTCATCAGATCATGAATTAACAGTACTGAACATGCCAAGTTTAATATTCACAGTCAAATTGTCGAGGCACGCTTGACAAGCTAGATAACTGTAACTGAAGGTACCACTATCCTAAAGGTTGTGGAAATGAGATAACTTATATCTTCACCTTCATGTGCTAGTATTGAGAATGGCTACTGACACTGAAGTGAGCAGAACAATGATCTTTAAATCTATCAACCACATCAGTGCCAGCGAGACGCGCAAAAATTGAGTGGTGTTGACTGATCATGTGTGTAAGCGTAAATTATGGAAGTGATGAAAAACTATGGAAAATAGTGTAGCACATGTAGTATTGCAGTCTGGTTAAACATATACTGTGGTTATTCATTTATTTTTTACACATACCTCTGATTTGATTCAGGCTGTGAGAAGCACCATATTTTTATTGATTACCATTATTATTATTTCATAAAAATTAGCTTGAATTCAAGACCGTTTTGAACAGAGCAGCTGCTTAATTAGGCTTCACAACATGCTCTTCTAATCTGTTGAAGCTCGAATGTATGTGCACCACAACAATTTGGCAAACCTGTCCACTGAATAAAGAAGCTGTGAGGGAAAGTGAAGAAATGTAGAAAGAGAGAGTAAAACCTATTAAAAATAGGAATGCTGAGACAAGCAGCCGAGAAGGAGGCACGAGGGATGCGTTGAATGAAAAGTGTGCTGAGTGAAGTGGATAAGAAGAAAGAGGGGTTTGGAGGCAAAGAAGTTAACAGCAGAAAAAATGAAAATGAAAGAAAATTCCTTGGGCAAGGCGCGATTTGAACCTAAGTAGCAATGGTTGGAAGGCAAGTGTCGCTACTACGTGGTTATACAGGCCCGGTAGCAGAGCAAGTACTTATGTGAAGCATATGATTGTGTTGCTTTGAGCGAGAGAATAAGAGTAAAATAGAAAGGGTGAGTAAAGAGAAACACATATAGAGGCATAAATAGGAATAAAAAATAAAGAGAGAGGAACAAAGATATGGACAGAAAGAAAGAAAGACAGAGGCTGAACTAGGCTTTTCAAGTCCTGACTGGCCCTCGCTAAGGTCATGTGGCTATATCTAGGCTTAAGTGGTTATCTTTAGTCTGAGCTTTGCTAGTATGCTACGGAAAGCCCCCTAACTCTTCTTGTTTCATTGCACACCACCGGCGTGAAGCTGGCCTAATTCTTTCTTAATGAAGCTTGATGATTTGCATGATTTACAAGCTTTTCATTACCTTGATTTGTAATTACTTGAATTTCTCTACAACGCTCAACAACAAGTGTGTTCAATGCATTAAGTACACACTAGTGAATTAATTTCTTTGACAAACATAATAAACACTGCATCATGACAGGATCTTGTAGAGACCCTTGCTGTGTAGCTTCGAAAAACTATCTATATCCAATCCTATCACTAATATTTTGAACTTAAAAACAAAATTTAACTGGCAAACGTACAGAAGCTGCATTATAAAGATGAAATTTACCTGGAATTGCAGACGTCACTCCAGAGTAGTCATCTAGGCATGCCAAAGACAGAAAAAGGCCGCAGTGAGATTTAGTGCGTAGGAAATCATAGATAATGTAAATGAGGATTTGGGTGTGTCAAGAAAAATTGACTTCAAATAAAAGCAGAATAATAAAAGCAAGTTTTAATGACCTTTGATCTTCAAATGAATCCTAAAAACATGACACACTTTCTCTATTTTTTTAGAGAATGAAGTAACATTTTTTGTGTGTCCTGATGTGAATGTAAGGAATATGTAGTCACATAACATACAATATTTGAAATGTTACATCATTAGCTAATAACCTATAAGCTTAAACTGCAAGAGCAAGTTTAATTTAATATGTCCACTGGGACAGATGGTCACAAAGTTCATGTGCGTCATTTCTAACTGGTCGTTCACTAATACACCTTCGATGCTTGTAAGGTGGCAGCAAGTCATCAAGAAGATGCGTTTTTATAAGCTCTAAGGTTATGATAGGTTGTGCTATTATAGAAGTGACTAACAATTGTCCCAGAGTGCTATTGAAGAGAGGTGTCATTTGTGGAATGCAATTGTACTACATTACGGAATCTAATAGTACAGATGTATAAAAATTTACATGACAGGAAGGCCAAAACTTGCACATTAACTTCAAAAAACACTGCCAATATCAAAACCTGTGCTTCATTCTCATGACTTGGGCTGCTTTAGCCATAATGTTCCAATATTGTAGAAGCTACTACTAATAAATTTAGAAAGTAACATGCACAGTTTAGCTGGTTACACATTTTTTTCCATCTAGTGCTTCAAAACCACTCGTCATATTAAAGCTCTCATTGTTCAGGAGTAACATATCTTATTAGTTTATTGAAGCTTTGCGTGGCAAAACACACTGGTTGGTTTCATATAAAGAAACATGTCTTTTTTTGTATAATGAATTCTACATTATAATTCCCATACTGCATTCTGAAGTATTTTTTTATAAATTGATTGTGATAAAGATGAAGATGAACTGAACTGCAACATTATTTACTATGCTTCAGCTTCAATGGAATGTTGTACCCTCACCTGCTATAGAGTGTGATCGCATGCCCTTGATTGCAGGCTTTGTCGGTTTCTCTGCTAGAAAAATAAGAAAGGCAGTCAATAAAATGTCAATAAGCGTAAATTGTGGCATATTTTACATGCCAGCATAGCACATGCCGAATCCCCTGCATTCAGCATGCAGTACAGCGCTTACAAGGAAAAAAATGATTTGCCACACGAAGTACGATAACCACTGCATGCTCTGACACCGATCCTCACGCTGCCTGGCACCTCTTTGAGCATCACAGTGAACAAGATGTAAAGTTCATGAACACATCGTATCGCGTATGTGATTTACAATGTCATCAGGCAAACCCACAAGTGCCGAGTGTTCATACGAGTGTTCATCCCCTACGCATGCATCAGCCACGCATGTTTAGTAGACGACGTCTGTGTCTGACAGCATAAATATACGAGAAATTTTCCGGTACTGGTTGTTGCAAGTTCAGTGCTCATTGTTGTCACTTATACTTCATTCATTGTGTGTTTTTTGTGCTGCAGTGAGCCACTAGATATTGTTTTGCCAGATATTGACTCCTTCTAGCTCCATTGCAAACCAACAAGTTATGAAAATTTTTGACACTGTATATATTAGGATGCCTTATGATTAAGTGTTGTGAGAGTCAAAGAAAGAAAGAACATTAGAGTGTAGAAGAAAATTATGTTCTGGGGCAAAAACAAAATGGCCACAAAAATGCTGTAAAATTATAAGCTACAAAGTAAAATTTTTGTAAGAGAGTAATTCGTCATAGATGTCGAATTTACATGGCCCATGCAGTCCAACCGGCCCGCGCCGCAGCAGAGAGACTTGATCTTGATGTTCCGACGAGGGAGCGGCCCGCAATGTGCTAAAGCAAAGTTCATCCATTAATCCAATGGTTAGTCGCTTTTGTCATGTAGAAGCATGTTTTGAGGCACGTCAAGCAAATATTAATTTGTAAATCTGGTAGCAACATTAGATTTTCTCTAATAGGAGTTTAGTAAATGTAGCAACAGATATAACACTAAAAAAAAACCACAAATCAAAACCCCAGCTTTCTCAACTCAAATACAGTAATAGGTTATTGATATAAATAATATAAGATAGATGTGCAGAAGCTCAAGTACTTAAAATGTAAGCCTGAAACGCTAACGGGGAATTTGACTATCAGCGGCAACAGCACCACAGCATGAGCGACAAGTGATGCAAAAAAACATCATCACATGATGACGTGATTATACGAAGTCATTAACATGTCCCAAATTTCAATCTGACATCTTGTGATGCCATGTCACACGATGCTGTTGTAGAGTCCCCCATTGGTCGGCGAACAAAACCGAACAGTGCTTGACCTCAACAAAGAAAAACAAAAGAAAATGAAGACAGCACTTGGCAGTGGCCCTGTGAAATCGTGGCTCGCGGTCCCTGCTCTCTTGTAATACATCGACAGAGAAGATGATGGCCTTTAACTTCGAATTGTCTTAGGTGAATTCACATGGAACTTGCGAGTTTTTTACACCTTTGTTACAGGAACCATTTTGACGGGCGTCCAGTCGATGGCCATCAAAACGCCACAACTCTATCAACTCAATGGAGTTGTCGCACTGCTACATGGAAGTTTTGAACGGCTGTTGAGCGATTCAAGCATTTACTGCAAATACTGTGTGGCGCTGTGGATTCTTCTTTTAGGGGCGAAGCTCCTTAGGGCGTGGGCTGTGCGTCCCCTGTATGTAGCCACCTCTAGTTTAGTTCTTGCAGTGTTCACTAGATGGCGGTACCGTCTCCTGTATGTAGCCACCTCTAGTTTAGTTCTTGCAGTGTTCACTAGATGGCGGTACCGTCTCCTGTATGTAGCCACCTCTCGTTTAGTTCTTGTAGTGTTTACTAGATGGTGGTACTTGTAGCTGATGATGAAAAGATGCAAGATGTTATAAACTAGAAAGCGGTACTTGTAGTTGATGAAAGACGCGAGATCTTATAAAATAGGAATGATGTCACATATGGCGCGTGTCATTGGTTGAAGGCAATCGTTCGATTTAGTGCGGCGACGTACGCTAGGGGGAGCGATGTAATAAAATCGAGTGGGCAAAATGTACAGAGGATTCATGGTTTACCAGGTTTACCTCCGGAGCTTCGCCCACTCATCATCATTCACTTCGTGGATATGGCGGCACTTTTTTCGAATTCATGTTGCCTCAAGTAAAATGATATGAATTCATTCAAAAACTCAAATATGTCTGTTAATATTACTTTAATACTTTAATAAATTGTTTATCTGTTTTATCAAGCATATTCAGCTATATAAGTTATTAAGCTGTGAAACTATGGCAATTGACGCACGGCGAGACAGCACACTGAAGACAAGCACATGGGTGTTGTAGCGAGCATGTGCAGTTCGCACATTCACAACCCTCACGTATGCTGCTTTGAAAGCATACTGGTTAAATTCATTTTTTGTAATCATGTTTCTAATCGTGTGTGCAAGTACACAAAGTACACTGTGAAGGAGAGAACATGTTCTTCACACCGTTTCTGCTTGCAGTGCTTAATGGCCATTGAAGTTTCAATGACGTTGTGGGGTGCTCTGTTGACTCGATAGACTATTAACTCGATGGCCTTCAAAAACGCCCGTGTGGCAGCTAGTTCCTTACAGTTCGTGACGAACCACTGTATAGTTCCAAGACCTTGCTCCATGTGTATCAATAGGTGGGCCCACACTGTAGAAATATAACTAAGGCCATAATTTGCAATCTCGTATTTAGTCCATTTATGCATATGCCTATTTGAGAACAATTTTTATACATATATAGGCAATCTAATCTTCAAAACTCTGTGAGAGTAGTGTTCTTCACTAAACAGGAAGATATACGTTGCTTCAGGATACGTATTTCAAGTCCATCACTTTTTGCACGAGTCCGTGGAAGGCTGAAAAGGATCAAAAATACTTGGCAAGCCCAAGACATGGAAAAAAAGTTTCTTTAAGTATCTCAGAAAAGAACAAGGCTTTAACCATATAGACATGGTTCTATGCCCAGCAGAAAAAGTTCACCTGATGTAGCACATTTACACCAGCTTCTCATACCCTATAACCATCATATTCCGTATATAGGTTGACCTTACTGCAGAATGAAATTAGATATGAGAATGTGATACACAACACGTAGTCCTGTTCAGTTATAGAGGCATCGTAGCCATGATGGCCCTATTGTGGTTTTGAAAGGTTGAACCCCTGATAGTATTATATTTTAGTTATAGTGAACTTGTAGACTGTCACTATCGCAATGCATTAGTTGGAAAATAAAAAATGCTTATCTTCACAGATCTGTGTTATACTGAAAATGGCTCTGTATGATGAGTAAACAATATGCAGTAAGCAGGTTTAAATGATATGTTTTAAAGAACAGCTGTAAAAGATTAAAAACCCAACACTTGCTATGTTATAATGTAAAGCACAGAAAAGGGAGACAGATGGGACAAGCATTTGTCCGTCTGTGTCACGGTGATTTTCTTGTTTTTTTACACTTCATTTAACTCATTTCTTATCACCAACTGGCCTGAAATTCTACTTTTTCAAACTTTAACTACCATATGTTCAGTGTCTTGGCAAAAAATTAAATAAATAAACAACATTGCAAGCATGCTGGTGCAGGGGCTACCAATTAAGAAAAGAGCTAGAGCTAGATTGCTGTGAGGAAAAACAGAGCGAATTGAAGCACCTAGTCTGTACTGTTTCTTCCCTTTCAATAAATTGGGATTAGATGTAAAAAGAAAGCATTCTACTTACAATAGTTCATAAGAAAACTGTAGTAGTACAATAAGCAATTTGATCGTATTGAGCGGAGTCACACCTGCATGTTCAGTAAATATACGAATGAATATATGCGCTCCTATTAATTTCAAAGTATACATGTACTGCTCAAAATGATATCCTTTTCTTTATTCCAAGTTTACTGATAGCTCTGCTTTAAAGCATATAACATAACATAATACGAGAATGTATCATAACAGAGGACGTTTCAATCAATCAATTTTTACATTAGGCATGCAAAATAAAAGGATTGCACTAATGTGAAACAGAATATTACTTCTTTTTTCAATATGGTAAACTTAATTACAATGTCATTTTAGTTTTGTTGCTACGTTGCATTGCATATTGACAAATTAGGAAGGGCACTGTATCAGTCTCAATTGTTTTCTATGCCAATAAAGTGCTCAGAAATATCACACTGGAAAGCATATTCAAAAGGCAATGATGAGCTGCCTAATATTTTTTAGTGCTTTAAAGGATAAGTGCTGGCCTGTGTGTAGTCAAGTAGATTATGCCTGAAAATTGGTAAAATGCAAATTCAAAATGTTGCGTTTTCTATGCTAAGGTGAAATAGTCAGTCATTGAATATGCTCTGAGTAGTTGGCGTGCGCCTGCACAGTAAGCAATAATTAGATGTGTACATTTATTGTAGTCACGCATTATATTAAATATACACTCATTTGGCTCGTCAGGAGTGCAAAAATATCCAAAATTGGGCTTGCCTGAAAAAAAACATTCTCCTCTAAAGAACATTATTTTCTTTTGTAGAGTGTGCATGCCAAAGTAAAGGTGCCTTATTATTACTATGCAAGTTATTTTCAAGTGCAAAAATGAAGTAAACGGCCGGGAACACCCATGGACGAAAATGCATTAAGGTGGAGAGAGTTTTCGTATGTCGTGCGACGACACAGTGGACGACAGGTCGCTAACTTAAGAGCAGTTGCAAGGTTGCGCCAGCTAATATTTTTAGGTTGTATTGTGCTAATAAACTAGGGAGCTATATGAGCTATCTGCCTACATGCAAGATGACATTATTTCGCCTGCACGTGAGCAGCTGGTCACTGGTGTCAGTCCTATCCAGTACACCCGCCCACCCAGGCTGGTTCTTATTTCTATTCTGACGCCAGTACCCTTTCGTGCTTGTCACATTGACGAGGGGTGAAAGTGACGGTCTGCCCACACTATAAATGAGATCAGCCAGCCACGAAATTTGCATGATTAGAATGAAGTAGAACAAAGCACCGCTATAAATGCTGGCCCGATCTCTGCTTCTTGACCACCATGCTGATTAGTCAAAATGCACGTAATCTCAGTGATTGCACCCCCAATCATTGCGAATGCCTAAAGGTGTTAATATATGCATTACATGCTTCCCACAAAGGCTCCTTATGTGAATGAGGGGTTTTTGTTTTTTGTTTTCACGAGCTTTGTTGGCCACCTCGTAGAAGAGCAAAGTACTATGGTCACCGTACCCACTATGTCCTCGCCAGCAAACCAGCTAGCACTGTTTTGTCCGGCATCGGAGGAAGTGTAAGCGTCGATAAAAGCGGCAGCACGCGGCCCTCTTAACTTGACAAAATTGGCTCATCAACTGCATGTGACAGTATGGGCAGCAACCTTATTCGCAGCGACTAAGTTGGATATCATGGGATAATAAGATAAGTATTGAAAAAGCCACAATTCACATGGCCGTCATTGACCTTTGCTCTCGGTTTATGTGTCCAACAGGCGACGTCAGACACAGCGTTACGCCCTACACAGTTTATTGGGGCACACTGTCGTAGAAGCGTAAAAATAACATTTGTTTTTGACCAAGTTGGTGCGATTAATTAAACTTCACTTTTGGGCTATAATACCACGGACATTAAAAGAAACGAAATAGTGCACTGAGCGTCGATTACCCATTTAGAAAGTATTAAAGCTATTGCGTGCTCTGCCGTAACAATCACGCATTTTGTTCATGCATAAATTTTGCGTCAGTCACATTGCAAAGTGTTCTAGGAAAAAATAATGGCTATCACACAAGCGAATACTTTCTATGAGAAATAAGAGCTCCATCACCATTGGCTTGGAAAATACAGTAGACTCTCAGTAAACGGAAATAGGTTAAACGGAAATATACTGCTTAAACGTAACTATTGTCTCTGTAATACTTGGTTTCAGGCTTGTATTCTGAACCCATGTTCATCTCTCAGTAAACGGAACTCCTGTTAAATAAAACATATTTGCCCAGTCCCTTCAGGTTCCGTTTACTGAGAGTCTACTGTAGTTGAGCATATGATCACTTGTTTGAGGACACACATGCACGCATCCCTAGAGCAAACACACATGGTAGTGCTAAACTGTGCCATGCTTTTGCGAGTAACCAATAAGCATGCCCTTCACGTGAAGAGCTATTCAACATGCATCAAAATGAAAGAATAGTTGCACTTAAAGTGAGCAGTGATTTCAAACAATATACGTCAAAGAGCTTGAAGGATGCTTGAGGTTCACCGTTTAGAGAGAAAATTTTTTTCTCTGTAGCACTATTGAGCCTAGAAATTACAAACATACACAATGCCCTGAAACCTTTACACAACTACTGAAGCCGTGGCTGAGAGTGCAGGATGCACAACCAGGTAGTAGGTGGCAGCCATGAATCATGCCCAAGTTAGTAGTGTCTGTGCCCAGATTAGATTCAATTGCGGCTCGAAGCTTCGAGAAATATTAGCAAAACATTCGATTCAACTTCCACTCACACTTCAATATTCAAATTTGCTTCGCACCTAGAATTTCATTATTCGCACAGCTCTAATATTAACAGCCACTATAACTATATGAAAACAGTTCTTCCAGTTAAGATGTAAAAACACGTAAATGTTGTTAGACACACTCAACACAAGAACCCATAACAAACACGAAGATCATACTGATCCTGTGTTCTTGCATGCATAAGGTACCACGAACACATTTTCCATATGTCAACATATAAACCTCGTGGCCTGCAAACACGCTCAACTCAGTCATCATGGTATATCACCTTATTCGGAAACAATTATCAAAATAACATACAGTTCCATTTACTTAAACAACTTTGTATTTACACTTGTGGTCACCGTCAGTCATAAAATTTGAAGATAACAGCACCATTAAATTTATGTGCAAGAATTGTCTGAACTCTTTTTAAACAGTACCTTCGAGAAATGTTCCTTGTGAAGGAAAGAAATATCCTGCATCCAAGGGAAATCACATAGTCCTAATTATCTGTGTTTACATAAACTGGTTTCACATATGCAGATAAGAACATCCTGAAAAAATTGTTTCATCAGTTACTTTTTCATGGTATTTTGAATTCTTAATATGCCTTTGTAAATTATATTGGTGATAGGTGAAACTCACGGGTCATCAGAGCTAGCCTAAGTGCAGTGCACTGTACTTACTCTGAAACTACAGAAATAACAAAAAAGCAGTAGTTCTCACGTATTTCATTAGTATATACATGGAAAATCGCCAAAAGAGAATGCACTGTTTCAACCTGGCTTTGTTACCATGCCTTTAGCAAAGAAAGGGAATGCAGAAAACAAATGTGCTACAAAGGACAGCCCATGACTGTCACAGCAGGATAATTAAAACAGAACTACAGTCATCAAAACATACACTGAAATGAGAAGAAAGCCAGGCACACCCTATCTGCCAAATCGTAGAAATAATCAGGGCAGTTTTGATGGACCACTACTACACGCTTCAGCACCGGCATACTTTGGCAGCGTATACATTCAGCATGAGCGCACGCGCATATAGATGGCCTGAGCATTACAGCAGCGGCCAGGCGAAGAGGGCAGAGGGACAATCACCTGCTGGTTGTGGCGAGTGCTGCCTTTGTTTGTGGCAATCCAGGGTCTCGTCTGAGAATGACACTGACTTCTCCTCTAGAAAGAGAATGCGGGCAGAAGGAAGGAAGAAGAACGTCGGGTGAGCCCGGACCCCGGACCGCTATATGGGACACTAAAGGGATCTATGCTCAAAGGCTTCAGATGTGTGTAATGCATTCCTTCAAAAGTTTCTTATCGGTAGTTCAAAACCATCTTATTAAAGTATTCCTTTGTTCAAGAATGCTAATTAGAGTAGAGAATGAAATCTAAGCCATTTCTTCATCTAATATCTTGGAAGTTGTACCTTCAATGCAAATTGAAGTATGTTATACCGCAGTTGCACATTTTCGTTGCTCTCATGCTGATGAGCATTTACAGGCTTCTCTGCTAGCCTTAACTCGGAAGAGGCAAAGTCAAAGGTCATCATATTTCATAAAGCTTGCATGATTGCAATAAAAAAAACAGTGCAAATTTTTAACACAATACAAAGAGCAGGATTGAACAAGCACAGTGTGTTCTTGTCTGTTCTTATCAATGTCAAACTTTTGCACTGTTTTTCTCTCGAGTAAACAGGAACCAACTAGCTCAATATTTAACACTACAAACTTCTCAGTGGTTTATTCTGTTGGGTTGCCAACTCTGTGTTCTGTTTTATCTTTTTTTCGTGCAATGCCTACATACCTAAAACAGCTTACTTGGCCTGCTAGGTGTGGCAAAACTGTCACCTACCAATCAAAATTAACACTACTCCCTAATGTCCCGTTATTCTAAATCACTGCAGCAAAAAGTGTAAGAATCGAGGCTAAATTGAGAACATCATGATGCAGACAAAGGTCTTGAATAAGGTAAAAAGATTTCCAAAAAGGCAATATTTCAGCCATACAGAGTTACATTGTACGATTGTCACTAATGTCTCTTCCACTGGGCAGCAAAACGAAAAGTAATAGCTGAAGAGATTCTTGCATATGTTTTCACCTTTCAAGCATTGTGATCCTGCATTATTTTCATTTCAATACGCACATGCCTGATGCAGAGCATACAAGCAGCTTATTAAACTGACAGATTACTCAAACGTGCATTGAAATCAGCTAACATACACCTGCAATAAAAAAGGCAATAAGAAAGTGCGAAAAACTACAGATATAATGAGGATGGGCACATATAACGAAGCTAACATTAAGTAGGATTGCTCATGCCTAACTTCATTGATCATTTCCCTCATACAGAGAAAACAAGCTCTTGTCACATACTAAATTATTAACAATAATGGAGTCCTTTTTTTTTTTCGCTGAGAGGAACGGAATGTATTCTGGCAGCAAAAATAATATATAATAGCCCAAAAACAGTCAAGTTCCATCGCATCAGAGGCACATGTATATTTTGGTAAATGGCACAACATGACAGGTCCGCAGCCCAGAAAAAACTATCTGATTATATCTCCTCTGGTGACAACAATGTATCTTTGCGTATCAGTCAATGGTGGCATCATGTGCATTCATAACTTGGCTTTGGAAAATAGCCCATTTGGACAATGTTAGAGATGACCGAGCTATGAAAATGTACAGGATGTTGTTTTCTGGCTCTACACAGAAATCAGTATCACTGCTTTCCTTTTAATTTCATTGGGTACCGAAATATACGGTATACATAATTACTAAAAGCAGTCTCTGTAATAAACACACAACCTCGTGAGGATATTTCTCTGCCAAATTTGTTTTAGAAATCACATGTCTAGCCGTTTAAAACAGCTGCAGTGTTTGAAAACCTCTCTTTACCTAAGTGCCTCACTTAGTTTTGCAGTGGGTGAGACCTAATACTGTTTAATGACCAAATGTGGCCAATTTTTTTGTCCTGTTGTACTAGTTATTTACTTATTTATATAGTTATTTATTACAGTACTGCCGGTCTGATCTTCAGACCTTAGGCATGAGTGGGTACAATGAATACAAAAAAAGGGTTGCAATAAACACATATAAAGCATTGCGGCTATAATAACAGCAAAAGAAGAAGAGTACAACGAATTCATACAATGAAGCAATTATGTCTTCAAGGAGTGCTTCTGCCACACAACTTACAGCAGAAATGCTCCACGAATGTGAAAACAGTTTTTAGTAAGCATTAAAACTGCTAATCAAAAATGAAACGTCACCGAGCCCTATGTTTGATGTATCTGAATTCCCAGTGTATGAAGCGTGAGATATGCTCTCAGACTACTGCAGACAATATTGCTAATGCTTCAGAAAAGTTCAAAGGTAGCAAACACATAAACTCAACAGTTTTGTTAAGTAATACCACACCTGAATGTGAGCAATATCGACTCAAACTGTGTTCAATGGCTGAGAATTTAATTTAATGCAGCTGACTAATAGATGAAACATTTGTAGCGGCCCTCCACTTTTTACTGCGCACATTGAACGTAGTTTGTGGAGAGAATGATGACTACAGCTTATCCCAAGGCCACTGACATATTTGTCCTCAGCACTGTGGCCTGTCCTAGCTGTTGCCTGCCAACCATTCACAGCATGCTTAACCCGTGCGTACATATACTTCACATACGTGGCCAACAATTGTGTCAAGAGAGGTGTACGCTTTGAGGTAATCAAGAAAATTAACATTAGAGAATGCTAATATCGCTCGTCTGTTATTTAGCATAATTGAGGTAAGTGTGCAATAGAACATCTCCCATAATGCTATTGCTCGGCATAATCATTCAAAGCATTCTGCACCGAAGTTGCACCCAAATTTACTATACCAACCTTATACCATTAAGATAAGGTGACTGGGGTCTCGTTAAACGTCACAAGATGCTTTCTTTTAGTGATAACATGCAGGGTTATGACCATCATGCCGTTAGGTCAAGTAAATGTTTGCAGGGCACCAGTGTTGTTACGATGCAGGGCCAGATGGTTTCAGTAAACAGGAGACAAATCTCACAGGAAAATTTCAATCGTCCAACCAACAAAAATCCTCTTTCCCCAAAAAGTGTAACAGGGCCATGGGATAAAAATATCCTGGCTCTTGGATATATAAGGTAGGGTTGGCACAGGACAAAAAATGATTGATCGCATGCATCTCAAAAGCTTCAAAATTGTAGTAAAATTGATAAGGGGGGGGGGGCAAAAAAGGGCCTCACAAAGGCGGCTGCTTTCGCGAGCCTGTACCTTTGAAGGGGTGCTTCTGCACATCATATTCTGGCAGCCGAACGTCATCTGAAAAGACGAACACAACCGAGGTAGCTTTCTCTTGGCTGTGAACTTATCTAGTCAGCCACCTTGCTTAGCACACACTCTCAAACATTTGTGACATGAACTGAAACACAAAGCACCACTGGGGAGTGTGAACGAAGCTACAGACATCAGTTCACCATGCGATAAAAAAGGCCTTAAAGCATTTTTCAATGCAGTGAATTATTGTTTTTACCTAACATATATCAATTTTTGGCACAGTTAATCATTTCTTAGGATCCTTTACTCCATAAAACTTTCGGTTCAATAATTTTTGCTTCCACATACAGCCAGGAGAAGCCTTGGTTAGATGAAAGATAGTGGGGCAAAACCTTCGCGGTGGTTTGCCTAGTCTAATGTGCCTGTAGTGTCAGCAGTCGTATTAATTTCACAGAATCATGGCGATGTAGTGAAGGTCAGATATCCCAGGTAAAAAAAAAGAATTTGTGCAATCACCTCAACTGTTCGTTCTACCAAGTGTACTTTTAATATTACCTCACTTCGGGAGCACTGCTACTCACATTTATTTAGGCTCTAAATCTTTTTTGGCAAGATGTCAATATTAATGACTAGGCTTGTGCGAATAGTAAATTTCAGGTTCCAAGCAAATTTGAAGCGAATGGTAATTTTGGTAGTATAATTTCGAATCGAATTTTAATAGCGTATATATCTCGTATTATAAAAAATGGGTGCATTTGTCATGACCTAACTAACCTGCACAATTTTTTTCATTTCAAACAAGGCCTGTGCAAATGCCAATTTTCGCTTCACTTGGGACATGGAAACAATCTTGAAAATTCATAGGATCTGATTTCCGGTAGAATGAAAATGATAATCCATAAATTATGTTACCTTTTAAAATTTGCTATACTTAGAGCACAAAAATAAATATGCCAAGCTTTTAAACCCAATAAATGAATTTTAGTGAGGATAATGTCTTCATTTTACATAGAAGTGGGGCTTTGCAGCAGTGCTACTGTCCCCTACATGTCTTCCATACTGCCCATAATGTTCATACGTGTTTTCATGGCATAGCACTACTTTATTGCAGCAAAACTCTATTTACGAGGGGTTACATGGAAATTATTAGGCTTGTGAGAATATTCGCATGGTCCGAATATTTGAACGAATAGTAGAGTATTCGAGTTTGCTCCGATTCGAATTTAAATTATTGACAATTTTGAAGTATTCGCAATGAACGAATTGGTGTATATTAGTCCACATGTGAAGTGAAGTTGCCTGTAAAGGCAACTTCACTGCAGTGTTAAAGTGCTAAACCATGAAAACATTGATACAAAAGAAATCCGCTCTGCCGAGAAGCTCCCTTCAAATTTAAAGAGCCTCGCTGCAACACTTTTTGAATATGGTCAGAAAACGCTGCCGTTTGGTAGTCGAGGCTACAGAGAAAGCGTGAGCCAAATGTTATAGCGCAGCATGTGGCCTGCTATTCACAATAAATCTCAAAGTCAGCTAAAAATTGCTCTCTTCTCTCGGCAAATAATGCCACAAGCTCAAAAATTTATCGTCACAGTCATTGTATCAGCCATGAGCACGACACGCTCGGTCGTTGCTACGACTGCCACTTGTCCACATGCCCATTCGCTCTGAAAAGCCGCGTGTTCGAAGAACGAGAGAAAAAGTGCAAAAAGTGATCAGGCCCACGTGATATTTCACCCCAGCGCTTTTGTCGGGAGGAAAAGAGAGTGCAACAAAGCGTTGCAACTACGCTCATACTGGAAGAATTTTAAAAATGTTCGTGGTGGTGAATTTGTGAGGCAATAGTTTCTTCAGTGAATAACTTCCATGACTGGTTAAAGAAGTGTTTCAGGGCCCCTTTATATGAACCTATTACCCTCAAATCAATTCCTCAATTAATTAAGCTTAAAAGCTTGCTATGATGACTTATAAGCTATATGTATAATAAATTTTAAAATGTTATGTAATTCACAGATTATCACTCGCATCTTACCAAAAGTCAAATCCTGCTACTACTCAAAATTGTTTTGACTTCCTTTGAATGAAAGAAAAAGGCATTTGCATAGAGGCTCTATTTCAATTGAAAAATATATTGTGCAAGTTAGTTAGACCATGATAAATATGCCCATTTTCCTTATATGTCATATATATTATTCGAATTCGATTTGAAATTATTTGACCAAAATGAATCTTCCCTTCGAATTCACTACGAACCAAAGATTCATAATTCGCTCACGCCTACAATTTATGATGAATTAAGATAGGTGCTTTTACGAATGACTATCTCTTTACTGCAGTAAAACCACCTTTACAGCAAGTTACATGCAGATTAATACACGCCTATTTGTTTGTTTTAAAAACTTCGAAGTTTTCAATAGTTCAAATTCAATTTGAAGCAAATTTGAATGCTGTATTATTTGTTCAAATAATCAAAGCGCTCAAATATTCGCACAAGCCTATGTGACTCATAGTGACACATTTTAATAATGTTAGAAAAAGCAAGAACTGTAAGGCCCTTTTACATTGTGCAGTGAACATTTGGTGCAATCCTAATTTGTGAGATAGGCAGACAATTTTCTTAGCTCGCTATAATTACTTAATTATTAGTGCCTTTGTTTTCATATAACGTAAGAAATGTTACCGCTGAAAGGCATTCCAGAACTCACAGTAATTATACCATAATCTAGAAAAGTTCTCCTTGAGGAGCTGCTGAGCAACCAACCTCATATACACAACACATCCAAGTTCATCTAAAACATCAAAAGGCGATGATCAGCAATAATAACTAATTTTTCAAAAAGAATATAACATGTGCAAAACACTTTTAACTAATTACCAGAACAGTTCTGAAGATGTATTAGAGTCATTCATGATGTAAACACAGCAAAACTGGAAATACAGATATAAGTGCGAGACAATTGCCACTTTGTGGTACAGAAATGCATGCTTATACTTGAAAAGGCTTATGTTGCAGCAGAAGAAAGCAATCAATTTTGTAAAAAACAATAATATGCATTATATATTACTCATGTTTGGGAGCACTATGCTGCTGAATATGGTGCAACATTGCAACTGAGATACTTCAGCCTCCAAACATACAAGCTCTAAATATATACAACAACCATGACAGTGTCTCTTTTACGACTCTTAGCACTGATAAAAAACAGCTGTATCAAGCCATCAGTTCACACTTCTCATGTTAGGATGCCGGGAATGCAATATTAAATCATGTGATCAGACATTGCAGGATTCATACTTTACTTTCTCGCGTAAGTTTACTGCATCAAACAGTAATAAAGAACAGCGTGCATGATATATCCAGTGGCAATTGCAGCAAGCACGTTAGCAAATATTCTCAGGAACTTGCACGCGCACACCGAAAGTGAGCACATGTCTCAAGTGACACAACAGCTCATCAGTGAGTTCCCAAATGCTGATGAAACGATGACAGAATTATGGCTTGCGATGGGCGCACTTGCAGTAAGGGTACATTAAGCAAATAACGCAGAGCTGAAATGGGAAGCCACCCATAAGTGTAACAATGTGCAAAAAGTGTGTAAAAGAAGCTAAACAGGTCCTCATGCAAAATGTGAACGAAATGTTGTGGTTCACAGTGCACAAAATTTTTGCAACGTGCTGTAACGATGAAAACTTAACATATGAACGTATGTACCAATGGTGGGAAGCTTTGATGCACTGAATGTGCAGTGATTGCAGTGTGCAGTGTATGGTGTCAGAAGTGTGGTTACATAGTGTGGAACATGCTGAAGCTATAGAAGCAGATAGATGATAATACAGGAAAGGTACATGGAAACAAAATCACATTAGGTGTATTCTAATACTATTCTAGCTACAATGCAGATAATTCGGACTAGCTCTCTCTAAGCGATTTCGTACCGCACTTTATCTTACTTAGGCAAGCACTGAGGTCATTTCTGGAATGTCCTGTCAAGCATAAACAATCCCCGCTTTCTTCAAACTTCCAGAAGAAAAACATCCTCTAATGACAACTTGATCTTAATGCGTCAACTCCTCAGATGTGATGTCATCACATAATAATTACTAACAGAGAAATGAAAAAACATAATCTTGCGGCTCTGGAGTCACCGTTGCCGGACATATGCTCAATTCTCTATACGTCGAGGTGGTACACTCTGCTTATTGACATTACATGGAGATTTCGTAGGCTGCACTAAAAAAGATTATGTATTGTATGCTTTTCACTCACAAGCGCTGAACGGTTAAACTTAAATATAACAAAATAGATCAATTCCCGGAAGATTTGTTATAAAGAGGATTTGTTTATTTGCAGGTTCGGTACCCAAATTCGTAAAATAAACGCGCAAATTAAAAGAAAGGGGGGAACCGAAGGCAGAGCTAACCCAAAAAACTTATTTTACAGTAAAAAAAAAACTGCGTTGTTATTGCGATAGCAATTATTTCAACACTCTCGGCGGGCTTTTCTCGTCGCTGCCATATTCCGTAACAAGTCCAAATTGATAACATGCTCCCTCGAATCGTAACTTTCACGAGCGGGTAAAAGCGCGAAGCGCTGCTGAAGCAGTGATCAAATGGGTCGGCCCGTCCCTATTGCCTGGAAAGTGCATAACATCTCCCGCGCGTTAGAACTGACGTCAAATGCTCAAACAGAAAGTAAACCACCAGTCTTGAACGAGCATGAAACAACGCGGAGTGAGAGGATCGCTCGAGTAGCAATCATGAACTTGCATTTTAAGGGCGGTGAGATTGCTTGCTATATATATATATATATATATAGATATATATATAGTCTAGTAAATCCTCCGTGAGCGGTCACAACGTGGTTTATTTCGACGTTTCGGCCTAGAGTCTGGCCTTCATCAGGAATAAAGATACAGTTTGTCGGTGCTCAGCTTTATACAATCTCGAATCAGAGGGCAAGGTAAGAGGGAAAAAAAAAGGAAAGAAAAAAAGAAAAGAAAAGGAAAGAAAAAAAGAAAAAAGGGAAAAATAATATAGGGTGAACGCCCCTCGGGTGCCCCCTTTCCACTTTTCCCTCCACTCCCCCCATCTCTCTCCCCCCTCTCCCCTTCACCTTTCTGATGTCAGCGGTCTGTGTATGTTTCCGTTCACTAGCGCATTCCTCCCGATCAGACGGCCCCTCCTGGCACCGGCGGTTCGGTGTGGGGCAAAAAAGAGCTTTTCAGGAAGTCCTAAGCCTTTAACTACTCGGGGTCCCGTAAACAATTCGTCGTAGAAGGACGGGGGCCGCGTATTGTGGCAGAGGCTGGTCAGCGGGCATTTTAGGAAGTTCTAAGCCTTTAACTACTCCGCGCCCTGTCAACATTTCGTCGTAAAAATAGGGGTGCCCCGTATTGCGGTAGGCTGTGCAAGCGCGTGCAATGCGAATTCCTGGCCCGCTTCTAAATTATGCATGTCGTGGGGGCCTCCCGGCTGTGCACATGGTTGCTGTTGGGCATGTCGTGCATGGCACAATTGATTGGGTAGTAAAATAAAACAGAAAACAGACGACAGCTGCACTTAGGAAGAGTAGTTACACTTGGAATTGTTTTAGGTTGTCCAGTGCCCTTCGCAGCTGCAGTGCCGTGAACTCAGTTACTATTTTCATTGTTGCCGTTATTGTTTTCTAATGCTTTAATTGCTGCAAGTGTACCAGGATTCTCATTTATTCCTCTATCGAGGGTGTTAAATCGGTGGATAAGGTATGACTCTCGTTGTTCACGTTCTCGATTTGATTTAAATCTCGTCTCTAAGAGCGTTACTGATAGTTTGTCGAATGCATGGTCGGGAAGATTGAGATGTTTTGATAGAGGTAGACTTGGGGCTGATTTCGCATGGGCTCTGTGATTATTGAAGCGAATCCTAAATGGTGTTTCTGTTTGTCCGATGTACTGCATACCACACACGTTGCATTCGAGTAGGTACACCACATTAGAAGAATCGCATGTTAGGTTTCCTCGTCTGTTAATCGAAAACTTGGATTGCGTGCTGGTTGCTTTGTCTGTTTCTCGCATTGCCTTACATACAAGACATCGTGGCTTTAAGCAAGGGCGGCATGAATTATTGGGGGGTGATGTGTTAATTTGGGAGTGGACAAGGGTGTCTTTGAGGTTACGTGGTCGTCGGTAAACGATGCCTGAAGCAGATGGGAATGCGCGTTTCAGACGTTCACTTTGTTCCACAATGTTGTAATGTCATTTAAGGATTTTGTTTACATTGGGGAAGTTTGTGCTGTAAGTCAAGCAGAGGTTTGTTCGTTGTGGGTCTTCTCGTGGTGGTCGCTTCATAAGTAAGTCTTCACGCTTTAGTTTTCTCGCTTTTTGAACAGCGTCATTAATTACATGTGGGGGGTATTTTTGTTGCTCGAGCATAAGTTTTAGCCTCTGTGAGCTCGTGTCAAAGTCAGCGTCTCTAGAGCAGATTCGCTTAAACCGGTGAGCCTGGCTGTATGGAATACTGTTTTTACAGTGGCGTGGGTGATCGCTTTGGTAATGAAGGTATTGTTGTCGATCCGTTGGTTTGCGATATAGGGTTGTAGAGAGCTTCTCTTCTTCTATCGTTATGGTAACATCAAGAAAATTTACGGTAACTTGCGAGTATGTGTGTGTGAAGTGTATGTTCGGATGTACAGTATTGTAAGTGTCTATAAAGCTGAGAAGTTCGCCCTCGCTGTGGGTCCAAATAAGAAAGATGTCGTCTATGTATCTTCTGTATAACATTGGTTTCAAGGAACTTTGTGCAAGAAATTCAGATTCTAGCTTTCCCATAAATATGTTCGCATAATTAGGTGCCATTTTGGTGCCCATAGCGGTCCCGTTGATTTGTCGAAAATACTCTTGGTTAAACTCGAATGAATTTAATTCGAGGACCATCCTCGTCAATGTTGCAATGGCAGAGAAATCTGGGGTCTTAGATTGTCTATGGTTTGTGTACATGTTTTGTAATGCAGCTATGCCGTCATCGTGAGGAATATTTGTATATAATGAAGAGACATCAAGAGTAACCAAGTACGAGTTTTTCGGCACACAGATACCCGCAATGTCTCGAAGAAAATGTGTGGTGTCTTTTATGTACGACGCGAGGGTGCATGGAATGTGACTTATTAGTTTGTCCACGTACCCTGATATGGGTTCAGTTATTGTACCGATGCCTGATATGATTGGTCGACCTGGGTTACCGGGTTTATGGATTTTTGGGAGGATGTAGAAGCGACCTGGACGAGGGTATGCTGCTTGCATCAGTTTGTGGTCAGTGTTGGTTATCTTTTCTGCGTCCAACAGTTTCTTTAGTTCTGTTGATACGATACGTTTGTATTCGTCTGTCGGATCACCTGGGAGGCGTTCGTAAAATCTTGAGTCGTCTAGTTGGCGGTATGCTTCTTGTAGGTAGTTGGTTGTATTAAGGACTACAATTGCTCCTCCTTTGTCAGCGGGTTTTATTGTTATGTCTGTCCTAGATGCCAAATTTTTCATGCTTATTTTTTCAGATTTGGTCAAGTTTTCTCGGTTTCCTTTCTGTCTGTGGTATTCGTGTACTATATCTTTCTGTACTGCGGTGATATAAAGGTCCAAGCACTTGTCTCGATTACTGTTCGGTGTCCAATCATTTGATTTACGACGGTGAATTGTTTCGTGGTTAGAATGCTTATCTAAGAAATATTCGCGCAACCTTAAGCTTCGAGCGAAGTTGTCGAGGTCTCGGAGTAAGTGGAATTCATCGAAAAATTTTGTGGTCGGGCAGAAGCTTAGTCCCTTAGATAGCAGTTTTACTTCGTCAGATGACAAGCTCGTGTCCGATAAGTTTACAACCACAGTGTCACACGGTGTGTTCCTAGATGGGTGCTCGTTTGTACCATTAGTGTTTTCCTGGGTGGTGGTGTTGTAATGATAAGGCACTGTATCAGGGAACGCGGGTTTGGGCACATGGTCTCTTTCGAGCTTATGAAGTTTTGTGGTCCTGATGGCTTGGTATTTATTCTGCTCAAATTCTGTTAATCGCGTGATTTCTTCGTTCGATAAAGTGTTGTGACGGAGAATGGTGTTGGTCATAGCGACCAGTTTCTTTACCTGCTTGTCACTATGATTAAGAGCAATTTCTGTTAATTTAAGGGATGCCTCAAGGAGGACGTTTTTCCATGTTATTTGGTCGTGTTTATCTAGATTTGTAGCGGCTGGTGTGAGGGAGAGTGTCATACCCTTGGGGGCTATTCTAGCACGAAGGTACACTTGCAATGTTGATTTATGCATTTCATGTCTAATTCGTTTGTCAGCAAGTTTTCGTACTTTAAGGAAAGTGGCATTGCAACTGGGAAGTGATGAGCTGGACTTACATTTCAGAAGTCAATCTTCTTTTGGGTGCGGGGATGGCACTGATGAGGTGCGCAGGTTGTAGTTATGTCCGGCAGGCCTTCGTCGTTGTGGGGAGAATTTCGGCGTTGGGCTCCCGGCGAACGTGTTCGTTGGCAGTTCCAGGGTCCGTAATAGGGGGACGCGGTTCCGTAGTTCGGCAGGCTTCCCTTTGAGGAGTGGTGTAGTGGTGCTGTCGTGTAGTGCTTCTGGTCTCGACATCCGCAATGGAGGGACGCGTGTTGGCTGTTCTGCAGACTTCCCCCCTAGTAGTGGTGCGCTGTTGATGATGGTGAGGGGGTGCTTGAGGCTCGCGGGAGTCACAGTTTCGTTGATCGTCGGGAACTCATCTGTGGTGTTGGGTGGGTGTGGGGCTCCTGGTGTATGTTGATATGCAGAAGTCTTCTCGTGGGTGTCTTGTTGTGTTGAACGTATATTCACGGGAGCTGCTGGTTGAGTCGACCACACCGTTGTAGATTCAAGATCTCCACGACCGGGTGCTTTCTTGAGGGTTTCGGCAATCAAAGCGCCACCCATAAAACTCGGATGAAGCCCATCCGCAGCAAGAAAGCGTCTTGGTGGCAACTGCTCGAATCGGTAGTCAATGTATGACACCTTGCTTGGTCTTCGGCAGTAGGCCTTGACTGTCTCGTTGAATTGACGAGCGTCCCGGTTGAAGCAGTGCACGAATTGTTCGTTCGATCGTTGCAGGTGTAGGTTGAGGTACCGGGGAAACACGCATGAAACAACGAGCCTTTCGAGTTCCTGGCGTGTCCGAAGCGTGTTGTTCACTAGGCGGCGAAGGCGGCGTAGCGATTCGTCTAGTCCGTACGACGCCAGCTCGCTCGTACCGACGTGAAAAACGAGCGTGGTCACAGATCGTGGTATGCCAGCAAGCTCTTTCTCGATGTCGAATGTAGAGGCTCCGCGGATGGAAATGATTGCAGGTGTCGTCTTCTCATGTGGGTTGAAATGCCGATGTAAATACCTTGTTTGCGAGTTTCCGATGATGGCTGTAGTTGGTGCATGTTTAGGGAAATTCCGTGAGACCTGCTCGACTGGAGGTGCGCCTGTGGCCGGTCTTGTGTAGGCAGGCATGGTGGTTGAGTGGCCGTAGCGTTGCATATAGTCTAGTAAATCCTCCGTGAGCGGTCACAACGTGGTTTATTTCGACGTTTCGGCCTAGAGTCTGGCCTTCATCAGGAATAAAGATACAGTTTGTCGGTGCTCAGCTTTATACAATCTCGAATCAGAGGGCAAGGTAAGAGGGAAAAAAAAGGAAAGAAAAAAAGAAAAGAAAAGGAAAGAAAAAAAGAAAAAAGAGAAAAATAATATAGGGTGAACGCCCCTCGGGTGCCCCCCTTCCACTTTTCCCTCCACTCCCCCCCATCTCTCTCCCCCCTCTCCCCTTCACCTTTCTGATGTCAGCGGTCTGTGTATGTTTCCGTTCACTAGCGCATTCCTCCCGATCAGACGGCCCCTCCTGGCACCGGCGGTTCGGTGTGGGGCAAAAAAGAGCTTTTCAGGAAGTCCTAAGCCTTTAACTACTCGGGGTCCCGTAAACAATTCATCGTAGAAGGACGGGGGCCGCGTATTGTGGCAGAGGCTGGTCAGCGGGCATTTTAGGAAGTTCTAAGCCTTTAACTACTCCGCGCCCTGTCAACATTTCGTCGTAAAAATAGGGGTGCCCCGTATTGCGGTAGGCTGTGCAAGCGCGTGCAATGCGAATTCCTGGCCCGCTTCTAAATTATGCGTGTCGTGGGGGCCTCCCAGCTGTGCACATGGTTGCTGTTGGGCATGTCGTGCATGGCACAATTGATTGGGTAGTAAAATAAAACAGAAAACAGACGACAGCTGCACTTAGGAAGAGTAGTTACACTTGGAATTGTTTTAGGTTGTCCAGTGCCCTTCGCAGCTGCAGTGCCGTGAACTCAGTTACTATTTTCATTGTTGCCGTTATTGTTTTCTAATGCTTTAATTGCTGCAAGTGTACCAGGATTCTCATTTATTCCTCTATCGAGGGTGTTAAATCGGTGGATAAGGTATGACTCTCGTTGTTCACGTTCTCGATTTGATTTAAATCCCGTCTCTAAGAGCGTTACTGATAGTTTGTCGAATGCATGGTCGGGAAGATTGAGATGTTTTGATAGAGGTAGACTTGGGGCTGATTTCGCATGGGCTCTGTGATTATTGAAGCGAATCCTAAATGGTGTTTCTGTTTGTCCGATGTACTGCATACCACACACGTTGCATTCGAGTAGGTACACCACATTAGAAGAATCGCATGTTAGGTTTCCTCGTATGTTAATCGAAAACTTGGATTGCGTGCTGGTTGCTTTGTCTGTTTCTCGCATCACCTTACATACAAGACATCGTGGCTTTAAGCAAGGGCGGCATGAATTATTGGGGGGTGATGTGTTAATTTGGGAGTGGACAAGGGTGTCTTTGAGGTTACGTGGTCGTCGGTAAACGACACCTGGAGCAGATGGGAATGCGCGTTTCAGACGTTCACTTTGTTCCAGAATGTTGTAATGTCGTTTAAGGATTTTGTTTACATTGGGGAAGTTTGTGCTGTAAGTCAAGCAGAGGTTTGTTCGTTGTGGGTCTTCTCGTGGTGGTCGCTTCATAAGTAAGTCTTCACGCTTTAGTTTTCTCGCTTTTTGAACAGCGTCATTAATTACATGTGGGGGGTATTTTTGTTGCTCGAGCATAAGTTTTAGCCTCTGTGAGCTCGTGTCAAAGTCAGCGTCTCTAGAGCAGATTCGCTTAAACCGGTGAGCCTGGCTGTATGGGATACTGTTTTTACAGTGGCGTGGGTGATCGCTTTGGTAATGAAGGTATTGTTGTCGATCCGTTGGTTTGCGATATAGGGTTGTAGAGAGCTTCTCTTCTTCTATCGTTATGGTAACATCAAGAAAATTTACGGTAACTTGCGAGTATGTGTGTGTGAAGTGTATGTTCGGATGTACAGCATTGTAAGTGTCTATAAAGCTGAGAAGTTCGCCCTCGCTGTGGGTCCAAATAAGAAAGATGTCGTCTATGTATCTTCTGTATAACATTGGTTTCAAGGAACTTTGTGCAAGAAATTCAGATTCTAGCTTTCCCATAAATATGTTTGCATAATTAGGTGCCATTTTGGTGCCCATAGCGGTCCCGTTGATTTGTCGAAAATACTCTTGGTTAAACTCGAATGAATTTTTTTCTTTCCTTTTCTTTTCTTTTTTTCTTTCCTTTTTTACCCCTCTTACCTTGCCCTCTGATTCGAGATTGTATAAAGCTGAGCACCGACAAACTGTATCTTTATTCCTGATGAAGGCCAGACTCTAGGCCAAAACGTCGAAATAAACCACGTTGTGACCGCTCACGGAGGATTTACTAGACTATATGCATCGCTACGGCCACTCAACCACCATGCCTGCCTAGATATATATATATATATATATATATATATATATATATATATATATATATATATATATTTATATATGTATATATATATGTGTGTGTGTGTGTGTGTGTGTGTGTGTGTGAAGAACGAAAAGTGGGTTAAAAGATAACTTGCCGTGATCAAGAACCGAACCTGCGACTTCCGACCAACGCGTTCAATGCTGTACCACTGAGCTACCACGGCGCCTATCACCCCAGCTACTTTATTGGGTTTATATGTGAATTTAATCGTGGGAGTGTCAGCACACTCTTTATAAGCCTGTTTGGCGTCACGTAGCATGTGAACTTATTACGAATGCTACGTGACGCCAAACAGGCTCATAAGAGTGTGACACACTCGCCGCCTTGGCTACAGGTGGCGCTGACTGACACTTCCACGTTTAAATTCACATATAAATCCAATAAAGTGGCTGGAAGGATAGCCGCCGTGGTAGCTCAGTGGTTGAGCATCGAACGCGTTATTCGGAGGTCGCAGGTTTGGTTCTTGCTCACGACAAGTTATCTTTTCATCCACTTTTCGTTCTTCACATTTACAATGCAGTTGGGTCTGATAACTTCCCCTATACATTCCTTGGTATTATTGTCTGCTGGATCTCATGTATATATATATATATATATATATTGTCACGGGTATAGAAAGGTACCTCAGGCACGGGTGCAGAAACGACGCAGACGGAATGAAGACAACGATGTTGTTGTGGGGCTGTGTCTGAACTGCCCTCTTGTCCTGAATCCTTGCATACTGTGTGCAGTGTTTGCCCACCTGACGTTCACTTATTAAATACTCCCCGTTACAATAATGTATATAGTGATTGTTGCAAGAAAAGAAAAGGGCACTAATTCCTGTCTGCTCATTCACGACATGACTGAATGCCTTGTAGGGGGCAGGGGGAGGAGGGATATAAAAAAGTTACATCTTTGCCGCAAAGACGAAGCAATGATCGCGATAGCACCAAATTAAAATGTCACGTGCAGAATGGCCAGCAGATTGAAACGTGTCCCGCGTTTCTCATGCACAAATGATGCACGAAACGTAATCTAAGGTACAGATAAACGCGAATAAGCGTCTTAGTTGTTGCTTCGCTATGTCTGAAATTCGCACTAATTTCGCTAAGTTTGACTGTGCTTTTCGCGGGGCAAAGTGCGCGTGGGAGATGAGAGCGCGGCCGCCGCGTCGTGACGATATTGCTACACGCGCTCATTGCGCCATCTTGCCGGTAATGCTCAAAACAGAATAGTCCCTATTTCCAGAAATGCCCGACAGCAGCGGTAAGTGGTAAATATATATAGCTTGCCGTTTGAATGTTGAAGGACGTCCTCCTCGGTGGCTCAGTGGTTAAGGCTTCGCACTCACGATTCAGAGAACCCAAGTTCGATTCCGCGCGACAGAGTCTTTTACTGGAATTATTTTTTTGCATTTCTTATATGTAACTACGTATACATATACGCTGAGTGACGCCGACGCCGGCAGCAAAACCCAGCCGAGAGCGTCTATATAATCGCTATCGCAACAAAAGAATAGAGAAAAGGTGAAGAGATAGGAGAAGCAAGCGACTGAAAAAAAGAAGGAGATAGAAAAGTTAGGAGCTGGTCTAAGAAGTCCGAGGGCACGGCACCACTCGGCGATAGCTTCACGGCGTCAGGAGACCGCGGAGGGCGAACAAGTCGGCGGGAACTACGCTGGGGTCGGGAATCACGGGGTCACAACCGTTCAGCATGACATCCTACCAGCAACTCCACTTGCTGTCGGCGAGTCAGTGTTGTTTCAACGCGAAGGGACTGTGTGAAAAGAGCACTTCTCCCTGAGGCGGCCGTATTTGATAGATAGATATGTAAGGTTTAACGTTCCAAAACCACCATATGATTATGAGAGACGCCGTAGTGGAGGGCTCCGGAAATTTCGACCGCATTGGGTTCTTTACCGTGCACCCAAATCTGAGCACACGGGCCTACAACATTTCCGCCTCCATCGGAAATGCTCGCGGCCATATTTGCACACACCAGCGTTTTGTAAGAGTTCCGCGATATTGCATCCGAAAGCGTTGGCTGCCAGCCTTACATCTTATAACATTACAAATATTTGCTATCGCATTCATTGCATTGCACTCAAGGCGCCGTCGTGTTGCAGGAACTAACCGGCTAATTGCGAAACCTACCTGCAGTCTGCGAACCAGCGGCGCAGCGCAAGACGGAAGCGCGTGACGAGTCGACCTCCAAAGATTCGTCGTCACCGTGGTCTCAGAGAGTTTCCAGCAGCGCCTATATAATCTGACAGCCCCTCGGTAATGACGACGCAGTTGTCCGAAATTGAAAAAAGTCACAGTTTCACTGCGAGGGTGAAGCAATGAATTCAATAGCAACAACTTGGAATGTAACGCTCAGAACGACGGCAAGTAGGTCGAAAACGGGCAGCGTGCTGCTCACGCACAAATGACGCACGAAAGCAACATACAGATGACGAGAGCGAACAATGTTTATCTTTCGACACTTAACGCACTGTTTCAACAAAAACGAGGCACGAAAAGTAATCACAGGTACAAGTATGAGTACAAACTAACAAGTGGTTCAGTTGTTACTGCACTGTGTTTGAAAAGCGCACTCTTTTTGCAAACGGCGCCTGTTCAGTGAGCGAAGTGATTTTTGTGCGCCCGGCAACTAAACGCAATCGGTCTTAGCCAAAGGCAAGCGATTCTCCCCACGGAAGGATAAGCGCGCACACATGCATTTACCCCCCCCCCCCTTCGCGGGGCAAGGTACGCGTGGGAAATAAACGCGCGCGTCGGCGCATCGTGTGGAGCTGAGCACCAAGCGCAGGCGGCTTTTTTTCTTTCTTTCTCGAGTTTTCATATATAAAGGCGCGCATACATATACGGTGAATGATGGCGGCGGCAACGGCAAGAAACAAGCTGAGACTGTCCATATAATTGCTATCGCAATAAAAAGCAAAGGTGAACGTCATCGGGGGGGTTGGGGGGGGCAAACCATGCGCGCGCAGTGAAACTATGCTCGCGCGCACGGCGTCGAAAACGAAGGGCGGCACTGACACGGGCGGATACCGCGCAAAACTATTCGGTAAGGCACCCCCTATATGCAGGGCGTCCCCTCCTCCCCTCCGTATACGTGACGTTAACTGAAAAAGTGACACTGCCAACGCGCAAATGTGGTTTCCTTTTTTTATTATTTTGGGTTGGAGGGGGGGGGGGGGCACAGCCACGCATGCAATCACGGTGGCGAGACCGGCGGCAACGCTGGCTCGCGTGGTGCACGCCACCTGCCCGCTTCGCGATCACCCTCACGCAATAACGAGCGCTCGCCTGGTGCGCCGGCCGCCGCCGCTGTTTTGCGCTTTTCGTCGGTGGCAGGGCAGCCGCGGCAGATGCATGCTCGTATCAATGATGCCAAATCGCGTAGCAAAATGCCTAGACTGTCCGTCGGGAAAAGTCGTTACATCAAGGTTCTCTCCCGCTGTTACTTTGTTACATATAGGTCGCAAAAAAAACAAAAAAACAACTCAAATGTACTATTCCTGTATGTATGTCACCATCCCTTGCAAATAGCGCTATGTCATTTTTCTTTTTCTTTATTTCCGTGCAGAGCTTCCGCATTCTAGTGTACAATTTCTTAATGAAAGTCACAACCATGTTGGACAGTGCTTGGGTGGTGGGGCCATTGTCGGGCAGGTAATTATGCCTTTAGCCGTACCGTCCCTCGACATGTGTTATGTTGAAAATAAACAATTCAATTCAATAAATACATGTGCTTCCATGGAGCAACGACGGATAATAGAAAAACTTCCGTTATATCGAGGAATTTGTTATATGGAGGTTCACCATAAGCACGTTTAACTGCATTTGTACCGCAAGGGTCTCAGAAATTACGAAAGCTCCAGTGTTTTTGATTGTTAGAAACATGAAAAGTGATAGTATATTCCCACTTAAATAATGATATTCTTGAAACCAGCAAAAGCAGATGTGTATATGAGTCATTGTCATCAGGATAGTTTACTGTGTTTTACTCTGCTCAATAACGTGCTCTATATCTCATAAGTATGGTTGTGGTCAGCCTATACAAAATTAAATATGACATTGCATTTTGATTTTACACATTCATGGCCCCTGAAATGTAAATGATATTGTATGCACAGAATTGCAACTGTTATGCTGTTTTCAAGAACAAAATTGTGTTCAAGAGAAAATTCAGAATCGCAATTCACTTTTCATATGGAAAATAACTCTAGCTTCTATCTTTCAAATAGTGCTTTCTCTGTGAGTACCACTTGAGCACTCAGCTTCTGGCGATTTACTTTTGCAGCAAAAGAATGTGGCATAGAGTGAATTAAGCACTATACTTCTTACTAGCATTTTGTTATTTCAAATCACCTCATTGCACACTACTTCGCTGTCATGATCATTTCTTGTACACCGAATGTGCTAACCTGAAATCACACACTAATTATTCTCACATATACACAACATGTGTTGTTACATATGTTTCGTATAAAACCTGGCAATGTTGAATGAGTAGCCAAATACAGGTAAACTTGCCACAGTACACCTTGCATACACCCTAATTATTTATGTGTAACACGTACAAAGCTAAACGAAATAACTAACTTGCAATAAAACAAAATGTCCCTCCATAACTAAACATCAGGAGAACTTTTCTGACACATTGCCTTCTCTCGTTACAACAAAAACTGCAAAGCTTCAAAGCTCAGAGTGTCACACAGAATAATGCAAAGTGAAAGGGGCCTCATTGTCTCAACTCTTATTTGTGATAGAACAATGTAATACATTGTAATTAGAAAGAAAAGAAAACTTCCTAAAGTGAGAGTTTTTTATTTGTGTCACACGAATATTGTTCATTTAAACAGTATAGTAAGGTCATAATAAATGCTGATCAAGAAAGTTAGTTCAACAAGTTTTCTGCTCTTACCCATAATTAGGAAATAGCAGTTGCATAATGAAAAAGGCCATTCCTGATGACAAATTATGGACATTCAACAATCCAGGTTCTAGTGTTGTGGGAGCTTCCTAGTATTTGAAACAGTGTTTTATGGATCATAGTGCGAATTTATTGTGTGGTAGTTTTTTATCGATGATACCATTTACTTAGCCAAAATCAAGACAGGGAATGTTTTCTTGCCGCTGGCAGTGCCACACTTCTGCTTCAGCGGCCCTTCGTAAAATTCCTCACTAGTAGTCTTGAAGAAATTATTGGACTAGGTATGGGTGTTGTATGCACCAAGGGCGTAAAGTGTATGCTCATAATTTGCAAGATGACTGTGTGTTTTTAGATGCGAAGCAGCTCTTTGACTCACGTTTGTGACGCCATACGTACGTGCATTCGTACGAACGCATCGCGAGGCGTTCCCCATGCCGCAAGTGTTGTAGCGGTGCCAAGTAGGTCAAGCCGAAGCTGCGGGTTGACGTCACGCTCCTTTCGTAAGTACGCACTGACGTCACTCTCTGCCTCACCCGCAGCACGCTCGCCGCCGCGCTCACAGCTGCCGACTTCTCCACGCGATCGCAACACACTTCTCTCTCACTTCAGCCTCTCCAGCGCCCGCAACGCTCGACCACAGGCCGAGTGGAGACACTCTTTCGGCTTGTTTGTCTGCGATGAAACTTACACGAAACCCAACCCGCCTTCCGTGTCTTTGCATATCAAACAAACGTTTACTCGAGCAAACGCTACACCGAGCTTTGCTTCAAACTCTTCTTCTAGCACCCCCGTCGACGCCCGTTTCAACCGGGTCAACACCGTGTGCACCGCTGCTGCTTCACATCCCATCAGGGTTCCTTTCTGGGAGATGGTCCATAATTTTGTTGTTCTGCCTAATTATTTTCGGTTCCCATGCTTAGGAGTCCCCTTTAAGAGGTAACTATAAAGCTGACATCGTGAGACTATATATATGAACGCGGTTTTATGACAGCGTTTACGTGAGGTTGGGACTATGCCTAAGACATCGGAAAAGCGTTTACACTAACACAGGTCCTATGAAGTTACTAAGAGCGCAAAGTGACGTTGCTCATGTGGTCGGTATTGTGGCATGAACATATATGTGGCAGTATTGACACGCTGGAATCGGTTAGAAAGCATTTGAGGTAGTGTAAATAGTGTTACTAAACCCGAGGATGAGATTTTTAAAACTGATATTGATGCCTCAAAGTGCATTTAAAGTTCACGTTCAAGCATTGTTACACGATTGACCGAAGCAAGCGCCTGCAGTACGCTTTGCGTTTTCGTGAGTGATCGAAATGCCACTCACCCGACCTGTCCTTCTCGGGAGCCACGTCGGTGTCCCTGGTAGGAATCAGGTGACTCGGCTGCCTTGGAGAAGTTCCTGCAGCTAGGGCCTTGTGCACCAGCCCAGTCAGACTTGCAAGCTGACGTTCCATATACTCCACACGCATTCTGTGTGGGGGAAATGAAGTTTAGAAAGGTCACGCGAGCGGGACTGTCACGAGTATCCAAAATCGAAATTACTTTATAATTAAACGTCGAGCAGAACACAACGACACTAGTGGTGATCATTTGAATGTCCTACGTCACTGTTGTTTCTACTTATGCTTATGAAAGTAAGAAAACATACATACAGCTTATAAGCTGCACTGCAGCAACACATGGTCTCCGACTAAAAGGAGACGCACTAAAAAATTTATTGCAGTCTGTTAATGTCCGATTATAAAAAAAATAATGCATTACATTATATACACTTACATTCTTTACATTACACATATCGTTGGCATTCAAAAATCTCTTCTTTCGCAGTCGCAGAGTAAAGGATCTCTGCACTTTCGTAACATTTACGGGCAGGCAAGTTCACGGGGCTCATAGGTATAACAGCACTAACGTAACAAGAGACCAAGAAGGCAGCACTCTGCCCTAGTTGAGTTTTCTTGGTTCCTTTGTTACGTCTGAGCTGTTATATTCATGAGACAGTTTCTGAGCGCCCCTTACCGGGCTTCTTCGTCGATGATGGGCGTGGCGCTGCCCGAGCGCGATCCGTAAGCGGCGGCGGCATCCCCGCCGTAGAAGGGCTCTTCGTAGGCCGAGTTGAAGGTGGCCGGCAAGGAGCGCGTGTGGTCGAGTCGGCGCTCGGGCGAGTATCCCGGATCTCCACGACCCCGGTTGTCGGCCGGTGGGTAGCCGGCCAGATCGTAGCGGCGAGGGGACGTGGGCGGTGGGTACGGACCCGCTGGCACTCCTCCCGCCGGGAACGGCGCACCCACCACCGGCGGGTAGCCCGCCTCGGCCAGAAGGCCACCGCCCCGGTCCGGAGACAGAGCGCGTGGCGGCGGGGGCACTGCGCGGGCGGGCGTGCCTTTCAACGATTAGCGTCAGCAATTCGTCATCACTGCCGTCAGTTCACTAATGCACTTTACAATGTGAATGGCTCTTCTAACATAGGACACTTTATTCAAAGGTCACAGGTGCGGGCCCCATGCAAGCTACATCGTTTGTTTGCTTACCTGTCTGCTTGTTTGTGGCCTGTCAAATTTGGCACATATACTCGGCAAGCTATCTTGCCGGATATAACGTGCCGTTAATATTCGCATTCTTTCGCCTTCCTAACGATTATACCTACTTATGCTGTCGCGCCCGAACCAGTTTTTAACTAAAGTTCTAAAATTTAGTATTTCGTCACATGAAGTAAAGGCAAAGTAATTGATTTTTTCGCAGTCCAAAATTGTGGTTTTCTGCCAGCAGGGTCTATTTTGTACATCTAACAGTGCAACAATTGTATTCGCACCACGTTAAATATCCCTGCCACGATCGAAATTGTCGGTTTAGTTAGGGTGGCCTAGTTTAATAAAAGATGCGTGCTGGTTGTCTCTAAGCCCCACCACTGCCTTCCGGTATTTTTAGCTGTGGTCTATATTCCTTTTTTATCTACTCCTGATGGCTCGATCTTTAGTTCCTCCACCCATTCCCGTGTTTCGCTATCATCCATTCTTCTTCTCTCTGAGTTTAAATACGTTGCTCAACATTAGAATAATTCGTTAGATTGCAATGACTGCTCATGTTCATTTCTCCGTTAAAGACGCGTATATTCTGGACCAGTACAACTGTTCGAGAATAAAAGTTATAGCCTCGAGTAGACTGTTCGAATTTTTTTTTCAAACTTCGTGCGCGTCAAACGATTGCCATTCACAAATTCGTCAAGGAAATATAACCCGATTATATGATTTCTCGCATTTTTTTTTGTCCGATAACAAGACCCCCGTTTCAGTACCTTACAAACGAGATTAAGAATATTCCGAGCTGTCAGTGCTGTGACTAGAATGAATGAACGCCGAATTTCGGTACGTCTATAGGGGTGCCTCGACGAGCGCGCGCACATCGAGGCATGCTAGTTACTACGTCTAAAGCGTTGAACAGCACCCATCACGAATTATGCGAGAAACTTTCCAAGCCCATTCCATACCAAGGGGCGGCAGCACGTGTTTCGACGATACGATATGGTTCTCCTTTGAGCCCGTAGTCTTGCTTGTGACATCAACTGTACGTGGAAACAAAAATGCTTCTTATTCTGAGACTATACCACGATGGCGTTGTGCTAAGTTGCGACCTTCGGAGGGATGACCGGGGACGTGTTCTCATGCAGCTCTACTTTCGAGGCTTTTTCTTTGAATGTGTTGATATAAGTATACTTCGTGCAATGTGCTAATAAAAGCAGCTTAGAGTGAGTGCCTATACCACGTACATTAATAACGGAATACTAGATCGTTATGAAGTCAGCAATTGAACGTATGTGATGGGATGCGTGCGTCGTGACTTTGTGACATGATGTGACAAAGTGATGCAGGCATAACAACCAATCGTTGTCTGTAAGAAAATTATGTGCATAACAGTGAACAAGGAGATTAATAGGGTATACCAGCCACAAGATGTAGTATGTGCTAAACGTGTTGTGGTTCTTAGAAATGCCCACATTTTAACATTCTAAACATTGGTCGCCCTCCAACATGACACTAATAGGTATATTCCATCATTCTACAGACACCGAGATACGGTTTTTTTTTATACTTAATCAGCAGTGCGATGTTTCTCATCTGCCATTTATTTTTCTACATGCATGCTCGCGGCACGCGCGTACTTATCTGATCTCTTTTGACAGCGACAACAGGTCATATCTTTCGACACGGGAGGGCAGTTTTTTGTACACTCTGGAGCCCGCGGTTATCTACCACTGTGTCGTGCGTACAGCGAACGCCGTGAGTTGTCACGCACCCTCTCTAAGTGTCGGCCCAAAAAACATGGTTCGCACACCAGGCCACGCAAGCTAAGTTCTGTGATGTCACCACGCCTGCGCGATAACGCAAACTGTCGCACGCACCCCATTAAGCTAACCAGTGATCTCGTGCAAAGCTACACAAACGCTGACGGCACCCGCGGCAGCAACACTTCGACGGAAAGGGCGCGCTTCGCCGGATCGTTTTATAGATATTTTTTTCCAGCAAGCACGTCTCGAACTGTAAGAGCGCACTCAATTCATGGAAAAAAGTACGACATGGGCAGGAAGCATGCTCAGCTTTTATGGCGGGTTCCCAGTCTGAAACGCACTTTCATGGGTCGTACATGCTGCGCGGAATGGGCACGTTTACGTCAAATCACTATCGTAAGCAGCATTACGGTAGACCTATTAGTCAGGGACGTCACGTCGCAACTATTAGTGATGATAAATTTCCCCTAGCTAAATGATGTTGTCATGGATAAGTCGCATGCAGGGCTACAAATACACAATGAGTCAAGAAGTGTTTTAAAAAGAAAACAAGACAGGCTAAGGAAGGATCACTTACGTTCTAAAAGTAGCCTTCATCATACCAGAGAGACCACAAGGAAGGGTGCACGGGTAACTTAAAGGTCCCCTCACCAGGCATTGCAAAGTAACGAATGGGGCGCATAAAGGATGTGGTGGCGATCACATCTGCGGAATATGAAGCAGCTGTACGACGCGCTTCAAGTGAGAGTTCGAGTCACGCGCATTGGACTCGGGAAGCTAGCATGAAACATCAGCGACTGTAGCCCATGACTGCGACTATTCATCCGATTAAAAACAGGCGACGTGACTACTATAGATGCACCGCAGAATTAACATAACAGAGTGCGAAGCGTGGAGTTCGGGCTTTTCACGTCTCACGCGGTTCCTTGGCGCCGTTAATCGGGAGGACGCTGAGAGGGAATGCCGCTTAAAAACGCCAATAGGGTCGAAAGGAGAGATTCCCAGCCTTGGCCGTGAGGCCCGCCTCCTGGTGGCACTGTGGCTAGAAGGTTTTGTTTCGTTCATAACACTACAAATAGAGAGAAAATTGACTGTGCTGAAATGCATGGGTCAGTGGCCTGAGCAGGGGTAATGATCAGTGGAGGGGCTTCTTTTACAATTCTTTATTTACTTTATTATTCTATTTGAACCACCTTGAACTATTGTATCGTTATATTGGTGCATACAATGTACTTTTCAAGTTTCCTTATAGAACGGATATCTGAGACGCTGCCTGGTGAGAGGACCTTTGAAAGACCCCCGGGTGTCTATAATGCAAGTCGTGCACACAGGGCTTCAACGGACGTGCAGCACCGTACATTGCCGATGTACGAACGGCAGCTCGTGCAAGTGGACGTGCAGGGCAGGCGTACAGAGACGGGCTCGCACCTGGCCTCGGCAGAGGAGACCTCGGGGAGGTGAGGGGGGAGGTGACCTGCAGGGGCGGCGGTGGCTGTCCGTAGAACCGCTGCGGCTTGGCCGGCGCCACTCCCGGCGGGCCTGCGCGCCGCCCCCCGCTCTCACTCGCAAGACAAGGAGGCACACACACACACGCACAACACAGTGTGGCTACGTACACACACACGCGCACACACAATTGAACAATGAAACCTGTACTAATGAAATCCCTGCACCCTTTTCCTCAAGAAGAAAATGACAAAATTGAAAACGAAACGTCAGCAGTACTGTTGCTTTTCATATGCTTCTCATATGCTACCATAATGCCATATTGTACATGCAGACATACAGTACACTGCATTAAGGACATAGCGGGCTCAAAATGTCGCTAATTAGACGACGTCCAAAAAAAAAAACAATCCAAGGATTTCAGTAATGGCACTCCACTGCCATTTCTATATGCACACACTGGGTAACACGCTGCTTTGGCTAAATGTGGGCTGTTACACTCTACTACATGTCCTAAAGCTATGCTATGAGCATAGGCGTGCGTAGGATTTCCCATCACGAAGGGGGGGGGGGGGGTAAGGTTCGACACAGTGATCCTCCTTCCATTAAGTCATTGCCCCCCTCAGGTGAATAGGGGGGCGGCTGCCCTTGCCCCCATCCACCGTACGCACGCGTGATCATGAGCCCAAATTCGTGTACGCTGACTCGTATAGTAAAACGATCGTGCAAATCTAAGACACCACGAAATGCGGAGGAACAGAGAAACCTAGAGTACACTATGGAAAAAAAAAAGCAAGATTGCAGGTTATAGAACATTGAGTACACTCTTCATTCTTGCGTGTATAACTATATAACTTCATCTTATATGATGTAACTCGTGTTGTAGCTTTCAAAGCGGTTAGCACGTTCGCATCTTTATGAAGTTTTGCCTTCTTGCCTTAATTCTTTTTGTTACACAATACGACAAAAAATTACTCCTGGTCATGGTAGAATTTCCGAGTAATTTGACGCGACCGCATTCTGTACCTCAGCGTTTCGGCAGATAGTATAAGGCGGCAACAGCGTGCAAACACATTTCCGTTCTTCGAATCACAGCCTGAACAACCGGACTAGATAGACGGGTAGCATTTAAGAAAAAGTAAGGGGCAAGCGTTCACAAGGGTGATTCCACTCTTTCAAGGTAAACATATTTGACGGAGCTCTATCAGGATGGGCAAAAAAATGTGCAATTAAAACAAACTGTCCAGCCACTTTTAGTATATAGGTTCTAGTATTAAAATGATATTATAGACGCATTCAGTCTTTTCTTCAGGAGGCGATTGTCCGGCCGGCCGGGAAGTCACGCTTTGAAGAAGAGACCCAATGGGTCTCGAAACGCAGGGCCAGCTCTTGATTTTTAATAATTAAAAAAAAAAAACCTTTACACTAAAATTGGCTGGGGAGTCTGTTTATTCTTTCCACTTTTTACAGGCAAGATACAGTGCTGACTATGTTGTGACTCTGCATATTTGCCTTCTGACTGCTCCGACCTGAACATGCGCTCGGTACAAAAACCTGGTACTGCATAATGCCTCTTCCTCTGGATGCACGACGATGCCACGCGTTTGTTTCGTGCCATTGTGATTTAATAAATCATCTCCGTGTGCGTGGGTACAATGCATCCAAGCAGTGACCTCGAGGCTAACAGAAATCCCTACACGGCGTCATGCGTCATACGCCGCGCACGAACCATACGGAAACGCAAAGATACATTGCCACGGATACGTGTGTATTGTGATTCCGCTGACCTCGCTACGAGACAAGATGCAAGCGCAAGCAATAAGCAAAGACACAACACGACATCGAAAGCACGCCACAATTATGACGAAACAATGGCTTATACGTCAAGGCAGCATACGACAAAAGACGGGCACACGCCACGGGGAACAGCGGGCCCGACAATGCAGCAACGCAACACGTCCATTGCAGTTAGATAAAGGTAGGCACAATGAGAATGCAGCTGGCTAATAGCGACAGTAAATACAACAGACAACTAGCTACACTTAAATCACCTGTCCAACTGGTATAGACGGCATCGCTTGCTGGCAGAGGCAAATGCGTCAAAACTTGCTTCTTGTAGGCTTAGTGTCAGTGCAAAGAAGTTAGCTCAAATAGTGAATGTAAGCACTTTTTTACTTTTACAAAGCTAAGGGAAGAAGTATGAGCGTCGTTACTGCCGTTCCGAATATTTTTTTTTCTGAAGGAACCACCCACACAACAGCTGTCACATCTCACGCTTTTAGCTGACATCAACGGCATGGACAATGTTTTTCGTATTGAAGCCCTTCAATACGCGATACCAGCGTTCTCGCCCACCCTATGTCAGTGCACATTGAATAGGTATGCCGGAAGGCAAAAACTCTTGTCCATACCGTGAGTATTAGGAGTTTATTTACCTCGCTGCACGTGTATATATAGCGCGGTTTCCCTGCCTAGTATAGTGCATCCCGCTCTAAGTAGGGTTGAGTGAGTTAATTAAAAGCAGTGACATGTTGAAACAATACTGCAGCTGAAGAAAAGAGAGGGTGCTATAACGCTTCTTGATTCTCACAAGCATCACAACACGAAATGACGCAAGTTTGACATCGATTGCCTCGATATCACGGGTTCTTTCACGGACCTGGCACCATTTTGTCGACCCTATTATTGCGATAACAATTATATAGACCGTCTCAGCTGGTTCGTAGGTTCGATTCTTGCTCACGGCAAGTTATTTTTTCACCCACTTTTCTTTGTTCTATTTAGATCACATTGGTTCTAATAACTTCCCCTATACATTTTTTGGCATTATTGTCTGTTAAATCTCATTAATATAGTGTCAAAACACGGAAAAACGAGCCTCTAGGTATACACTTTTTTCCCTTATTCATTAACGAGGGTCTCGTACTGGCAGACTTGGTGTCGTTTGGTTGTATATGGGGGAATATTGGTCAGCTGTCCGCTCGTAATAACTTCATGTGCCACGTGACGCCACACAGGCTCATAAAAGGGTGTTTCACACTCGACGCCATGGCTACAGATGGCGCCGACTAACACTCCCACGTTTAAATTCATATAATAAACCAATAAAGTGGCTGGAGGGATAGCCGCCATGATAGCTCAGTGGCTAGAGCATCGAACGCGTTATTCGAACGTCGTAGGTTCGATTCCTGCTCACGGCAAGTTATTTTTTCACCCACTTTTCTTTCTTCTTATTTATATTACATTGGTTCTAATAACTTCCCCTATACATTCCTTAGCATTATTTCTGTTAGATCTCATCATATATATATATATATATATATATATATATATATATATATATATACATATATATGATGAATGGGAGACGTGGCCTGGCTCATACGCCATGTTTGTTCTATTCTCACTCATAGCGTCACATATATATGCAAGAAGGCACTAGCCTCCTCTTTCTTTGGAGCGAACATCACCTTTCTGGCCGGGGTCGTCTGCACGCGCGCTTATCTCGTGAACGAACAAGGTGGGGGGGGGGGGGTGCTTATGGTTGCCGCGTTATCGACGCAACGATCAGCGCGCACTTTGTGCTCCCATGGCAGGCGGGAGCTTCTACTGGCTGCACTTTCAACACAAAAAACCGGTGCCAAACTGTACCTGGAGCGGCCGTGTTCTCTTAAGGCGCATTTACACTAGAGAAACAGGAAACAGGACACCGATTTTGGTCTGCCGAGTGACTTTGGCTGTCGTCATCATGTTTACACTACAACAACACAAACAGTCCGCTGATGGTCTCTGGAAGACTTCTCGTATGCCTTGTCATGCTCACAGCCTCTCGTTGGCCAATTCTGTAGTTAAACTGGAGACACACGCAGCGACACCGACTAAACTTGCACACCTGCACCTCATTTTCAGGCATGCTCTCTGCTCTGCCATTGTTCCTCTGCGGCTACGCGGCACAGCCCCTGCCATAATCCACGGCATCGATGATGATGAAAAACATTTATTATAAAAGAGAGAGGTACGGGGCCAAAGCATGACCCCGCTACATGGTCGGCGTCCTTAGTCCGGGACACCGCATGACGAGGCCCCCACTCGCGCCCGTCTCACCAGAGCCCGTTGAGACTCTAGTGATGAGCAGTTGAGGAGGGCAGTCTCTCATGCCTTTCAGGAAGGTGTAAGGGAAGGGGGTAGGTGGTAGGTGGGGATTTTTCGGACATGCCCATACCATGTGGAAGATATCACACGTCTCCCCACAGTGTGGGCACCACCCATCTGTGTTCGCATCGAAATGTTTTAGGATTGCAGGACAGAGTAGAGTACCTGTCTGCAGGCGCCTTAGAGTTCGCTCTTCCGCCTTACTCAGCCCCTTTGCAGGAGCCGGGTAAAGGCGGTGAGTGTCGCGATAATAGGTCAGTATTTATTTGAACCGCAGCAGCGGTGTATTGGCCTCCGAGTCATAAGAGCCAAGGTGAGGAGCCCGGTGGGTAAGCGCTCGGGCGGCCGCGTCAGCGGCCTCATTACCTCGTAAGCCCTGATAGCCAGGAGCCCATACGATGCGTTTCGGGGCTGGATCAGCGAGAGCCCGTTTTAGAATTTGGCTGGCTAGGGGGGATATCTCTGCTACCAAGTAATGAGCACATGCTTTCCGGGAGTCCGTGATGATAACATTCGAGTTGGGGTTTGTAGCAGCAAGCGCTATCGCGACTTCCTCAGCGCGCTCTGGATTTTGTGCTCGGAACGAGAGCCCATTGACATGCTTTTCCCGGTGAACTACAGAGGCCGTGTAAAATCCCGTGGGCGAAGGCCCTGCTATATCTACGTAGAATACACCAGGTCGGGAGCCGTGTTGCCTCTCAAGCGTCCGAGCCCGCGCATGTCTTCTGCTTTCGTGACGGCATCGAGGGATTTGGCTAGAGATACACATAAGGGAAGCGAAGAAAAGACTTCCATGGGGTGCGCAAGGTGCCTATTGAAACGCCGTGGAAGCCTCGGAGTGGGCATAAATTGTCATCTCCTCCAAGACTTACCCCTTCGTGTGCTTGTTTGAAGCAAAGACATGGGCAAGTTTTTTTCGCTTAGCGCCAGATTTCCCGACGACACGTCGACGACAAGTTTGCCTATGAATTTTGCTGGTGTTTTCGGTCTGTCTTTACGTTACACTACGACGACATGCTGTTTTTTGAGGCAGCATCGTCGTCGTCGGCTAATAGTGTGACCATGGGGTCTGGCGACTTGTCGGCCGATGGTCTGCGTCTGCCTCGTGTCTCGTCGGGGTTGTGTCAGCCTCGTGACGCTCTAGTGTAAACGTGCCTTTACACCAGCATTTTTTAGAGTTACTGGAGATCGAATGCTAGCCTCGCTTCGTAAAACATTCGAATATGTTGTTATCGCATTTACTGCTTTGGCCTTTTGGAGAAACTGCGACTTATTTTCACTATCTATAGTAGTGAAACAGACCTGAGTTGTACCAACGTAACGTATACGCGCGTTTTTTATGCACGCTTTCCTACAGCCAAGGTTTTATATCACTGTAACCCCAGTAACTACCCAACTGAAAACTATGTTATTTAGGAACGAACGAAGAAAAGAAAAAAATTGTACATCTAAAGTGCGCCTCTTCACCAATTATACCTGAAAGCAGTCTGAAACAGCGGCATATTTGGTCGAGGCTGTCATATTCAGTTTTGCCGTTGACACATGCTGACAGCTGGTGAATTTCAATTTCGTGTATTGCCCAACCTTTGAAGCTTTCAACAAAAAACCAGCCGTTTCAAAAATTTAGTACGACCTGAATAGTAAACCAATCAAAGAAGCTGTCAAGCTAAATTGACACTTCATTTCATATTGACAATGCTTTTCACGCGCGATTTTTATGGGACGCGATAAAGAGGCTGTCACGCGTCTCTCACTGCTTGCATGAATGACATCTTATCGATCAGAACAAGCGCTCACGTGGACATGACTATAGAAGAAATCTGCTCACAGCATCGTAAGTTTTCTTTCAAAGCTCGTAGAAGGATGCGATCGTTTGTCGTATTCATTTACACTCTTTGTCATTTCCATATTTTCTTTGCTAATGTTAAGCGGGCGAACTTCAGGCTCGCTGCCATACAGGGGTGTTGTTCCACCCTTTGGTGTCTATAACGACGCTGAAGCTGACCCCGTCTTTTTTATGTGCAACGTATTAGGTGCCAAGATGAAGTACTTATTATTGCTTAACTATCAACTGGAATACCATCACCATTTATTTGCTCGTGATAAATTCTCCCATTTACTGATCACTTATTACAGAGGCCTCAAACACGCAACCCACAGCCGCTAGCAGACTGCGGGGTCATAAGTAAATTTTGTTAAATGGTGCTTGCATTATTTTCTCGCCTATTGCTATTAATAACGCACTAATTGTACAAGTGAGCTGCACGGACGTGACTGCTCTGTAGTATTTTTTTTACATCGGAGTGTTTTATGCTCGAGTTAACCAAAACTTCGGTGACGCGTTTCCGTGCCGGAAACGATGTCGAAAAACTTCATTAGGAAAAAAGGTTCCGTTACAAACGCGCCTTTTAAAAATCATACTTTTCTGTCGCAGTGCTCTTGGCCTGCTGGATGATATCACCCTCTTGGCGCGGTAAAGTTAAGAAAAGCATCACGACTGTGGCCTCCGTGATTAGCTCCTACAACGTGTCGTTGCTATGCGCCTTTTCTATTCGGTGCACTTAAGTGCACAAGTGCAATTTTTTGAACACTTTAACCCACCGCGAGGTAGCGACCTCGGCCAAAGCATCAGCCTCACTCATGCCATTTATTCATACCAAAAATAGCTCCGAAACGCGCGTCTGCCTTGTCTGGCTATATGACACCATGTTCCCCACTTACGCTTGCCCTGAAAAAAATTTCGGGACCGGGCTAAGGGGGAGACTTGACGCACTTCCCGTTCTCCTCTAGTACGTCCGTGATATTTCATAACTCCTAAACATGCCGGGGATCGTAACTTTTTCCGAAGTTCCGCACTGAATCAGCGACACTTTTCTGTATGTCACAGCTTGTTTTCTGATTACGTTCTCGACGTTAAAAGCCACAGCTTTTACGAGTGTTTGCTTAAATAATTGATCATGGGCATTAGTATTTGTGGTACACATGTAACACGACGCGTCAACGTGGGTGCATTCACGTTAAAAGCTACTGTAGCTGTGAAATATGAACAGATATTCTACAATGTCTCCTATACCAATTTACAGTAAGAATTCAGCTACTTCTGTGAGGACACATTCTCTTTTCCTGTTATACTGATTACTATATGAGTGAGACATCTATCTTTTTTTTTTACGTGAGGCACCGCATGCGATCACCATGTCTTAAAACCTATAACCACGGAACAAAAACTAAATCGATTTCTCAACGAGCATCCAGGCTTTAGTCATACTGGAGATAAGTACCGACACGCTATTCTAATTGTGGCGTCAAACTTGAGTACATTTCGTGCGTCATTTGTGCGTGAGAAACGCGGGGCACATTAAGATCTGCTTGTCATTCTGCGCGTGACCTTCCAATTTGCTGTTATTGCATTCATTGCTTCGCACTTGCAGCAAAGCTGTGACTTTTTTGTTTCTTTTTCTTTCTTGAGACTGTCATTTGATACTAGCTAGTAAATCTTTCATGACAAAGTCTCGCTGTCGAACGAGCATTTATTTTTTTGGAAAGACGTGCATAATAGCAGCCCTTAAAGCATGCCGAGAGCATTTTGTTAGTGATGCCTTTGACATTTTGTTCCTTCGACGTCTGCTGCCAGCTATTTTGATGATGCATTCTCTTTCCTCGTATTCAATTCCCTTTTATGGTGCAATCCAATCTCTTTCAAGGAGTATAAAATGGTATCAGTGGAGCTTCTGTACTTTCATAAGCGAGTGCTTGTACTTATCTTCAAAAAGCGCCTGGTCCTCCTTGCAGTGCTCATAATCCATCAAACAGAGCGCTTCTTTTTTTCTAAATAAGTAGATCTACTCCTTGAGGAAGATCGCTTGTAGTACGCAATTGCAACTGATTTACTGTCAATCCCCCCATTTTGTCGAGTCTCAAGATCAGCTCACGTCGCTAGTACGACAACTGGCCCAGGATTTATTTTGTCGGTACTTGGAATCTGACTTCGGTTTCGTCTGCAGCTATATTATTGTGCGAACCAATTGAATTTTTCTTTGCTTTGCTTTCGTCTTTTGTACTCCAGCCAGCTACTATCACGACACGGTTATCCCGGAGCAGCTATTGACATAAATCGGTCATAAGAACGGCTCGTAAGCGATAAGCATTGAAGCTATATTGATCTTTAGAAAATGCTTCTCCAGTTAAGTACAAAGGTATCACAATGCTACGACTTAAGAGTGGTGGTGCGCATTGCCAATGTGAAGCAACACAGTAGGTGACAGTATACCACTGAGCCTGGAAAACGCAGAGTTGTCATCCTTAGCTAGATGAACTTCCATACTTCATTTTCTTTGTAGCACGAGTTGACGCTGTTTATTTCTTGGCCATATTCTGCTCCTCTCAATGACACAATACAAAAGTAAAGCTATGTGTACTTCGTCAAAAGCTGACATCACGTTCCTTGTAGTCTTGCAAAGGGCAAACCCTTCTTCGTAAGTAAAGGTAGCTCATGCTGTATAAGGACGTGCGTGTAGCACTAACAGGAGGTGAGAAAAGGTTAAAAAAAGAACACAGAGGGCAAAGCAGTGCAACGTGAGGGCATAGTGGCAGAGACAAGGAGCAAAGCCCACTGACCGGCGGCGGTCACGAGCAGGCCAGGCTGCCTCTTTTCCGGACTCAGCGCCACCGACGAGTAGGTCATTCCTCGGGGAAGGGTTTGCGAGTAGCCTGCGCAGTGGCAGCGGCACAGAAAAATGAGAAGGTGCGGTTGCGTGGTGCAAGAGAGAAGAGCGCACGAAAGCAATGAGGCAGGGACGGAGGAGAGAGAGAGAGTAAAGCGTGGGTATGAAGCCTTCCAGGCATCTAGGTGCCAGTAGTTGAAAAAGAAAGGAAAATAAAGAGCTTATGACAGATCGGGAAAAGTACTGCTGTAGGACAGCGAGGGAGCCGCTTCTTAGAGCAAGTGTATCGTAAACAGTTTTAACCTTTTATGTCAAATTAACAACTGCACTACTGCTAAATATCTACTTTGCGGTGCGTATTTTGCATCCCTATGGGGCTTATGAAGATAGTAACAGTACTACAACTCTGCCGAAATGTTGCGCACGGTCTCGAATTGTACATAGAGGAGTTGAAGACAAAAACGGACACACACAGAGAACACTGTGAAGAACACAGTGGTACTACTGCCTGCTATTCACTTCTGCCACGCTAACATAGTCTTTTATATATTTTGTAGTATTCTTGTACATGCGAAACATCGCAGTAAACTGAGAAATGCCAACTAGCTAGCCCAGCAATCTTGTTTTGTGGTACGAATTCGGGACAATTCTACATGGAGAGCGACGCCTTCCCATCATCACCGAAGTTGACACATATCATATTTATAGCCGAAGAGAACTTTAGAAGCCTGCGTTATTTGTCCCTCAGAAACGGACGTATACACGACCTTCCACCAATGGGCGAACACTCCAGACTGACGTCATGAGTCGGATGGCCGGTAACCCCGTCTTAGGAGGGCATTGGCGCTGTGCACGAGCTGGGGACAGGTTCAATTCGTCCTCCACTGATGGGCTAGGGCTGGCGAGCAGCGCACCGCCTTCTCGCGGTCTTCCTTCCACAACGTCATTTTGACACCACGCCACTTTCACAACTCTTTACAAAAATGAGGAAGACATAATGCGTTTTGCCACAATGAATGCTGCCCCCAGAGACTCGCTTTTGGACGCACATCTGTGAGGCCGTGAATGGACTCTAATGACGTTAGCCTTTTAATCAGCTTTGACGCAGCCGCCCGCCTGATGCCCCTGGAAGGTCGGTACGGATTCCCAGCATCAATCTTCAAACGTCTTATCACGTTCATAGTCCGTTCAGACTTGTACAGTTTTTTTTTAAGAGTCCCGTCGCTCCACGCTTGGTCCACTTAGTTTCTTTTTACACTGGGAATGTGCTGGTTGGTTCGGTGAGCCGACATGGCCAAGCACGCACCAACGTCCCCACTCACCATGTTTTCGCGTAACTGAACGCATTCCGTCGAAGTGGACACGTCCACGAATTGTACGGCGAGAATCGCGCCCCTGGACTGGTGTTTTACTTGCAGGGGGTATCGGCTGCCACGCTTCAGTCATCTGCGCTACGAATTCGTGTCTAAATATAGCATTTTCATGCCTTTCTTTTCGTAGTATAGCAAAATTAGTTAGGTTCGTTGTATTATGCTTTTCTTTCATGCGGTATCAAAAGTGGCTCGTTTTGTCAATCACTCTATATCAAACATGTATTTCCTCTCTCCCTCTCTCTCTATCATCTGCAATTGCCGACTGTTTAGTCTGTTGTCTTTGCAATGACTTGCTCCTACTGAGGCTAAGGCAAACAAAAAAAACGAAAAGAAAATCTCTATTGAGTGCGTTTTACTCTGATGCACTGCTTTAGATTCCCCCCTATTCAAACTCCGTAACAGATATACACGCTCTAAAAACATGAAGAGATGAAAGAAAGAAAACTAAACAATATAGCTTGACGAACCTAAGAGTAGTTTAGAGTTAAGGTAACAGACCTGGGCTCGGCTTGGGCCTCTCCTGCGGTGCGGGCGAGAAGGGCCGGATAGTGGCTCCGTGCGGAAGTGTCTGTGTCCGGCCTGCTGGTGGGTAGGCTGGCACTCCGTAATAACCCGCTCCTTGAGACTTTCCCGCCTAGCCGACAAGAAGGGACAAAGAAGTACGCACAGTGCATATTTCCGCCATGCCCATGAAGGCACTGGGAAACAAAGCAAGGATGAAGAAAAACAACTCAAGCTTCTTCATGAAGATGTCAGTGCCGAGGTTCAGTGATTCAAGTGGTAAGGAAATATGACCAAGCCAAATTTGTACCGCTGTCCAATGGGCACTTATGATCTTGATCTATCAGCCGACCTGGATCTGTTTTTTTTTTAATCGTAATCGGCAATGGTTGTCGGTGTAAACTAATCCGCATTGTGTTTGGCGCAGTCGTAAGCCAAATCATCCTGGGAGCCTGATCACAATTACAAATGGCCTTGAAGCAGCCCCTGATCCGGAGAGAGCGTAATCCAGATATGTCCTGATCGCAATAGAACATGCACGCGTGACACGGGCGTTGCACTGAGTACAGGCTTGGCCATGGCGCAACGCTCTGGCTACCGGAGAAGCTGAAAAAACGATTTGTAATCGACACTTCAATGAAGCTACTAAATTATTTATTTATTTATCTATCCAACATAACCCTAAAGCCATATGATATTACTGTGGGCAGTAGTTGCGAAGCCGTGTAGATAGTCAAAGTGGGAACTATAAACTAAGATATCAATGCATGTCTATTAATTCCTGAAAGGAAACAAAAATACAAAGGCACATATTACCACACCTTATAAAAGCATAGTGACTTCAACACGAATGTGACATAGTACTTTCAAAACGAATCTTGATTTCAGATTCAGACAAGTTATACAGGAATGTGATTTCACTCTTTTGGCTTTCTCAAGGGTCTCCCTTGATAATTTTGCGACTCCAATCCATGCCATTGTGGCCATACACGCTAGCACATAGCCATGCTTCCCGAATGAATAGAGGAAGGACTGACCTTCGCCCTGTGTATGTGCTGGTTCTGATACTCCGAGTCGAATTCTGGTTCCGAAAAGTAGCTCATGTCCTGGTCGTACGTGCTGTAGACACCCCCGTCGTTGACATCTTGCTCGTATATGCGTATCACTGATCGATCTCGGATGTCCCTGGGGTACAGAGAGATAAAGCGGTTCATCAAATCAAATTATAGCGATAAATTGGGCACGACGTGCGTGATCATAGCAAACGACAAGTAATGACACGTAGGACGTTCTGCAGTATAGATAGACAACAGCCGACGTCTAAACCACACCCACGTGCACTTGAGCGTTAAAAAAAGAAAAAAAATGGGTTTAAAATTGTTTTCAGCTGACACGATGGGAGCCATAGTCTGGACATTACCTAAACAACAAAATTGATAATGAAATAAACAAAAGTGAAACAATAGTGGTACTGATAACGGTACTGTTGCTTTAATATTATGACATGCAGTGATTCTTTGCTGTGAAATATTGCATTCAGAAACTACCACGCACAAAAAACATATTGATATTTTATATTTTTTCACTTCACATTGAACAGCCAATCAAGATTTACTTGGTAAAATGACACAAATTGGTCGATTTATTGTTTGGCCTCTTTTTCTCAATGGCAATGTCTCTTTTTTCGCGCTCATTTCCCGTATGTCTGACCCCCTTTCTGTAATTTGAGAATGTTGGCGTATGTGAGTGGTACCCTATATTTTGCATTTTTTCTTTCTCTAGTCTATATTTTTTTACCCCGGCTGTAGGGTACAAAGCATATTTCCTTTCTGGTTAACCTTCCTGCATTTGTCCTGTATGTATGTATGTATGTATGTATGTATGTATGTATGTATGTATGTATGTATGTATGTATGTATGTATGTATGTGTATGTATGTATGTATGTGTGTGTGTATGTATGAATGTATGTGTGTATGTACGTATGTGTGTATGTATGTGTGTATGTATGTATGTATGAATGAATGCATGTACGTATGTATGTATGTATGTAAGTATGTATGTATGTATGTATGTATGTATGTATGTATGTATGTATGTATGTATGTATGTATGTATGTATGTATGTATGTATGAACGTACGTATGTATGTCTCACCTGAGGTCCTCGAGCTCGTAAAACATGTCCTTGGAGGGGTCGTGAATGTAGATGCGAATGTGCGGCGAGTCGAGATACTCCATGGTCAGCTGCTTCGGGAAGGATCGCACGAACAGCGCCTTCACCGTGTCGATCGACGTGATCTCGTTCGGCAGCAAAGCCCGCTTCGTCTCACTCCGGTACTGAAGGAAAACCAGGCCTGCGAGCATTCCCCCGCCACCAAAGACAGATATCTCTTGTACCCATAGTATAAGCACAGTGCGGGGTAGCATGAACGTGTACTGAAAAATATGAAATGTCACGCAGCCAATATTATTTGCATCGATGCCTCTACCGCCTTGCTGTGACCGCGCGGTAAAATTAAACTACCGTGTGAATGCACATTTAAATATGCCATCGTTAAGGGAAGGTAGGTCGTGTGTCGGTGTATATCCTCGAGTCATACAGACAAATGCCGTATTTCTTTACGTCTCATTACTGTGAGCGGTAAACGAATTCAAAAACACAATTTTCTGGACTGGCCGCGATTCTATACCAAGAAAGCGATCGTCCAGATGGGCCCAAATAGCAGAGTTAACTGGGCATAATTCAGTACTAAAATTACACTCTAAATTGTCACTTAATGGTGCGCCGTACTCATGCTGTGCCATATAGGCTTATTACACTTTCATCCGTGTGGTTATGGTCGCCACAGTGAGAAAAAAAAAACATTATCTGATCTGTTTCGACCTCCACTAAGGGCTATATTTTCTGTGTGTGTTCATACTTGTCTGCTATCTGTGACGCCTGTTGTGAGTGGTGTAATGCGCGTGACACAAGTTTCCACGCACTTTCAATTTGCGAGCATGTTTTGAAAATTTATTACTATACACGTTTTCATAGGAGAGAAAAAAACACCGTCATGATGGGCTGCGCGCGGGAGTACAATGGATAAGGACGCAGCGTTGTCAGTGCATTTTTGAGGGTTCACGCCAATTTGCGCAGCCCAAAAAATACTGTGGCGGCGCCTATAGAGGCATGTTTGAAAAGGTCTATAGCACTACCTTGAAATCCAAAGAACTCACTTTGTCCGCTAGTTCGGCGCTGTGCAAAAGAATTGCACGTGCCGTAGAAATATGCTTTGTGCATACAATAATGGTGCGCACAAAGTCGGGCATAATGACGTTTTGTGAATGATATGACGTGTAGAATGCTAAGCAGCCATACATTTCTTTTTGTAAGAGAGCACAGTGGCACAAACAAGACGTGCATGAGAGATTTCGCAATCCAAGAAAGACGGGTGCTAGAAGCTGAAACCCATGAGCGGAAAACTTCGTCGTTGAGATGAACTAAACTAATAGTTGCAGTGGAGTAGTGAAATTGTGAGGCGTCACAATGTGCGGCATTTCCGTCAGCAACACATTGTAGGTTCATTCCTTGACGCAACAAGCAAGTGACTAGTAATATGCGTCGGTTATTCCGTAGGCAATAACGTCAGCGCAATAGCGTTAAAGAGCTATTTTCGCAGAAATTTCGGTGTCGGTGTCGTTGGTTGTGAGCGAAAGACCGTCATTCTATACGTGACCGAAAAATCGAGAACGATGCAAAGAAATTAAACAACTGATGAACAACCCTGTAGCAGAGTGGGGACCGAACCAGGGCTGTTGGAACCCGAGTGGGTATCGAACACAGGTCGTTTGCATGGAAAGAGGATGTTCTGCCACACGGCCACGCCCTTGCTTGTGAAAAGAGAGAAAAGCACGTCTTCTGTTTGGAAATGCAGTGAAAAGTAAAAGTGGCTTTCATGCCTCACAAAAACACCCGTCCTGTATATATACTTCACAATGCAACATGAACTATTGCAGTAATTGTGTGCTCAAGCATCCATTAACAACGGACGTCAGAATATGTGATTACAATAATGGCTCCGTAGTTGAAAGCTGGTACCCCACCACGAAAGGCACGCACGCTACTGGGCGTATTTCCTCAAGGCCACGTAGTGGGTGCATAGCAAATTCGAAAAGGTTTCATGCACTAAGTGTTACGCACTACGGACAGGATGTCGCTATCACGTTCAACTCTTAAAGGCGAAGCTTTAGGGTCCCATAATTTTTCCTTTCTCGCTCCAAAACTCTTCAATTATTCAAGAATGCTTCTAGAATTAGGAACAATAAACCCTCGCAGGTCCTTGTGAAAGAGAACCGGGCAAATCGCACGACTGTAGGCGTACAAACTGGACATATCGCGTTGAAGGCACCCGGCTGACTTTCTTAGGCTGCATATTACAATATTACATATATAAGTACAGAACTGGAGCAGAAAAGGCAGTTTGGATACATCAGTTTCAGAGTGAGGCGGGCAATCGACTGATGTCAGCTATAATTTTTCAAAACATATCCTACAATCGCTATTGCGGTCTACGTGAAGTCGGGAACAAATACAAGATATCTAGAACGTGAAGGTTCTTGCAAAGGGTGCCGCAACATTTGCCAAGAAATATTAATTGTATGACACTTTCTTCATCTTGCAATGTATACGTGATGATATCCAATAATAGCTCAACTTAAATACATTGAACGGAACGCAACGCAAAGGAAAAAGAAATGCCTTCTGTTGGCAAATTTCTAATACAAGAAAACGACTTCGGCAATATTGTTTTCTTAAGCAGGCTTCGAACCACTTTTTTAAATATTTGTCGAGTGTATCAGTATCAGAGTTTACCGCCTCACGAGTCGATTTTGCGAAAAATGTCGAGGTTCATCGGAAATGAACCAATTTACATGAACGCTTTTTTTTTTTTCACGAGCATTCGGTGCCTTCTCTCTTCTCCGGACGAGCACTCAGAAATCTACGCAGGTAAAGGGGAGGGAGGATAGCACGGTGGAAGGAAGTTGCGTGAGTGCGCATTAAACTATTCACCACGCGCGATGAAACGAGATCGCACTTTCCCGTCATGATTCCTGGGCGCGTTTGTATACGGCACAATGCTCGCAGACTATATATACAGAACACGGTGCAGGCACATGGGGGGCACCCTATGTACTGACGTGATCTAAACGCTTCCATTGATCCGGGTCGGCTATTGGCTAATATTATGATCTCTTGTGTGACGTCATACAGTATACGCTGGCTGCTGTGAAGAGAGTGAGGAAAAATCTTTGCATGAACAGAGGGCGTTTAGGCGTAAGAACACTCCAAGTTTCGCTTGTAAATTAAGATCCCCTTGTTGCGGACCAATTCGTAGTCTGACGTATAGCTGTTGAATCCAGCATCTGCTGTCCGCAGAATATGTTTTTCCACTAAGCCTGAGGGGTAGTTGATGGCTTTTCGAGTGCTACTGCGGTACGGCATGTAAGAAATGCGCAGAGTATACACATTTCGTATTCCGAAATGCTGCTGTACACGCACGTGTTCAGAAAAGGCCACGTTATTCCAAGAATGAAATAAACATGAACGCGCCGCAAGCATATATTTGCACAGCCCGCACTTCATCGATCGAGAGTGTATACGACCGAACCATGGTGCGCTGAGCATCAAAAATAGAAGGGCATTCTTTATAAGTACTAAATGTTGAAACGCGTGTCTGCATAACGTCAGTGGCCCGAAAGTACAGCTGGTGACCCCGCGCGTGATATACCAGCGAAGATCGAACTTTTGTGCGTCCGATCTTTTTTTTTTCTTGTAAATTTAAATTCATGCATTCTGCAGACCCGCAGTAAAAAAAAACAAAGTAAAAAAGTGACAACTACAAACTTTCATGTTCGGCGCTGAAAATGAATTTGGAGGTTTATGTCAATGTAATATCACGCGACGGATACGCGACATGATTGATCCTTATGTAAATGCGTTTTAGTGTATTCCTTTCAAATGCAGAAACATTTTTAAAGGAAGCTTAGAGCTTCGTCATAATGCACATACTAGTGTCGCAAAGTAAGATAAAGTTGTCTGTATGTTAAGCGACAACATAAAGATAGTCAGTACGCAACAAAACCATCGGATAAAGTGCGCCGTGCAATTCGAGCAACACCCACGAGTGCACACACACGCTGTCATATACAACTGCAGTGATCGCAACAACCGGACAGCGACGGGGCTACGCTTGCGTGAAGCATGTTCATACACATTACTTTTCGGGGAGCTCTAACAAAACAAAACAACACAAAATTGGCCCCGTATTTGCATGTAATCTGCAAATGTCGTCGAAAGACGATAGTCTTGTGTGTAGAGAGAGTGAAAAAAAAACATTTACTTTATGTTCTGCAAGGAAATCGGTGAATGGTATTCCGGAGGCGCTGCGTTAGAGTCCCCGCGCGTGCAGCGGAGGAGAACGAGCGCATCAAGTCACGTCACACGTGAGACATGAGCGCCATCTGGCAGTTCTTTTAGGGGCGAAGCTCCTTATAGCGGCACCCGTTCGTTTCCCGTAGTATGTAACAAGTATAACATTTTGACCTCCAAGGTGGTGCCGGTGAGAGACTTCTTCTGTGCGTTGTTGAACAATAAAAAATAGTGCTCAATGTACATGTCAATGGCTGCTAATGGGGAATGAGAGACAGGACCATTCGGCTTTTAGTTAACGCGCACGCTGTGACCCCCATTAGCAGCCACTGGCATGTACATTGAGCACTATCTGACAAGAAAGGGTTGCTACGTTATACTCGCTGGGTGTAACCTCCTTTGCTTTAGAAAGGTTTAGCGAGCGTTGAGCCGCAGTGCCATGAATACAATGAACTTGTATATACCATGAATGAACTCGAGGTGGTTAAAAATGGGAAGTAGATACGAAGCGCAAGCCGTAAGAAAGTAAAAGCCGAATTCTCCGCCTCTCATTTACCATTAGCAGCCATTGGCATGTACATTGAGCACTATCTGACTGAAAAAGTTTGCTACGTCATCCTCGCTGGGCGTAACCTCCTTGGTTTTCGAAAGGTTTAGCGAGCGTTCGGCCGCAGTGCCATGAATACAGTGAACTAGTATATACCATGAACTCGAGGTGGTTAAAGATGGGAAGTGGACCCGAAGCGCAAGCCGTAAGAAAGTGTGCGTGTGCCACCTCTCGTTTAGTCCTTGGAATGTCCGCTGGATGGCGGTGCTTCTATATGGGGAATATATGATGAAAAGATGCGAGATGGTGGTACTTGGAGTGTTGAATAGATGGATGAACGGACACATAGACGCATGGATGGACGCATGAAGGGACGCAGGGGCGGCTGCATGGACGAACGCAGGGACAGACGCACGCACGGACGGGCTGATGGACGCATGGGCGGTCACACTGACGGACGCATTAACGGACGGTAGCAAGAACGAATGGACGGACGAATTCTTCGCCCCACTCTCCATCATTCACTCCGTGGATATGCTGCATGCCATTTTTTTTTTCGGAAAACAAAGCGCGTGGCCCTGGGACGGGCGTGCGCGCCCGTCTCAGGGCCACGCACAGTAAAAATTTTTACACCCAGAAGGGTGTAAATGAGCTTGTCCCGTAGACGACACCCTATGGGTGTTAATTCAGCACCTTCCAAAAAGGGTGCTTTACCATGCACCCTTAGAATAGGGTGTACATGTAAAAAAACTGTAGGGTGTTAAAAAAACACCCTTAAGGAAGGGTGCCTTCGATGTCCATCACTTTTTTAGCACCCTCTGAGGAGGGTGCGAGAAGGGTGCACAAGGGTGTTGAGTGCCCATGGCAGGGGTGGCGAATACTGCCACCAATAGATATCAGCATGCACTGGTTAAACACTACTTGAAGAAAGTGGTCCTGATTATCGATGGTGCACCACCTGTCGAGCTCCATTCATTGCGTGTGGGCAAAAATATAAACGCGTACAATCGTGTATGAACTTGTGCTGGATCTATATATACTTCACAGTATATGCATAATGCGCGTTACAGAAAATGAAGCCTTGCTGCCCTTGCATATTGCGTTTATTTATTAGGCAAATAAAACAAACTTTTCTTCTGCCACACAACTTTTTCACCAGATATACGTTCATGTATATGTACACTACACATGCAACACCTCAAATGTTTATCATATTTTTTCAGTTTCACTTTATTGACAATTCTTTGCAACATACAATTACACTGGTTTCAGTTTAGTATACTGCTTCAAGTACATAGAGACTACAAATGAAATACACGCTAATATATCCCTATAATTCTTTCAAGTATCTATAATCCCAGTGGTTTCCAGTTTAATACTCCTTCGTGTACACAATCGGTTAATAGGAATGAAATACAGGCAAATATATACTTATGATTCTTTCAAATATATACAATCACCATGATTTCACTATATACGCCTTCATGTACACAATCGTTCCCAAGAAGTGATGCACACAAAAATATATATGGATAGTGTTTTCAAATGTATACAATCACAGTGGTTTAAGCTTTGTATTCCTGCATGTATAACAATTGGTTATGAGAAATGATGTAGATGCAAACATATACGGGTTTTCGCACATATAACTTTAGCGAATACTTAAGAAACCAATACAATGATCAGAAACACAATATGCTAAAAACGAACACAAAACTGAGTCAGGACACACAAAAAACAAAAGAGGTAATGCATAATTATGGCTATTGACACAGCTGGGTCACTTTATGCCAAATGTCCCAGCCATTTTGGCAACCATCTCAAATGTATTCAAAAAACTCGTGCTGCATTGAAAATAGTGAACTTCTGGAATATTTAGGAGAGGAAAAATATTTGGTCACGTGGCTGCCTTCTGAACTTTCTGGAATGCCGTCTAGGTGTTGTATGTGAAAAATTTTATTGTAAAAGCACCGCTCCTTCTTTCCATACGAAACTCGGTCTACGTGTTATGTAACTAGAGCTTAATTTGGGAGAGTTGGTTCATCGTGGTTGTGTGCTAGTCACAGCGCGACAACTTTAGGAAGAGACAGAAAGGACAGGAAAGAGCACAGACTGTCGACTGAATTTAATGAATGTGCTACGAGCGCTTTTATACGGAGTACAAGAACCGTGTTCATGCGCGACGACACGTGTGAGCACTACAAAATAATTTTAACTGTGAAAAGAATACTGCCTCTCGGAAAGGATAAGTGAACGTGTAGTGATGCACTGATCATTGGTTTACCTGATAAAAAATATTTCTACAAACGTTGACTATTCCTGTTGCTGTTTAGTACACGCACTTTTGAAAGCTTGCAAGGGGTGGAAAACAACACGCTAATATCATATCTGCTGGCTATTTTTCTAGTTGTGAGACACGTGATGTGGTATAACATGCAAAGATTTTGGTCATTGTTTTTTGTTGGTCCTGTCTTCTTTAACTTTACCTTCTGCAGGAGGGTTTTGCAAACGGGTGTGAAGATTCTGTTGGGATACCCAGCATCTTTTAGTCTTTTAATCTGGTTTTTAAGCCTGACCTCACCCTTGTGCTAACATGACTTCTGAAGGGTGGCCTGAATACATGTATCAATTCCTCTTTCTATTAATTTTGAATGCCCACTATCAAAAGGCAGAACATTCTTAGCACTCCTGGGCTGATAGCACCAGCCAATACCCCAACAGCATCATCACACTTGTTTGCGAAACCCTCCTGCAGAAAGTAAAGTTAAAGAAAACAGGACCAAAAGAAAAAGAGAATGACCAATCACCTTTGCATGTCACATGGTACTACGTACATAAGGTGTCTCACAATTTTAGGAAAAGAGCCAGCAGATATGACATTGTTGTTTTCCACCCCTTGCAAGCTTTCAAAAGTGCATGTACTTACAGCAACAGGAATAGTCAATCTTGCACCATTCGTCACTAGAATAGGTTTACTGAATGCCAATCTAATGTGTATGAGATACCGCTAACACGTAGAAAAGTAAACATAGGACAAACTGGGCAATGCTTCAATGATCAAGCAAGACAGCATGCTTCAAATGTTAAGAAGGGCTATAGTAGTCTCATGGCCGGACACGGTAAAGAATGCAAGTGTAGTCCTAGGTTTCATAAAACACTGTTTTTGAAAAAAAAGCAAGCAGAAAAATGAGAGATTTTTGAACTCTTTATCAGGAAGGCCAAGGATCAATGCATCAGCACACCTTCACTTATCTTTTCCGAAAAAGAGTATTCTTTTCTCGGTTAAAATTATTTTGTCATGGTCACACATGTGTTGTTGCAGATGAGCCCTGGTCTTGTGCTCAGTATAAAAACGCTCGTAGCACCTTCAATAAAATTCAGTTGACAGTGCTCTTTCCTGTCCTTTTTGCGATAATATTTTTATTACCGAAAAGAATTTCATTTTCTTACAGTTTAGTTATAATGATGAGTTTTCATTGTATCACAACATGGAGCAAATTGCATCTCAATACAGACAAAAATCACGATTTTGTGAAATTCGTGATATTTTCTCGTATATTTCAGCAGCTTGAGAGGTATAAAGATATTTTTTCCTCAGAATATACCTTCTGTGGAGTAAGTATTCACTGCTCAGATATTCATACAAAGTGCAATATTGCAATACAAAATGCAAACATAACACATTTTGGCTTTATTCTTGGAAGCGAATGTGGCAAAAAAATTGCACTATTATTATTGAGCTTCAAATACCTTACAGAAGCACATTTACTTAACAGGTAGACCGAATTTGCTTTAGAAAAAATAAGCGGTAGTTTTAAAACAAAATTTTCCACAAACAGCACACAGACGGCATTATGCCAGGAAGTTATAAGCCAGCCACATGAACAAAACTTTTTTTCTTGCTGAAGTATTCTAGCAGTTCACCGTTTTCAACGCAGTAATTCAGCACATTTTTTTTTCAAATACAATTCAGATGGTCGCCAAAGTGGCTGGGACGTTTGGCATGGAATGGTCCAGCTATATTTAAGCAAAATAACTTGCACAAATAACAATATTTGTTCATCTACCATGACCACACTAGAAAAAGTTGTTCAGGCATTGCGACACTAAAATTTTCAATGCCGTACTGCCTGAACAACTTCTTTGATAAACTCCAAACTCACGCCGAGAAAAAGCCGCTCAATCACGGTGGTTGTTAAAGGCCTTGCGGCCGTAGACAATGTTGAAAATTAAAAAAAATCAACTCATCAGTGCTGTCACTCCTTCCTTCTTCATCATTACTGACACGGAAGATTTTTCGGTTATCCATGTGGAGGTTCAGGAAGTAGGCTTGCTCTAGGCTGGGTCCAGGGTAGACTACGCAGGACGTCAGTGGCACCCTCTCATCCTGTAATAAGAGCAAATATGACTTCTCATCAAAAAATTTTCGTGCTGTTCTGGCAGCACCATATATAAAGAATGTGTAGTGTGTATCCTTCGAAATGGCGTGTAATTGACATTACACTGAACTCGAAGCATACAACCCATACATTCCAATAATTTCGTATGATAAAGATAAGAGTTTTCAAGCATACAGCGAATTCCCGAAATGAGGTGAAGTGTAAGACTACAGCTCAAAAATGGCACTTACGAAAGCCTGAACTCACTTAAGAATCAAATTCCTTCTAGAGTAGTGAGCCAGTGTGAAAAACAATTCTTAAAGTACAACGTTTAGAACATGTAGCATTAATCAATACGCACAAGAAACTTACCTCTTCATGTACAAACAGTGAAGACATCTCTGCTTTCTCTTTTACATGAGAACAAATGATCTTGGGCGTGGCACTAGCGAAGAGGTCAACAAAAAAAAAGTAAAAGACTTACTTAAATCACGCCTCTAACAATCTGAGGAATTGTTACAAGTCACCAATCAGTGCAATTCTGACTGCCTCTATAAGGGCATCAAAAATGAACAATTTTCTCGTTCTTTCTACTCTCACAAGACGCTCCGTCAATGGAATCTAATCCAAATTTGACGCTGTGCTTCCTATTTGCCTGCTTTTTAGACGTAGGGCTGCGAACATGTGTTTTGTGCACCTAATCTAGCACAGAAATTCGTCATCTATAATTCAATCATATATAATTCATTGTAATTTGATAAAAGATGTGATAGCTCGTCCAGTTTTTAAAGAGTTGCAGGCCTGCAATAGGCACTGCCTTGCACGTATGAAAGTACTTCTTTTAAAAAAAAAATTCAAAGCTTGCTTTCAGAAAAAGCGTCTGGCATATTTCGACAACCAAGCCCATCCTCTGATGGCAATCAGGGGCACGCTATTAGCGATTATTGACTACGAGATTTACAAACGTAACCCGTGCCTAAATACTCAGTTAAACACAATCACGCAAGTAAGAGCGCTCGAACGACACCAACGCGCGCGGACGCCGACTACGTTGCAGCAGCCATGACTTATGCTAGAGCAACCGCACATAGCTCCAACAGTCACGTATACTCTCTCGATTCTGTTATAACGCCGAACATTATCGCAGATGAAAGCGAAGCACGAAAACAGCAAACAGAAACGAGGAAAAACAACGCACGGCGATGGCCACAACAACGCGAAGTCTGCTAGATCTTTCCCTGTTGCTGGTGGCACTTGTCCTAAATAGCTTAAAAGACCGAGGCGCACGTGCTGGGAGCATCGCGGCATATCAGCACCTCCAACTATACCGTCTTTAAGCAAAAAAAAAAAAAAAGCCATTTCGTACAGTGCGCCTCTGTACATAATTTTTGCTTTTTCTTTCTTTTTTTGCGTTTACACCTACAGAAGCACGTTGCACATTTGAGTATTAATAGAAATGTTATTACGATGTAGCCCAAAGCACATCTTAAAACAATATCAATCACTTTGTGCAGTGAAGAGACAATGTGCGATCAGCAACTAATCCCGCCCTTGTTAAGTGATCACATCACTCACTGTATGAGTGATGCAGGCACTTACACAACATCGCGCATAGCAGTGTGAACTCGTTAAGTCCCACGTTTAATCGGGCATCTGCAACAGGCCCGCGAACGCATGCTGTTGTAAATGGCTGGCAGCCTACTTCGGCAGAGCTGCTGCAGGCGCCCAGCTAGCGCTGTATGATTACTACCTACGAAAACAGTACACTCACCGTTAACAGGCCCACGTTGTCCGTGTCCGCCACTCCATGAATATTCCTTAATCCGAGCGTCACTTCGAACACGGTGTCATGCGTGACCACCATTGAATATGCGCCCGTTCGCTAGAACACACACAGCGACCAAGACCCCCGACCAACGCAACGCATTTGAAAGACTGATGAGGCAGAAAGGGCAACACTGAGAGAGAGAAGGAGGAGGCACTGGCGGCGGCGTGGCGGCGCCGCAGCTGTCGACGCAGGTGTTCGGTGACGCAACTCTTCGCTTATCTACGCCGCCGTTGACGCTGGCCGGGTTGAGCGGGGGGGGGGGGGAGGGGGGAGCGGCAAACCCGCCAAGACGGCGCCGAAAGGCAAACGCTATGGCGCATACGGCGGACGGCCGTTCAACGCGGAATGACTCCTTGTAAACGGCCACTCTCCTTCCAGCCAGTCGCACAGCGACGCAGGTTATTTACCAGCCTCGGGTTCTTTGAGTATTTTGACGGAATGCGATTGCAGTGGGCGAAAAATAGTGAAGCAAAATTTGCGCAAAACAAAGTGCACCATGGAATGACCAGAAACAATAATTATTTCGTCCTCGGTGGCATTAGCGGGAGAGCATCGCTACACCTTATTCCAGAGAAATTTCTTTTTGCATTGTCTGTGTCCGGCGATTCCGCGTATGGTGCCGCAAACACTGAATGCGTAGTCGAAGCTGGAACAAATTAATCCACTGTAGCGGATGTTTAGAAGGCTTGTCATGCACCACGAAACGTGCCGAGGTTGTTATAACAAACTTTTTGCTGACCACATGATCAGCACATAATTCCATATGGTTGCCCAATGAGCTAGCTAAGCACCTGTAGCAAAGGCAGTGCACGTTCTTGTTAAACGTTGTTAATATAAACGATGGTTGTGCATAAGTGCAGTGACAGCTTTCCGTGTGAATTGGTCATAACCCACGTTTTCGAGCGTAGAAGCGCCTCAACGGAGCTAATCAGTTACCACAGCAAGTTCGTAAGCAATGATGAGGCACGAAAATGTGCAGCTGTTTTCCATGTACTGAATAGTTAGTGTACAGTGCCTTGACCACCGCCATTTCTTAAGCCACCTCCCATATAGACTCCCAGTCTGAACAGGTGTGGGACCTTAAACACTAAAAAGCAGTGCCCCCCCCCCACCCCCGCACACACACACGAAATTTGAGGGCGTACGGGCTGATGCACACGCATACTTATTCACAGGCGCACACACATACACGTATACACACATACGGCAACACACACACGCGACCGTAAACGCACGCATGCATGGGCGTACACATGTGCACAGACACGCTTAACACAAGCACGGACTCGCACATACACGCGCACGCACACATGCACGGGTGTACACACAATCGCGCTTACACGCGAACACATGCGCGGGCTCACGCATACACACCCATACTCGGGCGAACATTATGTTCCTGTGTATAATCCACAGCAAACATGTAGCTTATAACCAACGCTAAGGTGAGCTTTCGTAACGTGGATTGCAGTTAATTGCCATTATAGATGAAACGCGATTTGCTTCTGCTGGCATTCTGCTGTATTCGGAGAGCACCTTCACACATTCTAAGTCTAGGCCGTCATTTAACGCAAGGTCCACATATTCGTGCAGTAGCTACGCTGCTCGGCCGCCAATTCGAAGGTCGCGGGTTCGATTCCGGCCGTGGCAGTCGAATTCAGATGGAGGCGAAAAGGTAGAAGCCTGTGCACTGCGCGATATCAGCGCCCATTAAAGAACACCAAATGGTCAAAATCTCTAGAGCTTTCCACTACGACGACCCTCATAATCATATCGAGGTTTTTGAGACGTAAAATACCAAATAATGTAATTATGTGTTCTTCTTATGCTGCATATTCCATCTGATGAATCGTCACCTACACCCTTCTCAGGCCCAAAAGCACCCTTAGAGTCCATTTTAGGGTGCTATCGAGGCAAGCACCCAAACAAATGGGTGCTTTTTTTTTCAATCGACCATTTATGGGTGTTAAAGGGTGTTGCAAAGGGTGCTTTCTCGTAAAAGCACCCTTTTTACACCCTTTTGAGTGTAAAAATTTTTACTGTGCGCGCACGCCCGTCTTAGCAAAGCGTTGGAAACACTCGCTTCTTCGTGCAAGCGTTGCATGGTCAGCACAGCGTGATAAGCGCTACGGTCCTTAGAGTTATATGTATGCCTTTTCTAGAAAAATACGAACATGCAGAATATACATATGTGTTGTTATGTTCCTCAGATATGCGCAATAATTGCTTTTTAATTGACAATCGCACACGTATGAACGCTGATCCTTGAGCAACATTGGTGGGCGCAGCGGATGGGGTCGGCCGTTCGGGGTGTCGGCTGGTGCTGTTCAGCGTACCCCGATCACGGTAACGGTGTACAAATATACAAATGTACAGACAGACAGACAGACAGACAGACAGACAAACCAACGTTTTTGCGTCAAAGGTCCCCAAGAAAGGCTATCGTCTTTAATAGTCATTTGACTCTTTTTCGTAGCCCTGGCTTGTCACGTTTATGCCTACCTTCACACAGATACACGTGAACTCTTTTTGAACGCGTGCTTCGATATCACAAAAAGCAACTAAAACGCTACGGAAGTACCTGAACCCGACAAACCTGAGCGACCGCCTGTAGACTGGATGTGCTCACCCAAGTGTGCCCGTGAATATGTGTATCTTTCCTCCCTATTTTCTACCTACTTTATTCTTTTTATCCCTCTCCTCTGGTGCAAAGTAGCAAACCGGACGTGCGTCTAGTTAACCTCCCTGCTTTTCCTTGGATCTCTTTTTCTCTCTCTATGCAGATAATTATGTCTTTGTGAGAGAGTCGTTAAACAAGAAAAAAATTGCCCGCAGCTTCCCTCGGGGGAACACTGAGGAGGATGCGGAGCATATAATTGGTTAACGGGGTGTTAATTGGGCGTGACATACTGCTTGGCGCGCCACGCCGCTACCTCGGCGCGCTTGCGCTCGCGGGCAGCATCGGGATCGGCCTCTCGTCGCCGACGCTTGCACTCGGCTTCCCGTTTTCGAAAGTCCAAGTCCTCTTGTCGACGCTTACGTTTCAAAGCGGCCGAATCCGGTGCTGCTGCTCGACGCTGACGTCTCTCAGCGGCTTCACGTTCTCTAAGTTGAGAATCTTCCGCTCGACGCCGACGTTTACGTTCGGCGTCGCGAGCTCTTCTACGCGCTGCCTTGTCTTCGGACGACGACTTGGTTGCGGTTCCGCCAACACTTTGGCCGGCGCTGGTCGAAGGGACGTGGATCATTGCGACCTCGGACGTCGACGCGCCGTACAAACCAACCGACGAGCGGCAACTGAGCGAGCAAGCACCGACCTTGAGTATATATACAGCGCGACGGCACATGCACTGTCAGCTGTCGAATGTTCGAGAAGGGGGAGAAGCGCAACGGCGCATGCGCGCGCGTCAGCTGCCGATGTTCTCGAAGCGCGACGGCGCATGCGCGCGCGTCAGCTGCCGATGTTCTCGAAGCGTGACGGCGCATGCGCGCTACATTATACAGCTATTGAATGTTCGTGAAGAGGAGAAGCGCACGCGGTGTGTAGAGGAGGAAGGGTGCACAGATGGTGGAGGAGTGAAGCGCGCGCGGTGTGTAGAGGAGGAAGGGATGCACAGATGGTGGAAGAAGGAGGAGGAAGCTTGCGGACGGCGCCGCACTACAAGCCTCGAGTATTAGATGCTCCGCATCTAAAAAATCACAGCATATCTACGAAGTGAATGATGATGACTGGGGCGAAGCGTCCGTCATCCCATCCGTGCTTCCATCCGTCCGTTCGTTCTTGCTTCTGTCCGTCCGCGCAACCATCTGTGCGTGAATCCATGCGTCCGCGCGTCTGTCCATGTGTCCGTCCATCAATCCGTCTGTCCGTTTGTTCGTGCGTCAATCCTTCCGTACGTCCACGCGTCTATATATTCGTCCGTCCGTCTGCTAGTCTGTATGTCCGTCTGTGCGTCCGTCCGCACGTCCACCCATTGAACTCTCCAAGTATCGCCATCTCCCATCTCGCAACCCCTGTGTCGCATACCCGCTCTAGAGCGGGTATGTGCCACCAGTAGCTACATACATTCATACGTACATTCATACATACATACATACATACATACATACATACATACATACATACATACATACATACATACATACATACATACATACATACATACATATATACATACATACATACACACACACATACATACATACATACATACATACATACATACATACATATACATACATACATACATACATACATACATACATACATACATACATACACACGGAGCAGGAGCGACAGACCATAAAGCTTCGTCCCTAAAAATGTGTTAAGATGCCTTTTCAAAAGAAGTCCATATAGGCCGTAAGTCAGCAGCCACCCCAAAAAGTAACATATGCAATTTTCTCTCTCTCTCTAAGAGAGTGCGCAACTCTACCAATACGGATAGCTTTCAGCACCTCTTACGCCACCCGAAACATCTGCTTTAAGCAAGTTCCTGTATACCTGAGGGCCGGCATGTACGCGCCAGTGAGCAGTTGTTCGTATAAAGGGCGGAGTCTTTTACATGGTGCTCGTGGAGTTTTATCGGAGATGACAACAAATAACATTGCAGTGGTGTTGCACCAAAGTCGCCGAAAGCGCGCGCCGTCTAGTTCGAAGCACTTCTGATCGCAAACACGACGCGAAAGCTGTCTACACGCATTTACTCTAAGTCTGAGGGAAAATACGCAGCTGTAAGTATAAGACTCCAAGACGCACGCAAATACCACTTCACCCCGGCGCAGTGGGGAGGCAGCGAAGACTCGCCGCTAACACCAAAAAACGCGCGCAGCTGCACGCTCCAATTAACCCGCCCAGCAGCGCGAACCACCGACCCACGCGGCCCTGCCTTATTGAAGTGGCGCGCGCGGAATATGAAACGGCCGTTCTATAAATGATGTCCCAGAAAGGGGAAGGCATATTTTGTATCTTATTTTCTATATTCATGCACCGAAACCTGCGCACTCAGACAAATTGCTTCATACACGTGCGATCGATCCGGGCCGTTCTTAAACCAAACGCATTCCTGGCGCTTTTTTATTTGACGTTTCCATATATATATATATATATATATATATATATATATATATATATATATATATATATATATATATATATATATATATATATATCTGCGAGCTTTCTTTTCTGGCAAAAAGGGACGGCCACGCCTTGCTTGTGTCAGCAAGGGTTAATTATCTGCAGTTAGGGCGCGGCAGTGTTCACAGGTACTCAAACACCCTGCGACGCTTTTTCAAAGAAGCATTGTAGTTGACCTGAATTTCACTGATGAAACCAAGACCAGCAGCGCCCGGGAAAAACAGCGCATGTAAAGGACGACGACGCAGGAAAACATGTGACTGGACGAGCGCTGATGAACACACTGCATGCACTACACTGGTCAGTGCTCGTCCAGCCTGTTGTATTCCTGCGTCATCGTCCTTTTTATATGCACTCTTCTAAGCTGAGCATCTGCCAACTCACCCAAATTAAAGTCTTACTCGGTAGCAGCGTAAGTTTTCTTCACAATACCACTCTGTTTATGCAGTTGCAGAAATGTGTTTCAGGCGATTTCGGTTACGCTAAATCACTGCATTGCCACTACCATGGCACTGACACCTAACAGGGTGTCCCACGTAACTTTAGCCAGAGTTCAAAAATATGCCGGGACACGTAATTACGACGCGACCAAATGCATGTTGCTCACCGTTTCTTGGAGTTAGTCAGACTATTTTTTGTGTTCTCAAATATTGTTTAGTTAGATCTGTTTAATTAGGCAACTTTTGAAGGGATGAAGATGGACAGAAAATTCGATGAGAAAGTTGTGCATTGGTTTGCAAAACGTCCGAATAGATAGTTTTGAACTTTACATCTGTTAAGTATTAGTGTTTTCAGCTAATTAGAAGAGCCCGCGGAACACAACAAATACCACGTGACAAACCCTCTCGCGCGTCAGTGCGAACGATGATTCTAGTGCTCCTAACGTACCACGTACGAACGACCCGTTTCCGTCGCAACGGTTCATGACAGCGATAAGCAGTCACAGCAGTTATAGTTTTTGTGGCCGATAGCAAAACGTGTTCATCGTAAAGCCACCACCATCGTTGCGGCCATATTGAGACAGCACAATGGGGCAAATGCTATCATACGTAGGCGGTAAGTTCGGGAGCACTAGAATCATTGTTCGCAGTGGCGCAGGAGCGGGTTTGTCACGTGGTATTTTTCGTATTTCGTGGGCATACCTAACAGATATAAAGTTCAAAACTGTATAATCAGACGTTTTGCAAACCGATCTACAACTTTCTCATTGAAATTTTTTATCTATCTTCGTTTCTTGAAAAGAGGTTAATGAAACACATCTAAATAAAAATATTTGAGAATACAAAAAATATTCTAACTGCAGCGACGATGAGCAACATTCATTTGAATGGTCGCGTCGTAGTTACGTGTTCCGAAATATTTTAAAACTCTGGATAACGTTACGTGGGACACCCTGTTTATAGCTGCAAGGGCTGAACGCTAGCTTCACTGTACGGCACGTGGTCGCCTCGGGGAACCACGCCGCAGGGACCCCACCGGGAGCAGTTTATGTATAGAGCCGCAGATAAACAAATAATGAAAAGTATGAAAACGAAAACATGAAGCCTGCAACTATGTTTGGCATTTGATTTAAGCCTGCTTGTTTTGCCACAGCCAAAGTTAGTCTGTGACCTAAATCCCGCGAGTAAACACGTCTTCTAAATCTGACGTTGCACCGTTAGCGTTACAGCTTAAATGGCTTAAGCTATGTACCGATGTGAGCTTTGATAATTTCTAGGGGAATTTTTTTTGACGTTGCTTTATGAAAGTTGTTCCAATGTATGAGTGCCGGAAATATGACGCCGCCACATTTGCGTTTCACATACTCGTGCACTGATCAGTATGCTAAATATATGACTCAGGGGACTCAACCGAGACACTTTGGTATCGGAGCATGTGTTCATTTCAAACAAAATATAGGCGTACATAAGTACAGTGAATTACTTCTGCAACAACAACAACAACAACAACAACATTATTATTATTATTATTATTATTATTATTATTATTATTATTATTATTATTATTATTATTATTATTATTATTCCTCAGGATTTACGTCCAAAAACTGCGATATCATTGTCAGAGATGCCGTAGTGGAGGGCTCCGGAAATTTCAGCCGTCTCATGTGCTTTAACAAGCTCTGACGTTGCGCAGCACGCGGGCGTTACCATTTAGCCTACATCGAAATGCGACCACCGCGACCGGGATCCAACCCGCGACTTTCGTGTAATGTACGTCAACATTGCTTTTCTTCATTGGCAGCAAATAGGTGACATCGCTCATCAAGCGGTCATCTAACAGTAGACAAGACGCCTAAAATATTCAATACGTCCGGTTCACAGGAAGCATAAGTGTGTGGACGCGCAAAAACGTGAAATATTATAAAAATTACAGCATATTCACGGAGTGAATGATGATGAGTGGGGCGAAGATTCGGAGCGTTTTACCGGTAAACCCTGCCTGCCTGCCTGCCTGCCTGCCTGCCTGCCTGCCTGCATGTCTGTCTGTCTGTCTGTCTGTCTGTCTGTCTGTCTGTCTGTCTGTTTCTATGTATGTATGTATGTATGTATGTATGTATGTATGTATGTATGTATGTATGTATGTATGTATGTATGTATGTATGTATGTATGTATGTATGTATGTATGTATGTATGTGTTTGTCCATCTATCATAGAACTAGGCGGTCACGTGCCAAGAGAGACATCCATGTACAAGCTTACGGCTTAAGGAGCTTCGCACCTAAAAAATTCACAGCTTTGCCGCAAAAGCGAAGCAATTAACGCGATTTCAACAAATTGGAAGGTCAGGCGAAGAATAGCAAGCAGATCGTAATGTGCCGCGCGTTCCTCACGCACAAACAACGCACGAAACGTACTCACAGGTACAGATGAACGCAAACAATCGTCTCAGTTGTTACTTCACTGTGTCTGAAAAGCGCACCTTTTTCGCAAACGGAGATTGTGCAACGAGTGCAGTGACCTTTGTGCGCCCGGTAACTACAACAGAATCGTTCCTGAAAGCCCAACAAAGCCAAGACGTGTGACCCTCCGCACCGGGAGATAGGCCCCGCGCGAGATATCGTTCACTCCCCTCCTCTCCGCGGGCCAAAGTACGCGTGAGAGATAGAGCCGCCGCACGCTTGTTGCGTCATCTTGCTGATAATACTGAAAACACGTTAGTTCTTTCCCAAGATGCCCGCCAGCAGCGGTAAGTGTTAGATATAAGTAGCTTGCCGGTAGCAGGCGTGGGACTTCCACGTGTCACCGAGGTACCCCTCGGTGGCACGCGGAGGTCCCACGTTCGAAACCGTGCGCCAGACTCGCTTCTCTGGATTTTTTTCTTTCTTGCGTTTTCATATATATATAGACACGTATACATATGCGGTGAATGACGGCGACGGCGGCGGCAAAATCCAGCCGAGATTATCCATACAACGCCTCCTAGAAAAACTATGCCTGGAACGTGACTCTCTCTTCAATTGAGAACTTGCTGCCAGCTTAAAATCTCGGAGGACATGCCTCCTGCCGTGTATTGCGACCGTCCGCCGCGTGGGACCGCTCACCTCTGTACCGCTCGGTCACGTGACATCACAGCTGCTCGGAGGCAACTGTGAGAGCATTGCTATGTTGCAGGGGGCGACCGCCACAGGCGTTCCCCTCCATACCGGAGGGGGAAGGTAAAATCCGAGGGTAGGGCGGCGCGTTCGCGGCTCACGTTTAAGGCATAATTATTTATGATTGCTATCGAAATAAAAGACTCGTGGCTGTATATTGCTCTGGAGCTACCCAGAGGTGCTGTGTGGCAGCGTCGCTGATTCTGGCTACCTCTGCTTACGGCGCGTTGCATTTTATATTACGAACTAAAGCTGTTGTGTTATGAGAACACGAGGACTTGGGACTATGAATGGGAGGTCAACAGACCTTACACGCACGTATTTTCTCTTCACTAACTATAATATATAGACGCCGAAGAACCGCCCCCAAAAGCTAATACGGTAGAAGAAACATGTTTAATGCTGCCATTCAGTGTATATACGGGTGTGGCAGGGTGATTTTTCGCAGCGATGTTGCTCATCTTCGAACAATCGGTTCATCGTTCTTCCCTGTGGACATTGTTAATTTCCATACGAGGGAGATGAGGCGAACAGAGAGGAAAACGCATTACTACAGCGAGCCAGGCGATATATATAGCGGCCAGTCATACATATATACCGCGCGAGCGGTGATCTATCTTGCTTGACGCCGCGTTTGTCCCCAAGGAAAACACTTCGTTAATATTGCTGTCCTGCTGGTGTGTCCATTCGCGTGATCATATCGCACGAGATGATCTCAACGACCCTTGTACGTCTTTTCGTCGTTCTGCTCGCTCAGCGGTCATTCATCTCGCACTAATATAAAAGGGAGGGGGGCGGAGGTGATAAACAACGAGAACGCAAACAAATCAGTGCGAGCGAGGTGAACGACACCAATCATTCCGAACGTATTACTATAGCGAAGTCTGGAGCAAGTAAGCGCATGCATGGTTAGTATGGCGGTTAGCTTGAATAGCGTCAAAAGGAGAGGTGTTGCGCGAACTTCCTATGAATCCGGCTTCGAAAAGCGTGCAGGCAAGTAGGTATAACCAGCCCAGTTAGCATAGATTCTAGATCTTACTTTCTTTTTGGTAACGCAATTATATGACAAAAGTGCTGTGTCTCACTTGTTTTTGTCGTGTGTACACTTCAGCTTCCAGGCACCCTTAACTTGAGTAGCATACTTGTATTGTCACGTGATAGAGCCCATAATGACAGTGTCGCATCGCAAACAGTTAGGTCTGTGTGTGTTCGCTGGCATTTGGCGGAAATAACATATTTTGATGACTTTTACATAGAAGAACTGCCGATTAGGACACCGAAACAGCTTGCACGTGGTGAACTCCGCAGAAATATATAGCTTTCATGTCAGCAACGCTGAAATATAACTCACACGTAAAGCGCAGCCCCCATGGAGTTTCTTCGAGATGTTTCGGACACCAAGTACTGGGTTACTGCTGTGCGTATGAATTCTGCTACCATAACAAGTCGAACAAACTTCATTTGCAAGTAAAAAGCGCACGCACTTACAAAACGCCGTGCAGTCTCCAATAAGAGGAATCTACGCGTCAAGCACGACCACACATCATTGACATAGGGAAAATTATCAACCAGCGCCAATTCTGGCGGTCTTTTAACGAAACACCGCGGTTCACGCAGAGCAACAATACCTAGCGATGTCATCATGGCCGCCCGAGACGCCAGCTCATTGTTGACGTAGACGCCTCCAGAGGGTGACATCGAAGTCCTGTAGTCTTCCTTGTACCGATTTCCTGACGGGTACAAAGAGGGCCAGGTTAGAGCGAACATCTGTCGCGAAGGCCGCAAACAAAAAGAACGAAAAATGTTGACTATTGTCAAGCAACGGCCTCCGAAGCCATACCGAAGGTCCTCGCTGTAGTTTCTTCGTGCACGCATGCTAATATGATCATGCCTGCTTTAGGCCGTAACACAAAACAAGCCGAGCAGACATTCATCGCGCCCGCTTGGCAACACATATCCACCGCATTAAGTCTATAGCTCATGCATGAGGAAAGAAGGAAAGCAAACAAAAAAAAGTATACACTGCGGTCATATAGTTCCTTTATCTTGCATTGTGCGCTCAGTAAAAGGTACAAGACTGTCTGCCTCGTCCACACGATCCGCAAAAACCGATTAGCATTAGGATAAAACATGGCTCGATCAGCTTGATTGATTGATTGATTGATTTATTGATTGTGTTGGGTTTAACGTTCCGAAACCACCATATGATTACGAGAGACGTCGTAGTGGAGGGCTCCGGATATTTCGACCACCTGGGGTTCTTTAACCTGCACCCTAATCTGAGCATACAATATGCCGAAGTAGATGTTGAACTGGGCGTTTATACTGCCGTAAACTACATACAAAATTAGTGAAAGCGAAGACTTCTCATGTGATGCAGTATATATTTATGTCTGAGCGCATTGCAGGCTACGGTGCATAAGTGGGAGTTTTCACACCTTTTATTTAAGCGCTACATCTACGGTTAGCCGAACGATAACAAAAACGAAATTGTTTTTATAATGCCATTATATGGTATAGCCAACTTCAACAATGCTTTCCAGTGGCTCACGTCATGAAATTACTTGAAACTTGCACTGCAGTGAAAATGGGTATGCTATAGGCCATATTGTATGCAGCTACTGGGTTTGCCACTTCTGAAGATGTAACACTTGTATTTGACTCATTTTGATCCAAACATTTTATTGCGGTGTGTCATTGCTGCAGAAAAGAGGAGTAAATGGCAGCACATAAAATTTTAGTAATGTTCGTCACCAAAATGCTATGTCACCGAAACTTGGTGAAGGAAACTATATACCCTTGTCGCATAAATAGGTCCAGCAACGCAATGATTTTAAGATACTTGCTCTGTCGGCCAGGCCACTTTTATTGCTCGAACAGTGTCTCTTCACGTTTATTGTTTTCTGGCACGCATTTATCAAGTTATTAATTTTCCGCTGCGGATGTGTGAGGCCTATTAGCATTCTTTCTTTTCAGAATGGCTCTCGACTTGTTAACTTCCACCGTCATCATTAAAAAAGAAAGCACTGCCTTGGAACACAATCTTAATACATACTGGGTGGCCAAACATGAAACGGAACGCTGCTTCTTGAGTGAGCTCGAAATTTGTATTTGGAAGGGTATATAGCAATATTGAACACGGATTAAAGGAAAGCACATGGACACAAAGACGGAAGCACTTCCGCCTGTTTCTTTACGTGCCTTCCGTCAGTGCACGTTCACTATAGCGCTACCCTTCTAAGAAGGAAATGGAGTAGAAGCGTCTATGTTAGTTTTTTTTTTTGTCAGGAAGTGTCCATGAAGTACGCCCATAGGTTAGTAGTAGATGTGACTCAATTGAATTCAAATAGTTTAAGATTTGACTAATTCTTTCTTGGAAACTATTTCATTGAGCGAGCGTTTCAATCAGCAGATGGCAAGTTTCTTTTTTGTTAGATGTGTTGTAGAATGAAAAACTCCACGTGAGTAGCACCTCATTTCAGTTTAAGTCAAGCGTTGGTTCCTAGATTGGGCTCGTTTGGAGAGAAAAATGTTGTTTTATTTGTGATGTGTCTCAAAACAGCTTGACACATACGATTCTACAGCAATTATGCGCAACACATATCTAGCAGGCGCAAAACGACCAAGACTGAGAGCTATTGTACACGAAAGTTCGCATCCATGATTTCGCACAGCTTTCCTGAATTCTACAGCTTTTCAAGATCGTATGTGTAAGTCGTGCGTTGTGTTTATACACACATTCTCGTCTGTATATTCATGTTTAATGAGTGAAACGGCGTTTTAGTTGTGAAACTCTACACCAGGTTATAATGTGAACTCCTTCATTGCATTTTTGCACAGCGAGTCTTTTTTTTTTTTTTGGTCTGAAGATTCACGCCACACACAAAAAAAGAAAAACAAATAAGGCGAACACGAAAACGACCTTGCAGTACCTAAACGCCAGGAGCATCGCTGGGCACCTGCACAGGCATGGGCTCGGAATTCACGTTCTGTTCAATGGTGTTAAATTTCGCAATATTCAGTGCTTCTCGTCTCACGGCTTGTGTTTCAAAATGGTTGCCTTTCAAAGTCACACAATCTTCATTCCCGCACCTGAATGATCCCTGCCGAGCGTGGGCTGCCGATTGCCCGTACGCCGAGTTCCAACATCGTTACGAGAGTCGACCGAGTCAATTTAATCTGCGCTCATTGCGAACAGTCCGTCTCTCTGTCAGAATCATGTGCCGTGCCTGGCCGACAAATGATGCGCGTTCGATCGTCGGCGGCTCCCTCACATCTGGCGTAGGCGATCGTTGAGAGACGTCAGCTCGCATCAGATGGCGATCGCCAGAGCGGGCAGCGATACCCGATCAATAGCTCGCGCTTCGCTGGAGACGAGATGCCCACCGGCCGGTACCAGTCCACGCCCGTCAACCACATGCGCGTTCGGGCTTCCCTAACGCGAGACGAAGGCCGGCTTCACGACGTTGTGTTCTTCGAAGGACGTCAGGACTTTGCGAGATGACATCCTGGGTCTTGCAGCCCGGCTGACTACATTCGTTGAAAACATGTGCCTGCTGCGTCAAGCACCAGATATCTCCTGAAACTATTGCGATGTACCAGCTGTTCATTTCCTCGAGGTTATACAGATGCACATTTTTTTTCGATAGCTGATAAGCGGTAGTACTGTGCAGGACTTTCGAGTGGGTTGTTTGATAAGATGAATCTTATTACCCAGGAAATGTAAATGAACTTCCAGTTTTTCACAAAACGTGGTACTTAGGATTCCGACTAATGGCGCTGTGGCAAGTAACGTCACCCTTTGTTCTAGAACAGACCTTGCTTGTCGCCCTAACGCGTCAAAATCGCCCTTTACAATAATTGTTTACCCTTCATAACTTGTCCCACCTCCCACCGATATATACCTACCTCTGATGTCGTATATTTTTTTCTTCACGTTATTTTATTATTACATATTATTATATTTATTGTCATCTAATGTGCAATTATGTCTCTGCTATAGCGTGAGCCATTGTAATAGAATCAAGGCTTAAGAAAAAAAGAGAGTTTCTATGACATCTTTCTGGTAGTCCCGACATGCCATGGACATTTATTGATCGTTCACAACGGGCTGGTTAACTCTCTCGTGGGTCACAGAACCTCCAGTTGAGAGAATTATAAACACAAAACGCACTTGACGTGCCTCTTTAAAGAGAGTGAGACACTTGGCAACGTAGAGCTCTCAAAAAAGAGTCAAAGAGCTTTTTTTCTCTTAGAATGCAGTAGGCTCGTGAAGCTGTCGAAATACGGCTTTTATTCACCGCTTCTTTGTTTGCAAGATGGACAATGATTAAACATTGCTCAATCTGTACTTGTCAACAGTTCACTGTCGGTGTGGACGTCCTTGCGTGAAGTAGGGTCTTCGACAGAGCATTAAAGAGAAGATATTCACGCAAAGTGGTTGATGATGATGCTTTTTCGCAGGAAACTTGAGCAACAAATTGTCTCGTTCATTAAAATAGCGAAGCCTTCACAACCACTACTCTAAACCAGATATGCAGTGCAATTTCACCGCTCCTGACCCTCAGTATCCGCCAGTGAATGATATATATATATATATATATATATATATATATATATATATATATATATATATATATATATATATATATATATATATATATATATATATATATATATATATATATATATATATATATATATATATATATATATATATATATATATGGCAGCTTCGCACTGTGGTGCCAGGTTTGAAGCAAAAGTGGAGCTAGGCGGCCTTACCTTTTTTCTGTTGATTTTTCTGTTTGTTTCTCAATGCTCCACTTTTTTTGTCCTGCTTTCTGTTTTTTAGACAAATTTATGCCTGTATAATCTTGCATTTTCTAAATGTCAGTGTGACCATCCTATAACTTCAATATAGTTCAGCGCTGAACCCCATTTATCATTGGTTGTTATGTTTCCGCCTCAGAAAATTGGCGCCATCGACCGCATGAAGCTTTCCTTGCTTTTTGTCCATGGTCCTTTATATTGTTTGTACTATTGTTGAAGTAAATTTTATTAGATTTGGTTTGATTCTTCGTGTCTTTGTACTTCATTCTCTCTGTATTTTTTTCTCTCTCGGCGTTCCTTCTTCCCTTTCTTTCTCTCTCCTTGCAATCGTTCTTTTGCCCTTCCAAGTTCTTGCATTCCACGCAAGACCAATTGGTATACTATTTCTGAGAGCCAAGCAGAAGATGAAGACGAAGGCGAATATCGCGCTTGCCGACCGAGTAACTGCGCTATCCCTCAGTGGGCCCACCATCCCAGTTTTGCCAGATACGGCTTACGTGACAGCGCTAAGGTTCCGAAATGCTTGTTTGCGACGGGGAATAGGTAATTTGGATAAATTTAAAGATTTCGAGCATTTAAGGTATTGCTGGAATAAGCAGCGGTGTGTATCTCACCAGTTAGAGGTCACTTATACCAGATTACGCTGTACAATTGCACAAATAAATTATTACCTTAACAAAGCTCGGCTCAAGGCGTTCCCGCTGTGCATTTTATGCAACGAAATTGAAACAATTGAACCTTTCTTTTTATTCTGTCATCGTTACTCTTATCAGAGAAAAAGATTTTTAGTAGCCCCATTACAAAAGCTAGGAATAGAAGTAAGTCTACAAGTAATTTTATCACTTGGCGGCACTTCATTTGGTTAGTGCCACAGAGATATATGCTCCGCTGTGTTTGATTACATCAATGCAACTAAAAGATTACCATGCTAGTGAACGCTAACCTTTTCAGATCTTTATAGTTCGTAGCGATGTCTGTCCGGAACAAGAGATGGTTTGACCGCTTGCTCAGCTACCAGTTTTGTTTATTGGCAGTATTATCTCTAAACAAATTTTCGAGATTGGCTTTAATTTCAATTTAGTTTCATTTAAGTATCCTGCCGGCCGGTTCTTGGCTCATCTCCCTCTGTGAGTGAGCGCCATCCATGCATCTGAGGTCATCAGCATCATCAGCATCAACTGCGCTGACTATGATGACAGTGGCAACCTAGTGCTGCCAACCAACCGAGGTGATCCTCGCGAAGAATTTCGTTTTTACTCGGTAGTAGGGCTTGTCCGATTCCTGTAGTGCATACCTCACCAAGCTTTTTGGTTCTTCGGACATGAAAAGATTTGCTGTATAGACAGCTTCGTGGTGAACAGTGTCGCATCTACGCTTGCACATTCGTGCAACCAAGTTTACATGAATTTTCGTTGCAAAGAAATCCGGGGCGTTCTTTTGGCCATTTCGTTCGACCAAACCAGTGGCAGCGATGCATGAAGGTGCAGTTTGGTTGAAAATAAATGTGGCCTGAACATCTCGAAAAAGAGAAAAAAAAATCTCTTTTGCATGTCCACCTAGCCATTTAGAAAAAAAAAATGCCAGATCAGCCGCAGCTTTGGCGTACTTTTGCATCTAACAATAGTCTAGAAATATTTGCGAACCTATCATTGTTGCACTCCACGCACGAAGGTATCGGAACGACGACATCAGTATGATGCGCCCCTTATCAAAGTGTCTGCGGATCGATTTTGACTCTTCTATGTCTTTTAACGTGAACCCAAATACACGTGGGTTCCGGCATTTTAGCTCCCTGAAAAGGGGCTGCCGTGTCGTAGATTTATATTAACGATTGCTGGAAGTTAACGTCCGAGGGCCACGGTATTATTATGAAAGACGTGGCGCAAAACTCTGGATGTTTAGAACATCTCCTTCAAAAATACGGCACCCGCGGCTGGGATTCCAGCCCACTACACTCGGGTCAGCAGTACAATACCACAACCACTGAACCACCGGGGCGGACACGCTATTGATTCCAACCTGCCTGTTCAATCATAGCATCATTACACGCATTCATTTTCAGGTCGTCTAACAAGGTTAGCTGAATATAAAATAATCGACGGCTAATCTATACTTCAAAACTTTCCTTGAAGATCTTCAAAGCAGCTCAAAAGCAAAAGTGACTATACGACTATTCAAGGAATGAGGACCGAGCACAGCGTTGACTCGAAACAAAACTGTATTTGATAATGCATGCAGGCTAGATATTGGACAGTCTGTCTGCACACACATGACCTCCTTTCAGAAAAGAGCTAGGAAAGCTGCTATCTTGAATACCATAAAAGAACGCACAAACATGAAAAAAAACTTCAGGCACTTCATGTGTACAGCCGAAAAGTAAATGTTAAAGGGTTAAAAATAGGTACTTGCTATTGTATACGACAATGAAATGAGAAATAATGCACTATCGGCCCTTCTTCATATTGTTAAGGGCCTCACTAATATCTTTAGTGATCTGACTTTCATCTGTACTTTATGAAACCGAGGTACCACCAGTTAACCAGACCAGCATGCTATAGATATCATTAAGGCTTGCAAAGTTATAAAGAGGGGCGAGCAGGGCATTTGCTCACCTTCCATTGTCTTGCATGATAGCGACTACCAATTCCTGGCATGCTCAGCATTAAGTAATTTTTTTTATTCCGTTGAACCCGAGGAAGCACGAAACACTTTGTTAATTTATTATTTTCGGTATTATAGAGGGCGGCTTTCAGCACTCTTTCATGAACAGTGGTCACATCGGTGCAAGATAGGTTGTCAGTATTCGAGTCTGCGAGTAATATCAAATAAAATTTAGTTGCGAGTCAGCGCTGGGGCTGATCCTTCATCATCCGCTGATCCGTTCCCTCCGCTTGAGCTGTTTTCAAGATATTCAAAAGTAAGCTAAATATTGCAGGCATATTTCGGTTGCTAAAGCATCATTACAAATGAAAACACTAGTCGAGTAACTTCGTTATGATTACACGGATGCAGTAGTATTTCAAAACAAGAGGAAAATTTGCAGTTCAGTTGCGGATTAAAAGAAAACGGCGATGGTATTGCCTCTGTACTAGCTCGCCTAGATGTATGAAGAAAATTGTGTAGCACACCACTGCATTTTGGCAGGTTGACTCGCTGGATCGAATTGACAATATTTCCGTACCGAAAAAACCTATAGCAAATTGTGTAATAATAAAAACTATGAAAGAAAACAAATCACGAAAGAAGATCACGCACTGAATGAAACGATCTTGTTTTGTTTTTGTTTTTTCACTGCAAGGCTTTTTCTTCGCGAAACAAACCTGTCAGGGTAACACTATCGACTCTGCCTTCGTACCGTGAATAGCCTTGCAGCTATATATAGGCCTACGGGCAGCAGCAAAGGAGTCTCTCTTTTGAATGGGCTGCAAAAGAAGCCACGAGGGTCACGAGTACAGCACAATGACAGCAACCATCTACGAGACAAAAGTACTAATCGCGTTGTCGGTTGTATAAGGCCCCAAAAAAGATGGTGGCAAAGGTTTATCCCCGCATGTTGACGCTAATTATTCGGCAGTGGCGCTACCAATAATTAGTCGAAGCTCTTCACGCCTTCTGTACTGCCCCCGCGGCGGCTTGGCGAATATCCACGGGCTTACGCTGTGCGCCGCTAATTTGCTCGTTGGATTTCACTGAAGCTTTTATGTTGGTCATTGATCTTAGCGAGTAAACCATATGCTAACGTGCCTGGTTTTTGTCGACCATCATTGCCCAAACGTTCATCAAGAACGAAAAAGTTTAGACACAGTGAGAGATAGCGCGAAATGTGCCAAAGAGTTCTGGCTGACGCACCAATATAATAGACACAGAGTACGAAGAATCTTTCGATTGAAAAAGTAGTATTGCTGGTACTTCTTACTTATTTTTGTAATTAGGATTATGGTTATTGTAACCAATCAAACAAGCAGTGAAATCATCGAATAAACGGCGAAAACACACAGCCATTGCGTAAGTGGGAGTGCTGGTGCGAACATAATCTTTCATGTAACGTGCATTATTGATGAATGTAAACTGTTTCAGCTATGCCGATTAGCTGTGGAATGCATTTCTTCCTGAGTTATATATACGGTGATTGCATCAACCTGATTTCCATGTGTAAGTAAAACTGCCCCAGTCTGAAATTTAGCTTGACAGGCAAGATATTCTATCTAATATCCGATATCCACGATATGGCACCCTGTGATATTCTTTTACCCCACAATCTCTTGTTCAGATATCTATGACAATCTGAATATGCGAGTGTCACGTACGAGTGGTCAATGAGTTATTTCTAGGTCAGATACGGTTATCACGAAATGGATGTTTTAATTAGACTAGCTAGAATCTGATAGCTTGATTAGGGTCATTTATATTGTCTAGCTCCATGTAGTTGTTAAAACACACCCAGCAGGAAAGTATTGTTTATAACTATATCGCTTATTAGTGAAGTGCTAGAAGCTAAATGCTGATTTTCCAGCGAATCACATCTCTGTACCTCTTCCAAAAGGCTTGAATGCGTGTCTTCATTACACGCAAGTTTTACTGGGAGCTTGCTTCAACCTGACATGTCTCGTACTATTTAGAAAAAATAAAGCCCAGTTTAGTATTTGCAACGCAGTTCTGCAAATTAGCCCCAATTGCCATTATTTCAAGAGGTATCATGAGAAAGATGGACGGCCTCTGTTATGAAAGCACTTACTTTCGCTTCCAAAAAACAGCATGATTCTTACCGATCAGTGCCTATGAAACTATTTTCACTTCTATTTACCTTCCGGTGGCTTCGGTGAATAAGCATGTGCATATCTGGGTACGGCCACAATAGCCGTACCGCATTTACTACAAACGCAGCAAGAAAGAAACAACTCTCATGAAAGGCATGCGATTGAAAGGAGCAGCGTGCAGCCTTGGAGGCGCGGTGGTAACGTATAAAGCAGGTTGTTAGAAAGTGACACGACAATGCTTCGTGCGCATGCAAGGCGTGCATGCAAGCCAGAGTAAAAAGCGACATGTGCTCGAACGAAGAAGCGAGTGAAAGTGAGTGTGGTCCATGCCTTTGCCATCCTGCCAGTCGCCAAGCTCGCCAGGCTTGACGAGCGTCATCCTTGCTGTGTGTGCCAGAGGTGATGGGGAAGAGGGGGAAAGCGACAGAAAGGGAGGAGAGAGAAAGAGAGAACAGCGACACCAAGTGGTTATTAGAGGCTCTGCGGTTCGGGATAAGCACAAGCATCAACTTGGGTTGTGGGAGGCGAGATAGCATACGGTTGGTTTTTTTAATCAACCTCCGAGGCGTCCAGCCCGGAAAACGACCAAGCGCTAAATGCTAACTCTGCCTTTATCTTTCCATGTCTCAGGAAGTTTCAAGTATTTAAACTCACAGGTTGCACGAGTGTATAACAATAACGAGACACGATGTAGTTGAGCATTCTAAACGATAAATCTAAGTAAGACGTATTGCGGTCTAGTTGGTTCGTATTTGGTTTGATAACTTAATACTGCTCGAAAGAAAAACGAGGAAAAGCGGTAGGAACGAAGCAGACATTGCGGGTGCAAACAACCATGTGTATACTCTTGTCAAGAGATGCACAAGCTTTGCCACGCAGGAGTCCAAGCACGTGACCACGTAATCACAGAATAACAAATGCAGATAAACATATGGACAGATATGCCCACACATATTAACATACATTGAAGATGTTTACCTTATGCGCATTCGGTTATAACTTTTGACGCACGGTTAGACAGCCCAAGGTTTCGTTGACGTTCGCAGTCGATAGAAATACAAGGACAGATTGCGGAGAACTGCGGAATCATCGTCATTGAAAGCTTACGGTTCATTAGCACATAGCATAAAAAGTACTCGTGCATGGCTCGTTGTGCCACGATGTCTACGAGGTGTCGTGAACCAGACGACACGCATGTCATCACATCAATGACAAAGAGCAAGCTGTCATTAAAAATTCACTTTATAGATTGTGGGATATTTAAATACGGATGACGTAACACTAATGGCGTTCAATTACATATTCCGTGTTAACTCGTGTAAAACCAGGTTTGCGAACTTCAGTCGAGAAATGACTCGTCTAGTGCTGCTGAATTGCTCACTAGCGCCAATGTTTTCTTAGTGTTGGCTATTGCTTGATAGTTCTGGTGGCCAGCAAAGATTGTCTCGTGCCAACAGTGTCTACTAATTTTGTTTAGTAGTGGCTCATTAGAGTGGCACCGAGTTATACCACCGGATAAAATCGGCGAACCTTCAACAAGCGGTGGCTACTACCACTGACTAACCTTGATTAGGTGGCGGCTATAAACTCCGCTTGGAACCTATAGGGGGCGCCTTGAAAGGCGCACGCAGCGCCACTTCTTGAGCACCGGGCGCGCAACGTTGAGAATCTTAGCAGACATCAGCTCCTCATTGCTTTAAAAGGCAAGCAGCAACAAGCGCGCGTGGTCTGCTTGTTAGTGCGTGCTTCAAGCAGAATTTAAAAATATCGTAGGGGGGCATTCTGACACGATGCCACCATGAGTAAATGGAAAAGCCGGCACAAGAGCAGGCACGCTTTCCGCGCTAGTGAGCGCCTTGGTGCCCGTCAGCACTGACGGCTAAATGCGTTCGTCAGATGCGCGTACTCACTTCATAACTGTTGCGCTAAGCTGTCATTATTTCACACTAAGAATTGTATTACTCCATGCCCACTACCCGGGTACTTGCAAAATACTAAGGGCATTTAGAAATACCGATGGCTCTACGGCCACTCGCCGCGGAAATCATGGTGCAGTAGCCGGGCGGCGTGCTCATTTGTTGCGCTTTCGTGCCACGGCGATTTTCAGCCCTCGAGTGTCGCGCAATTCCTTGCTTGAAATCATGGCGCCATCATCGATCACTCATCATGATCATAGTATTTGCCTCGCCGGTCGCGCAGCTCATGCTAAGAGCTTGATGAGCGGCCGAGGAAGCGAACGCGCTATACGATTCCGGCCATAGAGGACGCCACAGTCCCGTTTCATCTTCCGCTTCACCTTGTAAAGTGATGACGACGACGGCACAGTCACTTCGGCCCCACTGCCACACCTCTCTCATTAACTACAACTTGTTGAGTTGTTTATGTTGTTTTCCGAATCAAACACCAGCATGCACATCCATTGATACAGTAATCGCAAAGCTTCGTTTTTTTTTTTTTGCGCGTAGTTCTGCTATACTCGACGCTTTGTATAATTTCTTTTCCAACATGAAGATTGTTTAACAACTAAAGAAAAATTCTTATGGATGAACCACTTCGAATGATAGGATTCAGTTCAACGCTTCCGGTGGTTCTTTCCTTTGGCGCTACAGCACTGGGGTTTAGCCACAGGAGCAATTGCAAAGCCATATGCTATTTACTCCGCGAGACGAGACGAAATGAGTGCTAAGGTTATCTAAATCAAGCTTATTCTTCAACTACATTAGTCTTTATTTTTCTGAATTCAGCTAACTAGTTGTTAAAAAAATAATCCATTGCCTACCATTTCGAGATTACAAACAAATACATTTAAATAACAAGACACCGCCCATTTTGTGGCCGATCCTTCATGTTGGGTCACGTCAGTTTAATACGGGTCCTCCAATCAACCAACGTCGGCTTGATCCTATACCGAGTGCCCATAGCGCTGCTAGGCGGCCATAGTTGTGTTTACGGTAATATACTACGTAACGCAGTTCGCCGCTTAACTGATGGTCCTACTAACCCACAAAATCCCTAATTGACCTCGCATTTTATTTCTCAAAACGGCGAAGGGTACACGGCGAATGAATAATTATTAAGATCAAATAAAATATTGTATCATCATTGAGCTGAATTAATATACCTTGCATGCGTTTTTCTCACCAGCTCTATTGTAGAAAGAACATCACGCAACATCATTGCACCTGCAGAAGTGGTGTCTCAAACCATTTCAAGCGCGCAGCGGCAGAACGCGACACGGCCGAGGGAGCTGGAACTAAACACTTATTTACGTCGCACAGCCGCGATTCGCTTATTTCGCAGCCCAATAAAGCAGAGACGAGTCGAGAAACTACAAAACGTCATTCCCGCAGGGCACAACGTGTGCCTGTTGGTACAATCGACTTATGCGGCCGTTTATTATTCCGATAAACTTTGTGCTAGCAAGTGTTGGGAGAGTGTTCGGTTCTGCTGGGGATCTCAACGACGGTCTGCTCTGACGGACGCGCCGCGGCGCGCCTGTGTATAGTGTTGGGTGTTGACTAGTGCTAGCTCATTGATGTTGGTCAGAGAGATGGTTAATGCTGTCTAACCGTGGCTCACGGTCGGCAAGTGCATTCTAATACGGCTAGAGATAGCTGCTGCTTCCAAACTCAGCCTTGATAGTCGCTCCCCGATGCCGGCCATCGCGCGCGCTAGAGTTGACTAGAACTGGTCAATGTTGCATAACTGCAAGTAAGTGTTGGATAGTGATTATAATCATTGGTTCACTGGCGGCTAGTGTTAGGCATTGTAAGGTAGTGCATTGAAATGGTGCCAAGCACTGCATCGCGCCTGTTACGCACTAGTAATTGTTTCCTTATGTTATCCGCTTTCATAAGACTGTAATCAGTTTTACGTATTCATTACTATGTGCGAGAAAAAAATTAAGCGAGCTTTTTCCTGCAATTTGAATGAAGTTGAGCATCCTTCTGTGTTTCTCTCTGTCCCCCTCTCTTTTTTCTTCTGCTTTTTTTTCGTTTTTCTGTGTTTTTATGGTTATTTCTAGCCATTTATGTTTTTATTCCTTGAATTCTCTCTGTTTAACGTTTGGTTTCTTTTACAGTTTGAATACGGGGTTCGTTTTGCCGAATTCTCTAGCCATAGTATATAGTAATCTGCAGACTTAACATCATCACCAAGGCACTCGAAGAACAAGAGGAGCAATACTTCTCTTCGACGCCAGTGCACACGGTTGATGACGTGTGGATATGTGGTTTTCGATCCAGTTATAATCGAAGTGCTCTAAGAACAAAAATTTGCCTGAATATCGTCATCAAGGTACTCAAAACGCAAGAAAAAGAAGACGCGTTAGTATTCCCACATGCATACTGGCATTTCCTGCGACGTTGTGTGCCCGACGAAGAGGACGAAGCGCTGTCTCCACTTCATTTGATGAATAAAACAGTGTCGCCAATCCCCCATGTGGGCATGAGCCAAGATCTCCTAGGAGACAAGACTAGACAAGACAAACCGGTCACGCCGCAACTGCTGGTTATAACATATTTTACCTACAGCCTCGTCTACCCGGCGTCTCTTCTTTCACGCAACATATTTGGTAGAGGTGCTGGGTATACCACAACAAGCCTGCGAGCTGCTGCGTTCGATCCCGTGGACATGCTCATAATGGTGTGCTGTGGTCTGTCACCACCCGTTACAACAGACGGCATAGGGATGGCATGGTTCCTGAAGAGCAACCGACGCAAGCCGTCATAGATGGTCACGTTCGATGCCAGATGTACCATCTGTCCGAAGCCATAGCAGCTGAAGACTTGAGTTCGTGGCGCGGTTGGCCAGCAGGATCAGAAACTACACGGAGTTTGCAAGCTCTTTTTCAACGCATCGATGTCCGTGGGCGAGCTGAGACTGCTCCTGGCCACCATTGAGTGCGTTTACAATAAACTTGCTGCTGCTGCAGCTGCGGACGCACCTTCTAGAACAAGGCACCAGGCCATGCGACGTGCTTGGTATCGATCACAGTACTTTTCACACTAACAAAATGACGTAACGATATCTGACGTGACAATATCGCACGTGATTCTTTCACGTAACAATATTATCATTAAGGCGCTCGAAGCACAAGAAGAAAGCGTCACAACACGGTAGACACACCTGCTTAGCCCACGTCGTGCATACAAGCACGCCGTTTGCACAGTCACGTCAATCTGCGTCGTAATGTTTGGCTAAAGGCCAAACAATGCGGCATATCTTTCTTGACTCTATTGCATAATACTGGTCAAACTGCGTACGTAAAACACTGAGCACGTACTGCAACGAAAGAATACTCGGAAACGACAAAGGCGACGGCAGCTGCCAGAAGACGCTGAAGCGATGGAAGTCGTGAGCCAACGATGACGTCTCCGTAGATCTATAGGAGGTGTGAACGCTTCAGGCATCAGCGCGAGATTATCTCTCTGAAGTTTGGACAACCACATCATTTCTGTGACTATCTGTAGTTTACTGTGGCGCTCTGCCCTGAAATTCTACGTAGAAACAACCAAGTGTCACCTAGATCTAAATCCTGGCAACGTCCTAGAAGCAACCTTGAAACTATCACCCAGCTATAGGCCTAGAAACAGCCTCGAAGCAAACAGATAAGTCTTCAAAGTCGTTCATTTTCACTGTCTCAAGCCTAGCTCCATAGTGCAAGCTTTGGCTTATAGACCTTTTCACTGTTAACGAACAGATTGATATGTGGGAGTTAACGTGCCAAAACCGCCATATGATTATGAGAGAGGCCTAGAAAACATAGACCCTAGATGACTTCCGATTCGGTCTACCAATGTGCCTGAATAGCATAGGTGGGCAAGAAAATCGTTAGAAAATGACCCACTAATTTTCTACACTTTTCTTCCATTATTTGGCAAAAGATATTCAAATAAATATTCTTTTTAGCTACATAAAAACTATAAGAGATTGCCTTGGACATTATATACGTTCTTTTCATCTGAAAAACCAATAAGAAACTTTCCTTACCCTTGAAAAAACGTGAAAACGTCCTTTCAGTTTCGACATTGCGAGCTGGTAAATGAGGTGACTGGAAGTTTTTTGGGGGCACAACGCTTGCAATATTGAAACCATGAATTTCTTTTTTCTCAACAGCGGAATGTCGTTTTCATCACCTCACCATTCCACTCGTGTATTGCAAGGTGTGCACCAACACATTTTCTGCCTGATTATTTTTTTAAATTTAACTGCATCACACGTAACACGACGCAGATTCATGCGTGCTGCAATAAACGTAGCAGCAAATATAGCCTCCAGCTGAACAGTTGCTCTTAGTTGAGTATCAAAAGTGCAGAACTATTAACGCTTACGGAAGCGCCATAAGCACAATTAGGAACCAACAATGAAATGAATGAGTGAGTGAATGAGTGTACTTTTATAGATGTCCAAATAAAACAAATAAAACAAAGGCCTTCTTAAGAAAATGTGCAGCCGGTGTCTCTCGAAATCAGCTTAAAACACGTTGGAAGAAAATGTCGCAAGTGTCACCCGGACGAGAGCAGCTACTCGCTTTCATCTCTCTCGATAAGCTAACGCAAACTCTCCCTTTTTTTCTTTTGAGTTGACTTGTCTTCACTCTCTTTTTATTAGCCACGCATCGGAGCAAAGCCCAAACAGCGCTATGCAACGCTTTTCCGCACGTGGCATCCCACTTAAAAACTTTGAAAGCAAAACAAAAAAAAATTACTCGCTATCAGCAAGTGCGGTAGACCCTGCCGTGCTCACGCGTTGAATTTTGAATACATGAGAGACACAAATTTTTTTCCCATATTATACACGCACAATTAGGGATGGATTATTAAGGAGAAGTCCTTTCTCGTAGAGCATTTCAAACATTTAAAACGCAAGGAGGAAAAATGAGAGTTTAATATTAGCGTACCTAACGGAACGATAGAAGACACCGTCAGGATGCCGACAAAGATTTATTAGGGCTTCTAACAGATTAGCTTCAAATTCACCTCCAATTAAAACCATATCCATCATGAATCTCCTGAGGCACAGAGCACTAACTTTTGTGCTGGATGCTTCGATTTAACGCACATAATTCGCGTGACAAACACACCTGCATGCCTGAGACTATTCAACGAACCTCAGCTAAAAAAAAATTGAGGTGACTATAATAGTTGGCTACAGGATAATTGTCACCCGGGATGCATTCACACGTTAACTTAGTATTTCGTCGCACCGGTTCAGCCGATCACGGAGCCCGGGTAGTGAGGAACACGTGGTTCAAATATGCTCCGCCAGGCGCCGCAACAACCTCAACTGAGATGGTGTCCGTGAATATACTACCTTTAGGCAGCAAAGTTGCACGTCTGTTTTCCGAGCACCGAAGAGAAGCTGACGCTTGGAACAATATTTTTTGTATTTCTTGACGCCACCGCTGCAGCTAACTCTGCTGTCAAGTCAATCACAAACCTTCGACGCGTAAAACATGTCTATCGGCGACATCGTGTAACATGTCGTCTGCAAAAACAGACCACGGCTTCACCAAATAGCAGTGGTTGCTAGCCACACCTAGGTACAAGACTGCCTCCTAAGGGTAGCGTATACTGAAATTCTATGCTGAGTCAGTCTAGTTAAAAAGTCAAGGTGGTTTAATGCATGTCTGACATTGCGGCTTCTTTTGTCTTGTGAGAAGCCTGGTCTCCAAATGTATAGGTAATAGACTTGCCAAGTTCGCAACAGGCTTTTACATTGAAGTGCTACTGAGTGTAAGAAACTGTTGAACTTCCAATTAAGTCTGTGCGAGTATGTACGCTCGCTTACAGCTGCTGAGTGAACTGAGTGCAAGTTAAAGAACTGATTTCTCGAGTGCACAAAAAAGTAATAAAACAAACGAGAAGCCACACAAAAGAAATTAAATCTAGAAGCTTCGACGAAAGAGTTGACAAAAAAAGTATATTGATGCAATATATCTAGTTGGTCGAATATTCTTTTTTGTGTGAGCAATCACCTTATTTCTTTAGTGCTCAAGTTCCACAGCCTTCTAAACGAGAGATCATCAGCTATAGTTCGATTTCGACATACAAAACGGTCTGAATAAACACACACACACACACACAACACGACACAGGAGTACACTAGTTAAGGCGTGGAGTTTGACTACACTTACAAGAACCCAGTGAACTTCAGTTTTTTTTTTTCTTTCATCTCGCTAGCCTGTTAACCTGCTTGGAACAAAGCTACACTCAGTATCGATCCATCTTCGTAAGTACACAGTGTCCCACAACCAGCGAAAACATTACCCGGCGATGAAGGGGCGCGCCGCCACGCGAACAGGCGCCGTGGCAAGTACTCTTTGTCACGTCAGCGTGCAACGCCGTAGTGCGTGGAGGAACTATGAGCCGCAGTCTTAAAAGGCCGCCGTCGCACGCACTGTTCCGTCCATTCGTTGCTGTCACTGCTACGTCACACGCGAAGTGCACTCTCGACGCGACCATTTCCTTTGCACGCCAGAGAACTTAGCGGGTCAGCCTAAACCGTGGCGAAACGTAACCGCTTGTATTACTCACGTGCGGCCATGCAGTTACGAAACATGCAGGAACGAAACGATTCAAAGCAGGTTATGTAGGACGAAAACTGAAGCTTGTGCACGTGAGTTCCGCGACGAATATTCAAATACCTGCGATGATGACATATTTAATAACATAAAATCCGAGTTTTATGGGTCAGAACCACTACATGTTTATATGAGAGACGTCATTGTGGAGGGCTCCGGCGATTTCGACCTCCTGCGCTTCTTTTCCACGCACCCAGATTTCAACACACGGGCCTCCAGAATTTCGCTTTCATCGGAATTCCGCGGCCGTGAACAAGCCGAAAATGATTTTTTTTGATGCCCAACGAGTAACGACGGATTCACCCGCATAAGCAGAAGCGCGTCTCGATTATAAAGGCTGATCGCGACGGGAGTTTTCGCCGCGTAGTGAGCCCATGGTAACAGAGCGCGCACAGATACAGCGTGCCTTCTACGCTTTATCTCCAGATCGAAGCACAGCTGTAGCTACAGGCTACGAAAACCTCGCAGAAATGGGCATCCATGTTACCGGCGATTAAAAAATAAACAGAATAGCTGTCGTTAGATTTCGCCAGAATGTCTGCACGCAAGATAACGCGCTAAATTTTGATATAACTGGTACGGTGTGAGATTGCAGCCGGCTATCAGGGGCACGCCGAGAAATTTTGGAGGGGACGTATAGCGGGACTTCCACATCCTGTCCGATAACAATATATACGCCTAGCCAGATTAGGCGTTGGTGGGAAGTCACTTAAAAAAAATACATAAATAAATAAGTTAGAGAAATGCCCATTGCAGCATATTAAACAAAAGTCGGCGACCACACCGGAAAACATGAATCAGCAAAACGTGTCGGGAGGGCAATAGTTGTGTTAAAAATACTGCAGCTGGGTGTGCAGCTTCATATAACAGATTGCAGTCACCTTATAGTGACTAGTTTAGCAATTATTCGGTAACTAATAGCATCAATAAACTGAACTGTTAAAAACAACGGTCCACTTCAGGTGCTCTTTTTTTACATTTTTTACATATACACAAAAACGCACTTTACCTGTTATCCCATCATCCGCAGTTATTTCCACAATTTTTAGTCCTTTTTTCTATCTGTGGTATAGGATAGCGAACCAGAACAATTGATGACGTAAAGTGAAATAACGCAAAAGCGAATGCGGGCAAACACAAAAACTGCAAAGAACACACGCGCTGAAAAAAAAAAAGTGCATCACGTGCTAAGTGGGAAAATGGCTGAAGTTGACGTTATGTTGAATTTGCTTAGCGACTCTTGCTGTTTTGTGACTTAATATTTTTTGTCACCATTTGACTTTTACGCCGTTTGATTTCCTGTTATGCAGTTATGCATCTTTAACCATCTCACCCATATTGCCGCGAGGCGTATTGCGGATAGTGTTGCGCGTGCCGGCGGTATCGGCATGCGCAACACTATCCGCAGTGCTCCCGTGACGTCATTCTCGGCATGGACTTCTTGACTCAACATCACGCGGTTTTTGACCTGGCGTCCAGATCCATCAAACTTTCCTCGGATGAAGCCATAAATTCATACTCGGCCCTACATAATCGCGCAGCCCTCCGTGTGCTAGAGATTGACGTGAGCGTCCCACCCCGATCAACCACCCTAATCACCGTAACTACTGGTACTGCCGAAAATGCCCATGGCATCGTCGAAGGTAACATACAGCTTTTGCTTGGCCGTGATATCGCAATCGCAAGAGGCATTGCGGACTTCCGGAATGGACAGGGCCCAGTGCTGCTAACAAATTTCAGCCAAGAACACCGTCGCCTGGCCAAAGGCACGACCATTGCCTTTCTCGATGAAATCGCGGAAGTCAGTGACACCCTCGCCCTTTCGAATCCAGCGACCCTCACCCCACAGACCCACAACTCGCAGCTGTCATTCTATAGTAACCCTTCCTTGCCTCAATGCAAGCAGAAACTGCTCCAGAACCTCCTTCGACGTTATGACGACTGTTTCGCCACTTCTTCACAGGTCCGACACACTTCTCTGGCAAAGCATCGAATCATAACACAAGAAGAGATCCACCCTCTCCATCAAAACCCTTATCGTGCGTCGGCACGTGAACGTCAGGCCATCCGAGAGCAAGTTGAGGAAATGTTACACGACGATGTAATTCAGCCATAGAAAAGCCCATGGGCAGCACCAGTCGTCCTTGTCAAAAAGAAAGACGGAAGTCTTCGATTTTGCGTCCATTACCGACGGTTGAATAGTGTAACCAAGAAGGACGTGAACCCTTTACCAAGGATCGACGATACCCTAGATCGTCTTAGTGATGCAAGGTACTTCTCGTCCATTGATCTGAAGACAGGGTATTGGCAAAATCAGGTTGATGAAAGAGGCCGAGAAAAGACCGCCTTCATCACGCCGGATGGATTGTATGAGTTCAAAGTGATGCTATTTGGACTTTGTTCCGCTCCATCAACCTTCCAGCGTCTAATGGACACAGTACTCGCAGGTCTCAAGTGGCAAATATGTCTCGTATACCTGGACGATGTGGTCGTCTTCGCCTCCAACTTTAGCGACCAGCTGAAAAGGCTCCAGACGGTACTGGACGCAATTAAGTCATTAGGGCTGACACTGAAGCAAGAAAAATGCCATTTTGCCTATGAAGAACTACAGTTCCTTGGCCATGTTATAATCAAAGATGGCGTAAGACCAGATCCCGAGAAGACAGCGGCTATCGCACAGTTTCCTCAGCCGCAAGATAAGAGAGCAGTGCGCCGATTCTTAGGACTGTGCGCCTATTACCGGCGGTTCGTCAAGAACTTCTCACACATTGCTGACCCTTTGACGCAGCTCACCAAGTCGGACGCCCCTTTCAAATGGAAAGCTGCGCAACGTGAGGCATTCAAAGAACTTCAACAACGTTTACAGTCGCCGCCTGTGCTGGGTCACTTTGATGAAAATGCCGAAACTGAGATACATACAGACGCCAGCAGCATCGGCTTAGGTGCCGTTCTCGTTCAGAAGCACAAGGGCTGCGAGCGCGTCATCACGTATGCAAGCCGCTCACTGTCGAAAGCGGAAGTGAACTATTCCACGTCTGAGAAGGAGTGTCTTGCGATAGTATGGGCCACCTCGAAATTCCGCCCATAGCTGTATGGCAAACCCTTCAAGGTCGTAACGGACCATCATGCGTTGTGCTGGTTGGCCAGTTTGAAAGACCCTTCTGGCGACCTCGCTCGATGGAGCCTACGGCTTCAGGAGTTTGACGTGAAGGTAGTCTACACGTCTGGTCGTAAGCACTCCGACGCAGACTGCCTCTCAAGAGTCCCTGTCGGCGCACCACCAAGCCATGAAGACGACGATTCCTTTCTTGGGCCTATCAGCAGCAGCACCTTTGCATTACAGCAGCGCTCAGACCCGATCCTACAACAGTTGATCAACTACATCGAAGGAAAGGCCTCCATACCGCCTGCACTGTTCAAGCGTGGGATATCCTCCTTCTGTGTGCAAAACGGGGTGGTAGTTAAAAAGAACTTCGCACTGAATAAGGCAGCTTACCTTCTTGTCGTCCCAAGCAGCCTAAGAGAAGAAAATTTACACGCGTTACATGACGAACCCACTGCAGGCCACCTCGGTTTTACACGCACACTCCACAGAATTCAAGAACGATACTACTGGCCCCGCCTCTTCTCAGATGTTGCGCGGTACGTCAAGAGTTGCCGTGAATGTCAGCGCCGGAAGAGACCTCCAACAAACCAGCTGGATTTCTCAAGCCAATTGAACCCCCGTCGAGACCATTCCAACAGATTGGTATGGACCTGCTTGGACCTTTCCCCATGTCAACATCCGGTAACAAGTGGATCATAGTGGCCACTGATTACCTTACCCGATACGCTGAAGCTAAGGCCCTTCCGAACGACACAGCCGTAGAAGTTGCCAAATTTTTTGTCGAATCAATTCTCCTCCATCATGGCGCACCTGAGGTACTAATAACAGACAGAAGAACGGCGTTTACGGCTGATCTTACTCAGGCAATCTTACATTACAGTAATACAGATCACCGAAGAACAACTGCGTACCATCCGCAGACAAACGGTCTCACGGAACGCTTGAACAAGACCATTGCCGATATGCTCGCTATGTACGTGGACACAGAACACAAGACCTGGGACTTAATTCTGCCTTACGTGGTCTTCGCCTACAACACCGCGGTGCAGGAGACCACTAAAATGACACCATTTAATCTCGTCCATTGGAGGGATGCCGTTACTACCCTGGACGCCATGCTGCCTAATGTCACCGATGAAAACAACCTAGACGTGGCCGCCTGCCTTCAGCGCGCAGATGAAGCCCGGCAGCTTGCTCGTCTGCGCATAAAAGACCAACAGCGAAACGACGCAAGACGCTACAACCTGCGGAGACGCGATTTAACATACAGGCCAGGTGACAGAGTCTGGGTTTGGACGCCCGTTCGCCACCGAGGATTAAGCGAAAAACTCATGCGCTATTATTTCGGCCCATACAAAGTCATCCGTCAAGTGGGTGAAGTGGGCTATGAAGTGGTTCCTGATGGGGCTAGCTCATCCCAACGACGCCGCGCACGACAAGAAGTGGTACACGTCGCCCGTTTAAAGCCCTATCATGCGCGCTAAAGGAGGCTCCCTGTTTGCATCTCTTGTTTTGTTTATGTGTGCGTGATTCTTGCTTATTTGACATTTACCTTCGCACAGGCTGTCCTTTTGTTTTGGTTTTATTTTAAACAAAGCATCGGGTCGATGCTTACGTTGAGGAGGGGAGCAATGCCGCGAGGCGTATTGCGGATAGTGTTGCGCATGCCGATACCGCCGGCACGCGGCCTTATAGTGGTCCAGGATGCACCGCGATTCATCTGCGAAGATCATGGCCCGCACGTCGACCATAAGTTGATAACGAGATAGCGCCAGACGCTACGGCGACTGTATCTCGGATGGTGAACGCGCCTTGCGATCCAGTGGGACATTCTGTTCCCCGACGGCCATCGAACACGCTGTTCGCCACCCGCTAAGCCGATGTGTCTGTTTTCCTTTAGTGGGCGCAAGTCCGCCAAATAAACGGATCTCCTTCTATTTCTACTAGCCTCCCGGTCTCCTGTCTTCGGGCTACCTCACTCTTACGTGACAATATCTTTAATCTTGTGATAAGAGAGTTTTCTTCGGGTTGACCACCCTGCCCCATTGACTGCTTCCTTTGGTGCCTTTGAAACGAGTAAAAAAAAGGAAGACACATGATAAAACCGTTGATCTACAAATGTCACACTTTGCCGCGAAGTTGCGCTTTGGTGATGAAAAGCACGCAATATATGGAGCTGTGGCGAAGTACATCTTTTTTTTTTTACTCGACCAGCATACCGGACAGCTTCACCAACAAGTTATACACTCGTCACAGTGGCGTTGCCGTGCAGCCTGACCAAGTGGGCGACAGAGAGTGTGTAATGATAGGATTGATATGTGGGGTGTAACGTCCCAAAACCAGCATATGATTATGAGGACTCCAGAAATTTCGACCACCTGGGGTTCTTTACCATGCACCGAAATCTGAGCACACGGGCCTACAGAATTTTCGCCTCTATCGAAAGTGCAGCCGCGCAAGCCGGGGTTCGATCCCGCGACCTGCAGGTCAGCAGCCGCGTACTTTAGCCACTATAGACCAACGCGGTGGGGGCCACATAGAGTGAGTGAGTAAGCAAATAAAACTTGATTTCGGGTTATTTTAGGGAGTACAGGTGCCCCGAAGCAAAACGCAGCACGCGAGCTGTAACGAAACGGGGCGAAACTAAATTCCCTGAAGATCTTTTTGGAAAGTGCATGTCGTTCTTTTAACCTAACCACCCCGCTCCGCAACCTCCTCTCCTGCTTCTCGCCTCCTGGGCTAAAAGAAGGCTGCGAACATCGCAAGTGTTATCAGCGTGACATGGCATTCTTGATAGGAAAGTGGCGCGAGCCGAGTTGTAGCACATGCGCCTGCACGGTGGCCGTTTGGGAAAGGATATAGATAAGGTTTGGACACTTGGGAGAGGAGGGTTGGACACTGTAGAGAGCATATGAAGGAAAGTGTCACTACTTTCTCTATGTTAAGGAACTCCAATGGGAACGCGTTGAAATCGTCCTCTGGCGAGCTATGACGGTAGCAGCACGGCTTCGCGCAATCCGGCAATTAGGCGAACATCTAAATATTGGGATGCGCCCGCTGCATTTGCTGACGAACTCTCGCCAAATGCAGCGGATCTTCCGAAAGAGTGCGCTGGCATGCGGTTTCGCCCCAATCGGCCACAACTCGCGTGCTCCGTTGCACTTTGAGATCATCTGTTCATAACAAGCTCAGAAAGAAAGTTCAGCTAGACAGCAGGGATACATAATGAAACATGCTATATTTAATTGTGGAATACAAACACGGACACAAGAGCACACAATCCAGAAAACAAGGACGCACAAACAAGATCACCAGAAGTCATCGCACGCACCAAAGTTGTAACAAGATCTGACGAAATGATTGTTTCGCATAAATATGCATCTAAGCCCGATTCTGCCCAACGTTCTATAGGTAGACAGCAAATACGCGGCGAGCCTACGACATGTCTTCCACTAGCCGTGCCACATCTGTGGTGTCCAGTTGCTTCCTTTCTTCCTCATCTTACGACTTCCAATCTTCATCAGCATTCTGTTGATTGATTTTCTCGTATGCGATCGTTAATCATTTTCCCCCACTGCACGTAAGATGCACTAATTCAAGACTACTTTCGACGTTAGCGTTCACCCAGTCACGATTGTACGCAACCTTAACAACTACCTATTTTATTCAGACGCATGTGGCATCGTGGTGTGTACATGAACCGTGATGTACAGGTGACAAAGTATTTTTGGCAAATGCGTATTCAGAAATGACTACGCTCCCATAACAAACAGCTTTAAAATATAAAAAGAGGGCAGGCGATTCGGCTAGCTTAGCTCTAATAGACGAGTATGCAGCGTTTTTCAGCTTTCTTTTAAAAAATAATGCTGAGGGCCATATAATCTTGAAACAAGTACTAATAGACGGACAATGAATTCCGCTCATTTTCAAACTTTATTTGAGCATATCCTACCGCAAAGTTGATGGATATGTGGGCTCCAACGTCCCAAAACCACCATATGATTATGAGAGACGCTACCACAAAGTTTCGGCGTAATTGTCAATCGCAAGATTCGCGCCGAAATGTTACCAAGAACTACCAAGGATGACAACACCTTACAATGCATGGGACTTAAAAGAGGGATAAGTGGTATACAAATAAACAGCAGTATTCGCAACCCATATCTAATTATAGAGAGAGACGATTGGTAATTAAACTAATTATTTTTTACGAATTTCTCGTATTCTCTCTAAATATTATGTTTCTCTCTCTCTCTCTTTTTAGCACAATCCCTAGAAACACAAGCAAAATGCGAAAGCGACTACTAGGACGCGCACAGACGCTGAGTACTTCAAGGCGACTACTGCAAGACGACTGCAAGGCGAGATCCATATCTGTTTTTTTTTTCAGCGAATGTGATAAAAACGAGCAGAGCCCTGCCTAGGTCGTCTCATGGCTATGGTATACTCGGCTGCTGACCCTCAGTTCGCGGGATGGAATCGGCAGCGGCGGCTGCATAACTCCATGTGGTCGAAATTTCCGGAACCCTTCACTACGGCGTTTCTCATAATTATATGGTAGTTCTGGGACGTAACACCCCACATATCAATCAATCAACGGTGATTATTTGAAAACACAAAAATGCCCGAATGGATCCTTGAATATATATACCGCGTAGTTCGTCGAAGATAGGTTAGTAGCTTACAAACATTTTTGAAGACGGTATGCTCACCGCTGACGCAGCGGCAGAGCGCCTTTAATTAGCGACCAAGCTTCCCGAAACGACCGCCACACGGCAGGTCCATCACTCGTGCAGCTGATCACACTGCCGTATTATTTTGTCGGTCTGCTGAGGCCGCACCTTGGAGGGGTAAATATTGACACGTAATCGATGACGCAAACTCCGCGTGTACGCTCTCCCACGGTGTAGTTCGGTGCAGCAGGTGAAAAAGTGAAGCAGCAGCTTGTTGTCCATTCAAGTTCATGCAAAGCTCATGCGTACTAGATGTGAGCGGCTTCACACATGTACATGCGATTAAACATGTTATACGTTTTGTTCATTCCAATTATGCACGCCGACATTAATTTCGGCACATTAGTAAGATTAACTGCTAGCCCAAAGCTTCACCACGAGAAACTGTGGAATGTAATTACTATCACACAAATTAAAACCTTGTTGATACAATCATGGGGCGTACGCATTTCGGGATGATCCGATTTTTTTTTTCGTGGTGCCGTTCATGATGCCTTAGCCTGCAATGTATTGAGGCGTCTGTAATGTATTGAACCAATTTTTACCGCACGACGTTTTATACGAACTTACTACGCTATAGAGATGCTGGTCGCGTTGTGGAAGAACACGCGGCAATCACGCGCGGGCGCGTCAATACGAGCTACGCGTCCCTCAGCGGCGCGTCATTGGCTCTGAGATTGTGCGTGAGAATCTTGGAGGCTTTAATTCACTCTTCAGTTTGAACAACAGATGGCTTTCGCATCGCGCCCCTCTACAAGTTCTTTTTTCTTCGAACACTTCGGCGACTGCTTCAGTGCTCGAAGCAGCAGCGTCGTTGTACTGTGTTGACACGTACTTGCCCCGTCGATTCAAGCGATATCCTCGCAATCCGACGTCCTGTTTGCACGGAAGACTCTTGAACTTTAAGCAAACCTTCCGACTTGACGGGCGCGGCCGTAAGTCTCCCCAAAAGCACCCTCGACACTATTGCGATAAGAAGAATAGGAGGAGCCTTGAGCTTCTCCTTCAAAAGAAGACCGCAATAACGTGATCGGGCATCGTGCACATCGGCTTCTGAATCGCGACTAGTCCCACATAGGTTTTCGGTGCATGCCTCAACCGTACCGCAAGAAAACGAATAACTGACGTCCCAACGCCACATGATTATAAGGGACGGCGTAGTGGAGGGCTCTGGAAATTTCAACCACCTGGGGTTCTTTTACAAGCACCTAAATCTAAGCACATGGGCAGCATATTCACCTCCATCGAAAATGCGGCCGCCGCGGCCGACATTAGATCGCGGAACCCTCAGGTCAGCATCCGAGTGCCTTAGCCACTATACCATCGTGGCGGGTGAGAGCGTAACATAGGCCATTACAACGTATCACTGAATGCCTATAGCAAGCATATTGCTAAGTGTCCACTACGCCATAATTATTCCCTTTGCGAATCAGTGAAGGCCGCCCACGCGTTCGTATATGGCAACACGTGAACCTAGGTTGCTGTTAACAATGCTGATGGTTATGCTGCTGATGATGATTAACTCTGAGCGCTGTATAAAGAATGGGCCTTTAGAACACCCACCCATTCATCAATTAACATCTTCTAACGCCTAGCACGATTCTGTGCTTCTGCCACACAATATGTGTTTGTGTGTCGGTGTGCGCGCGCGCGCGCGCGCGTGTGTGTGTGTGTGTGTGTGTGTGTGTGTGTGTGTGTGTGTGTGTGTGTGTGTGTGTGTGTGTGTGTGTGTGTGTGTGTGTGTGTGTGTGTGTCTAAGGCCGTTTCAACCATTACCACGACTCTGTGGCAGAACAACCGATTCACACACAGACGGCCTAGGTTCGTTACTCACACGGACATATTAAAATATTTTATTTACGTCTTTCTCAATTTTTCGGTCACCGACAAGAAGCTTTGTCGCCCACTACCAACAACGCCGACGCCGGAATTTCTGCCAAACAAGCCCTTCAACGCTATCGCGTTGAAGTTGTGTGGTGTGTACAGGCGTAGTAAGCTTAGGATGAGGCTACCCGCGGCCACGGGTCACAACACATCTGGTAGTTAACTATACACACCCGTGCGCGCACCTTATGTTTACGAGTACTAGTATTGACTTTCACGCCTAAGAACTTCACTGGTAATCATTCAAAGCTGTTAGTAACGTCACTGCGGCCCTGAGAAACAATAATTCACAATGTACGCCCCTTTTATTCTGCCGCATACCTTTTTTTCTAACTTTCCTCATGATACTGATTTCTGATGATAAAGAATAATTTTGATGACCCCACAAGATTCGCATCACCAATGTTTCACTGCAGTTTAGGACTAATATCAATAGCACCAAAATGAAGCTTAGACTTGAGCACAAAAACATGCTTGAGTGTTAAGATATGGCCTCCTGAAGGCCTTTGACAGTACAGATTTCTAACCGTACTTGTAGACTCTGAGCCATTGTTTGGTTTTCGAACCTTCCACAACGAATCACGTGCTCGACCATTCTTCAGCCGTCATTGCGGAGCCGCCACTTTCTGACCACTCGTGTGAACGTAATGCAAATACCTTTGAAAGACGAGCAAGCGCTAATCACGCACATGACTTCGACCCCACATGTTATCAATAAACATTTTTGGGTAACGCGGGCATCGTTCGACAACCGTAAAATTGAGAAACCGAAGAGCGATATGTAATGTGTTCAATAATGTGCCAGGCAGGCACTACACAAAATCGATGAAAATTAAACCGGTATGCTTTGTTCATTTCAGGCATAAGCTCGAGCGAAGAGTGTGGACACATGGGGAAAAGCGCACTTTCCTGCACGTCATTATTTCTCAAGAATGGTGTTTACTTTATGTGATATTTTAGAAGGAGCTCTTCAGAAGTACCGGCTACATCACCACACACAGAGGATCCCATACATAGACCGTGAGGGTTACAGATGTGCAGATGCGCATATAACTGGTCCCCCTCCCCGGTGAAATTCAATAATTAGGACAGCTAAACTCTTATTCACTCTCCTCTCAGCCGCATACCTAAAAAAAACGGGGTATGCAATTATGAGAAACCCACAGTTGGTGCACGAGTGCTTCAGAAAAACGAGTAGACCTATACTAGTCTTTGGAAAAGAAACAAAAGCGAGTACGTATTGTATATTTCCGGTTCTAAAAGCAATGAACTTAAATTTTATCTTTAGGACCCCGACAGCGAAATAATTCATGAATTCTTTACCTTATTCAGGTGACACCTTATTTTTTTCTGAGCTGAGCAACATAGGATATTATTGTGTCTAAGCATATACGTGCAAACGACCAATGGAACGCTGGACTCTGCACAGCCGCGTTATTGTCGTGCCTGTGCATAACGTTAAACCTTCATTGGCAAACGTCTGCCGTTCTCGAAATAATTGGTTAAGCATATTAGACAACGAGAGCTGACAGCTAGTGGGTTTTTTTTCTTCTTTCTTTCGCAACCTACACTTGTCTATAATGCATACTAAGGCCGGATGCAGATTCATAGCCCGACATCAGTTGGCCTATGGCTCTTCCCTTTCGTGGCAACGTGCGCATTGGTCGGTATGTGCCTATTGACGCTTCTTTTCATTATTCGCGATTTCCTATGAAGTAGAGCAGTGTATTGTGGGATTTCGTAAGCGATGTAATTGACGAATTTGTTAGAGTCGTATTATGCCTGTATCTCCTTATGAAACACGTTCGCATGACACGACACAGATAAGATGTCAGCGTGGGTGTGTTTGTGTGCGTGACTGTTTGTGTATATACATGTGTGCGTGCGTGTGCGCGCGCGTGTGTGTTTGTGTGTGCGCACATGTGTGTGCGAGTGTGTGTGTCTTTGTGTATGTGTGCGTGCGTGCGTGTGTGTGTGTGTGCGTGTGTGTGCGCGTGTGTGTGCGTTCGTACGTGTGTGTTACTATAGTGCGCGCATGGGTGTGTGTTGACTGAAGGGGACGGGGCTTTTCTCCTTTTCTGTCAATATCACGGCGTTGAAACGTCTTGACTCTCGAAGATCCTAAAACAAAAGCGCTATTGACGTCGTTAAAGAAGAAAAACTCGTATATTTTCGATTTTCTTTCTTCTATATATCCTAGGTCCCCGTGGTGCAGTTATTTCACCCAGCTGCTTTCGCGGAATATTTCCCCTCCATAATCGAAGGTTAATGAGCGCTAATTACCGACATCATTTGGCGCCCATATAGCGATTACCAACAACGCCTGCCCTGGTCTGACAAACTGTCGTTTTTTCTCATTGTTTGATTTTTTCTCAAAGTAGAGAAAAAGAGAGAGAAATGGCGATATGCATCAAGGTGAGTTCGTATTTTTCCAAAATTAGTGGACGCATGCTGCCCCAAGCTTCACCCGTGGGCACAACAGGGTATTCGTTTTCTCGTTTTCCTTTAATTACCTATGCTGATGGTGTTTACCACCTCGCGGGCTGTACCGCAGTAAGTAAAGCCATAGCTACCATATGCGCCACATGAGGTATCCACATTCGTTTTTAGGAAACTATCTGGTTCCAAACGACCCCGCACACAGTTCGCGCTCAAGCAAAGTCTGCGAACGAGCTCATATTGACGTCCAGTCATGCCTATAACACAATATGCCTACAGGCCGCACCAATGGGTATTTTTTAAATTTTATTACTTACACGAAGGAAGAACAGTTGCTTGCTTTCTTTGGCTACAAATTCACTTTCAAGTGTGCATTGCAGAGAGAAACGATTTTTTAGTCGGCATTCACCAATCACATTTTAGGTTTGCTTTTTTAAACAGCTGTTTTGTGGTCTGCCACACAGTGCAAATTATTTGTGCTGCTATGTCTACCTTCCGCACAAGAAGGTCCCATTTGTTTTCTATTTCTCTATTTTTTTGTAGTTAAAATACAGAATCAAAACACAAAATATATATTTTGACACACAAACAGCACTAGTGAAGCAGCTTCAAAAAATCTGCCGCACATACTCTGAGAAAGTTACAAATGGAGTCGCTTCGTTGGGGTTTTTGGCGCTCATGAAGAAAATGTAGAGTAGTTTGTCTCTCTCCCCTCTCTCTCTAGAATATTTCGGAAATCAGTTAAGGAGATGAAATGAACTGCATTCAATCCTAATAAATGAAGAGAGGTGACATTCAATGGTCCTTCTTCAACTCCTCGACTTCATAATGTAATCAACGCGTATGAATAACAATACTTTAATATCTAGAAATCTAGAAACTTTATAACTATACATGATCATAAGCCGTCGTAATGATGAATTTTAAAACCAAGCGTCATACGCGTTTTCGCAGAAGACAGCGCTTGAATAATGTTTAGAACCTGTCTAAAATGTTTCAGCTAAATTTATCGTTTGGGATTAAAGCCTATAGCTCGCTTACGTACCATTGCTCGCTCGACGCAAATACTAGACGAGCCAGTAATTGTTAGTATGCGCCGTACATCTTCCACCTTCATTTGTGCGAATACATTTGTTTCACAAGACCAACGAATTTGCAATGCCTCATTTCCTTTACCACCCAGCCACTTCTCATATCTCGTATGCTGCTCACCATATGAAGGCCGGCGTATTATAGGGTACAGCAACATTTACCTTGAAGCCCTGTCCCCTAAAAGAAGACTGGCATTTCGCCTGCGTTGTGAGCATCACTGATCACGACGCATTCAAGCTTGCTGTGTGTTCTGTTTTATTATCCTTTTCTTTTGCCATATTTTACTTTGACATTCGTGGGAACGTGATGGTATAAATGAAACGAAACGAATTGAAACTACGCTCACATTTCCGAAGTAAGACAATTACTAGCTGCCATGAAACATAATCCGGCTGAACCTGGCGCCAGACAAACTCGATGATCACAATAGCGCAGTGTTTCCCTTTATATTGTTCACGACTGCGGATACATACATGCAGAGAGAAGCGCGCGTATTACCGAGTGGCCGCTCCTGTGTCTTGGACGGCGTGCGGACGACGGGCAGGCTGGCGCGGGCCTTGGTGGCCCTGCGCAGGCCCGTGGCCGAGGTCTCCACCTCGGACATGATGCCCGGGTCCTCGTCGTACACGCTGGCCGGCGGCTGGTACATCGGGGGGCCCACCATGCGCCCGCCGCCGCCCACGGGCGCGCCCAGGTGGCTCTGGAAGCACGCAGAGACGACAGCGTCAGTGAACTTCTCTGGTTTAGGGAGTTCTTCCTCGCCCGCAACAGAGCGAGGAAGAACCACTGAGGTAGAATATAAAAGTTGATATCACAGTTTGAGTCAAAGCTCCCACTTGCCACTCAGCGATTGTAAAACGAAATGAGTTTAAATAACGAAAGAAGAAGTGCAGTTCGATATAAAAATGGTGGCGAATATTAACGTACATGGCCACTCCAACGTTTCAATGTCCAGACATGCTCTCGAGCAAAATTTTGTGAGGGTCTTGATAACTCAACGTTTATTGCAAGGCAGATTTCGGGCTTCAAGCCCGGTCTTAGGCAATACAGCACTGAATTTCTTCGCCTTTCTTTTTTTACACAAGTACCCTGCAGAGTGGGCAGCAGAAACAGAAATTGTTCACCTTTTATCGCTCAACTTTCCAATAATTCAAATGCGAAAGCCATGACTTTCTTTAATTGAGACATTGTCACTTCCCCATAGGAGAACGTATGTATAGTCCTGGTCAATAGTTCAAATGCCACACTTCCGTAAAAGTCCATGGAATAGTCGCTTGGAAACCTATGCATCCACTCTGTACATACTGCCACGGCCACAGCTTGCACTATAGTGTTGCAAACCACCAGCAGAGCTAGTGCTCGAAATGCGCCATGCTGCATTTCACGCCGATGCGTTACCCAGGCAACACCGCGTCTCCCTCTTTTCGTGACGAAGGGACGCCGAAAGCGCTGAAACGCGCATGCGTCTAAGCAACGCAGTGCGGCGCGTGCCTGCGAGTATATGCAGGACCGGCGCCTGGCGTGGCAACGCCGGCGTGACGCGACCAAATGAACGCCGGCGAGCACGCGCGCGCACCACGTCACGTCGAAGTGTACTGGCGCCTTGACTGTGGTATGTAGTCATGTTCACACATGACGCGCATCTCATGATTATCATGTTTGAACCAGTCACATACCTTCGACATCCGTTGGCGTCACGGAATACCACATTTCGCATATGTTAAGCTAGCGAAACGGCGGCGACCACATCATCATTGTGACAAGTAGTCATGTTGTTACATAACACGCATGTATTGATTATCATGTTTGGATGTGCATTTACTTATGCCGTCCGTTCGCGTCGCGTATTAACGAGTTTGGTACATGTGAAGTTAGCGAAACGGCTGCGAGCGCATCATGAGCGTAGCATGTACTTATGATGTCACATGACACGCATCTCATGTTTATCATGTTTGCACCAGTATATCTTTGTCATCCATTCACGTCCCGTAATATCAAATTTGGTATAAGTGAAGCCAGCGAAACGGCCACCAGCGCATCAGGAGCATGACATGTATACATGTTACATGACACGCATGTCATGATTTTCACGTTACGGTCTGTCACTTGTGTCCACATTGCAATCATGCCATACCATACCAGTTATGCAACATGCCATGTGAACGAAACCACCGCAAGAGCAGAAAGACCATGAAATGTAAAACATGACATTCATAACATACATGCCGATTTTTATGTTATTATTGGGCTAATATGTTCTTCATACAATCATGTTATGTCATCATACCAAGTTTGGCATTGATACTATTATCGAAACGTCCAGGAGAGCTAAAAGTCGTAGGCGGATAGATAGATAGATAGATAGATAGATAGATAGATAGATAGATAGATAGATAGATAGATAGATAGATAGATAGATAGATAGATAGATAGATAGATAGATAGATAGATAGATAGATAGATAGATACGCTCAAAGTCGCGGAAGTTCGCTAAGAAATGCTTCGCATTTAAAACTGGGATCCCAGACGGAGTCGAATGAACGTTCAGTTTTGACTAAATAATGGAGCAGTGTGTACAATGACGATTGCTTACAGCGAAGTTCTGCTAGAGTTGGTTATAGCGATGGGTATAAATAGTGTCAACTAGTGTTGGCAAATTGATGAATGGTATCACCTAAAGCTGGCTAAGCAATGGCTACTGTCGGTTAGAATAGGGTTCAGACAAAAATATTAGAATAAGCACATTTTTGTATGTGGCTTTTCTACGTACAAAAACAACAGACCATATATGCTCTTTAGAGACTACATTACCTTGGCGCCACGATCGTTTCGTTCGGTCATTTCACATCTTTTACTAGGTCATTATTGGCAAAAATAGAAGTAAAACTTGTAAAAGCAAATACAAAATAAATGAAACAAGAACTTAAAGATGAGGAAAATTGAAAACTGAATGAAAAAAAGACCACGAAAAGTACTCATATATACATAAACATCCTACTCCAAAAAAAAAAAAAAGAAAAGATGTTGAATAATAATATTGTACGATAGGCATGAGTATGCATACAAAATGTATATGTATTGTTACGTACATGTTGACAAATATATGAGAACATTGATGGGTAAATATGTGCATGTGTAATTTATGTTTATGAAAGTGGACACATTTAAAGAGAGAATCTCGGGTGTCGGTATGGGAGAGGACAAAAGAGTAAAACATATAAGAAAAAAAAGAGGACCAAGAGTCTACTGTAGAAATCAGGACACCCAAGCGAAAAAATGCCAGTCTGGACGGTGACCCACAATAGAGTGGAGCGAAGAACACGAAAAGAAAGAACAATGAAGACGGAGCATTCAGCACGGAGGATGGAAGATTGAAGTCAAGACAAAGAAAAAAAAAAGTGGAAAAAATTGCATTTGCAAGACAAGATTTTTTCAGTCATGACAGAGTCCGAATTTTTGTGTATTAGGTTTATAGTTTTGGACAGTATATCGAAGAGTCTTCGCTTGTTCACATGGAGGTGGTTGGCAATGTGGTGGCACTCTTTACTTAACTTTTATTGTTTCTTTCTCTCTCTTTTCTTCTTCAAAATCAAAATTTGACACTTGTCCTATACATTTTTCTTAATTTGGTAGCCTGCAATACTTCGGTACAGCAGGGAATACATAGTTTGTTGTTTTATTTTCCATGTTTTAAAATTAAACTTGGCCCACACAAACATGTCTGTCTGTTATTTGCGGATAAACGATTGCACATGCGGCTGATGGCACTCAGATTGTGTTGGCAAAGTGATGGGTAATGTCACCTAGTATATGTTAATCTTAAACAGTGTTGCGATGTGTTGGTTACGTTATGTAGTTAAAAATGAGGCTTTCGCACTACCTGACTGTTTTTGAGCAGGGACTTTCTGCAGCGATTTCTTCAAGACACATCGCCACTACGAAAATAGTTGCATTTTCAGTTCATTTGCAATTCACTTCATTACGCAGCAGTTCACTTCAGAATAAGTGAATGTTCATAGCACCCCGTGAACCAGTTGGAAACACTGAGACATCTGGCGGATCGGTTCTACGCAGCAATTGCTGTTTTCTGCATGTTGCCTACCACTATTAGGTTTAATGTGCTAAACTGAAACAGTCCATGCCGCACTGCTCCTGTGACTCGGATCCATTGTAGGAGTGTTTTCAATAGGAGTGTTTTCAAGTTTACGCTAAGAGCATTTATTAATGGCACAAAGTGATGCGCATGCTTTTCTTTCAGGCACCTACGGTAGATCACTCACTTACCGTTTTCGCAGTACTCGGAATATGTCTTCTAAAAATAAAACAACTACGAAATCAATTGCTGTGGTTCGAGTTAAGAGCTTTATTATTATTATTATTATTATTATTATTATTATTATATTTGATTTGCATACACAGCTACACAGGGGAAAGAGGGAGGGAGAAAGCTGGCAACTGCCACCTGGAGGGGCACAACGCCTGCTCTGTCTTTCGGGAGGAGAGAAGAAACAGAGGGAACAAAGATTAGAGGGGAGAAAGAGGAAAGATGAGGAAGAGAGAAAAAAATGACGGAAGACTTCCACAAGTACGAGTAAAATAAATAAATAAATAATAATAAAAAAGAAAAAAAGAAAGAAAGAAAAAGAAAGAGACCGTCTATAAACGGGTGGCCAGATTCGTTTGGTTCATAAATCTAAGGAAAGCTCGGTGGGCCTGGTCGCGTTGGGAAGCACTACCATTCGGAAAGAGGTAGTCGTCTAGAGTCGCGCACTTGAGTGTCCTAGGAATTTATATTCCTTGATCAGAAAAGACCGCTGCGCAGCAAATGTGGGGCAGTGCACTACGAAATGCTCAAGTGTTTCGCAGGAGCCACAAGCTACGCACAACGGGCTGTCCACACGCCCTTGACGATGTAATCGTTCACGCACCAGCACAGAGCCGACTCTTAGTTTGTACAACAGCACTCGGGAACTACGAGGCAAGCCACGGCCACGAACACGGGGAGGGAACAATCCATTCGCAACACTCGGGTCTGGGTGCTGCTTTAAGATGTGTCGGCGTATAAGCAGACGAGCGTTGTCCATCGTACAGAGAATTCCCGGAAAGTCACAGTGATCATGGTTGCATGACGAAGCAAAGTGGTCCGCTTCTTCATTGTCCGCTATATTGGATACATATGATATCGCAGCATACATTTACTTAAGGGCCAATTAACTGTCAGTGTCAGTAATGAAAATTACTCGAACGAGTTCATTGAAAAGACAGTTTTTTTCGCAGAAACCTAGGGTGCCTGAATGGTTTCCCTCGCCCGCCGCTCCGTACAGGGTGGGGACAACCGCGTCGTCTGCTAGAGCGTCCGCCATTACATATCTCACCCCAACGAAACACACTGCCTGCGCGCGCGTATGAGGAGAGTTTGAGAAGAGTTTAGTGCGAGAAATGGTATTTCGCGCTATAAAAAAGCAGTCTGAATATGTGCGTCTGTCATTGGAGACTGTTTGCAGGATAAATCTACATTAATTCATGAAGCGCACGCCTTTTCCTGTTACCTAAACTCACCGCACTCCTCAGTGGCTGTGCAGCGTGCCAGCCACTCAGTAGTGCTCGCATTGTACGCGTTGAACTTACTTCATCCTGCTTTTTCCCCCGCCTTGCGTGCCCTCGCAGCTCTGAATAATCTTGCGGGAATGAGATTCAGATTTGTTACACAGCTATTTTTCTGTTATAGCTGGTTGAGATAGTGAAACAGCGTAAACATCAATTGAATCTCTCGTTTTTATGTGACCACTGAGAAAAAAATCTTACTAAGTTATTGGAAAATACAAGATGAAATGCAGTAATAACGATTTTGATGCCCTATACCTGTTCAGTTTTTCTACTTTCCATAGATATATGTAAGCGAGCAATCTAATTATCCGAGAAGTATCACTCTCGTATTCTGCCTCTGTGACGCTGTGTCGGTATTGCTTCGACCGCAATAATATTAACTTACCATAAACATTCTCCAAAGATCACAACCTTAGTCAGCTTAAAGATCACAACGCTGTTTTTATCTAAGAATGTGATATTGTATAACAAATAAGAAAAATGTCTATGAACTTAAGGAGGAGGATGAAGAAAGGACAGGGAGGTTAGCCAGTTCACAATGAACTCAAAATATTTTAATCAAACAATAAGTGTTCTGAAAGAAAAAATAATAAAATTTATAAGTGACTGGTCCAGTTCGGCTGGTCACGGAAGGCTTACCCCAGCGCACGTCTTGCTTCCGTGTTCATTGACGCCGTTTGAACTAACGTGGCGCAAATGCACGCGAAGCCTCAGTCTTGCATAATTCGCAATAAGGAGTTTTGCTACGGCGTCACTGTGCTCGGAGCAAGTCTTTACGCAAGGGCGCACCATCTCGTTCAAATAATCGGTCACGGCCTTCAACGGGGACCTTAAGCGCAGCAAGCCCTCACTCCAACTTATGATGCCCCTGAAATGCTCTTCACACGACTTGAGTGTCAGCAAAACATCCTTGCTGGGATATGTGAGGTTGCCACCTTCACTCCTGTACTCCTTCAGAATAGTCAGAGTTGCGTGCTCGCTTTCAGTTGAGCCTAACAAGGCAGAATTACAATGCCCGCATCCCGCTACAACACTCAGCATACCTTTTAAAAGGAAGCCGCCGATGTAGAAAAGGATGTTGCATTCGTTTTCTTGAAGTTCTTCAATGAACAAAATTTCCGAGTCATCAATGACATCAGCTTCCACCTCCCCGTGCTCTTGTTTGCCTTTTGCAAGCATGTCGGCGAGGTACTTAGCATCGTCGACTTCGTAGCTTGACGTTCCGGGTGCATGAAGGAACTGACTCACGCACACAAGCTTCAGGGCACACTTTAAGTCATATGCGTTAGGAACAGGCTTCCTGATGCGCACCACCGAAAACAAATTTTCGAGGCAGTCTTGCAAGATTCTGCTCGTGAGGAAGAATTCGTATCCTTCACTGCGCAAGAGAATGTCTTGGAGACGAAGAACGACTTTTGTTGTTATTAGTAAACCTGCTTGCGAAGGCTTCCACTGTGCCTTGCTTCCCATCTTCATTCCTTGAAAAACTTCGAGGGCCGAGTTCAGTAGCTCAATTGATTCGTGGTACCTCCGCATGTCTCGAAGGCTGAGAGCAACTGATGGGTGGCGGGAAGACATTAGCGTGTACCAGTTGAATACTAATTCTAGAAACCAAGCTGTTGTCTCTGCCTCCGGCTCTATCGCGTCCTCTTTAATTAGGTACCGAATCGCTGCAGGAGCTTCCCTGAAGAAGCGGACAGCAACTCCCACTTTCATTTTTGTGAAATGGCCTCGCGAAATGTGTAACTCTGAGAGCCTCGGGGCGACTTTCAGCTCTCGTTCAGCATCATACTTAATTACACTGCGCACATGGTCCACGTTCACTTCTTTTGATGGCAGATTGTGCTGGCATACTGTTGCATCACTCAGAAAGAATACTTCCGATGAAAGCAACTGTGACTTGACATTCTTCAGCACGTGTGCAGCATCTGCTGTGAAAAACAATTCTTTGTCTTCCAGACAGGGGTGAGGCACTGAACATACAGTAATGGAATTCCTGTGGCTGGAGAATCCGAGCTCGCGCCACATAGCCCGATTAGAAGCCCCCATGTCGCAAGTGACGACACGGATTCTTAAAGAGATTTCCGCGCAGAGCTGCACTATCTTCATGACGTAGTCCTTGAGGATACTACCCTCTACATGACTTCCGGTGAAGTGGTAGGCAATCACTTGCTTCCATCTCGTATTCAGGCCTCCTACCATGAACACTAGTGCGTGATGTGCAGGTTCGTCTGGATTTTCTGGCATAGTTTGCCCCCCCAACACCACATCCTCAGCGCGATCGAGCTCGTACCCGCGAGCAATCTCCATTTCATCCAAGAACAAAGCACAGTCTTTTTCAATGTCTTGCATGTTCTCTGCTTTGATTTTGAGAACATCGATGACTTCCGTCAAAATTCCGGGAAGAAACTTGAGGCCCTGAAGGCGACGTGCAAGGGTTTTTCCGGATGGCAAGGGGTAGCCCAGATTTCTTAGTGTCTGGTAACCAGTTTTTCCACAGGAAAACTTAATCTGAAGCGCCTGCTTGATTGTTTCTGCAGACCAAGTGCTTCCCTTATTACTCTGGCGCCCAAGAGCCTGCAGCTGGTCATCATTGAGGAATTTCAAACGCTGTCCGAATAATTCCATTTTGGTTTCCAATTTTTTCACCTGTTTTTTTAGTGCTTGAATGGTTGAGGTGGCTTTCCGATGGACTTGATGTAGCTGAGTGTATTTTCTGCCCATATCAGAGAGCTGCTTATTTAACTGCTTGTTTTCACGTGCCCCGTCAGGTGCATCGGCCGAGATCACAACTTCTTCCCTTTCCATAATGTGCGGTACTGAATCAGGCGTCTGAGAATTGCAGCTTTGCGGTTGCTGTGCGCCAAGACTGTCTGTGCGTGAATTTAAATTCGCCTGTGCACTTGTGAGTGGCGTACAATTAATGGCCGTAGAGTTGTCACCGCGTGTTTCTTGGCATGCATCAGGCAACACAGCAGGTCCTGCCCTGTCCTTTGGCGCCTTCCTTTGTGGAGGCAAGCCTGCAGTGCAAAAAAGGACAGTCACAAGCTGCAAGTATTACAAGGTAGCCAGCTCTAATCACAGGCCTGTACTGGATTTTAGCAGTATTATAGGTTGCAGACATATGCCTTTTCTCAGGTCGCAGGCACGTACCCCGACTTTCTTAATATCCTCAAACGAGGAATTCCACGGATCATCCTAATTTTTGAAACTAAATCATTTTAGCCTTGTACTGTTGCCACCTGTTAGGTTCATACAGAATCTTTGACGCACAGTGAAACAGTAACTTACCCCTGAAAGGGAACACCGTTGGCACAGCGTTCGGCTTCAGTTTTATCCACTGGTCAGCTCGGTGCTGCTCGAAATGGCTTGCTTCAAAATGTGCCTGTAAGTCCGTTATGAACCATGAATTTTAGCTTAGCTTAGCCTAGACAGAATTACTAGAAAGACACAGTATACCACACAACTTTTATTGAATTTCGTGATTTGCAATAAACGAATGAAAAACACTTTTCTGTAAATACGCAATTTAATAACAAGCAGCCTATTTTGTTTATACATATAGTGACTAAAAACTGGTACAAACTTCAAATACTGCGGCTGCGCCACACGTTTCCATAGCTGCACTTTTAGAGATCGCAAAAAAAGAGAGAAAAACTGCAACTTAGACGTGAAGCGTTTACAGCACCGACAAAGTGACCCACAGACACGTATACACATTTAAAAAAACAAGTTTCAAAGTTCTCGACGAGAAAAGAACACATGTCGGGATACTCACACTGCATACACACGAGGACTTCGTAGGCTGCCACTTGTCTCGCTTAATCTTCACCATCCATAGCAGCCTTCTTTTGGGCTCTGTCGGAAAATGGTAGAGTTTCCAACCATTTCTGGAGTTGTTCGTGCACATGGGCACGCAGCACCCAGTCATTTCCCTAAAAAAGTATATGACAGAGCGGCCACAGCTCCTTCTTTGCTCCCGTCGCTATGCGAAGTGAGATCTGCAATGGCGGCGGCCGTCAGGAAAAACCGGTCGCGGCGGCGAGCACCCCGTCAAACAATGTCCCCACCCTGCAAGGAGCGGCGGGCGAGGGAAACCATTCAGGCACCCTACAGAAACCTGGATCGTTGCGCCACCTGGAGGAGCATATCCGAACCACACGCTTCCTTCTACCTGGCCTCTGGGATCAACTTCGGCAGTTACACAACTTCCCGGAAGCGATAAAAGCAGGCACATAAACGCTTACGTGCTAGCGCCGCTACCAGACACCTAACTCAAGGATTAGGACCAACTATCCCAGTCAAGTCACGTCAAGGATTGACTAATCCAATTTCAAACTTTGTTGCAATTAAGGATTAGGGCCGCCTGCAACCGTTAGAGGCAAGCTGTCATTGAGGACATTTTGCCGATGTCGTCATCGTTCGCGTTCTCTAAAACACGTCGAGTGACCAGAATGGAAAGAAGGAGCCTCGTGAGAGGGAAAGGGCGGAATGTCACGGGATCGAACATCAAGATGAGGTGTAAGTGAAGGGAGATTGAATGAAGAAATAGATAAAACAAAATTGATTTTCTTGACGAGGTGCTGTTTGAAGTGTCAGATAGGCAGATCGCCAGCTGCTCAGCGGAGACGTCATCCCTCGTGACCGCCTCACTGAAGCCAACAACTGAAGACATGCGGGACATCTTCTCAAAAATATAGGATTTCCGGAAGCCTACTCGAGGGTTTAAAGATTTGTTCATAACTGTGGCGATCAAAAAGGAGACTATACACGACCGATGTTCTCATCCGCGTGCGTTGTGTAGCCGTCACCACGCAGAATTCACGTCCGCTCACATTGCTACACTGCAGCGCAGTATAATGGGGAAACGTCCACACTCGATTGTTGGCAGACGAGTTAGCACATACTCAGCATGAGAAACAGCCCACCAAGACGGAACAAAGAAAACGAAAAGATAATGGTTATCATTATTGGGGTCCTACGTCCGAAAATAACAACATACCTATAAACTATTTGGTGGCGGATGGCTCCGGAAATTTCGGCACCATGTGGTTCTTTTAACAGACGACGAAAAGAAGCTCACATAAACAGCGCTGACTTGCAGTTGACTTTTCTTATCACTTGAGAAGCTATAAATACGAAAACATACATGACATCAGCAAAACAGCAATTGTTTCTCAGTTCTTATTCAGCGCTGTCAGTGTTTTTTTTTTCCATTTTCACTGTCCCGTCTCGGCACGTTGTCTTTCATGCTAAGCTAACGGTCTGTTCTTCTACATGTAACTAGTTCAACGGTTTGCGACCGCCGTCATGCGACTGATCAATCGCGCAGTTAGCGACGGGGCCAAAAGAGCCACTTTGATAACAAATCGGCCATTTGCTACCAGTCGCTTTACGATTAACATTATAGCGTCACTGGTGCCAGTGGCAGCTGTGAATGAGCCTTTGGAGCCTTAGTACCGAAAGAATTGAAACGGTATCATCGCTTCACCGATCGAGATCACAGGTAGACGAACACTCCTATGTTCGTTGATTCAAATACCTTACATATTTTTTGAACGCGGATCATTACGTGTAAATTTCTGTAGAGCGTCTCATGAAAGGTTTTCATGTCTTCCTTGATAAAACGATCACAGATGCGTGATAAAGTGGCCTACAGTCCTTTCGCAGTATTGCCACAGTCCAAAAACAGCCAGATCATTTACCTCTTTCAAACCAAAAAGACCTCCGGACCAATGCGCCACGAATCGAAGCCCAGCGAAGCGACGTGGGTATTGCTAGCGTTTCCAGAATCGACCAGGCCTTGCGATCGATTTTAGGCGCGTATTCTATAGCCGCACATGTTTCACCTTGATAAAGCCTTCCCATTTCTTGCGTCTCTATTTTCCTTCCTCAATGTCATTGTGACGAAGCAAGGCAGTGAACCAGACGCCCGTTTGGTCGATCCTTTGCCTCCTTTCCTCGTATCAAGGCATTTCATATAGTACCCCCATATCTCCCTAGGTGTCGCCAAGAATGAAGGAAAAAAAGTAAATTTAAAGGCTCGTTTTCTTTGTTTGACGTAATAATGATGAGAACTAACAGACAATTATGCCAAGAGAAGTGCCCCGCCACGGTGGTCTAGTGGCTAAGGTACTCAGCTGCTGACCCGCAGGTCACGGGATCAAATCCCGGCTGTGGCGGCTGCATTTCCGATGGAGGCGGAAATGTTGTAGGCCTGTGTACTCAGATTTGGGTGCATGTTAAAGAACCCCAGGTGGTCAAAATTTCCGGAGCCCTCCACTACGGCATCTCTCATAATCATATGGTGGTTTTGGGACGTTAAACCCCACAAATCAATCAATCAATCAAACCAAGAGAAGTATAGGCGGTGTCAGTGGAAGTAATTGTAATGAAAATTAGAACGAAGAAAGGTGGTCGAAGAGATAGATAACTTGCAACCAGCAGGATCTCAACCTGCGACCTTCGAATAACACGTCCGATGCCAAGTCATGCTAAAGTTCTCGCTCACTATGAGAAATATTACAATTGGAACACTGCAAGTGGCGTATATGTAGATTCATCTAGAATATATCTATATTTGTAATGGTAGGTGACTGTTTCTGCACGTAGCTGCGTTTCTCGAAGACGCACGACTGCGACCTAAACAACGCCGTATCTGAACATCCTATAGAAAGAAACACCCGGAATACCAAATAATTGTTTTAAAACAACAAGCTGCTGTCCACCTGCTCTCTGAGAGGTTGAAGCATGGTGTGTCTATTGTATACGCCACTGAATTAAATAATGTGTCATGATACTGTCGAAAACGAGAAGAAGAAGCGAACACAGCACTACGCTATGCTTCCACTAAACTTTCATGGTGAAACAAGCGCAAAAAATACACACACTCAGAGAGGACACAGACAAGCGCAGGGCACTTGTATATATATATATATATATATATATATATATATGTATATATATATATATATATATATATATATATATATATATATATATATATATATAATTGCAGTTTGCTGTATTAGGATCTGCAACATCAGTCCATTTTTCGCGGGTACGTCAAGTAACCCGATACATGCCTGTTAACACAAACGACCGTGCATATCCCTATGGTAGAAAGCAACTACACAGCTTACAGTACGCGTTTAACCATGCGTCGAACAACTTCCCCATAGACCGTCACTGCCAGACGTGAGTGGCTGTATTGTGATACAAGAATTCGAGCAATGCTTCGAAAGCTCAATATTTGCCCCGAATCGCTGCCCCGATTCTGTACAGCAAAGCTGTTGTGCCTGAGGTTCGTCGTAGATAGAAAGTTATATCACCATCACAAAGTGACCCGCTCTCATTGATGGTCCAAGCATTCTGTACAGATGGTTAACAAGAGAAGCTGAAACATGCCCACCGGCTCTGCTGCGACCAAACCCTGCGCGATTTATACCGCGAACTGCGCTAGTAACCCCCCCCCCCCTTTTTTTTTTCGTCGAGATGGCGCAGAACCACGCACTCTTCAAATTTGAGCTTTTCTATGCGAATGAAATCTGTCTCAGACGAGACACTAGCCTGAATAAAATCTATTAATAATGGTAGAGAAATCTGCATGCTTGATGGCACGCAGGTCACCGAACTGTTTGAATGGGATCTCATAGCATCCATTCATTCATTATGAAATTCATGAGATAGCGCCATGTTTCTTTTTTGCCAAGTTTAACCATAACCTCTTCTTCTTCCTTAGGAGGTAAATGGAGCGCATCGTGAAAGTGCGTCCGCTTCGCCTTACTACTCGGAAGTCCATCTGACAGCGTGAGGCTGCATTTATTGAACTGTCACTGGTCAAAAGTAAGAAATTTAAAGAACTGCTCTGATGTTTACTCGCATGTTGTGTGTTTCGGTGTCCCTTTTCAGCTGAAATGAACCGCTGCCTCAAAGTTTCAGGATAGCTGCTGCAACGTTTCCTAATATTTTTATACGGTCGAACGGTCACAGTGATTGTTTATGACAGCGGAACCAATATCTTCAACCAAATCGAACAGCGTGGGGCTACAGTGGTAGCACATTCCCGACCTTCTAATCAACGTGATTCAACTGGTATTTGAAAGAACGTGGCTGTGAAGTATTATTAAAGATGAAAACGTCCAAGTGCCACTTAACTGAAAACACTGAATGCGAGTCCGGTGCCAACAAGAGGAAAGACTGTGAATGGCTCTTAGACAAACAAGCGAATCCTTAGTAGCTTATAAGAGTGCTCTCTCAAAGCAAGCTCTTCGCCTGAAACGAATTAACGTGATAGTAAGGGTCGCAGCAGGCAGCGCGAAAACTACGAGTAACTACCAAGGTTACAGTTGTAAATATCAATCTATAACTACACTCTTGATTTTTTGATACTTCAAGCACACCGAAGCAAGAAACGCTTCACCTTATCATCAGTTAAGATTGAGTGATGGAGGTAATTAAAATGGTTCGGATGAACACGACGACTCGTTGAAGGACTGGACAGGCCCGCTTGCTCCGTTACTGGCAAAATTGAGGTTTACTAACACACTGACACTTATTTATAAACAAAGGCCGGGGCGGCCTATAAACAAACCGAACAGTAAGCACTGAGCTGTATTAACGTCAGCGTAAGTTGCCGAGCCCTTAGTATAGTGCACACATCGACACCAACTGCTCGATGTAGTATCAACCTTAGATCAGAGTTGGCGCCAAGCACGACCTCTGTCCCCGCTTCCCGATTTTGTTCTCGAGCACCGAGCTCTGCTCCTCTCCATTTCTCTCCATTAAATACCTCCCGTCTCATATGAGACCCCTGCGTGGGGCGAACCCCTTCTTGATGCTCCACCAATGCAGCAAACAACTCTCCTTTCCTCAGAGACGTGCCTCCACCTCTGCGTTCCCTCGCTTTGCTGCCCTCAACTTCCAATTAATCAGCTAGAGAACTAATCCTTCATTTCGTCAAGGTAAAGTTTAAAAATACGTCCGCGCAATAACAAGCCTAGCTAGACGGTTGGTCGGCTGTCTGGAGTTGGTACACAAGATGCTGCCACCTGTCCACGTTTATTGTGACAGGACACAGTCACATTATTCTGTCGGGAGGGGTGCCGCGACAGAGCCCACTTGTTTCTCACACTGGCTTACCGTGACGACAAAAGCGCGTGCAGGGGCGAACGGTTCTGAGCAGCCGCTTTTCATAGACTCCCCTTTTCATCAGGCGCCGTCTACCGACTGATCATTTCGCTTTCCTTGAACATAAGCTCCTCTCTCGAATGTAACATACCCACAGTCATGAGCTTTAACAACTGACAATATCTCAAGTGCTGATAAAATGTGTGAGACATGGTATAACGTATATATGTAAAACATCACGCCATCCACGTGAACAGTTAGCGGTTTCAAAATGGCCGGGGAACTGCTGTCCTGTAGCAGACAAACTAAGCTGACTCCGTATACAGCGAACAAAGACTGTTTCCGCGAGAAGAAATTCGGGAGGAGAAATGTACACAAGGGTCGTGACACCAACGGTATTTCAACACGTAGCCTCCCGCACTGTGTCCTTCGCACTGCATCGGCCCACCACTTTCTTTGGGTCCTCGCCCTCTTCCGCGGTCCCCAGCGAATTCGGCACTCCATCTTGCTCGTAGTGGGGCGTGATCAATACGGCGCCGGCGACCATTTCTCACACGCACGCCGGGCGTCAACGAGGAATGCTCTTAGCGGAGTTAGCTAATCTGATAGCCGAGTCAATTGATAGAATACATGCTGAGTGCATTGATGCGACGAGGTGTGCGATGGCGCGCGAGCTTGTCAAAGGCATAACGTGATGCGGCTGGCAGGCGCAATGAATGGATCACGTTCGAGCGTCGAACTCGCAATGACCGCGTTCAAGACACTGCCCAACTCGAGCCATGACAAGAGGTGTCAACAAAATCACAACACCACGTTGACATTATACCAGGCAAGTAGAAGTCATTTGTCTGGCTGACGTTGTCAGAGGAGAAAGAATTCAGGCGGCAAACTAAGAGACGTCCTTGTTTACAGAACACCGCTCTATTCCTGCCAGCCCCGGTGTCAACCCTGCTCACGCTTTTATACAAGCTAAATACATAATTTCAGTGAACACATTACAATAGGACAAATATATCCTATACACAGTGATCATCGAGAGTTCAACGACTGTTGATAATGGTTCAGAGAAGGAACGTGATGAAAACGCCCGAGCTGGCACATTGCGGCACTTCAGCTTCAACTGAAGCAGTGGCATAAACTCAAACGCCAGTCTCACACGCTGACATCGTCTGCGCGGAGCAGTAGGTCTCCGTCTGACCACCCTAACAAACACTTACATGGCAGCGGCTTGAGTTGGCACTGGTTGGGGAAAGTAAAGATGGACTCGAAAGCACGCGAGTCATCTATAGGCGCCGATTCACGACAAGGAAATCTGCAGCTGGTGTACGTACAGAGGCCAGAAGAGGGGGAGGTGTCTGACATGACTTTACCTTGGCAGCCGGTTTCGATGGCGGCGCGACCCCCGTGGCGCTGGCAGGTCGTGCCGGGTAAAATGCCGTCACGGCTGCTGCCGTCTGCGGCGGTGTCGACGACGCGAGCATAGTAGTACTACGACTCGGCGGCGGCGGCGGCGTCGAGCGCGAGAAAAGCGCGCGTAGGACACCCTTCCGCGCCGTCCGGCTAGCGGCAGATATGCCACTGGTGTTTCACCGGGAGGGGGTGTGCGCGCACCCCACAACGACTGCGACGACGACTACGGCAACGCTGGCGAGCGAGCCGACGGGACGACGTCGATTGCGGGGGAGGACCTCGTCGCCGTCTGGAACGAGTCGCGCCCACCTCCTCTTCCCCCTTCTTCCCAAAAAGCTTTCCCGTCCTCCCTCGTATCCCGCCCCCCCCCCTTCTTTTTTCTCGTCTAGGGCTACACACGCACTGTTTCCCGTCGCCTCGCGAGACTGCGCAGTGTGCGTCGGCGGCAACCGAGAGACGGCGATCGATGCCCCCTCCTGGCCGCTGCTGCGAGCTCTTGTTCTTCGTCATTGCTGGATTTGAAAGCGCCGTGCCGCCCTTTGTGAGCGGACCGCTCACTCGCTTTCCCGCTGGAAGCGGCGGCACGGCCTCGAATGGAAGAAGCGGGCCACAGGAATCCGGGTCGCGCCGCCTGGGACCCCAAGCCCGGTTCGTAGCCTCCCCTTTTTCTTCCGCTTCCTCGAACGAAAGCGAAGGTCGCCGCGGGATGCGGGGGATGAAGGCCGCCAAGGATCTGGAGCAAGGATATGCGGGAGCGAGACAGATGTGAAGCCGCCGGGCCTGTTACAGTTCTCGAGAGCTTCGTTATTTTCTTTTTCATAACACGTGACCTACTCCCGCTTGAAAAGGCCGTCCTGATTAGAAAAAAGAGCCCGAAGACCACCCATTGTTCTTTCCTGAACTAATTCATTTCTTCCCGTTTTTTTTTTCAGCTTTCTCACTTCTTCTGAAAAGAGAGTCGGGGGCATTAGCACAAAATTTCCAGCAAAAGGTGACCGAACAGAACAAAGAAACGTGTTGCCCTACTTTCTCAGCGTTAGAAGCAAGGTTGTTTTCGGCGTTGATTTATACGTTTTCTCAAGAGGGGCCCTGCGTAAGTGAGCAGTGTTCTTTCGGGTCGTGCGAGAGAAACTTTTATAAGGAAAGGTACTAAACAATAAAGGAGGAAGGTCTGAAAGAGAAAGGCATTACCAGCGTCACCCGCTCAGTCATTAACAACTAAGCAAAGTAGAATATTTGAGGGCAGTGCGTATCAATACGATGATCGATAATATGCTTCCTGAACAAGCAGATCACAAACATGAGGGTGGAGTAACTAGAAGATTACGAATGTCGTGAAGTGCTTATGGCAGGCATTCTCGAATCATAATTTGTAGTTTTCCCCTATGCCACAAGACACAAATACATAACAGTTGTAGCTTACCAGTACCTACGGGGCAAACAAACCATGGAGGTCTACGAAAATGATTCAACTTGAAATGAAGACGACGCGTCGAGCTGTGGAAATGAAAATGAACAGACTATATTAGAAGAGTATTTATGCAGTCTGTTAGTGGATTCTCTTCAAGAATCCGAGGAGGAGTCAGAAAGTTAGGCGGAACAATGAGATGAAGAAGTTTCTGGGAATAGCGTGGCCTTAGTAAGCACAGATTTGGGTCAATTTGGTGAAACAAGGCAAAGGTCGCAAGTAGCTCCCACGTTTTAATTCACATATATGCCCAATAAAGTGGCTGGGGCAAACCGCCGTGGTAGCTCAGTGGCAGAGCATCAAACGCGTTATTCGAAGGTCGCAGGTTCGCTTCCTGCCCAAGGCAAGTTATCTTTTCACCCACTCTTATTTCTTCACAATAACATTGCATTTCGGTCTAATAACGTCCCCTATACTTTACTTGGCATTATTGCCTGTTAGATCTCATATATATTATGAAGAGTCTGGCTTCGGTTGCCGTAGAATTAAGGTAAAATAAATACAGGCTTCTAAAAACTCTTTATTGGTAACGTTTCGGTAGGAGACCGATCTAAACGTCGACAATAAATAGTTTTTGGAAGCGTATATTTATTTTTCATATATATATATATATATATATATATATATATATACATATATATATATATATATATATATATATATATATATATATATATATATACATATATATATATATATATATATATATATATATATATATATATATATATATATATATATATATATAAAGAAGTGTATACTCAAGGGCTCGTTTTTTTCGTGTTTTGGACACAATATTAATAAGTTCTAACAGACAATAGCATCGAACGCATTACTCGAAGGTCGTAGGTGCGATTCCTGCTGACGGCAAGTTATATATATATATATATATATATATATATATATTGTCCTTTATTGTGCTCAAATTTTCGGCAAGAAGTCTAACATGATGGAGAAATTTAGTGTGTCTAAAAAGAAAGAAAGAAAGCACAGAGGTTAACCACAAAAGTTTGCAGTTGACCACTTGCACTGGTGGATTAAGGAAGGAGAATAAAAAGAAGAGTGAGAGAGAGAAAACAGGGAAGGGGACAAAAATTAGTTTAGTGAAGCGTACATCACTGAAAAAAGCGGCAACATGCAAACGTTGCGAATGAGCAGCTCTGCAGAACGGTGACCATGCTGAACGCTCTAAAATTGAATTCAGACTACTCTTTAAGCTACAGCGACATAGTGTCCAGCCAAATAACGGATGTAAAGGAGCGAAATCAACGCCTACGTAATACGGCACGACGCGTCTGTATATAGTTGTATTCGCCGCAGTGCATCCACAGCTATATCGCACCAGATAAGGAGCGTTTTCCCGAAGCGGCCAGTTCGATGCTTCGAAGGCCTCGAACAAAACGTGCCATTCGCCCTGACAGGTCGTGCAGTCACGCAGAAAGTGAACCACGTTCTTTTTTGGAACTTCTCTGTTTGAGCGCGCGCAAACGCTCACACTTACTAAACAAGCGCGTTGAGAAAAAAGCCCGCAGGATCGAACGTATAGAATTAACAGCGCATGCGCACACCCAGACGAGCACGCAGCAACGCCCACCCGAGCGATGGGAGCAGGCCCCACAACGTTGCGAAGTCATGCACTGCACGGTGGAGTTGGTGGTGGAATTAGTTGCCCGAATAACGAAGCGCGGCGGCGCGCGGAAAGACGATTAATATGGCGGGGAGCCATTAAAAATTTAACGGCGAGTTTCGAAAGCTTCCCTTCACACATACTTTAGTTCCGAACAAGAAAAGATAAGAACGCTAACGCGCTCGCTGTGAACTGCATAGAAATGCGACAGGAAAGGGGAGAGAGCGTAGTTTGTTCTGGACGTTATTAGTTTTGGAAGTTGCAGCATAAATGAGATTGGGCTGGCCGGCAGATCAAATGCGCTTGGATTTGTAGACGAAAGGAGAACAAAAGAGAGGAGTACGTGGTCAGGAATGCAAGGCGGAATGCAGTCCTTCGTACCGTTCTCAATAGAGGGACGTGCGCCTAATGTATGCCGTATATGCCTCAGTGAACAGTCGGCAGTCTAAACGAACTGCGAAGCATGTTCCGCCCATATATACTTAAATCGCGCGCACGGCTTCCCTAACTTCTGAAAGGTCATTTCCTTCTTTTTTTTCTTTTTGCAGAGAGGGGTAACGAGGTCGACAAAACATGAAGCCCGAAGAGACAAACTAAGTTTCCGGGTGGACCATTAACAAACCTGTGGGAACTAACCCGAAACAGACACAAAAAATGGCAGCATATCCACGGAGTGAATGATGGAGAGTGGGGCGAAGAATTCGTCCGTTCATTCGTTCTTGCTTCCGTCCGTCCATGCGTCCATCAGCCCGTCCGTGCGTGCGTCTGTTCGTGCGTCCGTCCCTGCGTTCGTCCATGCAGCCGCCCCTGCGTCCGTTCATGCGTCCATCCATGCATCTGTGTATGTGTCCGTTCGTCCATCTATTCAACACTCCAAGTACCACCATCTCGCATCTTTTCATCCTATATTCCCCATATAGAAGCACCGCCATCCAGCGGACATTTCAAGGACTAAACGAGAGGTGGCACACGCACACTTTCTTACGGCTTGCGCTTCGGGTCCACTTCCCACCTTTAACCACCTCGAGTTCATGGTATATACTAGTTCACTGTATTCATGGCACTGCGGCCGAACGCTCGCTAAACCTTTCGAAAACCAAGGAGGTTACGCCCAGCGAGTATGACGTAGCAAACTTTTTCTGTCAGATAGTGCTCAATGTACATGCTAATGGCTGCTAATGGGAAATGAGAGGCGGAGAATTCGGCTTTTACTTTCTTACGGATTGCGCATCGTATCTACTTCCCATTTTCAACCACCTCGAGTTCATTCACGGTATATACAAGTTCATTGTATTCATGGCACTGCGGCTCAACGCTCGCTAAACCTTTCTAAAACCAAGGAGGTTCACCCAGCGAGTATAACGTAGCAACCCTTTTTTGTCAGATAGTGCTCAATGTACATGCCAATGGCTGCTAATGGTGATCGCAGCCTGCGCGTTAACTAAAAGCCGAATGCTCCTGTCTCTCATTCCCCATTAGCACCTATTGACATGTACATTGAGCACTATTTTTTTATTGTTCAACAACGCACAGAAGAAGTCTCTCACCGGCACCACTTTGGATGTCAAAATGTTATACTTGTTACATTCTAAGGGGGACGAACGGGTGCCGCTATAAGGAGCTTCGCCCCTAAAATGATAAAAGATGGCACTGACAATAAGATTAAGCATGAACAGTTAAAGACCTCTAATAGTGCTCTCATTGGCGACGGACGATTGAAGCTGTATGGTGATCTCGTCGCTAATGAAATAGGCGGAATAAGATTTGCGCCCCTGTAGGTTCATTTCTGCGGAAATATAATAACATAAAGAGTGCGTGCCCGATTATTCACACGGTCGGCAAAAATAGCAAAACTCATCATCTCGTACACGCGCATTCGGTCCCTCGTTCTCATAGTGAGCGGGCGTCTCCAATTTGCCGGTATTACACGGTGAGGGAGCTGCAGCATATAATTTCGTCGTATCTCCGCAAAAGAAGAACAGAAGTAATAACAATAGCCACCGCACAGACGAGGCCATATTCTGCTGCAAGTCTGCATTCGCCGAATGCGTTATTATACGCTAACACTCGATATGAGACGGAGCAGCAAGCATACGAGAATAATTCGGTGTTTTTCTGGCGATGGCACAACAGCGAGCGAATGAGGCAGACATGTTCCACCATTAGTACAGTCGCCCACTGACTATTTTTTATTACTCCTTACTTAATAATTCAGGCCATTGCGTGAAAAAAAAAGTAACTGCACGCGCCCCTGTGTTTTTATTGATTAGACAGCGCACAAAGAGGAACGATCAAATTCGATCGGCAAAAATGTTTTAAGCGTGTCTACGTTTTCGCGCTTGTTTGTCACGTCACGAGTTCATCCTGTTAATTCTACATCGTCGCACGAAATGAATTACGTAGTCCTGGTGTCGTTAAAGTTGCATATTAAAAATGTGCGAAACATTGCTATAAGTGCATTGACTATACAGTGCTGAACACGTATATCATTTTCAGTAAACAGTTGCGGTATGGGGCTCGGTTATGGAAAAGTAATTAGGCCTAGTTGCCTCGGAATTTCTTGCATTCTTCTATTAAGATTCTTCCACCGTTTCAGCACTACCGATGGTATGGCGACTTGGTAAGCATTCTTCTACAGGGATAGGCATCCAAACGCGGACATAAGAGAAAGGCTCAGCACAGCAGAAAGGCTGGCGGTCGTGGCGTCAGTGACATCTTCTCTTATGTCCTCGCTTGCGGGCCTTTTTTCTTTTTACGAGCGAAGCTGTTAAATGTCGAGCCTGCCGTGAAACTATCATCGTCAGCACCATAGACGGTTATGCGCACACACATACGGGGTAAATTCAACTGTACTCACCACTGGAATGAAGAAGGAAACAGTTAGCTCAACAAGTGGATATTGTTACAAGTGCGTTTCTAAGAAATAGGCCAAATCCCACTTTTGACCACTTATCCAGTTAAGTTAAAGAAGGCAGTTAGGCTTACCAGTCGATGCTAAGTGACGGCGGCGTGCCAAAGACCCCGAATACGTACAACGAGAGAACACAAAAGGCAAAGAAGGCTGCGAGAAGATCGCGAAGCGATTGCTTGTTTGGGGTTGCATGTAAAAAGATGTGGGTGTGGACCGAAATTCAATGACGTAATGAGAGAAAGGAAGCAAACAGAAAGGCATAAGGCAGGGAGGTTAACCACAAGAACTTCCGGTTGGCAAGGGCGTGATAAATTTCTTAGACAGTCAAAAGAGGCGTGCTATAACCAGCCTAGAAACAACCTGGTTAATGCATTAGTTAACGTACGTGACGCTACATGATTTCGAGACTAGAACATCTCACTTTGACGCACAATGTATTTTTTGTGCTCATGGTCTTTTGGCTTTTTTTTTGTGCACAATGACCTTTCCGTTTCATCAGTTGCACGTGCAGCGAAGCTCAACAAGGTTATTCTATTACCGAAGCTTTGTGTCGAAATAAAAACTCAGTTGTGAGTCCTTTTTTACTCTGTCCGAGTGTGGTCACGCAACCGGTACATCATAACCTGTGAAAAAGACTCCTTGCATGAAAAAAAAAAAACGCTTATGAGGGCAAGCCAGCTTTTTGAAAGGTGTCGCTCTGCCCTGTTGTTCGATATATCAGGTGTTTCCGTTATCGTTGGTAGACGTAGCCGTAAGCTTTCCCATACATTGACGCTAAAGATATTTTTGTGTTCAAATAAGTTTGATGTAAAGGACAAGTTGACTTAACCGAGTTCCATATTGGCCTCGAGGACATACCGTGGCGCCACCTACGTCATGACGTCACTCATATGATGCCTGATTGTGTTGTCTTCTAGAACACCGCATTTCCTGCGCTTTTTCTGAGGACACCATGCGTGCTTCCCTTTGTCTTAAAGCTTAGTGTTTGAACAAGCGGTAAGACCTGATAATACGGGCAAGCAAACTACGAATCAGTGTCCCCGGTGGCACTCTCGTGTCTAATTTGCATCGTAAAATCACGACTAAGAACCGTTGCAGCCATGAGGGGTGATGCAAGCGGTGTCGCGAAAACAAAGCTGCCGTATTCAACAACTACGCATCCTATCTGTGACGTCAAAACGATCGCAGCGCTGACCTCTCCAGTGGAAGCCCCCGCGGCCCATAGTGGGGTTTGACAATATGCAGTTGTGCTGATACGAAGAGGATTACGATGTTTCGAAGCAGTCCACTGTCGTGGTCTGGTGGTTACGGTGCGCGGCTGATGACACGCAGGTCGCGGGTTCGACCCCAACCTAGGCACTCGAATTGGAAGAATGCCAAATGCCAGACTCTGGCATGCCATGCGACGTCAGTGGAAGTGGAAAAACACCAGACTGTCGAAGTGTCTAAAGCCCTCGGCTACTGGCATTCTTCTTATTTACATTGTGGATTTTGTGCACGAACCCCATATACATGGCTCGAAGCGCACCACGTCAATTATTTTTCATTATAGAAAGAAGACGGTCTCGTGTACACACCAGAGCAGTTATAAGATTAGCATCTGCTCAGCAACATTATGCACTTCTTCGCATGTAGCACGCATCAGTACTTGAGAAATGAAATAGATGCTTCTACACCGTCTTCGTGTGCCAATCGAGCAACTGCATCAGTATTTTCATTGTTCAATATGCCGCAGTGACTTGGAAGCCACTGAAACGTGACTTCATAGCCTTCTGCGAAGGGGACATATCGAAAATCCGACAGATTGCTACTGAAGGTGTAAAATCCCCATGAAATACAGGAAGTTTACGGCACACGCGATTGCATAGACTGGACTCGTCTCGTCGACTTCGGCCTCCATCCGGACTCTCTCGGCTTGAGACAACAGTGCTTTGCCGACTGTGGCTTGGTGTCGCTTTCAATAATTTTTTGGCATGCCGAACGGTATGAAAGACAGTGCTGCTTGCGATCATTGCGGTGGCGATGAAAAGATGGAGCACATTCTGTCACTGCCCTCTCTACAGCGCGCACGGACTGCCGATAGCTGCTGGGCCCGCTTTGACGACAGGCCTTTGTCAGAACAGTCAGCGCTCGAAAGCCGCCACGTTTTGTCTTTGCACAGAAAATCAGTCACAGCCTTATTCAGCTTTTTTTTTTGCTAATGTGTGCTCCCGCTCTGCTTTTTTTTTTCGCACGTCAACTTTCTCGCCGCCTTCCTCCTCTTCTGCTTCCTCTCTTCTTAGTGCTAGGTAGGAAACCGGATGCCCCAATTCCTGGTTGACCTCTCTGCCTTTCACTCATTTAAATAATTCTCTTTTCTCCGCATTGTTACGACCGGCCCTGGGGAGCCAAGCAGGAAGAGGTTGGGGGAGAACCGGTTCTTGACCTGACGGTGTCGTCCACCCCCACCTCCCCATTCGGGTTCCTCCTCGCCGGGAGCGCTCCGGGGCCTGCTGTGCGTTCGTGACCATGTTTGGTAACATTTTAGGGCGCCGTGACCATATATGGACCTCGTGTTGGGATGTGCCACTCCATGTGTTGTGAGGTGTGTTTCCCCCTCTCTCGTGGCCGAGGGGCCGGAGACACCGTATTGGCTGACGATGCGGACGGGGCGCCCAGTGTCAACGGCGCGGCGCTATAAAATGCCGAAGACGTTTTGTATCACACGCACTCTTCTCTCTTTGGGTCAGTTGACCACTTCTCCACATGTAAATAAATCTCTGTTGTTCGTTCGGGCGCTTCTTCTCGCTGAATTGTTGGACGATGGATCCTGCGACGGGGCCAGCTACCGAACACGAGACCGGTAGGACCCGGAGTCACAACAACTGGATGGCAGCGGCGGGATGCTGATAACCCCGAAAGCGACCACTGGACGGAGTGAGCCCGAAGTTCAACAACGGGACGACAGGAGAAGGATTACACGAGCTCATCGACTTCCAAAGGGAATCGAACGGCACTTCTGAGAGGCACGACGCCGGAGACATGACTGCGAACTGGGTGAGTGCCGGCTTTCTCTGTTAAATTTTATCAGGCATTTACTCTATGTGTTAAGTAAAAGCTGGTAGAGAGGGGCTGTCTTGGTCATTGTGTTATCAGGTAACTTGCGTCAGGCGGAAATTGTGTGATAGCTTGGTTAAGCTCTTTCTGTCAGTGGCGTCAAGGTTAACATTGGCAGGGCAGGATTCCGTATAAGAGCTTTTTGAAGCTTTATTTGTAGACTAAGTTAACGGAAAACTTGAGGCAAGGCAGGAACCTAGAGCTGTCGTTGCCGTCAAAGTTAATTAGTTGCAGGACAGGAATCTTTGTGGAACAGAGACAGAGGTACTGGAAGCAGCCATGAATCTGAAATCCCTGCGAAAGTCCATGTTGTTGCTACTTGCAAGGGAGTTGAATCTGGAGGTGTCGGACTCTCAAAGAAAGCCAGAGCTGATAGAGGCGATTCTCGCATTGGGGGCGGAGGATGACGAGCTGTCAGAATGTGTCGAGGAGATTCAGGAGAGGCAAGCAACAGAGGCCGAAAGAAAGGCGGCCGAGGCCGAAAGAAAGGCAGCCGAGGCCGAAAGGAAAGCGGCAGAAGCTGAGGTAGATAAGATGCGAAAGCACGAACTTGAAATGAAGCGCCTCGAGCTAGAGATTAGCCATAATAGTAGAACAGGAGGCAGCGAGGCATCCGGTACCGCAGAGCGGGTCAGGTTCAAAATGACGGACCTAATGAGATCGTACAAGCTAGGGGAGGACATTGGGCTGTTTCTCGTCAACTTTGAGAGAACGTGTGAAAGGCAAGGTTTCAGCCAGGATACATGGCCTCAACGCTTGTTGTCCCTACTTCCGGGGGAGGCCTCAGAAGTAATCGCGCGCCTCACGAAAGAGGAGGCTGACGAATACAGTGAGGTAAAGTCGAGCCTTCTCAAGAAATACAGGTTGTTAGCGGAAGGTTTCAGACAAAAATTTCGCAACGCCGTAAAAGAGAGCAATGATTCATACCCGGAGTTTGCTTACAAGTTAATGGCCAACATGGGGGAGTGGCTGAAAGAGGCAAAAGCGTATGGGAATCATGACAAGGTGCTCGAGTGTATCGGTCTGGAACAATTCTATCAAAGGTTACCAGAAAAGGTGAGGTTCTGGGTTCAGGATAGACCAGACGTGAACACCGTAACAAAAGCCGCAGAGCTCGCTGAAGAATTCGTTACGCGCCGCACCCTCGGGGCAAACAGCGAGCCTAAAAGGGAAAAATTCCTACGGCCGAATAAGGCGCCGTTTAGAAAACAACCGACAAGTCTCGCACAAAAGGGTGAGGAAAACAATTCATCTAACCATGGGGCGTCGGCAGAGGCAAGCAAAAGGAAATTTGAGGCGAGAAAACCGGCTGCTTGTTTCAATTGCCACGAAACAGGGCACTTCGCGAAAGACTGCCCGAAAGAAAAGGTGGCCTTTTTATCTATAAATGAAGCCGACGAGAACATGAAGTTGTTAGAGCCCTATATGTACGACCTTACCGTGAACGGCAAGCAGTGTCGGGTTCTTAGAGACTCCGCAGCCACTATGGACGTAGTTCATCCGTCTTTTGTTCAGTCCGGACAGTATTCAGGAGACTGTGCCTGGATTAGACAAGCCGTAGAAGCAAACAGTCAGTGCCTTCCCGTAGCTAAAGTTGTCCTTAAAGGCGCATTTGGAACATTGGAAACAGAAGCCGCGGTATCGCCATATCTACCCCCTCAGTATCCTTACTTATTTTCAAATAAGTCAGATCAAATGCTGAAGGAGAAAGGTCTAACGTTGGGAGAAGGCATAGTGCAGGCACTGACTAGATCAAAGGCACGTGCGCTGGCTGCGAGAGCAACATTCACTGAGGCAAACAAGCCTCAAATCGACAACGGGCCTGGTTGCGAGTTGGACACCACGGAAACAAATCGACTTGTGCGAGAACAGGCTGCAGAAGCCGTAGTCGCGGAGGCAACCATTCCTAAAGGCGACGTTGAACCTCCTCCCGAATTGGAAGGGGTCAATTACGCCTCGTTGACCGAGCAAATAGAGAATGCCATTGCTCCCAAGCCGATTCCTGGTAGTACAGAGGATAGCACAGAGGGTGACTCATTCCAGGTATTAGGAACTACAAAAAAGTTGTGTGTCATGCCAACTTCGGATAATTTCAGTCGGCTGCTGCAGGTGAGCCCCGCTTCATTAATAACCGAACAAAAAGGTGACCCAACGCTTAAGCAATTCCAGGACAGTTCGAAAGAGGGAATCGCCAAACGAAATGTGAGATTCCAAGAGAGGAGCGGCATACTCTATCGAAAATATCTAGATAGGCGAGGAGTAGAATTTGACCAGGTAGCCGTACCTCAGGCGTATCGTCAGGATTTGCTTAGTTTGGTGCATGGAGAATCATGGTGAGGCCACTTAGGCGTAAAGAAGACGAAAAATCGTCTCTTACAGGAATACTACTGGCCTGGATGCTTTAAAGATGTAGAGAGGTTTGTAAAATCTTGCGATGTGTGTCAGCGAGTGGGTAAGCCGGGAGATAAGGCGAAATTTCCAATGAAGCTGGTACCCGTAATCACGGAACCCTTTCGTCGGTTGGTAATTGACACAATAGGTCTTTTGCCCAAGAAAAATTCAGGCTACCGTCACATCCTGACCTTAATCTGCCCAGCTACTAAATTTCCAGAGGCGGTCCCGCTAAAAGAGCTAAGTTCCGTCGAAGTAGTGAACGCACTTCTGTCCGTGTTTGCCCGGGTAGGCTTTCCTGCCGAGATACAATCAGACCAGGGCATCATTTTTACGAGTGCCTTAACGACAACCTTTCTAGAGCGGTGTGGCGTGAAATTATTGCATAGTTCAGTCTACCATCCGCAGTCGAACTCGATAGAAAAGCTTCACTCCGTGATGAAGCGAGTGTTAAGAGCCTTATGTTTTGAACGGAAAACTGACTGGGAAATGTGCTTACCTGCAACGATGTTTGCACTAAGAACTGCACCACATGAGACAACAGGGTTTACGCCAGCGGAACTTGTTTACGGCCGCAGACTGCGGTCTCCTCTTCGTATGCTGAGAGAGTCGTGGGAAGGTCAGGGTGATGATCCTGTAGTAGTGGAATATGTCCTCACCTTATTGGATCGTCTAACAACAGCCCAAGAACTGACCGAGAGTGCGATGACCAAAGCACAGCAGAAGGCTGAGCTTTACTACGATCGGACCGCTAAAGCACGACACTTTGCTGTAGGAGACAGGGTCATGTTGTTGAGGCCCTCCCAAAAGAATAAGCTTGAAGTGCAATGGGTCGGCCCGGCCGAAATTACTCGAAAATTGTCTGACACCAACTATGTGGTAAAATTACCAGGAAGTCGTAAGGCACACCAGGTGTATCATAGCAACTTACTCAAACCCTACAAAGAGAGGGAAGCCATCGTGAACATGACTTTAAATGTTCCGGAAGAGGTTCCGGCAGAAATCCCTGAATTAGCTCCCGAATCGGACGAAGTCCCGATCGAGAAAAGAGTTGAGGATTTAGTATCAAAGTCACAACTAACAACGAAGCAGAAGCAGGAATTGCGTGGTCTTTTGACCGAGTTTCAGGACAGATTTGTAAGCGAGCCAGGCCGGACATCCGTCCTCACTCATGACATAGAGCTTACCTCGTCGGAACCGGTAAGATCTAAGACGTATCGGGTGTCACCTCGCCGGCTTGAGCTAATAAAAGCAGAGGTTAACAGGATGCTGGAATTGGGTATGATCGAGCCGTGTGAAAGTGATTACACTTCCCCGTTAATTCTCGTGGAGGTACCCGGCAAAGATCCGCGTCCTTGCGTAGACTATCGTAAGTTAAACCTCATCACCAAGGATCAGACATACCCAATTCCCCACATTGAGGAACGCGTCGAGAGGGTAAGCAGCGCGCAATTTATCTCAACGCTAGACCTAGTGAGAGGTTACTGGCAGGTGCCGCGTACCGAGAGGGCGAGCCGGTATGCTGCATTTATTTCACCATTGGGGACATTCCGCCCTAAAGTGTTGAGTTTCGGCCTAAAGAACGCGCCTTACTGTTTTTCCAACTTAATGGATAAGGTTTTGCGTGGTCAAGAGGACTTCGCATTGCCTTACTTGGACGACGTCGCCGTGTTTTCTTCGTCCTGGCCAGAACACTAGACGCATTTGAGAGCAGTACTGACACGCCTACGCGAAGCAGGTTTAACGGTAAAGGCGCCCAAGTGTCAGCTAGCACAAGCAGAGGTACTCTATCTCGGGCATGTTATCGGTCGAGGGCACCGCCGTCCCTCTGAAATGAAAGTGGCAGCTATCCGAGACTTTCCCCAGCCCCGAACGAAAACCGATATTCGGGCTTTTCTTGGAATAGCTGGTTACTATCGTAAGTACATCCCTAGATATTCCGACATTGCCAGCACTCTTACTGACGCGTTGCGCAAGACCGAGCCCCAAATGGTCGACTGGGATGAGGAGAATGAAAAGGCTTTCCGCGTTTTGAAAGCGGCCTTGTCGAGCCAACCTTTGCTTAGTTCACCGGACTACTCGAGGCCTTTCATAGTCCAATGCGACGCTAGTGATAGAGGCATGGGGGCAGTTCTTAGTCAAAGGGATGAGGGGGATCAAGAGCATCCCGTCCTATATGTTAGCCGGAAACTCACCCTTCGCGAGCAGGTTTACAGCGCTAGCGAAAAGGAATGTGCGTGCTTGGTTTGGGCAGTCCAGAAACTGGCTTGTTATATTGCCGGAAGCAAGTTCATTGTGGAAGTGGACCACTGTCCTCTCACCTGGCTACAGACCATGTCCTCTAAGAACAGCCGCCTGCTGCGTTGGAGCCTCGTTTTGCAACAATATACGTTTGAAATGCGCTACAAAAAGGGTGTACTCCATGGCAACGCTGATGGCTTATGTCGATGCCCCTGACGCGAGAGGATGTCTCGAGAACTCTGGCATTTTTTTTCCTGACCTAGACAAGAGCTAGTGATTGTTTTTTTACTCTTTTAGGTGTACTTGTTTGAAAACGTTGAAGACACGGCTATCCAGGGTTTCGGGTTCGGTGTGCTTCCAGTGTTGTTGTTTTGTGTCACCTTAAAGTGTGAGTAACATTTTGAATAAATTGTGTATTTCCTTTAATATCAGTTAAAGGGGAAAATTGCCTGGTGGAGTTTGGCGGAATTGTCCGGCGCTCACCGGCTGAGTAGTTGTGTTTTCATGTGCGTATGTGATGTCTGTTGAGCCCTCAATGAAGCAGGTGTTGCTCTCTACTTCATCAAAGACGGTCGTCACCAAACCGACTGCCGGCGATGATCTCTCCGGACAGTGGCTGCAAACCTCAGCCCATCGAGATCTTCACCCCCCCGCGCGAGAGACTGTTACGACCGGCCCTGGGGAGCCAAGCAGGAAGAGGTTGGGGGAGAACCGGTTCTTGACCTCACGGTGTCGTCCACCCCCACCTCCCCATTCGGGTTCCTCCTCGCCGGGAAAGCTCCGGGGTCTGCTGTGCGTTCGTGACCATGTTTGGTAACATTTTAGGGCGCCGTGACCATATATGGACCTCGTGTTGGGATGTGCCACTCCATGTGTTGTGAGGTGTGTTTCCCCCTCTCTCGTGGCCGAGGGGCCGGAGACACCGTATTGGCTGACGATGCGGACGGGGCGCCCAGTGTCAACGGCGCGGCGCTATAAAATGCCGAAGACGTTTTGTATCACACGCACTCTTCTCTCTTTGGGTCAGTTGACCACTTCTCCACATGTAAATAAATCTCTGTTGTTCGTTCGGGCGCTTCTTCTCGCTGAATTGTTGGACGATGGATCCTGCGACGGGGCCAGCTACCGAAAACGAGACCGGCAGGACCCGGAGTCACAACAGCATGTATATATGAAAATTAACACAGACACATTCATACCCAGGGTATCGTTTTGTTTTTGTTTTTCGTAAAAATGCCAAGACTGCATCATATCCACTTCACGGGCAAACCATTCTTTTTCGCTTTGTCCCTTTCAGCCCACAAACAGTGGAGTGGCTGCCAGTCTCTTACGGTTCATCGCCTTTGTCGCCGGAACGTAGATGCAGCGGGTAATTAAAAGGTCACCGTTCAAGACTCCATCTTCCACCGTGTCTCCAGGGAGGTTCCCTCCAATCCGGCTGCCCTCCCACCTTCCCCATACCTCCGGCGGCCTTCTCAGCGGAGCATGCAAGCGGCGGTCCCATATTTGCTCCCCGCGAGCGCGTCTCTTCTTTGCTCTCGCGAAGACCGCGAAGAGGGGCCGCATGCCTGAGGGGGTTGTGCCGCGGTCGCCTAATAAAAGCGCATCGCGAGCGGCCGATTTCCCCTGTCGGCGAAGCAAGCGTGCGCGTCGCGGGGGCTGGGACCCTCGGTTCCCGAAATGGGCATTTCCATTTCGGGACCAACGAGCGCTACGAGAGTGGTGGCTGCTCGTGCGCAAGTCGGGACTCTCTTTCTCAACCCCTCTCCCGCTTTCTCTACCACGCACGTTCTTACTGTCTTTTTTTTTCTTATGCAACCTGCGCCATCCCTCCCCCACCCTACCACCATTCCACAGCCTTCGCAGTACATCACAGTTAGTCGCCAGAATGAAAGAGCTTTCATTCTGCGCAAAATAGTTTAGCGAAACCCGCTCTTTTGCTTTAGCGGAGCTTCATTTTCTTGAAGGAGTTCGCATATTTGCTGGAAAAAAATTGTAAGAACGAGCGACTCCTTAAATAAACGCGACCATAAAGTTATTGGTAGCTTCTTGACGATGCCAATAGGTACGTACAAACAAAACACTTCGCAGAATTCGAGCTCGCTTCCTCTGTGGCTGGATGACAAGAACTGAACACGAGACATCCCTCTCATGTGCTTTGATGTACACTCCAGGTTTACTTCGCTTGGACTCCTGCGGCTTCCTTAACTAATAATCAACAAGAAAAACATCAATTTATCCATTTTAATTCGGCTGCTTGCTCCTACCACATATATAATAAGAGTATACTGTCTGAGAAAGACGAACAAAAGCTCATTTACACGAAAAATTATCTACAATTTCCCTGATAGATTATATGCGATAGACAGTGCATTTGTCGAATGTTCTATTTCATTTCAGCTTTCCAACGTGACTATAATGCAACCATGTCACCTGCTTGAGTCTTGATAATTTTATCATCGTCCGTACAACAGCTTTACATAAATAGCCACGCAAATGCAGCTGAATAAAGTTGATGTTAATTCATGGTCACGTGCGCAGCAGCGCACTGGGACACGGCACAAAAGGAACAAAACGATAGGACAAGTACACGCTTTCATGTATGTATATTGACCATAGTTTCTTCGAAATCACCAATTGCAAGTGCGGCGTTTTCCCCGCCGTTTCGTTCCTTACGTGCACTTTCTGCCTTGTTTCAGTGCGCTACTTCCCAGATAAACCAAAGTCTAGAGTAATCTAACATGAACTCTGTCATATCTCCATGACAGGAGCGCTGTCTAACGACAATGTTGTGGTAAATATTTCGGTATACTATTCCATGAATGTAGGCATCACTGGAGCGACAACTGAGGCTTCTTGCAGTGTTATAATGTCATGAGAGTTGGTGTGATGTTGCGCATGTGTGTGTGGTCCCGCCGTGTTGTTGTAGTGGTTAACGTGCTTGGCTGCTGACCCGCAGGTCGAGGGATCGAAACCAGGCTGCGGTGGCTGCATTTTCAATAGAGGCAAAAATGCTGTACTCAGCATTTTCATATTTGGCTGCACGATAAAGAGCCCCAGGTGGTTGAAATTTCCGGAGCCCTGTAGTAGGGCGTCTGTCATAATCATATATAGAGTAGTTTTCGGACGTTGAACCACAGATATCAATAAGCATGTGTGTGCGTGCGTGCGTGTGTGTGTGTTTCTCAACATGTGCGCGACAAAGAAAGCAAAAGTTATTCATCCTGACATAAAACAAGTCACACAGAGGGCGCTCCGCGTAGAACGTATACTTGCCGTTGGGTGTGCGGATAGCGCTAGCACAGACGAATGATCATCATTTTATAAGACCAGTAGCGTTTTTTTTATTGTGTTACCAAACTTACGTAAACGTATAGATGTTAGTGCGAAAGAAAGTGACACGACGGAATATCGCGACAAACACCGTAGTGCATAGCACGGGAATTCTCAGACGCTGCATTTGATCTAATAGGGACGGCCGGGTAAACATTACGTTACCAGGATTTCAGATGCTTCTCGGCGTCGCCGTACTGCCATCGTGTCGAGATAGCAACTGCACATATAAAGTGGCGACATCTCGCAAGAAAAAAAAGCATGACAAGGTTTTGACGCGGCTTGCCGCTGGGGCCTTCGCCTAATTACGTCTCTCGACGGAAATGGTTTCGTAACCAATATGCACTTTCACGTAAAACAAATATCGTGATGCCTTCTTCATTTTTTCCTATGCAGTTTGTGGAGATAAGTTGATAACCGCGAATATATGTGTTACCTAAGCGTTTATTCGCGAGTTGTCACCGGCACAGCATCGCCCGCGTCATCCACCACCTCGGTAAAATGCCACGAAGACGTTACGTCATGCTTAAACCTCGGCACGCATGTAGGAGGAGACTGCAAGGTGTAAAAAGAGCATAACCTATTCTGAGCGAGCTACCAGAAGAAAGAGAGGAAGGCAAACAAAGAAACTTCTCCTGCGCGGAAAGGTGCTTAAAGAAAGAGGAGGCAGCCAAATCAACTATACCATAAAAATTTAATGCAAACAACAAATACTTTTTCTTTACCAGCACGTTCCTAGGTTTGCGTTTGCCAGGTTGATTTCACAATACGAAAAGCAGCTTGTAGAAGCTTATACTGATAACACCGCTGTCAGGAAAGCGCATCGACGTTGACGGTACTGTCCGCTATACTTATCAATGTTTTTCGCTGTTTTTCCATGTATAGATAATGCCGTCGATGTATCTAGATGTGTCTCGCAAGCAGTTAACAAGTCGTGCGAAGGCTAGTTGGAAGAACAACAACTAAAAACACTCAGAAAGGACACAGCACGAGTGCTTACTAGGAACTGAAAATGTTTATTTTTAAACGAACTTTTATATAGGCACAGCACGCATGCACGTCACCTGAAACCACGCCTATATTCAACAACGTGATATGACGAAAAACCACTCTCATAATCAATGGCATACCGTCTACGATTAGGTGTTTCATACAAACCTCACTTCTTATGCCGCATAAAAAGAAGAACGTCCTGGCATATCGATTACTGCGATCATGTCGATGCATTAGAGTGGCATATTCTTATGGAATGTCCGCAATACGATCAGCAACGCGTTGAACAGGACGACCACGATTAGAAAAATTCTTGAACCGTGGCCATATTTCGACAATCAAACGCGCGCAGTGAGCGCCCTCCGTGATTTTTTAGGGAACCCAAATTTAATGAACTCTGTTTAGTTCATATTATACTTTGCCGCTATTTGTGCGGACTCTATCTGCAATGTGATCCCGATATAGGAACTGGACTATGGCCATACATACTATGCTCATTCATGCATTATAAGCCCTACAACGTATATAGTATGTGCATAGTGCCTCTGCTTAGTTTTTTTTTCCTATTTTATTTTTAATTTTTTTTGTTTGTGTGTTTATCCTGTACATCACTGTCATTATGTTGGTATAGCCCGCTCTAACGCAGCGTACCTTTCAATATTCTGCTAAATATAAATAATAAAACAACAGGGAAAAAAACGTGTCAGACCGTGTTAGCCCGTCCCCACCAAAAAAAACCAAGAAAAGAAAAAAGAAAAGAGATCGTCCTATGTCCTTTTTGAGTGTTCGTAGTTTTTGGCGCTTGTTTCATCATCAACTTATACCGACATGCCCAACTGCCAGTAACCACCACCACAACAACAATAATAATAATGATAACTATAATAATAGTATTAATAGTGATAATAAAACAACGTCGAGCTTTGTTTTTTTTTTAGATCAGAGTTCGGACATGTCCCTGCAGTGCATGTACACCTAACCTATAGACAGTACTCATCGTGAACTTGTTTATAGCGCAACACTAGAAACACGGACAAAAAAGGAGCACAAAAGAGAAGAAACGCCATATTTTCTTCTCTTTTGTGCTCCTTCCTTGTCCGTGCCTCTGGTGCTACGCTGTAAAAAGTTCACAAAAAATTCCAGCCAACTGGTCCAACTTACAGTCCTAGACATTATTTTTAGGGCCACCAGACAAGACTCAAGAAGCAAGACCGTCGTAACTCCATTCGACGAATTTGTTGGTCAGTACCCTCATTGGTTCATTATCTCAGTCAGCCAGTCAATCAAACACTCAATCAATCAATAAAATAATCACATCACAAAGAATAGGGTGCCAAGTATCATAAACTTCTCGTTTTTCAAGGCCATTTTTCTCTTCTCGAAGACACGTTTTCTAATACCACTTCGCCTTGTCATGCTTCCAAATACAACTTTTTTTGTCTCCTTCTATCGACTTTGTGCAACTGTGCTCTGAATAAATGACAGAAAACAAACTGTTTTCAACAAGAAAAAGAAAGCCCTACACAATGTGTATGTGTATGCGTGCTTCGCGCACTATATCGAGTGAATAATTAACCACGTGTCCCATAATGAGAAAGAAAGACGGAGCACGACGAACCCTGCAGCGAGATTCTGCCACCGTTTCGCATCGCTCGCCCAGAAAGCGATAGTAATTTCGCGCGGGCTTCGTCTTGTAGCGAACACTGTTCGCTCAAACGAGCGCTGTCTTGCGAAATAGCGATTTGTCCGCGTATTGCGAGAACTGCGCGAAGGAAAACGGAGAGACGGTGACGTTTAATCAGGCGCTCGTACGAAATAGCCTGGCGCTTAGTTGAAGGAGCGACAGCACTCATTAGCGACCGTTTTGTTATCGCCTGGCTTTGCCTAAGAACATTTTGTGACAGAACTGCGTGTTGCGCATACACATTCTAAGAGTCACGACAGAGGATAGTGCGTAGGAAGCCGTAAATGTGCCACACGCGGTAACCCTTGATACGACGTGCTGGTGAGGCAAGTTTAAACGTATTTTCATGCCCATACAATTTATAACTAGGCTGTTCTTGGTGATATTGATTCGTGCGGGGATACAGACAGGCATTTTCAGTTTCTGCTTGCACTTTTCTTTAACGAATTTACCCTTCGCAAGGTGCCGCCACCGTCACAGCTTGGGCACGTGAACGCTATCCCACTGAACTAAAATGCGCCATCCACTACGAAAGTTTGATCACGGTAACGCTAAACTATGAAAGTTTTGCGGTGTACGGTACTCCAGTAACGCAAAGGCATAGCGTAATACCGAATATTGCGTCCCGTAGCTGCCACCATATTACAGTGTACTAGAATATACTAGTACACTGTAACTGAATGCTACAAATATTAGCTGCCACCACCTCAGTGGCGCCCTCTGTGGATAATAACAGATAATAACAGATAATAAACAAGTAATCCATCTCCTCTGAAATTTCGAGAGCGCCACTCGTTAAGCTTACAGCGTCGAATTACAGTTTCTTCTAAGCTTACAGTTTCTCGAAAATACTTTGCTGTCGGAGCTTACGGACATGAATGTCGAGCAAGTAAAAGCGTCAAATCGGAACTGCCGAACTTGAAAACGCAAGACAGCCGTTGGATAGATTCGAGGTTGATCAGCAACCACTTTCGGCGGCACAACCATGTTTTCCGCGCATACGCATGCTGCAGTTAACACCCCGTATTCCGGTACACGCAAAGTACTTTGCGTATAACGGTGTGCCGGACAGACTAAATGTTTCTCATAATTGTCTACTAGTGGTGGCGGCCACCCCATTGCACCCCTGTCCACACTGCTGCTTCTGTGAGCACGTCTATGTTAGTGTGCGTAATCGAGACTCCCTGAAAGTGTTTTCCCTTCGTCTGAGAACTAAGTGTTTGCCATGTCGTCAAGCTCCCTTTTCCTCGGAATATGATCCGCCATCTTCCGGCATCCACGAGGGAAAAAAAGGGGGCCGTCACATACCGCGCGCGGCTCATGAATTCCTGGTCTTCGCGCCACGCCTTCTCCGTCCTCGTAGCTTTCAATCATGCCATGGAGCGGAACGAATGAGCCCCACATCTGAGAAAACAGGCAGCGCATAGAACAACAGAACTCGCGCTAAACTTGGTTCGGCCATACCACAAAGACTGGTGGCTCCGTGCAGCGGCACGCGTTTTAGACGCCTCACTGGGCGCGATAAAGAAACAACGGAGGACCAAGAAGGCGGGGGCTAGGAGCAGTGCTTCAACGACGGCCAGCACGTCCGCCCAGCGGCGGCGGCGCGCGTATGGATATTGCGGCCCCGACGTTGAGAAAACTCGGCGCACGCCGCGAGCTTAAACGAGAGTAGCATAGGCAGCAAAATGCGCCTTTCGGGTCCTCGAACATGTTCTCGAGCGCGCGCACGCGTGCGATCGTGTGTATTAGGGTATTTGAACCGGGCGAAGAAATGAAGAAAGCAAAAAGCGAAAGCGAAAGTGCAGCCACTCCTTCATCTGCACTCAGGGTATTCATGCACACGCGCGCGCTCTTCCGCGTAGCCGAGCTCGCTTCGGGCGCGTGAAGCGATTGGACGGCTGCCACATATGCATTCCCTAGAGACCCCGGCGTAGCCCGCTCATGCGCCGAAGGAAGGCGCTCTGGATGGGCAACCCGTCACTCAAGTACCGCTCGAGGCGATTGCACGCAAAGAAAGAGGCCGAGGAACTTTTCACGAACGAGTTACGCTATGGTGATGGCGGGAGAAGTAGACGCGTGTGAAGATTCGGCAGAAGTGAACCTTAACATGTAAGCCGGGCCGAATTTGAATGTTGTAGAGTTCTGCGAAGTAGGTATACCTTACATATCATCGACTACCGGTAAAATTCCCGCATTCGTGGAAAACGTTGGAGGAGTTGTTGCGCTGCACGGTGGTTACTGCCTGACAAAAAAAAACAACTAAAACTTCAGTGCTGACTGGCGTTTAGTTGTGCCGGCAATGCACGAAATACCGCAGTAAGTTAGCCATAGATTGGTAACTTTTTTGTTGCTTTCTTATCTCTGCTTCCCCTTCCCCAACATATTGGTCCAGTGTTTCAAATGAGACTTTATTTTCAAGTTAACCTTTCGCCTCTCTTATCGCTTGAATCTCCATCACTTCTTGGTTCTTTTCCTCAATACTTTGCCTTCTTTACTCTCTCTTGAACTCCACCATATCTATCGCTCAGTATCTGTGCGAATTTTAGCGGCGTTGACGCCGATTGTTGATTATAGCGTAATTCGACCACATCATTGCTTAAGACGAACTGATACACTGAGCAGTAGTTGTTAGCATCATCTAAATAAACCACAGCCCCCTAATATTCCTTTCCTGTCTCCTTCTCGTTTACCCAAGTAATTTGCCTGAGTGAAGTAGGAGGCTATAGAGTGTGGCCACGTGTACCCAGTTCTCCAATCTTGTCTTCCTCTAAGTTACTTCATCCCTTTGACTTACATTTTCAATAGCCCACATGCCACCTCAGGGCCACCTGACAGTTCATTTGCACCATTTGGACCCTGTTTCATGATAGGCTTCACTTATCGCTCCAAGGGAAAGTGAAGACAGCGAATGTTTCCAAACTGGCTGTCTCTTGCAACTCTTAATGAATAAACAAAGTGAGGTATTGGGCTAGTTGGTTTTTCATCAATAAAAAACTGCACTGCAGCTACTGCGAAAGACGAAGTGGAGCGCCTGGAGACAGTTCAGCAAGCTTGCCGCCCACGCCCCCAACTCTCGTCGTAAACAGAATCTTTTCTTTCGTGGAAGTCTTCTTACCTTCAATATTTTTTTCAATAAATTCTGTTGATAGTATGCGCTTGTAGTGTCTACCTCGTTTCGCGTTCCTCCCTGACTTGGTATTTTGCAGCAACTGTAGCACAGCTTTTTAATTAACGAATGAGCTAGTGAGCCAGTGAAGGCCCTGGTAATAGTCATTTGAAATTGCATGTTGAGTGCAATATCATCAGGAATTCAAACTATCAATAATGGAGTCGATGAAGACGCATATCGTATTCCGACACTAAACATGAGTAAAGGCAGAACCACTGCGGATGTCGATTAAGGACACCAAAGTGGGCATTACCCCAAAGACAGTCGCGCAGTTTTAACGTATGCTGAACACAGACTACGGTTAGAATTTAAAAAAAACGCAACTACGGGACCTTCTTAACGAGTCTTGAATGAATTATTCATACCGCTGGTTCAAGAAACCTTCCGTTACCAATTTCTAAGGCTGTCCCAAAATGCTCAGACACGACTGAAGCAGGCTCTGCGCGTGTGCACCAAAACATTCAGGAAAAGCAAACCCTAAGAGATCACACAGGAAGAGTCAAAGGCAGTTTCTGTTATATGTGTTAGAGCTATGGGTCATGATAGTTTGCGCTTACAAAGCAAAAATATTGCAAGATAGCCAGATACAAGAATGAATGAACTGACGTATTTAAAGTGAGTCCAGTAGTTTCCTTCGGGCTAGGCGAAGGAAGAGAGCTCCCCAGAGAAAACAAATTTTCAAGCGATACCGTTGTACTTCCATGCAATGTGTACTTTTCTCAGCTCGTTTAATTTGCGCGATTGTGCAAATAGTACAAAAGACCAGAAGTGCAAAAAGAAAAAAAAATAGCCGCGTACCTGCGTGTTTAGCTGTAAAAGTCGCCCGGCCTTCTTGCGTGCATAGAGCCGCATTTTCAACGCTGCCTAATAAACACTAGGGTCTTCATAATCACCTATATGTGTATTTTATTGTAAAGGAACGCACCACCTAATACATCCGTATTGATGCTGCGCCTCAAGTATGGGTAATATTTGATTCTGGATCGAGAATCTTAACAAGAACGCAGCCACCAGTTCAAGATGGCTGAGCGTTCATCAAATGCTTAAGCTTTGGCCAGATGGTTGAATTGTGTGACATGCAGGCAAAAGTTTCTCAGTTCCTCCATATTTCTTAAGACAACCCGCACTAAGGAGGTGACGCATTAAGGAGGGCTTTAAGCTCTCCTATAGTAGAGTACGGAGTACTCTAAGTTGTTAAGCACTTTTTCCAAACACTCATTTTGTCTCTAGAGCATTTCATTAGAAAAGTCGCAAACTGCGAAAGCATAGTGGGTTTACCGATGCCAGGGAAGCAAACCTTCGAAATTATCGCAAACGCCGATGATATTTTGGTATTTATCGTAACTTCTCTAGCTATAGAACATTCCTTGACATTCTTGCTCAGTATTACTATCTGTCTAGAGATCTTTTAAAAAAACACCACCAAATGTAAGGCGTTGCACTTTGGAGGCTTTATAGAACTATTACCGGGAGACTTAGAATACGTTCAAGCTGTTAAAGTGCTAGGCGTTTACTTTGAGGAAGGAGATGTCTCAAAAAAGACCTAGAATGACGTGCTTAGCAGATCTGGCGATGTCATAGCAGCAGCCACTCATTTTAACCTGTCACTAACAGTAAAAGCAACAATCATCAAGACACACGCACGCACTTTTGCGTTTGACGTAGCACACCGTCTTTCTACCTCGCCGTGTTACAGGACGCCTCGCCTCTATGGCGGGGACCTTCCTTTGGGGAGTAAAACCAGCAAAGGTGCAGAGGAAATTTTTACAGCTTCCACAAATCGTGGAGGCTTGAACCTGCCAGACATACGAACATTCACGAGAGCGCTGGCTGCTAAAACAACACAGAAGCTGTTCGATGACAGCAACTACCCCGGGTACAGGCTCTTGATGTACTGAACAAGTATACTGAAAGGTACTTTTACGGCCAATCCGTACATCGGACCACGAGCAGAAATTCCGCTTAAGTTTTACAGAGCTGCCAGTGGCTTAAAACGAACAGTGGAATCAATAGGTTCATGCAGTCTGGGAGATGTTTCATCGCAAGAAATAAGCGAAATGGTGACAAGTAGCACACTGAGCAAAGAGGAAGAAACAGCATCCTGCACGAGAAAATGTAAACGATGGCGTTGCAATCGCGTACCTAACTAGGTGCGCGAATTTGATTGGTTGAGAAGATGGAGGGCATTGCCTACGCGTGACCAGTTAGCACATTGGGGAGTAGTTCCAAATGACCGCTGTCCAAACTGCGGCAAAAGAGAGATGGCCCAACATGCTCTGTTTCAGTGCTCGGTGGCGAAAGGCGCCTGGCACATGGTACAACGCCTCTTTGCCTTTCGGACAGTGCGCATACGAGCAGAACATGGCCTGTTTTCAAGACTGGTATTTACAGTGACCTTGTACGTACCGTGGCAGCGACGTTGTTTAGCGGAAGTATGGCGGAAGCCTCATAGAGGCACCTACCCCGCACTCCAGAAAACACGGCTTATTGTATAGAATTACCTCGATCAGCAGCTGGAAACGCACGGCGATGAGGCATTTCCTTCGACGATGGCACACACGTTTCTCCAGAGTAAGGGAGGGACAGCTGAACTTTCCAGTCGTTCCATAATTGCCATGCGCCCACTCTAGGACGCATGCATATGTGGTATTATGTAAAGTGTGATTAACTTGATTCATCTTAAATTTTCTTTGACTAAGGACATTTGGATATTCAGTGATGAATTAGATTTCGGTGCTCATTTTTAAGATGTATGCACTGTCCTTTGTTTTCGATGTTGATTGATTGATTTGTGGGGTTTAACGTCTCAAAACCACTATTTGATTATGAGAGACGCCATAGTGGAGGGCTCCGGAAATTTTGACCACCTGGGATTTTTTAACGTGCACCCAAATCTGAGTACACAATCCTACAACATTTCCGCTTCCACCGAAAATGCATTGTTTTCGATGTTTCGGTTGTGTATGTATGTCACAGAATGAGCGCTAAAAAAGAGCGCGCCGCCAAATCCTTGCGACAACGGGAGGCAGAAACGCCGCGAGGTAAAAAGAAAAAAAAAGAAAGCAAACATCCAAGGCTCCCGGGCGCGCGCTCTCCCCGCGGAAGCATGGCTTCGCAGACGAACCTCCTCACCCCACATCGGCGGCCCAGCAAGGCCGCGATTTTTCTAGAACGAAGGAGGCGTGGTCAGACCGAGTGAATCATCCTCCGGAGAGGGCAGTCGAACCGTCTCGTGCCTTTCCCCAGCCTTCGCTGCGCATCGCGCCGACGAAATGAGAAGAACGTTCTGGAAGGTGGCGCGGAAAGTATTTAATCGAGCGGCCGAGACGAGAAATCAGGAGGTGACGGAAATTAACGCCAGAGCGCGTAGGAATTCCGCCGTGGAGTCGGCGAAGGTTCTGCCCGTAGTGACAGAACAGGAGGAGACGGAAGTGAGCGCCAGAGTGCGTAGAGAGTCCGCCGTGTAGTCGGCGAAGTTTTTGGTCTGTAGGGACGGCTCGAGCTACAGGCAAGAGCGTGTGTTTACCGCTATCGAGCGAAGACGCGGGCAACAGCTGCGAGTGTGAAGCCGACGTGTTTCCGGCGAAGAAGTTTGAAGCTTGGAGAGTGGCCAATTGAAGTCGGCGAAGTTTCCTGGAAGAGAGACTTCGAGAGCTGCGGAACGACAACAACGCTGGACTTTGAGTGAGTGATTCTCGGAAGAGTATCATTCAGACTTTTGTCCCAAGGACTTTGGACTGAACAGGTTTTCTAACTTTTTAGTCCTTAAGTGTCTTGGTTGTTAAATGCATGCGACTGCATTGTAGTGCGTATTGTTGTCTGTGTCCGTTGTTTCAAGTGTGGCTGATTGTATTGTGTAGTCCGTTGATTGATTGGTTTGATTGGTGACATATTGTATGCAACTATTGTGGAGTGTGCATTCTTGTGTATTGTTTTCGATCTGCCATTTTCGAGAATATAATATTTGTTCTGTTTATCAACTCTCGGCTCTGACTTGTTCTTTGGGCCACAACCGGCGTCTGCTGGCGCGCCAATAAGGACCACTTCTAAATTGTCCACGCTTTCGTGATGCGGTTCGGGGGGCCGATACTTCGGCCCTTGGAATTAGCCCGGCGATCGCCTCCCTAATTAACGGGACAGGTGTGGCAATTAATCTGGCGTCCGCGAATCAGGACCTTTTGGTGCACAGTGTGTCCAAAGTAGTGAGAAAGAGCCTCGAGTTGTTGATAGTGCTATCGGAACGATTTTGTGTGTTGTTCAGTGTTTTCGTTAACGAGTGCAGGGGAGTGTTCCGATAGACTGATTTAGGCAGATACTTTTTGCACGCGGCAAGGTTTTAGTTGCGAGTTGCGAGACACAATGGATCTCGAAAAGTTAGTTGCTCTTGGTGAAAAGATGGGTCTTTCTGGCGCCGAACTACGGAAGTGGGTCACCCAGAAGGAAAAAGAAGAAAAAGAGAGAGCCAAAGAAGAAAAAGCAGCCGAGCTGGAAAAAGAGAGGTTGGCAGTCGAAAGAGCCAAAGCGGAAAAAGAAGCTGAGGTGGAGAGAGAGAGGTTGGCAGCTGAGAGGGCCAAGGAAGAAAAAGCAGCTGAGTTGGAGAGAGAGAGGTTGGCAGCTGCGAGAGAGAAAGAAGAAAGAGAGCAACAATTGAAGTTAGAGCTGGAGAAAGAAAAGCTGGCCGCTGAGAGGGCGAGAGAAGAAAGAGAGGCAAAGGAGCGACAGCTGAAAGAAGAAAGAGAGCAGCAATTGAAGTTGGAGCTGGAGAGAGAGAAGTTGGCAGCCGAAAGGGCGAGAGAAGAAAGAGAAGCGAGGGAGCGCCAGCTGAAAGAAGAAAGAGAAGCGGAGATGGCTGAAAGGGAACGGCAGCGGCAGCACGAAATTGAACTCGAGCGGTTCGCTCGGAGGATTTCAAGCTGGATGGTTGTGCCCTCGCGATCTCCGACTTCAGCGTAGCTCCCGCCGACTGGTTCGCCCTCCGCGGTCTCCTGACGCCGTGTAGCTCTCGCATTGTGGCACCCCGCCCTTGGACTGCTTCGACCGGATCCCCACTTTCCTATCTCCTTCTTTTTTCCTCTCGTTGGCTGTCTTCTTCTGCTTCTACTTTCCTTCTATTCTTTTTATCCCTCCTTCCCCCCACCCCTATAAGGCACTGCGCCGTGTCGCCTGAAGGCAGACAGAAATTAGGTGCCTTTTTCCTCTTCATTCTAATCACTACCACCACCACCGTTTGCAACAGCGAAACGAAACTCCCGTCCAAGCTAGAGTTGAAAGCAGCGAACGGGAAGACCATGGCTTCCGCTTGAACCCAAGCAAGCTGCTCGTAGCGTTTGATGAAAGGAAGGACGACCTTGACGCGTACCTTCACCGATTTGAGACGATTGCGAAGAGCCAGAATTGGCCGGAACATCAATGGGCAACTGCTTTGAGTACTTGCTTGAGTGGTGAAGCGCTCAGTGTGTACGGTAGGCTGACGCCGACCGATGCAGCCAACTATGCAAAGGTGAAAGCTGCTTTGCTGAAGCGATTTAGATTTACCGTGGAAGGATTCCGGGACAGATTTAGGACAGGAAAGCCAGCTGATGGTGAGACGGCTACGCAGTATGCCGCCCGACTTTGCCATTATTTCGACAGATGGATTGAACTTTCAGGGACAGCGCAGGAGTACGATGAGCTTAGAGAGCTCCTAATTAGAGAACAATTTCTTGCTAGTTGCCACCCAAGCCTGTCGCTGTACTTAAAAGAGAGGAAGGCTGAGTCACTTGAAGGAATGCTTGAATTGGCTGATCAATTCTTGGAAGCGCAAGGTGGAACTAATTTGGCCAAGGTCAAGAAGCATTGTCCCGATGATTCGAAGAAATTGGCTCCCGAAGAAAAGAAGCGTGCACCAGAGAGCATTCAGCGATGTTTTCTGTGTAACCGAGTGGGTCATCGCGCGAAAAACTGTCGGACGATCTTTACGAGCCCTACGGTAGTGAAATGTTTTAAGTGTGGTCAGACTGGGCACAAAGCAGATGCATGTCGAAACGGAGCGAGTCAAACTCACCAGGTATCCTGTGTGCAAGTGGCACCGAAATCCGATAATAATGCCGTCACCGACGGATTCGTAGAATTGAAAAATGGGGAGAAAATTCCTATTGTCGGTGCTGTAATGTCAAAACAGCCAACCGGTGTTACGAAAGGAATGCCAGCGCGGCCTGGAAAAGTTGCGGGCAAAAAAGTTACGGTGTTAAGAGATACCGGCAGCTCCACTGTTATCGTTCGGAGAAATTTGGTACGGGAAAGTGAGTTGACAGGCAGAACGAAACCGGTTTGCCTAATTGACCGTACGGTTCGGATGCTTCCCGAAGCAGAAATTGAGGTTGAAACCCCGTACTTCAGCGGGAAGGTTACTGCTTTATGCATGGCGACCCCCCTGTATGACCTTGTCATCGGAAACATCGACGGGGCGCGAGGGCCAAGTGATCCAGAATGTTTGGGAGAAGACCCGAAGATAGAGCCCTCGCCAACGCAGCGGCCGCGAGATACAGTGGAGGAGCATCCCGTGACGGATCTCACTAGAGCACAAGGTGAAGCTGCAGCGCAAGAGACAGCGAAGAAGAAGACGATCGTGTCGAACAAGTTCACGGGCCGAGCAACCGGACTTACGTCGGCACGACCTCAACCGACCGACAGTGTAAAAGAGACGGAGTTGGCCAGCCGGGCAAAATGTAGAGGCATGATCAAGCGGGTAAATAAACAGACAGGACCCGTCGAATGTAATGACGCGTTAACGATGTCGGAAGAGACAGCGATGGCTGAGACGACGCCTCAGATATCGTCGTTGGAAGGGGCTCGCCGAAAAAGAACGTGGAAGCACAAGAAGAGATCGAGCGAGCACCGCAAAAAGGGGCGCAAGCGCTGTTCGAAGAACTCAAGATAGGTGCTAAGGTGGAATCAGAATGTGTTTGGCAGGGCTGAGTGACATATGTTGTGTTAATGTTCTTGTTATCCTGTGTCACAAGTGTCGAAGTGTTGTGATGTGATGTGATGTATTGTACAATTGTTGCAATGAATGAACTTTGTACATTTGTATAGTTGGGAATTTGTGGTGGAGTGTTGTACTCATGTGCCTGTGGTTATATTTCATGTGTTGTGGAATTGAACTACAATGTAAGATTGTATTGCGTGATATATTGTGAATGTGACGGATTGTGTTACAGTCTGTGAGAGTGTGTGGTGACTGTTCACGCTCGTTTGTGTGGTTTGAATATTATGAGATAATATTCTTAAAGTGGGGGGCAGTGTCACAGAATGAGCGCTAAAAAAGAGCGCGCCGCCAAATCCTTGCGACAACGGAGGCAGAAACGCCGCGAGGTAAAAAGAAAAAAAAGAAAGCAAACATCCAAGGCTCCCGGGCGCGCGCTCTCCCCGCGGAAGCATGGCTTCGCAGACGAACCTCCTCACCCCACATCGGCGGCCCAGCAAGGCCGCGATTTTTCTAGAACGAAGGAGGCGTGGTCAGACCGAGTGAATCATCCTCCGGAGAGGGCAGTCGAACCGTCTCGTGCCTTTCCCCAGCCTTCGCTGCGCATCGCGCCGACGAAATGAGAACGTTCTGGAAGGTGGCGCGGAAAGTATTTAATCGAGCGGCCGAGACGAGAAATCAGGAGGTGACGGAAGTTAACGCCAGAGCGCGTAGGAATTCCGCCGTGGAGTCGGCGAAGGTTCTGCCCGTAGTGACAGAACAGGAGGAGACGGAAGTGAGCGCCAGAGTGCGTAGAGAGTCCGCCGTGTAGTCGGCGAAGTTTTTGGTCTGTAGGGACGGCTCGAGCTACAGGCAAGAGCGTGTGTTTAGCGCTATCGAGCGAAGACGCGGGCAACAGCTGCGAGTGTGAAGCCGACGTGTTTCCGGCGAAGAAGTTTGAAGCTTGGAGAGTGGCCAATTGAAGTCGGCGAAGTTTCCTGGAAGAGAGACTTCGAGAGCTGCGGAACGACAACAACGCTGGACTTTGAGTGAGTGATTCTCGGAAGAGTATCATTCAGACTTTTGTCCCAAGGACTTTGGACTGAACAGGTTTTCTAACTTTTTAGTCCTTAAGTGTCTTGGTTGTTAAATGCATGCGACTGCATTGTAGTGCGTATTGTTGTCTGTGTCCGTTGTTTCAAGTGTGGCTGATTGTATTGTGTAGTCCGTTGATTGATTGGTTTGATTGGTGACATATTGTATGCAACTATTGTGGAGTGTGCATTCTTGTGTATAGTTTTCGATCTGCCATTTTCGAGAATATAATATTTGTTCTGTTTATCAACTCTCGGCTCTGACTTGTTCTTTGGGCCACAACCGGCGTCTGCTGGCGCGCCAATAAGGACCACTTCTAAATTGTCCACGCTTTCGTGGTGCGGTTCGGGGGGCCGATACTTCGGCCCTTGGAATTAGCCCGGCGATCGCCTCCCTAATTAACGGGACAGGTGTGGCAATGTACACGTTAACTGTACAATAAACTTCCCATTTTTTTTCAAGTCACGGAGGAAGCAATATTTAGGAAGTGAAACTGCGATTGTCACGGGCGTGCGCAGGCGTCCTGGTAACGTGGAATAAAAAAAAACATTGGCAGATCCCACGTACAGTGAAAATCAATGATATGCGAAGCACGAAGAAGAAAAGTTTATATGTCACTTTAAACGTAACGTTGTCAGCACAACGTTACGAGGTGGAGATAAATGATGTCGTACATGACTTCCGTGTCGTGATTATAATGTTTGAATGTGTCGTTTACCTTCGTCATCTATTCACGTCACGTGATACCAAATTTAGTATAGGTGGAGCTTACGAAGCCGCCGCGAGCACGCTATGAGCGTGGAATGCTGTCATGTTCTTACATGACACGCGTGGCAGGATTATCATGTTTGCACAAGTCATATATTTCGTCATTCATTGACATCACGTAATACCGAATTTGGTAAGTGTGGAGATAGCAAAACGGCCGCGAGCGCATCATGAAGGGCTCATTGTACTCCAATGTAGTGTGGACGCGCGCACTCGCTGGGCACAACGACGCTGCGTTAGTAAAACGCGAGCACTCGATAGTCTGACACCAGGCGCGACCAGCGTCTGTCGGCGCGGCCCGATGGCAACCGGCGTGAGATGCGACATGCTGCATTTCGCGCCGATGCGTTGCCCAGACAACACTGCGTTTCCCTCTTTTCGTGACGGAGGGACGCCGGACGCGCTGAAACGCGCATGCGTCAAAGCAACGCAGCGCGGCGCGCGCGTGCTAGTATGGCAAGACCGGCACCTGGCATGGCAACGTCGGCGTGACGCAACGAAATGAAAGCCGGCGAGCACACGCACCGCGTCACGTCGAAATGTATCGGCGCCTTGACTGTGGCATGTAGTGATGTTCTCACATGACACGCATCTCATAATTAATATGGTTGAACGAGTCACATATCTTCATCATCCATTGGCTTCCCATAATACACATTGGGCATATGTGAAACTAGCGAAGCGGCCGCGAGCGCATCATCAGTGTGGCATGTATCATGTTGTTACATGACATACATGTCGTGGTTATCATGTTTGGATGTGTCATTCACCTATATCGACCGTTCGCGTCACGTAATACCGAGTTTGGTACATGTGAAGCTGTCACAAAACGAGCGCTCAAAAAGGGCGCGCCGCCAAATTCTCGCGATAACGCACGGGAGAGACGCCGCGAGGTCAACGGGAAAAAAAAGAAAACAAGCATCCAAAGGCTCCCCAGGTGCACGACCCTCCCCTCTCGGAAGCGTAGGTTCGCCGACGAACCTCCTCACCCCACATCGGCGGCCGAGCAAGCACTGGAAATTTCTAGATAGAAAGGGGCGGGGTGAAGCCGGGTTGCGTCATCCGTCACGGACGGCCTTCGAACCGTCTCGCCCTCTCCCCAGTCTTTGCTGCGTATCGCGCCGACGAAATGATCAGAACTTTCTGGAATCTTGCGCGGAAGGTATTTAACCGAGCAGCGGAGATGGGAGATCAGGAGAAGACGGAAGTTAGCGCCAGAGCGCGTAGGAATTCCGCCATGTAGTCGGCGAAGGTTTTGTCCGTAGGAACAAAGCAGGAGAAGAAGAGGATTTCCACCTGTAGGGTGAAGGCTCGAGTTACAGACAAGAGCGTGTGTCTACCGCTATCGAGCGAAGACGCGTGCAACAGCTGCGTGTGTGAAGCCGATGTGTTTCCGGCGAAGAAGTTTGAAGCTTGGAGAGTGGCCAATTGAAGACGCGAGGTTTCCTGGAAGAGAAACTTCGGGGGCAGCGGAACGCGAGGTTTCCTGGAAGAGAAATTTCGGGGGCAGCAGAACGACAACAACGCTGGACTTTGAGTGAGTGATTCTCGGAAGAGTATCATGCAGACTTTTGTTCCAAAAACTTTGGACTGAGTAGGTTTTCTATCTCTTTAGTCTTTAAGTGTCTTGGTTGTTCAATGCATGCGACTGCATTGTAGTGCGTATTGTTGTCTGTGTCCGTTGTTTCGAGTGTGGCTGATTTTACTGTGTAGTACGATGTTAAATTGGTGACATATTGTATTCAACTATTGTGGAGTGTGCATACTTGTGTATTGTTTTGATCTGCCATTATTGAGAATATAATTTTGTTTTGTTTATCAACTCTCGGCTCTGACTTGTTCTTTGGGCCACAGCCGACATCCGCTGGTGCGCCAAATAGGACCACCTCTAAATTGTCCACGCTTTCGTGGTGCGGTTCGGGGGGCCGATACTTCGGCCCTTGAAATTAGCCCGGCGATCGCCTCCCTAATTAACGGGACCGGTGACAGAAGCTAGCGAAGCAACCGCGAGTGCATCATGAGCATAGCATGTATTCATATTGTTACATGACACGCATCTGATGTTTATCTGGTTTTGCACCACTATCATACCTTGTCATCCATTCACGTCCCAAAATACCAAATTCGTTATAGGTGAAGCTAGCAAAATGGTCACCAGCGCATCATGAGCATGGCATGTAGTCATGTTTTACACATGACATGCATGTCATGATTTATTATGTTAGGGTATGTCGCTTGTGTTCGCCATACAATCGTGCTATACGATATCAGTGTAGCAAGACGCCATGTGAACAAAACCACCGCAAGAGCTGCAGGACCATGAAATGTATATCATGGCATTCATGACAGACATGTCGTGATTTTCATGGTATGATTAGTAAAATATATTCTTCATACAGTAATGGTATGCCATGCCAAGTTTGGTATCGATACTATTATACAAACGGCCAGGAGAACTAAAAGTCGTAGGCGGCTAGATGGATAGATAGATACGCTCTAAGTCGCCGAAGTTCGATAAGAAATGCTTCGCATATAATACAGAAATAACATGCTCCGTCGGAAACACTTCAGTTGGCGGCGCAAAGCCGCAACGACGAAAAAAATCACAACACAGCCACGGAGTGAATGATCATCAGTGGGGCGAAGAGTCCGTTCGTACGTCCATGCGTGCATGCAGCCGCGTCTGTTCATCCATCCATTCGTCCGTGTTTGCATCCATCTGTCTGTCTAACCGTCCATCCATCTGTCCATCGGTACGCGCGTCCATCCGTCCGTCCATGCGTCTGTCTGTCTGTCCGTCTGTCCTTCTGTCCGTCCGTCCGTCTGTCCGTCCGTCTGTCTGTCTGTCTGTCTGTCTGTCTGTCTGTGTATATGATGTACTGATTACGCCGGAGGGACGCAGGACCGCCCTAAACCATATGAAGCTCCTCTCCTCAAAAAAAAAAAAAAGAAAAGGCAACGCTAGCGGTAGTGCGCGGCCGAACGCGCTTTGCGTCCCCGCTCCATGACTGCGGCGGAACGCGAACAACGCACGTGACCGGTTCACTCTGAAACCGAAACGGCGACAATTCCTTCTACTGCCGCAAAACGACGCAAGCATGCATGAACTGGCTCTCCGACAATGTTAGGTTATCTGGTCGCCCCAGGTAGCGGAGCTGCACCTCCTAAATGTTTCTTTCTCCATGGTTCAAGGATATTTCAAGAACGACTATCGTCTTTAAAATACAAAACCAGCCAAACAGGTCAAAACGAGCCAGCGATGACATACTTCGTGCACTTGAGGCTGATCATGTCATTTGCCGACCTATTGTTCCACGAAAGAAGTTGGCGAGGCAGTTATTTATGTCGTACACGCAATGCCATAATACGGCCATAACATGTTCAAAGTGGCGACAAACGCGAAATAATTTATGGACTCGTGATTGATGGCTGACTTTTTTCAAGGTTCACAACCATCATCAATATACTACAATCATGTCAGATGAACGAAAGGAGGGTGAAATTTTTCTCGTCTCTCGTTCCGTATTAGGCCGAACCAATTGAACCCGACAGACACGCATAAGAAAGCATGTAGGCGGCAATGATTATTCTTTTTAACAGTACTGTAGTGATTATACAGTCTGTGAACTTTGACTCTTCTTGTATACACGTGGGAGTCAGCTGTGTAGCTCTTTCTTTGACTATCTTTAAGGAGTCAAGTTGAATTTCTTTAGGAGACTCGTGGGACGCACGACTGCTCAAAAGAGGGTCAGTGAGACTTCCTAAAGATTGTGCCACACATACACATATGACGTCTACGTGTATAAAATAAGAGTCAAAGGACATCTTTTTTACGTGTTACAATGTGAAGTAAAACCAATTGAATTGATGTGGACGCGAAACACTTTTTGGGTTAGTAGTATTCACATGCACGTGCTTCAAGTCATGTCTGATGTAACAAACAAAACACACCACGACTGTGCTAGGAGCAGCTTCACCAGTGGAAGAAATGGGTCAATATTTATATATCGAGTTCAAGCATAATTGTTCATGAATAATAATTTCTGATGTTTTAAGTTCTTAAACCATGAAGTTTGGGAGACGCTAAGTGTTCATGCACGTCGAAAGCTAATTTCAAATACAATATTTTTGCCACATAGTCTTTGCTGTGCAGAAAGTGAACAAGCGCAATTTGTCCTGTCAATTCTAGTTCGTTCATCATATTTCTTACCACATGCTTATTGTATATCGCGCAAAGCTTGTGAACGCACGATGCGTTTTCAGAAAAAACACACTAGAAGAAAAAAAGGAAGACATTTTTTCTCAACCAATGATAACAATTTAGCGCATTTTTCCTGAATCACGTGAATTTTATTTTATTATGACGAGAAAAAAATTGTTAAGTGGCTAGCGGATTTTTTTGACGGGCCATTTTTGTACATGACGATTTTTTTTTTTGCGGATGCCTCGCGGTATGCACCTATTCAATGTCGTAGCAAAATTTTCCTCTAAAATTGCAGTTTTAATTAATGCAGATAACTTCTGCGAAAACCCGCAAGGTGGCGGGAAGATTCAAAAAGGAACCACCCATTTTTGGCACGAAGCCACAGGGAAATTCATACGGTCTATTTTTCATTTCTTAGCGCCTCCGCTGTCTACCTTGCGGGTCTCCGAAGTACTTATTTGCATTACTTCTGTCCATGTGCTTCGAGTTGTCGATGGATTCGCCTTTGCGCTGCCAATCGCTAGCCTCTTGGTTAGCTTATTTGGCAGAGCGACCACCCCGGAAAAGCGTTTAGTCCCAAGTTCGATTCCCAGACCAGGACAAAGTTTTCCGCAACTAAAAAACTTCTCTTTCTGGGAAATCCACACGAATTTCTTTGTTTCTTCCTACCACAAATGATACGTTGACTATCTAATAACCTTGAACAGTCTATGAGGGCTCTTGGGTTCTTGCGGCGCCCGTCTCAGACAACCAAATCCGTGAGGCTTAAAAGCACTGGTCTCATTCATTCTAAGCAAGACAAAACCGATGAGCCGCGGTGCACCCAAGCCGTGCACTCGGCGCACCCCAAGACGCTTACGGTGCAAAAAGCGAGCCCACTGCTATAGCGGGAAAAAAGCGACACACCCGGTGAATAGCCCCCCCCCCCCCCCTTTTTCTATTTTACAGTGAAAGCTGTTATGAAATCACAAAACGGGTCACGTGCACGCTCTAGGTGTCCATCGCCGCCGCCGGTGTCTGTAATCTCTATCGTAAGAAATAAAAAAAGTAAGTAAATAAGAACAGTGAGGACACGATGGTATTCAAACCCGCGTCCCCTGTGTGCCAGCCAAGTATTCTTCCACTGAACAACGCCGGTGCTTGGAACTCCCTTGAAAATTGGCCTATAGGCAGGCTTGATGTCAGCAAAGAATCTCGTTAATATGAGTAATAAAGCGTTAATGAGCGGCGAAGAAACAACCAGGAGTCAGATAATGCGCATTGCGCAACGACTAGGCCGTCGATTGCTCCAACCCGCTAGAAAAGCTTCATCTTATTCACCTATTAACTGTGGCACATACCCACTGTAGGGGTTGTGAGGATTACAAAAGCTTCTGGCATAATTCTTCATCGTCGTCAGCCACACCTTACAAGAATTGCACAAAGTTCCTTTCAAGTGTGCAGCGGGTATACCACGCTTCCCCGATGAATGCCGAAGGATGGCATAGTGAATGCCTGCCCTACTGCGCAATGATTCATGACGTAGTGAGTACCCTGCAAGTGTGCTTGCAGCAGCTACCGAGAGAGTGTTTAAAAAAAGGCTCTTAAAGGCCGCTCTTCCAGCGTTTGATGTGACAGTGCTGCGCGTGCAGCGCAGACCTGGCGGGCTTTTTTTTTTTTTCGCGTTCGAGTTTGCCGAAAAGAAAGGAACGACGTCAGATGGCTTTGTGTGGAAAAATGGTTCTCTTTAGTCTCTGCGCAACCAGCAACCAAACTCTCCTTACTTTTAAAGGGGTCCTGCAACACTTTATGAGTATGGTCAGAAAACGCTGCCAGTCCTTAGTAGAGACTCTCGAGAGCACGCGAGCCATATATTATCAATAAATTAATAAAGTGAACTAAAAAAAGCTTTGTCTTCTCTCGACAAATGAAGCAAGACGCTCAAAAACCACTCGTAGGACACCTTCTATCAACCATTGGCTGATTTGAACATGGCGCGCTCGGTCGTTACAGGTATCGCCGTGGGAGGGAATCCGCAACTTGTCCACACGTGCGCGCACGATCGCACTGAAAAGCCACGTATACGAACAAAAAAAAAGAAAGTGCTCAAGGTCACAAGGCGCGCGTGACGTATATTAGCCCATGCCATCCTTCCCTGATTAACTTTAACGCTTTCGTAGGGACGAAAGAGCAGCGAATGCGGTTGCAGCATGCGACAAATCTCAGACTCCGCTCGTACTGTACGGATTCTTAACCCTGTTGTGGCATGGAATTCGTGAAGTAATAAGCTTTTTCAGTGAATTCATTCTGTGGTTACTTGAAAGAGTGTTTAAGGGCCATTTTAAGTTATGCAGATGGTGGTATATTCGCAGAACTCCCGGTCGAAGGATCCCGGTCGAAGGAGTGGTTGAAGGATCGCTTGCTCAGCAAATGGCTACAATGCCAAACGTTTAGTGACAGAAAACAACTTGCGGTGTGCAAGCACTGCAGCTGTCAGCTACGCAGCATGTATTCCAACCTGAAATCTCACGCGAACAGCAAGAAGCATAGGACACTGGTTGCCAGTTATTCGATTCCAAAAACTGGGAGCAGAACTGCTCCAATTATCGCCAGACATTGTTTAATTATGACTGCCTATCACTTGTATCAACTCTATACGAAGACGTTTCCTGATAGCAAAACTGTAGGACCGTACGATATGCGCCATTTCAAGTGCTCTTCTGTGATTACGCTCTTGGTCTAAACTTCTAGGTTGATTGGGCAATGGACATGGCTCATATTGCAGCTGGATCATCGATGGGTCAGCCGAAGTCAGTGTCACGAATTCTCTTGCCGCCTCTATCATTTATGGCAGTGTCACTAAGTCAACGATCGTACCACTTTCCTATATTTGTGCGCCATGAAAGTTTCACAGATCAGACTTTTCGCCTGATCTGTAATGAAGTGCGACAACCGCAGCGCTGACGCCTCTGGTATTCTAGTTACACTTTTTGGAAGACTTTCATCTTTCATAGTATTGGGGAGCTTCTGAGAATAATAAAGGTCGTGATCATACAACATTTCACTCTCTTTTAAATAAAATAGGTCTTAGCGGGAAACTAAAAGGATACTTTTTGGAATCCGGCGGATTTTTTATTGCTTTTTAGCGAAATTCGGACGCTCAGCGACGGCAAAACTGGCCGCAACTCGTCGATATACAGCCGCAATGATGCCAATCATTTCGTTCATATCTTGTGTACGAATACGGCTCGTGAATAACATGCACAATCGTGCTGCTCTATAATAATGGAGGTTCTATAATTTTCTTCTTGTACAATTTCATCGAAGACAAATTTAGGTTTCACAGAACAGCAGCGTGGTCGAGAAATGTATATGTGAACGGAGATGTAGATCGTAAACTTGTGGCTCACACTTAACATTGGGGATCAGCCAAAACCATGTAGCTTTTCAAAAAAGGAATATATATACATACATATATATATATATATATATATATATATATATATATATATATATATATATATATAAATATATTACTGCAGCGAAAAGTATGTTAATAGAAATCTTGATTTTTTGTAAGTTGTTACTGAGTAAACCCCTTCGACTGTACAGTGAAATCTTGCACGGCTTCGCACACTGTGCCCTAGAATGAATGCACTTGGGGATAGTAAATTTGACGTTGTCAAAGGTTATCCAAGGATTCATAACGGTATTTCTAGTGATACCTTTCTTAATGATGAAAACTTTCTACAAGAGATCAAAAAGTGTTATACAGTTTCCTCTTCTCTACAAAAAGAACAAAGCGGGGAGGGAGTCAAGCCTTCTCTGTATTCCCTCACCCCCAATTATGTACACTTCTTTGTCGTCTTTGTCCACCTTATGTCCTGTTATGACGACACAACGCCATTGTGTAAGCGCCTCTTCTTCTTTTTTCCCCCTCCCAAAACAGGCAGATTTGTCAGACTAGAGATCCCTTATCACAACATTCGAGGCTGCGTAGTTTGCGTGCATTGTTCTCTGCAGCTGCGCTAGTCACCTGCGTTTCTGTTTACTCGTCGTGTCGTGAAACGTTAATTCAGAAAGGTAATCATGCATGGCTATTGTTCTTTGATGGCCGGGCGGATATGGCCATTTTTTGTGTGCTGCACCTAATTATTATATACCCGGAAGGCGCGCCGGTTGCATTCTTACGTGGAACAATATCTGAGCGCTTCGCATCGTCGAAAAACAGCGAGGGTCGACCAGCTATAGCACAAAGTTTCTACCAAGGTTCTACCAAGAACATTCGGCGACTTTAATCTGACACGTATTATCATACTGTCGTAGGCTAAGCGAAACCCCATTTGTGTTTTTTTTGTTCCTGCCTCCTTAGTCCGGGGATGAGCAAACGGAAGTATTGAATGTACGTGGAGTGCTTTCCAGCGATATGGACTCATACGAAGGAAAAACATGCCCCAGCTGGTCAGTGCAGTCCCACTGCGTGAACCAATTACTCGTTAGCTGGATGATAAACGACAGGCCATGGATTGTGTGTGTATGTGTGTAGCGGGGGAGGGGGGCTTTGTTCGTTTCGTTATTTGCGCTCACGGACACGAGTATTCATTCGCGGTACCAATAATGCTGCTTTCGCTAACAAGAGAAATCGCCTTATACGAAACTCGGACAGCGGTGATCGCGAAGAATGCAGTACACTAACCTTTGTTTCGCCCGCAGTGCGTTTATTAGGTGTACAATATGAGCCGCATTTACTCGTGCATCAATGAACTTTCATATACTCTTCAACGATCCAAAGGTAATTTGGAATACGACAAAGGATAATGTTGGCGCAGATTTTTTGGGAGAGAATCAGAAAAAAAGTAAAACTAAACAAAAATAATAAAAACAGAAACAACAACGAAAAATCAATATCGTCGTAACCACATCACAATGACTTTAGGCGTCAAAAAGACGGTATACAAACAAAACGCCAGATCGATTTAGGCTGGTAAGTTTTTCCTCAGGAGCTCTATTGCTGATTATTTTATCATCGTCGGTTTCTCATCATACCCGAGAATTAAAGTCAAGGTTTTCATGTTTCGAATTTAACGCCGAAGCCTACCACCCGAATGCCAACGTGACGTCACTAATTACAATTTCTCGAAGCTTACAATGTTATGTGTCTGGCTTCTTTGAGGTTACAACACAGCGTAATTGATGCTCGCCCACTGGTCTCTCTATAAACCAAAAGTAAGGTTATCTCTATCTGTAGTAAAGAAGACGAAGAAGTATCTGTTATACGCTTTTTACTTCTCAGCGAATGCCTCTAGCGCACTCAGTTACTGCGTTACGTCTTACCAGACGGTCCAAATTTTCCGAGAGGAAATTGCCTTTCGCGAGATGCCGAGCTTCCGCAAAAAGCAGGATGCAATAAGGACTAATGTCACTTGTATCGGAGCGGAAAAGAAGCGCGACTGAACCTTACGACAAATTGGTGCACTCCTGTTCGACTTGCGTAACCTTAAAACTGTACACGAATGCTGGTTGCAAAGAGAACAAACAGAAAAGAAAAAACCGTCAGATATTACGCTTCGATTCTAGGCATACCTTGACGGCCTGCGAAAGACAGTTCACTCTGAAAAGTGCCACCTCTGAGAAAACTAGGCATATCTTTCACCGAATAATGAAGAAAAAAATATGAACAATTGAAAAGAATTCCGGCAAGCTATGCATTAAAAAAAGACTTATGGCAGCTCCACTGCTTTAAAAACTGAGGAAGTGTGTAGCACGGGCCCCACTGATTGCCGTTCGTAGAGCTCGCTCTGCTCAGTTTATAAAAGAGTAAATGACGTCAAGAGAGAGAATGAGTAAGGAGAAAGACGGGGAGGTCAACCAGGGCTCAGCCCGGTAGGCTACCCCGCACTGGGGTGGGGGAGGGTGAAGGACAGTTACAGAAGAGGAGAGACAAGTCACCGACTTGACCGACGCTAAGTTTCACGTTTCACGTCACAAACGACGAATTAGACCGTTGTCCTTGAGAAAACGCATGATGTATAACAGTTCGGAGGTGAAACCTCTCGTTTGCTTATGTAGGGCAGCAACACAAAAGATGTTAAACTGTCTCATCGACGGCAAAGTCGTTGCACTCCGTGTTGTAGGCCATCTAAATCTTATTTAAATGAGTAGGTGCTAGTGATAGCTACGCCCAGACGCAGACGGCACAACACAGTACGTTCCCCGCGGGAATTACCAGAGGGTAGCCGCAGTCGTAGAGACTGTTCGAGAGAATGCAGCCGATGACGTGCGAACTGCGATGATTGCCACTTCTCGAGAATCAATCGCTGAGGTAATAAGTAATATCTGAGGTAAACACGCGAGCTAATTTATGCTGCGCTATGTCGACTTCCCCCTGGTCACGCCATTTGGAATACGGATCGTGTGCAGCCAGTTCTATCAGGTTGTTTACACCACGAGGTGTACTAACGCAGCGGCCTCGAAGCGCAGAGGTAGGTGCATTCGATTGCTTGGCGAGGCGATGGCACCCTCTCGCGTCGCCGGAGTCAGTCGCATGTGTCCCGAGCATATTTAGTCATAGCATGCTAATTATTGCAATTAGTTCGGTATCTATTGCAATCCTAATAATTTAGACCTTGTTCGTTTATTTTACCTCAGTTTTCAGCATTGATAGCCTTGTTACGGCTTGTTTATAGAACTTTGCTGTGAGCGTGATCACGCTACACGAGATGCATGCATGCACTAGAAGCCTGGGCGCTAAAGTGCTCCACGCTTAAAATAAGTGGCAAGGCTTGCACTAAGCTGCGCAAGTCTTGGAACAGCGAAACTGGATGAATGGATTTTTAGGCAAACTAGTGCATTCCATATTCAAGAAAAATGCACGAAAAGCATGGAGAAGAGAGAAAGGAACAGCAGGAGCGTATCTCTTTTTTTTTACCACGAAAGTGTTTTACGCCGGAGTCCACCAAGGCTCCGCTGATGTACTTCCATCGCAGATATGCCGCTGTAAAATATATACTTTCAGATTGCAAACAAAAAAAAAACGAGAAGGAAAGATCCTGTCGCGCGCCGTCGAACCAGCAACCTCTCTATTCGCAGCGCGCGACGCTAACTACTTTGCCATGAAGCGATTTTTTTTCTTTATTCTAATGCCACGGAGCGAACGCTGCAGAGTACGCTAACGGCTAGGCATTTATATGCAACGTACACTGCTTGGCGGCGCTCAGATCTGCGAAAATTTAGCGCATTTTCATTATGAGTAGCGAGATGGCACGACGGGCTCACGTTGGATAAAGCGATGGGTGCGCTCTAAATTCGTCGCCTCCACAGATCCACCTCCACGGTGCACGGTCGTTCCTGCGCGCACTTATTAGACTAGTAATTCGGGAGAAGACAAAGGCCACATCGCTCGCTGCCGCGGCTGCGTTTACGAAAGGAGCGCGCTGCTGAGAAACGACGAAGTCGAAATTGTGACAGTTCTTCGCGCTTGTCATGTACTTGTGCGATCACTCTGTGCGTCTTTCTTTCCGTTCGAACAGCGTGGTTCAATTGCCGAGCTGTGACGGTTGTTAGTCCGCGCTGGTCCTGAGTAGGCTAATTTTCAGCTCGCTTTCTGTTTGAGGTGTGCGCTGCAAGTTTTGAGCTGAATGGTTCTGCCATTCTTCACGTGACTTTGCCAATTGTTGCTGTTGCTGTTAGATTAACCCACAAGAACCGCTCAACTACCTCTGTGAAGACACATTTCACTTTCGTGTTATACCTATCTAGGAATCGGTATAACACGAAAGTGAAACGTGTCTTCACAGAGGTAGTTGAGCGGTTCTTGTGGGTTAATCTAACAGCAACAGAAACAATTGGCAAAGTCACCTGAAGAATGGCAGAACCATTCAGCTCAAAAATTGCAGCGCACACCTCAAACAGAAAGCGAGCTCGAAATTAGCCTACTCAGGACCGATTCCTAGATAGGTGGATCAGCCACGTCTTTTTTTTGTTTTTTTCTTTTTTTTACGAGAGTTTCCTTATCGGGACCTGTCGCATCACGAGCCAAACCTCTCAGCTCGGATTTCAAGCTGTGCAGGATTATTTCGCATAGGCAAAAGCTTTTGCATACGCTGCTGTTCCTTTGTCTCTACGTCCTCGTTTATCGCGCACTTTTCGTGGTAATGCGAGGAAACTGGGTGGTTCCAGATTTACCTCGTTGCTCGTTGGTTGTCTTAGCTAGGAGCTGGGGGTTCTTTCTTGGTTTCTTCTAAGGAGTTGCTAAGTTTGAGCAACGTGGTGGAAGGCTGTGTCTACGTTGATTTTCAACGTCGGGGAGGTTCTGGTTTAACCACAAACAGTCACGGGCACAACCCAGGCACGCCTTCATTGGCGTATAAGCCTATTATCGCAGCAAGCGGTCTTCTGGCAGCCGCCGTTGCCTCATACCTTATTGCATGCAGTTGGTGTTTTCGGCTCACTGCTGTCACTTCGTAGCTAATGGCGCATTCACACGTGGGAATTGAAGAGCAACGAAACGCCAGAGCGGCCGGAAAACCACGGCCGCGCGCGTTAGAGATGTTCACATTCGTTCTGCCTCACCCCGCCGCCGCTGCCGCCGCTACCTAGACAATTAATTCAATTTTGCCTGCTTTCTGAGAACTTAAGTTCGTATTACAGTGATTGACACAAAGTAGTGAAATCATACGGCTCGCACCTTTTCAAACGTTGTTTCGGGAGATATGCCAGCAGAAACGACTCAAGCGAACGCACCGGCAGCGGCGGCGGCGAGGTTTCAACAGGCTGTACACAAAAGCGAAACATGTTGGTGCATGCTGACTCGCTGCCGCTGCACCGTCTAATCCAGAGTTCATGGCGATCGTAATCCAAGTCAGGCTCTGGATGAACGCGCCCTCGTTGATGCCATCAAGCTTTGTCGTCCTGCACGGGTAGTTTGCGGTTTGAGCCGATGCGAGCCACCGCCGACGCCTGTGCCGCCATGTTGAATCTCCGGCCGGCTGGTTAGGTCACGTGGTTCGATCTAGCGTAGCCAAGGCTATGAATCGGAAACCGGATACGGTTTCGCGTGGCGGGAAAATGCGATTCTTGCATGCCGGCCGCGCGGCGTGGTTTTCCGGCCGCTTGGGCGGCCAAACGAGCCAGTTTCCGGAGTTTCGCCGGTTTCGCTCTCTTCGAGGCCAAGTGTGAACGCGCCTTAAGTGTTGTGCTGACTGTTGTCTTCTCACTTTTTAGTGAAAGTTTTGCGCAGTGGTATTCGCCCAATATGCTTGGCGCGTACCCGTTTATGATTATGACTGAGCTTCACATCAGCTTATCACTTCTGGTGTTGCTAATAATCAAGTCTCGTTGGCATCGTTCAAAAATTTGCAAAAAACTGGTTACATAAACATCTCCAACTCTTCAACATACATCTGCGCGAGCAACATTTATACATATACACAGCGTATTTCTGTGAGGTTTTGCTCAATAGCGAAATTACAACACGGTCACCATCCCTCCGCATGCTTAACATAATGGCGATTCCCCAAGGTGCGTGGGATCTGCCAATTGTTTATTTTTGGTACAAAGCGAAAAATGAGCGATTTCCTAAACAGCTTCGCCACGAACACGGCAGGCACGTTCGAATATCGAAACGGCGTCGTCGTGCTTATTTAGCAAACGTCATAATTAAAATGCCACCCAAGCAGACAGAACGATGGTTTATACACCCACTCATTAGTTATGCACTGATCAGGAATTCTTTCATTCTCGTTTTTTAAGGCATGAAACTGCGCACAACATATGAGCATTGATTAAACGGAAAGCTGCCCCCACTAAACACAAACACCGATCTCAATCTTTGGTTAACGCGTGGCAGTATATACCCGTTGAGAAATCAATCGATCCGTTAACGCGAGTTTGAATTCTCCAGTGTGATGACAACCGAAGCGCAATTACTGTGCTGTCTGTGAAAGCGAGGGACGTACTTTGTCGAAACCACAGAGAAATTTCTGTGGGCTTAAGTTCCCCTTAAAGAAACACTGAGTAGTTCATCCGAGGCTGAAGCCCTAACCACACGTACGCGTTACAGCGCGTCGCATGTCGACTCGGCGCTGTGTCCTCTCCCTATGAAGGGAGAGCGCGCGCGGCTATGTGACGCTGCCCACGCTTTCTCATCATAGGGAAACGGGGCGGCGCCTAGCCTACACGTCACGCGCTGACGCGCGGTAACGCGTTCGCGTGGTTAGGGCTTAAGCTATGCTGTCATCGTTCACTTCCACAACAACAAGAGCGTCAGTCTTGCTGCATTTAGGAAATGATTGTTACTGGGGTTTAACGTCTCAAAACCACCATATATGATTACGAGAAACGCTGTGATGGAGGGCTCCGGAAATTTTCACCATGTTGTGTTCTTTAACGTGCCACTGACATTGCACGGTACACGGGTCTCAAACTTTTGCGCCTCGATCAAAAACGTGGCTGCTGCTGTCAGGATTCGATCCCACGACCTGCGAGTAAGCAGTCGAGCAGCATAACTACCGCAGCACCGTTGCGGATAGCCTTCAAAATATCAGTTAGCTACTAAATAAAGGAGCGTAACATTCCCCTGCCCCCCACTAGTTGGGTCCGGAGACAGAAACAGAGCATGTTTAGGACATCTTAAGTAGGTGACGTTTAGGGAATAAAGTACGAGTTTATATACACATTGCAAGGACATTCTTTGAACCAATTGCAGAGGCTACAGCTCATAGATACACCGAAGAATAACACATATTTACATACATACATACATACATACATACATACATACATACATACATACATACATACATACATACATACATACATACATACATACATACATACATACATACATACATACATACATACATACATACATACATACATACATACATACATATATACATACATACATACATACATACATACATAATAAACGATCCGCCCGGTTGCGGTTCGTATAGAAAGCCCAATCGCATTGTTTAAGTAAAGCATTCTTGAATATCGTCCTACTGTTCCTAGACTATATTTATCATTCGTGCCCGAAATTTTACAGCGGTAGAGCTAATGAGACAACGTACATGGAATAATTTAATAAGTAGAGGCAAGTTCCGGAAAACCATAATTCGTTTATGAGTTTTCAAAGCCGCGCGAGATAGAAAGACGTATAAGGAAAACACATCCCAGAGTCCTATAAATTCGCTTTCGCTGCCAACCACTCTTATTAATTAACGACCCAAGCTTGAGGCAGCAATTAGGCTTACACGGAGAAAAAGGAAGCCAGATCTCACGTGTGGAGGTTACTGAAACACGGCGGCCTGGATTCAGTTTCTGATTTTTATTGAGCGAAGGCTTGTCGTTTTATTTTTTAATCTGCCGCAGAGTTAAATAAACAATAGAGCGCAGACTCGCGCGAATTCGAAAGTGCCTGGAATCACGCACGTTTATCAAGAACCAGCGAGCAGTCACGCTACGTAGGCATGCTCTAAAAGGAAAAGCTTTGAAATGCGGGGTATAATAAAGAAAATTGAATCTGCGTCGAGAAAGAAATGTATTTCGTTCCGCGCATGCTCCAATCGCCGAACCAAACTGCACCAGCGGCAGCTCGAAAATGAAAAGACGAATGAGAGAACGGACGAACTCCTTTCTTGACGTTGACGCAAAAAAAGCGAGAAGCTATATATTTTTTAATTTTTTTGTGGCAAGTCTCTCGGGAAGTATCCGCCGTTCACCTTAGCGTGCCTCAGCGCGAGAAATGAAGGCGCAAAGCAGCGCAGAAATTCTGGCTCGTCCTCTCCGTTCCACGCTCACTCTGCATTTATCTGATTCAAGTTGGTGTTCAAAAACACCGAAATAGAAAACAGAGCGATGGTGCTGAATAACAAAAACATCCGGCTCGGCGTATCGCGGGCGCGCCCCGGTAAAATCGATTTAATCCTACTCGGTGACAACGAAATGTCTCCATTCTTTATTACGCCCCGCCGCGTTGGTCTAGTCGCTAAGACACTCGGCTGCACAACCCGCAAGTCGCGGGATCAAATCCTGGCTCCGGCGGCAGCGTTTTCGATGAGGCTAAAATGCTGCGTGCCTGTGTGATCTCAGACTTTGGTGTGCCTTAAAGAACCCCAGTTCATCAAAATTTCCGGAGCCTTCCACTGCAGCGTCTCTCATAATCATGGTGGTTTTGAGGCGTTAAACACCACATATCAATCATCAATGAATCCAATATTGAATACGTAATATAAAAGAAGCTTGTTTACCGTACAGCATGAGCAATTAAAGAAAGTGGGCGCACTGAAGATTAGCGAACACGGAACTTTTGAAACGAAATCGAGTCGCACGAGTGCATGTACCACTTTGAACCCCTTATCGTGTAGATGATGGATATGTACGCGCGCCATTTGTTGTCCATCGGGTGTTCGCACATGTGGAGTTTTCGCACAAGGTCACCGCTTCGATGCCATTTCACCGACGCAACGAATCCCAATGGAGGGGTATGTCGGATACATTGAATGTCGTTTACTGTGCGAGCGACGTACACTCACTTACGTCGTTGAAGGAAAAGTGCGTGCAGGGCGAGGGTTTGGTACACGTGAGAAGACATCGCCCGGACATCATATCGCACATTCACGCTGGAAGTTCACCGGCTACGCTGTTTCTTTTCAACGCGAACGCTCGAAATAAGCTGTACAAAAAGGACTTTTGAGTCACCTGACCGAAAACACAGTAAATGTAATCGATAAATGCTAGGGCATGCATGTCGTTCAATCAGTGCTTCAAAACCACTTAAGTACTGGCGCTTCTTTGTTTGCATTCCCATAGAATTCGCGAATCCATATATGTATTGCACAACCGTTACAAGCCGTGTAAGTTCCACTGGGTGTCTACAGGGCCACCCCTCTTTTGATATTCCGGATAATATTCGGTACCCACAGAAGTGCGTCGTCCAAAGAGGAATCTGTGTGCGATTTTTTTTTCTCCGTCATTCGGCAGATTGTTATTGCACTTAAGCTAATTAGCGTTGTCAATAACGACGAATGACTAATACATCCACCGTTATTGAACCTCGAAATCTAACGAGTGGAACTCGCTTACAGTATTGTATAATTTCGGGGAACAACGACGCTGAACAATGTTCAAGCCACAGTTCCTCTCCAGGTTACAGTCTGTTCCTGCTTCTTCGGGAAAGAGTGGCGAGGTCATGCAACGCAACAACTTGGCAGAAGACCGCTACAAGAGTCACGTTCTTCGCTTTCCTGCTTTTGCGTATATCCCACTGCAGCAAAGACACACAACTGTGGGTTCACTTGAAGCCAAGTTCGACTGAATTGAATCACACTTAATAACACGGCGAATACAGCAGCATACTTGGATCTCTCACAAATTGCTTGTATGGACGCACGCGAAAGCTACTTACATAAAGGTAAAGCGACGCCCACATTTCAGTGGATCACCAATGCAAAAACAAACAATCAGAAAAGCTTCTGCTGCTAAATTTAATCGCCACTCCATTCATGTATCCAGTCGAGTTAAGGCCCTTGCTAACAATCTTTATTCATCTCTACGTCGCGATAGCTGCTTTCAAATCATTCCTGCAAACTTGTTGATTTTAGCTATCCAGTTAGTGCTTAGCCATCCTGTAACTGCGTATTCCATGTCATGCAAAACAAGCCACGTGCCCCCCTTGCCTGGCCCACTCTATTTTCCTACACTAATTGTCAACAAGAATAGCTCTGTCTGTTCTCTGATTCACAGAGCTGCTTGGCATTCCATTGAACTCGCGACTAAGACATTTATCTTTCGTTCAGCGGTTCACGTCTTAATTTCAGGTTTCTTTGTGAACCATCACGTTATCATCCATTAGAACAGAGCCCCGCCACGGTGGTCTACAGGCTAAGGTACTCGGCTGCTGACCCGCAGGTCGCGGGATGAAATCCCGGCTGCGGCGGCTGCGTTACCGATGGAGGCGGAAGTGTTGCAAGCCCATGTGCTCAAATTTGGGTGCACGTTAAAGAACCCAAGGTGGTCGAAATTTCCGGAGCCCTCCACTACGGTGTCTCATAATCATATGGTGGTTTTGGGACGTTAAACCCCACAAATCGATCAATCAACCAACCAATAGAACACAACCCCCAAAGACAAACCGGGTGTGCAGCGCTTTTTTGAGGACAGGGACGTGCAGGGAGTGATGATTTCATACTTCCATTCACATCCGCACTAAACAGTTTCAAGAGGCTAAGATTATTCCGTAGCCTATCACAAACACACAGTCGTATCGTGGTTTTTTGCACATAACTTTCGGGAGTGTATTTCGATTTTTAGTTTTTCAGGGCTCCTTCTATAGTGTCCAAACAAGTTCTGCTAATATTAATAATGCGAATGGCCACATATCTCGGTGTGAAAATTTAGAACAGTGCGTGCAGTGATCAGAATAAGAAATAATCTATTTTTCTTTTCTGATTGAATATGTTGAGCCATTTTGCGTATTAAAGCAAAACTGCGAATCGGCCTAGTTGGAACAAAATATTCTTGAATATTTTTGTGCAAGCACACGGAGAAAAAGAACCTGCACAAGGGCGCAATCGGGGTGTTTCTTTGCTTTTCTTTCTATACTTTTGCGCAAGAACCGTTAGGATGAATTCGCACATCGAATACCTCTGGAATAAACCTAAGACTTCATACACTTTTTTGCCACAAACGTACGGGAACTATTCCTTTTTTTTTAACTGGTGAGCTAAAGCAGTGCTTCTTGTTTTTTTTTTTTGAAACACACACTAGTTTTGCAAGAAACGATCAGTGCTTGCGCAGGGAATTTTCTGCTTGCACAGGTAAAGTAAATCTCCACCAAACGCAGGCGTAATTACAGGCTCCATGTAAAGCTAAAATATGTCGGCAAGAAGGTCGACCGTTATGTTAAAGAAAGGCGCACTAGTATATAGTTTCATAATAAACGTATTCCGTCCAACTTCATCCATGCAAATATGAAGGCGACTTACTATTTGCAAAGTTAAAAAAATTACTGTCATTTACAGTACTCTCTGATGCGAATTTCGATATCAGCTCTGCTTGTTTTCCGGGTTGTCAGGCAACATAAATGCATTTCCGCGCATGTAACACGCGCAGTTCCATCCACTACAATAATAATGATTGTCGTGCAATCGTAGAATGTTTATTTATTCCTTTAGGATACTATACAGTGGTAGTGAGAAGCGAAAAGTGGGTGTGATGTCCGAAAGTAGTACTGCCAGTACCAAGTTTTTTTTTTTTTTTTTTTTTTGTTGTCCGGAGGTTTCAGTGCGAGCGCTGGGTACGTGAGCAAGTCCTTCTGTGGGCATCAAAAAAAAAAACACCTAAACTCAACTCATATGAAAGTTATAAGGCAAAGGCTACTCGCCGCTATGGTCCTGTCATTTGGGCACTCGATTATTCACCGGATGATCACGGGATCGAATTCCGGCTGCGGGGGCCGCATTTTCAGTGGAAGCGTAAGTGCTTGAGATCCGTAAACTCATATCTGGGTGCACGTCAAAAAACCTCAAGTTGTTTCAAATTTCCAGAACACTTCGCTTCTGGTTACGTGTGCAAAGAAGTTCTTAGAGCTCTCGCTCACAAAGAACTCACCCACCACACTGTTATTTGGCTCTCTGCTCACCTTGGCTCGAAGGTCGGGGGCCTTCCCAATGTCAACGAGCTAGCGCACTCCAAGGCGCAAGGGTTCACTAGCTTCCCCGGTACTTGTGCTTCTCAGGCAGAAAAATCAGCCCCCATCTTCATTTTTGGGACATTTTGACTACCATCAACGAGATCAAAAAACACTATCAATTAGGCCGTAGGTCCTTTCCATTGCTGCACCAAAAGTTGTCTAGGTCACATACAATCTCTCTTCACATGATTCAGATGGGAATATACCCTGGCCTCTTAACCTATTGTTATTATTCCGGCATTTCAGAACTTCGTCCGGAATGCCACAATTGCAGTGATTTTAACCACATGCTTTGGAGGTGCCCCTCTTTACAAGAAAAAAATGAAGAATTTTCCGAAAATTCCTTTCATTTAGTGCTCACGAGTCCGGTTGTCATACAACTCGATGCTGTCCAGAAGGCCCACGATGCGGCGGTGAGGCTAGATCTCCTCGTCCCTACGTGGGAGCGGCACCTGATCCTACCCCTATAAAACGGGGGTGGAATCCTTCAGGACCCCAATGAAGATTTCCATCCATCCATCCATCCATCCATCCATCCATCCATCCATCCATCCATCCATCCATCCATCCATCCATCCATCCATCCATCCGTTCGTCCATCCGTGCATCCATCCGTCCATCCGTCCATCCATCCATCCATCCATCCATCCATCCATCCATCCATCCATCCATCCATCCGTCCGTCCGTCCGTCCGTCCGTCCGTCCGTCCGTCCGTCCGTCCGTCCGTCGGTCCATCCATCCATCCATCCATCCATCCATCCATCCATCCATCCATCCATCCATCCATCCATCCATCCATCCATCCATCCATCCATCCATCCATCCATCCATTCATCCAGAGCCCTCCACTAGGCTGTCTCTCAGGATCATGTTGTCGTTTTCGGTCATTAAGCTCAAGGGATTATCATTGAGCTGAGAACTAGTACATTGTACAAGTCTGAAGCGCGTTTGATTGGACACTCATAACGACGCAAGAAAACGTACAGAGTTTGCTTGTGCTTCCTTTTAAATCTTTGCTGCAAGTGGCTCATCAAGTGGGCTGCAAATTCCAGCAAAACTTGATGACACGTGAAACACGACGTGCCCCGCAACGCATAGCTGCTCACATTTTCATCCTTCGTCAAGTTCGCTTTGTCAAGGCGAGTCATGTCGACGTTCAAGGAATGATAGGGAACCTGGGAAGTGCGCTTCAGATGTAATGACTACTACTATTCAGTATGTGCTCGTGTAACTGGACCGTTGTGCAAAGAAATTGCAAGCGGTGTTCCTTGCGTTGCAATAGACTTCGCAAGTTTGTGGTTCCTATGTATCACTACTGTAATTATTGCGTAAGCCAACCCCACAGTTTCATGGCTTATTATTGAGTCACTTTTGGTTTGGGGCATAAACGAAATTCGTGCATAATTTCAGAAGCCACCTTTCCGCCAGAACACACACCTATGTACTTGAAGTACTTTTGGTGTTTCTAATTTTTTGATTATTATTTCATTGTCATAGAAAGCGATCAATATTCTTTACAAGAAAACAGAAAAAGAGGGAGAGGGATAACTCAAACTTCCCTTACTGTAGTAGTAAACAACGTTCACCACGTGTATGGTTGAATTATTGTTTGGCATCGTTTCTACCAGCCCTTCGCACTGATAAATGTTCTCGTTTATTCAAGCAGTGGTATGAGCAATAACGCGCGTTTTATATCTGTACATACAAACATTGCTTTTATGCTTTTCCAACAGGTATGTGCATCAGGAGCAGTCAGCCTCCCTCAAACGGAAACCTGCATTCTGACTAAAATCACATAGCCAGCCTGTCAACAATGTTTGGGAACAAATGAGCAAATCAAACGCCAGAAAGAGATAGATAGAGGTGATATGACAAAAGTGAGAAGGTTTTCACTGGACTAAGTCAAATCCGCTACCCTGCACGTGGGGAGAGGGGAATAAGGGAGCAGAAGAGAGTAAAACGAACGCAGGAATCATAGTTTTTCCAATTTTGTGTTGCTTTCGTTGATCCAAGGTTCTGGAGTGACGAAATTGCTGCTCGTATGTTCTCTGTTAAGAGAACATACGCATTAAGAGTGCGCATTAAGAGTGCTCTTTCTTACTAGTACATCCCCGCTAGTAATAACAAAAAATCGCAGCATATCCACAGAGTAAATGATGATGAGTGGGGCGACACTCAGTCCGCACTTCCATCAGTTCGTTCATTCTTACTTCCCTGGGTCCCTGCGTCCGTCCGTTAGTGCGTCAAGCAGACAGACAGACAGACAGACGACGAACGGACGCGGCCAGCGGATGATTCAGGGCTTGCCGATGAAACCCTCCAAACCTTCACCCCACTCATCGTCATTCACTCCGTGAATATGCTGTGAGGTGGTTACTGTATACATGCATACATACAGGTGACGACCGACCCACGCCTCAAAGAGCTTCGTCACCCCGCCGCGGTGGTCTAGTGGCTTAAGTGCTCGGCTGCTCACCCGCAGGTCGCGGGATCAAATCCCGGCTGCGGCGGCTGCATTTCCGATGGAGGCGGAAATGTTGGTGGCCCGTGTGTCAGATTTGGGTGCACGTTAAAGAACCTTAGGTGGTCTTAATTTCCGGAGCCCTCCACTACGGCGTCTCTCATAATCATATGGTGGTTTTGGGACGTTAAACCTCACATATCAATCAATTAAAGAGATTCGCCTCTAAAAACATGATGTTGTTTCTTTGCTAAACACATGAAACATAAATGTTTCATTCATTCGCTGGAAGGTTTTCTCGCCCTTCACGTTCCTGCATGCGGTTGCCGGCCTTTGTTCCAGAATAAAATCATTGTTGGTCGGCATAAAGATGAGTTGACTCGTTTAATCGCGGAAGGTGAACTTATTTATGCTTTTGGCTATGTTTGTATTAGCAAGCCTTCGATCGCATTGCCACCCAAGGAGCTGGTTTCCTAGGTACACGGTGATACATGTTATATATGTTATGTTTCTTTTAGGTATATGACATTGTCACGCATTATCTGAGTGATCTCACGTGCTTATCTGTCCACCTGACTATTATGCCTTAAAAGCGATGCGAGTTCGAAAATAAACATGTTGTTGCTAGTAGTGATCCATCTTCCCTGTCTACTCCTTCCCGTTTCCGTATTTCGCCTCGCGCTACAAAACATTCTTTCATTCATTTTCTTTGTTTCTTATTGGGAGTACCGTCTACGAATCTCGAACCCGACGGAATAGGCACAAGAAAGCAATCAACGCAATTCCCACTCAAGCTCTCATCATATCATCGTGGCGTGTACACTGACGTATGCGACGAGGCTACAGTAATAAGCGCTGAAATGTGTTACATGCATTTGTCTTTTAGACACGGTGTATCGTCTCATGCAATTTGGCTTTTGTAAGAGCGTGAACGTCGTTTAATGTAGGCGACGTAGAAACTATGACGTTAGTTGTGCGCTTGCTGTGTGTGTATGTCTGTGTGCGAGCGTGCGTGTGTGTATGAGTGTGTTTAGTTGCCAGGCAACGCATGCATAATCACTCATTATAAGGACCGTTGCGCGAAACGAGCCTAAAGACACCGAAAGCGGAATAAAACCGCAATGGCACATAAGATAGCCTCGTTAAGACACCCTGTATCGATCTTGTTTCCGGCAGTGTGGATCGATCAATATCCTGATGAGTCGCGACACCGCCTTCACAATACGCGCGAGGAGGCCTCCAGATTAGATGCAGCTCATATCGAGTTACGGAGGAGAGAAAATTGCTTCTTCTCTCCGCTGCTTCTGTCTTTGTTCAATGTGCAAAACAAGCGAAATCCTGTAACAAACAGGCAATATATATATATATATATATATATATATATATATATATATATATATATATATATATATATATATATATATATATTATATATATATACGGGTACAAGACAACAATAATACTATTACGAATAAGCTCTGCGGAAACCCGCAAACTGGCGAAGACCAGGATGAATTTTCGGCAAATAAAAAGCTTGTCTTTCTCAGAAGTCCTTACGGATTTCCTTTTAGCGTCGTGCTACGAACGGGAGGTTGTCGCTTTCCCTTTCTTAATATTAGTATTATTAATATGGAAATAATATTTCCGATTAACAAGACATTAACAAAGTAACGCCGTGAATTCTCTTTGACAAACACGCACTCCCGCTTACGTGCTCAATAGATACGTCGATTACAAGAATTAAACTCTATACAACATTAATTAGTGCTGACTATAGCTAATAGTACACAAGGGAACCTGATTAGAATCGTATGACGTGGTAAGACGCTATGAGAGACTGCATGGCTTTTGGGATTGGTGGAAAAATTACCAGAATGGTGGTGAGAGAGAGTGAGAGATTGTTTTCAAAAAGTACATACCTTAAGCTCGGCATAAAAAAATTAGAAGTGCCCAACGACCATTCGCAAATACTTTTTTTTCTTGTTTCAATGTGTACGAGCAAGTATTGTGGAATCTCGAAAGCCAGCCCGTATAAGCTCACTGTAAAGATCGAAGCGCTTTCCGCACTCTATAGGAAAAGGCACATACTTGAGCTGTTCAGACCACTGCGATATGTACGTTGCAGTTTGCCCCACTTGAAGTGCTATAGTAATACTAGCAATGGCAGCACCTAGAGAACTAGACTGCGGTGATTACACACTTTGTTTCGGTGCATTTGATTATGAGGCCTGTAAATACATATAGGCATGTCAGCAGTACATACAGGTAGCAATTTTTTATAACCGTAAGAATAACAAGGACAGCCAAATTAACAAGAACTTGGCAGTGTTGTTTACTAACCATTTTTTAGTCAAGGCTTAAACACTCGGAAAACATTAGAAAGCAGAGATGGTCCCTAAAGTGTATACAAGTCCTGAGAATATGAGATCAACCTCGGAATTTTTTTTTTGCATAGTTCTTCCGTGTTTAAAACCGGTGTCCTTTCAAAATGCAGGACACAAAACATAGCGGCAACGCTTTTAACTCACTTCATCATTATTTTACTACTTGCCACTTACGACTATTCAGTGCTCCGACTTGAAAACCAATAATGCCATGGTATATATTTACATCTCATCGTTAGTCCGCATGACATATTGAGATTATGTGATCACAGGTGTCGGTTGCAAGGAAGAAAATTCAAGCTTTTCTTGTGAGTCAAAAAAACCTGTCTTGAACGAATGTCCACATTTAAGTCATATTGGTGATAGAGTATCCAAACGCTCAAAGAAGCCGTCTGAATAGGCGTGGGTGGCCTTCAGATTAGCTTCACTTTAATGAGGGCTGAGTGTTGACACAACAGCGTCAGTAGTGATCTGTATGGTTATCGTCTACTATTGCTCTTGGCTAGTCTGGGTAATATTTGGCCGTCCTATAAGCCTTAGTTAGTCACAGTTACCCGGCTGCCGGCACACCATCAACCCCAATGACTCGGAAGAGAGATTCGAAACCATTTGCCTCGTCAAAATGAACCGAAGTGCATCATCCGCGCTGTGGCGACAGCTTTCAGTAGTATAGTATTAACAAAGATAATTATCTACTACACCTTGTTATGATTGGGCAGTTCACTGAATCATAAAAGCAATGTTAAATTACAACAACGTGCCTTGTGAAACAGCTGCATAGCGAACGCCAGCCATCGTGTAAAGCAAACAACGTACAAGTAGTTTGTACAAGAACGCGACAATGGCTCCTCCACACAAACCTCGCTTCAATTTGTCAGGAATAGCCGTAAGGATAGTGGCTACCATCATACCACCCTACGCATCATGGATGTAGAAGGGGCCCAGAGAAGCAATGTTTTCAGAAATATCGCTTGTGTTTCATGTAACCTTTCCGGTTTCATAACATCGAGTGCGATATTAAAGTTCTGCTTCCTGTTGTTGCACTCACTCTCCTAGACAGCGATTGGTTTTTCGTGGAGTTAAGGATATTAAGTCGACTTTCTTATGGCACAAACAAATGCGCGTCATTTTACCGCTTTCTCAAAATGGAAAGCAAGACTATTACCTCCTGTCTTAAAGGTAGTAAATGACAAAATTTACTGCCGGTAAGTATATAGTAACCATGGGTTACCCCCAGATCCTCGCAGCCACTGCCTATGGCCGTTGTCTATAGGGTAGTAGCAATGAAACGCTAGTAGTTTTACTACAACGGTAGATACTCCATGCAATTGGCCTCTTGGATACGCACTACAGCGCATCTCGAGATAACACCAAGGAATCAGCAAGCTATAACCGAAACACACACTCGTACAGTGTGTCAAGGCTTCTACGTGGTAAACCAGTTCAAGGCAGCTTATGGCCTTGCTTTGGAGTATAGCACACGGCGTACCAACGAGAAGCCCTGAACTGAGGAACAATCGATGTTTTGCACTCAGAATGTTATACCTTGCTTCTTGCATACATACATATGTGTCATGACACCGCGAATCTGTTACTCCAACTCATTGCAGCAAAATTTAGTCTGACTAAAGTCTGCACAAGACTGTTACAGTTAGATAATTACACAATATAGCCACAGCATACTTCACTCAAAGAGGGGCTTTGACGGAATCAAATACATTAAATTACCTTCATATATTTCACGTATAGAAGAAAAGATGCCATAGGAACTCATGAAGATCCTTTCAAGGGCAGCACTTAGCCTTTTCATTCTTTTGTAGGAAGGCCGTGAACGAGTGGAATGTTCTTCTATCAAATATTGCGGGAATTAGTGTAATGACCACTTCCCCTCACTTTGTGTGTAGATACGAATGACAATTGATCTAGTGATGCATACACCTATTCACTCTTTTGCTGTAATGCCTGCAAATGGCAATGCGAGTGCCTAATAAATAAATATGAATACATAAATAAAGAAATAAAGACAATAGGTAGTAACGCTATTAACCCCTCATATTCGCAACCCCCCATTTCCTAACCTTGAGCCCGATGAGTAGCATTGGCAACGTTTACTGCCTCTCGTAGATTGATATATTGGTAATAACGTTAGTGACACGGAGTAATGTTAACATGGGGGTAGTAAATTCTGTAATTAATTAACACCACTCATGAATGCTAGTATCGCATCACGTAGCACACAACACAATGACTAGACAAGCAGAGCAGTTCGCTGACTTCAACGCATTCTATACAGAATTTGAAAAAAAAGAAAGAAATAGGATATAAAGAAATATAGAGCCATGTTTCTGGCGAGTACCACGAGCGAAGTTTCATGAGCGAATTGAACAAAATGAACAATTCGAGGCGGATGAATACATAACCGCGACAGAAGATACGCCTGTCCTTGAACTGTTCAACAACTATTGAGAACCAACGAATGAAATGCATGTGAAAGCAACGTTTGAGACTGAAGACGAAGCACTGTTAGTGAGGAGTCGTCGCAGATATTTCTGCTTGAATCTGCTAATTTGGTTTTCTTGAATGAGCTCCCCTTTTGTGTAGCAAGCATCACACTTCACCACCGCCGACCTGAGCAACGTTGAACAAAGCAGCTGAACGCAGTCGTCAGATCAAAGCGTAGTTGAGTCAGCAAACTTCGCGGGCCATCGCCATAGAAACTCCGGCTAGAGGGCGCCTCCGATGAGATTAATTAACAACTTTCCGAGCACACGCTTCTTGCGAAAGACCATCGCCTCCGTCCTGGGGTTCCAATTAAGGAGCCTTTGCGAGTATCCGATGCACAGCAGCTCAGCGTACAAATATATTTGTACGTGCTACAAATAGATTTTTGCGTTGCCCGCTTGAGTCACGCTTAATTGAGACATATTTTGAGCATTCCGACATTCAGTGCGACGTTGAAGAAGCAATGGTAACTGCATTGGAAGTTACGCTGGAAAAGTTAAAAAATAAGAAAAGGTAAGAAAGAGACCATTTTGGCCGGACATAGCCGAGCGAAATGTTATAAGGAAATACAAGTGGTTTTAAGATGCATAGAGTACTTGATCGGTTGAGATCAGCTACACTGTATTCCCACAGAATGCATTTGTTCAGCCATATATAGTAAAGTAGGCATTGTAGACTAACTCATATAGAGGGGTATTCTTCCGCTCAAAACACACGCGCAAACACATGTAAAGAGAACAAAATATTTTCAATCTATACGACTTCACGTGACCTACCGGCACTGCAATTCTAGAGCGATATCGAAAACAAATGGGTTGGCCTTTTTTTCATTGTCTAATACAATACAAATGTTGTGCAAAATGGAAAAAAACTGTAAGATTGCATTAGCTTCAAACGTTAAAGAAATACGTTAATAATACTATATTCACGTTTAGACCTCTATTAGTTTAAATTTGTCAGCTATCTCACGGCGTAGCTTTGGTGCCCATTTCTTAGTTGCTCGGTCAACTTCATGGGCAGAAGGGATTCTCGTAAGCTGACTGTCCAAAGATACAACCCCAGAGCATAAAGAGATTAATTCTAGAACCTTGCTAAAAGCGTTGTACTTGACTTTAAAGACTTCATGTTTTTTTTCTCTCCTTTTTTATTTCCAGCTAAGGTCCAACAACGAGTAGCTCTGCGCAACCAGTCTCTGTACTGGTCCCCTCCATTTTTTTTCGAGGAGAAATAATGACATCAAGACCACCACATAACGCAGATTTCCCTGTTATTAACAGGGCCGCGCCGATTACTACGTACTCCGTTTATTAGCAGCGCCCGTCTATATTTTACTTCATTCCGTGTCCTGTCCACGGCGTCTTATCTTCCTTGTCCGCACTTCGGGTCGCTGCATTGAAGAGGAGGTCGGCACTCCATTTTACCTTTTGCGCGGATTCCACAACACTCTCCGATCGGCCCACACACAGAGGCGGCAGCTCGTTAAAGCCATCGGCGCGCTGCCGATAACGGCCCGCCGGTCCGTGGTTAACGGTTCGCGCGAAAGAGGCGCCCTTGAATGGGAGGCAAATCGTTTGGCGCTCGCCATCCGATGTCTTGCCGGCGGCGGCAAAGGGCCCATTTGGGCCACTGCAGCACGACCGCGAGTCTTCACCCGAGACGCCGCTCACGCTGGTGGGCTTGGCGCGTGGGCGTGATTACCGTTCGGGAGCAATCCAATATTGCAGAAAGGAACGAGCCTGCCCAAGTGTAGGATTGTGAGTTTTCTGTAGTCTTTATACGTCACTGTACGAGGCTGTCTCGGCAATGAAAGGTTAAGCAAGTTAAATTCATTTACGGCGATGCAATTAACCTGGGCTTAACGCGCACTGTACTGGTTTATCTTTCAACTTCTAGTGCTTTCAGCTGTACAATTATACAATATACGTCTATTGAGCGTATCTCAGGTAGTTATCTAATCGGGCCTGATATAAAATAAAACAAGTATCACCAATCACCTGTCCCTTGGTTTCTTTAGTTGCGGTTAACCACTTTTATTATTCGTTCATTCTAGTTATGTCACAACACCCGAAAATATTTTCTATTTTTATATTCACCTACTTATTTATTATATTTATTTATTTGTTTGTTCATTTATTGCCCTAGTGCAGCAAAAATGTTATTCAATATATTGGCTCCCATATCATGTTGACATATTCGCGTTCAAGAGGCATATTTTGTACGTTCCCTTCTTGATACGTACTTGATACGTACCCGTTGTGTCGTACTCCACACTTGCGAGAACGTTGCTCCATGATTACTGTAACTGCTGCCTATAGGTCCCCGTAAAGCTCTTTTGTTGGAGTTTTTACACTGTGGACCACCAAGCTTCAGATGAAACAAAGCAAACTTTGAAGATTTGAAGCCCAAGCTTGGCTCGTAAACAGACAAGTATGAGCTCAAACTATGTACGCGTACAATGCATAATCTACAAAAGCGCGATAAGTAAAGACTTCAGAGCTGATTTGCTGCTATCTCCTCACTGCTGATTTGTATCGAGAGGATGAAAAAGTAAAACAAAGAAGCAAAAACAAACGCAAAGATACGCGTGCCCATGGTTTCGTCCACATTGCTTGCTCCTTAGCTTTTTTTTTTTTTTTTTCACTGGCGCATCGATATTGGGGGGTAAGGAAATGCCCCTCCACCTTCCGCGTTTTGCGTTGTTGTTTTGCTCTTATTTATTTTCATAAGACCGCTTCTCTTCTGAGAACATTCAGCTTGGAGATCGCAGTGAGTCTCGCAGCAGTAGTCGAGATTGCGTAAGGCAGCCCCTGAGTGCTGGACAGCGTTTGTGAGGCAGGCAATTGCGTTTGACGGGCCAAGTAATCGACTTACTTGAGGACCGGCTTACATCCATCTATATGTTGAAGTATCAATTTTACGGAGAATGCCTGTGGCTGTTTTGTAATCCTTAGTAATAATATCCAACGTTTAACGTCCCGAAAGCACCATATGACTGAGAGGTACGTGGATGGCTCCGGAAGTTTCGACCATCTGTTGTTCTTCAGTGGACTGATATTTCACAGTACAGGGGCCATTTCGCTTCCATTGAAATGCGACCATCAGGTCAGCACCGAAGCCCATAACCACTGCTCCACCATGACGAACGTTTACTCGTGCCACACACGTGGTATATTAAAAGCACTATTCTGATTTTATACAATTTCGTGCTTCAAGCGATGCTTCTCCGACGTTTTCAGCGGAATGCGTAGTTGGTTAACAGCTAGCGATAAGAGTGGAGGGCAATCGTGCCGTTGCTGGACTGCACTTGCTTTCGTAAAGATTCAAGCGCGCACGTGCTCCTACATAGTTAACACATACTTTAGTAGCATAGGATGTTACATGATACTTGTAGCACGTTTTCTGAGCACGTTTCAAGCACAGCGTGTCCTGTGGGGAATTGATATACCTGTCTACTAAGGATGTGTTTCCGAGAAACACCGTCGATATCAGTTGTTTCTGGAATATGAAATAAACAGGCGAACTCAGTGGCATCCACGCATTCTCCAAGAGGCGGAAACATGCTGAACATTACATGTAGAGGTTTTAACCTCACCTGTTTTGCCCCTCGTTACTTGGTCAGTGCCTTCGCGTAAAAAACGTCGGCTGCGTAACTTCCTGCAGAGCAGCCCCCTTGAATTGTCGCCTACCTTATCTCGCAGTTGGAAACCTGCAACTTTCGACAAAAACCCTGTCTACAATGCTTGCATGGTAACCTATGGAGATAAGAAAGCCACAGCATCCGATCACAGCCGTTGGTCTTATAGAGCTCGATGACGGTGTGCGAACGGTAGCAATGAGCAAGCGACAGCACTGGCTCCCAAGCATTGGCTCTGAGATGCGGTGCACGCACCGAGACGTGGCTTTGCTCGCTCCGCAAGCATGCGTCGATGTGCAGGGGGCTGCTGCGCATGACGTGAAGCGGATTCTGCGAACGTATCATGCGAGTTCTGCAAAACGTTTCTTGCATTCATCGTTTCGGGAAACTTACCAACCGCGAACTTCATTGCTATTGTAACTACAGCGTTACCAGATCCCCGTTATCTCCTTTCTGTCTCAGTTCTTACATCCACTTATCCGCGCATCCCGTTCCACTCACGCGTGGATCGCCCACGCTGTACGAACCTCGCGCCCCAGCAAACTGCGGCGCCTTTCCGCGGCGCAAACCGAGCAGAAGTAAACGGCATCGTCCCACTCACAATGTCCTTCTGTGATCCCGAGTGCTTGACCGCTGCAGAGTTGGCGTTGGCGACCGCGGAGTTTTTCTTGGACGATCCGCGCAGGGGCCCCGTCGCCAGGACACGACGGATGAGCTGCTTGTGTCGACCCGCGGTCGCCGTAGGTGCCGGCGGCTCGGGAGACGACTGGCCCGACGAGCTGGGAGAGCCCGGCCGGAGCCGGCTCATGGCGCTCAGCATGGACGGCGCGTGCCGACGAGAGACGCACTGCTTCCCTCAGAACGGCGACCCACGGTCGGACCACCGGCCGCCGCGGGAAGAAGGACCGCGGAGAACGGGGGAAATGCGCGCAGGACTTCCTGTGGAACGAACGGCCGCGCATGCGCCAACCCCACGCAGGAAGCCGTCGCCGTCTCTATCTCTCACTCTACGTGTGAGGAACGAGAGCGATCTGTGTGTGTGTGAGCGCCAGAAGCGAGCGTGTGGGCGGCACTGACTCTCGAAAGAAGTTTCGTTCTTCCCCTTTCGGTTCCCTCTTTTTTCCCCCGCTCCCGCGGGACAACGGTTGTCATGGAAACAGGCCACCGCCGAGCGTACACTCGTTTCTTCGCTCGCCGTGTTTAAGCCCTTTTCTTTCCTCGACATCGGGCCCACCAGCCCGGCCAGCTACCGGATTTCGAAAGCGGGGAGGAGAGGGTGCAGGGTTCAGGAAGAGGGAAAAAGAAGAACGTCCGTAACTCAGCGGCCAGCCGGCACGAGTCGAGTCGCCCGTCGTCACTTCGATCTCGCGCTAGAAGCGCTGGAGTCCGCGAAACCTCTAAACTTAGTTTGGTGGCGCCGCCTCACGGATAGCAAGTGAAACTAAGCAGTTATTCGACCTAGCGCTAGGGCACACCACAGCTACGTCTATCGCGCTGTCTAGCGGCGAGCAGCGAAACCTAAATACCATGCTTCTTGGCGCTTCGTTCAATATTGCACTGGTGGCGCTGTCACATCGATGAGGTTGAAATTTACAGCAGATGCTTGGCTCTGAGCCAAGCGCTGTTCTTGCCGCGAATGCACTGTAGGGGGCCTGTGGTGTACCTGCGGCCCCTAAAACGCTCTCACGTGGAACAGTGGAACTCGTACGTTCAGCCAAGAAGCCAACGAGCAGTTGCACTGACCAAGTTGTGCTTGCTCCCATTGCGAGTGGGAGAACCAACAGCTCAAACACTGTGCCTGTACTCACTGTTGCTAGAAACTTGGAGTTTCCACGAAGCTGGCATTCGCAGACACGTTTCTACTAAATTAGCTTGGTCACACCTTACCTTGGCCAATATAATTAGCTTAGCCTCACCGTTCTTCACGAAAAGATACACACACGACTCAACGTTATTCAAATTTCGTCGCTTCTTTGACAGGGGCAGTTGGGCTCTAACGAGACTGAGGGATCCCGGCGCGATCAATTTCGGTATACTGCCCTTGTAATTCGCTTATGAACATACCGAATTATGTGCACCTTTTGTGATTCATGAAAAATTGACACGCCGTAAATCGCCATGTACTACAACTTTCAAATAAAAACAAGAGCCCTCAAGTAAACAGTTAAAAGTAAATTGACAAGATTCTGTTAATTAGTCGCAAATCTCCTATTTCAACTACGGCACAGTATTTCTGTTACGACGTAAAGTTCGTGAGTGAAAACGATAGGAGCCTTGCTGTGATAGGATGTTTTCTGAAAACATGCTTATTGTAAAGAAAAAGAAAGATAATCTGTATAAACGCATCCCCCGTAGAGAAGCCTTGATCTATACAGCACATTTTAAGCCATTCTATATCATGGAACAATGCCCAGTAAAAGAGCTAGCCAATCACCAACTAACTAAATTATTGAAGTCAATTTTTAATGATGGCATTACAGAAAGCCCCTTGTGGGTAGCCTAACAAGTAATGCATTTATGCACGCTTGAGACAGAGCTCTAAAGGAATGTTGAATCTCGTCCACATAAGTATTTTCGTTTACCAAAAGAGAGTGAAGTATATAACGAAGGTTTATAGCTAGCGCTGGTTTTTCTTTTAACCGTTAATATCCCGGAGTTCACATATAAGGACAAAACATATCCGTGAAGTGGGATCATACTAGCCAGCATTGCCTTAAAAAGGGGGTTGAAATGTTGGCATCACTTCAGCATTTAATTAACAAGAAACATATGTATTTGTACAGGTCTGCGAACAGACAGCGGTAAGTGAACACAGAACTGGGTTTGGGTCATCGCGCGGTTAGCCACAATGAACCTGCATCAGCTCACCAAATTTTGCATCTTGCACATAACAATGGAGTTTTTCTCCAGTCACCTGTGGAGGTGTATGCCTGAATTTTTTTCCTTAAGTTCACTATAAACTTGTAAATGTTTTTAAATAATTTGATATTGTTCGAGAAAACGAAGAGATTATTTTGTTGTTGCACTGTTCTTGACCAAAGTTTTCTTAGGTAAGTTCTCGCTGGGGCGCAAACGTTTGTAATGCCAAGCATTCCGAGTTCGTGAAAGTAGAACGCTGCATGATATTAGGACCCGCTTCGCTGTCATGCGGATCTGCAGCAAACATTATCTATAATATAAGTAAATACGCCTTTTAGATCGTATGTTCCGAATGGTTTGTTCGGCACGTGGTTTAAGCGATGAACAAACGCATGGTATAATTTTTGAGCTGACTAGCAGAAACGGGTGTTCGTGTTTGGAGAGAACCAAAAACTAGAGCGTTGAAGCAGAGCCATAAATACTCAAAGGGCTCTTCAACAATACTACTATTGATGATGAGAGCATTCAGTTTGAACATGACCATGAACGCATAGGTAACAATGACCAACAGGTGATGACGAAGAACTAAGAGTTGAGAACTAAGAGCTGAGGGCAAACAAGTGGGCCTTCATTGGTGATAATGATGATGGGGACAAAAGTGTTCAACACGAGTATGAGGGTGATAATGAACGATAACAAACGACTTGAATACGAGTGATTAGCAAGTGTCCACATGAAGGTTTGTGATCATGATGATGATATTGCACAACCACTATTGCACATTCACCTTGTAGATAGCCCACAGGCTAGTCTACCGACTCGTCATTCATCAAACAAAGATAACTATGAAACCATTGAACTGGTAACCTAGGCGTTTATTGTGGTAAGTAGTAAGAATGGTAATTACTAATATGTTGAATAAAAGTCATCACCAAGCAAAGCTACCATGAACGAGGAAGAATAGAGATAGACCTGAGTAATTGGAGACTCAAGAATGTTTACTTGTTAGGTTTTTACTAACGGAATTCTAGCTGTTTGGATTTATCATTTATTTATTCATTTCAATGAACAGTTCTTTGCCTCCATAATTCTTAGGTAACCTTGCGACTGTCCAATTTATTCTTTTCTAGATGACCGAATAGTTATTTTTTCCTTCATCAAAATTCCAAATTATTTTTGCCCAATTAAATTATTTGCCGGTTTAATGGCCGATCACCCGTAGTGGTTACGAGCCACAACTTAGGAACAAGCTAACAAGCTAGAAAGCCTTGACACATATCGACACTTGTGTTCTTTTAGAACTAAAGCTAGATTTCCGAACTTTTCGGCTTATTCCCCCTTTCATATGTATTGTTAGTGTAAATACGCAAAAAAATATCTGCTTACGGTACAGAATTAGCGGTGAAATACAGTTCCTTCACAGTCCACAGATAGTGGATTATCTCGCTGACCCCTGCCCTCAAGTTGTAATTGTACTGCACCTCAAATATTGAAATAACTAAAGAAAACTCATTCATTTATAAGAACTAATACAGAGATGCCTGACCTTTAAGCTCGTGGACAAAAGTAATCATGTAAAGCGCACAAAAATTTAAAATTTATATTAGGCCTGCAAATCACGCTTGTTTGATGATGAACTAACCATTATTTCAAGATGCCAACTGAGCATTACTGAACAGTAAACGGTACAACGTGGGACTACAACACGAAAAATGATAAAAAAAACTGAAAAAAATCTGATATAGCAAACTTTCTCTCTGTGTCATTAGCGGTAGCTCCAAGTTAAACTTGCTGCCATAGACCAAACTTGAGAAACTGCAACCTAGGCACTGGATGCATCTCTCATGAACCAAAAAACAGACTTTACGCGCCAGGTCACTACAGCATCCGCAATGAATTCACGCACAGCTATACCGCAATTATTGCAAACTAAGCAGCTCACAGTTTCCTTCGTACAAGTATTTGGACCGAGCGAACACCTTGTTATTTCCGTTTTCGTCATCAGCTTGCGCGCTATATGACTGCACGCTTTCATCCATCGGTTTCCTTCAGCCTTTCTTTTTTTACTCTGCTTAAAAAAAAGGCACATCCCACGTACAGTGGGAATCGATAACATGCGAAGCACGAATGAGATAGGTTTACATGTCACATTAAAATCATCACAACGCTACTAGGTGGACGTAAATTACGCCGTAAATGACTTACATGTCATGATTATCAAGTTCGGACGTGTCATCTACCTTTGTCGTCTATTCACGTAACTAACGTAATACCAAATTTGCTATACGTGGATCAAGCGAAACGGCCGCGAGCGCGCTATGAGCGTAACGATTGTCATGCTTTACATGACACGCATATCATGATTATCGTGTTTGGACGTGTCATTTATCCTCGTCATCTATTCACGTCACGCAATGTCAAATTTGTTATATCGTGTAATTCGGATTATCACGATGGATGACCTCGAAAAGATAAAATAGGGCTCTCATGCATGCTGCTTGTCATTGCACGTGACGTATAAAAATGGCAAGGTTCAATAAATATTATGATAAGGACGCTTTTAAGGCTTCCGCCGCATCATGCTCTAGAAACGATTTGTCTATTCTGCATTTAAATGCGCAAAGCTTGAAAAGTAAGGAAGAGCGCGTTTGCATGCTTCTTGATGATTTTAAATACAACTTTGACATTTTAGCCTTTTCTGAAACATGGTTCACCGATGAATATGAGGTACAATTCCCAGGTTACAGATGTACAACCGTATCCAGAAAAGAAAAGCGAGGAGGCGGGGTAGCATTTTATATCAAAAACGATTTGCATTTCGAAACTGTGACAGAGTTTTCAGTCGTAAACCCACACTACGAATCCCTCATGATGAAGTGCTACCATACTGCAATTGTGGTAATTTATAGGCCGCCCTCTGGTGCCATAGATGCCTTTTTTAACTTTTTAGAACGTATGTTGAATTTTTGTTCCGAACTCGGTCTGACTATTGTTACGACGGGTGACTTCAACATCAATATGCTGTCTCTAGAACGCAACAAACAAGTTCTTCTTGATCTATTTCTCTCTTACGGCCTAGAAAATGTAATTGATGTACCGACAAGAGTAACAGATGTCTCCGAAACTCTAATTGATCTATGCTTTATCCCACAAACGAATGTCATAGAAGCAGGTGTCTTGATATCTGATGTCAGTGATCACATGCCAATTTTTGTTTTCTTCAACCCTCATTCAAAAACACATAGAATGCGTGCCAATAAAGCTTTTAAACTTAGAAAGATTAACAAAAGCAATGTTGCTGCTTTTCAAACGGCTGTTAGTGAAACCTCATGGTCTTATCTGTATCAGTTAACGGATCCTGTCTTTGCTTATAATTATTTTATCAATCACCTTAAAAAACTTTATGATGAAGCATTTCCTTTAACTACTATCAAACAAAACAAGAAATGTAGGAAACCTTGGATTACCACGGTGCTTCTAAGGAGAATGAAGGAACGAGACAGACTTTTTAGTCGATTCATTAAAACTAGACAACCTAATCTCCTAACTGTTTATAAGAAAATTAGAAACAAACTAGGGCGTGATATCAAAGAAGCAAGAAATTGTTATTACGAAAGAAAGTTCGAAACCATTCTAAATGACCCCAAACGTGTGTGGCAAACATTAAAAGGCCTACTGCCGCAAAAAGAGCCACTCAGCGTCTCTGAAATTGTAGACAGCGATATAACTTATACCGGTATATCTTTGGCTAATAAGTTTAATGAACACTTTTTAAAATGTGGAGCATCGGTAAGTGATAACTATGACAGGCATAATTACAGGTCATACATTATGCATAACTCCTTGAAGTCTCTTTTCATGGAGCCAACAACAGAACATGAAATTAAATCCCAAATACTAAAGTTAAAGAATGCATCCGCATGTGGCCAGGACGAGATAAAAGCCGAGCCGATAAAAGCAGTTGTCAACAGTATCAGCAATCCTTTATCGCACATATGCAACCTCATTTTGGCTACAGGCGTGTTCCCTGATAAGCTAAAAATCGCTAGAGTAACAGTTATATTTAAGGGAGGCGATATAAATGACATGAACAACTACAGACCAATCTCGGTACTACCACTGTTTTCAAAAGTTTTCGAACAAATGATTAATGTAAGAATTATGAATTTCTGCACTAAAAATGATGTACTTACAGGCAATCAATACGGCTTTCAGAAAAAGAAGTCAAGTGAAATGGCTCTTTTAAGTATTAAAGAAAAAATAATTCAGAATTTTGAAGACAAAAAGTATACTCTAGGGATATTTCTTGATTTTAAAAAGGCATTTGACTCTATTAAGCATGATATCTTATTAAAAAAGTTAAGCGAATATGGCGTTAGGGGACTTGCTCTTGACCTTATACGCAGTTATTTGACAAACCGCTACCAATACACAGACACCAATCATTCAAAATCAGTTTTAGGTGAAATTAAATACGGTGTTCCTCAGGGTTCCATCCTTGGACCACTTCTTTTTTTATTATATATAAATGATATAGGTAATATTCCGTTCACGCCAGATATAATTCTTTACGCCGATGACACGAATGTATTTTTTTCAGGAGAGACCCTACATATTCTTCAGTTGCAAGCTAGCAAATGGCTCAATAATTTATCTGAGTGGCTTATTGTAAATAAACTAGAACTAAATACCAAAAAAACTAAATATATAATTTTTCGCTGCCGAAATAAGTCAATCAGGAATGACGTACATTTGAAATTCCGTGGCGAGATCATCGAGCGTGTAAGAATACATAAATTTCTCGGTGTTCTTTTCGAAGAAAATCTCAGCTGGTCTCCTCATGTCGATAACCTCACAAGACGCATCTCACGTTCAATAGGTATTATCAGCAGAGCAAAGCAACTTTTGCCACGTTGGTTAAAACTCCAGCTATATTACGCACTAATTCATTCCCATTTACAATACTGCCTCCTTGTGTGGGGAACAACAACAAAAACAAATCTTAAAAAGCTGTATATCCTACAAAAACGTATTGTGCGAGTTATTGAAAATGTGCCATATATAACTCACTTCGCTCCACTTTTTAAAGCGAACACTATATTAACAATGCAACACATACTGAAAAAGAAGCTAGGCATTACAATATTTCAGAAAATAAAGTTATGCCACGATAGTTTTTTTCGACAATTTCTGGGAAAAGGACACGCTTACGAAACCAGAAAAACTAGGTATGTTAAAGGTTTTACACGAACTAACTATGGTATGCAAAAACAATCTTACGTTATAGCAGACTTTTTAAATCATCATCCTACCGTGATAAACTTGGTACAAGAAACGATGCACATGAAATGCTTCAAAAGAAAGTTAACTGCATATCTCCTATCAATACAAGAATAATTCTGTTTTCTTTTTTTCTATTTTTTTCTTTTTTTCTCTTTTTTTTACCTTGCTGCAGTTTATACTGTATATGTATATAGAAAATCTTTCTGTTTCATATGTATATAGAACAATGTATATATGTAGAAAATCCTGTATATGTTTGGCCAAAATATGTATACTATATGTAACCTTGTGTATTTTGCTTAGATAACTGCCACTGATGTTTGAGTTGTGTGTGTCTAAAAAGGGGTGTGACACCCAGTCAGGCATTCGTGCCTTTTTGTCACTCCTCCTAGACAGGGCAAATGTACATATTACTTGTCTTTGTCTGAAATAAATACGAATACGAATACGAATATGTAAAAATAGTGAGACGGTCGCGAGCGCATCATGAGCGTCGTATGTTGTCATGTTCTACATGACACGCAAAAACTGATTATCATCTTTCAATGTGTCATTTACCTTCATCGTCTATTCACATCACAAAATACCAAATTCTGTATATGTCGAGCTAGCGAAACAGCCACGAGCACGCTATGAGCGTAGCATGTAGTCATGTTTTAAATGACAAGCATACATTGATTATGATGTATAGATCTATCATTTACCTTCGACGTCCATTCACGTCTCGCAATACGAAATTTCATATATGTAAAGGTAGCGAAACAGCCGCGAGCGCATCATGATCATGGTATGCTGTCATGTTCATACATGACACGCATGTCATGATTATCATGTTTGCACCAGTCATATCATTCACTGACGTCACCTAACACCACACTCCGTCTACGTGAAGCTAGCGAAATGACCGCGAGCGCACTAAGAGCGTAGCATGCAGTAATGTTTTGCACGACACGAATGTCATGAATAATGCTTATCATGTTTGGAGGTGTCAGTCATCTTCGTCGTCCGTTCGCATCATATCATACCAAATTTGGTATATGTGAAGCTAGCGAAACGGCCCCGAGTGCCTCAAGAGCGCGGCATGTAGTCATGTTCTTACATGAAACGCATACCATGATTATCATGCTTGCACCAGTCATATACCTTCGTCATCCAATCACGTCACGTAATGCCCAATTTGGTATATGTGAAGCTACCGAAACAGCCGCCAGCGCATCATGAGGGTGGCTTGTAGTCATGACTTACATGACACGAATATGATGTTTTTCACATTAGGGTGAATATCATAGGGTGAATTCATTATCGAAGCAGCTGGGAGAGTGCAAAGTCGTAGGAGGACAGACAGACAGACAGACAGACAGACACAGATAGATAGATAGATAGATAGATAGATAGATAGATAGATAGATAGATAGATAGATAGATAGATAGATAGATAGATAGATAGATAGATAGATAGATAGATCCCACGTGCAGTGGGAATCGATGATATGCGAAACTCGAATGAGAAATGATTATATGTCACTTTAAAATCAGCACAACGTTACGAGGTGGAGGTAAATGATGCCGTATATGACCTGCATGTCATGATCATCATGTTTAGATGTGTCGTTTACCTTCGTCATCTATTCACGTCACGTGGTACCAAATGTAGAGCTACTGAAACGAACGATATTTGTGTGGTATGTTATCACGTTCTTACAAGAAACGCGTGTCAGGATTATCATGTTTGCACTAGTCATATATTTCGTTATCCATTGACGTCACGTAACACCAAATTTGGATTATGTGGAGCTAGCAAAACAGCCGCGAGTACATCTACAGGGGCCCAATATATTCCAATGTAGCCTTGACGAGCGCTTACGGTGGACACAGCGACGCAACGTCATCCCAACGCGAGCACTCTATAGTCTTACACCAGGCACGACAAGCGTCCGTCGGCGAGGCCCGACGGCAACCGGCGCGAAATGCGACATGCTGCATTTCGCGCCGATGCGTTATCCACACAACACTGCGTCTCCTTCTTTTCGTGACAAAGGGAGGCCGGACACGCTGAAATGCGCATGCATCCTAGGAACGCAATGCGGCGCACGCCTGTGAGTACATGGCAGGCCCGGCGCCTGGCATGGCAACGCCGGTGCGATGCGACGAAATGAACGCCGGCGAGCACGCGCCCCGCGTCACGTCGAAAGTATTGGATACTTGACTGTGGCATGTAGTCATGTTCTCACATGACACGCATCTCATGATTATCTCGTTTGAATCAGTCAGATACCTTCGTCATACATTGGCGTCACGTAATACGAAATTTGGCATATGTGAAGGTAGCGAACCGGCTGCGATCGCATAATCACTGTGGCGTGTAGTCATGTCGTTACATGACACGCATCTTATGATTATCATGTATGCACCAGTCACATAGCTTCGTCATCCATTCACGTACTGTAATACCAAATTTCGTATATGTGACGCTAGCGAAACGGCCGCGAGCGCATCATAAGCGTGGCATGCAGTCATGTTTTGTACATGACACGCACGCCATCGATTTTTATGTTAGGGTCTGTCGCTTGTGCTCGCCATACAATCATGTCATACCATACCAGTGTTTCAACACGCCATGTGAACGAAACCACCACAAGAGCTGCATGACCATGAAATGTAAATTATGACATTCATGACATACATCTCATGATTTCCATGTTATGACTGGTGAAATATGTTATTCATACAGTCGTGTTATGCCATACCAAGTTTGGTATTGATACCATCATCGAAACGGCCAGGAGAGCTAAAAGTGGTAAGCGGATAGATAGATAGATAGATAGATAGATAGATAGATAGATAGATAGATAGATAGATAGATAGATAGATAGATAGATAGATAGATAGATAGATAGATAGATAGATAGATAGATAGATAGATAGATAGATGGATAGATAGATAGATAGATAGATAGATAGATAGATAGATAGATATAGATAGATAGATAGATAGATAGATAGATAGATAGATAGATAGATAGATAGATAGATAGATAGATAGATAGATAGATAGATAGATAGATAGATAGATAGATAGATAGATAGATAGATAGATAGATAGAAACGATGTGCATTTCCATGGTATTAGCGTATATTTGAACTGACGCCACAGTGTTTTCCAGTTATATGTGAACAAAAACTTCATAAGGAATATGCACGCTTCTAAGCAAAGATCACACAGTATTTCTGTACGGCTTGTTTACAGTCGTTTGCACAATGAACCAAGCGTCTCTACAGGGACTTGATGAAGCACTCATTTCAATCATACGAATAGGCTCGTTAGACAAAAACTTGAATAAACGAAAGTAGTAATGCCCGCACACTTCTGCGCTTAGCGTTGCTTGTGTTTTTCACTAAGCGACTTAGTACGGACGCCGCAGTATCAGCACTGTCCGGAGTCACAATTTCGCGCTGGAATGCACAATATTTTTTTTAACAATAGCAGGTAGCTGCGTATAATAGAGCCTAATGTGTACGCTTCCAACACAGGTACGCTGGAACATCCCTTAGCCTCTCGTTGCGGCACTCCGCTGTGTAGATGGCAGACTTGAGCATTGCGCAGTTTCACAGACATCAAGTGATGGCGGCCCGCCAGCGCCGAGATGATTTAGAGGTAATGGCTCTCAACTGGTGGTCCACTTTCCTGCTTCCTGGGAGAGCCATTAAACGGCACTGACTGGCCAGCCTATGTTGTGGCCGTTGCCGCTTCGCTCAGTGTACACTGCACGGAACTGCTAGTTCGATGCAGCACCCAGGAGGATGCCTATAGCTAAGAGTGAAGCTAATATTCCGTTACCACGCTTCATTATTGTATGGTGCAAGCATCGCTCGCCTGCAGCGCAGACTCTCGAATGATTATGATGATTACCATGATTGGTTCTCGCTGTATATATATATGAAAAAAAATATAGGAAGGTGGACTACATTAGAGTCGCGTGTAGCATAATCACGAAAGCGGTATTGAACGATTACACAGACGGAAATAGTTAAGAAGAATAAAAAAAAAAAGACGCACATGAAAAAATAATAGAAGCAGTATGTACCACACACAATCTCTGGCATAAAAAAACATGGGAAATGTGTTGTTGTTGTTGTTGTTGTCGACCTCGCTGGTGGTGGTGCTGGTGGCGGTCGTGGTGCTGATAATGGTGTCTCATTTATATGCAAAAAATAAACATGAGAAGGCAGATTATGTTGCAGCATGCCATCCCCACAAGACAAAAAAGACCCGAAAACAAGAAAAATCAGTATAGAAATAAGAAAACAACAGTAAATGCGAAAAATAACCCGAAATACCTCATAATTTATTGTTGTTGCTGTTGTTTCTGCTGCTATAATGTTCGACTGTACTAGACGCTATCATTGTAGTGCGAGTGTGACCTTGTTGTGGTTAGTTACAGTCGGTTATAAGCACTAAACAAATACAAGCGCCCTCCCCTCCACCCGAAGTTCGGCTCACCTGCCATTCATCTGTGCAAGAGAGTCGTGCTACGTGGTTCCCGTTACAACCATAAGTATTTTTTGCTGCTAACACAAACACTACGCACAACAGTAACTAAAATTTCGTCGTCTCTATGCAGAATATTACGTTTTAAAGAGCGTGATGTCGAAATCCTTGCGGAAATTGCGCCGGAAGTCAACGTTTTTCGACAAAAAACCAGCGGCACCAACAAGTGTCTGTATATACAAACCAGTGATCTAAAATACTCCCTCCGTGTCATAAAGATAGCACTAAAAGCATCAAATCGTCAGCTCTCCCATAGTAGAGCACCTAGTTCTCTAAATCGTTAACTAATTTATCAATACACATATACGATCATGTACATTGTCCATATTGTGATAAGTATGTATATGTGGTGTATGTAGTCATTAGTAACATATGTTAGGGACACCCTACGAACTTCGACACTTTTACTTAAATGTGTCATGTATGTTGTGCTTTGTCATTTGTTTGTTATTGTGCTTGTTGATTAGACGCTAGTTCCATAGGTTTGTTGCGTCCTACGATAGCATAAACTTAATCTAAACACATTGTCTGGCCGCTGGGCCAGACAGTTATACAGTTGAATTGTACTGGTCGTTTCGGAATGAGCTTGGTACTGCCTCAATTGCGGTTATACGGCGATGTTTCGAGGATGGTGTCTTCCCATCGAGTTTTCGAGATGGCCGCTTTGTACTAATCCCAAAAGCTGACGCTTCCTCTGTTAGCACTGAAGATAGGGGACATATCACGCTTCTTAGCGTTGACTATAAGATATTCTAGACGGTAATCGTTCAGAATTTGAGAGCTCTGGTGAACATCCTGGTGGGCCATCACCAGCCTTCATCAATGCCTGGACGAGAAATACACAGCTTGTCCTTTACCAGCCGAAATATCATAGCCTATACTCTGTCGCGATCTGCGCGTGGTCTCCTTGTGCCTTTAGACCAAGAGAAAGCGTTTGACCGACTAGAGGACACGTATATGCTTAAAGTGCTCACCGCCTTTGGTTTTCCTTGTGCTTTTGTGGAACTAATTAGACGTACCTACTCTGGTATAAAAAGCACACTAGTTCTAGATGTTTGGGAAAGTGCTGCCCTTTCTATTGCACGTGGGGTGCGTAAGGGATGCCCATTGTCTCCTGTTCTATTTTTCCTGAGCCTTGAGCCATTTCTGTATGCTCTAGAAGCGGGTTCGCGGGTTCGGGGTCTTGCGCTTCCTGGCAGCAGTGCCGTGAAAGTCACAACTTTTGCTGACTTCATAGCCCTGTACTGTTTAGAAGAAGATAGTCTTTCACATAGCCTGCGTCTATTCTTTCAGTATGGTGACATTTCAGGTGTCACGCTAAACTTCTCTAAATCCCGCTATTTGTTCATCGGCTCTCCAAACTACAGACTTAGCTCCGCATCTTTTTTTCGGTCGGCTGCGTCTCCTCGTATTTTAAGAAATCTATACAACCAATATACGGCGTTTGTAACTCCATTTGGTCAAACGCCCTCGACGAAGTAAAACGAACAATTGAGAACGCACGGGATTTCGTCTTCCCGCTTCTTGAGCGGAGGTACATTGCGCAGACTGTGTTCTGCAGTCGCATTTGGTACCTTTCTCACGTGGAGCAGCCGCCTTTACGTATCGTGAGGTCATTGCAGTCTGCTTTGTGTTCCTTCTTTTGACCCGGTGGCACTGAATTGGTTTCTCGTGCGGCGTTAGGACAGCAGCATTTCCAGGGAGGCTTTGCTTTCCCTTCGATGTCAATACGCTGCAGGCGACTGGCCCTGCACTTCCAGTTGCGCCTTGTACAAGGAGAGGAATCCCCCGCGCGAAATCTGGCATATTATTTTCTACGCACTCACCTTCGGTATTTTAAGACTAATGTACACCTTAGTCGGGGCCCAAAATCAGTAACACTTCCTTCGTTTTATGCTACAGATGTAGAATTTTTTTCGCCATATTTAGTCGACTTGTCCTGGGTATAGATGTGTTGGACAATTCAATTGTTGACGCAACTGGCGCTTTGATTCTCCCGTTAGTTCTTCCGGCACGCCGCACCCGCTCTAGTCGTGTTTATTGGAGCAAGCTGACGGCATCATTTCTGCCTGGCCCCCTCCGGGACTTCATGTGGCAGCTGAGGTGGGGTGTTCTTTCTACCCTTGACCGCCTCGAAAGGTGGAGAATGGTCCAGTCAGCAACATGTCCGAACCGCTGCCTACCGGAAACAAATCAGCATGTTTTAAGACATTGCGTCATTGCTCGTGTTTTCTGGAGGGCCGTGCATGCTGGATTTCGTGGCCTGGGAGTAAACCGCTTTGTTTCTTCTGGACGTTGTTCTCGAGGCCACTTCGCCTGCCTTCTCATTGTTGCTGGTGCCTATTGTCTTTGGCGTAACCGCTGTGAGGCTGTTGCAGCAGGTTGTCGCCGCCGTGCTCTCTTCCCGATTTTGGAGCGACTGTAGAAAGAAATATATGTTTTGACGGAGGAACTCTTCTATCTGGGTGAGGAGGAATTCCTCCGACACTGGTCCTGCCCTTTTGTGTTCGTCTGCGAGAGAGACGTGTAAGGCTCGTTTTCAGGCCTGCCTGGTATTGGTAGGTTAATGTTTGTTTAGTACTCGCACAAATACCTTGTATATACTATGCAAATACTTTACATATTTATCATTACATTTCGTTTGTGTGTTCTTCGCTTACCATGAATTGTACATATGTAAACATATACTTTGTAACAAGAATTCTGTTTATGTGTATGTTGTGTTCTGTGTACATATGTAAACATAGCTTTTTGTAAAGGCAACTCTATTTATTCACTTAAGTGTGCGGTATTCGCACGTTGGCGATTGTCTGCATTAATGTAGTCTTTGGCTTAACCTATTACGTTTCGACGCGATGCCGAAGCGCATCGCAGAGGTCACGTCGAAAGAAGCACGTGATTAGGATTCAGCGTGGGTTAGCTCCAAGATATGTAAACTATAAATAGGAGTGGCGATGTTACCAGGTACACTATCCCAGAAGCTCATCAAGTCGTCGAAGATATCGGTTGCGCACCTGGTGTGGATTATTATATCCGTTGATCGGTAAACAAAGCAGATTATACCGCTTCCCTAATTCATACAGCAAGTTTCGCCTAAAATTTCCCGCAGTAAAGTAACTTTTCAATCCGTAGTGCTCCCCTGAAAAAAGAGGGAACTAAAAAAAATGTTCATTGACCGAAGAGCCGTCTATAAAGGAAGGTGGTCTGCCAGACCATGACAGCCAACCACCTACCTCCTCGGCTGAGGTGCCACAGTTGTCACTCGCGAGCGAAAATCAAAAAAAAGGAACTTCGCGTTCCATTTCCTCTACTAACACACACACCATCTCACTTTTTTTGTTCGCCAATACCTCATTTGAATGCAAATTAGGGTTTTAGTAGGACCTCACTGCCAGTATATCGTTCCTCAACATAAAAAAAAAGATAGCGATCTCCCGTGAAGGGTATGCAACGCGGAAAATAATAAGGAGATTTAGAATAACGTTTGCAGGTGCCGCGGCCGTTGCGGGCATAGCGGGCGCCATATGAATTTTAGAATAGCGTTTGCTGCCTCTTGGGAAAAGTCTCGGGACTTTCGCCCCGACCGCAAACCTAAATGCACGGGAGCTACACCTAGCACTTCGCGGGTCGCGATCGTCGCACGGTATTTAAGATTTTCGGCGGGCGGGCCGCGAATGCGAACGGCGAGTCGCGTTACGACGCATGTGCAGTGCCAGCAACCGCACCACAAGAGCTCACGGTGCGCTATTCTAAAACTCCCTAATGATGGTTTGAAATACGAACGCACTACTAAGACACAGACAGAAAGACAGGAACAAGCGCTTGTCCCTGTCTTTCCGTCCGTGTCTAAGTAGTGCCCTCTTATTTCAAACCGTAATGTATCACCAACTCACCTAATCAACCAGATTGACAAAAAGAGGGAAATAAGGCTCAACTCAAGCCTGCACAGACAGAAAATGAAAGAAACGGACGCAATCCTGCATTGTGTGCATACTGCAACAATAACATTACAATAACGGGTTTCCGCTTTCGCCCTTGTGACCTATTCTTGGCGAATCCTTTCTCAATGGGTGCACGCAACCCTGTTTCGAAAAGTTTAGAATTCAGCACTTGTCTGGAACTTGTCATCGCTTTACTTCCACTACAGCCTCTCAGAGTTTACGGATGACAAAACAGAGATGCGCCTTTTCGTTGGTTATTTCACCCTATACATTAACGACTTCATTTCTGTGTCTCGAACGCTCGGCATTCACGCAACGCTTCCACTTTTCTGGAGCATAACTAGAGTTCGGCATGGACGTGGCGCTTGGTATTTCGAGTCGCCGGAGCAATGATTTAGCGTCGCTCTAAACAGTGTTACTTTAAAATTGCTGCTCGGCCGGGAAACCTACGACGGTGTCTGGAAGACGACGCTCGCATTCTTTTGCGCAACCTCTTTGCATGCGCACTTTTCACCGCCGCGTCCCGCGTTCGCGGTATCACCAGCCTAACGACGCAAATGTTGGCGGTCCGCGGCCTACTTGGCAGGGAGCCCGGCATGAACGAATGTCTGGGGCGGTCGAAGCGATCTCTTCCGGTCCGCTGTCGTTCTCGTGGGAAGACTGCCAACCAACTATCACCCCGTCCTCACTTTTTTTTTTTTTTGCCCTGTCCCTTCACCCACAACAGCCACCACCTTACCATTCAAAGCGCATTTCGTCGCCCACTGTCAACGTAGCACAAGCAAAAAAAAGAGAGAGAGAGAAAGCAAACCTGGGCATCGAAAGGGGTGAGACGCCCTCAGGTGTGGGCCTAAAAAAAACGTTTGCTAAACATACGCCATGAAGCGTACAAAAATATCGTTGTCGTTAAAGAGTCCGTGGCTTGCGCGTGGATGTACCAGAGCAAGAACAGAAACAGAAGCTGTGTTGACCCTGCTCTTCTTTGCTTCATGTTTGTGTGATTGTGGAAGCCTCCCAGAGCGCCGCGCCTCAGAAAGACTTGTAGAGGTCACTTAAGCTGCGCTGTTAGGAGTGGAACGCATAGTATTATCATACGCACTAATCTAATATGTATTATATACCAACTTATATATATATATATATATATATATATATATATATATATATATATATATATATATATATATATATATATATATATATATATATATATATATATATATACAAGGTCGCAGATTCGGGTTCCTGCCCACGGCATGTTACCTTTTCACTCACTGTTCTTTCTTCACATTTACATTGAAATTCGGCCTAATAACTTTCCCTATACATTCCTTGGCATTATTGTCTGTTAGATCTCATTAATATTGTTACTCAAGCTATACTAGAGGCACTGCGTTAATTGAACTGGGAGGGCGAATGTTTTGATGGATTCGATGCTACCTGACACGAATATTCTTTTTTTTATATATAGTGAAGAAGTCCCAACCTCAGACCACTACACGTGCCGTAGGGTACCTCAAGGTGTTGTTTTAAGCCCAGTTCTTTTCAACCCTGCCTTGATTGGCTTGGCGGAAGCTCTCCCGGAAACACTCAGTGTTTCAATATACGCCGATGACATCTGTTTCTGGGCATCAGCATTTACACGCCTACAAGTTCGACCAAGGATACAGAGGGCAGCATCTGAAGCATCTGACTATCTTTTCACGCAAGGTTTCACAATATCAGCAGGAAAATGTGCACTGGTGGCCTTCACGCGCAAGGCGATGACAAGTTACCCGATAAGCATAATGGACAGCCCATATGTTACAAGCGTAGCCACCGTTTTCTAGGTGTCACTGTTGACCGTGACCTCTCCTGGAGCCCTCACGTGACCAGCTTGAAAGCTAAACTGGTATCTATTGCCCACGTCCTGAAAGTCGTCGCTGAAAAAAGATGGTGTTCGTCATCGAGTTCCGTGCTACAGTTATACTAAGCACTTTTTATTGTTGTACTGCGCTACAATTCTCCTCTGCTTACTAAAAGTTCCAAGTCAAACATCCGAGAACTTCAGAGCGTGCAAGCACAGGCACTACGTATCTGTCTCGGCCTACCAGGAACTACCTCAACCGCTGGAACAGTTATATCGGCTTGGCATTACCCAGTTACGACCGACGTCCCAACCGGCGTGCTGGGAGCACATATTCGGCACATTTCACGAATGGCATCGAGTCACTTGGCATTTCTGCGAGAACAACGACTGCAGGCGTCGTTTTGTTAAGGTCATCAGCACCAACCACACTTTGCTACCATTCGGTTTTATACATTTGGCGCATTCACCGTCCCCCTAGTGGGGCCTACGACAACCCGACGTGCGCCTTTCGTCCCAGGAACAAGTAATAGAAAGTCCTTTCTACCTCGGACTTGAAGCAAGCAACTGTGGACTGTTTGCACACCTTCTGCGCTGACAGAATCCACGTATACACGAATGACCTCCCAGACTAGCTCCAGCGGCGCCACCACCATACCATCGCGACGCATCAACATCACTTGCAAACTTTGTCAATTGAGCACATCGTCTGGTTCGGAAATAGTTGCCCTGCTGGGTGCCATCGATTATATCAAGCAACAACCGGCTAATCAATGGGCAGTATTTTGCGACTCCAAGGCTGCTCTACAACGTCCTTCGTCGGCACTTCGTCGTGGGTTGCACAAACAACTGGTGTGGGAGATCAGAGAAATGCTGGACAATGCGACCGAACAAGGACACAGCGTTGTGTTCGAGTGAATACCAAGTCATTGCGCTATCTCCGGCAACGACCTCGCCTATGAAGCAGCCAGAAATGCTCACGTACAACCAAACCCTGTTTCCGTACCTTTATCTAGGATTGACGCGGCTAGATAGCGAAAAAAGTTAGCGCGGAACATGACACTCCAGAAATGGCAGTGATCACAGTTCGCACATCATCGACTGTATACTCTCGAGCCATCTCTACGACACCGGCTACTCTCTGGTTTTTCCAGGGAGGAAGGTACAGTGTTGTGCCGTCGTCGTCTGGGCGTAGCCTTCACAAATGCCTACTCATTCAGGAGTGGGTTGGCCAACAGCGCGGCGGGCAACGACAGCGCCGTCGATGAGACTTTTGAAAACCTCTTATGTTACTGCCTCGCATACACAAACGAGAGGCTTCAGCTGCTCAGTGTTCCAAATCAACTGGATAGAAGTGATTTCACGGTCGACAAAGTGTTGGGACCATGGCACTGCCCCTCCCAATCCCGAAAGGCAACGAAAGCGCTGTTGCGTTTTCTCAAAGACACCGGCCTGTTTCATCGTTTGTGATGTGAAACTGTTACACGTCGGCAAAGTCAATGACTTTTTTCTCCTCCTCTATAATTTTCCTTCCCCCTCCCCCTTCACCAGAGCAGGGTAGACTACCAGGGCTCAGCCCTGGTTAGGCTCCCCACCTTTCTCCTAATTATATATATCTCTCTCATCCCTTGGCGCCATCTGCTTTCACACACAAAATAGAAGCCACTCGAATCTACAAGATTTCGGACGTTAATTTCATTCAGGAGCCTTTACAAGCTGTCGATGATGGCGGACAAGCTCACTTCCATGCACTCTTTTGTTCTAAATGAAAGTTTAGGTGTGTATTGACCTTGGTAATGGTTAGCGCGCCTGTAAGAAGGAAAAATATAAAAAATGGCTGCGTATCCACGGAGGGATGATGGAGAGTGGGGCGAAGCATTCGTCTATTCATTCGCTCTTGCTTCCGTCCGTCCGTGCGTGCGTCTGTTCATGCGTCCGTCCCAGCGTTCGTCCATGCATCCGACCCTGCGTCCGTTCATGCGTCCATCCATGCATCAGTCTGTGTGTCCGTTCTTCCATCTATTCAACACTCCAAGTACCACCATCTCGCATCTTTTCATCATATATTCCCCATATAGAAGCACCGCCATCCAGCGGCCATTCCAAGGACTAAACGAGAGGTGGCACACGCACACTTTCTAACGGCTTGCGCTTCGATTCTACTTTTCACCTTTAACCACCTCGAATTCATGGTATATACTAGTTCACTGTATATAGGCACTGCGGCCGAACGCTCGCTACACCTTTCGAAAACCAAGGAGGTTACGCCCAGCGAGTATGACGTAGCAAACTTTTTCAGTCAGATAGTGCTCAATGTACATGCCAATGGCTGCTAATGGGAAATGAGAGGCGGAGAATTCGGCTTTTACTTTCTTACGGCTTGCGCTTCGTATCTACTTCCCACCTTCAACCACCTCGAATTCATGGTATATACTAGTTCACTGTATTCATGGTACTGCGGCTCAACGCTCGCTAAACCTTTCTAAAACTAAGGAGGTTACACTCAGCGAGTATAACGTAGCAACCCTTTCTTGTCAGATAGTGCTCAATGCACATGCCAATGATTGCTAATGGGGATCGCAGCGTGCGCGTTAACTAAGATCCGAATGCTCATGTCTCTCATTCCCCATTAGCAGCCATTGGCATGTACATTTAGCACTATTTTTTAATGTTCAAAAACGCACAGAAGAAATCTCTCACCGGTACCACCTTGAAAGTCTTAATGTTGTACTTGTTACATACTACAACGGCTACGAGGGACTAACGGGTGCCGCTATAAGGAGCTTCACCCATGAAAAAGATGGAAACAACACACGTACTTTCTTGCTCGTAAAAAATACGATTGTTCGCGTATACAAAGAGACAAACGAACGTGCATGCAAACAGAATATTGACGCGGACAAGAGGGGCGAATTCAAATCTACGCTGCCTCGGATATCAAGCACCGGCACTGCAGTTACCTTGCAACTACACATCTAAGATGACCTTAACGTCTACACGGTAAATGAATAAGTTATTATGTCATTACGCGAGAAAACATTTCCCGTTCGCACCTTTGATTGAAACCACGCGATGCGCGAAATGAGAGGACATTTATTTGTAGCGCACAAAAGAAAAGAGACAGGTAGCTCGTCTGGTTCATGCAAGACCTATGCTAAGGTCAAGAACAAAGAAGAAGTAAGAACGCTTATTCAAATTAGAGCGAAACGTACGAGGATGATAGCGAGTAGTCGTCTATTTTCGAAACAGTATCCCGTGCCAAATCCCGGTTCCACTCAGAGCGGAAGGTTTTCTCATTCCAGGAACTCCATGGCCCCTTTGCAACAAGGCATCGTCGTTGTTCCAGGTTGGCGCAAACGAGCTTGGCATTCAACCTTCAGGCTTCGCTTCCTCCTCTCTCATCGAAGCCTCTCGGTGAGGGAGACGCGTATATGTCTCATTGCCATAGTTGATTGATTTGTGAGGTTTAACGTCCCAAAACCACGCTATGATCATGAGAAACGCCGTAGTGGAGGGCTCCGGAAATTTCGACCACCTGGGGTTCTTTAACGTGCACGCAAATCTGAGCACACGGGCCTACAACATTACCGCTTCTATCGGGAAATGCAGCCGCCACAGCCGGGATTTGAACCCGCGACCTGCTGGTCAGCAGCCGAGTACCATAGCCACTAGACCACCGTGGCGGGGCTGATTGCCATAGTCACTCTAGAATAAAGTGTAATGAGGTGTCCAGCATGCCGCACCTAAAACACAGGTATTATCGTACTTTTGTCTGTATTTTATGCATCAGTACCACGTTGGTGTAAGTGGTGGAAAAGGGGAGGGGATTCTTAAATCAAAAGAAGATAAAAGTTTGTCCCGTAACTGTCTCTCAGGAAGAGGACACCTCAACAGTAGCTCACGAGGGATGGTGGTAAAGAGGGCTTACAAAAGATATGAATTAAAGGTATAGAGATAGAGAGAGGAGCAGGAGGAAAGAGAGGCGCAGGGAAAGCCACATACGGAAGTGAGGAGAAGATAGAAAAGTGTGTTGCTTTGCAGCCTTACGAGTGCACTGGTTCCTTCTTGGTTGAGTTTGGGTGAAGTGGGTACCCGCTGCGTCTCAGCTTGCGCTGTTCAAGCGTCATTGAGTGGATGAGATGAGAGGTGTGGTCCCTGCGGGCGCAGGGCGGGTGTCTTGAGAGCAGGAGGGGATAGCCCGGGCAGGCACGATTGACGGCCCCCGCACATGCCGCTTTGCTTCCCTCTAATCCCTCGTGAACACGAAACCATGCCACCCCAGTTTGCGGAGTCGAATGTTTTCGGCGCTCTATTACACTGACCGTATCAGCGGACACTCAAAAATCAGCATAGTTTCGTGGTTGCTTGACAGTTCAAATCATCTACAGTGAAGGTGTCGAAACGACAGGTCTAGCGGCGTTCTCTGAAAAACGATCTCTTTTCGCTTTAAGCCTCCATTTGCCTCTGATTTCTCCAAGTTATTCCAATTCTTTTCATGCACTGCAGCTGAACTATTATGGTTACTTCTTTGGCGTACCCACTTTCAAATCCAGACCTCCATTTTTCAACTCCACTCTAAGCAACGCCCCTAATATCCGGTGTTGCCAATTTATGCCATGTCTCTCTTCTCTTGCCCCCGTAATCTAAGCGTTTATCTCGATTGTTGACCGCATCCACGTAGCCATAAGGGGGCAGGGGCATAAAGGTTATCCGAAAATGAAATCTTGGTCACAATCACACACACATATATATATATATATATATATATATATATATATATATATATATATATATATATATATATATATATATATATATATATATATATATATATATATATATATATATATATATGCCTCTTAATGGTACTGTTGGATTTGTACATCAGTATAGCCCTTCCAAAGGTGGACGCCTTCTTTTGTATGTAAATACCTTGGTGTTTCATCACGACGTACTTAGCAGTGTCCTTTTCTTAAATTATTTATCTGTTGCTTTGGAGATACTCCCGGTTTTACCTCGCGCCAGATCCTAATTCTCATTGGTAGCCTAAAGTTCGAAATTCAGTAGCGCAACTCCCAGTTGTGGATATTTGATTCGCCACGTTTTTGTCCTCATGCCGCATGATGTAACCTCAAGCAAGAAGCGATATCACTTGTCTTACCATTCATATGACGCATTCTGATTTGCTTTCGTAGCGTTTGTAATTATCTGCACTAGTTTGTGATAACTTTCATCTTATATGTAGTCTCTTTGTATCAGTGTTCTCGCTGTGTACGTACATTTTCTTGAACACATGGCCAGATACTTACAACTCTTTTACTGCCTCGTGCATCCTTCGCGTTGCGTTCTAGATCGATGCATTTGCGGTACCCGTACAGCTTGAGCTGCCAATTTCCCTTCATCAATGGTCCGGAGCTTTTTTGTTTTGTTTTTAAAAAGGTAATTTCGCGCTGCAAAGTTCTATCAGTTTCTATAGAACCCCAAGCCTTATCACCCTACACTACCTGAATCACTGCTTTTCAACGTGACGCCAATGCCCAATGACTTGTGACAGATATCGGCGAAACCCCTACTTCAGGCACTGAACATGACGGAACTGTGTTCGCTAATCTTTGCGCTTTCATCGCTGCTCTGACGAACAACATGCGGCACCACCTAGAGTATTGTTACGCCGCTGCAGCAATAATCAATCGGGCATTGTTCCGGCGCAGGTGCTCCTGTTAGGTCGATATGGCATCGCATGAAGAGAAAATAAGGCAGAGCAGAGAAAGAAGGTCAACGACCAGCTGTCGCAACGATCGTGGAGTGGGCGCCACCTAACAAGACGCAGTCATGAGGAAAACGTGGCAGCTTGTAGAGGGGGGCGAAAAGGGGAGAAGGGACAAACGCTATAAGGTGGAACCAGAAGCTCCCAGCAACATGATTTACGACGATGTTACTGTTGTGAAATACAGCTATCGGTTCAAAACACGCCTAATATACCCATTCTCAAATATTACCGTTATACCCCTGCGAGGGGGCGATGAAAAAACAGGATATCTGAAAGAAAACAAAGAGATGTAACAATTTTTCAGGACGATAGTCTTTCTTGGGATACTTCAACGCAAAAAATTTGTTCGGTCCGTCTGTCAGCCTGCCTTTCCGAGTGTCTGTCGGTCAATCAATTCAGCCACCCGAGTGAAAGTTCAATGCCTTGGCTAACGCCCAACATCTTGATCTCCTGACTGAGTACACACTAGAGAAAATTGTCGATCAAAAAGCAAATACTGCGCATACTTGAGCGCAACATCATTGAATGAGTATTAGGTAGTGTGCGTCTGTGTTTAGAAACACACCGATACGTAACCCATATTGTACTGCAAAAAAAACGAACAGAAACACGAAGCAGAGAAAAAGGGCAGACAAGCGCAGTACATTATGGATCTCTACTTCGTGTTTCCATTCGTTTTTTGCGCAGTACATTCAGTACTGCGCAAAATCAGTACCAACTTGCCCAACTGGCCATTCTTCTGTAGATACGTAAATTTAATTTATTGATTGATTGTTTGATTGATTGGTTGATTGGTATGTGGGGTTTAACGTCCCAAAGCCACGATATGATTATGAGAGACGCAACGTAAATATAAAGATTGCAATGTTTATTATACTGCGGTGACAATTCAACGCTACAAAACGAAAAAGCGATTGTTTCCTACGCTTCGGTAAAACACGTTGCTGCCACCTAACAGTTGCCCTGTACTCTAAAAAAACTTAGATTTAACTTATTGCCAGATGGCGTCCATATCACACGCAGCACCCCCCCGACAAAAGGATCTACAGAACAGAAAGATACAATTCACCAATCTTTTCAGGTAGAACATTCAATGGGCGTTTTATTCTATTGACACAGAAAACTATCGTATTTCGATGGCCTTCGCAGTGAAGCATACAGATACAGGGCCAACTTTTTACAGAATACCAAACCTAGATAGTTTAAAAAAGAACGCGTAAGAAGTATAGCAAAATTGGCAGCGTGCATGCGTGATTCCCTGCAAATGTAGTCGAAAGACGAAAATCTTCTGTTGGTGGTGTTCTACACAAGTCCTGGTCTCTTCCATGGGAGATATGGCGCTGCGTGCGATATGGACGCCATCTGGCAGTGGCGTCAGGAAACATGAGCTTGTGCAGGACCCAGAGCTACTGCCAGGTGGTCGCACCATCACGTCGGCAGAGAGCTTTTTGTGCATAGCACCGCATTTTCAGCGCAGCCTAAGAAACACTAGGGTCTTTATAGCTACATATTTATGTGCACTTTAGAACACTTCACCTAACTACAATTTCGCGCCTCACATATGCGTAATATTTGCTTTTTTATCTACTATGTTCACATGTGTGAACGCAGCTTCCCATTCAAGATGGCTGGACGTTCGGCAAGTGCTCAAAGTTCGGCCGGGTGACTGAATAATGTGACAGACAGACACACAATTGTAAATTTTTGTTTTGTCGAAGGTGGTGACGAAGTTTACCGAAAAGGAAACAGTGCAAGGATCACCTTGACTGTTATATTCAAGAAGAACTTTCTAGGTATGAGAGAGAGAGAGAGAAAGAGAGCGTGTGTACGGTTCTCACCTCCCTAGACCTGTTTGGAGAAGAGGGCACTCATTCCTGCTACAACGCTTCTGCACGTAATCGGCGTACGCTCAATGATTGCCATGAAAAATATAACTTAACGCGACGCCATCATGCGTAACTTTTAATACACGCAACTCATTACATATCCGAATGTGTTATTTCAGCCCATGGGCATGTTTAGCATTCTTCGCAATTGAGGGGAGCGAAAATGAATTGAAGCGCTTTCTTTAAGGCTCTTGCATGCCATTAATAATCTATCGAGCAAAAAAAATAACAATGTTTCCAGTGTGTGCCAATGTCCAATGTACTGCGGCGCGCTGGGAGCCACTGGGACACACTGTACAGCGTGGCCAGCGTCACCCAGTGCGCTGAACTCACTGAACCACACTGCACAACGTAGCCCCTTGTCCTAAAGCGCACAGGGAGGCACTGATCAAGCCGTACAGTCTCTACCGCACACTGACAACATTAGTGGCACATTAGAAGAAACTAGGTGCGTTCGCGCACTTTCTCTAAGACTTCATATTTAATCGCAAGATGTCGAGCGTGAAATTACCGAATATGATGGTATCTCATCTATGTGCTACACATATGTAGCTTTAGTTTTAGCTAGGCAACGGTCGTGGGAGTACGCTAGAGCAATCAACTTTCGAGCGCACGGGTCAGGGGCGCCGCCATGATTTTGCTGGGGTGGGGTGGAGGGTGGTGGGTGAAGCACCGACGACAATTGTGTTCCTGCTAGGGGGACGGAGGCAGAGAGGCAAAGAACTTATGAGTCGTCTTTTGACTATGCTTATGCTTGCTCTTGGGAGGGCAACAAGGGGCGGGGGGCAGGTGAGAATTCAGAGGGAAAAGGTTTCCGGCCCACCCACGCCCCCCTTGACTCGGGTGCGCTTTCCTTGAAGTGTGACCGAGTTTCGTCAATGTACCTCATAAGCGGTATCGATAAAACTGACCATTCGTAACACATTATGACAGTAGTATTAGTCTGATAATCAAGAACAACGTTCCAGCTCATACCGCAGAAAGCCGCACGCTCTCGGCAGCAGTTAGCCGCTGGGATGCCCAATCTCTGTGTTTTTAGCTTCTGATTTGTGTACAAGGTAAAAATATGGCCCCTCAAGGATCAGTAATGATCGAAACTGTATTTTAACGGTTATTATACTCTTTCTAACTGAATACCTATGATCTTCACAGCGATGGAGGCACACGAAGTATGGCCCTAAGCCTAATGGTCGTTTCGGTTAAAGTGGAGTGCTGCAGCTGTCGTACGTGGAACGTAAACGAGGAGGACAGAAAATACTTCCAAATGAGTGAAGAAATCTACAGTGTTCAGCAGTTCAGACGTAGGCAGTTTTCTACACAGGTATGCCAGACTGCATAGCGAGTCACTGCGATTGCCGTAACGCATTTGTGGTTACGATAGGTTTCACAGCACAACGTGCCAGATAGATGTTATTCGAGCCAACCTGTAAGAAATAAGCTAACCTGTTAAGTTGGTTTCAATGGATGCGTGTAACTGAAACTCTATGCAACAGTTCCATAGTAGAGCACCTAGTGCTCTAAATCGTTAACTACTTTTTCGAAACACAGTTGGTGAGAGCACGAAAAGACAAAGCTTTGCATTTCTAAAAGAGAAAATCAAAATATTTGATACCTGCATTAGTTTCAAGAAGAAGAAAAAATATACGTATACGCTCGTCTTTCAGGTATGGTGTAGTGGGCAGCCTGTCAAACGGGAGATGTTTGATGCGTTGAGACACTGGGTTCGACTCTGGCTCACTCACTTTTTCTTTCAATTTTTTTCTTTTTTCACTGCGGTCGTGTTTCAGCATTAATTACGATGTACGCATAACCATAATTCTTAAAAGCAACTTAAAAGCCAGATTTCCGCCGATGATGGGTGTTCCGGTGTGCAGTGCACCACCGTGCAGCGTGCAACGTGTTCCAGTGTGCCGCGCCACAATGGTTCAGTAATCAGGTATGACGCTGAGACAGTGCCACTGGGTTTTGCGATAGGGATCCCAGAAACTCACTTGTCCAGAACCCTGCAGATTTAACTATGACAGTGGAGGTCCGATTATGTTGGGACATATGGCTAACCTGGCACCGACATAGCGAGGCAGGGAGGGCAGCTAACCGAGATCGCTACCCTGTAGCACGTTAATGCGCGAAGACACCACGCTAGCGTGAGGGTGGGCACGCTCAGAATGGCGGTGTTTCGGTCACTCTTGAACGTTTTGTACATTCTTTAGTGAAGTGCTCCTGTGTGGTTATTAGGCCTTGTTGCGTCATGCAAGTTATTCAAATTGAGCGGTATGGTTGGTACGTATTCATATTTCCATCAGAGGCCCTCAGGGAGTTCCAGACACGGCCTTCGCGTCACGTCGTGTTCGGGGATGTCTCACCAAATCTTGCCATTTTGTACTTTTTAATCACGCTGCACACGTTGTCTTTTTCAACCGTCTTGCACTGCGCTTTTGAGTGCCTAAATTTCTCGAGAATGTGCGATTGGCCGAGAAAAGCGCCGCAAAGAAGAAAGAAAAAGGGGAATGCAACAAGGTTAACCAGAGACATGCCCGGTTGGCTGCCTTACGCTAAGGAGAGTTCAAAAGGGTAGTGGAAAAGATGAAAGAGAGTGAAAAGATAAAAGGAAAGGATCCCTAAGTGCGCTGATGCGCTCAAGGGCGCGGCGCTATTGAATACCCAAAATCGTTCACACGGTCTCGTAGCCTTCATGAAGCGCAGCCGACTACTAACGGAGATGGTGCTTCAGCAGCATCTGCATTGAGGGCGGCCGATCATGCAGTCGTCGCAAAGCATCATAATCTGTTGGTCTTTCAGATCGAGGCTAATCGAAGCCAGCGACATAGCAAACGATAGATGGTTCCTTCGGTGCCGCAACCTCGCATGCCGCACTGTCGGTTACTCGAATTAATGTTATGCATGCCTTAATGATGCGACTGCAGGGTTTCGACACCCTCCACATTCGTAAAATAAAGCATTGAGGTTGAATTCAATTAGCCAAGCTGCGGGCAAACTGCGAGTGTAGACATTTACGCCTATCCTTGTGCCATCTGCCCTTTTTCCTTCAATGGCAATTTTGCAAATAAGCGCCCCTTGATTAATCAGCCCGGCGTCCTTCTAGTTTGCAATGAACTAAACTTCGGACTTTCTACTTGCTTATGGAGACCCCTTCCACTAAATAGCATTAATGAAGTGCGTGCGTGTGTGCGTGTGCGTGTGTGTGTGTGTGCGTGTGTGTGTGTGCGTGTGTGTGCGTATGCGTGTGTGCACGTGTGCACGTGTGTGTGTGCGTGTGTGTGCGTGTGCGTGTGCGCGTGTGCGTGTGTGTGTGTGTGCATTGCGCATCTCGGTTTTCCGCAGTGCGCCATTCTGACAGGACCACAACTATGCTTGAAGGTGCACTCGCACTTTTTTCTTCGAGCTGCAAATACTGGCGCCACTTTAAGACACGCCCGAGATGGAACTTTCCTGGATGTCTTCGCCGAAATATATATATATATAGCGCGTACATCGCGATGGCATAGCTAGAGGTTTGAGCATCGCCCGCAGTTGTGCGGAGCAGAGATTATTGACGAGACGAGTTGAGCTGAGCACTGGGGATCAAATCCCGAGTGCGCGGCAAGTTTTACGGGCACTTTTGAGCGTCGTCGCCATGTAAACACAAGGGGAGGAATTCTACGGGCAGCAAACAGCTATATGCCATGCTGTCCAGCTCCGCCGCGACACTTTCGCGTCATAATCTACTGGCAGAAAACTATAGTTGGCGTCTAATAATTATTCAAGCGAAACATTGTGGTTCGGCCGACATGTTAGAGCGTATCAGTACAAGAACTTGCCAAATATCACGAAATATTCAGGGAGTGAAGGATGATGAGTGGGATGAAGCGTCCGTCCGTCCGTGCGTCCGTCCGTCCGTCCGCCTGCCTGCCTGCCTGCCTGCCTGCCTGCCTGCCTGCCTGCCTGCCAGCCCTGCCCTGCCCTGCCCTGCCCTGCCCTGCCATGCCCTGCCCTGCCCTGCCTGCCCTGCCTGCCTGCCTGCCTGCCTGTCCTTCCGTCCGTCCGTCAACTACATAAAATGTCAGCTATACGAAAACCACTAACACCATCTAGTGATATTATTTCTAAGGACATAGACCGACAACGCCATCCATTAGCCAATTCATAAGCTAGAGGTGGCTACATACTACTACTACTGCTACTGCTACTACTACTACTACTACTACTACTACTACTACTACTACTACTACTACTACTACTACTACTACTACTACTACTACTACTACTACTACGGAGAAGGAAACCACCCACACCCTTAAGAGCTTCAGTACAACAAAACAACAGAAGCCGAAAGAACAGAAGCCGATGCAAACAGGAATATAAGACAAATACATGAGTTTCAGTCTAGTTCACTATAGTTTCTGAACGCAATGTGCGAAGAATGAGGCATTCTGCTTATTGAAACGGACACACCTCTTAGAAATTACAGTATTTTGGGAATGCCTCTACAGAGCAAGCTAAATAAAAAAGTTATGAAAGGTGTGCTTCCACGAAGAAATATGCGATTATGACATTTCATTTTGTTGTGCCGACCCAGCCTTTTGGAATACAATCCGCCTCGCAACTTGTGCTTGTACTGGCAGCTGAGGAGAATGATCAGCTTCATTGCATTGCTTCGTCCCAAAATTTTTTAGCGCTATTGAGTTTTAGTCATGGCTTTCAGGTCTCCTCTGGTAGAGCACCGAGTACTCTAAACCGTTAACCACTTAGGCAAAACGTGGTACGCGACGACTAACGTGGGCTGCGTGCACTCATTCCCACGGTAATTTTTGTCAACAGGGCCTCATCAAATGTGAGGCCCACGGGACGCTATTATGCTCTCCCACATTATAGAGTACGAAGTACAAGAAATCGTTCACCAGTTTTTTTTAACAGTGTTGCCCCTTTGTGTTCGTCTTTGGGAGACGCATGAAGCTTGTCTTTCGGCCTAATTCGTTTTGGTAGGCTGGTGTTTATTCAGTACCGGCAGATATACCATGTAAATACGCACCATACGAATATATCGACGTCTCATTTGTTTTCCGTTTACGGTGTGATGTACATATGTAAGTATATCCTTTTGTAACAAATGTTTGTGTCTGTACATGTTCTGTACTGTGGAGATGCTATGTTGGAATGTTGTTGATGTCCCGTACTTCAGAGAATGAATTTCTCTAAACACAGTTTCGCCACTATCGAAACTATTCAAACAAAGACAGCTTATTGCTCTCCAATACCAGAGTACATCATACTCTAAATCGTCGAACATTTGCTCTAAACGCATGGTAACTTGAACAGCTTATTGCTCTCCAATAGTAGTGTGCATATAGTACTCTAAAGCGTTCATAATCTCTTCGTTATCGCATCAAGCACAGCAGCGCATGGGTCTGTGGTCGTCTTGGATAGCTCATCACACAAGAATGGCGTCCCATGTCGGCGGCGTCCACGCCAGTCAGTCTAAACATTATCGTCACGTGATGACGTCATAATGACGTCACATATAACAAACATTGTGACCGTATCGTAATGTCGCATCCATCACTTCACATAAGTAACGTCATTAAGTGGCATCTCTCCTTAATCGAACGTGGCTTATCTTGGAGGCAGTACAAAGAGGGTTGAGGTGCAGAAAGCTCGCAATACAGCTCTATGGAGCTCCAATTGAGCTTTATTGTGAGTTATGGAGCTCCGATTGAGCTCCAGTAGTGCTCTAAAACCACGTTACTTGAAGAAAGCTTTCGAAGGAGGGTTCCAGAAGAGTTGAAATTCGACACACAAGAAAAATGAGATGCCTTTTATCTTCCAGTCGACGGAGACAGATTCGCATGGAACACTGTGAGCTTTAGTACTCTCAATCTTCACGTATCGTTCGAACGGGTGGGAGAAGAGCAAGTCCTGCGCCGAGCGATTGAGTTGAGCAGATATAGTATAGATCCCCATGTTGTTGGTGTTATTACACACTTTATCGTCCTGTACAGGACGTATCCCATGTCCGCCTGTCTAGTCCCATGACGGGACCGACAGATCAAGCCTCCTGAGTCCTTGAAAAATTGAATTCAATTTTTCAAGTATGAACCAACTAGTCTGCAAAAAAGTATTGCTTCAACATACTCCTGAGCCCGTCAGGGTCCGGGGCCCGGTTGCTCATGAAACTATATTCAGAAATGAATAGTTTGCCATGAGTCTTTCTAGCTTACAGCACGAAATATTATCCTAAAGAACATACATCACATATGTGAATCACGGTGGCGGCTTGGTTTACCAACCTCAAATGAAATATCTCCATGGGTCAAAACATCTCGTGTTGCGAAGAGAACCAGAGGGCACGCCAGCCATGCCAAATTTGACCACGTCAAAAATTTCCCGCAGTCACGTTTCGTCTCAACCTCGCTATTACACAAGCACGCTTGTGCCTTGCAGGCATAGGCGTGCGTAAGTAGGTTCCATCCCAGAAACAGCAAAGAGCGCGCTATACCAGGCGTCAACGCTGCAACGTTGTTTTCAGCGATGCAGCATATGTTGGGGCGGTGAGGTGCATATGCATTTCGCTGGGGACGTCTGAGCCTCTCAGTCACGATATGGCAACTGTCGCGTGTTCCTATATATGCACATAGGACTGCGCCTAACTGGACAAGACCAGGACAGAGAACACGAAGCTCTGGGCACTATATAAACGGCGGAAAAACGACAGACGAGTGCGCCCTCGTCTGTTCTTTCTTTCACCGTCCGGTGTCCAGCACTTCATGTTTCCGTCCTGATAATATAACTATACTTCACAGCGACGCCAAAAAGCGCACGGAACTGCGCTGAATGATACCAACGCAAAACCACTCCAGAAGAAAAAGAAAAAAAAAGCGTTGGGGGCAGGCATCTCCAAAACTATGACATTCTTGCCACATTACAGGTACCGACTATCCCCATTCAACGTTTCTGGCGTCTAGCTTAGCCATTTGAAGAAATAAAAAAAAAAAGAAAAAAGAAACAAAGCAATAGGTCGGCATAGACAGCTCAACTTGATTTCGGTTTCGTATTGTCAAGGCGCATTAGCCACGCTAGAGGTGCAGACCGCAATAGGGGCGAATAGCTACTTCACGTAATAAGTCATGCATAGTGTAACACAATCCCACCTGCAGCTCCATGATGGATCTCTGTAGCTGCTGCTCCTGCGTCTCCGGCAGCGAGTGCTGCCTCCTGGGCACGGGCCTGCGCACGGTGTGGCCGGCGACCACGCCGCCACCGCCACCGCCCGACCAGTCAGCCGGTCCTTTGCTGCCCGCTGCTGCGAAGAACAAGAAGGACACACCATTAGAAAGGCGTATCTCCAGCAGACAAGTGCAAGGGCACGTGTCAGCTAAGTCGAAAGAAGGGCATCATTCACATTTACACTCATCACACACAAACCTGCATAACAGCTGTTATAACTACGCACGACACCCGCGATGTTTTGTGATTTAATTATCAGTCGATTCAAGGCATATTACTCGGCAATGATATGTCAAGCATACATTGAAAAATCTTTAACTGCGGGTGTCTCTGGAGCCAACGTTGAGACAAGTGGTCTTGACTTTGTTAAAGCAGCAACAGCCTGCTTTAGTGTGTGTATGTATACGCTTCTTCCACTATCTCCTAACGAAAACATGAGAGGACAATTGCGGAAACTGTAACTGGGCGAGTAAAACACGGAGAATACTCATGTAAGCTGTCGTGCCTAAATTGGCGAGCAAAATGAAAGACGGGGCACATTCGTATAAAAGATTCACAAAACTCACGAAAAAAAAATGTTTGTGCAAGAGAAATTTTCTTGCGTAAGCCGATTCACGAAACGAAAAAAAGAAACGTCGTAAGAGGCCATCGTTGTCACATCGGCCGCTGCAATAAAACGCCCTGTGACTGCCCGGGAACATGTCAGCGATGGTGATGCAGTTGCTCTATTTGCTTACGTCACCGAAAAGTGGTCATAGGTAGGTTCACAAAGCAAAGTTTTGCGTAAAAACAGCGTGGCCAGAAGAAAACAGCGTGGCTAGAAGCAATGTGGCTACTTAGAACCTGCTACCGCGGCGGTATACTTTGGTGTGCTGGCTCGTTTTGAGTTAATTCACACCGATGTAGGGCTGCCTGATGACTGCTGGTGCGTTTTTATTTATTTCGGCGCTTTGAGTTTCATGTGTTGTTTCCCTTGTACGCATGGATGATATGGACAAACACTGTCGTCTAATATATTCAGAGTCGCAGTAATTTAGGAATCCTATTGGGCGTCAATAGCGTAAAATTATGCATGTAAAGATTTGTGGTTGGATGAAAACCAATTTGATACTTGAATGGTCGGTGCATTCAAACGCGGCACAGCATATCATCAACCTTATCTGTTATGTTGTTGTGTTGCACCCCACTTCATCCAATTAAAAGTACAACTCGAGATTCTTGCCTCATTGGTAGAAATTCCCACCAAAGAGGTTAATAGGAGCACATTCCTTGCAGACTACTGGAAATAAAAAAATTGGCAGATTCCACGCACAGTGGGAATTGATGATATGCGAAGCATAAATGAGAAATATTGATATATCACTTTAAAGTCAGCACAACGTCACGAGGTGGAGGTAAATGATGTCGCACATAACTTCCGTGTCATGATTATCATTATTGCATGTGTTGTTTACCTTCGCCATCTATTCACGTCACGTGATACCAAATTTAGTATATGTGGAGCTAGCGAAACGGTCGCGAGACGCTATGAGGGTGGTATGATGTTATGTTCTTACATAATACGCGTTTCAGGATTATCATGTTTGCACCAGTCATATATTTCATCATTTATTGACGTAACGTAACACCGAATTTGGTATATGCGAAGCTAGCAAAACGGCCGCGAGCGCATCATGAAGGGCCCAATATACTCCAATGTAAAGTGGATGCGCGCGCACGCTGGGCAATGCGACGCTACGTTAGCAAAACGCAAGCACTCTATAGTCTGACGCCAGGTGCTACCAAGGTCCGTCGGCGCGGCCCGACGGCAACCGGCGCGAAATGCGACATGCTGCATTTCGCGCCGATGCGGTACTCAGACAACACTGCGTCTCCCTGATTTTCTTCGCGGTGTGCCAACAAGACGCCGGGTGAAGACTTCGAGGGCTCGGCGCCCTACAGGTACGAGGTTCCGTTATCAAAGACTTGGCTAGTACGCGACCACTACGGTGGTTGGTAGCCATCGCCACGAGCCTTATGCTCGTCCAAGTGCGTTAAACCACATGAGTGATACTGCAGGACACAATGAAAACCCTGGGGGCTCACAGGTGCGTCCAAGCATCATAAAGCCGGCACGTTTGCAAATTCACAACCGCGAAATGGCTCCAGCGAGCACAGCAGCATTGGAAGACGATGAAGCTGAGAGCAAGAAGCCTCGCTTAGAAGAGAATCCTCTCGACGATAAAACGTCAACTTATTACCTAAGTGATGAAGAAGACATGGGCGAAGATGAACCATTTACGTTGGTTACTTATAAAAAGAAACGAGCAGAGGGTATCACAATCATATTTCGTCCAACAGCTGAAGGTGCTAGCTTCTGGAAAGTGAACCCCAATCGAGTGTCAGCTGAAGTAGTTTCCGCTGCTAAAGAAAAAGTGCAGTCATTCAGAACGACCAGAGATGGAAGCTTTAGTGTCAGCGTTGCTTCCTTAAGTTCAGCCAAGCGTCTTCTGATGCTTTCAAATGTAGGTGGCTTGGAAGTTAAGCCTTTCATCCCAGAGTCATACACTCGGAACGTTGCGAAAGTAAAACATGTTACTCTGCAGTATTCAGATGAACAACTCCTAGAGTACTTGAGAGATGCAGGGGTTATATCGGCGCGACGGCAAATAAAATACTACCGCCAGGAAGATGGAGGAGTAACGACGCGTCCACTTCACTCAGTGATCCTGACTTTTCGAGATGACCGCCCGATTCCAGGAAGAATCTACTTAGGATTCACCAGTCACCCAGTGGAAGAATATCTTGGTCCAGCACTTCGGCGCTATAACTGCCAGCGATTCGGACACATGGCGAAAAGTTGCCGTAACACACGCCGGTGTAAGATCTGCTCAGAAGAACACCATCATAAGGAGTGCAAGTCTGTTCTTCAGCCTAAGCCTAAGTGTGCAAACTGTGCAGGTAATCACGCTGCCTCATATTCAGGCTGCCCGCAAAGTAAAGCTGCTGCAAAAATGCGTCGGCATGAGCTCATTCATGGAAGAAAACCACGCCCCAATGAACCATCTCCAAACCTTGAGATTGTTCATCCTGTACGTGATCCACCTCAGCGGCCACCACAACAACAGTCGACAAACACGCCAAGAGAACCGCCAAGAGAGCCGCCAAGAGCACACTCGAGAGACCACTCACGAGAAGTACCTTCAAGTAACCCAACATACGCGTCAAAGTTGCGAACGCCCACGGGACCTCTGCCGGAAAGTAGCAAAGCCGACAGTGCCAGTGTTCGCCCCAACTACAACATCGAAACGTCACATCATTCTCAACAGGCCTCAGAAAATCAACCATTCAATGGAGACCGTGCCTCTGCACCAGTCATGCAGTTGATTCTGCCAATGCTTTTCGCAGCACTTAAGGCATTCCTGTCTGCTCTACCGGAAGCAAACAACCTGCCAGAAGTAAAAGCCCTGCTGCCTCTGGAAGCACTATTGTGTCAACAGTCCGGGTCAAACCTGCGACAAGTAACATATGAATAAGCGCTACAAAGATGTCTCCATATACCAGTGGAATGCCAATAGTCTTCGAAGGAAGTGTGCTGACTTCCGTAAACTCCTTCTGCAGCATAATTTTCCAATACTTTGCATCCAAGAGGCAGGAATAAATGATGATTTCCGCCTCTCCAACTACGTGATATATAAGTCATCTCGTCGAAGTGGTCCTAGCAGAGTACATTTGTGCGTCAGAAAGGACTTACCTTCTCATCAAGTTCACTCAAGTGATTCGGACTTCCCGGAATTCGTCGCTTGCAAAGTATCCTTTGGTGAGCAGTGCGTTACAGCGATCAATTTTTACCTACAACCTTCAAGCCGCATTTCGGTAGAAGAGCTAACAAATATCTTCAACATTTCTCATTCATATACGCTTATATGCGGAGACTTTAATGCGCACAATATAATCTGGGGCAGTGATCGATGTGATGCACGTGGGAACATTGTTGAGTGTGCTGCAGACAAATGCAATTTGACAATTTTAAATGACGGCTCCCCAACGTTTGTCCGAGGGCATAATTACTCTAGTTGCATCGATGTAATCTTGTGTTCCCAAGATCTAGTGAATGATGTGGTATGGACAACGGATGTAGAAACACGTGAGAGTGACCATTTTTCCATTCTAATAAATCACCCCTACTTGCGAAAAGACGACACCAGACGCTACAGCAAACTGACGAACTGGAAAGCTTTTCGGCACCACCTAACAAACCAAAATAGTGACCTCACGACAGTTGAAAGCTTTACTGAATTTCTGCAAGATAATGCGAATAAATGTACAAAGAAAGTCCCGATTCCAAAAGACTATGCTGCAGTCGATGGAGAGTATGAACATCTAAGAGCCATCAGACGACGTTCAGAAAGGGCATATCGACGCAGCGGAAGTTTATAAGCATACAAAAATGCACAGAAAATCCACAGTGTAATGCGCAGACGGCTAGAAAATTTAGGTAAACGACGCTGGCGTGATTTCTGTGGCACGCTTTCTCCCCACACACCTGTTCCAAGAATTTGGCTTGTAATTCGAGCACTTAGTGGCCCTGTTTCACAGAGCTTCCCATTCCGTGCTATTGCTGTAGCCTTGGACAAACCGGAAGCTGTGGTAATAGATGAATTTCGTCAACTTATCAGTAGGCCCGCCGCATCACAATGTGCATTATTTGATAATTCTGTCGCGTTAGCCAACCAGAAAATTAATGCTAGCTTTTGGGCCCAGCATCCTGAACTAGACCCTGTATTTACGTTAAGGGAGCTGCATTGTGCTATAGCATCATGTCGTCAAAAATCGGCCCCTGGACCGGACGGCAATACGTACAATATGCTAAAGAACCTTGGTCCCACAGGAACAACTATTCTCTTAGATATTTACAATAATCTATGGACGCAAGAAATTGTACCCGAGTCTTCAAAGTCTGCTCGCATCATTCCGATCTTAAAACCGGCTATGACGCCCTTGAACCTTGAATCTTTCCGTCCAATCAGTCTGACAAGCTGTTTATGTAAGGTAATGGAAAAAATGATTGATGCGCGACTTCAATGGTGGTGCAACAGAACTGGTGTATTCTCCAACTACTTGACAGGTTTTAGGAAACAGAGATGCACAATGGATGCAATACTGGACTTAGTAACGTATGTGGAGCATGAACGCGCCTGTGGTAGTTTGACGGTCGCAGTGTTCTTGGATATCAAAAGGCCATTTGACACAGTCAGTCACACTCATGTTCTGCTGAGTATGTTGGAACATGGACTGTCCGGCAGGTCTTTGCGGTGGGTATCCAAATTTTTATCAGGTCGTAAAATATTCATTCAGACGAGCGAAGGAAAAAGTGCAGAACACGACGTCCTACAGGGAGTGCCACAAGGACGCGTACTCAGCCCTTTTCTTTTCAACTGTGTTATGGCTGATTTAGCTAAAAGACTGCCTTCCAGGTTGAAATACTCCTTATATGCAGATGATGTGTGCATTTGGGCATCTGGCACGGACATACGGTTAATTCAGATTGCATTGCAGGACGGAATAAATATTGCCACCATTGATAAACGAGCCACGGTGGCTCATACGCGTTTTTGGGCGCGAAGAAGAAGAGAACATCTTCGTTGCTCTGGTTCAAGTGAACTCCTGGCTGCGGGTCTTGTTTTGTTCGTGACATTACTGGTGGAGGTGCTGGGTACGTGTACTTCGGCTGTGTCGGCCATCGTGGAGACAGCTACATCTCCCAGAGCAAGAATCAGCCGCCGCCTGCGTGGGTTACCCCCTGAATTTGGTCCCTTGGCATCGACACCCAGAAAGATGGCAACTGCGATGACAAGCCAGGCGGTCCAAACCAGCGATGGCCATGATTCGCTTCTCGCCCATGTTCTCCACGTGCCACAGACACCAAAGCCGTTCCATGGAGACATCTTCGAGGATGTTGATGACTGGCTAGACCACTTTGAACGGGTTGCCAATATCAACGAATGGGACGATGTTCGCAAGCTGCGCCGAGTTTATTTCTACTTGGAGGATTCTGCGAAGACGTTGTACGAGAACCACGAGGGCTCCTTTGCAACATGGCAAGAGTTCAGCCGACAGCTTCGTGACGCCTATCGCAACACCGAAAGGAAGGAGAGGGCCGAACAAGCCATATCCAGCAGAAACCAACGGCCGAACGAACGTGTATCCATGTTTGTCGAGGACATGCTTCGACTCTTCAAGCGCGCGGACCCTGCCATGCCTGAGGAAAAGAAGGTGCGCCACTTAATGCGCGGAGTAAAAGAACAGCTTTTCGCTGGGCTCGTGCGCAATCCACCGACGACAGTCGCCCAGTTCATCAGTGAGGCGGCTACGATGGAACGTACGCTGCAGCAGCGGTCGTCACAATACGAACGCCAGATCCCGGCCACCACATGCTCTATCGGCTCTGACAGCGAGAGACAGACCCTCGCAGACTTATTCGAAGTATCGTTCGGGACGAATTGCGACAGCTGCAGGCAGTGGGATCCCATCCACCCGTGTCAGCCCTCGCGGATGTAATCCGACAAGAAGTCCGACAGGCCGTCACACCCCTAGCCCCAATCGCACCGCCGATTCCCGAGGCCCCAGTCCTGACATACGCAGCGGCATTGCGATCCCCTGCGCCACCGGCTACAGATACTGCTATGCGGCCAAGGTACCAGGCTATGCAGCCATTTCACGACACTGCTTCAAGCCCACCTCTCGGCTCAAGGTTTTCGAGCCCACCCACCTATCCGCCGTCCATCTCAAGACAAAGTGGTAGCAAGGCAAGCACGTGGCGCACCTCGGATAACCGTCCGCTCTGCTATCACTGTGGCGAAGCGGGTCACGCATACCGGAACTGTCAATACCGGCAACTAGGTCTCCGCGGCTTCCACCCTGATGCTCGATGCCCGCGCTACGGTGAGCGCCCCCGCGAAATTGAAGCCTATCTCATGGGCCAACGTACTCCTTCGACTATTCGGCACCACCAATCGAGATCACCATCGCCTCGCCGGTCTACGTCACCCAGTTTGCCCTCATCGTCTTCCGCTCCTTTCAGGAGCCGGTCACCAAATCCCCGCAGGGGAAACTAGGAACGGCGACTTCTGGGGGTGAAGTCGCGGCCCGGCGAACTGTAAAAGACCCTCCTTCGACGCAACGACCAGACGAGGGCGATTCCGGTTTTGCAGTGTTCTCCGACAGCAAAAAGATTGTTTCTGCCGAAATTGCCGTCTTCGTCGACAATCATGCTGTTAACGCCCTCGTCGATACCGGTGCCGACTATTCCGTAATGAGCGCAACACTGGCATCTGAACTGAGGGAGGTTATGACGCCTTGGCAAGGACCTCAGTTGCGCACGGCAGGTGGCCATCTGGTGACGCCTACTGGTATGTGCACGGTACGCATTCGAATACGTACGTCAACATTTGCGGGCTCTTTCCTCGTATTGCGCGTGTGCTCTCGGCCAGTCATTCTAGGAATGGACTTCCTTCGTGAATACGGCGCCGTCATCGACCTCCGTGAATTACTTGTGTCGTTCGAGGATCCTTTTTGCGCTGCAACTGACAGTACGCAATTCCGGAAAAGAGCGCTCCGTGTTACCGACGATTCTCTGACTATCCCACCTCGAAGCAGCCTCTTTGTCAAAGTAGAATTGGGACAGGACTTGTCTGACGCGGTAATTGCAGAGGCCAATTTGTCTCTCCTTATTTCACAACAAATCTGTGTTACCCGAGGAATCATTCAGCCTAGCAATAGGCATGCTCACCTGCTGGTCACGAACTTCAGCGACGAATATCGCCACCTAACGAGACACACTGCCATTGCATATTGTGAAGAACTTGCCGATGCCGATGGTCCATCTACGTTAGCTTCATTTTCATCGAATGGCCACCCTGACGAGGCTTTCGTGAGCACTCTCGACGTAAACGAGAGACTACCTTTGGCTCAACGAGAAAGCCTTTTGCGTATACTCGGCTCATTTGAAGACTGCTTTGCCACTACGTCAAGGGTTAAACAGACACCACTTGCTCAACATCGTATCATCACGGAACCTACTGAGAGACCCATCCGACAACATGCCTATAGGGTGTCGCAAAAAGAGCAAGATGCTATACGTGACCAAGTCCAGCAGATGCTTCAGGACGACGTCATTCAGCCATCGACCAGTCCCTGGGCTTCGCCAGTTGTCCTAGTAAAGAAGAAGGATGGTATGTTGCGTTTTTGCGTTGATTACCGTAAACTGAACAAGGTCACCAAAAAGGACGTTTATCCTCTACCCCGGATAGATGACTCGTTGGACCGTATACGCAACGCTAAATATTTTTCCTCCATGGATTTGCGTAGCGGCTACTGGCAAATCGCAGTGGACGAGCGCGACCGCGAAAAGACGGCGTTTATTACTCCCGACGGTCTGTACGATTTTAAAGTGTTGCCTTTTGGTCTATGCTCAGCGCCAGCTACATTTCAAAGAATGATGGATACGGTTCTCACGGGGCTCAAATGGCAATCATGCCTTGTTTACCTTGATGACGTCGTGGTCTTTGCAGACACGTTTGAACAACACGTCCAACGCCTTTATGCAGTTCTTCAGGCAATTAGAACAGCGGGGTTGTCTCTCAAACCCGACAAATGTCATTTTGGATATGAAGAACTGAAGTTCCTTGGTCACGTTGTGAGCCATGCTGGCATCCGCCCAGATCCCGAGAAAACCCGCGCCGTTGCCACCTTTCCCGTGCCCACAAATAAGCGCGACCTACGCCGATTTCTGGGGCTCTGTGCGTATTACAGGCGCTTTGTCAAAAACTTCTCGAAGATTGCTGAACCCCTCAACAAGCTTACAAAAGACGGTGTCTCGTTTGTTTGGGGTCCCGATCAGTGCCATGCGTTCGACACCCTCCGAAACCTCCTCCAGGCTCCGCCTGTACTAGGTCATTTTGACGAAAGCGCTGACACGGAATTACACACTGACGCCAGCAACGTTGGACTAGGAGCGGTATTAGTTCAGTGGCAAAATGGCATAGAGCGCGTGATCGCTTATGCGAGCAGAACGTTATCCCCAGCGGAGAAAATCTATTCTGCAACCGAAAAGGAATGCCTCGCTGTTGTCTGGGCCATAACAAAGTTCCGCCCATACTTGTATGGCCGCCCATTCAGGGTAGTTAGCGACCACCATTCCCTTTGTTGGCTCGCGAATCTCAAAGATCCCTCAGGTCGTCTAGCGCGATGGAGCCTTCGGCTACAAGATTTCGATGTCACCATCGTCCACAAATCTGGGCGGAAACACACCGACGCCGACTGTCTCTCACGTGCACCGGTCGAAAATGCCAACACTGACCTTGAAGACGACGACACTTTTCTTTCTGCCGTATCAGCGACCAGCTTAGCGGAGCAACAGCGTCATGACTCGGAGCTCATCCCGCTCATTGACTACCTGGAAGGACGCAATTCCCACCTTCCCCGAAGCTTTGCGCGCTCACTATCTTCCTTTTGTTTCCGTGATAGAGTGCTTTATAAAAAGAACTTTCATCCTACACAAGCTATGTATCTGCTTGTTGTGCCAACTACGCTTCGTGGTGACATTTTACGTGCGTGTCACGATGAGCCATCATCCGGACACCTCGGCTATACGCGCACGCTGCAACGGATTCAACGCTCCTACTACTGGCCACGTCTCGCGAAGACTGTGAAGCACTACGTTCGCACATGTCGCGACTGTCAGCGACGTAAGATTCCACCTTTACGACCAGCGGGACTACTGCACCCAATTGGCCCACCAAAGGCGCCCTTTCATCAGATTGGCATGGACTTGCTGGGGTCATTCCCCACGTCTTCGTCTGGAAACCGGTGGATTGTTGTCGCTACAGACTACTTAACACGCTACTGTGAAACCAAGGCACTTCCAAAAGCCACCGCACCAGATGTCGCCCAATTTTTTGTTAACAGCATCGTCTTACGTCACGGTGCTCCAGCTGTCGTCATAACTGATCGTGGGACAGCTTTCACCGCAGAGATGCTGCAGGAAGTCTTGCGATTAAGTGGCACGGAACATCGTAAAACAATGGCTTACCACCCGCAAACAAATGGGCTGACTGAACGACTCAATAAGACAATTGCAGACATGCTGTCAATGTATGTGGACATCGATCACAAGAACTGGGACACCATACTTCCCTACGTAACTTTTGCGTATAACACTGCTGTTCAAGAAAGTACCGGTTTCACGCCTTTTCGCTTAGTCCACGGTCGTGACGTAACGACGATGCTCGACGCCATGCTCCTGCCCGACAACTTCGGAATATACCACACGGATGCCGCCAAATTCGCGCAGTGCGCAGAAGAGGCCCGTCAACTTGCTCGTCACCGCATTCAACGTCACCAAACCGCAGACGCTCGCCGCTACAATCTTCGCCACCGTGAAGTTATTTTTAAGCCAGGTGATGAAGTCTGGGTGTGGACCCCTATCCGACAGCGTGGACGTTCCGAAAAGCTTCTTCGCCGTTACTTCGGCCCTTACAAGGTTGTGCGACGTCTCAGTGACGTCACTTACGAGGTTCTCCCACAAGGCAATTCGAGACGTTCCCGTTTCACCCCGCAAACTGAAGTCATTCACGTTTCACGTCTCAAACCATACTCTTCGCGCTGTGAATCGCCAGAGAGTGACTTACTTTATTAGTAACTTCGCGTCTTTCTTTTTGTTTCGTCCTTTCCTTACATTTATCCTATTTTTCTTATTTCTCTAACTTTTGTCCCCACAACCAACTACGTTATTCCGCCTTACGCCATTCATTTTGCTCGCATGCTAATTTTCATTTAATTTTCTTTTCTTTTTTTTGCCTTCATGTACAGCATCGAGACGATGCTTCTTGGGAGAGGGGGTAATGCCACCATTGATAAACGAGCCACGGTGGCTCATACGCGTTTTTGGGCGCGAAGAAGAAGAGAACATCTTCGTTGCTCTGGTTCAAGTGAACTCCTGGCTGCGGGTCTTGTTTTGTTCGTGACATTACTATCAACAACTTTTTAAAAGAAAGAGGAATGATTCTATCGCACGCAAAGACAGCTGTATTGCCCTTCACCCGCAAGAAGTTAAAGAACTTCAATCTCAATTTAGAAGAAGAACCACTAATGATCGTGACACAGCATCGGTTTCTCGGAGTAATACTGGATAGGCAGCTATCATGGGCACCTCACATAAAGAAACTCGAAAACGAGGTGAATACACTAGTGAATATACTCCGCAGAATTGCTGGGACATCATGGGGTGGATCTGTATCATCCATGCTCGCTGTTCACAATGCTTTAATAGGACAAAAAGTTGCATATTCTGCAGCAGTGTTACACGGCCTTTCCCGCACTTCAGAGGAGCGACTTCAAAGACTATTAGCTAGGGGACTGCGCGTCTGCATAGGTGTTCCACGAGCGACTTCCAGCAGCCTTGTCATAGCAGAGACTCGACAACCACCCTTTCCAGTCATGAGAACAATTAAAATATGCCGCCATTTTTTTCGCTTACAGACGCAACACAGGGACCACCCATTGGCACAGGAGATTTTACTAAGAGATAAAAGCAATGCTTATAACGATGTACAGAGTAATGTACATATATTTCCCAGAAATGAATTTTGGAGCTCTGAAATGGACTATCCTCCATGGCTGCTTGTAATACCAAGCATTGAATTCTCAGTGGATGGCATTATCAGAAAGAGAGACATGTTCATCCAAGCTGCTCAACAACTAGCGCTTTATCAGATACACATGCGGTATCCAGGGTACATACATATTTACACAGATGGCTCAAGTACTACAACGTCTTCAACATCGGCATTTATCATACCCCAGCTCAATATTCAGGAATCGTTTAAATTATGTCGCATGACGTCATCTACTACATCTGAGCTCTTCGCTATTCTGTATGCTCTAAAGTTTATAAACTCGGTAGCAGACGCTAGAAAATGGGTAATTTTTAGTGACTCACAGGCCGCATTAAGATCACTCTCCAGTACAAACAGGACACTAATAAGTGATAGTATGACATACGAAACGCTGAAGGAGCTCACCAAAGCAAAGAGGGCGCAACATGAGATCAAATTCCAGTGGATACCTGGCCACTGCAACATTCCTGGAAACAGAGCTGCCGATGAAGCAGCACGACAAGCACATCGTAAAGACGTTACTGTTTCTTTACCAATTTCGAAAAATGAATTGCGCAGTATTATAAAGAATACAACTTTCAGAATGAGCAAAACTGCTTGGTTTGACCAAAGTACAAAGAGCTGCGATTTATATCACATCGATCCATGTATTGAATTCAAAAGTACGCTGGCATTAGATAGAAGGATGGAAACTCTAATTCACCGATTGAGGCTAGGCACCGCATACACAAAACATTTTTTGCACAGAATCGGCAGAGCTGAAACTCCCGAATGCGAATGTGGATTTATAGATGAAGACGTCTGTCACCTTCTCATAGACTGTCCACATCATGACACGCCGAGACGCCGTCTTAAGTGCGAACTGTTCGCATTGAACCACAGACCATTTAGCATGAAAAAACTTCTGGGCCCGTAGCCAACTGGAGTTTTACAGTCCCACGCTTTAAAAGCATTAACACGTTTTTTACAAGACAGCGGGATTGCTGACAAGTATTAACAAAGAACAAACCTTCATTTGTAACACATGTACTTATTATTTACAGTATCATGTGTCACCCATCACGTGTGTGTTGCGAAATGGATAACGTATCAACTATTATGTACATACAAGTGAATGCATCTTTATAAGGACCAAACGTGTGCTTTGCTGTTTTGTGCTGGTGGACCGAATAATAACGAGGGACATTTCCAGAGACTTCTTACATTGACTTTCGAACATTTACTTACCATTGTGATATGTGCGTATAAGCGTGTCTTTGCATATCTGTGCCCAAGTTTTCTATTTTCCATGCACTGCTTTGTATGTTTTGCTTCAACATACGTGTTCAAGTTTCAATCAACGGCTAAAGAGTAGCCGGCGCCATAATGGTGCGCCAACATCTCCTTATATATCATATCAATAAAAAAAAACTGCGTCTCCCTCTTTGTTTGACGGAGGGACGCGGGACGCGCTGAAATGCGCATGCGTCACGGCAACGCAGCACGGCGCGCGTCTGCGAGTATGTGGCAGGACCGGCACCTGGCGTGGCAAAGCAAGAGTGACACAACGAAATCAACGCCGGCGAGCACGCGCACCGCGTCACGTCGAAATGTATTGGCGCGTTGACTGAGGCTTGTAGTCATGTCCTCACATGACACGCATCTCATGATTATCATGTTTTCACCAGACACATACCTTCGTCCTCTATTGACGTCCCGTAATACAAAATTTTGCATATGTGAAGCTAGCGAAACGGTCGCGAGCGCATCATGAGTGTGACATGAAGTCATGTCGTTACATGACACGCATGTCGTGATTATGATGTTTGAATGTGTCATATATTTATGTCTTCCGTTCGCGCCACGTAATACCGAGTTTGGTACATTTGAAGCTAGCGAAACAGCCGGGAGCGCATCATGAGCGTAGCATGTAGTCATGTTGTTACATGACACACATCTCATGTTCATCAAGTTTGCACCAGTCACATACCTTTGTCATCCATTCACGTACCGTAATACCAAATTCGGTATAAGTGAAGCTAGCGAAACGGCCGCCAGCGCATCATGAGCGTGGCATGTAGTCATGTTGTTACATGACACGCAACTCATGATTATCATGTTTGCACCAGTCACATACCTTTGTCATCCATTCACGTACCGTAAAGCCAAATTCAGTATAAGTGAAGCTAGCGAAACGGCCACGAGCGCATCATGAGCGTGGCATGTAGTCATGTTGTTACATGACACGCATGTCATAATTTTCATGTTAGGGTCTCTCGCTTGTGTTCACCATGCAATCATGTCATGCCATACCAGTTTTACAACATGCCATGTGAACGAAACCACCGCAACAGCTGCAGGACCATGAAATGTAAATCATGACATTCATGACATACATATAATGATTTTCATGTTATGACTACTCGAATATGTTTTTCATACAGTCATGTTACGGCATACCAAGTTTGGTATCGATACCCTTATCGAAACGGCCAGGAGAGCTGAAAGTCGTAGGCGGATACATAGATAGATAGATAGATAGATAGATAGATAGATAGATAGATAGATAGATAGATAGATAGATAGATAGATAGATAGATAGATAGATAGATAGATAGATAGATAGATAGATAGATAGATAGATAGATAGATAGATAGATAGATAGATAGATAGATAAGCTCAAAGTCGCCGAAGTTCGCTAAGAAATGCTTCGCATTTAAAATGAGCGTAACTTTTCAGTACCCGGTTCATAAAGCCTATTCTGTGGTCATGCTCTAATTAATTTGATTGATATGTGGGGTTTAAGGTGCCAAAACTACCATATGACTATGAGAGACGCCGTAGCGAGGGGTTCCGGAAATTTAGAACTCCTAGGGTTCGTTAACAAGCACGCAAATCTGAGCACACGGCCCTACAGCATTTCGCCTCCATCGGAAATGCAGCCGCCGCAGCCGGAATTCGATCCCGTGATCTGAAGGTCAGTAGCCGAGTACCTTAGCCACTAGACCACCGCGGCGGGGGTGGTTGTGCTGTAGTGTACTTCGATTGGCTCTAACTGTCCAATGGGCACGATCTCTGAAATACAGCGGTCGGTACACTTTGGGACGATTTGGAACGGGCGCGTACTTTGTAAGAGGAAGCGTATTAGGGGTGTGCGTGATTACGCATGGAACTACAAGCAAATCAAGCGTTTCCACCTTCAATGTTCGGAAATCGATAGGGGCCGTGATAATATGGCAAGCAGTTGGGATAAAATGACCTTAGTAATTTTAAATTACACCGGAAATCTGCAAACCTTCATGGTTCTGGAGCAAACTTTGGCTGAATTTCTCTCTGCGACAATTACCAGCCGTTTAACTTGGCGCACGAATATCATTCAAAGGCAGAGCGAGCCACCGACATGACTGACATGTATTTTGTGCGACGCAGCGACCACTTGACCTAGGAATAATTGCGTTGTGAAGGCGAAACCCCCGTGGCAAGCTCTGATCGAAGCAGACGACAAACGCGAGCAGACAGGCGCAGCTTGTGATTTGTTGTGAAGCGATACTCTAAACATCAGCTCACTCCGTGACGTTGCCAAACCTTTTCTTTCATCTGGCACGCCTGTCATGTTCGTCTTACACCACTCGCACATAAGAGCAAATTTCGTCACGCCGTGAAAAACGCGCAAGTACGTTCTATGCTCTCTTACGTGCTGCACAGTTGTCGAAAACATCATGGCGTCGTAAACATCATATCGGTCTGTGCGAATTTTAACAAACGCTTCTCGCTTGAGTTACTTCAGCGTTTGACTGGATGTGTTCTAATTACCACTACTTTTTCTGTGCTATTAAGCGGTGTAATAACCAGCGGCAGTGTATCAGTGTACGGTGAAGCGTAGCGAAGCCTGTGCCTCGATGTGTTCATCAAGCGAGATCGGCGCCTGTGCATCAAACAACTATATAGCACTCGAGAAGGCTTCAAAGCTGTATTTGTACGCTGGTAACAGTTAGTTCGCTTGACTTTTCAGTCTCTCAGTTGAGTGCTGTGCGTCATTTTGGATTGACCGCGTTTTGACATGTTACTTGAACGACCCCCAGTACGTACAGAAACGTATGAACTACGCGCTGTGTTCGGTTCTTGCTTCGCCACTGGTTAGCCCGAACGGTTCTATTTTCTTGTGCGCAACGATGTTAGCTGTGAACAGTGGTGCTGTGTTGACGTTTCAAAGACTTGTGAAGAGGCTGTGGTCGTGTGACCGAAAATTGAAAAACAGCGTTGATAACTGTTTTGCCGGGCGAAGTTGCGCTGGTGGGGCTTGGCGTTTTTGTTTTTTAAATCGTCACTTTTCCTTTTTGTGATAACCATAGTCCGAGCGCCGTGAGGTGACGAACCAAAGCTGCGAAACGCTACATTCTGTTGTGAATCATGTTGCTTTGGCAGCGCACCTAGACTGTTCTTAAGTAAGAACTTGAGAGTTCTATTTTCCAGCAAGAGCCCGTAAACATCAAGCTTCCCTTCGGCCTCCAGAAAGAGCAAAGATTTCACCGGTGCCTCGCTTTGGATAAATTTGTAGGCCAGTACCGGCTAATTAGAGGTTTTTAAGTACGTATGGCCAACATTTTGCACAGCACTAGAGCCTTGAGAACAGCCGGTCATGGCCAGTTCTTACACTATATCAATGGACATGCACGCCTGGCCAGCCTTTCATGGCTGCCATCGGCAGCTTCCAGTCTGCAGATGTTCTTTGCCTGTTGGCCCCAGGGCACACTTGGTCCCCGGTGACACTGACGGCTACTAAATGCTGCCATCAGTGAGTTGACCTTGCGGAAATAAATTTGTTGCTATTCACGTAGTACTATAACGTGTGCAAGTTTTTCAGCCCAGCAGATGTTTCCCTAAGTTAAGTTGAGGCATAAAAAATTGACTTCTACTGTTGTATACATACATCATGGAGAATAGAGCAAATACATCAGCAGTTTTTTGTGACTCGATATAAGCAAGCTCTTGTTTCTTTATTAAGATGGTCCTGTCTGTTTACCACATCTGATAGTTGGAAAGTTCATGTGAATTTATTTTCAAGAAGCCAGGTTGCACTTGAGGAATTCATGTTATTTTTTTAAAATGTTCTATAGACGATTACTGTTGTGGTAGCACTATACTTCACTAGGACATATACATTGCGGTATGTAAATCCTACATGGGGCTTCAGATTGTTTCAAAGTGATTATAGCAGATTTGATCACTTTGACGAAGTGATAGCTTCGTCAAATAAGAATCAGAAGCGAGTACATTTAGTGATTATTTTTAAATATATTGTTTTTCGCTCTTCACAGATCGCAGGGTTTGTTAAAGTCCTGCGAAGCATCGGTTGCACGCACTGGCACATTGAGCCTCCTCATGACTTGGAGCACTTGTACAAAAATAGGAAGTACACATGCTCCTTAAATGTGCAAGTCTACGCCACTGCTGGGACTGTTATCATTCAGCGGACCTAGAAGTGGCCTGGAAGCATGCATGGCAGCCTCATTTGGAAGGACTGCGATCTGCTTGGGAGCTTCGACGGCACAAAGCTGCTTAACAGCTGGTTGCAAGGTTAGTTTTTTTTAATACATACTATTATGTAAACACCACTTACTGTGCACATATTGAAAACTTAAGCATGGTTGCTTGCAGTGGATACCTGTATTATTCTCACACACAATGCTTATTGAACATTAATAGAAGTAAATTGCGACATATTTGAGAACCTTTAAAGTTGAAAGCCTGCAGCTTATGAATGAAAACTTTAATCACCTGATTCTGGAAAGCTCGTGCTTTTGAACGAGCACGAATAGTTTGATTCCTTATTGAGCTCTCGAGCTTGTGACTCACTCTGCGGATCAAGTGCTTTGGAAGTAAATAGCAAGTGGATGAAAATTGTCTGGCTGTTCACAACTTGCAAGGAAAAAGACCTATTGTATAAGCCTCAGATGACGTAAGGCCAGTAACTGCCTCTTTTACTTGATGTAGCTTTTTCTTTCTCAGTGCTGTGGCATGTTGTGCTTGAGCCGAACGTGTTCACCGGGATTGCACAGTGATATATTTCTTCTACAAATTGTGCCTGACCTAAGTACGCATTGTTGATCTCTCAAGGTGACGTTGGTGTGCCTCAAAGCCATTGGCTCCTCATCTCCCTGTCTGTGGCTATCCTCTTTAAACAGCACTACGATGCAGCCAGCACCCATGCAAGCCAAGTCATGGAGCGCTCTTTTGGTGTTCTGTGCAGGACAAAGCATATCCATCCGGCAAGACACTGGTATCAACAATATTGGTGAGTGTTGGTGGCACCTGTAGGAGCCCTTTGTGTTTGTAGCGTATGATTATTTCCCCTAATGAAGTGCACTTTTGAAATATTTTCTTCGTTTGGAATAATAGATGTGAGTAACAAGCACACTCCTAATCCACAAGTGCTTTGTGTCTTCTAGACTGCCCATTTTCTTCTATACGCTGTATGGTGAGCTGGCTATATTAGATAGCTTTGAAGTTATGAACATTAGCTGTTGTCTTGTAACACAGTCCAACTTGTGTTCCCTAGTGAGCTTATTTGTGGTTGGCTTCTCGCACCTAGTGTAAAGTCGAAATAGAAGATAGTTTATAGGCTTAGTATGCCTGGCAGACGTTTCATACCTTCATATATAACATTGTAGTTCTGCACTTGTATCATAATAAAGTATATTTGCAGTCTTCATTGTTTGTGTGTGTGTTGAGACTTCATTTCTTTTTAATATTTCTGAATACTTGTCATCGGCTTCTGTAAATACAACTTCTGTAAATATGAGCACATATTTAACATCTGTACACTTTTGCATGTAGCATGGTTGTAATGATGATCTGTATTTTTCCAAGCCCCAGCAGTAACAAGGGATAAGGTGCGCCACGGTCAAGTACAGTGTATCACGAACACAGCACAGAGACCAACAAGTAGAAAGGGACTTCCAATGACTGTATTATCTTGCTCAAAGTTTACGACAGCAGAAAAAGCACACTGTGATGTCTGGAGCAGCTTGAATTGTATACGTAGTGACATTCTGTGCAGCTGCAGTTTAACTTCTTAGCAGTTCATTATTAAGCAGTTCTTTTTGCACTTCAGCGTTCCAAATTAATTAAATTTTGCATGGGAGATACCAAACTGTGACACTAATTTGAAGCCTGCTGTAGTGCTAATGGGCAAATAAATTTGAGCTGAAGTTTTTAACATGCATGCATGTTAGTCAAAGTGCCTGCATGTCTCTGCATTTCATCGCCATGAATCACAGCATCCATTGTCAGCAATGGTAACAGTGTTGGCATTCTTTGTAGTATAAGAAGTAAAGCCATTGATACGGTGATCTTCTACTTAGTCGATATAATCCTTCAGTATGCGCTCAATTGTATAGCACCAAAAATATCAAGTGTATATAAGTTCTGCGAAGTGCTTAAACTTGTGGATTATTTCATTTGGATGGAAGAGGATCATCACTACTCCTAATACATCTAACATCAGGTTTTAGTACTTGTGTAATGTTATCCCACTGCCTGTGCATCCTTCAACAATCTACTTCTCTGTTTCTACTTTGTAAGTGTAGCTTCTTTAATGTAGTGTTTCGTTGTCTAGGTTTTATTAAGTAAATGTGTACGATGCAAAGGACTTATCATCTATGAAGCTTTCTTCATACTAGAATTATAATCACTTATTTTACTTTATATGTACCTATAGCATGCATTTACTTATCTTTTTCTAGGTGCCTGTACCATTGTTTAGCTCTACAAGGGTACTGGTATACTCTAATATTGAAGCTGGCAACTTAATTCCTTAGTGGAAGTGACAATGTGTTTATACCCATTATTACTATTCTCAAATGAGCTGTGAAAATCTTATGGAAATTTATTTACATTTTTAGCTGTGTGAAGGTAAATGTTCTTATGTTCTTTTATTGTGGTTCCTGTTTCATGCAAATGACACATAATTACCTTGTAGTGGCATAGTATTAGTTGTGAGTTTACACATATCTGTCGACGACATTGCAATTGAGGCCAGGAGCAAGACCTACATGCAGGGCACTGGAGCATCACATCACATAGTGTACAGTCTTTGCCCACCAGTAAACTGAATATTTTTTTCAAGCAGACTAACAGACAGCTGTACAGGAACTGTGCTGATCGGCAAACTTCGATGTTTTTTTGAGGAGTGTTTTTAGGAAACAAAATGTGGTCTATAGCTGTAAATATAAACACTGTTTGCACCAAGGAGGTTAGTTGCTTAGAATTGTATTATTCATGTATTGTCTAGAATTTCTTTGTACTGTGCCGACTTTTCAGCCCAAGTGTCCTAACATGCTTTGTTACTGTGTTGTGAATTGCCGAGCTATGAAATGAACAGAGTAATATTGCGGATATTTACCAAATTGTGATGTACAGCCCTTTTCTTTAGCATTACATTGTAAAGAGCTTTTTTGTATTATTTATAGTAACTGCCTTTCACTGGGCAGCTGCAGAAACTACGCATCAACCTTTTCCAAAATGGTTAGAGAAACACCAAGCTCAAACATAGCAGTGCTACGGGAGGATTTCTCTCGTTGGTTACTTTCTGTATATTCAAAATGAGTGCATCAGAATTGTTGTTTTATAGCCGTTCATCTTAATATTTACACCTCAGTATGTATGTATGTGTATATGTATGCATGCATATATGTATGCATACATATACACATACTTCCACGAGACCCCGGAACCTTCTAGGGCACCGGCAAGGACAAGGTGCAATGTCGAAGATTGGGTCGCATTGTACGAGCGGGTGAGCGAATACTATAGGTGGGACCTTACGTTGATGCTGGCCAACGTTTTATTTTACCTGCGGGATACGGCACTCATCTGGTATGAGACGCACGAGTCGGAGTTGACCAGCTGGAACATTTGCAAACTGAAGCTTGTCGAGTTGTTCAGCAGGCCTTTTGGGCGACAGCAGGCAGCGAGGAAAAACCTGGAATGCCGCGTGCAGACATCGACGGAATCATGTGTGTCTTATATACAGGACGTACTGGGTCTTTGTCGAAAGGTTGACGAGAACATGAGCGAAACTGACAAAACCGCCCACATAATAAGAGAAATTGCCGACAACGCCTTCAACCTGTTAATGGGTAAAGATTGGGCCACCGTCGACGTGATTGTGAAGAAATGTCAGCGCTTCGAGCACGCCAAGAGGCGTCGCATCAGCCACCACCAGTTTGCGCGTCTGCCTAATATGGAAGCGATGGCTCCTGCAGCCATCGCTTCCTACGGCCCTCAAGATAACGCGTCCACCATCTCCCTCATCCAAGCTGTCATTCGCCAAGGAATGGCAAATCTCGGCATCGCACCTTTTGCGCTGTTCACACTATACCGAGAGTTCGTCTTCGGTTAACCATACCCCAGTGTACCCTTCTCGCTACCCTTCCCGCTACTGAAATCCTGCTGAATGGAGGACGTCGGATGATCGACCAATCTGCTTCCACTGCTCGCGCACCGAACACATTGCGCGCTTGGACGTCCAATTCATCCTGGAACACTGGGACATAGCGTCGCTTTGAAGGCAACTTTTTCTAGTTTTCTACTCCATACGATCCCCAGCCTGCTGCTACGAACGTTGAGGGCCGAAGGTTCAGGCGGTCATCACCACTCCAAGGCCGCCGATCTCACTCGCCGATGATTCCTCGATCCAGGTCCCCTGTACGACCTTGGCCCTCAACCTCGGGAAACTAGACCATGCAGCTCCCGGAGGTGACGCTGCATTAACAACCCGGTCTGGAAATCCTCTGTTAACAATTCCTACACGCCGAAATATTTTGGACCTTTTGGTGGATGACGTAACCGTTACAGCCCTCATATACACTGACGCGCGAATTTTAGTCATGAGCGCTGCCCTTTGTATCATACTGCGCAAAGTAATCACGCCTCCTCTTAAGTGTGCAGTAATACTTGCAGATGGGAGCACATTTACAGTTCTCGGTATGTGCACCTCTCACGTGTGTATTGCTGGCCGTCAGACCGTCGTATTATTCACCGTGCTTGAGCAGTGCCCACATGACGTCATTCTCGATCTCGACTTCCTCTCTGCGCACTTTGCCCTTATTGACTGCTCGACGGGCCTTCTTCGATCAGCTGAAACTGCCTTTTGACGCCGCCACTGTTGCCCGTGATGCTCAAAGCCGCCTTTGCGCCACCGAGTTCCTGCGTCTTCCGCCGCAAGCGCGACTTACGTGCAGCTCGTGTGTGATCCGCCTGTGCGCGATGGTGAATAAGTCGTTTCACGCATAACCGACGTTGTGTTAAACATTCTATTGCTGTCCCGCACACCGTGGTGGGAGTACACCACAACTAGCCCTATTTGTATCTTATAGATTTTGGTTTCACAACGCACGTGCTGCCTGCTGGTATTAAACTAGGCGTCGTGTTGCCGTTGCAAGAGTGTGATATCTTTGAACGGTCAGCCGAGCAACGTACGCCGCACATAAACTTGCTCACTGCGCCCAGCCTTTCAAGCATTGACATTGCCAAAATGATAGCACCAGATATTTCGCCCTCCGAAGCACAAGACCTCCACCGTCTCTTGACATCCTATGGGACACCGGCGATGCCAACCTAATACATTGGCGCCCTTACCCTGTCTCCGCTGCCAAACGCTCTGTCATCCAGAAAGAGGTCGAGAAAATGCTCGCCAAAGGCGTCGTCGAAGACTCATCTAGCCCGTGGGCATCCGCGATCGTGCTTGTCATGTAGAAGGACAATATGTGGCGTACCGGTCCCTTCCTTGTATCTCTACTAAATATGAACGAACATTGCTTATCATCTAACGCGATCGGTTGATGTTGGCGCTTACGCCACCAGCGGGTGAACAAAGCGCTAGCCTCGAGTAACGGCATGCGGCCAGATCGCTTGTTCACTCTTCAAATGTGCATTATCTCGCCACTCACCTTGTTTCTAACGGCTGTTAGTGCTTTTTTCTGAAAGCATAAGAGATCGCTAACACCTTCTAATCTTTTTTATACTGTCGAGAGTGTAAGTGAACGACAAAATGCGACGAATGCGCAGTTTTATACCGGCATAACAACGAAGAAACGCGTCTGATGATTGAGGCATGGCATATAATGATAGGGGTAGCGCATGCATGCGCCAACTATCGATTGACTTTTATAAAGATTAAATTGGATGCCTTAACAGCTACATTTCGCGTAGACCACACCATGTGCCAGATTGATAGGTTCGCATATTCCATGGGCATGCACAGAAAATTGCTCGCGCTTTCTTTTTTTTTTTTCGCCGTTGTGCGCTTCTTCAGTTGTTGGTAGTCCTTTTGCGGTGTCCCAACTACCTTCTTGTGTCCCTGTTTCAAGGAAATTTCACCCACCTTGGAAACCAAAAATGCATTCGCAGAAATTACCTGTTGTCAAAGAACTCAACCTTAAGACACAATGTAGGCCCTGGGGATGTAGACCGTTCTTCGATAACACTGTCATCTTGTACAAACGCACAAACATAGTCATAAAAGGGCACGGGAACTCACGAAAGCACACTTCATTTAACAAGCGGGAGATAATTGCATATCTGAGCCGTCTGTTTGCATTTTTTGAGTGTGAATTAAGTTCCATCAGCTATTCCATAACAGGTAATTTCTGCGCTAACCTTTTTTTTTGTTTTCAAGGTGGTTGAAATTTCCTTGAATTACCCTGATTTGATTTGATCGATTTGTGCAGTTTAACGTCCCAAAACCACCATATCATTATGAGAGACGCCACAGCGGATGGCTCCAGAAATTTCGACCACCTGCAGGGTTTATACCGTGCACCCAAATCTGAGCACACGGCCCGGCCCTACTTCTTGAATAAGCTTCAGTTGTTAGGCAGCGCTGTTTGTGTACTCTTCCTTGCGATCCATTTCGTTCGCGCTGAAAAGTTTTCAAGGTGAAGACGGCTTGTAGCAAGACTGATGGCAATGCGCAACTGTTCATTTGGGCGAACTTGTGTTCAGGAAAAAAAAAAGAGATTGAAGGAAGAAGAAATTCGTACTATACCCTGATAAAGGCAAACAGGTCTTCAACCATCGGTAACCTGCGAAGATCTAAAGCGTGTCTGCTTCCATGTTATCGAAGATTCCAGCGTTATCACTAGCCACCGCGTAAGCAGCCGAATAAACTACACTATTCGAGTGAAATCATATTAGAATGATTTCAAACAATCTCGAAGCTTCTCAAACGTAAGGACGCGGTCTGCAGTATTATTGCTGATGAAATCCGAATACATCAAATAAAGACACGTGGGGCAATATTGTTCCATCTTGACGGGGTAACGTGCGCATAAAAAACATTCTACGCATCACTACGAAGTGAATGATGAGGAGTGGTCTAAGCTAGGTCCTATAAGGTACATAATGTGTACGTTGAGGTCACCGACTACAACAATGTGTTTGAGCCTGTATGTGTTTTATGTTGTTTTGCCACAATTGTGCTTGATATTAGTCTATTTTTAAACCTTTTTCGCATCCGCGAATCTCTCCACGACGGACAAAAATGTGGACGGACAAGCCTCCACACTAAAGCGCTTCGCCTCTAAAACATGACAAAGCCGAAAACACAGTGTAAGGACTTCGCGACAGCCTCGTGTTTCTATCGTCTACGTTTAATTAAGGCCCCTAATTCGAAGGGCACGACCTCGTGATAGAGCACTCTCTGCGCCGTAATGAGCTCTCGAGGGTCGGCAAATCGCTACTGATAAAATTACGGCCCTCGGGTTCGACAATGAACGGCACTTCTTCCGAAAGCTCGACAACTTAAGCTTCTACAATCGACTAAAAGAAGTGCCTCCGTTCCGGAAACAGGGATTCGCTCATGAATTTGTGAGCGTTGGCGTAAGTGCTGCATAGAAAAAAAAATAAAATGAACGGGGGAAGTAGTGGCTGCCACTGCAGAGAAGGATCTGTAATTCTCATAAAAGTTCGCCGGAATCACACACCTACAATGTCTGCGACCCGTTCTGGCACACTTGGCAAGTCGTGATTCACACTTTCTGAGTACAAGACACGGTCACGCGAGCATTTCTAAAACCAGCGTAGCTGAAACAAGACAAGAAATGATGAAGTGGAAACTTGGGTGAGCAGATACAACACTCTTCAAATCAGGACAAACGATTAAAATAAGAAGATACGAGGGGAAGAAGAAAGAATGCCAGGCCTGCGCCGAAAGCGCAAGACAGTTACAGGGAAAGTTGGACGAGCGCCATTTCTTTGTTTGTTGGCAGCCTGGAAACTACGGCACATACCCACTCTGGAGGCTTGGAAAGGAAACTATATAGTATCCTATGGACGGTAACTGCGCTATCGCTTACCGAAGAAAAAAAGGAAGAAAGAGAGCTTACAGACGGTTTTAAAAAACACGTTGTTAGCTCCTTTGGGGCTTCTAACACAAGTATGCTTGCGCGGTACCCATTACTTCATTATTGATTTGCTGGCTATCACGATGAAGAATCATGGCCGAGTCGTTTGTAATTGGTTGGAAACGTTCAACGACCCACTCGTAATTCATACTGCGTGATGCCGGCTTACACAATCCGCATTCTCCGCATTCTGCGAGGCCTGGTTATCATGTTACTTATTTACCACGTTATATTGCGCATGTTAACGTGGTTCATTCGCGAAATAAAGCTAGTATATATGATTTTGGTGCGCAGGAGTATCGAACACCGGCATGGCTCAGTGTTAGAATACTGGGCTAGTCTGGCGGACCCAGGTTCGAGCCTTGTTCCATCCTGAAAATTCGTCCTACTTTTTTTTCAGACTATCTGCGATAGCGGGTACAGACACCGGCGGCGGCAGCGGGCGGACAACTACGGTTCCATTGTTGTGATCACACAACAGTTTACGCTGTAAAACGCAATTACACAGTGTAGTGTCTTGCTTGCAGTGCATAGCCCACTGTACTTTGTGTCGTTTGAAAGCCCCCAAAAAACAGTGGAGTGAGAATAGCGCTTTTGCACCTTCTCTGAGAGGGAGGAAGATAGATTGAGAAAAGGAAAAAAAAACCCAACCTCTGCTCAGAAACGTGAGGCTTTAGTTTTGATTGTCTCACTCACACTACTGCCTCAGCGACAAACGCAAGGGCTAGAAAAGTCGGCGATGAAGAACGGGCGGCAAGATGAGGAAAAGGGGGAGGGGCACAGAGCTGACGAGAACAGCCACATGCTTCCAAGCCGTCGTAGACGTAACAACGACGCAACAACCGCAAAAGGAGCCTTCCTAAGCGCGGTGATATAAATTCCCCCTGTCACTGGGACAAGTGGACGAGCGGCCACAAGGGGGCCGGAAGTGACTCGCGTGCGCTAGCATTCCCTGGGATGAAGAAGATGAAAAGTCGGCCACTTGTTCAGAGGCCTATCCACCACTATAACAAAATGGAGAAAGTTCTTAGAAGAGGAAAAGCAAAGGGTTACGCGACGCCACTACCCTGTCCAGGACAGCTGGAGCCAAAAGGGGTGGCATGAACGAGGAGGGAATCTGTTTAACTAGAGAGTTCCAGGTCTGGGCCCTTGCACTCAGTGATTTTTTTTTTCTTTTGCTCTATTCACTGCCCATCCTCAGGTCTGTTTCCTAAAATAGCCCGCAGGCCCCTGCAACCGCTGAGCGCCCGTACCCTTTTCGCCTGGCCGCGAGAAAGATGGACCTGCCCCGCCTGTCTGGCTCGCTTTTTCCGTACAGTGATGCAGAAGGCTTTGGTGAAGAATAAAAGCGAAAGGTTACGGTGTTAGCGAGAATGGGATGAAATGATTGTACCTGTAGCAATAAGCGGAGGAAAGCGCTGATGTGTTGTGGGTGCGAGACTTTGTATTGGCACTACAATATCAGTCTAATCACCTATTATTGTAAATAAGCTACCTTGACTCAACTTGTTAGCGGTATCCGCGCCTGTAACAGTATTATCACGCCAATACATCGCGGCAAATCCGATATAGTAGCAGCGAATGAAACAAAAGAGCTTAGCACAAGACCCATTAGATAGCCATTGTTGCAGCAACCATACACGATATCTTCAAAACCACTTAATTCAACTGTGTGCTGAGAGAGTTTCTTCAAGCACAGCGCTTTGAGACCCAATAAAATCCTAACGAGCACGCCACATTTTGAGTTGCACCGAAATGAATGAATTCCGCACCGATGGTAGGAGGGTGGCTGGAAAAAGTAGATGAACATCCAAGCTTAAGGGGTACGCGATCAACTCATACACATAGCATGTAGCTTCGTAGAATAAGAATGAAACCGAATGTACAAAGCTCACAGTCTGTGTAATTTTAAACACATTATTACTTATTACTGTGAGATTTCTCAAGCATGTTCTTTCGAACCAATCACGGAAGGACATCCTGGAGCCTCATTAGCGAGTCTAGAGCCGATAAGCCTGAGAAAATCTAGTATTCTTCTGTATGTTCGAAACGACGTGCTGGTGCTGTAGTAAATGCAAGTCAGCAATACGTACACAATTTCACTCCACATTCACAATATCTAGAAGCGGGAAAAGCAATCTGCCTTAAACCTTGTCCGCCTTTTGCCTGAAGATAATGCAATTACGGTTTTACTTATTACTTAGGTTCCACGTGGTCAACATTACCGGCGGCATCTTTCGTGAAAACAATATTTGTTGAGCCGCTGAGATGTTTCTTCAACGTCACGTAGAGAAATATTGTGTTTTTAGTAGAGCGACCACAAGTACAGAAAAGTTAAGTGGTGAGCTAACAAATATGCTACTGTACTCGAGGTTGCGGACTGCATCACGGCTAATGGTGGCAATACAAACACGTTCATGTGCTTAGACTCATACGTGCAATTTAAGCATGCTGGATCGGTCAAAATTAATCCCCACATCCCGCCTTTAAGAGACATGTAATTAAATCGCAAGTATGGCTAAGAAAAAACTCCAGGAGTTATATTTATTATTCTTATTATGCTTCTTCCCCTACCTAAAAGGGTTCGTCTTCCTTCCTAAGGAGTCATCTGAAGGGGAGCGGCTTTTTTTGCACCATCAAAGTGCTAAGAAGTCCGTTTCCTCTTATGTGGGTAAACTGCGTTGTTTCCATTTATGAATTCCTTTGATTATAACCAAATATAATTCGTTCTTGTGTTCCACATATGTTAGTTGTATATGATGATTTGTGGGGTTTAACGTCCCTTAACCACCATATGATTAGGAGAGACGCCTTAGTGGAGGGCTCCGGAAATTTCGACCACTTGGGGTTCTTTAACGTGCACCCAAATCTGAGTACACGGGCCTACAACATTTCCGCCTCCACCGGAAATGTAGCCACCACAGCCGGGATTTGATCTCGCGCCCTGCGGGTCAGCACCCGAGTACCTTAGCCACTAGACCACCGTGGCGGGGCAATGTTTGTTGTATAAGTTCTGAATGCGTTTCAAATTGTTCTGCGTCACCACCGTCCCACTGCAATGCGGCACAAGTGGGTAGCATAGGAAATAAAGATAAAAAAAACAGCCTCCAACCTTTACGCAAGTGCTGTCGTTTTGAACGTAATGAACTTGCTCGCACTACGAAGTGTTTTCGTTTCAGCCTGACACTTGATAGCCACTAAAACAGACGATGTACTTTGGCTTAATCTCGGGAAGTGGTTTCTCGGAGGGCATTTGTGAAACGCGAAGCAAGATTGATGTAAAGTGCCATTTAATACATCACTCGCTTTTTAACTTCTTTCTTTCTTTCATTCTTTCTTTTTTCTCTCTTTCTTTCTTTCTTTTCCTTGCTTTCTTTTTGTTCTTTTTTCTTTCTGTCTTTTTTACTTTGTTTCTTTCTTCATAATAGCGAAGTCATGGAACCTTGTTCGATGAAAAACATTGGGATTGTGGCTGTTAGTCACAGTCTAGGACTTGCATCTATGCTTTATTAATCTAATGGGATGTTATCTCGTGAAAACGACGTTAAACAAAAAGAAAAGGTAACCTCCACAAAGAGCACATGCACTACAAAGACCAAGTCTAAACAAAATGTTATATGATATGATTTCTTACCAGCAGCGCATTCATCAGTAACGTAATGACTCTGAACACATCAGCAGAGATTACGGTGGTGATATTAGGCTATATTCAAATGCATGAGCTAACCAACGCCTGCACGGGGCCGCAAGAATAACCCAATTAACATCAGAGCATTGCCTTCAGTGCGAAAAGTTGCGCTGATTCCTTACGACGGCAAACGGTGCAACGTACTTTGCGGTCACAGCCTTCGTAGCATTCTCTTCATAGCACGCCATTGCTTCTACAAGGCTAGGCACGCGCCACGGTGGGAAGCAGTAAAAGTAAGCAAACAAAGGGCGAAAAAAAAAAACGTGCAGTGCCGAACGGCGGCTGTGAACGAGCAGGCAGGCCACTGCCACGCTTCAAGGGCTTCCCAAAACGGAAGCCACTTCCATTAAGCCCCTTCTTGCGTTGGTACGCTGCCAGGGCGAACCAGCCTTGCCGCCAATTGAGTCATCCGAGCTCAGTGGCATGAAAAACGTGTTATCTTCGTGCGCTGTATACCGAAACTCTGCCACTAAGCTCCGACACTAAGCAGATATGAGTGCTGCTAACTTCGCACTCTTAATCCTGATCTGTTTCTAGATGGAAGCAGAACTTTCAAGCGCCGCGCTCATATTACGCATTTTCCTGCAACAGGCCTCGATTCACCTTTCGTGCTGTGGTGTTCAGCTCTAGGATTAGGGCACGACTGCCAGCCATTGCGACCAAATCGCGGTGAGCCATGCATGTGACACCACGATGTCACGTGGCTCGTGGTGCTGGCATGTGAAACCCACAAGCGTTATTGAAACAGTGGTTGATTCAAACAAAGAAAAGCAAGTGCCCATAGTAATTCCGCGTAACGCCTAAACTAGAGACCACTTACAAGAAGTAAAGAAAAAAAACAATGGAAGCAACGATCTTACTTTTTTGTTTGTGTACACGAGAAAGCCTCATTTGAATTGAGATTTGACGAATACGATGACGATCATAAAATAGCTGATATTCTAGGTCAATTTTACATTGACTAATTAGCAATATCAAAAACGATTGCAATAATTTAGCCAGCACTAGCCATCAGAGCCTGTGTGGCAACGCTATATGTGACATATGACGAAAGTAACACGATGCTGTTCAAGAAAGAGTTATAATTTAGAAATATTTTCAATATAAGAATCATTCAGGCAGCAGGGCTCTGCATATATCATGATAAGCCACTGATAATCAGTAAGGGTATTGGGCAAATACAAGGGGCAGAGCAGGATGTCATCGCGTGCCGTTCACAAATCACCGGTGAAATGGAGATGTGTTAACTGTGATTGATCACCATCAATTAACCATTTTCAGCTTGTGCTCTCTTGTGTGATTCCTAACCGAGCGGAAAGCCTCCAAATCTTCACTCCCTCGACATCGAAACAAACAAACAAAAAATTCACGAATCATGAACCCGCCCTCTCCATCCCTCTTTTTTCTTTTTTTGTCAAGTGCGCAGAACTTTAGCAGGTTGACTTCTCACCCATCCACGTATCTCTAGCGGAGTGATCACACTCACAGCAAAGCCATCAGTAGAGACCACAACAAGACAAAGAATGCTCAAAACTTGCTTGAAATGAACGGACAAGGTGTCATCATCATCATCATCATCAGCCTGACTACGTCCACAGCAGGACAGAGGCCTCTCCCATGTTTCGCCAGTCAACTCGGTCCTGTGCTTGCTGCTGCAATTTTAACCCACAAACGTCTTAATCTCATCTGCCGATCTAACTTTCTGTCTTCCCCTATGATGATGATGTGCGGTGTTTTATGGCGCACGAGCCATTTGATGGCCAAAGAGCGCCAGGTCAATGGAGAAGTGATGCGAGCAATGATTATGATAGGTGGCTGTAAAAGGGCCTTAACATTCTTCGCGCTAACGCGGGTAAAAACATAGAATCATTAAAACCACGACATTGACTTGAATTATGTGCAATGCGAGTGAAGGGCGAAACGTCGTGGTATAGCAAAACAATAATGGAGATGTAGCCACCGCGGCAGCGACCTCTCTTCAGAGGTCGTGTTACGGAGCACCTGGGTATATGATGTTAAAAGTACGTACATCTGTTAAAAATGCCAAAATATGGGTTAATAGAGCTAGATGAAATTAGCCTGAGTCTCGGCATCTTTGGACAGACAGGGTCCCTTTCAAGGCTGCACCGCGTCGTAGAACTTCGTATGCCTAGTCAGTACGACAATCGCGTCTCTCATAATCATATGGTAGTTCTGGAACGTTAAATCCAGAATATCAATCAGTACGACAATCTGGAGCACTTCATCCAAGCTATAGAAATTTTATTCATTTGCAACGACGTAGTTCAGGTACCAGTGAACCATGAATTCATAAGGGAGATAGAAGACAGTGGGTGCCCAATCGCTGACAAGCTATTTTCACCTGCAATGACCGCTGTACCTGGAGTAAGTTCCTTACTTGGAGCGGATCACTTGTGAATGTTTATGACTGGAGAGATTCGGCGTTGCTCTGCTAACAATGACTCGGTCTCCCTTGGTTCTATCTTTTGATGAATGTTCCAAGGACTACTCTTTTTTAGTACACCGGTGAACTTAGCCACCCCAGTCTACGTGTGAGCACTTCGACTAAAACGAGTGACAAGGTTCTACGAAAGTTCTGGGAACTTGAAAGCATTGGAATCCTACCAGAGGATGGCAGCGAAGCCAAACGCAATGCATCAGTCCTGGAAGATTTTCAGAGAAAACTTGCATTTGTCTATGGTCGCTATGAGGTCCGTCTCACATGGAAAGACGAAAGCCCAGTAATCGAGTGGACGGTTTAAAGAGATTGTTATCGCTCGGAAAGAAATGAAGCGAAATCGAGATTTCACAGTAAAATATGCGTCGACTATAATCAATTATATGAAGATGGGACACACTGAATGGGCGTCCAACGATTCTGAAGAAAGTTACAAGATATCATCTAGGCTTTATTATATGCCACATCACGCCATCGTACGAATTGAATCTACGACTACAAGAGTACGCGTGGTCTTCGATGCGTCAGCACATGGACCTGAATATTCTTAACTGAACGAATGCTTAGAAAAAGGTCCCAATCTGCTGGCTGACATGGCGGCTGTTCTCATACGGTTCAGGGTGAATCCAATCACTTTAATGGCCGATATAGAAAAAGCCTTTCCACAGATCAGCATCAGAAAAGAAGAGCAAGACGCCCTGTGGTTTCTCTGGTTCAAAGACATTCTATCTACAGAGAATCCAGAACTTGAAATAGAAGAATGGAGGATGACCAGAGTTCCCTTCAGAACCGCAGTGAGTCCCTTTTTTTAAATGCCACTTTGGGACAACACCTGATGTCTGTAAAGGGCAAACTACAATAAACAGCCAAGAGAATAGCTTAATCTTTCTACGTTGACGATCTTCTCATCGGAGCTCGAACGGAGAAACAAGCGCAACAAATCTACAGGGAAGCCAACCTTATGATGGAGTCTGCAGGTATGCGCCTAAGAAAATGGATATCAAACTCGACGGTTCTACGTCAACAGTTTTCTGAGACCGAAGAAACTGATATTACTTCGGGCTCCGTCAAAATGCTAGGACTAATATGGAACCCATCCACAGACGTTATGACAGTTGCTTCAAAGTCAGTGCTTGGATATTTTCAGACAGAAAGAGAGCCATGCAAGAGGTCTGCGTAACAGACGGTATCTAGGATATTAGAGTCAATGGGGGTGATATCACCTTTCATGATCCAAGCGAAGAGCTATTGAAAAGAAAAGTTGATTGGAATGATGAGGTGCCAGAAGATCTTCATATACAGTGGAGTAACTGGTGCTCGGAATCACCACATATTCAAGAGACGGCCACCAACCGTTGGGTGGATGCTTCGACAGGAGATAGAACTGCATACCTACACCTGCTTTGTGATGTCAGTCAGAAAGCTTATGGAGCCTGCGCTTATTTGAGATATGTCGTACAGAACAAAGACGTCGCTACGGCCCTTCTCATGGCTAAATCAAGAGTTGCACCTTTACAGACAGTTACGCTACCCAGACTCGAACTCCTTGGTGCGGTGCTTGCAACCATACTGGCGACGTTTCTTATTAAGACCCTCAAGACATTTCAACAAAATATAAACGTCACCTTCTGGACCGATTTTGCCGTCGCCCTACATTAGATCCGAGGATCGCCATAGCAACGGCAACCGTTTGTAGGCAACAGGGTGTCAAAAATTCAACGTTACTTTGACAAAAATCAATGGCGACATTGTCCTGCGACTGATAACCCCGCAGATTATCTTACACGGGGCACATCGCTGCAGTCACTAAGACGCGACCAACTATGGTGGCAGGGTCCATCACGGGTCCTCAGTGGTTAAGAGAGGAGGAAGAAGCATGGCCGACAAACACACCGAATGCACCAGGTGGAGAAACCGACTTTCGCGATCCGAGCGTCGTGCAAGTTCTACAAGTGAAAACGTTTTTTTCTATATTAGATCTGAGAAGATACTCCAGTCTTACGCGAGTCCTGCGAAATGCAGCGTGGGCCTTTATATTCATCGAAAGTTGTAGGAACGCGCGCCTTCGGGAGAAATCATCGAGCATAACAGACAAGGACATGAATAAGGCTGAAGACTATTGGATTAAGGTAACGCAAGAAAAAGTATACTTGCCCGAGAATAATGAACTCGACATTGGGAAATTGTTAAATCCACGTTCCCTTGTCAAGACACTACATCCTTTTCTGGATGCGTAAAGGCGACTGCGTATAAGAGGCGGGCCACAAATAGCACTAGAAACTGAAACGGTGAAACATCCTGTGCTTTTGTCTCCTGACTTCACTAAGCTTCTCGTCCGTGAATGTCATCGGCGTATTCTTCACGGAGGTGAACAAGACACGCTAACTGAAATTAGAGAAAACTTTTGGATACCAGAGCCCAACAGTTCGTGAAGAAAGTTATTGGGGGATGCAACAAATGTGCGAAGTACAGAGCCAAACTAGTGAGCACCTTTGGGGCACCGTTACTACGAGAAAGAGTGTGTTGTTCCGATCCTTTTCAAAGTGTGGGAATAGATTTCGTCGGTCCGTTGTACGTGAAAAACAATTCATTTTCGAAAAGTTACATAGCTCTGTTCACGAGCGCGGTCACAAGAGCTATACACCTAGAGTTGATCTCGGATGTATCAACAGACTGTTTTATGCTGGCTTTTCGTAGGGTCACCTCCCGCCGTGGATTTTCGGGTGTTATATTAACCGACACTGCACAAACCTTCAAGAAGACTTCGAAGCAAATCACATGCTTATCAACAATGTTATTCAACGGTACATTTCAAGAATACTGCTCTCAAAGAAGGTTCGAATGGAAGTTCGTTGCAGAAAAGGCAGCGTGGTGGGGAGGCTTCTGGGAAAGGATGTTCAGGACTGTGAAGTCTGCTCTACGAAAGATTCTTGGCCAGCAAAGGCTCACGTATGAAGTGCTGACCACAGTGCTATAAGAGGTAGAAGCCGTGATGAATTTGAGGCCCCTCATGTACTTATCATCGTGAACAGAAGAAATCAAAGTACTGAGACCAGCCCATTTCTTGACTTAGAAAGGAATCACTAGTATTCATTACAACCAACAAGAAGTCAGCCTTTCAAGCTTGAAAGCCTCATTTACAAGAAGATTGATGCATCGTGCACGGATAATTGAACACTTTTGGAGAAGATGGTGAAAAGAGTATCTGCTGAGCCTCCGTTCTGCGCACCATGCCAGTATTCAAGCTCAAGGTTCGAGCCATCCTAAAGAAGGGGAACTAGTGCTCGTCTATGGAGATAAAGCACCGCGGCAACTTTGGAGGACGGGAAGGATCATAGAGCTACACCAAGGACGGGATGGGATCGTCAAAGCCTGTTCAGTGAATCTAGCCAACGGATCTGTCAGACGAAGAGCTGTCCAGCACCTCTCATTGAGCTTTCGCTGTCTTACAAGATTTGAACTGCACGCCTTTTCGGGGGTGGAGAATGTTGATTATATTTAGTGCGTAAAGGCGCGAGCTCGTGCGTGGACACCATAGAAGAAGACGAAGACCAGTGACAGCGTTTGCCAGGAACACTACGGCAGTAATTAATCTCTGCTGTAAATATATGCTTTAACTCCCAACCAGTGTGGTTTATTTTACACATGCTTTGACGCTTCTTAATGAGGTTTTTCGTTTCCTGGTACAGCTTGCCAGTGTCCCGTCTAACTACCGTACCTCAAACTTCCACTGCACACTCCGTATTGATACTCGTCAGATTATTTTTCATTGCGTCAACGCTAAGGCTGGTTTCCTCGATAAGAGCCGAGTACCTGTTCTGAAGCGAGACTCTGAATTCCTGTACCTTCCCTTTCAGTGCAAGCTCATTGATTGGCTTCTTTCGTATAAGTTTATGTCGTTCCTTCTTCAAGTTTAGGCGAATTTGAGGCCGTACCATTTTAAGGTCACTGCATCGTACCTTGCCAAGCACTTCCACATCCTCCGCGATGCCTTGGTGTGTCCTCAGTATAAAGTCTATTTCGTTATTCCTTTCGCCATTAGGGCTCCTTCATGTCCACTTACGGTTCCCTCGTTTTCGGTAGAAGGTATTCAAAATTCGTTAATTATTGCGTTCTGCGAATTCTACTAATAGCTCCCCTCTGAAATTTCTAGTACCGATGCCGTAATATCCTACTGTGCGGTCTCCAGCCTGCTTCTTCCTTGCCTTGGCATTGAGGTCTCCCATCAGTATAGTATAATACGTGTAGAAGGCGCAACCGCTTTGCCAAACATGCGTAATGCCCCTCCGCCTACGCTTGACCATCGCTGCGCTTCAAGTCAGCAATTTTATTCAGTTTCTTTGCATACAGTGTAACATCGTTAGTGATAAGTATTACATTCGCAGGTCCTATAGAGACGAGAGCTGATGGGAGGACCTCCTAGAACTAAAACACATGTAGGTTATACGCCGTAGGCAGCATGAAAAAAGAAGAATACATTGATTAAAATTTAGAGGAAAACTAAAGAAGTTACACGAATAAATGAAAGCAAAAAGTGAATGAAAAATGAAACCTCCAAATGTTTTGGGAGAAAATACGTGACGCAACTTGCTGCGGACGAGACGTGTTTCAACTGCCGTAAGAAGCAGGAAGTCTGCAAAGCGCAGAAAAAATGTAGGACACATGTCTCGCGCCCAATTTGTGAATCTCTCAACAAGATGGTTCTCGAGCCGGTGGAACCCTGCATGTTTATCCGAAACATTGAAGTCGTCGACGCTTATGTAAACAAAGCAGTGGGATCTCTACAGTCATCGCAGCGGAAGTATGTATACTTCCGCTTAGTAGTATATTAGACGCACTATAGTACCTAGAATATACTAGTAGGTATATTCTAAGCACTATAGCGAAAGTTGCAAAAATCATCATGATATAACAACGCCAATTCATCATGTAATTGTGGCATGACACATCGCTACAATTTTCAGGCCATCGTGAATCCATTCTGACGTCACTGTGGCATCACAGTGTGGCGTCAAAAGACAGCGTCATCAGATGCCATCGTCGCGCGGTAATAGTTGAGCCGATCGAGGAGGCACCCCAGACGTCTGAACGGTGTAGAGTGTACGTTATCCGTACGTTATCATTGTTAAAGCGCACTATATCTAAGTGTAAGGTAAAATGTAGCGTAATGAAAAAAGTTGTGTATTAAAGAGTAGGGTAATTTGTCACTTTGGCGTAGAGTATTTATCAAAATTTCGTTGGCATTATTGCTAAGCACTTCCTCAAGTTTCGCAGTATAGTGGAATTTCCATACGTCTTTCTATTGATACCATGCAAAGCATTCGTGTACGTTATAGAGATCACCAATCCACAAAAAAAGTAATCAGCAATGCTGTATAGTTCTGTTACCTATAATGTTAACAGTAGTTTTGACTCTGAATACCTGCGAATTATCGTTGCTGGGTATTTTTCGACATCTTTTATCTCCAGCTGCGTGTCAGGTGGAAATGCGGTAGGACCCAGTCTGTTCTTATCGAATATTTGATTTAAGCCGCAAGAAACTACGATCGTGAAAAAAAAACACGTAACGGAACACTTTAAATTGCGTTCTTTGGCGCCTTACAGCGATTATGAACGAACGCCAACTCGCCCAACACAAAGTTTTCTTCGTTATCACATGCTCGCCGCCACTGTTCACTCAGCAATGTTTGTCGCGCAACCATAGCGGCAGTCCCCTTTGCTTGCCGCGCTTAGATGTGATAAATGGAATAGAGAATATATAAGACAGATCTAAATACAAGTGCAAATAGAAATAATGTTTGTGTTAGGTGTCAAATTCCATAATATGCGATGCGTTCAGTGTTAAAAGAAGGAAGGAAGCAGACAAAAGGAGAAGGCAGGTAGGTTAACTAGAAAGACATCCGATTGGCTCTCCTACACTCGGGGTTAGGGAAGGGGACAACAAAGATGAGGAAGAGGGAGGAGAAGGAAAAGAAAAAGGGAGAGACGAACAGTACGTCCACTGTAGCGTGTTGAACTCCACCACAAGTCAGAGGCGTTCACACAAACCCGTCGTCCTCAAAGAACACAAGAGGGCTTTCACTGCCTTGTGGGCTGTCGAGGGATGTGAACGGTGCTGTGATATCACCTGCACAGAAACTGGCCGATCACCCAGCCACCGCAATGCGTTGGCGTTGGTGTTTTCATACTCAAACCGGCGTTACAGTGTCTGCGGTCAGCTCTCCGACGCGGATGCCACGACCAGTTGACCTACCAAACCGTGAAACTTCACCACCTTTTAATACAAAAAGGCCATGACATCGTCTTTCAGTGGTTACCTGCGAAGAGTGGTATAGACGGCAATGATTCTGCAGATCATGCTGCTCGCACGTCACATAAAGAAGCGAACAGCATTCCGATTCCGCTTTCAAGAGCAGATGCGGCGAGGCAGATTCGTCAACTGGCCCGCAGTCTCACACTGACTGAGTGGAACACGCCGAGCATACGACGTACAAGACTACACGAGCTTGACCCTTCATTACAGCTCTGGCCTCTACCCGGTCTACGTCGACGTGAAGCTTCGCTTCTCTATCGCCTTTGGCTGGGAGTTGCTTTCACGAAAGCATATACACCGTTAATCAGAATGAACGACAGTGCGGCATGCGATGTCTGCGACACCCATGGAAATATTGAACACTTGCTGTGCCACTGTCCTCAATTTGCCTCAGAGGGACAAGTACTTTAGAGTTAAATCCGATACTAATAACCACAATCAGCCAAAAAATGCGGAACTCACCCAGATTCACTCGAGAAATATGTTTCGTGTTTAGGCCTCACTCGGACACAGAATCCCAGAAATTTTACTCAACTGGGCTCACTCGTACTCTCACTCGCTGAAGTTTTCCTCAACTCGGCTCGCTTAGACTGAAGCTCACAAGGTATTACTTACCCGGAATCACTCAGAATCAGACTCTCGGCCCGATGTGAGCATGTGGGAGTCGACTCATAAGTGTTTTCGCCGACCTATGTGAATAACAGAAAAAAAAAACGCGATTATGAACAAACGCATGGGTCTTCCGTTTTGCGTTCGAGAATGACAGAGAAAACGAACCTGCCATTTTGATTAGTTTTAGAAATGCCATTTCGCTGCACGGTATCTTCCTGCGGCAACCACTTCACCTTCGCTACGTCGCGAACTGCAACGTGCCTCGCAGCGTGTTGCAAACTATGCGTTCGGTGTTGCGATACATGCAGCTAGTGTGAAGGCCTCGTTGCAACATTGCACTCGGTGCGAACCGAAGGAGCTTGTTCCCGTTCGCTGCATTTAGATCAAGGCAGCAACCGGAGCATGACAGATCCGCCGAAGTATCGAGAACATATTCGTAAGCGATGGCTGCTTTATACAGCGAAGTTCTTCACCTTGAAGGACTATTATTATTATTATTTTAATTATTATCAATATCATCATCATTATTAATATTATTATTATTAGTAGTAGTAGTAGTAGTAGTAGTAGTAGTAGTAGTAGTAGTACAGCTATAGAGAGGTTGGCACCATATTCGATCTCCTCTCCTTAATAATCAACTAATACAGCCCTTCAAAAGTTGAGCATATTCGAACGAGGAAACAACGCAGCATACTCGTGAAATATTAACCGGCTTCGGCTAAAACCAAAACAAAAATATTGCGCTAGGAGACCAAGGCAGAAACCATCAGTCCGCGGAGCTAGTGTTTGGACTACAGAATATAAACCGGTAACCTCCTTTCGATACATCACAGCTATGTACAAACCGAACTCGCTCCGATTTCTGTCCCCTGTGCCGGGCCTCACTAATACCCATGTTACACCCATGTTACAGGGGAAGAATGCTCCTCGCACCGGGCTTCCTCCAGGCGCCGCGATGACATGTGCTCACGTAAGGGAGGCACGGCTCGGTCGTTGGCTGCGTACCGATGACGAATCGCTGAGATCGTGTTACGTTGGCGAAGTGGGCGTAGCATGTCAACTAACACAGTGATACCCTCCTCCTCCGATCACCTCCCCTCCGTCCTCTTGCCGAGAGAACAGGGAAGATGCTCTGTTCGGCTGGTCAGCCTTGGAGCGCCAAAGATTCCTCGTGGCCAGGGTGCGTGCCAACGAGGACGCCACAGGGGGTGCCAGATACTAATCTTCCAAAGTAGGCACAGGCTAGGGTGGGCCTTCAAAGGACCCTAAAAACCTTTGTATATGCGAAGAACAAGCGTGTTATTCTCATCCGGCATTTTATATTTTTGCGGCACGATTCATGACGCCAGCTGTTTGTTCACGCGACGTCGAGATGAAATAAGCTTTGAAATTGTATATATACAGAAGATATGTTGATAAGGCAGTTTTGTTTTCCTACCTTGCGGTTGATAAGGATTTGTTTTCATACCTTTCAGCGCATCACAAGCATGAAAAAGAGATATGTGTTGTGAATGATCGCCTATATACCCTGCTTTCTCCTGCAGTCTCATGCCTGGTCTGCCTTGTCTTGCATGACAATCGTGCGCGACAAAGTGACTTGACTACATTTTCTGGGCTGCGGAATTGTAAACGGAGATAGCGTGTAGCCTAGAAGCACTTAATCCTGCCTGAGTTCATGCTGATAATTCCCTTGTTTTATAGGAACAAGTGGCGACGAAGAAAGAGTGCTTGCAGGCAGGGTACTGAAGTCGAGACAGAAAACTGCTGTATTGCCTTTAAACTCGGCGTGGTTTATAGGGGAGCTTTGATGTCACCCCTACCTATCACTTGTTTAGTAGCGCCAAGAAATGCTTGTCGCCTCTACCATCCCTAGAAAGAAACTGCTTCCCTAAACCCTTCCATGAACCTGTCCTGCTTAGAGGACATGTTAGGCGGGAACATGTCAAGTGAGTATTGTTGCGTGGTTTTGGTGGGAAAATGTACCGCGACCAGTGTTACCTGAATCCGGCGGGAGCATTTACCGCGACTTGTGTTAGGTGATTCTTTGCAGGAACACGTCACGTTACTGGTGTCACATGACTGGTGAGACTGTAGTGTTCCTAATGTTATGGGGGGAACATGGTACGCGATTGGTGTGATACGTGGTTTGGCGTCACGCTCACCTCCTCCTCTTTTTTTCTTTCTGTCTTTCTATATGTAGTTATCGCTTCCATTTCCCTTCTTTTTCTTTTTCTGTCACTATTTGTTTTTTATTGTTTCTCTCTATTTTGCCTTCTCTTTTGTCTTTTTCTATTGATCTCTCTCTCTATGTCTCTGTTTTCTCTCCCCTCTTTCTCCTCACTCGTTCTCTCACCCATCCGAGTTGTTCAATCCTACGCCACGCAAATGGACATAGCAAGACAGCCCAATCCCCCGGAGGCACGTGTTTGTGAAGCGAAGTGGAATACGAACAGGGAAAAAAAGAGTGCGCGCCAACACGACGACATTTCACGGCAAGCTGTAATAAAATTAGAGTCATTAGGATAAATGTTTTTTTCTTTCAGTACCAATTTCTTGAAGTACGCGGTGACCACAACGACTGTCTTCACTCCAGACGCGAGTTCGTCCATTATAAGCTACTATTCCAACTATCCAGAGCTGGCTTAAATATCACCATAGTGAAAACTGCCTCTTTCAACCTTTGAAGATTTTCACGGCAAGAGTAAGCAGTGGTCGCTACCGTATCGCCAAAGAGCGGGTATTCGGCGGGCACACAACAGCAGTGATCCTCTTTCGTGGAGCAGGACAGTCCTTGCCGCGACGTCACATGACCGTGATTGTCGCACCGCCAGTGTTCATTCTGGGGACAAACTGGCTCGTTCACGGTAGAATAAAACAAACAAGGCCAGGTTGCGGCGAGACCTCTATGAAGGGTTTTATTTTGTTGACACCAAGAACATGCTCTAATATGTTTTGACCAGTGATCTAGCCACGGGGTGGTTTAGGCTGACTCAACAACCGTCCATCCTTAACGTTTTATGTTTTGTTTGTGTATATCTGTATATAGCTGCGCACACATTCAAACAGAGGCACGAACGCATACAAGGAGAACTGGGAGGCCCTCCCCCTTAAATGAAAGTTATTGCTACGCCCCTGAAGTTGAATATTGTATGCAAAAGCTACACCCAATAACAGATCAGAAGAAACACAGACACACAGCGTCCGTGTCTCTGATGGCGTGTCTTTCTGATGTCCTTGAACACGTTCCGTTTATGTGATGGCTCGAGAACGAATCCGACTCCGGCCGGCAAACGTAGATTGAAATGTCGTCCCGTTGGCGCACGCGCGTGTGCATTGCCTTCCACGACAATGCAATGACGTGTCTATTTCGACGGTGTCCCCACTAGTCAGAAGAGGGCTTCTCAAAAGTTGACGAAGCCTTTGAAAATCCAACCCCGCTTTTGGGAGTCTCGAAGTGCATCTGATAGCCGGGTGCGAGTGTGCGGAAAAAGCAATTCCATTGATATCCCATCCCAGGCAATGTGAGAGAGAACTGAATTGAAAATGCGCGACGGTAGAGGGAAGCAGAAACAAGTGAAGCACAAAAACGTGTCGTGTTCTACGCACGACGCTTGGGTAGTAATGCGGAACGCACGAGGGAGCGTGCGAGTCGCTTGATCGCCCGTGTTGTTCGCATACCGGCGAATGCATTTCACTTCAGCGTCTCTCGTGACGGCTTGTTCGGTGCAGCGCTCTAGAGGCGGACGAAGGGGTGCGGGATGGGGATAAGTAGCCGTGACAAAACTAGCAGCAAGAGAGTAAAGCGACAAAAGAAATCTTTTAACACTGTACTTTGAGTTCTCAAGTGTATTCAAGTTTTGCTTTAGCGTTGGTAGTTTGACAAAGATGTGACATTCAAGGGACAAAGTATAGAAGCGCCTTTTTTTTTTCTACACTGCGGCTGCGTTTCCATGGAGACAAAAATGCGAAAACGGCAGTGTGCTACGTTTAGTTGTGCGTTAGACAACTTGAGGTAGGTGAAATTAATCCGTCGTTTCTTGCTAGGCCTGCTCATAGCTGTGTGGCTGTTTTGCCGTCTCGAAGTAATCATATCTTGACATTCATATCGTAGTCTGTTCACAAAGAGCGGGACGCAGATGGTAATAAAGAAGATTGCGAAAGATTGACGCTATTCAACGTTTTCACGTGATGGGCATTGCTATTGGTACCAATAGTGCTTCAACCGTCTGCTCCGTTTCGACGACCTCCGTTCCTTAAATCGAAGCAATGATGGCATATACTTCATCATCATCAGCCTGACTTCGTCTACTGAAGGACAAAGACCTCTCCCATGTTCCACCAATCAACCCGCTCCTGTGCTTGCTGCTGCCATTTTATACCAACAAAATGCTTAATCTCATCTGCCCATCCAACTTTCTGTCTTCCCCTAACCCACTTGCCTTCTCTGGGAACCCAGTTAGTTACCCTAAATGACTAGCGGTTATCCTGTCTACGAGCGGCATGCCCGGCCCATGTGTATTTCCTCTTCTTGATTTCAGCTATATGATATCCTTAACCCCGGTTTGTTCCCTGACCCACTCTGCTCTCTTCTTGTCTATCCTGTGCATGTGATTTACATCGCGCGTACGTATGTACATGTAAATCTCATAACGTTATTGCAACCATCTTGTTCATTAGGTTCCAGCATCTCGCTAAAGATTTTCCTTGCATTCAAACCCTTCACCCTGCAGTGACACAGGAAGAACATTGGCCATATTGTTGTACCTTTTCATCAGTGTCGTAAGCCCGAACACATTGTAAAATTGAGTGCTACGCCGACGAATCACATTGCGCAAGTCAATCAAGATCGGTTTGCTGGTCATTAATCAAATTGTATATATGTCGCTGTTGTGAACTATCTTCGTTTCTGCGTTTCGCGAGCGTGCGGTACTTCATCTCTGTATGCCTAAGTTTTCTAGCAGGGATGCCAGCTTCGGCTACTCTGCGCCATTTGTCTATATTTTCGAGCTTCCGGCAGCACTAAAAAAATGTCTTGGCTACTTGGCTACCTTCTCGGTAGTTTTTCTTTGTTTCCTCAATTTTAGCCAAACTATATATTTTGACGTCACAGCCCGATCGAGTAGGCAGTGTTAAAACATGGCGACCATGGCATGCTTCCAGCTCTCAAAATCGAATTTAGCGCTGGCTATAAAAAAAATATCGGGGCAGCAACGCATTAGCGGTGCAAAGACAGGGGAAAGAACGAAGCGGTGCCTTTCTGTCGTTTCGCATACTGTGCTATACCCTCCCAAATCCCTCCTCCTTTGCTCTCCTTGGTATCGCTTCTCTTTTCCACTCTTCGATATATAGTATACCGTACATAGACATGCAATGTTCTGTCTTCCCTTCTCATTTCTTTTCTCCTCACGCTCCCATCTCTCCTTCTCACCCTAACTTCCGTTTCCCAGTTCTTTGCTATACTGTACTACGCATGGCTATGCTATGCAAGGAACTGCTTGGCACATACACACACTCTTCCAAACCCTAACTGCCGTTTCCCAGTTCTTTGCTACTGTACTATGCATGGCTATAATGGCTATGCTAAGCAAGGAGCTACTTGGGACATATCCACTATCTTTAACGCGTAACCGCGCGGACATCACCGGGCTTTACCTCCAGCTTAAACAGCTGCTTTGTTGAAAAACATTTGGATACGTTGCGGGTAGAGGGGGGGGGGGGGGGGCGTGTACTTTCGTCCAACCACTGTAACTAAAAGTGAAGAGGACAATCAAAAACACTCTGCATCCAGAAAGTTCTGCACTAATCGGCATTAGGAATCCGACATCCTACGCACTGTCTCCGTTATTTCTCAGGATTAGGCACGGATCTCGACTCAGGAATCTTGACGGCTTCGTCTTCGTCATCAAGCGTGAAAAGACAGCGACTGAGACTGCAATTAATGCGTTTATCTTAGCATCCGAGATTCTTAACACACTTATTATGTAGTACTCATTTTTATTGCCGCCACACACGCCTGGCAACATTCAGCTATTTTTACTGCTCTAGGCTTCGGTTGGCTACTTTTGGTCTAGTTTCTCCGATTTCGTGGCTGTTTCTTCTCTTTTAGACTTGGCAACCCTACTTGGAGAAGTGCAAACCCCTCATCATGTTTCACAAGTGTTGCATAATTCAACAAGTTGTGCTTCAATCTGAACAGTTTTCATTTTAAATGTTCGTAAAAGATTATTTACATTACCACCAAATGGCTGGCACATATAGTTATTCAAAGAAAAGTAATGCAATTGCTTCTAAAGTAGCATGGGTAATTTTCGATGCATTTTCTGGGCTTGGCGCAAGTTGGCTGCTTTTTGGCTGTTTTTTTTTTTGTGTTTCATTTGCTATATTTCATGTTTTCGTCCAAACAACCCTGCATTCTGAGTCTGTTTTCGTCACAGCGACGGCGATGCTATCGCAATGGTTAATTTTGAGCCCTTATCAATATAAAATCACTTTTTAGTAAGCGCTTTTCAGCATCACTTTATGTGTTCATCTCGTTGGCGGTTCATTCCGCCTGTAACATGCACATACTAGCCTGTAAAAAGTTATAATTGTGAGGGTTTAATATCCCTAAACCACGACATGATAATCAGACACGCCGTAGTGTAAGTGTGGCAGCATGGGCTAGTTGCTAGGCATGACGATAGTTATAGCGCGAGAACAAAACGACGACACAGAGACAAGTGTCCTTCGTCTCCTTCTTGTCTCTGTGTCGTCGTTTCGTTCTCGCGCTGTAACTATCGTAGTGTAAGTATTCAGAATTTTCGACCGCCTTGGGTACTTCAGCGCGCACCTATCTTTCAATAACAGACCTCAAGCATATACGCCTACATTGAAAATGCGACTGCCGCTGCCGAGATTTGATGCGGCAACCTGCAGGTGTCCCAGCAGTTGAGCAGCATAACCACTAGGCCGCCGTGTTGGGTCACACAGCAAGAAGTTCTGCTTGAATAGACTTCAAAATATTATAGAGATTAACTCCAACATACGAAGTTTACGCGAAGTCGCCGAACAAAGTGTGCTCGCAAACAGGCGCGCGCACTCTCAGACAGTGTCTAAAAAACTGGATGCGAAATTCCGTAAAGAAGCCGCAATGCTTTTTGGGTTGCCGCAAGGTTATCAGTATAAAAGTATATGCGCTTTCACATAACAACTTCTTTATTCAGCTGACGTTTCCAAGGGAGCCCCGTCTTTTTCGAGGCATAATACTATTTACACATTTTCGTGTCTTCTTATAGCTTCTCGAGACAGGAGGGAAGGGAACAGAAGCAAAATATTAACAACAACAAAAATGTTTTTTGTTGTTGACGGAGCTCCCGTCGAAACGTTGGCTGAATAAACAACAAGTTGTAATGTGAAAGAGCATCTATTCATTATATATATATATATATATATATATAAATATATATATATATATATATATATATATATATATATATATATATATATATATATATATATATATATATATATATATATATATATATATCCATGAAACTCGCAGGAATACTACAATATTCTTGCGGTGCAACGCGGAAGTAAGAAAACCCAGTGGGCGCAGCATTTCCTATCCCTTTGAATTACGACTGACATAAGACAGCGTTTCCTCCCGTGACCCTCCAGCTCCGACGCTCCCCGTACAATGTACGCGTCGTGTTCGTTCCACGTATAGTTTACCCAGCGATGCCGCTGCAGCCGCCTATGCGATAGATAAAAACTCTTCGCCGCAAGCTTTGGCTCGATGCCAAGAGCGGCAGCGCAGTACATAAGAGTAAGTGCTAGACGGGATAGCGCATTCGTTTTACTTAAGGGGCGCTGTTTTATAGAGCAAAAAAAAAAATGTCGCACGGGAAACGCTTTCGCGGAAATTCAGCGTTAACCGCGAAATTCCCAGTTAAGATTATTCTGGAGAGAGGATCCAGGCGCTGGGGTCATTAAGCTAGACTAGGTGATTGATTCATAGAGTACACATACTTGTTTAATTTTAGTGGTGATGGCAGAAAGATTTCTTACGGCACAATTTCTTGCCAAATATCCTCTTTTTTGGACTTTATGCATGAAACTATGAAGAAATATGAATAGTTTAGGCATTTTGCACTGCGAGATTTTCCCAAGCATTTAACTGAGAACACTGGCAAAACCGTACATCGGTAATGAAGATCCCGCGAACATGCCAAACCTTTGTTAAACGCCACATTTATAAGGTAATGGGCCACCAACACATGCACACAAAAGCACGTCCACAAGTTTGTCGTAGCCAGCAGCGGCATATTTCATTATGGAAATTTTTTGTAGTTGACTAATAAAGAATAAAATAACATGCGCAAAAAATTGATCTATACCATGAAGCAATGTCTGTATTGAAAAAATAAGGATACAAAGAAACCTCGCGTTGAAGTTCTCGCCAGTTGACGGAGCACCAGGAGGACGCAGAACGTTGCGCACACTGGACGAGTTATGGGAACTATACGTGATGCACACCCATCGTGACTCCTCATATCGCAATTCAAGTACTTTCATTGCCGAACTTTTCACATGTTGAAACATGACTTGGGAACGCTTAAGCTTTAAAACAAGTCGTGTGAACAACCCTTAACGTGGGTTTTGCCAAACTCGGAGTGCACCAATTGATTGCACGAGCGGTGACGCACAGTTTAGAGATTGTTGTGTTCAACTTAATTTGAGAATGACGCAGCGAGCAATGCAAAGGAAAATGGTAGGTGAACCTTAAGAGACCAGAAGAAAACAGAATGTATCCGGGAAGGACGAATGTTAAGGATATCACTGTAGGAATCAAGATTAAGCAATGGGCGTGGCCCGGGCATTTAGTGCGTAGGCAAGATAACCGCTCATCATTAAGGATCACAGACTGCATTCCAGGAGAAGGCAACGGGTGAAGGGGAGACAGAAATTCAGCTAGGCAGATGGGATTAGGAAGCTTGTAGGAAGTATAAATTGGCAACAGAAAGCAACGAGTCCACTGGCGGAACATGTGAGAGGCCTTTGCCTGCAGTGGACGTTGTCAGGCTGCTGCTGCTGCTGCTGCTGCTGATGATGATGATGATGACGATGATGTCATTCTCTCTTGCAGAGTCTGCGATGCTATCTTTACATGCAAAAGCGTCACAAAACCGTCTTGCCTTTTGACAGTGCCTAGATGCATTTTAAGAGTTGGATGTTGACGCTTGAATAGCTATTCACTATAAGAGAACACCAGTAAACACTACACTGACAAATCGGTGAACGACTCTAACAAAGCTGAAATGTTTGCCCTATAGGTCGGTATGCTTGTATATATGTCCGCATGCATGGGCAACCTGTTTGCCACATAACCCAGAGCTACGCGCGCTAGCGTCAATCGAACTGTGTCAGGACGCGTTGCAGAACGCTTGTGATAAGCATGCTGATGAGTGCACATTATAGAAAGTCTTCGCACAAAATGGGTCTGGCTATTCATAGACTAGAATGTCGGACCAGCATGTAAAAAACACACACGGCCCCTGATGCATTTGCCTTAGACCACGGAGTTTCCTAATAATAACTAAAGGGAGCTCTGGCGCTGCAACCGTTCAGCCACTATGGGCATAATATAGCTGTACACGGATGAGCCTAGTCTTCGTTCCTGCGGTTTCGGCCACACTTGTGGCGTCGTATATCGTTGCGTTTTGGCACTCGTTTTGGATAAAAGACTGGTTGGTTGTGATCTTGCTGAGCCCATTAGAATTGGTGAGCCTAAAGGTTAAGGTGTTGAACAGGAAAGGCTGAGCATTCGCTGAACTTCGCTTCGCGACAAAGCGGTTCCGGGCCACATTTAGCTAAACGTAGCCGAACAAAATGGCAGCATATCCACGGAGTGAATGATGGAGAGTGGGGCAAAGCATTCGTCCGTCCATGCGTCCATCTGTGTGACCGTCCATGCGTCTGTTCGTGCGCCCGTCCCTGCGTTCGTTCATCCATCCGCCCCTGCGTCCGTTCATGCGTTCATCCATGCATCTGTCTGTGTGTCCGTTCGTCCATCTATTCAACACTCAAAGTCCCACTATCTCGCAACTTTTTGTCATATATTCCCCATATAGAAGCACCGCCATTCAGTGGACATTCCAAGGACTAAACGAGAGGTGGCACACGCACACTTTCTTATGGCTTGCGCTTCGGGTCTACTTCCTGTGCACCTTCAACCACCTTGAGTTCATGGTATATACTAGTTCACTGTATTCATGGCACTGCGGCCCAATGCTCGCTAAACCTTTCTAAAACCAAGGAGGTTACGCCCAGCGAGTATAACGTAGCAACCTTTTCCTGTCAGATAGTGCTCAATGTACATGCCAGTGGCTGCTAATGGGGATCGCAGCGTGCGCGTTGACTAAAAGCCGAATGCTCCTGTCTCTCATTCTCCATTAGCAGCCATTGGCATGTACATTGAGCACTATTTTTTATTGTTAAACAACGCACAGAAGAAATCTCTCACCGGCACCACCTTGAAGGTCAAATTTTATACCTATTTCGGGTATGTGCCACAGGTGGTTACGTACTACGAGGGACGCCCAAGCCACGCCATAAGGAGCTTCGTGCCGCTTTCTGTCCGTAGTTGACAGACGCGTTCAATTAGTTTTCCACCTGGCCTGGTTCCTATAGCCAGGTCACCTGTCAATGTCTGATGGGTGCATGTAATCACTATGTGCTTACTATTTTTATGTGTTTGTGTGTGTTCAATATGGGTGTTAGCTCTCCTATATATGCATTTCATTCAAACGCTGTAAGTTATGTAACCTTTATGAATATTAATACCTGTTGTACATATTTTCTAACATCTTCACCAAGTCTTGTAAATTCTGTACATATATCATCATGTACATTGTCCATATTGTGATTAGTGCATTTACGTAGTATATGTACAGTTATTAGTACAACGGACTATGGACATGCTACGGACTTGGACACTTTAGTTTAAATGTGTAGTGTATGTTGTGCTTTGTCTTTTGTTTGTTATTGTACCTGCTATACAGACGCTTGTCTCTTAGCTTTGTTTCGTCCTATGAAAGAATAAACTTTTTCTAAACAGGAGCTTCGCCCCTAATAACGAAGTTTAGACAAATTCGTGCGCTACCCACAGTTCCCATGCTGCCTGAAGCTTAACAGATCGCGTTGCTGGGCGAGCTGGTGCGTTGTCTGAAAATAAACGCTTAAAAACGCGATACAGGATGGAGAAATACGAACGTGTCGGGCTGAAGCGTCATGTGTTGCAGCTCCTATAGACAATAGCGCCACAGTTCGCTCCAGTGCACTTATAGAAAATAGGCCTAAGATGGCTCTATGCTGAAAACCATTTTCTTCTTCTCAGTCTTGTCGGTCGATAGCATTCATCTTGTCAGCCCCCTGAAAAACTTTCTGCGCATAATAAGGTCCCTCACTGCCTCCAGAAACAAGATTTCTGCAAAGTTTCTGCACGTCAGGCCACATCGCAGTGCCTTCGCGATCTGCTAATCTCGGAACAAGCGATGATGACGTAATCATCTGACATACGTGGCGTCAGCATTTCGGATGACATGTGACTTTATGAGGACTTTACCTGAAGGGGGTTTTTGTCGACACACTCGTGTTCCCGCCGACGGTCAATTACCGTGCTTTAACACTTTCAACCCTAGATTTTTTTATTTTGGTCGGATACATTTTTTGCGTGTTTTTATTGTAGTTGGGACATCAGAAGACCATTAACAAAAAAAAAAAGAGCCAGTGGTGCAAGCATTTCTGGATTAATTACCGTGGCGTCAAAATAGGTCTTCGGGGCTCAGGGATTGGAAAATAAAAATGGCTTCTTTATTTCTGGAAATCAATAGCGTACACAATATTGGAATTAACGTCTTATCTGTCAGCCTAATACTCGCTGGAACAGCGTCAGTACGACGTCCCGAAAATCACTGTTACCTGCCTCACCTTACGCGCCTCAGCTTGACCGAAGGGTTCGCCCGTGCTTCTTCTTTATGGCTGCTACCTACACAAGCGTGCCGCAATATTGGTGTCAATTGCAGTGGGGATCATTGAAGAACTGCTCCCCCATGAACGAGTAGTATTGGTTACGTTTCTGAGATGCTAGGGGGAATGTTGTGAGGTGGTGTCCATTGACACTGCCAGGGCCGAAAAAGTTAAAGCTATCGCCTTAATAACGGTTTCTGGAGTGTTACGTACCAGTATCCTTTGCTACCTTTGCATTGCCTTCACCCCCATCGAAAGGCAAAGCATTCCAACACACAGACAAAGACACCCCAGCAAAGCTATAATTTTCTGTCAGGACTTTCTTCCTGATATCTCTCTACACATATCCTAAGCGAGGGCACGCTAGCTGCCTACTCAGTATGGTTGGTCGGTTGTTCCTCAGAGTGCTGGCACAAAATGGTATAGGCATGAGCATAATGATTCGTCATTCTTAATCAACGAAATAATTTTTACGGATGTAGTTTCAAAGCAACAGACGAATCGTTAAGCATCGCCGAGTGTCGGTCTTTGCAAGCAGAAACGCGCCGCGGGTGGTCTTGCATCGCTTGTCGACCTGTAAAAGACTCGTTTGAAGACGTGTCTTTTCAGAATGAGATGTGAACAGTAGTCCCCCCTCTGCGTTTTCCGTATTTCTGTGTAAGACAAGCAGCGTCCTCGTGAGTTTCCCAGGCCCGCCGATCAGCGCTCGCAGCGAGATAACGATCGGGTCACCAACCTTGTGACAGAAGAGCGATGCTTCCTGTCTTTCACGGAGACACACGGACGCTAGTGCGTTTAGTCGCACTGTGCCAAGAGATGGCCGCTCTAGATCTGCCGCCTTTCGAGAGAACGTGAATTGCCACCACGGTAAATACATCACTGGAAGAGCATCGTTATCAGGGAGTTTTCGAATAGGGGCCCCAACCTTTTGGGACCACAAAGAAATAGCGTCGTGGCCTCTGCGCATGCGTAAAACGCGAACTGTGTGGGTTTAGCGTCGAGGACCCTTTTTCTCGAATTTAGCGGAAGCCCCGAAGCCTGCCCCAAAAGCTTTGCGTCGGACAAACGTTATGGCACCCACTGAAGTGGCATGACCAAGAATTGGGTGAGTATCCAAACGCGCAGACTCTATTTGATAACTCTTAGCTCCTGCTTGACCCAACGCGTGCATACAAAAAAGCTTTGGGGGCCCCAAACTATTGGCGTCCCTTTCTGAAAACTGCCTAATCTGTTCAGTTACGTTAAAGACGCTTCCACACTCCTCCCTCGCCTCAACTGCACTGAACTACAGAGGAAGGAGCACATTCGGGGTGCTTCGACAAAAGTTACATAACGCTGGATCCCCTATGAAGAAAGGACAAGCGCCAAATGGCATGATATGTTGCTTGTAGTAAAACCAATTCCGCCCATCATCAATTGATTCCTTGAGCTTGAAGTATTGCATAACATGCTAATCATCAGCGGCTGCACGGCCAATGCTAATCACACTGGCTGTGTACACACGCGCAAAGGCGTTACTGAAAGGCGTTACGTCGGTGCTACTGCACAGTAAGGCGTTACTGAAAACTACTTTGTTATCAAAATGTGAACGACGGCTTGGCTTGACGGATTGGCTGGACCAAAAGTCGAGCTTATTTTTTTTTCCAACGGCTCTTCGTGCGAACACACAAAGATTACATTTCCGGGGAAAAGTGATAGCAATGTCACAACCGCGGTTTAAGATACAATGTTTATATCTTACACCGTGGTCACAACGAACCCATCAAGAGAAAGAAAGACACCCTTATCGAACACCAGCGTCGTGAGTTCTGACGACATTCTGAGCACGTTCTAACCGTATTTCTTCTCGCCCGAAGTATACTTGATACATCCGTCCCTCCTATTCCAGAGCAAGAACTAGACTTTAAATCATGTGACCAAAAAGCGCGTTCGCAAACGCCTTTTGACCAGCAAGCCTAACTGAGGTGAGCGACGAAAAACGAACAAAAGTATGCCGGCGACCGCACGTGCGGTCCGGACGAATGACTCACATCTTCCGAATTCGGATCCACCGCTGTCGGTGCTCGCAGACCGGGCGACTGGAGGAGGCAGCGAAGAGGTCGAAAGCCTTCGAGGAGGTGGGAACATGTCTCCGCCCGATGCAATTCTTCACGGAAGAGCGCGAACCAAAAACTCACGCAAGAACACACACACACTGACCGCACACCACAAACGCAACACCACAAACGCAATACACGCTGCCACAAAAAAACTACACCGCGAAATGCAATTTCGGGAGGAGGCAGCTCCAACCGATTCAAACCTGAAATCTAGCACGCACAGCGGCACATCACGACGTAAGACATCACATCACGCTTCGTCGCTTCGGATTGACGTCGCTGCATCCAGGGGAGGTGGCGTGTGTATCCAGAGTGAGCGGACGGGCTCGCACGCTTTCCCGCTGGCTCGTTTAAGATGCACCGGGTAGCCGAGAAGAGCTAGACTGATGAGTTCGCAAGCGCCGAGAGAAACCGAGAGCAACCTCTTGCTTGTTCGCTTGCACCGCAGGCGTCTTCTCGCATCTGACGACGACGTGCGCGCGCGTTGCCTTGCGCCGGCCGGCAGCACGAGGCGAGCGGACGAGAGTCTTCGTCCAACGAAGCAGCAAGAGAAGAGGGCCGCCCCGAGCTCTGCTCTTCCTCCCTCTCTGACTGTTTCTGTTTTTGGAGCTTTCTCTGTCTTTCCTCGCTCGCTTTTGGTTGTTCTTCGTCCCGGGAGACGCTGAGAGGAGGAGGAGGATGACGTGGAGAGAGGCGGGTCTCCTCTTTCAGGGCACTCTCCACCACCACGTTCACGCAAGGAGATATGCGCGCCGTCGGAGCGTTGGAGCCCGAGGGCCTCGCCGGAGGTCGGGGTTGAGAGAGAGAACACTACTTCACGTGACACAAACAGCGTGACGTCACGCCGGTTCGCGCGACAAGGCGGCAGACAAGCCTCCCCAGACCAGGGGTGGGGTGGATCCGCGTAAATAGAGAGAGAGAGAAAGCGGATGAAAGTGAAGAAGCCGGTGAAAGTGGAGGAGCGAGGTGGTCTGTCTGGACCGGGCATCTCTAAAGCTTCCCAGGTTTCTCGGTCTATCCTCTCCCTCGTGTTGCCCTATCCGTAAGCTGCTATTTTTTTTTTCTTGCCGATCTGCTTTCGGGCGGCCGCTGATGGGCAAGTAAATGCTCTAACTGCTGCCCGCGGTTTCTCTCGCGCCTGTTTTTGCTTTCGCTTTTCATACCTGTGTCCTAGCTCTCTTGTTTTATGTGCGAAAACGACACGTGTTCCTCAGAGCTCTGTGCGTGCACGAGCCAGCCTTGCTCGTCAAGAAGCGATTCGTTCAGGTGTGCCTGGCGTAGACAGCGGCCCCGTAGCACGGATTGCGCTGCGCGCCTGTTGCCACATGTTTCCCAACGTGGACGCACCGGGTACCGTTAGCTGCATCGCTGGCTCATCCACCCGCAGCTCGTTGAAACACAGCCGCTATGCGAAAGCTGCAGCTGGCGGAAGATAGACGGTAAGCCAGACAGAGTTTATTAAAAAAACACGGGCTGTTCTGCAATGGCAGTGAAAGCCGCAGTGGATGAGTGAGTGGTTCGTTCGAGACCCGGATGCTAAGTGAGAAAGCCCTGCGGTGCTGCGTCTGGTGTGAGAACTGTAGACTCCTTCAACCATCTCTATGAATTTCTCGGCGTGGTAATCTTCAATATAGCGAAGGAAAAATACATCGAAAAAACAGAAAACACCAGCAATAAAGCTTGATTTTGATCCGCGAGAGGGCTGCCAGGCTTGACCTCATGATCCTCGAGTGGGCCTAGCCGGGTGACCCTCAGTTTATTCGTGTCTATTGTGGATCGCATAAAATTGTTTCAGTATGTGGGTTTTCCGAAGATTACCAATGCCCTCCGATTACGGCGATGCTCTCCTGACCAGCCATGCAAAATAAAGTGAGCTCCGCAATATCGAAACATGCCTGGACGTGCTAATAAATATTGAACAACGTTGTTGGATTCGCTGAGGACCTCGGATGATCAGCAGAAAGTGGCGTATGTGTTCGACACCGGCAGTGACGACCTCTGAGCTTCATACAGCGGATACAAGACCGCTGTTGCGCTGCATTTTCGGCACGCTTTGAAAACACACAACACTATAACATATTTCTAAGGTGTATCGCTTCAACAATACATAGCTGCTAACATATAAATCACGAGTATTGGGCCACACTTTCGGCTGCTGAACTGAAGAAAACTAGCATGATAGTGGGATGGAAAGCCGTCAAGAAAGCACTACCCGCTGAAACAAGTACTGGGAATGCGAGATGTATGTGAAGCGTTAAGAATAACGCATCATACGTCGTTTCGTTTCCGGCGCGATTAAGCTACTGTGGCGTACTTTCCAGCCATTTTTAGGGAGGTGTGAAACTCCACGGAGGAGAGTATACGGGTTCCGCTATAAGCTCTGCGCATGCAAAAAGTGCTGCTGTCATTAATTACAGGCAGGCGCTGTCATAAGAAAAAACTTGCGTGATGCGTAAGCACTTTGCGAAAAAGGAACCTCATAACAGCTCGCGGAAGCTTGACGGGAATAAAAAAAAAGTTTAACATAACGAGCACCGTTATTTTTCTCGTCTAAAGTGATCTAGCCTTATATACCTCAGACAGCGGTTCCATGTTTTGAGACTCAAGGATGGCGGTCACGTGAACCCTTGTTCTCGGCTCATCCATCTTATATTGGGACGGGCCGAGCTGTCAGTGAGTTCCTCTTCGTGCACTCGATATCGCACTCCTCCCTATTCGTCATGCCCGGCGACTGCGCGTATATGGGATCGGCGACGATGGTCTCCACACTCCTACAAACCACCACGAGGATCGGTAGTGCGAGAAAACTTAGTCGTATAGATCATTCGTTATCATTAGAGGAGTGTTATTTCTCGTGAACCAGAACATCACGAGAACTACTGTGGATTTCTCGTGGGGAAGTTATTCGCCTGACTAGACTTTCCGAGAAAGATAGTTGCATCAATACGACGGTCCACTATTCCTTGACACAACAAGGCATCTTAGGGTGCTCTATCTGTTGCTTCTTTCTGTAGACTAGTGGTTATGACATTAGGCGTGATGCAAGTGGGCATAGAACGGCTTGCCGTCATTTGGTGCCAAACCCGTAAACTCCGCGTGCTCGTCCCGGTTCTTTAAGTCAGCTGCACAATAACGTTTATGGGAGAGCTACGTGCTCCTTAAATGAAGATAATTTTGCACCATCCGTACTCAAAATCGCGTTTTTTATTTGCTAGTATGATTCCTGAGTGCCTATTGAGTATGATAAATATATTAATGCCAAGTGCAGTCAGTTTTAATTCATGTTTATTCACAATATTTTTCTACATGTTATTGAACGAATTTACTATATACCGGTTATGTGGTCAAAATGTTTTTCACCAAATGGCATATGTTCTCAAACACTCCATGCAACACTCCATTATATGAGATCTGTAGTGATACAAGTTCACTTCTTTATGTAAGAGTCGGAATGTCATTGGGAGTGGCAGTTCGTAAAAATAAATAAATGAAAAAATGTACAAAAATTGGGGAGGGCGGTTATGCTACACACATGATGCCACGAGACAAATAATACGTTACACGCGTTGCCGTGGCAACGAATGACACCGTGTAAACCTGACACACCAGTGCGGGTCATTGGGTAGTTCGCGAGGCGCTCAACAAATGGCGCTGCATCTGTGCGAGCGGGTCTCCGACTGGCTGCGGGAGAAACCTGGCTTCAAAAAGGATCCTGCCAATAGGGCGCAGCACTGCGCGGGATGCGGGATGCTGCAGATCGTAACAACTCCGTATTCCAGAATCACCGTCTTGCTATTTACTAAAGCGAACCCTCGAGGTAACTCCGCTGCAACTCTTTCCTTGTCTCTCTCCGTAAAGGCATGGTATATATATACACTTCATGAATAAATAAGGCACGGGAAATAGGGAAGGCCTATACTCCGTATAGCACAGCTATAGCAGTGCACCACTGGCGTAATGCAGGCGCTTATACGCTGAAGCTGCTACCGCAAGCAGGTACACCGATCGGAGGCAGGCGGCGCTGTTTGTTGGTACTTTTCGTCCACTGAACTACTCAAGCAGAGTAATCAGACGTTCCCACAGTGTTTAATGGACACTGCGAAAAACAAGTGACGAACAGTAAGAATGCGAACGTGGTACAGCGCCGTGTTTTTTCTTGTGTTCCTCGCGCTGCTCATTAAATATGCAACCACCCCAGCTTCCCAATTTACCATCCTGCTCAGTTCTATTTCTCGTAGTGCTTGATTTGCTACAGCGGTATAGGAGAAAGCCTGGGCGAGTGGTATTTATGGTGATGGGCTCGGGGCTCACTTAACTGACCCAAAAAGACGACATATATTGCAGAAAAGGAGCCATTTTCATTATTTTCTTGCGTTTCCTTAGGATAATTGTGGACTGTGAGCAACAAAAACCAAGACCTACATTCACAAAAACGTCTTTCGTTAAAGATTTTCTTTACAAAAAAATCTCATTGTGCACAAAGAAACCCTCCGGCGCTCCACGCGTGCTCTCATTCCTCCGCGTGGATCTGACCTTCCCGGCGGCTTAACTCGCCGAGAGGAGGTTGCGCTCAGGAGGATTCGTGTGGGCGCCGCCTTGACTCCTGCAATCCGGGCTACATGGACATCTGGTGCACAGCCTCCCCCAACGACGTGCCCATTCTGCGTTGCCCCAGCCACAGAGGCAACGCTTGATCACCTATTGGGAACCTGCCCGGGCCTTCACCAGGCTCGCACTCGCCACCTACGCGGCCTTCACCACCACCCCGGCCGACCACCTGACTTGACGCGCTGGACGCACGGTCCACTGCATCGACAACTCCTGGCCTTCATACAGGAAACACAACTTCTCCTTTTTATTTAACTGATGCCGTAGGGCATACTAGCGCCAATAAAAAAAAAAAAAAAAAAATCTCATTGCGGCACCTAACATTAGCGAAGCCGGATGACCAATGGGGAAATGCATTTATGAAAAAGAAATTTTTGGAAATTTCGTTTCATGTTACAACAATTGTTTATTCCCTTAGCAATTTAAGTTGTGTTCTGTTTCTTCTGATTACTTTATGTCCACGGCTATAAGAATCTCGTATGGAAATTAATTTTACTTACTTTATCACATTATTCATATTTAAAGGGGGGTGGTAACAGCCAATTTCTAGGCTGTCTCAAGCCTGTTGTCGGTTTCCTCTGTATGCGAGGACTCTCCACACGAGGAGTCGGACACAACAGACGCGTAGAATATATTTTAATTCACTTCTAAAAGTGTAGCTGAATGCTCACTCTCGCGATCTAGGCAAATCATTTGCGCAGCAACACTGACGTTTCGGAATAGGTGAAGCAACGGCAGTTGTCGTGACGTCATACCAGATTTGTAGTGACGTGAGTAACCTCCGCCATCTCCGAAACGCATTTTGCGAGCAAGGAGAGAACTTGCATGCCTGCTGTTACGAGTGTGCTGGCTTTCCTTGCAGAGACACTGTATGCGGCCGTCAAAGGCTCCACGTGCCTTCGAAAAGACACTCGACGCGTCGTTCAGAGACGCTGTGCGCGTCCAACAGCGGGGCTGTCTCATCCTCCATCAGCATTTCGGCTCCTATAAGAGGCCGGCGAATCGAGCGGCTTCCTCGTTCACGTTCTGTACATACGTTGTATATATAAACGCTTTGTTTCCTTCTTGCCGCCTTTTGCCTTGCCACTGCTTCGATTCTACTGTCAGGTGGCCATGGCAGCTGGCAGGCGGCCATGGTGACTGTCAGCACGTTCGTTTTGCTGGCGCTTGGTGTGGCACGTGTGTATGAGAGCAGACGAAACTCAACACGATGTGCGTCACAGCTTTGTGTGCTCACATGACCAAGCCACCTATGCGTCTACGTCACTGCCCGATTCGGCACCGCGAAACCGAAACCAAAAATGGGCAACATAAGCAGAGCAATATTAAATTATTTAGCGAAAATACACGAATCTCGGTGTGTGTATTATGCTTCCTGGAATTGAAGGAAACACTTACAGCCAAGAACACGCGTGCCCAAAATTTGGTGGCACCACCCATTTAGGTACCCGCGTATCGGGAGAACACGTCTGTGTGCTAATTCAGAATTCAATTAGGTCACAAGAAATAGGTGAGCCCAGAACACAAAAAAGAAAGAACAAGGAAAAACAAATGCGTGTGGTATACTATGGATTCGGTGTCACGCTGGCTGTCATTTCTTTTTCTAGGGGGCGTAGCAAGTTTTCACGCATTTTAATTTATCATCATCATTTTTTTTGCTACCGTCTTCAAACGTGATTTTCTGGGTCGCAAGAACATTGTCCGCATTTCACGTATGAGTTTTAGAAGGCAACTCGTGTTGCGTCAGGAATTTTCTATATCTTCCGCGTTGTACACGGCACTGTGGTTAGCGAAGTCATTTTCCTGTTTATTCGTCATTTTTAGTATGACACAAACTTTAAAAGGGAAACAAAAAAGAAGAACTATATTGTGGGCTCTTGTGTTTATCATGCTTGTACAACGTTGAATATATAGGTATATTTGATTTAGGTCAGTATGAGCTTTGCTTCTTTGATACCTCTCCCTTGCAAGGCGCGAATTTGATCCCGAGCACGGCGATCACATTTCAATAAAGGCGTAATGCCAGAGGCCTGTGTACGGCGAATTTTACATTTTTGACTTGAAAAAAAAAACGCCTATACTGTATCGTTACTGTTAGTAACAAGATTAAAAAATTGTCAAGGGCAGACTGCTCTATTTTAAATGAAACCCAAACGAAACATGTTATTTTTTTTTTGCGCTCTCGGAAGTTTTCCTACATTTCCAGATAACAGTTCCAAGTCCATATAAGGCTGTTATTACGTCCTCTATGAAAACACTCGGTGTTTAATTCACAGTGTACGCGTCCTCGAATGGTTACGCTGGCAGTGTTCGCGCGTAAGTGCAAAAAAGTCGTTAGTTTTTAAAATCGCTATCAAAATACATTGCCCGTCAAAATTAAGCGACTCAGTTATTATGCTGTCTTCCAGTCATACCTCACGTACTGCTCACTTATATAGGGTAACACCAGCAAACAAAACATTCAGATGCTTGAAACACTTTAAGAGAAAGCAGTTTGAGCCACAGCAAGCGTTCGTTTCTCCAAACAACTTTTCCGGCAAAATATTATAATAAAAGCTGGTAAAACGAAGCGTTTCGGCGCAGCGCGTTTTTATAGACCGCATGGTTCGTTGAAGAAGGTTGAGGAGCAACAGCCGAGCAGTTGAAAGGGCCGCGATGCGCCAACCACGAACGTCGTCGTCTTCGTGCCTGAGAGTGGTACCCTCTGCCCTTCAGAACAGCGCTGATCTTTTTTACATTTATCGTCCCTTCTGAAAAAAAAAGAGCCATCCTGGCGACTTAGGGACAGGAAACTACAGGGGAGTCGTAGTAAGGTTTGAGCCGGTCTAGGTGCACAGTCTCACGTCCGCGGCGTCGTTGATCAGGAGATGCCGCAAGCGGCTCTACGATATAATTGACTGGTGACGATTGCTGGACTACGCGGTCAGGGCCATGGTACTTCGAGAGAAGTTTTGATGACCGACGAGGTGGTGGAAGGGATCCAGAGCCACACAAGTGAACCAGGAATATAAAACGCTGGAGACTTCGAGCTGTCCCGATGGTGTTTCCGGCGTTGCTGATCAGAAGTGGCGAGGAATCGAGCAAGCTGGCGACACTCTTCCGCGTACTTAGCTGCTTCGGAAATAGTTGTGGACTCAGTTGCGTCGGGGCGGTACGGAAGAACGGTGTCGAGCATGCAGGAAGGTTCGCGTCTATAAAGTAGAAAGTAGGGGGAGAATCCCGGGGTGGTATGGGTCGCAGTATTGTGTGCGAACGTTACTTAAATGAGAACGTGGTACCAGTTTGAGTGTGCAGAACTGACGTACATTGCCAGCATATACGTATATTATTATTATTATTATTATTATTATTATTATTATTATTATTATTATTATTATTATTATTATTATTATTATTATTATTATATTGAAGTAAATTCATTCACTCATCGATTGTCGCTTGCTGCAGTCTTATTCGTGTTCTTTTTCTGAATGGTTAGGACCTTTCCCTAAATATTTCAAAAACCAAGGTAATGAGTTTCAATCGAAAAGCCTCTAGTGTTCCATTTTTATATTCTGCCAATTCTGTGTCTTTGTATGAGGTATGTGAGATCAATGATCTAGGTGTCCTTTTTTATAGCACCTTACACTTTTCTGTTCACGCTAAGCGTGTTGCTTTGCGGGATTTTTTCACCAAGGCTGTGTTTTGTAGAATTTTATTGAATTATGTAGAGAATTCCGTTCTCTGTGCCCCTTCGAAAATTGTACAGCGTTCTATGTCTTCCTCAACTTTGAGTATGCATTCATGATCTGGAATGACATTCCTAATTCCAGCAGCAGCGCCAATGAGCGAGTCCAGAAAGAATTCCTAAGCATTTACAACCATTGTTTCGCTAGAAATGACTCTGGGTCTCGTTCTAACGCGGCTGCATTATTATCGTTGCCATCACTTTGCTGCCGGCGAAATCGCGCTGATCTGTTATTTCTTTACAAGCTTGTACATAACATCATATCCTGTCCTGTACTGCTCAACTGTCTTAATTTTTGATTGCCACGTATGCTCACCAAGGAATGAACTTTTTCATGTAACCACCCACCTCTGTCAACCTTCGACTATTGGCAGGATACAACGTCTTTACAATTCTTATTTTTTGAAGCTCGATGTTTTTCAGAGCTCCCAGCCATTGTTCTGCTCCGAGCTTTGCACCGTACTTAGATAGCCTCGTACACTCTTGACTTTTTTTTCTGCCTCCGCATTGTTGTATATGTGCAATTTTATAACGTTTTTCGTCCCTGATATTTTATTCTGAATGTTTGCCTAGTTTTTTTTTATGCGTCAGTACAAAGACCTCACGGTTGTTACTGGGCACATTATAAACGTTTGAATAACATATTATTAATAATATTATTATCTCCTTTACGCAGAATTCAGTTCTCCTACAACTTTCCACAAATTGTAAACCACATTATGTCATCAACTTGAATATGCATCTGTGATATAGAATGGCAACGCTAAATCCCACAGTAACGCCACTTACCGAGTCTAGAAGAACTTTATAAACAATTACAACTATTGTTTCACCAGAAATTCCTCAAGATCTCATTCTAACACTGCTGCATTATTGTCACAGCGATCCCTTTACTGCCAAAAAATCCCTTGGACCCGTTATTTATTAAAAGCTAGTTCATGCTTTGATAACCTGTCCTTTACTTCTCAGTTGTGTTAATTTTTTAATTAGGTGTTAGTCACTTAGAGAGAACCGACCGTTTCCTGTACCTTCCTACTTCTTCAAAACCTTTATCATTCACAGAATGAAAACTCTCCTAATTGTTAACTTTTTTGATGTTGATGTTTTTCATAATCTACACTCTTTTTATCTGAGCTTCGCGCTGTCTTACAATAGCATTTCGCAATGTACAGATTCTTCCCTTGTCCGTCTTGTTCCCAATTGTTGTATATATTCCACATTCGTTTTCACTGCCATGCAATTATTGTCGTTTTGTCCTTTTATTATTCTTACCTTGCTTTGATTTTTGCTGTCTGTGCATTTTCGCACTTTTCATTCGATTGCTTTTTATGTACACTTTCTTTATGGTACTGTTTCTATCAATTGTTTTATTTTTGTGTGTGCGTGCAGAAATGCCTTATAGCTCTTCCTAGGCAAGCTGAATAGATAAATAATTGATGGATTGATTGATGGAATAAATGATGATTATGCTATGCTGTGAGTTCGTTCCTCTGGTCAAGGTATTTTTGTACTTTTTAGCTTGTCTTTTAATTTATTACTCTGGGTTTGGCGCGACGTTTCTGTTCTTTCTTCAGTGGCATTTCTGGGCCGTGCGGATACCTTACTGAATTACTTAATTCATAGAAAAAATTAATGCAAAATGACAGAAGCACGTAATGCAGATATCCTTACTATAGCGGCTAAATTATAAAAAGACCTGAATTTTCCCGAAGATATCCGCATTCGCAAGTACACCGATATTGTTGCGGCACTGAAGTTACACAATCACGCAAGACGTTACACAGGCCTCACATGGTCTAGATCAGCATGTTAATTAGTGGAGACACAGAAATTTTAAGTTGCACTTTTTTCGTTGTATTTTGCTTTGTTATTCCTTGAAACTGCCAATTATCATGTTCACTGAAAAAAGTGTTTCCTCTCTGTTAGCTGTAAGAATTTGTTTGCTAAAACCTATTTACGATTACGTAATGTTGCTCACGGTTGTAGCGAAGTAAACGTACCATGCTAAAAACTGTCATAAGTGGTTCCGCAATCTTCATTTGGTTGCGCAAGGCAGTACTTTAAGAACTTTCCAACCATCATATATTTGTTTTAAGAAACGTTTCTTTCACTCGACGTTTCTTCTGAGTCCAAAGAACCCGCGTATCAGATTGAAGCGTACTTCCTCACGTGCTTTCCAGACACCTGCGCACCGCACAAATGCACACGACGAAACATACCGTTCGATCTGAACACACCTGGCTGCACCTGGCTCTCTATGAGGCTTTTTGTTGGAACCGGTCTCCATTGTTACACTGGTACCAGATTACGGGGAGCTACGCAGTCACGTCCTTCCGTCTGCGGGCATAGTGCTATCTCCTACCGGCTGCTTATACCAATCTGGTCTTTGCGTTACAACGCTAACATGTGCTGACCCGAGAACGTGGCCGTATCTGCCACCTATATGAACTTCCACTTCGCAGTGAAAATTTTAGTGAACTGCGGCGGAATCATCTCTTGAACTATGAAGACCATTACAAATAAAGTAACCACAAATGCGGTTAGTCACCAGCTTGTGTGCTTCGAGCTACTTTACGCTGCAATTGTGTGGGACCAGGAAAACGTTCCTTTCACTCGAGCTTGCAGAAGGTGATTCATTGTAATTTATTTTTCTCTATCTTTAACTGCACTACATTAGGGGGTTATGCTGCTTGAGAGGCGGAAAATATGATATAAGGCTTAAAGCGAGTGCTTATCCCAGCACAGCTGCTATCGCGACTGGAAATAACTTACATTACCACAAAGGCGTGTGCGTGCGTTCGTCCGTGCGTGTGTGTCTGGTTTTTTTTTTTGTAACAAGATTATTGTAACCGCAAAGCGAGCTGTTTATCTTTTAGTAGTTTTTTGTTACTCGGGGTGGAGGTAACTTTCGGCGGAATTTAACTTTTGAAACACAAGAAGGTGAAAGCCTGACATAACTCATGTAAAAGGCGCGAAAACTGAAGTACACGCGTTTTGATTTAAATCGACGCTTTGAACACCTCATGTTGGCGCCTTTGTTATTTTGCTTCTTTTCCAAAAAAGTGCCCACCTTAGCCGTAAGACCTCTACGGGTCTGTAGATCCACATGCCCACCAATATGTTGAAGGAAAGAGTGTTAATTTAGGAGCAGGTTTGCTATGTAAGACACGATAATAATGAGTATACTAACAAATAATCTGTGAGTTCCGATTATTATTGTGTCTTATCAATGTGGTTGTTACAGCGGTTGCACACTTTGTGGGTGTTGTAGCTGGTAATGATGGTGGGGTGAACTATAAATGAACCGAAACTTTGCGCAACGCATTCGTAAAGCATTACACATGGTGAGACGCCTGGGGCGATTCCACACTTTTGCCACGCAATATCACGTCTCTTCACGTCACTACCGCCCGAAATGACGCACATATAACGTCTTTTTTCAAAGTGTTTTTGAAATCTCGCGTATTTCAATAACAGAATACTTGTATGTGTTGAATCCTGTCTGGGTCAGATTCCAGTGTGTGTGAAGATTTTTATCTGACTTTATAAAGTGGAGTGGGTTTTTCGAACCGCACGACGTGTTAAATGCAAAGCGTTCTTTCGCAAACATCGGAGACTTTGAGCGTATCCATCCATCCATCCATCCATCCATCCATCCATCCATCCATCCATCCATCCATCCATCCATCCATGCCTCCATCTATCCATACATCCATTCATCCGTCCATCCATCCATCCATCCATCCATCCATCCATCCATCCATCCATCCATCCATCCATCCATCCATCCATCCATCCATCCATCCATCCATCCATCCATCCGTCCGTCCGTCTATCTATCGAAACATGATATCACAATTATCATGCTTGGACGTATCATTTACATTCGTCGTCCGTTCGCGTCTCGTAATACTCAGTTTGGTATATGTGAAGCTAGCGAAACGGCCGAGGGCGCATCATGAGTTAGTGTCTGTCACTTGTGAGTTCTCCATGCAGACATGTCATACCATACAAGTTTTGCAACATGTCCTGTGAACAAAACCAGCGCAAGAGCAGCAAGACCATAAAATGTAAATCGTGGCATTCATGACATATATGTTATGATTTTCATGTTATCACTAGTATTACCTCTTTTATAACTAAGCATTCATTATTGAAGAATTCGCAATTTGCTTTTATCAACGGTGAATCTACTGAAACTACCCTTATAGCACAAAATAAATTAATATTGAAATCTTTCGGACGTCAGCTACTTACGTTCGGAATTTTCGTAGAGTATTCGAAGGTATTTCACTGTATAAACCATGCCACACTCATAAGAAAGCTAAACTTGTATGGCTTCCGGAGAGTTCTTCCGAAATCATTAAAATTGTAATTTTAGCACCACACACAAAAAGTAGTATTAATAATTGCACGTCCAATGTGAATACACTTGTTGCAAGAGTACCACTGGGAAGCATTTCAGGGGCGTTGCTTTTTCGCATTTATATTATTGATTTATGAGCATTGATCATATTGTATAATTTATTATATATGCGGACGACACCACAATTCTTGTAACTGCGAAGGATGCTGAGGATGTTATTATTAAAGCCAATGTAGTGCTATGAAGTATCATCTTGGAGCACAGCCCACTCGTCAAAAATCAACGTTAATAAAACAGTAGTCATTCTTTTTAGACCAAAAATATAAACACTGACAGTTCAACGAGTTTAGACCTCAATAACTCTGCTCTACCAATTGTACCCTATTTTAAATGCCTTGGTGTTATATTTGAGCAATATTTATCATTGAATGACCACGTGCAATGGGTAGTGGGTAAACTCTCCCAGGTGACTGGAATACTGTTCAACTTGCGTTTTTTTCTTCTAGAAAAAGTTAAACTCACATTGTATAAATCTCTGTTTCTATTATACATAAACAACTGCCTTCCCGTTTTGGGTGCTGCAACACTTAATAACAATAATACCCTCCATAGAGTGCAGAAAAAAGCTGTGCGTTGTATTCTAAACGTTCTTTAACGCCGAGTCCTCTTTTCTAAAAATTGAATCTTCTACCAATGCCTAACATTTATGAAAATATATGAATAAGTAGTTATAAGAACAGTAATAGAAAAAAACGACACCTTAAAACGAATTTACAATTTAATGCCAGAACATAAAACCATCAACACAAGGAGCTCCTATATATGGGAACTACCAAGGTCCAAAACAAATTGTACCTACCCGATGTTACGGTTTAAATTTTCATAACAGTTAAACGTCAATAATGTCATATAGCACTCCATGTGATTGTGTGTTATAACATATGCTGTCTCTGCAAATACCCATATGGCAGTGCCAATGATGCGGTATATATTTTTGTATAAAAATCTCTTTATGTATTCTGTTCATCAACATCTGTATTGTCACTCAAATGAAATTTTACTTTACTTACTTTTGAGCTTTTCAGTATGTATAATGGCGAGTAAAATTTATGGGTTTGTAAGTGCACCTATAAGTCGTGTCACCAGCTTATAATTTATAATTTCTGTTTCATTGTTGAACTGCTGTTGTCATTTATCTTTTGTTTCTGCCTGGAAAATTGGGGCTGTGAACCTCGTCTAGCCTTCGTGGCTTTTTGTCCATAGTCATCAACATTATACAAATGTTCGAATAAGATTTAATTAGATTTGACTTATGCTCATCATGCAGTCATGTTACGTCATACCAATTTCGGTATGGATACCATTATTGAAAAGGCCAGGAGAGCTAAAAGTCTTAGGCGGCGAGATAGATAGACAGATAGATACGCTCACAATCACCGAAGTTCGCTAAGAAATGCTTCGCATTTAAAAGACTCTGGTGCGCGAAGTTGTATGTCGTAACTATCAATTGCGAGTGTGAGGCGTTAGCCACTGAACCACGAAAGAGCACACACTTAATAATTCAAACCACAAGATATTTATACCTATCACCACTGGTGATGGGTGTCCCGGGGGAACTATCGTCTTTTCAGCATTACCAGTGAGATGGCGCCATGAGCGTGCGTCGCTACATCGTCACCATGCGGCAGCGCGTGCTCTCGAATCCCACGCGTACTTTGCCCAGTGAGTAGGAGACAGTGTGGATGCTGACGCGTTCAGTGCGCTTGCTTATCTCGCAGTGAGGATAATCGTACGCCTTGGGCTTTGACCGGAACGATTCTGTTGTACTTACTGGGTGCACAAAGTCACTTCAATCGTTGACAGTCCGTTTGCGAAAAGGGCTCGCTTTTCATACACAGTAAAGCAAGAACTGAGACGCTTATTCGCGTTTATCTGTACCTGTGAGTACGTTTCGTGTGTTATTTGTGCGTGAGAAATGCGGGGTACGTTTCAATCTGCTTGCTCTTCTGCGCGTGACTTTCCAGTTTGTTGCTGCCGTGTTCCTTGCTTCGCCTTTCTGACAAAGCTGCGATTTTTATTGTTTTATTATTACTCTTACTGTTGGAAACCCTACAGCACCCAGGCCATTTGATCGCTGCGAAAAACCCTTGCAATTTGACTTCGAGCCGGCACATATGCGTTGCTGCGACAAAGAAAATAACGAGCAGAATAATACATTTGTCAGGTGTACCTCACCTAAGTAATGATGAAAAGTATGAAGCTCGTTAACCCATGTATGCCCAAACTTAGGAAAATTAACAAAACTAATGTATTTTCTCAAACTGATTGCTTCTACGACCTCCAAAAGCGGTATAAGGCTTATTAAAAAAACTGAAACAATGATTTTAGAGCAATCCTGTATCTAGGACACCTATCTTTGACACACTGTGAACAGAAAACAATAATGCCTATCACTGTCATACGAAAGTAACTGCACACCCAATAACTGATGAACAATAGACAAAAGTATGAACAACTTCGACAACAATTTGACTCTATATTACTTATACTTGTTTTTGGCGGTATGGTGCTCAGCTAAATGAACGTGAAATAGTCATTTTGTGACTGTAAGCACGTGGCGCTTTGTAGACCAGCGATCATTTAGACTTGTATGTGACAAGAACAGGGCATCATGAACACACCTTAGGTGGCGCTACCTTTTTTTTACAGAAAAACATTCGAGTTACACTGAAAAGTTTCACCGTCCTACTTGTACGACACTGGGCAAATATGGGTTAAACAGCAGGCCTTATGTAACTGAATAAGAGCGATAAGTTCTCGACGGGCTTCGCAGCACTAATGTTGTATTCATCCGCGCTGCCACTACTGTAGCATTTGAGCACGTGGAGTTCGAACGTACTGGTCACGTTTGCTGCTCTCACTTTGTCTTGTGTCATTACGTGCTCCGTGAGTGCAGTGATTCATAGATATTATGAGCGCAGCTATCTAGCAAATGTCGACGCGCATGGAAGCACGTTCATCTGGAGTGAATGTTTGTGGCTGTTATAAGTAAGACCTAGTCACGTAACATTTACTGCGGACAAATGGACGCCTCAGGTTGCGTGCGAGGCTCGCGCAGCTCTGTTTCTGCCTATCTAGAGAGACGGACGCGGTAACCTTGCTGTGCGTTTAGCACCGCCGCAGTGGTATAGTGCCTAAGCTACTCGGCTGCTGCCCCGCAGGTCACGGGATCGAATACCGGCTGCGGCTGCTGCATTTTCGATGCAGGCGAAAATGCTGTAGGCCCATGTGCTCAGATTTGGGTGCACGTTAAAGAAGTCCAGATGGTCGAAATTTCCGAAGCCGTCTACTACGGCGTCTCTCATAACCAAAAGGTGGTTTTGGGACGTTAAACCGCACATATCAATCAATTGATGTGCGTTTGCAGATTCTTAGAACTACAGATTTCTGCCACCGTTCAAGGTAAAAACAATAATCTTTCCTGTGCACCCTTTTAATCGAAAACCACGAAAAAAATGACAACGCGTGTGTTATAGCATCGTGTGTGACATGCAAAACATATATTTTAGAGGTACGTACCTGCATAATTGTTGCGGCATAAGTTGTTAAACATTTTAAATATTAACATTGATTACGAATTCCATTCACTTTCGTAAATACTGATTTCTATTGGCCTTGCTTATGAAAGCTTGATGAAAGGTACACTCATTTACGGTAACGTGTGAGCGCATGTACACTATACCAATCCTCCTCGGCGAAGCTGCTTCGCAATGAAAGAAGAAATTGCGGTAGGTGTCGTGTGCTTTATTGGGTCAATAGAACAAATTTGTCGACCAGGAAATGATTGCATCAGCGAAAACGTGTCTTCCTGCACAACGCTATTTACACGTACGGATATAAACTGAACGAACAATCAAAGAACAGCTTAGAATGAGTGTTTTAGAGAAAGGAGTTCAGCGTCTTTCTAGTGCTATGATGTTACTTTACCTTGACTCTTTCGACGTGCGCTTTCAGAGTTGTGGCTTCGCGTTATCTACTAGATACTCTCACTCTACAGATACTAAACCCCACGCAGGTGCAGGAAATACTTTCTCTCGTGTGTGACTTCCGCCTGAATAATGCAGCGCGTATGCCCCTGCCTAGCTGTGCAACGTTAATTACTTTTCACCTTTCGATAAAGTCTTTTTTGAAATACGAGTTTGAGCATTTTTTTTTTCTGATGTTATTGAGATAGCAATTATATGAACACTCTCGGCTCAATTTTGCCGCCTGCGTTGCTGTCACTCACGGTAAATGTAAACGTATTTATATATCTGAAAATGCAAGAAAGGAAAAAAAGAAACAGAAAAAGCCTCCGGCACGCGGAATCGAACTTGGGTGCTCTAAATCGTGAGCGCGAGGCGTTAATCACTGCGCCACCGGGGAGTTTTTTTTGTTCTTTATTATGCGCCACCGAGGAGCACGTCCTTCAGCGTTCATATCGTAAGCTATTTATATCAACCACTTAGCGCTGCCGATGGGCATCTTGTAGGGAATTATGTTTTCAGCAATACCAGCAAGATGGCGCAATGAGCACGTGTCTCCACATTGGACGGCAGCGCGTGCTCTAATATCCCCAGCGCACTTTGCCCCACTTCGAGGAAGGGAGTGAGCTCCCTCGGGCCCCTTATCTCGCGGTGGGGACGTGGGGAATATCATACGTCTTGGCTGGCCTCGGACTTTACCTGGAATGATCCTGTTGTAGCTACCCGGCGCGCAAAGATCATTGAAATAATTGCAGTCTTCGTTTGCGAAAAGGGCGCGCTTTTCAAGCACAGCGAAGTAACAACTGAGACGCTTATTCGCGTTATCTGTACCTGTGAGCACGCTTTGTGCGTCATTTGTTCGTGATAAAGGCTTGGATCTGCTTTTCATTCTGCGCATGACCTTACAATTTGTTGCTACCACGTTGATTGCTTCGTCTTTGTGGCAATGCTGTGACGTTTTTTTTTTTTTTTTTCAGGTGGTACCCGCCTATTGTATATTCAAGCAAGCGCCACATCATGCAAGTTATAGCTTTCTGCTTTGATGATGGGGTTGCGTACAATTGTTAATTGTTTGCATAAATATGGTGATCCGCTCATATGCATTTCTTGTTATTTTGGCTCTTGAAAAAAAATGAAAGGCCTCAAAATTTGTTTAAAAAGAACAGTTGGTTTCTTTGATAGTCTGTGTGTATGTGTTCTTGAATTGACTTATATGCCCATGTTTTAATTTTCGCAGCAAGCTAGGTGGTATTTTTGCAGCAAGCTATAGGCGGTATAGCATCGCCGGGAATTTCATTAAAGAATGTTATCTCTCTCTCCTGATTTCTTATTTATCGCTTAATTTATTTTGTCTTTAAGTCCAGCTGGTTTTAAAACACTGAAGCGTTATAGCAGGCGACAGAGAATGTTTGCTATACCACTTATTAACAGTGCCATCTGCTTCTTTGAGGTAGTGCCTTGTATACTTTAAGTCAGCTGTAGTGAAAATAAAGTTACCTAATTTAAGTTCCTTGCTATTTATCTATATGTTGATCGCTTTTTCCAGTCCAGTGGGTGAGTTCGCATAGCCTGCCGCAAAAACATTCGGACTGTGCAGGCGTACAATAGTTCTTTACGCAAGCATACACCCGCAGTCACATGTACAGACACCTGTGTCCTCGTATAATACTCACGAAAGGGCACCCAGTCGCTTTATTTCAAGCTCTAAAACACGCATATTAACCCCAAGAATACAATGGTGGATTACCATGTGTATTGTTACAGTAGGCATTCTTCACGAGGTTCTACGTAACATATTTTGAGCGTTAGTATTCATTGTTCGTACCGAGGTAGCGTACTTTCACTTGTAGGCCTAAGAAATTCATAAACTATTCAAACAAACTCTATATGTTTTTTCGATGCTGCTTCCACTTTTGCTGAGTAATCAGTTATAAGTATGCTCACAAAAAATTCTCAATGCAGAATGTACTTTAACTTCAAAGTCCAATTTTACGTGACTACTTTTACGTCGATAAAATTCTGATAAGGATTCGGTGCCCAGTTACCACCAGAAGTCAACAATGAGATCCATGATTTTTCTAAGGACAAACTGTGACTTTTCTGTGCAATACGTACCCATTCACAAGTGGCTTTTCAATAATTTTTAATGAGATTTTTTGGGAGGGTAATGGTTTCGTCTTAATGATCTTTGCATTGTAGGCCCATGTGCTCAGATTTGGGTGCACGTTAAAAAACTACAAGTGGTCGAAATTTCTGGAGCTTTCCACTTCGGCGTCTCTCATAATCTTATGGTGGTTTTGGGACGTCAAACCCCACATATCAATCAATCAGTGATCTTAGCATTCGAAGGCTGACAAAAATTTTGGAACCCATACTTCTACCTCATTCACAAGCTACAAATGCGAAGCGTTTTATAGCGAAGTGCACTAATTGTGAGTGTATAACAAAGTTATTATGGGAGGGTAACAAAACTTCAGGAATACGACTGTCTGGTCACGCATGAATAACGTGAAAGTCCTGTCACGTACGTCATGAGCCCCTTCCTCCAAGCATGCGTGGCAATACTCGTATACATACCATGGGCTACGGTATGCGTCGCAGGTGATATATATCTCCACCCAGAAGTTTATATACAGTTTATATAAGTTATATAAGTTATATTTATATAAGTTATATACAGAAGTTACAGTTTATATCTCCACCCAGAAGTAGCGGACACCGACATTAGTAACTTAAATCTGAGAGCGTTAGCAGAAACTTACATCGGCCGAGTTGACCCTACGAATGCAAAGAAAAAAAATCGGAGTCTCAGCAGGAATCTAGCTCGAGCGATCTGCGTGGCAATCAGGTATTCTACCACAGGGACATGCCAGGTATCGAAACTGCTTTGCAAAAAATAGTCATGAACGCTCTTTTACATAGATAACATTACAAGAATGAACTTCTAACGCTAACCTCCCGACCAGTTAACGTCAATTTTGGTTCCAATGTTAACTACATTTCTATTCCCAAGATTCAGCAATTTACATTTAAGTGCTGCCCCAACCCTAGGAAATACGCTAACTAAGGTTACATGTCATGTTCACGCTGGAAAAGAGACCCGTTTTTATAACACTGACTTCTGTGCTCTGATGTGAGTGTTCACGTCATGTCAGGCCATGAGCCATCCGTTGCTGTCACTGGTAGGCGCCAGTTTAGTGTACGTTCCTGGTAAACCAGTGATGTTTCTGCACTTAACATCGATGTACCTTGTAACGATTTCATCAAACAAACAAAATATACAAAAAAGAGCATTGACAATTACTTGCCAGCTGTATCCATAAAACCGATTCCCTCGAGGCATAGAATCAGCAATTTTTTAAAAATTAATTCAAATAATGTTGTACGATGACCGAGTAAAAGTTTACACTCAATACATGGCAAGGTGGATGTTTCTGTGGGTTCAATAAAGTAAATACCCCCGACTTCTTTTGCCGCTGACCAGAAATATTAGTACGTACTTTTTGTTTGGTACTTACACGACATCGTTTACGAACTTTTTTCACGAGTACAAGAGTGCAAGAATATATAAATTAAGTACAGTGGTATAAGTAAAAAAAAGAAATAGTAAGAAGGGCTTTTTTGCACAAGAAATTTGCATTTAATGTGTGTTTGCTTGGCATTACGAATATTTGACCAGCCGTGTAATAAACAGAGTGATGATAACTGATAAAGTCCTTCACTTTTCATATTTATCGAGCAATAACAACTAAAATAAGCCTAAAGACGACAAAGTCTGTCTGTTGACGAGATGAAATCTCAATAGTTCCTGGGAAACAAAGAGTTTGTAAGGACAAAGACATAAAAAGAAAATATAAATATATAATCAAGTGCCTACTGCACGTTGAATAAATCTTGAGCATGTGCGTCTGAAAAGAAGACGCACTTTCTGGAATTGCTGCCATTCACTGACAGCGTACGAAGAAGTCGTTTGCAATGAGTATGAAACATGCTTCTTTCCTTCTCAACCTCGCCAGACATTTGATATACGTTCATGTCTGCGTGGTGTGTGCAATCCCCAGTCACGAGCATCTTTGGCCAGCACGTTTTGGCCAGAGTTAACTGAATAAGCCGCCGAGAAACTAGTCTGGACCAATGAAGTCTTATTTTCTTTTTTGTTGCCACTGCGGAATTTGCTGACACCCGCTGTGCAAGAGTGTGCGAAACAGCGGTCCGTTTCGAACGCAAGGAAAGCTGTGGCTCGAGAACATTGCGAAGGAAATGCTGAGTAGCAAAATGAAATATAGCAGCTATACCGGAACCCTGTGTGCGAATTCTTTGTTGGTGGGTGTATGACGCTGTGCATATGAAACTCTTGATTGTTAACCAGTACTTGACTCGGTTTCACTGAGTGTGTGAACAGCAGCTTGTTTTCGCATTTATATTAGCATAATTTCTTATTCTATTCAGTCAGCGTAATCGAGACACCAGCATGGATGTATACTTTGTTTTCCATTGAATTAGTTAAATTCTGGCTGTTTGAATTTCAGGCTCAGCTTAATTAATTCCTTTGTTCTGAGGTAATTGAGAGTCAGTGAAAAATCATTTTGTCTGGGACCGAAAAATTGAGAAATTGGCAAATAATATAACTTATAAAACATTTTGGTTCGCGATGAACTCACGTCGTCCGCGCGGTAAGGAGGTGTTCTACCACATAAACACACCATTGCTTCACGAAGATGCATGCCATTTAAAAAATACAAGAAAACATGCAAGTACAATCTTCAGCAGTCATGCAAGCATTATGAAATTTCTCTCTTTTTCAGTATATATATATGTATATATATATATATATATATATATATATATATATATATATATATATATATATATATATATATATATATATATATATATATTGCAATGAATTTGAGTGACGAACGCGCCGCTGTTACTGAAGAAGACGATGGTGATCTGTGGCTGTGGTAGTAGCCCGCGCACGCCACTCGCCGGCTCTAGGAACCTTTCGGCCTGGTCTGCCACCTGTGACGATTCTTTCACTGAACTGCACCGCATTCCACGTCGCCGCCTTTTCTGCTACACTAAGGCCCATCGGCAACCGCAGAGATCCACACCCACGCAAGTGGTGACGGGCTAAGCGCTATTCTTGCGCAGCAAAAAGGCGGCTTCCAGGAGTACGTGCTTACCTACGCAAGTCGAACTTTTATCAAAGTCGAAACCAACTATTCCGTCACTGAAAAGGAATGCCTCAGCATCAATTAGGTGATAGAGAAATTTCGACCTTACGTGTACGGGCTCCCCTTTGACGTCGTGGCTGACCACCACGCGCTCTGCTGGATGTCGTCACTGAAGGATCCGAGTGGTCACCTCGCCCGATTGGCGTTACGCCTTCAAGAATTTGATAGTCACGTGGTCTATCGCTCTGGCCGGGAACAATCGGACGCAGACGCCCTCTTCCGTTCGCTCCTACCAACTGACCCTCCCTTCTGCGAAAGTCTCATGTGTGACAACACTGCCATCCCCATCGCCAACGTGCCATCTGAGCAACGCAAGGACCCTTGGCTTGCTTCTATTCTAGACATCCTGGCTGGGCGGACGGCTTCTCCTCCTACTCGCACGTTGCGTCGGCAAGTCGAGCACTTCACCAGTGGCGACAAAGTGCTGTATACCGACGCATCCGGTGGACGTCAGTGGCTACTCGTGACTCCACGTCATCTGCGATGGGAAATTTGTTCCATGTTTCATGACGACCCCACCCAATGTGGTCACACAGGTTTCCTAAATACTTATTAACTCATACGGCTCTGATATTACTGGCGTTACATGTACCGTTTTATTTGACAGCACGTTCGGGCTTGCTCGACGTGCCAGAGACGAAAGACTCCCCCTCATCAGGCCAGCGGTACGTAATTACCTTTACCATGCCCCTCCCGACCATTCGACCGTGTCGGCATCGATATCTATGGTCCCCTTCCCAACACTGTAGATGGTAACCATTAGATAATAGTTGCCGTCGACCACCGCACGTGGTATGCCAAAACTTCATTCCTTCCTTCGTCTACAGCAAAAGACGTTGCCACTTTCGTTCTTCAGAACATCGTATTACGTCTTGGAGCTCCTCGAGACTTACTGAGTTTGTGTTCGCTTGTTCCTGTCAGGCGTCATCACAGCATTGCTGCGTGAGTGCCGCGCCGTTCACCGCACTACAGGCGCCTATCATCCCCAGACCAATGGAATGACAGAGCGCTTCAACCGCACCCTCGGTAACACGCTGCCCCGCCGCGGTGGTCCAGTGGCTAAGGTACTCGGCTGCTGACCCGCAGGTCGTGGGATCGAATCCCAGCTGCGGCGGCTGCATTTCCGATGGAGGTGGACATGTTGGAGGCCCGTGTGCTCAGATATGGGCGCACGTTAAAGAACCCCAGGTGGTCGAAATTTCCGGAGCCCTCTACTACGGCGTCTCTCATAATCATATGGTGGTTTTGGGACGTTAAACCCCGCAAATCAATCATCGGTGATATGCTGTCTATGTGCATCTCGTCTGACCACTCCGACTGGGACCGAGTGCTACTGTTTATCACGTTCGCCTATAATACCGTCTTTCCAAGCACTACTGCGTTCTCTCCTTTTTTCCACCTTTATGGACGTGAACCTTCCTGCACTATGGACAAAATTCTGTCGTACAGACCTGACTTCTCAGAGTCCTCGACTCTGTCCTAAGCAGCTACATACGCTGAAAAATGCTGCCAACTGGCAAGATCATTAACAACACAAGACCAAGGGCGCTAAAAGCACCACCATGACGCATCTATTAACACTACTTTCTACGATCCAGGTTTGCTCAACTGGCTGCGTGTCTCTTCTGCTACACCTGGCCTTTCTACCAAGTTGGTCCCCAAGTCCCCAAGTATCATGGCCCACATCGTATACTACAAAAAAAACTTCACCGGTGAATTCTCTCATCGAGCCACTGGAAGGATCTTCTGACCAACGTCGTCGTGGCCTGGAAATCGTCCACGTGTCAAGACTAAAGCACTGCTACGACCCTCCCGTGTTTACTCGTCCATTGGTAGCCAGAATGGCTTCTTATTTCGCGCGAAGTAATTGTAATGAATCGGAATGACGGACGCTCCGCTGTTACTGTAGAAGACGATGATGATCGTTTTCTGTCGTAGTAGGTCGTGCACGCGCTCACCGTTAGGCCGACCTGCCTCATCATTCATCATTCGCCAAGCTACGTCGGAACCTTTCTAGACGTCTAACACACCTATTTTACTATATATATATATATATATATATATATATATATATATATATATATATATATATATATATATATTATATATATATATATATATATATATATATATATATATATATATTCACACGCACTCTGATTTCTTAATGCTTGAATGAATGCCAAACAGATGACTTTAATAGTTTCTCGTATTTTTAAGTGCCATGTATATATATAGAGACTAGCTGTACTCCGAGCGTTTCTCTATCACCTGATTGGTGGTGAAAGTGTGGTCTATTTATGACTAGCATTTACAAAACTCTGCTTGGTGCTTATTCTTGAAAACGCATTGTAGTCAATAGACACTACATTGCAACATTCAGTGACATGCCAAATAGCAAAGCGCACGTACCACTACAGAAGTGGCATGTCCACGTTCAGCAACATATTAAAGTGAGCGCTTGTTACAAAACGACATTCTACAAGTTTTTTTACACCTTGAACGGTAGTGGTTAACGGAAGTCACTACGAAAATCGCACAGAGCACTTTTCGTTCCAATATTGATGGATAGCGTAGACGTCCTTTTTAACAGCCCACGGCTTTGCCGCTGCGTCGAGGAGCGTATGGCTTGTGCATCAGAAGGTGGTGAAAATCGCGTGGGGCTGACAGGAAGACGAAGGGGAAGAGCAGTGGGGCGGAAACATGGCGCGCTGGGACTATTCTATGTACGCCATGTTGGAACAGTAGTACACTGTGTGCAATTCGGTACGAAGAATTTCCCTACAAATGGTTGACTTAAACACGGCGCAGTCATGATTTACAACACGAAATATGATTATTTGATTTCTGTGGCTAACAAGTTTATGCAGAGCTACAACATTCAAGTTGGGGAAAGTTGTGCACGTCAACACTTAAAATAGGCGCCACGAGTTGAATTTTCAGCGGTGCACCCGAATATCTAAGAGGCCGCAATGCGGAAAGAAGGACGCATTTTCACGTGAATGCCTACACACCACCGCAGGCTCACAGATGATCTACCTTTAACCAAAATCCCACACTATGGCGTGTCTTACAGTCGTGTCGAGGTTTTTTAAAAAGAAAAGCTTGGAATTTCTTTTCTTTTTTATGGAAACCATCAAACCTATTCGGTTGGTCTGGTGAAGATTAAAAATAAAGATGATGTACACTGATGTTTATATCCGACAATGACTTTATGAGTTAGCCGTATTACGTAAGGTGGTGCTGTGGTAAAAATATAGACTATGTGTTTAGAGGCATAGGTAGGCGAGTTTTGCGCTTTATATGGTCACCTCATAATAAGTCGCTTGAGAGAGGCACGCATAGCTTTTTATTCGAAATAGTATATTTTTGTTCGGCTTAGCAGCGGCTAGAGGAAAATCAATAATTTCAGTAACCAGTGGTGTTTCGTTGTCCGTAGAAAGAAATGAGCAATGTTTTATTCACATTAGGTGACATCAACCATGTGGCACATCACTGCTGAATGCGCAAGAGATCATGCAGTAGGGTATAAGCAGAGTTGTACATGGGCTTACCAAATGCTCAGGGCATTATGTGAAACACTGCGTTGGAAGGATGTCATCTTAGCGACAATGCCACGCTATAAAAACGCTTATCGGTGCCGCGCACACTACCGGGGTACTTGGCAGTCCATGATGACGTTTAGCGCAAAAATGTTTCGACGAGGGACGAAATGAGTAGAACACTCACACGAACTCAACTACTGAGTGTCCACAGCCGAACAACTCAGTAATTGAATCTCCGAAAAATCAATTTTTGTAAGTTTTCGAGAGAATTTGTTTGTCACAAAAATCGAAAAAGGCACACACTACAAGTTACGTAACGCAACCAAGGAGGAGGAGGTAAGTTTATTTACAGTAGGCCGAGAGGTTGGCCTGAGCGATAGCTTGCTCTAGCCTGCTACTCTATACTGGGGGAAGGGAAAGGGGAAAAGAAAGAAGAATGGATGACGATGGTGAGATAGAGAGGTGAGTATGTAGTGTTCTTTCTAGCTGAGACACATTTTATAGCCGCGCACATAGTCTAGTTGTTTTCAAAAAGGTTATAACTGCTCTTGTGACCGCAGTTGCACTGTTGGTGTCTGGCCAAGGGCCCAACATGGTCTCATCAGTTAAGTTCAGTAGAAGAAATCAGTGTTTGTCGTTCACGCAACCGAAATTCTTATAAAAGAATTTTGTTCTTGCTCTGGCTCACACTCTCTTCAAGGAGTTTGACGACTTGAGCCTCGCAGCTTAATAAGCCTTGCATAGCCTCGGCGTCGTGGGCGCCGAGGAAAGTTCAGATGATGGGAATAGCATCGAGAGTTTGGCGCAAACTTACTTTCTTTTTTTTTCTGCATGTTCTTGTTTCCTCACACCTTGTCGCCTCTTTCATATTTTTTGCACACACTTTCAATGATAGCATCATCGCTGAACTCCTTGCACGCTCAGGTCAGCGTCAACACTGCGAAGCACGTCCCGTCCTTCAGCTAATTGTTGCCGGTCATCGGGGCCTGCGGAACAAATACCCGCTTCCATCCGCGGCAACGCTGCCGAGACCTGCTCATAAGTCGCAAAGCCGGGGGGCTTGAAACAGTCTTGGATGAGGGAAGTTTCGGATGACGCGTGCTTTGGAGCAGATATGAAAGGAAATCTTCTCGAGGATCTCTGCCTGAAACTTTCGCCCGTGCGCGGACTGCTTTTCAAAAATTTGTTTCCTGTCGAGAGGATGCAAATGCGTTGAACTCTAGGGACTCTTGCCGGGGACGACAGGTTCATTTGCTGCCGCTGGATTTTTTTTTTTGAAGTCTTATATTTCCTCATTGAAGGTATCAACTGTACTATCTTTGGACATTCTGCACCAGCCTATTTTCCCACACCTCAGCGTTTGAAACTGATAACTAGCCAGCTATCCACAAAAACGACGATAGCATTTAGGACAAAAACATAAATATGGATCGCATAAACAACGAAAAGGAAAACGTGGTTGAGCCCTGTAGCGTGAAACCTAAGTAGGGGCGAAGTCGGCAGTGCGCGCTGGTGTTTTTCAGACAAAAATCTTTACCCGTTACTGCTTTACTCACCACCGGTCCACTAACGCAACGTCACTTTGCAAATGTTTCAGGTAGCAGTGTTTGAAACAGATTACTTTATCAATACAGAGTCATGTTAGCGTCTCTGGCTTTAGATAAGAAACCTAAAAGCCTGAGCGAATGCGGCAGGAGGCGGAAATGTTGTAGGCCCGCGTGCTCAGATTTGGGGTACGTTAAAGGACCCCAGGTGGTCAAAATTTCTGGAGCCCTCCACGACGGCGTCTCTCATAATCATATGGTGGATTTTAGACGTTAAACCCCACATATCAATCAAATCAATCAATTAGCAAATGCGGCAGGGGATTCTTACGGCTGTTATGGCACGTTTTGGGCAGCAACAACAAGCCTTCAATTCTTCATTGCGTAGTATTGGCTGCGAGAAGTTGGATTGGCCCAATTTTTGCGGTGCTCCCATTCATGGTGTATCATGATGACACGCCCGCAAGCCGAGACCTTATAAAGTGTTTATATATACTTTCTGAAATTGTCCAATTCCACTTTGTGAATGTGGGTGACCCGCGAAGCTAGACGGCACACTATTGTCTCTGCTCTCGTCGGCGTTCTTCATCACCTTTGGTGTTTTCACAGTGTATCATCGAGTCATACTTGCAGACACGGCCACACCTGCGCTGCGACATGTATGGGCTAACTGCCGTGGCGAAACAAGCGCGAAAGCTGTATACCACTCTACTGATGCTTCCCGCACGCCACTTGCTCTTGTACTTTCTCAAGAAATGTATTTAGTTATTTATTTTATATACTGCAGCCCTATGCAGGGCTATTGCAGCAGTGGGGTACGTTTTCATAAATAAAGTACACTATTGACAATGTCGACTTCTCAGCAAAAAATAAAGAAACAATGAGTCATCATTCCAGTGTGTGTACAGAATCCAACAACGACAACTGAGTACTACTGGCTAACTAGTACCGCCTACCAATATTTCTACGACAATAACTGTTCTTGAAAATGTCCATGTGCGTAAAAAAGGCTGAAGGTTGAGGCTGTGGCAACGTCTACTTGATAGAGTATTAGCGTACGAGGTGTAATCATCTGATGATAGTCAACAAGCTGAGTGAAGAAATCAGAGCAATAGCTTCATGGAATCGGTATTTCGTTTGGTGGATAGGATAGGGACTTTATAGGAATTCATTGCAGGCGAAGGTGAAAAGCTACGGTGATAGCGATGGCAAATAAAAGAAAAAACCGCCTTCCTTTCTACAGATTCAGTTTTTTTTTTTTGATATCACATGTTTTACACTGGTTCCAAACAAATGAAGCATATTCTAGTATAGGGCGAATAAGCGTTTAAACATCAGAAACTTAGTGCGCTCAGGATATTTAGACGACGTACGACGGAGGTAATTTAAAACTTTCAGTGATTTCAATGTGATGTGATCAATATGCAGCGACCAGTGCAAGTTGTGTTGAGTCGTTTCGACTCAAAAAAAAAAAAACTTTATTGCAGAGTAATTTAGGACTTCCCAGGCCCTGTGGGTCTCTGCACTCCCCCCCCCCCCCCCAACTAAAACGTTCATGTCTAATAATAGCTCGGCAGACGATCACCGCCAGCCGGGCTATTAAACATGCAAGTTGTGTGATAAGATAACCGCAGGGTATTTGTACTCTTGTGCCCAGGGGATAATTCTGTTCTCGGAAGTGTACACATGCGGCGATAGAGAGTGACTGTTAATAAATGATACCACTACAGTTCTTTTTGTGAATATTAGTGGGTATCTGCCAATGCCTGCACCATGTGAGAAACCTCGTGAAGGAATACTGATGTAATGTATGGTCGCAAGAAGAAGAAATTACTCGGTATAAAAATCAGTCATTGGCATAAAGACGGATCTTTTATTTCATTATGTTCTGGAGGTTATTTGTAAACACTAAAAAAGAAAACACCAGGCCTGCGCTACAAGCTCGACGTGAAAGCTAAAAGAATGGTCTTTAGGAGCCTCTTCTGAACACTTTATTGGTGACTGCTACGAGCACACTGGCTGAGAACCCACTGCTTCATAAATTATCATATTTTTGTGTATATGCCGGCATTCACTGTGCTATCATTCGTCATTCTTCTGAGAAGCAATGTATCTGCTACACACTTTCAAAAAATTTTGTACAAATGTTTTATGTAACGGTTGACGACGATAAAGAATAATGCCTGAAGTGGAAAACTGCTTCGAAATTTTATTCAGAAAACTAGGAATATCACTTAATACTCCCAATATTTTGTCTTTTGGGGCCACTTCATTGGGACACAGCGACAGGAACATCTGCGGGGCTCTCTGCGAATTCATATATAACACAAGAAGATTACATTGCTAAGTCAACGATCAGCTCTCGAATTTTACTAGCCACACTACCTCTTATTATTTATCTGATACACAGCAATGATTCAACTTTAAGGAGAATTTCATATAACGATTCCACCTCAGATATTCAACAAATTCTATTATTTCTCTCCCCCCTTTTTTTCTTTTTTTACATTGCGCCAAATTAATTTCACAGTCAAAACACAGGAATCATATTCCCCTAGTCTAGAAAACCTAAAGGTATTGACTTGCATTAACCACCGGCTTCTTGGCCGATCCCCCTTAGTGGGTGAGAGCCACAAAAGAAAGGAACAAGCAAGCAAGCAAGTATGCGCCACTGTGATCAAGAACAAGCTTTTGTAATAGGTTGGAGCTTTGGACGACCCACTCGTTACGCAATTCGCATTGTGTCATGCCTCGTTGTTCCTTTGCTGTTCCAAAACGCTTCATTAGTCATACTAACGCGATTTATTTCCTAACATCAGTCATGCCGAAAGCAAGTTTGCAACGCACTTGAAAGCACTGGCATGACTCTGCCGTAGAATACTGGGCTGGCACGCAGAAAATCTGGGTTAGAATCCTGCTGTGTCCTTTGTGTTTTTATTCACTAAGGTTTTTGTCTTATTTCTTGTGATAGTGTTTACGGACACCGGCGGCGGACAACTACGGTGCCGCACGCGACCCTTGTTGAGATCATATAACAGTATTCGCTGCAAAAATAATAAAGGTCCTAGAACGGATTTCTATGGAATACCCGAAGATATATCGACAGTTGAAACGTGAAGTGGGGTTGAAAGACAGATATTGCGATCGACTTGGTTGAAAGAGAGTTGTTTAAAATCGCGTGAATTTTACTTAGCAGCTTATTGTGTATAACTGTGTGGAAAGCATTGGAAATGTCTATGAATAACACATTAATTTGATTGCCAATGTCAAGGTTGCTGGAACTGTCAAGCGCGAATTGGACCAGTTGTGTCGGTACACTGAAACCATTGATTGATTCATATGTGGAGGGCTCCGGAACGTTTGACCTCCTGGGGTGCTTCAACGTTCACGCGGGCTTCCATCTGAGCTCACGGGCTCAGATGTATGCCCGAGCTGCACTTTCGCCTGCACCGAAAATGCAGCCGTCGCAGCTAGAATTCGATCCAGCGACCTGAGGGTCTGCAACGGAATGCTTTAGCCACTGGACCACTGTGGTCGGGGCGTGCTGAAACCATGACGAAAACCATGTTGAATGTTCATAGAAGGTTATTCGACTCAAGGTATTACATTATATGATTGTGCATCTGCCCACCTTAGACTGATCCACGATGGTTATTGATGACGTCATTAAGTGAAGCTCTTGATCAAACGAGGTCACGTGAGTTTTGTTCTCTTCGTGAACGTACGTGAATGGCCTCGAAGGAACGACACAAAATTGAGTAGGTCATTGGAGTGAAACATTTACAACTCCGGTATAAAATTTTCCTACCATCAATGCTGCATCCTATACACCTACATAGCATGATTGTTTTCTTAGAAAAGAGAAGTCACACTTATTGATTGGCCATTTTTGCCACCTGTACTATTTTCCTAGTTTTTTTTTTTGCCTGCTGGAGTCTACAGCCCTGCAGACTTTTGAAATTCAAATGCGCACGCGCAGTTTTTTTTCCATGGTGTTTCAAGAAATCTACATAAAATCTTTGAAAACAAGGGAGATGTGGTATTTGTTTGCTGCCTTCTCAAATACTTTCTCTGCTGCGGCTGACATGTTTAGATGAATATTGACAGCAGTTACAGTATTTGTTAAAGAAATTGTTATAATTCCATTTTTAAGCAGAGGGGACTGGTGGTCGGGGAACAGAGCTGAAGAACTTCCTGGAGGGAGTACATTCCGCTTTTACATTCCCCAAGGTGGCTGGTGGTAATTTTCGCGGAGCGAGGCGATCAGACTGACTCCATCGGCGGAACCGAAACTGAAACGTGGAAGGGCGCAACCAATTTCGCTTTTCAGAGACACCCATAATGAGTGAGCGTCGTAACGATCAATCGACATCGCTTCTCAGGTGCACGAAGTGCGCTTGAGACGCATGCCGCATCATGGCTAACGACTGCAGAGCTAATGGCTAAAGCTATTATTACAACAATCATTGTCGTAAACAGGGATGCCATTCTATACTTGAGGACAGCTTCCTTGGCAGTACTGCGGAAGCTACAGAGCCGGACCACATGCATGCGCGTGCCAGGCACCATGGCCTGTTTTATCTTACTATTCACACGGACCAAATAAATGAAGCTTTCTTCATTAAAAAAACAGGAAAAGTATTGGAAGCCATTCATGAAATAAAAAAAAAGGCAGCATATCCACGGTGTGAATGATGGAGAGTGGGGCGAAGAATTCGTCCGTCCATTCGTTCTTGCTTCCGTCCGTCCATGCGTCCGTCAGTGTGACCGTCCATGCGTCCATCAGCCCGTCTGTGCGTGCGTCTGTTCATGCGTCCGTCCCTGCATTCGTCCATGCAGCCGCCCCTGCGTCCGTTCATGCGTCCATCCATGCATCTGTCTATGTGTCCGTTCGTCCATCTATTCAACACTCTAAGTACCACCATCTCGCATCTTTTCATCGTATATTCCCCATATAGAAGCACCACCATCCAGCGGACATTCCAAGAACTAAACGAGAGGTGGCACACGCACACTTTTTTACGGCTTGCGCTTCGGGTCCACTTCCCACCTTTAACCACCTCGAGTTCATGGTATATACTAGTTCACTGTATTCATGGCACTGCGGCCGAACGCTCGCTAAACCTTTCGAAAACCAAGGAGGTTACCCCCAGCGAGTATAACGTAGCAACCTTTTCCTGTCAGATAGTGCTCAATGTACATGCCAATGGCTGCTAATGGGAAATGAGAGGCGGAGAATTCGGCTTTTACTTTCTTACGGCTTGCGCTTCGTATCTACTTCCCATTTTTAACCACCTCGAGTTCATTCATGGTATATACAAGTTCATTGTATTCATGGCACTGCGGCTCAACGCTCGCTAAACCTTTCTAAAGCTAAGGAGGTGACACCCAGCGAGTATAACGTAGCAACCCTTTCTTGTCAGATAGTGCTCAATGTACAATGGCTGCTAATGGTGATCGCAGCCTGCGCGTTAACTAAAAGCCGAATGCTCCTGTCTCTCATTCCCCATTAGCAGCCATTGTCATGTACATTGAGCACTATTTTTTATTGTTCAACAACGCACAGAAGAGTCTCTCACCGGCACCACCTTGGAGGTCAAAATGTTATACTTGTTACATACTACAGGGGACGAACGGGTGCCGCTATAAGGAGCTTCGCCCCTTAAAAAATGTGGCTGATCCACTTATATAGAAACACGAAAGTGAAACGTGTCCTTACAGAGGTAGTTGAGCGTTTATTGTGCTTTGTTTAGGTAAGAGCAAAAAAAATTTAAAGTCACGCTAAAAAGGACAAGCAGCTCGAGACTTGCAGCGCACACCACAAGCAGAGAGCACATACAATATTTGCGCACACTGGCGGAGCACGGACTAACAACTATTAAAGCGCGGTACTTTAAGCTGTTCGAACAGAGAGGAAGACGCACGAAACGAGCACATAAGTATACGGACAAACACAAACAACTCTCACAATTCGTGCTGCGTCGTGTTTCAGCTGCACGCTACTTTCGTGAAAGCGGCTGCGGCAGCGTGCGAAGTGGTGTCGTAACAAACCAAGCAGAAATTTCCTCCAGTACGGCGTCTCTTATAATCATATGGTGGTTTCGGGACGTTAAACTTTACGTATAAAATATCAGTATCGACATTAAATGTCAGCAAAAAGGTTAAGGTTATAAGGTCCCGGTGAAAAGCACAGATATGTTAAGGTTACTTGGAGTGCAAGCAAAAAGTTATGGTTTTTGGAAATTGAGCAATAGTGAAAATGTCCACAAGGAGATCTATGTAGACAAGGGTATAGTTATCTTGTTTTTGTCAGAAGCACCAAAATCTTATGATGACATAGAGTGCCTGCAAAGAAGTTGTGGTTATTGTGTTCTGGTCAAAAGCGCAAAAGTGTTATGTTGACATAGAATGTCAGCAAAAAGGTTGTGGTTATAATGTTCTGGTAACAAGCGCCAAAATCTTATGATGACATCGGGCACCAGCAAGAAGTTGTGGTTATTAGGTTGTGGTCACAAGCGCAAAAATATTGTGTTTACATTGAATGCTAGTAAAAAGTAGTAGTTATACATTTCTGCTCAGTAGCACAAAAATGTTAAGGTTTCATGGACTGCCAGCAAAAAGGTATAGTTATCGCGATCTCGTCACAAGCGCAAAAATGATATGTTGGCATGGAATGCTAGCAATAAGTTATGGTTATAAGGTTTTGGCCACAAGCACATAAATGTCAAGGCTACATGGAATTCCAGAAAAAAGTTGTGGTTATTCCGTGGTGGTCACAAGTGAAAATGTCGACATGAAGATCAAGAAAATCAAGTTAACACTATTTCACGGGGTTTGAGGTTCCAAAGCAACGATATGATTATGAGAGACGTCATAGCGAAGGGATTTAGAAGTTTTGACAACCTAGGGCTTTTTTAACCTTATCCTAAATATATGTACACGGGCCTCGTGCATATTCGCATTTGGCCATGGTGCAACAACCGATATAAATGGTTTTTATGCATTCTTTCTTCCTGCCAACAATTAGTATTGTTACGGAGTTGTGTCTTGGACGAATGAAGCAGACTGCAGGTCTAATATTAAACTTTTTATTTGGGCAAACCTGTGCCCGGTAAACGAAAAGTCTTGCACTGGTAGCGGCGAACGAAGTGTCGGCTGTCGATCATCTGAAAAGTGGTGAAGCACGTCGGCATTCATACACTTGTCATCGAATGTTCTATAGCGTTATCGCTAGCGGCAACGGACGTTCCAGAATAATCTGAAATGTTCACGAAGTAGGCAGAGTATTAACGAAATGATGTACTACAGTCTCGAAGCTTTTCGAACAATGTAGGCGTGGTTTGCGCGGACCGTATTGTAACGGGCTTACAACAAAACTGGACAATACTTGTTACATACTGCGATGACACGGACGGAAAAAAAGATAGGCAGTCATCAAACAATACGAAGACGCTTGATCAGAGAAGCTTGATGAAAAATTGATATTACTTTCTATTCAATTAAGGTATGAGGCCAAGTGAAAAAAGCAAATTTTTTTCAAAATGTTTTTCGGTGTCTGGTTATGTTAAACACGCAATCGCCAACCATTTTGCTGTATAACGCTTCCATCTACGCAATTTTTTCCCCAAAGATACAAGCAAAAATGTTATACCACCCCACCACCAACGAAACAGAAGCTTAAAGTGGTAGTTTCGTGTGAATGAGAATATTAGTATGAAATGTACTATTTTGATGGCTATTAAATGCGAAGCATTTTTTAGCGCAGTGCGGCGACTTTGAGCGTATCTATCTATCTATCTATCTATCTATCTATCTATCTATCTATCTATCTATCTATCTATCTATCTATCTATCTATCTATCTATCTATCTATCTATCTATCTATCTATCTATCTATCTATCTATCTATCTATCTCTATATCTATCTATCTATCTATCTATCTATCTATCTATCTATCTATCTATCTATCTATCTATCTATCTATCTATCCAATTACGTTCGGGTGCTCTCGTGGTCGTCCCCTTAACTTGGAATGAACCAAAATCAGCATGGGAGGGTAAAATGGTTTGGCGAATATGACGCCCTGTTCAAGACGTGAATAACGTCATAATCGCGTCGCGTACTTCGTAAAACGCTTTCCGCCAGACAGTGGCCACAGGTGATGGACACTTAGTATCTACCCAGAAACAACGAGAACACACAAGGTGAATTTTAACGCGCGAGCGTTTAGAAATCCCCGCAGGGGTGGTCTAGTGACCAAGGTACTCGGCTGCTGACCCGCAGGTCGCGGGATCAATTCCAGGCTGCGGCGGTTGCATTTTCGATGGAGGCGAAAATGCTGTTGGCCTGTGTGTTCATATTTGGGTGCAGGTTAAAGAACCTCAGGTGGTAGAATTTTCCGGAGCCTTTCCCTACGGCATTTCTCATAATCATAAGGTGGTTTTGGGACGTTAAGCCCCACATATCAATCATATCTATCAGCATTAAGAAATACCCGACTTCGGTAGCGTCAGCCCAACGAATACAAAGGATAAATGTCGGGGTCACAGCTGAAATCGAACCTAAGTATTCTGCGTGACAGTGAAGCATTTTACCACAGAGCTATGCCAGGTCTCAGAACTACTTTTCAAATGACGCTAATCTTCGTGAAACGTCAATAGTGGTTGCAGTGCTGCCTAACCAATTTTATGAACATTAAATATGTACTCCTTTGATACAGCCGTCACGTCGGTTTAACGTCAATTGTGGTTAGTTGCCATGCGCTGGAGTCGATTTATGCAGCAGTGTCCAGGGCCACCATTCTCGCGACCCTCAGCGCTTCATATGAGCTTCAGGTGTTGCCAATACGCATGTTCAAGTTGGCATTGTTGCGCAAGAGCAAACAACTGGTTATATAAACATCAACTGTTCAACTTATGTCTGTGCGTACAACAATTGTACCTATATTTAGCGTCATTTGATCACGTGTTGCTAAATAAAAAATTGCAACACAGTCACCTTCCCTCCGCATGCTTCGCATAATGCCCATTCCCAGGTACGTGGGATCTGCTGAATTTTTCGCTGTTCAGCTTCTTAAACTTACACCGACTGTTTAATATTTTCATGAAAATCACTTTTGGCCGGTACGGCTCACATGGTGTCCTGTATGGAGGACTCTTTGGTGTCGAGAATTTCCAGCGAGAAGAGGCTTGCTGCCCAAATAATTTCTATTCCTTTATTAGCCAATTTTTCCGCCTCTGCTCGTGCAAAGTCTGACCACTAACGGTATTTGAGTGCAATGCGTGCTTACGTTACTAGGGACGAAAAAGGTGCCTATATGAAAGCCTTCGGTGAACTCTCGAAAAATAAGCCACAGGCTTTTTATTTCTTTTTTTCTCACTAGCTACGATACGCATAGATATTCAAGCGCTTATCCTGATTGCCTAAAGAGGCAGATGTTGTTTACGCTGGAGTCGGTAATGGTCGCGTAGCTAACGTAATTTATGACTTCCCTATTTAAATAATCACTGATTTACACCAACACATGTTGGCATACCAGTAAGTAAGACAGAAAATGCACACGGAAGTAATGAAATAAAAAAGATAGCTGTATTTACATTGGGAGAAATAAAATTAACAAGAGTTCAAGTGAAATGCGACAGAAGACTTGCAGTGCGATGAACTGCTGCTTAGAACTTTCCACCCACAAAGTAACCAGTTTCGACCTTCACATGTCCTTTGTTTTCTTCAGATACCATATGAGTTAGCACCACTTCTACTATGGCATTGAAGCTCGTGTGAAAGAAGCCTCCTGGAGAATGGCGAAAGCGGTCCATGTGGGTGCGGATGTCTCGTTCGGTGTATTCAGGCTTCCTTGTTTTTACCATCCGCACCAGTCTCGAGATCTGATCTTCAGCCTTGCTTTTTGCAGCTGATGCGCTTTGGCTAGACTGCCTTGACTCGACGTCCCGGCGTGCAGCGGGCCACTGCTTTTCATGCCCAGTTCGTCCATGGCACTCTGGCACTGGATGCCGCTCTGCTGACTTCATCAAGTTTTTGCCAATCGAAGGAAGGCGCCACGGTTTCGGGCTGATCGGAATCGTACGTTGTTTTTGCTCTTCCTTCAGTCGAGATACAGGTGATTCCCTATGCGACGGAAACAATGGCTGGGGTGTTGACCCAATGGGCTGCACCCGTGGCTTCCCTTCGGTCTTCCGTGGAAGCGATAGCGTGTTTTACGCCGCGTTGGCGCTAGCCTGAGGCTCTGTTCGATAGGAAACATACGGATGTTCTCCTGGGTCTTTTGTCAAGAGTTCGATGGTGACCGTCAATGTGGCTGGGGCTTTGGCAGATTTTTTTTGATGAATTGGAGTGGAGCATGGCCACTCTTCAGCCTTGGGTTGATGTGCAGGTGATCCCCGATGCAATGAAGGCACTGGGAGGGATGTTGATGCAATGGAAAGCGCATGTTGTTTTTTCTCTGCATTGCGTCAAGATGCGCGTAATTCCTGATGGCAAGATGACAATGGCTAGGTTGTCTACGTAATGGGCGGTCCACGTGGCTTGTCCGGCCATGGGAGGAAGCGGTAGTAGCCTTCGACGCCGCGTAGGCGCTGGCTGCGGCGTTGGTTTAATAGGAAACGCCTGAAACTTTTTTAGTGTTTTTTGTCGAGACTCAGGTGGTGATCGTGTACGTGGTTGGGGGTTCAGCAGAGTGTTTTTACCAATGATAATTGAACATGGTCTCTCTTCAGCCTTGGATCGTGTTGACCGACGCCATGGGTAGACTGGCTGCGGAGTTGTTTGAGTTGGTCGAGCACGATTCTTCTCGGTCTTGGGTCGAAGTGGAGGATGTTTCTGACATGGCGTGAGCCTTGGTCGAGGCCTCGGACCATTAGGTAAGCCCTGTTTCTTCTCGAGTATTTGACGATGACGTGGTGGTGATTCGCTACGTAACAGGGATATAAGCGATGGCGTTTGGCGAACTGGAAGCACGTGTGGCTTCTGCTCGGCTTTAGGCTGATGTGGTGGTGACGGATTGGAAAATGGCCGTTGTTTTGGCTCTCATGAACATGCCTGTGCTCCTGGCTCATGCGTGCTTCGGCTCTTTCGATCCTTCTTAGATGTGCTCACATTATTAACTTTTGCGGTGGTCCTTGGTGGCACAAGATATGGTGGCGGTGAGGTTCGTTCGACCCTGCGAATCTTATCGTAAATCTTCTGTGGTTTATGGGCTTGACTTTTCGGAATGGCATTGGGCGCGTGCTTGAGCTGCGTAATTTTGACATCGCGCTTCTGCAGAGCGGATTTCAACTCAGTGATCCGAGCAGGCTGGAATCTTTGTGTCTGCACATTAGCATCGCATGTTTGCTGCATGACCTGTAGCGCATGGAAATGGTGCAGGTGCAGCGATGGAATCTGGCTTGAGGCATTCTTTATTCTGCACGTAGCCGGTTCATTGTCTCCACCACCTCCGGCTGACATGCAGACACTGTCCGATGAAAGTGAACTTTTTTCCTTGATGCACGCCATCATCAGCTATCACGTCCTGAAGGATGCCGTCGTTAAGGAACTCGGTAAAAGTTTCAGCCAGACGGTCTTCTTCGTCATTGGTGCAGTTGCAGTACACGAACGTGTACAAATATTCAAAGATGACTTCAAATAGTGGGGAGCGGTTCAAAAACGCCTTGATCGTGCCATGCATGTCAAGAACCATCTAAACTTGGGTAATACTAAGCGCTTTCCGCAGATCATGCTTTTCAGAGGGTCCCATCTCCCCCAAAAAGTCTCGTAGCTTTGTCATGATGCCTACCGCGCCTTGCTTGGTGAGCTTCGGCCTTCGAGTCTCATGATCGAAGACTTCATCGGCTTTGAACTCATCTTCTCCTTTGGCTGACTTCGACGAGCTGATATTGGATTTACCTGCACTCAGTGGCTTGCACTTCCTGCTTGACTTCGTCCGTGAAAATGTGGTGTACTTATCTTCTGAGTGGCACTTGGAATCAAGTCCTTGACTTGCGTTCAGAACCTCGGTAGATTGTCGCTTACTGTGGTGAGATTCTTGTTGCGTCCGGAAATGAACAAGAAGCTCTTGCAGGTCGGTTTCCATGTTGGAAGGCTTGTTGTATGGGCCTCTTCTGGTCGATTCAAAGCCGAAAGAGTGCTTCAGCGTCTGTCGCCTCCCCCTTCTTGCGCTTGGGAACAATAACGGTTGAAATGACCTGTATGTGATCGGGTTCCCACGAACTAGGTGAGCTTTCTGGAGCGCTGGTTCTAGCAGCTGGCTTTCGATCGTCGACGAAGCGAAGATACGACGAGCGTCGCGAGCAGTTTGAGAACAGATCTGATTCCTGTAATAAATGGTTCATATCCACTGTAGTGTGTCTGCCAAGAACGCGTAGCCTCTTTTCTATTTCTAGGAGCACTACAACAATGTCAATGAATAAATTAGGATACAAATAATGTAAGAAGAAACAGAGAGAGAGAGAGAGAGAGAGAGGAGAAACGAGAAACTGAAATTCTGAGATTTTGATATGACCAGACAGCGGCGTTTTCTTCACCCAACGATTCAGAATCTATGTGTTAAAACACGTATCAATGTTAAACAACAGTATTTGCTAGAGTAGAGCATTACAGTGGGATACGTTTGGGTGCCTGAAAAAAATAGCAAACCAAATCTATCACGATTTCATGTACCGAAATAGAGGCACCAAAACTTAACACAGTTTCTATCGTCAACCTAATGCCTATCTCCAAAAATGAAATAGCTAGGAGTTTTTTTTTTTTTGCTAATCAAAGAGTATTGGTGACGAGATAAAAACTAATGTTCAATGGTTTCTATTTCTTCGCAGAATGCACAGAGGGGTGACACCACCTGACCAGCTCTGTGTAGATATAGATTAAGAGGGAGTACATGGCATCGAAAGCTAGTAATCAAAACTTGGAGTTTTCTGGAGGAACTCCAATGAGGTCGCCGTGGAGATTTCAGGTGGTTACAATGTTACGTCAAGGAGACCGACTCGGAAGAGTAGACGCAGACACCACAGGCACGTAGTAATATTATGTCCAGGTAGTTATAATTTCTGTCATATCTGTGCGAATCGCTGATTTTATATATCTGATCGCAGTTCTCTATTCTGCGTCTGAAAGTGCGGATATTATTGAGCTATCAAGCGTTGCTCGTGCTATAGAAGCGGTCAGCTCATTCAATCGTAATTCGCAGTGACCTGGAACCCACAGCACTTTGAGGTGTTTCAACGGCGGCGGTACTAATGCTCGGAATGTCCCTAGAGTTCGAGAGTTTTCAGTAGCTGTAAGAGCTGCGCACACTGGGATCTGTCATTATCATGCACTGTTTTAATTTGACGAAACCTTTCGAAGTGCCAATATAACCGGCATGAGCTCAGTTTCAAAAACTGGAGTAAAAACTGGCGAACCCTCAAGCTTCGCCTTTAAGAGTTGAACGCGATAGCGAAATCCGGCCCTTAATTCACCCTTCAACCGCTACGTGCATACTTATTAATATGTTTTGTTGCACACACGCGCACACACACACACACACACACACACACGCGCACGCACACACACACACACGCGCGCACAAACACACACACACGCACACACACACACACACACACACACACACACACACACACACACACACACACACACACACACACACACACACACACACACACACACGCACAGTACATTGTACCAGCGCACTCTCGCGAATGGCACATACAGGTTTTTATACTAAAGCAAGAGTTGCATAGCCTCCAAGATACACGCCACGCGCTTGTCATTTTGGAGGCCATCAAGTGTCTGACAATGCCTCACAGATGGCAGCACATTATCTAGCGTTTGCTGTTTGCTTGATCAACGCCTCCGAAAAGGCATGATACGTTTTCCGCTAAATGGACATAGTTGTCCATTTTTAGCGCTGTTTAAAGTTCTTGTGTCTTTTTAGCGACGATGGCTGTACTATCCCGGCCTTTTTTGACGTAGCTTGAGGCCTCTCAAATGCGCCTAGAAATCGCCGAATAGGCCCGTTTTCGCGTGACACCTGTCGAAAAAAATGCGTTAAAAAGACCCTGAAGCACTCTTTCAAGTAACCGTGGAATGAATTCAGTAGAAGAGCTTATTGACTGACGAATTCAACGCGCCAAAATTTTAAAAATACGTCCAGGGCGAGTGGAGTTACAGAGGTGTGTCGCATGCTGCATTGCATTCTCTCTACTCTCGTCCCGACGAAAACGCGGGAAGCTCAGCAGGGAGGAGGGGCAAAGAAACTACATCCCCTGTGCCTCGTGACCTTGAGCACTTTTTTCTTCTTTTTTCTTCGAATGCTCGGCTTTGTCAGTGTGATCGCGCGCGCACGCGTGGACAAGTAGTGGCTTCCCGCAGCAATCTCTGTAACGAGCTTTTTCTGCTGACAGACGATTTTTTGCTCACAACCAGCGGGGCCGACGGCAATGGCGGAATTTCTGCAACACGAGCAATCAAACGCTATCGCGTTACAATCAGGCAGCCTCTTTGAGTAGGACCTGTCAAGCAAAACAGATACAATTCACCTGCCTGTCTTTTCATAGTTCAGAGAAGCATCTGTGGCTATTATATTATTTCTTTCAGCATGTACCAAATAATTGATTATTCTGTTTTTAAATATCTGTTAAACTAGAACTTAGCTTTCGGCAGGTAAATTTCATCGTATTCAATTTTAATGCTACAATTCAAGCCATTAGCTTCAATTCATTTCTGATGTCCACATATATGCTTTCTAGTTTCTTTAAAAAAACACTAACTGGGCTGTACGAAACCGTGGCCAATTGACAAGACAGAAAGCGTCTGGGGCAGAGATAAAAGCATATTGAGTTTTTTTTTTTTGGCGGTAAGCCATAACATTTCAAAAATGCTTTTGCTGTTAATATGCGGAATCGACAAAGTAGTGTAAGAAGGCGCGCTTCCTGATACAGTATTATCAACGGCAAAAATTTGCGGGTCGTGAAATGTCCCGAGTGTGTGCTGAGCGACGCTCGGTATGTGGCACAGTTACAGTGAGACCTCGGTGATACCGTCTTGACTCATGGAAATTTCGGGGTGTTAAGAATTTTCCTTTGGCCTGCAATGTAATGAAGACGGTTGTTGCGAACTCATTTCCCCTTCACAACGTTTCTTACGAAGTTACGAGCATAAGCGACAACCCAGGTACGAAGAGGTGATGTGCGCGTTGTCACGGAAGACGCGCCAAGCACGTGCGAGCGCGGGAACGCGAGCACGAGATTGCGCGCTGTACCGCCATATCACCGAAATCACGTTGTATGAAAAGTGCTTTTTTTTACAGTGCGAGTAAAATTTCGGAGACATGCCACGGCCTCCGAGATTGTGTGACCGAATCTTCGACGATCTAGTGCGCCTCCACGTACCTTCTCATTTCGATTACAGAGGACATTGATGCTTTTTTTTCCCTAACGCTTCGACGCGGGCTACAAACGTTGTGCTGTGTTTACACGTGCTTGTCTCGTGCATAAGACATCCCGTGAACGGTGTACGACGAGTGAAAGAAGGTGATGACGGTCTTGGCAAAGGAGTCAGTCCTCACAACGTCAACATGCGCGACTGTTGAGGCCGTACTTGTGCGGACACACGACCGTGAATCTCCCAAGAAACATACCCAGCACCTCCACAATAATGAAATCACAACATAGAATTGTGGTTTCCAAATTATGTGGCCTTGCACAAATGCATTAATGCGCCTGTTCTATTACTTGGCCGCATTGCTTGACTGTCCTGCAGAAAAGCATATTAAAATTTGGAAGGGGCTACCACGCTGGTGTGAATGGCAACGCAGCTCCTGCATTAATTAAACACGCGTGTACGGGTCGTATAATGACGAGTGCTGGTATGACTGCTGATGTACAGCAAAAACTTAACAATCTTTCGGTGCCTTGCTGAGATTGCTGCGGCCCTGGAAAATAATAAATGAAAGTGCACGCCAGCTTATAATCTTATGGTGGTTTTGGGACGTTAAATCCCATATATTTTCAATTATTTTTTGTCGCACGCTAACCTTCCACGCTTTCTGGTGATACGAGTGTGAGATAGTATGAAAATTTTTACGCCACACTTTTCGATGACTGAACACGGAACGTAAGCTTCCCTATAATATAAGGACTCACTTTTGCTGGTAAAACCTTTTAAACAGCTGAAAGTGTTTGTATGCCAACATATATGTATATAGTACAGTGATTAGCTACGCGTTTCCACACTCGTCACAATTTAAGTCTGGCGACTCCTGGCGCACGACGTCCGCGATGGATTCCACGTGAGGCTGCGCTGAAGGAAGTAATTTTCGCAGCTCCTTTTGAACGTCCATTTCCCAAGTTTTACCAGATGTCACGGGGTCGTGACGTGGCCGAAGGCAGGAGACTTCGTGTTGGGATTTAACTGTTTATTTGGGCGAACCTGTGCCCGGTAAACGGAAAGTCCAATTACAGCAGCAGTCTTGCACAGATAGCAGTCTCGGACTGATAGCGGCGAACGGAGCGTCGGCCTTCGATCAACAACAGACAAGTGGCGAAGCGCGTCGGCATTTATACTCTTGCCGTCGAATGTTCTACCGTTATGGCTGGCGGTGGCGTAGGTTCCAGAACAATCTGTACCGTTCGCACAGTAGGCGTAATCTTATCGAAATGATCTACTACAGTCGGGAACCTGCTCGAAAACTGCAGGCGCGCTTTGCGCTGAGAATCGTGTGGTGTTTTGGGACGATAACAAAAACTTGGGAAATGGAACGTGGCATTGCCCCCCTGGTTGGCGTTGTATTCGGAAAGCTCCATCGCGGCGTCGTCGTCGTCGGAGGATCTTCGGTAGTTCGTCGCACAGCAACCGCACCTCCACCGGTTGCTGCCCTTAGTTTCCCGTATATGGGCTAGGAGACCGGCCCCGCGTTGGGCCGGAGTACTGCCGGGGTGCGGTGACATTCGGCGGCTGGGCGACGGCGAACGGGAAGGACTTCGTGGTGTCCATTGAATTCCTCTCAGGTAGTCGGTGATGTCACGTGGCCGTTCCCCTGGCTGCGGACGTGGTGCATTGACGGCGAAGCCACACAGTCCCATATGTCTGTACTGGCAACGGCGGTAAGTGTGCCCGGACTCGCTGCAGTGGTAGCACAGTGGGTGGTGGTCAGGGGTGCGCCAAACGTCGGTTTTCCTCGGCGCACTGCACTGGCCCGCTGGCGAACGGTAGGTCGTCGGTGGGGGTGGTGGCGACGGTGGTGTCTGGCGACGGAAGTGCGATGGGGCGGCGTTTTGGCGTGGACGGGGAGGAGCGTTGTGGCGCAGTGCAGCGGCGTAGCTCATGACTTGCAGCTGCAGCTCTTGAGGCTGAGGAACGCCCAGCGACTGCTGGATCTCGTGGCGTACGACGTCCGCGATGAATTCCACGTGAGGCTGCGCTGAAGGAAGTAATTTTCGCAGCTCCTCTTGCACGATCGCTCGGATCGTCTCACGCAAGTCAGTGGTTCCGAGCGCTTGAATGTCGGCGTAGCTTGTAGACGAGAAGCTACGGTTATATTGCCGCGTGCTCATCTCGAGCGTCTTCTCTATCATAGATGCTTCTGAAATGAATTCGGCGACCGTCTTAGGCGGGTTTCTGATCAGACCGGTGAAGAGTTCCTGCTTTACTCCTTGCATAAGTAGACGCACCTTCTTCTCCTCGGACATGTCGGAGTCAGCGTGGCGGAAGAGCTTAATCATATCTTCCGTGAATATCGCCACGTTTTCAATAGGCATCTGCATGCGGGTTTCGAAGAGAGCTGCGGCCTTCTCCTTGCGCACCACACTTGCAAAAGTGGTGAGGAACCTGGCGCGAAAGGCGTCTCACATTGTGAGGCTTCGCTCTTGATTCTCGAACCAGGTCCGAGCAGCATCTTCCAAGGCGAAATACACATGCCGTAGCTTGTCTTCGTTTGTCCAGTCATTGAAGGCGGCGACGCGGTCGAACCTTTCGATCCAGCTTTCTGCGTCTTCCAGTGGCGAACCGCGGATAGTTGGCGGCTCTTTCGGTTGCCGGAGCAGGAGTGGTGCAGGTAGAACCGGCGTTGACGTGGTCGCCATGGTCGACGTCAACGTCTTGGTTTTCCGAGCCTTGTCCAGTAAAAGCCCGTACTCCAGTGGCAGACCTTGTTGCCTGCGGCTAACTCGTTGCTGGCGTCGGTGTCTTTACGGCGTGGGCTGGGTTCACGGCTTGACGGAGGCGTCCGGTACATGGAAGAAACAGCACCTTCACCAGATGTCACGGGGTCGTGACGTGGATTAAGACAGGAGACTTCGTGTTGGGATTTAACTGCTTATTTGGGCGAACCTGTGCCCGGTAAACGGAAAGTCCAATTACAGCAGCAGGCTTGCACAGATAGCAGTCTCGGACTGATAGCGGCGAACGGAGCGTCGGCCTTCGATCAACAACTGACAAGCGGCAAAGCGCGTCGGCATTTATACTCTTGCCGTCGAATGTTCTACCGTTATCGCTGGCGGTGGCGTAGGTTCCAGAACAATCTGTACCGTTCGCACAGTAGGCGTGATCTTATCGAAATAATCTACTACAGTCTGGAACCTTCTCGAAAACTGCAGGTGCAGTTTGCGCTGAGAATCGTGTGGTGTTTTGGGCCGATAACAAAAACTTGGAAAATGGAACGTGGTAGTTTGTATGCCAACATATATGTATATAGTACAGTCATTAGCTACGTGTTTCCACACTCGTCACAATTTAAGTCTGGCGATCACAATAAAACAACCATCTTTAAAACACCCACTCGTTGCGCGATTCCCATATTTGACGCCTTGTGTGATTTTACGCTTCTGCTGCACAATATTACGTACACTAAGGAGCCTCCTTCCTCTACATGCCAGTCATAATGTGCCTTTTTGTACGAATCGGCTTTCTTACCTTGATATTTTCCCGTGTTTAGGCAATCAATATTTGTATTCTAGATGGAATGTGACCTGGTGTCTGTTACATGACAGCCTACAGCTGTAAAAAATTGTAGCTTGGTTCTGTGGTAGAACACTTGCTCGCTACACAGACGGCGGGTTCAATTTTCCCTCAGGCAGAGTTTTTTATTTATTGTATTTTTGTTCGAATTTTTCAGTCATGGACAACATAATACTTCTTCACTAGAACCAACGACACTTAGGGTGACACCAACGCAGACGCCAATATTTCATTCACCCTGGCTTAGCACTCGTCGGCGCCATCCGCATAGGAATCAGAATCGGAATTTTAATAATAAAAGTGGAGTGAAGTTACAAGCGCGTGGTATACAGGAGGAGGTCCCATATTCAAGAGACTGGATCGGGACCTCCTGTACAAAATAAAATCAGGTAAAAAGCACATCATAGTAGCAACAGTAGCGAGATAAGTCATTTAAGAAACATAACATTTATAGAAAAATAATACATATGAATACACCAAATAATCATTCGACGATTGGGCCGAAATGCCGCAATCATTCGCAGACTACAGCGAAGGTCTATTAGCTAGAAAAACTCTGTTAGTGCCGCACTAATTATACCAGAAACGTTGTGGTACTAGGATCTCCTATCAGCATGCATCACGGGTAGCTATATCACCACAGTGAAGTGATGTACTCGTGACACACTTTTTTTTTTGGGCGGTGGGGGGGGGGGGGGGGAGGGGAGAACTGCCAGCTGAGAAAAATGTTTCCATGCGGCAACCGTCGTAAGCACGGAGTAAACAGGTCGTTAATGGCTGCCTGCGCTCGACACTGTGTGCATAAAAGACATGCCTTCTGCGCTCGTAAGAGATTGACCAGTATCTAGTCGGAAAACGCTGTTAGCCAATCCTCAAAGTGACGATTCATACTCGTTTCTGCAGTTAAGCGAGTGCACTTCAAGGCTTAAATGTTAGAGGAGGACAGGTGCAACTGACCCCGCCCTTTCCAGAAATTTCCACTTTTACTTGTGAGTATGCACAGGCACACGTATACATAGGCACGCATGAACATGCATAAAATTTTGTTAAACACCCACCAACCTATTTGAATCTGATGATAATGAAGTTCTAAACATGTTCAACATTTCAGGTGAAGCAAAAGGGAGGATGCGAATGGGCTAAAGCCCGAACCAATCTTTCAAGTTATCGACCTTATCACACCTTGCCTCACTCACATTTACAACTTGGCATTAACATCTGGCATTTTTCCACAACGGATGAAAGTTGCAAGGATAACTGTGGTACACAAAGGTGGTGAAAGAGATAATTGGGCAATTACCGACCAATATCAATTCTTCCGTTGTTTTCTAAAGGTTTAGAAAAAATTATTCTACTTAGAATGACCTCTTTTTTCTTGACAAGCATTTCGTAATAACATCATCACATCACGGGTTGAGATCAGGCTGTTCAACCGAAACTGCTCTTCTTAAGCAAAAAGAAATAATTTTGAGCAGTATTGAGGCTAAGAAACTAAGTCTGGGAGTGTTTGCAGATTTCTCAAAAGCTTTTGATAGGATAAATTATGTAACCCTATTAGATAAATTAAATTGTTACGGCATATGCAAAATTACCCTAGATTTAATTAGAAGTTACATAACCGATAGAAAGCAATCTGTATCAATAAACAGACATTACTCTTCGTTAAGACCAATTGAGCAGGGTGTGCCTCAGGCCCACTTTTATTTGTTAAATATATAAATGATATTGTGAATGTTGATGATTCAGCTAGCAACATTATCTACGTGGATTACTCCAGTTTTTTTGTTCCAGGAACTAAAGATGATGAACTTATACATCTGGCTAATGAAATATTAAGAAAAATAAATAATTGGTCGGTGAAAAACTCACTTCAGCTCAATTGCTCGAAGACAAAAGCAGTACTCTTTAGAGCAAAATCTACGCCTTGCGATCACACAAAAGTACTCTCTGCGTCGTCTAAAACATTGGGTGTCATCTTTCACGAACTAGCAACTTGGGACCACCATACTGATCACTTAAAATATAAGCTTTGCAAGGCCTTAGTTATGCTGCGCAGATGCCTGAAACTTTTACCAATACAACAAAAACTCATGATATATAATGCACTCTTTGCTTCACATCTGCGCTATTGTCACCTCGTTTGGTCAAACAGCGCTGAACAGTCATTAGAAAATTTAGTCACACTACAGAAGCAAGCCCTACGGGCTATTTCTGATGTACCTTATAATGAGCACACGCGTGACCTATTTTTGATGTTCAAAATTATACGAGTTGACCACTTTTACGAGTATCTGCTTATAAGTTCTTTTAGACATGAAACGATTAAGGGCAGTACTCATATGAGGAACATCGCTAACTTGTCAATAAATCAATCATATCGCATAAACCGACACACCGAACATTGGGCAGTTCCGCGACCACGCACGAACTACGGTTTTTAAACACTTTCCTATCACCTTCCTTCAATACTAAACAAATATAAATTAAGTGATGACAACATACGCCATATTACCAAAAAGAGAATGCTTCCACTAAGTTTATAAACAACAATGCTTGTTGTTTATAATTTTGTCGGTTGAGAATGTTTGTTTCATACTTTTTTGCTTCTTCTCTTATCGCTTTACTTTATGTATTTCTATTTTGCTATTGTGACAAGTAAGAATGCTTGTTAATGTTTGCTTCTGCTGTTATTGTTCTGGGAGGTGGGACTAGTCAAGCTGCCTACATGCAGCTTTTATCCCACCATCCTTGTTGTTTAAACATGTTCTGATATATGTGGCAATAAAGTTCACTTCACTTAACTTCAGTTCAACCGCCCCCCCCCCCCCTAATATTTGTAATTTCGGACTACACCAATCACCGTAAATATGCCTGATTTGTAGCGGCCACTAAAAACACAGGTAAAGCGAAGCAATGTTGATCTACAAAGGTGAAATAACACGCACGCACACACATACGCACGCACACCTGTTCTGAATACCGTGAGCGGATGCATTATACCAGTACCTTTTCAACATAGTGAGCGGCGAATTATCTTTGACGAACTACCTGCCGGTTCCTACGTGGGAGACGCCCGCTACGCGCTAAGCGCGTCCTGCAGGACTAAAAGAAGCTTTTTTTCATTCCATTCCAAGAATTAGCCATAGAGAGAGGAGAGAAAGCAAGGAAGGCCGGGAGGTTGACCAAATATTGGCATCTGGTTTGCTACCCAGCACTGGGGTGGGGCATAGGGACAAGAAAGAGGGGGTAGAGAGAGAGAGAGAGAAAAAAAACGCACGTGCACTTATGAGAAAGCAAATACACACGCAGGAAGGGCGTCCTGGCTACAACCATTCAGAAAGGCTGGTCGATCGCTATAAGCGCAATAGCGATTTCAGGGCCTTCTTCTATTTATTCAATAAATAATGTGACATTACATCCTGAAAACATTGTAAAATTCTTTCCTTCGACAGCGGATGATTATCTAATTTACTGAGTGCCTTGCGAAGGCATAGTCGTTCTCTAATATACACTAGGCAGTCACAAAGAATAAGTCAGATTGTTTCTTCGTTCCCACAGTGGTAACAGACAGTGGTGTCGGCTATTGCAATGTGGAAAGCGTATAGGCGTTGGTTTGTTGGCAAGCAAGCCAGCGGAACTTTCATGCAACATCTGTCCTAGAAAGTGGTAGCAGTTCATGGTCTTCTGCGTGGGCGAAGCGGACAGCTTGATCAGCCGGTTCATTTTCGATAATTCCGCAGGGACTGCGTAACCACTTAAATGTAATTTGGTACCCTTTCGCAGTTAGGTGCTGTATAACCTTTGCTATTTCTAGTACCAGCTGCTCGTGTGGCGCACGACGTGATGCTAATAGAGACTGTAGTGCCGCCATTGAGTCGCAGAAAATAGTCCACTTGCATTTAGGTTAATCAATGACAAATTGACTACGAAGGACTGCCAATTCTGCTGCTGTTGATATTGCTGCGTGGAATGTCTCGAATTTAATTGTCGTGAGCAACCTTGGTATCACGACTGCTCCGGTTGAGCTGTTCAGCCGAACCGATCCGTCAGTGTATAAATGTTGAGTCTTGGTGTTTTTCATACAAGGGAAGTAGTGAGAGCTTCTTAAGAGCCGGTGATGACAAATCGGCTATTATTAGGACGCCAGATGTGGTAATACTAAAGATTGGTTGAGTAAGTCACCATGGCGGTGTCACAGGTCTAGCGGCAGGAGAGAACAAAGTTGAGGTGTATTCACCATGTGCGGTCACTGTTTTTTAGTAAGATGTGCGTGGTCGGTCCGCTGGTACAGAGGCTAGCTGATGGCGAGGAGGTCGAGCAAGGTGTCGTATATGTGTCCTCAGCCCTTCTACACCAATGTTGGTCTTGATGAGGTGGTACCTTATGATGGCGATAGTTACCACTGTCAATGCACTTTGAGGCAAGCCTATGCAAATCCGGAGTGCTTGAGCCTGAACATTTCGAAACATTCGTGTACTTGTTTTACTTGCATTGATCAACGCAGGCAGGCTATACCAGCCACAGTTTCTTGATTCCCTTAGGATCTCATTGAAACCTAACACCAAATATTGCGGCTGCTGCCCACGGTTTTTCCCAGCCTCCTCCCTCGGTTTTCTCCGGCGCCCCACGCTGTATTACTTTACATTACGACTTTGAATGAAACTTGCCGCACAGCTATAGCCGCCCTCTTGCTCGCCTTTCTTCCTTTATTTCCTGATCCTTGGGTCCCGAACGAACTCTTGAGGCCAATCAAGTTGACCTCAGTTGTTTGAATTCTTTAATAGGCAGCCCTCGACTGCCAGCTCTCAGGAGCGTAGTAGGAAGCAGGAGTTGCAGAAATCGAATCTTTGCCAGTCCCGGGTAGCCCCTTTCCGGTTAGACGATAGTTACCAAAAATGACGTGATGCGCAGCCCCGCAACGTAAACGCCGGGGCAGAGTGGAGACGAAGGTGGAGCGAGGAGTGCTCTTTTGACGCCGCGGTTAGAAGGAAGCCTGATTTCCCAAGAGGGGAGTGCATGGTACAGCCACATGCCTCCGTGTGATCCCGCACGCCGCGGCTTTGCCTTGGTCGGCATTGCGTGGCCGCGGTGTTGCTAGCGTTGACGGCACATCAACCGGGTCGATACTGCTGCCCTAGCGTACGCAGCGTGCGTGCCTGACACGAGCGCATGCAATTCTAATGGGTCGTCGTAGTTTGCTCGACGCGCCATTTCCCCCTGACGCGGCATATGCTCAACGCTCCGTGTCTCCGCGACCGCTAGGGTGGAAGGTTTTTTTCGCCCCCGAAAGAGGGCGTCGCGATGACTCTGTTTTACTGCGAAAGTGCGTGCTTCTGGCGATCAAAGCTGTGCAAACGAAAGCACCGCCCGGTATTTACTCTTCTAGAACCTGCCATAAGCAATTCTCATCTCCGCCGTTTGTTTGCGCCGTAAAATATTGAGCACGCAGAGCGCGGGGATGCAGTAGAAGGAGGATGTTGAGGGGACAGTTTGCGTAGCACTTGTTTGTGGACTTTGCTGGCGTACTTGTAAGTGTTTGGCAGAAATTCTTGTGGAGGTGATGAGGAATGACATCACGGCATTTTGGGTGTCATGGGTGTTCTATAGGCTTTATTGCTTTAGCAATGAAAGGAGGGATAAAATACAAAGAGTGGTTGACGCAGTGTTCCACGGTACACCACGAATTTTCAGGCTCTTGTGAATGGCACGAAGAGTTTAACGACTTTGCCGATTTGTCTTATGAGTCAGTCGGACGCAACGAATCACTACGCATGATGAGTAGGTGTAATTAACAGAAGTGACCGAAGGAACCAACGCGAAACTCAACCCGAGCGGTAGCAATGAGACGATGTCAAAGTGATGAAGATGGAGAAGTCAGTCTGTGTTGCAGTTTGCTCCTTCACCTATGTCGTATTTTTTTATCTGTTCGGTTTGCAAAGGGATAGAGAGGTTTTGAAGAATACATAATGACGGAGAACGTTCTTTTTCATAATCATTTCGCAAATTGTGAGGACATTTGGTATGCACAGGGGAGGGGATTCAAAAGCAACACAAATCCTAGCATGAGAATAACTATTGTTCATGTTGTCTCTTATGGACTCACTTAGTGTGAAACATACATAATTTACACGCTCCAATGTTCCTACGGAATATATCTTGCAAAGAACAAACCAACCACTCGACCAATCAAGAACCACACAGAGACCGATCAGTTTGCGCTACCTCCAAATTAAGTGATTCCCGTCAGAGCAACACTGTGAGTTCTAATTCAGTACCGCCTGTATCTACATTTCGTTGAGTTTAGTGCACGTCATGTGTGCAGGAATACATGTGGGAGTCTCGCAGGGCTGGTGAGTGGCCAACATTAGCAGTTGAAGATTGCAACAAATTGCACTGAACAAAAAGTACGTGTGTATTACTTTCGGCACAAGCATGCTGTGCTTACCATGCTGTCTTTGGAGAGGCTCTGTTCGGGTGCGCTTTTAACAACAAACGATGTAGTTCTACAACATACATTTCGCGTCATTTCCCAGATATTTTTGTCATTAAAATTTGATGCTTCTTATTAAGCCAAATTTTCGTGCTGTTCTGCAAGCATTTATTGCAGTGCTTCACCGACTCTAAGTTTTTCCTACTTCACCGACTTTCTGTTTCAAAAAGCACACACGCTAATGACTTCACCGCCGTCGTGACGACAATAATGTTTGTTTCATAACTGAAAGTCGGCCGCTGCTTGTAGATTGTGTAGTACTCACAGAAAGGTTTTTTTTTTTCAAAAACAGCAACTTTGTGTGTTGCCGCCATGACAATTTCTGTTGACGTTATTGACTGGGTTGGGATGTAAGCACTAGGCTCGAGTGTAATGCTTCAGATATATTCACGAGGTTCTTTGTAAACATCCTGAGTTGTGTATTATATCTGCGTTCATCGCAAAGTACATAGGGGGTATTTTACGATGAAAACCTTTTACTGTGCAGTTTTTCCTAAACAAGCTCGTGCTTCGAAATACATGCCTTCAAAGTTTCCGTGAGGTCCACTCCATTTAGCTAATGGGCGAGCCGCAGCGTATCTGGGTAGGGAAGGAAAGAGGCGTCATATATAGACGCCAGCCAACCAGCAATGAAAAAAAGCTGATGTCGGCGTGTGCTTGAATGTTTGCAAGAAAAAAAATACGGAAGGATGAGAGATGGCAAACAGGACGAAAGCCGACTCGCCCCGTGCATCAATCAAATCGAGCGGGTTCTCGCCTCTGCGCGCGTTTGGCTGGCTGAACTACACTGCATAATGAAAGGAAGCGGGCGCTAAATTGAAGTCGGGCATAGCGAACCACGACGCGGTCACGAAACAGCTCCCATTATTGGCTGAGTGCTGGAGCGTGGAAAGTTGCAAAAGCCGTTGCCGACGCAACGACTTTCGCAATTTGTTCACAATGTCCGGCTCCTATAATCAGTAGCCATTCAGGACAACAATTACCATCGTAAACATGAATTAAGTTACTCTCGAGGTCTAAGTGAAGGTGGTACAATCCTTGTATAATTACAAAGTTCATCGTAACGTGCCAGACAACCTCAAAGGCAGACGCGATGATTGATTACGCTTGTAATTTTCTTTTCGGCACTGTGTTTTTCCAAAAATACACTTTAAAATACTTCCCCTCCGTTTGAATTTTTTTGGGTGATTGGCATTACACACGGTATATTTTGCGTGGAACTGGATATACACCATCATTGTTTTAGGTTGTTTTTTTCTTAATAAAAATACATTAAACCCTGAAACAGTAAAGCAAAACGTAACTCATCATTTCAAGTAAAACAAAGCTTGGCAAACCCGTTGCCAACCTAATTTGAAACACCCTTCTTGATATAAGGAATACGCTGTTCATGGTTTTACGTGCAAAAAAAAAATGCTTGAGACAGTACACTTCAAAGATACAATGTGTATGGCCAATTTGCTTCGCTTTTTAAAGCGAACGCCTCATATGTCTTGTAAGCCAAATATTTTTGAAATTTGGGGAGACTTGATTACACATAGCGAGGTTGCGCGAGACCTCACAGTTCGTGACGAGACTTCTGCGGTGGCGTCTGCATCAGCAGGGGTGATGTGAAAGAACTAAGTAAAGCTTCGTCGAAAGCCACGTCATCTCAGTTCAATGTGCGTGCTGTGGTCGGCGAGCTTAAATTCACGTGACCTTAAAACAACTTAACGTCATGAATGGCATCACCCTGCCACTTCTTGATCAGGTCGGAGATCGCCATAATTTGTGACGTCACTGGGCTGTCATAAGATGACAATTGCATGGCATCGCCGATTGGTCAAAAACGAACCGATCACGAGGCTGTGCAAAAGCTTGCCAAGTGCACAAAGCTTGCAATGTCTCAGATACCGAAGGGAGCGTGAAAGCGCGTTAAGAGCACGAAGCTTTCTGTAGGGTGGAGGATCAATCAAACAGACGTGGATGAAAAAAGAAGAGTAGAAAAATGCCCCCACCTCCCCGAAAGGAATCGTGAGGAAATGTGAATGCATTTCTTGCGCCGAGAGAGGGTACCGTTGTCGTGAGACATTCGCTTTCAATGACTCCTCCCATCTCCTTGAAAGGCGCCCAGCCAGTGAACGGTCGAGAGTGAGGAGCGAGGGGTGCACGTGGTTTCGGCTCAGCGTTGGCGTTTCAGAGTGGCGTCTCCAGCACGCATTTCAGGATGTCCTTGGGAGGTGCCCAGCCAGGGACAGGACGAGAGTGAGGCGCGAGTGGGCAGGAGAGTTGGGCGCAAGGAGGAGAGAGAGCGAGTTGCGAGAGAAGGAGCGACCGAGCAATGCACTTACCCTCTCCTACTTTCGCTCGCAACGTTGGTGTTGTCCAGTTGGTGTTGACCGTGCTCGCACGAAATACACTGGTTGGAGGATAAGCGCGCGCGCCCGCACCCGTTCCCAAGACAGAGGGAGTGAGAGCAAAGAGATAACACGTGCGGGGCGCGGACGCCACGTACAACGCCTGGTGCCTGATAATGCCCAACTAAGAAATGCATTCGCATTTAAAAATTGACAGATTTCACCTTCCAGTCTTCTTTGGCAAATGTTTAAAGTACGGTGCGTCTTCCTGCAACAGACTTTTCTTTTACTTGCTGCTCTATTTGGCAAAAACTGTGGTCTCCTGTTTCAAACCTTTCTCAAGTAAAAAGCACAACCTAACGATCTCATACTGGCAGCCTATAAGATGGCGCTGGGTATACAAAGGTGCACTCCGGCGACCCCCTTTGATGCTTTGGGCATTAGGAAGACTTTTGATGAACTCGTACATGCAGCACTTACCGCACAGTGAGAAAGACTCAATGCTATGGCGCCGGCATGAATACTCATCAGTCGAATATCTTATCTAGTCATGACCACACAATATAACGACCCAACCAAACTGATTTCACCAGACATACGAGCTCAGGTATCTCTGTCTCATGTGTCTAAAATTATGAGCAAAAAGTATCGCAGACAGTGGCACTTTGCACGAAGCTTGAAACTCAAACTCGCAATCGGTTGAAATTATAAGGGCATGTGTAATGAAGATAGTGAAACTCCGACTACGCTAGCCTCAAACGCGCAAACTACTATTTTCGCCGCAATCAGAAGAAAGTCATTGGAGAAAGGCTTCTAGTGTGGCTGTGGCTAGCTGTAAGCGACGCGGAGTTTAGAGGGCGTCTGATTTACACAAAAAGTGCCTCGCAATTCATATGTCACGTTTTTATGACAGGAGGAGAAAAACTTTATTCATCCCAAGAGGGAAAGGTGTGGTGGTGGAGTGTCAAAGGAGCCTACCAGGCACTGCGTTAGATGTGATTGATTACAAAGGTCTTGAGAAAAAAAAATTATCGTAGCTCGCAGTGAATGCGCAAGGTTAAACAGACAGCGAAGCTGATGGGCAGCTTCGCACTAATGGTAAGAAACCTGAGGAATGTGCGGAAGTGGCCGAGATTTTATATTTATTTTTAGTTTCATCTTCATTTCTAATTATCTTTCTTTTTATCTCTTCTGCCTATTATTTTATTGCTTTGTACATCTGTTTTTTTCTACTCCTTTCTATCTATCTCTCTTTCTCCTGTTATCCTCATTTACCCGATCTGTTCATTTCCATTCTCTTGTATCTTTCCTTTCTTTCTCTGTCTCACTGTGTCTCTCTTTATTGCTTGCTCCCTCTTTCTATCAGTTTTTCCCCTGTGTCTCCATTTCTTTCTTTTTTCTTCTTCTTTGATTATTTATCTTCACTTTTATTTGAACCATTCCTACTGTTTCTTTCTTTCTCGTGTTATATATATAAAACAAAAAGAGTCACTTTTGGCAGCGCTAGAACAAGGAGAATTGGTTCTTGGGCTGTTTATTGATTACTCTAAGGCTTTCGATCACATAAATCACCAAATTATAATTAAAAAGCTTGACCGTTACGGTTTTCGAGGGAATGCCGCGCACCTAATTACGTCTTATCTGGAACATCGGAAACAAAGGGTTCATATCGACGACTGTTTTTCTGATCTATTGCCTTTATCTTCTGGTGTACCACAGTGGAGCATCTTGGGACCATTTCTTTTTAATATCTATACTAATGACGTGGTCAGCATTAGCCCTAGCGCTGAATTTATTATTTATGCTGATGACACCAGCATATTTTTACGAGGAAATTCGGCGGACAAATTAGTTGGCGAAGCAAATTTTGTATTGGAAAACCTAAATAGCTGGACTGAGAAAAACCATCTTAAAATAAACACGAGCAAAACCAAATCTGTAATATTCAGAAGTTAAAATAAGAAGGTAACATTGACGCAACAAATCTGCTGAATTCGACCCCGGTTGATATTGTACCCAATATTAAAACACTAGGAGTGGTCTTTCAGGAAAACCTTTCTTGGAACGAGCACATCGACACAATATCAAGTAAGTTATCTCAAATAGTGGGACTAGTCTACCGGAATCGCCTGATCCTTCCGAGACATGTAATGATATTAATTTACAACTCTTTATTTTCCTCAAAAATTAACTATTGCCATCTAGTTTGGGCATCCACTAGTCAAGAAAACATACAAAAATTGTATTGTCTATAAAAAAGATTTCTACGTGCTGTAGAGAACGTGCCTTCACATTTTCACACCTACCTGTTGTTTGAAAAGTATAATGTAATGCCTTTTGAGAAGATGTACAACTTTAGATTAGCGAGAGCCTATAAACAAGTATTAAAGGGGAAACATGTATTCTTGACTGAACTTGCCAACCTTAACAGAAATTGTCAGCCTTATAAAATGCGAAACTGCGAAATTTGGACTGTTATAACTTGTAGAACAACATACGGGCGACATACGTTAGGAAACAGACTTCCGAGGCAACTAAATGCTTTATACGAATTTAACTTTCAGCTGGAAAGCAACACTTTCAATGCAATACGTTCCTTTCTTGCAAATAATTACATTGACACTATATAATATCTCGCGCATGCCTATGAGTGTCAACTATAGAGAATATGTCGGTGTACGCTAGGCATGGCGATTCGTAACCACCTCATATTTTCTCATATTTTCTTTCGGTCGTGTATTGAATGATTTGTGCAATTATATATCTATAGTGTACTCTATGTAAATTACAAATTTATGTTAATCTGTATGCACGTATTATAAAGGTAATCTATATGTACTGAGCTATCTAGTACATCCGTTGGTGTATATTTTTCCTTTGTGTATGGTTTGTACGCAAGACGTGGTTATTTGTAGTGGGCTCACATTTTCCTTCGGGTCCTGTACTAAGTGATCTATCTGTTCAGTACATTTTTTTTATGTACTGAGAACACCGTTGTACGCTGGTGCCAAAACGGGGGCTTGCAGCTTCGTCAAGCTATCCTTGCGATGGCTTTTTCTGCCGGCCTCCGGCATTGTGTACTATGTGTGTGTACTATGTACATGATGTCAATAAAGTTCACTGTTCACTGTTCACTGTTCACTATATATTTCGCTATCTGCCCTTCTTCATTCCCTTCTCCTCAACCTGACTTCTTTTTCATATCCCCTTGCAATACGATGCTTTTCAAGGCTTTATAATGTTATTTCTGTGGGCCCGTGTAGTCATGTGCTTCACAATAATGCCAGTCATCTGTTTCAATGATTTCGGCGCTGGTACTTCTCTGGCTGTTTCACATGCGAAAAAGAAGACAAAGAAAAACGCCATGGTAATGCCGCGTGAATGCCGTACCAGGGTCTTGGTGACTGTACACGTTAGTGTGGCGAAGTCTTTGACAGCTCAAACCGAACAAAGTGAACTCTATTCAGGCGAAAGCAAGCCTGAAATGCTTTTTCGAACACGGAAGTTCACCGTAGGACAGCTGTCGTCTCTCTAATTGCACTGAACGCCAACAAGGCAGGCTGTCACTAACTCACTGAAAAACAAGCAAGCGTAAGTGACACACCTACACTCGCATCACTCATCAACTCTAGCTGCAAATATAGTCGAGCATGTGTAGGGCCCGTGTGGTAACACCTCTAACTGGCGTGTATGAGATTGAAAGCAATTTCTTTACGAGGCTAATTAACGAGCATGCTCTCGTGTTGGTTCGTGAATAAAACCAATGATGATGATGATGATGATGATGATGATGATGTCATCGGATCCCACGAGGCGGTTTGTTGACACTCGCACACAAAAACTAAGTGCCCCGCGGCAGTGGTCTAGTGGCTAAGGTACTGCGCTGCTGACACGCAGGGCGTGGGATAGAATCCCGGCTGCAGCGACTGCGTTTTCGATGGAGGCGGGAATGCTGTAGGCCCGTGTGCTCAGATTTAGGCACACGTCAAAGAACTCCAGGTGGTCGAAATTTCTGGAGCCCTCCACTTATGGTGGTTTCGGTGGTTTCGAAACCATATGGTGGTTTCGGAACGTTAAACCCCACATATCAATCATCACTCATCACAACAAATAGGTATATTTACAAAAGAAGAGAAGACAAATACCGCAAACAAACCCTTAGCAGACACACCATAACCTATACGAAGAACGCTAAACTGTCATACGAACAGCTCTAAAGGTGTCACCGCTCATGATGAAGGGCACGATAACATAGACGAGAAACACGCGCAGGCGTCGGAGACAAGAACGGTGGTGGCGACGCTCTACTGTCAGCGAAGGAGCAGATGGACGCGCCGGGCGAGTTGGGGTCAACGGCCAGACGGCCCGTCGGCGTTCGCCAGCCGAAGACAGCGGTTGACCGAGGATACGCTAGTATTGCCTCACCAACGCCAAGCGGAGAGGAACGTGGCTCTGGTCAATGCCAGAAGATCGAATGAAATTTGGATACTCGTCCAGGTGGGAGTCCGCAGCTGCACGTGTATTCCGCTGGCCGCCACTCCCGCACCTTGGACACCTTCCCTTCGCCACTGCTTGGCCACCTCTTCGGCTCTTGTTCTGCCAACGGTGTCTTTCGATTCGGAAGTCTCGTGGACGTTACACATTGGCTGAGCGTGCCTTGCAGGTGCTCGTGCACCGAATCTCCACATCGTCACCTTCTATGCGATTTCCACCTACGGAGCTGGCACCTGTAATTCCTGCCATCGCCCTCCTCGTATTCCAGAATACTTCATCAAGGTCGCGCAATTTTCGAAAACGCGCACTTTACTGATTACAGACTCATAATGTTTCCATACACGCGCCAGCGAGGTGCCCTTAAACGAAAAGGTTGATAGGAAGCTTAATATATATTTTCAGCATAACAAAAAGCTTCCTTGTGCCATCTTTTCAGGAAGGCTTTTCACCATGGATTGTTATCTGTTTCACCACATATCGAGCAACGATTAGTTAGATTCTTTGTAACGCCGCATAGGCGTCTCGATGTGGTAACCTTAGGGCTATATTTCACCGAGGTCACAGCGTGCATGGTGCCTCATAATATACGAGCTTTGCAAAGAAAAAACCTCCAGCACTACCCACAAAAATAATAATATAAACCCCGAATTCGTGCAATGAAGCGTCACACACACCTTTGGTAGTCACAATAGTGCACTAGAATAATCTCCACACGTTTGAACATTGTATAGGCGATCGTGTCTTTTAAAATGCGAAGCATTTCTTCACGAACTTGGTGACTTTGAATCTATCTATCTATCAATCAATCTATCTATCTATCTATCTATCTATCTAGCCAATTACGTTTGGGTGCTCTCCTGGTCACCCCCTTAACGTGGCGTGAACCAAAATTAGCATGGAAAAGTAAGATAGTTTGACAAATTTGGCACGCAGGTCCATATATGAATAATGTTACAATCCCTTTTCTTACGTCGCCGAACACTTCCCGTCAAACAGTGGCACATGCCAACGGCGGATATGTGACGCTGTTATGCAGATATGTGCCACAGGTATTATACACTTGGTAACAACCCAGGAACGACAAAAACACACATGGGCAACTTTAACGCGCAAGCGTTAAGAAATATCCTACATCGGTAGCGTCGATGCGGCGAATGCAAAGAATAAATTTCAGGGTCCCAGCTGGAATCGAACGCAAGGATTCTGCGTGGCAATGAAGCACTTTACCACAGAGCTACGCCAGATATCGAAACTACTTTTCAAATAGGCGCTAATCTTCGTGAAACGCCAATAGTTTTATATTGGAAGCATTTCTTAGCGAACTTCGGCGACTTTGAGCGTATCTATCTATCTACCCTATTTAAAATCCTAAGTTCGTGGATGCTGGAATAGTTGGTGGATATGATGGAAAGAATAGTGGGTATGTTGTAAACTGTAGTGAGCATAATTACTGATAGCGGTGAGAGTGGAAAAAAATGGTGGCAGATGGTGGTGGTGAGGCGAGCTAATGGTGGTGACGGCGGAAAATGCCGGCTGATGACGGCTAGAGTGAAAAAAAATGGTGGTAGATGGTGGTGGTGGTGGCGACCCAATGGTAGTGACGATGAAAAATGCCGGCTCATGGTGGCGAGGCAAAACGTGTTTGGTAGAAGGCTTGGTGAGCAAGGTGGATGACGGTGGCATGATGGAAGCCTGGTGGATGACGGTGGCGTGATGAAAAGTACAATGAAGTATGTGAAATCACTTATTTGCACTGTTTCACTCTTGAATGCGCAGAGATATATGTTTACAGTCAAAACAAAACAACGCTACTATTGCTTTCTGGTACGTTTTTTTATTCCTGTGGTGTCAACAACGCATTAACTTTAGTGGAGCATAGAATATGCGGCCGGGAATATGTTTGCATTTCGCCCACGTACTTACATCAGCTGACATCCGCAATTTGTTTCTTTGTTGTGATGTTTGGAAGACCAGAGTGGTCACTGTGAACATGAAAATAAATGGTTAACATCGGCGAGCAGTTGTCGACAAATAAATGGGCTCCAGTTCGCCATTGCCTCTTTCAGTGTTAGAGCAGAACCCAGCGGTCACTTGATGTCGCCACACTAGAAACACAATTCTGGTAATTCTTGCACACTATTGTTTGAGCCGTACCTTTAAGTTAACAAAGTGTGTGCGAACATGCATAAACTTTCACTTTCGACATACGTCAAGATGAGCCCCAGCGAATTTGACTTTCACCCTTCTGTTCTACCACCAGGATTTCCACCAAAGGTTACTCATACCGACCGAGCCCGTACAAGTGTTATCGGCACTTCTGGTTTTCAGAATACACAATTTTGACGAGTAAAAATGACAATACAGCACAACTGCGGCATCATTTACCCTAAATGAAGCCTTTTTTATTGTGTACGGTGTCCGCGCAAGAAGCGACAAACATCGACGCGACGCGCTTTCAGCACTTCCACTAAAGGTACGCCTCGCCTCACTGACAGCCGCCGGTCGCACTCGCCGGCGCTTCGCTGGCTCTTATGCGAGAACATAGACACGTCAATTCGTATGTTTACTGAACCAATATGATAGCATAATGTTTCTGGCGCACTGCATAATTGTGTAGGCGTATCTATCGAATGAGCATACAAGCGTCATAAATCCTGAACTGATATCGCCCTTTGGAAGGAGCGAGAAACGGATAATAAACTTTGAAGTAACCACCGATAAACTCTACCTGCTCCTCAATCCACTGAGTTGTTTTTATTTCCTTGCGGTTGTACATTGTAATAAAAACATAGCGCTGTTGCCATTATCGCAGTGGCAATCGTTGCAGACAGCAGTTGTGCATGTTTGTCAAATGTGCAAATTTTAGTAGCAGGTGCAGATCCCGTCCCTCCCAAATAAATGACAAACAAAGCTGGAGTGAACCGTGACTTTGTGATTTGACTACTTCTTTAACAGCCGCACCGCCCTCTGTCGGCGTGGCGCAGTGCTTAGTGTACTCAGTTTAAAATTCGGGGGTGCCAGGTTCGATTTCACCATAGAGAAAGAAGAAGACAAGAGCGGACACTCCGCGAAACCTGGCCTCAGGAAGTGCGTCACGACTACGTAACGAACTAGTGCTCTCACCAAACGTCAGAGGGCGCAAGCGCAAAAAAGAAACAGTTATAATCAATGCAACAGAATTGTTTTTACAAAATAATAATTATACGCCCAAATTTGGTAGGTTCTTTACACATAAAAACAATTTATTCAACAAACCTTACGCGATAATTTTTCTTCAGCCGTACTGTCATAAACACCATCTACCCAGCGACAAGCCCATGCATGACTGACAGCGAGAAGCTTTCGTCGCTTTCGTCAACGTCGGCTGCGTCGGCGTTTTCGTGCGTGAGATAACAGGTGAGGCACGTTTTCAAGCGAAGCTTGTTGAATGACATGTTCTTGGTCTTGTTGGGTCATTTTTTCAGAAAACGGTTACACTTGCGCGAATAAGACACCATGCAACAAACATAGAAAGATGCACACACACACGTTGCGCTTCGAGTGCGCGAGTTTGTTTCTTACGTGGCGTCTCATTCACGCAGTTGTAACCTTTTTCTGAAGCTTGTAAGGACTGGGAGGTTCACTAAAAACAAAGTTTGTGGCTCTATGCGGCGGCTAGAAGGGAACATTGTGCAACGTATGCAGTATAGCAAAGGCGGCACGGCGTCAAGCCGAGGCGACGCGTGCTGCGTCTGCCACGGACGCGAGCGTCTGTGCGCTGAGCGTAGCTGGGCAGCTAGGTCATAGGCTCGGTGCAAAATATTGAGAAGCATTCGCTGGGCCTCGCATGCTTCACGACGCGTTTCCCGAAGGCACGGAACACGAATAATTCTTAGTGTGCCGGAGGCAAATCTGGACTAGCCAAGTGGCCATCATCTTCGTTTTTTCGCTAGCCTTGTGCCACTAGTGCAAGCTGCTCACAAATTTTTTTGACGTTTCCAATATAAATTTACCGCATAAATTTCAACTACGATTTTTCTTCCCAAGGTACTGCTGATACTGCGTACGTACGAAGGTGTTCTAAAGTTCCCAGGCCACGATACCATTGCATTACAAGGGATAGCGGCCTGGAAACTTGTGAAAATCTTTGTACGTGGTCTTGACGTATATCTTTGCAAGTCAGAGTTTTATGGGTCAGAGATGTATCACTGGTTTTGTATTGTGCATCGATTAGCTAATCATTCAAAGGGGTTTGTTGGTACACTTATGACGTGCACATATCTTTTTCGTAATTTGACAGCGAAGCATCCACTTACTAGCATTTTCAGACCGCGCTGACGCCATGCCGTCCGGCGGTCCAAGCTACGGCAGCTACTGCTGTGTATCGTGGTGCTTCAACAATGGCAGAACCCACAAGGAGCCTGGGACGAGTTTCTTCCGCATACCACGGGACGGCAGGTGTGTTAAAGCTTTTGTATGGTTTGCATGTCTTTAGGCTTACTGTTCGTACTTGCTCAGTGAGGGTAACAATAAAAAATCACTATTTCAAGCACTTCCCCTTTCAGCTGATAGTTCATTGCCAATGCAGGATGAAAGCATGGATGCAGTATGCTGGACGCAATGATCTCCTTAGTAAGCCGGCCAGCCTATTGTACGCAACGTACAGGGTTTGTAGCGACCATTTTACTGCTCAAAGTTTCATGGACCCTGGGCACACAAGGCTTACAAGAATGGCTGTTCCCAGTGTGCAACCAGCTGCACCATGTAAGTGATTGACTGAAACTCAATTATGTGCAATAGCAGCCACTTGTATTGAATCAGTGGCGACAGTTAACCGTGAAGATCTTTGTAGCCGATGGAGAAGCCTCACTATAGAAGTAACACTTGGAAAGTCTTAAATTTTGTGAATTGTGGGCTATTACCTTCCCAACAGCAGCTTTACATTTCTGTCGTTTTTTGATGCTCTTGACCTGCGCAACTTGTTTTAAAAGACTTTAAAGGGCTATTTCACGTTGTCTTCAAGCCTGAGTGCACATGTACGTATACCTTTCATCAGTGAAAGCTGCCACTGTTGATAATTCCAAAAATCACAAATTACTTGTTTCCTAGTTGGTGCCTTCTCTTTTCTTCCACGTTCGACCAATTTATGCGTTTGAAAGAGCTGTTTAAGTTTCCCCATGCTACAAGCTTTGTAACTTGTGCCAACTGCACATATATGCAGGTTCTCTGAGCGTCGCTTCAAGTAGTGACTGTGACATGGCTGCAGAAGCTGCACTGCAAGGTGCGGATGAGCTTCAGTTTGTGTTATTTTAAGCCTCTTACTGATACATTGTCGTAATTTCATTTCTTCAGGACCTGCGGTAGAGGCTTCAAACAGCGGCTCCCACACATTGAGGTGCCCCGATGAACAGGTTGCGTTCAGTGTCGCGATTTCTTTTTTTTTACCGAAATTGACTGTTGACCAAACCTCTGCAGGTGGCAGCTCCCTTGTAGCTGGTGAAAGAATTTCCGCTGACTTCGTCTTGCCGGAGAAGACCTTAACCAGTCATTCAGCTGTCACAAAAGGAACTTGTGTGACCGGTAAGTTGTATGTTCACTTCAACACCAGAGTGGATTGATATAGAGACTTCCGCAGGCCGCTCGCAAGATTGTTCCGACAGCACTGTCCGAGGCACTGAACAAGCTTCACAAAACCCTCCAGAGGACGTCTCCGCCAACAGCTCCACGCCTGAGTGCCCTAGAGAAAATGGTGACTATGCTTTTATTGCAGCTGTTTTTAGTGTGCTATTTTATGTTTAGGACATTCTGAGGAAACTATCCTCAAAAAGACACTACGTGTGCACTTACAAAATGTAAGGGTGGGCTCTCAGTGATTTTTATTTTTTTTGTGCATTGTCAACATTGTGAATGGTTTGTTTTTAGGTAGTGGAATCGAAACCTTTGCACCACAGAAAGTTGTGCACCTTGGGTCTGAAAGAGCGAGGAAAGTGCTCGTATGGGATTAGTTGTTCTTCGCTTTTACATCCATTTTTTTGTTTATTGCAGTGCGTTCCTGTGTGCCAGCGACAATGTCTCCATCAATGAAGTACAAGCAAACCATTAAACATCTGCAAGCCAAAGTAGCAGCACAGCGGAAAACTATCAAAAGACTGCGGAGACAGCCACACCAAGCACCGTCATCGACTTCAAAGGCGCTTGAAGTTATCCGACCGCACGTCACCGAGGAGGTTTTTAAACTTCTTTCTGCACATGTTCGCTTGAGGCCCAAACGCAAGGGCAAGCGGTTTTCCGTGTGGTTCAAGAAATTTGCTCTTCACTTAAACTTCCGAGGTCCGCGAGCATACGGATTTATGGCTCCATATTTTTCTTTGCCCTCCCGGCGTTCATTATGGAGGTGGCTAGCTAATGTAAAGATGACTCCAGGCATAATTCCAGGAATCCTTTCTTCCATTGCAACAAATACTCAAGCTTGGATTGAACGGGACCGAGTGTGCGCTTTAGTTTTTGACGAAATAGCACTCAAAAAGAATTTGTACTATGATGCTGCAAGAGACGTTGTCCAGGGTTTTACAGATGATGGAACTCATCGCACTTCAACCATCGCTGATCGAGCACTGGTTTTTCTTCTTGTTGGCGTTTCGAGAAAGTGGGTTCAACCGGTTGCTTTTACTATAGGGCACACATCAACACCATCATCTGTTATGCATAACTTGCTGGTGTCACTCATTTTGGAGCTTAGGAGCATTAATATTGCAGTGAAAGCAGTCATTTGGGACCAGGGCAGTTCAAATGTAAGTCTCGCTAACCAACTAAGAGTGACTGTAGCAAAGCCTTTTTTTGAAGTTAATGGTGAGCGGGTATATTGCATTTTTGATGTTCCGCATTTAATTAAAACAACGCGCAATAATGTCCAAGCACACAAGTTATACATTGGGGATGACTTGGTTAACTGGTCGCACATTGTAAGCCTTTACCAATACTCACATGAGTTGCGGTTGCGATTGGCTCCAAAGTTGACTGAACGGCACGTTCATCAGAAACCTTTTTCTAATATAAAGGTCAGCAGAGCAACTCAGGTACTCAGTGCATCAGTTTCGATTGCTATCACGGCAATGGTGTATGCGAAGGTGCTGCCTGCCTCGGTCATCACTACAGCTAAATTTTGTGATCGTATGGACAGGATTTTCGATGCCTTGAACAGCTCGAGTAAAAAAGAACTTCGCAAAAGCTGCGGCATGCAATCATAAAAAATGATTCAGAGCTGATTGACTTCCTCCGAGGCCAGCTTCCCTGAATTGCATCATGGCAGTTTGTTGGCAGACGTCAACCACAAACCATCGTAGGTTGGCAAATTACAATTCAGGCTATTTGTCAACTATGGGACGACCTCTCCAAAAATTACAATTTTGAATACCTGTTAACACGCAGGCTTCAACAGGATCCTCTGGAGAACATATTTGGCCACATTAGGCAAAAACAGGGTTGCAACACCAACCCCAATGTAGCAAAATTTATTTGTGGCCTGAAGCACATCTGCATAAGAAAACTCTTCAAGCTGTCAGAATACGGAAATGTCGAGGCTGATGAATGTGACCTCTTCCAGGAGCAGCTCTCGCCATTTCTCCCTCACCAGTGCGCCTCTTGTGGATAATGAGGAGTGTGCACAGCCACAGCCTGACGACTTTCCCGCTCTAGACGATCTCTCTCAACTTGCGACGAACATTCACTCCCATATTATCGATTACTCCGCTGCATATTATGTAGCTGGTTTTCTCATCAAACACTTCCTTCGGAATGCATGTGACGGTTGCAGTTGCCCACAGTTACTGAAAGACGACAGTGAGACGCTTAAGGGTACCCACCAGTATTTCACAATGCTCAAAGCATACCACGTCCCCAGCAAACTTTTTGGGAATCTCACTGTGCCATCGGAAGCAGCTTTTGCATACGTACAACTACTTGAATCTCACTTTCTTGCCATGATTGAGGCCACTGCACATCACCTGAAAGTGTGCGATGTTTTGCATCACCATCTGTCAAGTGTTGGCGATTTTCATTTCTGCTCTGCTGGGTGTCGCGCGAAGTTTCTGAAAATGTTTTGCCGGGTTCGTTTATGTTGGCATGTGCGTTTTGTGAACCGAAACTTAGATAGGGTTAGGTTCCAGTCTTCAATCTCAGGCATACAGCTTGACAAGTTCAAGGGTTAGCAATTAGCGGCGGGTTTACACTAAAGTATTCGAGTTGAGCCGAATCCTGCAATAGCTTTGTTATGTTATTACTTCGTTACAGCAGACTTCATTATGGTCTTATATGCTTATATTCAGTTCAACTGGACTAACCACTCCTTCGTTGCATACAAGGTTTTGGTTACCCGCTATGAGGAGTAGGGACACTGTGTATTCGCTCGAAGTGATTTGCATAACCTTAAAAAGAATGTTGGGTATCCTGTCTGTATTTTTGTAGCAAATGCGGGCGAACTGTACACTTTACTGTGGGTCGCTTGGTCACTGTGTATGCTTTATCTCTCCAGCTCAAGTAATATATCGATAACAAAACCGATTGTTGAAATGTCTTCGAGAGGGTAAGGAACACAGTATGAAGTGGGCACGATTCACGTTATCACGCTTTTCGTATTTTAGCTTATCATCAACCTCCTCATCTCGCCCATCAAAATTTTCAAAAGAATACCCAAACTTGTAGCGTTTGATGGGGCTGCGGATGCTGCCATTTTATTTTTATATAGCTTGTGATTGATAACGTACGGTGTAGAGCCTTTGTGAAAAATAATGAGCCAAAGTGGTTTCCTTCTGCTATTTATTAGCCCTTTAATACCGCTCTCGTAGCACCAATTAAGGTCCACAATTCTGGATAAGTGATGACTACAATCTATTTTAGCTCGGAAGCGTCACAGCAACACCCAGACGCAAATCACTTGGGATCTTAAGTTTTTGATGAAGGCGACGCATAAGAAGAGCCACAAGACCTGCCAGAGTTGTAGCATAAAGTTTATCTTTCACGTAGTGAGCAAGCTGCAAAGCCCTACCTTTCTGAGGACAAGCAGGCATCAAGTCTGCTTTTTTTCATTTCGGGCTAGCTGTTCTTGAGCACAGCCACTGCACCTTTGCCTTTCTGCTATATTGTGTCGTGTGGTTTCTGTGCGCTCTTTTTTTCTATGCATTATTTCGGTTAACCCCAGGCGTGATTCGCGACTTCATTGCTGTGCATATGTCACTTCTTCCTTCTTCATCAGCATTGTGCGCTGTGTTTTTGCCATAGATCCTTACTTACTCACTGGCCCGCTCTGTCATACTTCACCAGCTTCTCGGCTTCTGCCAACTCTAACGATGTGTGCGTTGTCTGTGTTCTCTATGTATTTGTTACAATATTTGTTACAATTTATTTGTAAGGCGAGATGCATTTGTTGTCTACCTTTGTCATATTGTGCTTTTTATATTCTCATACTCTATACCTTGCCTTTGAATAAAACATTGCGGATACTCTGTTTCTTTGACTGCTATATACATTGATCACTTGTTCCAAAAGAAAAACACAAGCGCGATGAATAAAACCGTAGTGAATTATCATTACCTGCATCTCTTTTTATTATAACTTAATCGAAATAAAAATTACGTCACGACCAATTCACACGAACCACTGAACAAAACAAAACAGGGAATCGCTAAATCAAAACGACCTACAAAAGCTATCCATTTCGGCGATGAAAAGTGGTCTGAAATCATGAACTTTCGTCATAGCCAAACGTCGGTTACGCAAAGTAATTCAAAATTTGCGCCAGTGAAACCGAAACAGGAAGCGCACGCCACTTGCTCTCACCAACCACCAGGTGTGCTGGGGGTCGATTGGGCCGCCGGGGTCTACGGGAGTGTCCACTCTTAACCTTTATTTCTCTATGATTTCACGCTGGCACAGCTTTTTTTTCAAGGGTGTTTGCGCTACATTCTTTTATACAATTATTTTTATAATTTCTTCAGCGGCAGCTCGTCACGGTGGTTCTGACGCTGGTTCGCGCTCCAGCGTTGCCGGCTGGAGCACGCCATCCACCATCCGCTCCACCAGACGTCACCATACACCATGTGCCACCATTTCCACCGCTATTATCCACCAAAATTGTTGCTGGTGGAATCCACCATTCCTATGGTGGACGTTTTTTCAATAGGGTATCTATCTATCTATCTATCTATCTATCTATCTATCTATCTATCTATCTATCTATCTATCTATCTATCTATCTATCTATCTATCTATCTATCTATCTATCTATCTATCTATCTATCTATCTATCTATCTATCTATCTATCTATCTATCTATCCGAAACGACTTTTAGGTCTCCTAGCCGTTTCAAAATGGTATCGATAACAAACGTGGTATGGCATAACATGACTGTATACAGAACATATTTGAGTAGTCGTAACATTAAAATCATGGTATGTATGTCATGAGTGTCATGATATACATTTCATGGTCCTTCAGCTCTTGCAGTAGTTTCGTTCACATGGCATGTTGCAAAACTGGTATGATATGGCATGATTGCATGCCGAACACAAGCGACTGATCCTAACCCGAAAATCATAACATGCGTGTCCTATAACAACATGAGTACATGCCACGCTCATGATGCGCTCGTGGCCATTTCGCTAGCGTCACATTTACCAAATTTGGTATTACGGGACGTGAATGAATGATGAAGGTATGATACTGGTGCAAACATGATAAACATGAGATGCGTGTCATGTAACAACATGATTACATGCTACGATCATGATGCGCTCGAGGCCGTTTTGCTAACATGTACCAAACTCGGTATTACGAGTCGTGAATGGATGACATAGGTAAATGACACACTCAAACATGATAATCGTGATATGCGTATAATGTAACAACATTACTGCATGCCACACCATGATGCGCTCGCGGCTGTTTCACTAGCCTCACATATGCCCAATTTTGTTTTACGTGATGTCAATGGATGACGAAGGTATGTCACTGATGTAAATACGATAATCATGAGATGCGTGTCATGTGAGAGCATGACTACATGCCACAGTCAAGGCGCCGATACATTTCCACATGACGCCGTGGGCGTGCTCGCCGCCGTTTATTTCGTCGCGTCACGCCAGCGTGTCCACCACAGACGCCAGTCTTTGCCATATACTCGCAGGCGCGCGCCGCGCTGCGTTTCAGCGCGTCCCGCGTACCTCCGTCACAGAAAGAGGGAGACGCAGTCTTGTCTGGGTAACACATCGGCGCGAAATGCACCATGTTGCATGTCGCGCTGGCTGCCGTCGGGCCGCGCCGATGGACGCTGGTTGCTCCGGTCGCGCCTGGCGTCAAGCTATAGAGTGCTCACGTTTTGCTAACGTAGCGTTGCTGTGCCCAGCGTGCACGCATGTCAACGCTGCATTGGACTATATTGGGCCCTTCATGATGCGTTCGGGGCCATTTTGCTAACTCCACATATAGCGAGTATGGTGCTACGTGACTTCAATGAATGAGGAAAGTAAATGACTGGTGCAAACATGATTATGCTGACAAGCGTGTCATTTAAGAAAATGACAACATACCACGCTCATAACGTGCTCGCGGCCGTTTCGCTTGCTCCACATATGCCAAATTTAGTATAACGTGACGTGAATACATGACGGAGGTAAACGACACATTCAAATATGATAATCATGACACGAATGACAAGTACAGCATTATTTACCTCCACCTCGAAACGTTGTGCTGATTTTAAAATGACATATCAACCTTTTCTCATTCGTGCTTCACATATCATCGATTCCCACTTTACGTGGGATCTGCCATTTTTTGTTGTTGGGCCTACGAAATTTTAATAACATTACATATGTACTCCTTTACTACAGCCGTCACGTCGGGTTAACGTCAATCGTGGTTAGTTGTCATGCGCTGAAGTTCATTTATGAAGCCGTGTCCAGGGCCAGCATCTTCGCGAGCATCAGCGCTTCATATCAGCGCCTGGTGTTGCTAATATGCATGCTCCAGTTGCCATCGTTGTGCAAGTGCAGACAACGGGTTATATAAACATCTGCAACTCTTGAACATATGTCTGTGCGTATATTTGTACATACGGGTGCGGCGATGGCGTAGTGGTTAGAGCATCCGCCTCGCATGCAAGAGGTCCGTGGCTCAAATCCCGGTGCCGCGCAGTTCCCAACCGGATACAAAAAAAAAAAATCCGCGTGTTGATGGAACTGCATTAAGAGGCCTGGGGTGCGGCCTCACCGACAACCACCGCCGGGAACGCACTCCCTCACCAGAGAAGGATTGGCCACCCTGGTGCAGTATCTGGCCACTACCTCCCACATGCATACGTCAAATAACTCACAGCCCTAGGTCCCCAGCAGCTGCGAAGCAACTGACCACGGCGGCGGTCAAATCTGCAACGCAGCAGAGGGTGCTAAGAATCTCTGGATCCGGACAGGCCGCCATTGGAACCTGAACTTGGCAACATTTAACGCTAGAACCTTATCTAGTGAGGGAAGTCTAGCTGTACTATTCGAGGAGCTAGCGGGTGTTAAATGGGATATAATAAGGCTTAGTGAGGTTAGGAGGACAGATGAGGCCTATACTGTGCTACAGAATGGGCACGTCCTTTGCTATCGGGGCTTGGCAGACAGAAGAGAACTGGGGGTGGGGTTCCTAATTCACAGAAACATAGCTGGCAACATAGAGGAATACTATAGCATTAACGAAAGGGTGGTATGTATTGTAATTAAACTGAATAAAAGATACAAGATGAAGGTAGTACAGGCTTACGCGCCTACATCCAGTCATGATGACGCTTCAATTGAAAGCTTCTATGAAGACGTGAAATCGGCAATGAGTAAGGTAGAAACACAGTAAACTATAGTGATGGGCGACTTTAATGCAAAGGTAGGGAAGAAGCAGGCTGGAGACCAGGCAGCAGGAGATTATGGCATCGGCACTAGAAACGCCATAGGAGAGCTACTAGTAGAATTCGCCGAACGCAATAGTTTGCGGATTTTGAATACCTTCTACCGAAAACTAGAAAACCGCAAGTGGACATGCAGGAGTCCTAATGGCGAAAATGACAACGAAATAGACTTTATAATGACTGCACACCCAGGAATCGTGCAAGATGTGGAAGTGGTTGGCAAGGTACGATGCAGTGACCATAGAATGGTACGGTCTCGAATTCGCCTAGACTTGAAGAAGGAACGACAGAAATTGATATGCAAGAAGCCGATCAATGAGCTAGCACTGAGAGGGAAAGTACAGGAATTCAGAGTGTCGCTGCAGAACAGGTACTCGGCTCTTAGTGAGGAAACCAACCTTAGCGTAGATACAATGAATGATAATCTGACGAGTATTATTACGGAGTGTGCAGTGGAAGTTGGAGGCAAGGTAGTTAGACAGGACACTGGCAAGCTTTCCCAGGAAACGAAGAACTTTATTAAGAAGCGTCAAATCATGAAAGTGTCAAGTACAAAAACAGACAAAATAGAACTGGCAGAGCTTTCGAAGTTGATTAATAGACGTAAAGTATGCGATGTAAGAAGGTATAACATGGAGAGAATTGAACACGCTCTGAAAAACGGAGGAAGCGTCAAATCAGTGAAGAGGAAACTTGGGATAGGCAAAAGTCGAATGTATGCACTAAGGGACAAAGAAGGCAAAATAACTACCAATATAGATAGAATAGTTAAAATAGCGGAGGAGTTTTACAGAGATCTGTACAGTAGCCGAGACAACCACGGCCTTAATACTATAAGAACTAGCAGTAATCCAGATGACACTTCACCAGTAATGATAGAAGAAGTCAGAAAAGCTTTGGAGAGCATGCAAAGAGGCAAAGCTGCTGGTGAGGATCAAGTAACATCAGACCTGCTGAAAGATGGAGGACAGATTGTGTTAGAAAAACTAGCCACCCCATTTACGAGGTGTCTCCTGACGGGAAGGGTCCCAGAGTCTTGGAAGAACGCTAACATCATCTTAATACATAAGAAAGGAGATTGCAAGGACTTGAAGAATTACAGGCCGATTAGCTTGCTCTCTGTAGTATACAAGCTATTTACAAAGGTAATTGCTAACAGAGTAAAGAAAACATTAGAATTAAATCAACCAAAGGAACAAGCAGGATTTCGAACAGACTACTCAACAATTGACCACATTCATACTATCAATCAGGTAATAGAGAAATGCTCAGAGTATAACCAACCACTATACATAGCCTTCATAGATTACGAGAAGGCGTTTGATTCAGTAGAAATATCAGCCGTCATGCAGACACTGTGGAATCAGGGCGTAGATGAAGTATACATAAACAATCTGGAAGAAATCTACAGGGGATCAACTACTGCCATAGTGCTTCATAAAGAAAGCAACATAATACCAATCAAGAAGGGTGTAAGGCAGGGGGACACAATCTCTCCAATGCTATTTACCGCGTGCTTACAGGAGGTTTTCAGAAACCTATATTGGGAACAGTTAGGGAAAAGAGTTGAGGGAGAATACCTTAGTAACTTGCGCTTCGCCGATGACATTGCATTGCTGAGTAACTCAGGGGACAAATTGCAACTCATGATTACGGAGTTAGACAAGGAAAGCAGAAAGGTGGGTCTTAAAGTTAATCTGCAGAAAACGAAAGTAACGTACAACAACCTCGGAAAGAAGCAGCGCTTCGAGATAGGTAATAGTGCACTTGAAGTTGTAAAAAACCATGTCTACTTTTGGCCGGCAATAACCGCAGAGCCAAACCACGAGATTGAAGTAACTAGAAGAATAAGAATGGGGTGGAGCACACTCAGCAAGCACTCTCAAATTATGACAGGTAGATTGCCACTATCCCTCAAGAGGAAGGTATATAACAGCTGTATCTTGCCGGTACTTAGCTACGGAGCAGAAACCTGGAGACTTACAAAGAGGGTTCAGCTTAAATTGAGGACGACGCAGCGAGCAATGGAAAGAAAAATGGTAGGTGTAACCTTAAGAGACAAGAAGAGAGCAGAGGAGATTAGGGGACAAACGGGGGTTAAGGATATCATAGTTGAAATCAAGAAGAGGGAATGGACATGGGCCGGGCATGTAGCGCATAGACAGGATAACCGCTGGTCATTAAGGGTAACTAACTGGATTCCCAGAGAAGGGAAGCGGGTTAAAGGGAGACAGAAGGTTAGGTGGGCAGGTGAGATTAAGAAGTTTGCAGGTTTAAATTGGCAGCAGAAAGCACAGGACCGGGTTAACTGGCGGAACATGGGAGAGGCCTTTGTCCTGCAGTGGATGTAGTCAGGCTGCTGCTGCTGATGATGATGATATTTGTACATATATATAGAGTCATTTCATGACGTGTCACTCAATAAAAAAATGCAACATGGACACCTTCTCTCCGCATGCTTCGCGTAACGTCGATTCCCAGGTACGTCGAATCTGCCGAATGCTTTTCTACAGTAACGACAGTGGCCATTCGAAACTACTTGCTATTACGTCACAATCTGTTGAGTAGGCTGTGCGGCCCATTGCACTACATATTCAGTAACATTACGATGTACAATGGGCGCACCCAAGCACTCCTAATGAAACCGCGTTCAGCATTTGAGAGTGGTTATTAACAACATCAACGCAGAGGCTCTGATTTGTAGATGCAATGGTCGACAAACAATACTCGACGCTCCAGCTGTGGGGATGTTCCAGCTGTGGCGGACATTCGAAAAACTAAACGAGAGGTGGCTTACTACAACTATCTGCATTGAAGACGCACGACCGGCGGCTTAAAGATATTCGCCCTGAAAAATGTTCCTAAAGCGAAAGCACTAAAGCATCCTCTGTTCCCCCAGTCGGTTACAATCTATAGCTGGATAAAATTTATGTACATTAAGGCTCCACAGAGATCTCCGATGCACAGTAGCCGATATTACCTTACTCCGAAGTGGGTGTCCATTGGTGCTGATTTGTATGTATACGTCTTTGGTGAGTAAACGTCTCAGACTTCTATAGCTGTGTAAGACTATATAAAAATAACTGTATACATATGCTCCGTCTAAAGCCATCACTGCTCCACGTGGAGAAAACTTGCGGAGATGTTGTAGCGAATCGCATTTGCGGATTTCCGTTACGTCGAAAAATTGCTAATTCTACATAGGTGATTTTCCCATACACACAAGCGCTGTTAGTTTAAACCTCCTAGCAAGATTTCCACAAAAATTTCAACAATGCTGCTCGGGTATACGTAATATTTGCAGCAGGGACGACGAACGCTACATTTTTAACATCCGTAGCAACAGCATACGTATAAATACTATGCGCTAACTAGTTGCGCCGTTGGGCATGCCTTAGTATTACCATAGTTTATGAGTACTTTTGCTGCCCATTAGGCTGCTCCAAATAAGCGGAGGTCGCTGGCAGTGCTCGGGTAGACGGCGGCCACGTAACATGGCTTCTCAACACGCGTTTTTCATTTTGTATTTGGTGTTGTGCGCGTTGTGCATGAAAATCGAAAGGGATGCTCCGCACATGCGGCGCACATAGGTGTCGATTGTTAATGACGAAAAAGTGTTTAAGGTCTGGCTGCCTGGACAGCGAACGGCAAAAAAGTGGAAGCGCGCTATACAGCGACGAATTTGATCCCCGGCCAGCGCGTGTGTGCGAAGAGCACTTCGATAGGGGTGGGATCTTTCACGCAAACCATGCAGTGACTAACCGGACGAGTTGTTTGAAGACGCCGCACGATGTGCCAAAACATTGGCTGGACGCTGTGCCTAGGATTTTCACGGCTTCCCGGCGTATTTGTCTAGCGCAAAAGGTCCACAGCTCGTCCGCCTACACAGTAAAAATTTTTACACCCAGAAGGGTGTAAATGAGCTTGTCCCGTGGACGACACTCTAAGGGTGTTATTTCAGCACCTTTCAAAAAGGGTGCTTTTTCATGCACCCTTAGAATAGGGTGTACATGTAAAAAAACTGTAGGGTGTTACAAAAACACCCTTAAGGAAGGGTGCCTTCGATGTCCATCACTTTTTTAGCACCCTCTGAGGAGGGTGCGAGAAGGGTGCACAAGGGTGTTGAGTGCCCATGGCAGGGGTGCCAGTATTCTTTTAGACTGCACTAATAGATATCGGCATGCACTGATTACACACTACTTGAAGAAAGTGGTCCTGATTATCAATGGTGCGCCACCTGTCGAGCTCCATTCATTGCGTCTGGGCAAAAATATAAACGCGTACTATCGTGTATTAACTTGTGCTGGATCTATATATACTTCACAGTATATGCATAATGCGCGTTACAGAAAATGAAGCCTTTCTGCCCTTGCATATTGCGTTTATTTAATAGGCAAATAAAACATAAACTTTTCTTCTGCCACACAACTTTTTCACCAGGTATACGTTCACGTATACGTACACTACACATGCAACACCTCAAATGTTTATTATATTTATTCACTTTCACTTCATTAACAATTCTTTTCAACATACAATTACACTGGTTTCAGTTTAGTATACTGCTTCAAGTACATAAAGACTACAAATGAAATATACGCTAATATATCCCTATAATTCTTTCAAGTATCTACAATCCCAGTGGTTTCCAGTTTAATACTCCTTCATGTACACAATCGGTTAATAGGAATGAAATACCGGCAAATATATACTTATGATTCTTTGAAATATATACAGTCACCATGATTTCACTATATACGCCTTCATGTACACAATCGTTCCCAAGAAGTGATGCACACAAAAATATATATGGATAGTGTTTTCAAATGTATACAATCACAGTGGATTAAGCTTAGTATTCCTGGATGTATAAAAATTGCTTATGAGAAATGATGTCAATGCAAACATATACGGGTTTTCGCACATATAACTTTAGCGAATACTTAAGAAACCAATGCAATGATCAGAAACACAATAAGCTAAAAACGAACACAAAACTGAGTCAAAACACACAGAAAACAAAAAAGGTAATGCATAATTATGGCTAACGACACAGCTCGGTCACTTTATGCCAAATGTCCCAGCCACTTTGGCAACCATCTCAAATGTATTCGAAAAACTCTTGCTGCATTGAAAATAGTGAACTTCTGGAATATTTAGGAGAGGAAAAATATTTGGTCACGTGGCTGCCCTCTGAACTTCCTGGAATGCCGTCTAGGTGTTGTATGTGAAAAATTTTATTTTAAAAGTACCGCTCCTTCTTTGCATACGAAACTCGGTCTACGTGTTACGTAACAAGAGCTTAATTTGGGAGAGTTGGTTCATCGTGGTTGTGTGCTAGTCACAGCGCGACAACTTTAGGAAGAGACAGAAAGGACAGGAAAGAGCACCGACTGTCAACTGAATTTAATGAATGTGCTACGAGCGCTTTTATACGGAGTACAAGAAACGTGTTCATGCGCGACGACACGTGTGAGCACTACAAAATAATCTTAACTGTGAAAAGAATACTCCCTCTTGGAAAGGATAAGTGAACGTGTAGTGATGCACTGATCATTGGTTTACCTGATAAAAAATACTTCTACAAACGTTAAATTGGCATTAAGTAAACCTATTCTCGTGACGAATGGGGCAAGATTGACTATTCCTGTTGCTGTTTAGTACACACAATTTTGAAAGCTTGCAAGGGGTGGAAAACAACATGCTAATATCATATCTGCTGGCTATTTTTTAATTGTGAGACACAGGATGTGGTATAACACGCAAAGGTTTTGGTCATTGTTTTTTGTTGGTCCTGTCTTCTTTAACTTTACTTTCTGCAGGAGGGTTTTGCAAACGGGTGTGATGATTCTGTTGGGATACCCAGTATCTTTTAGTCTTTTAATCTGGTTTTTAAACCTGACCTCACCCTTGTGCTAACATGACTTCTGAAGGGTGGCCTGAGTACATGTGGTATCAATTCCGCTTTCTACTAATTTTGAATGCCCACTATGAAAAGGCAGAACATTCTTAGCACTACTGGGCTGATAGCACCAGCCAATACCCCAACAGCATCATCACACTTGTTTGCGAAACCCTCCTGCAGAAAGTAAAGTTAAAGGAAACAGGACCAAAAGAAAAAGAGAATGACCAATCACCTTTGCATGTCACACGGTACTATACGTACATAAGGTGTCTCACAATTTTAGGAAACAAGCCAGCAGATATGACATTGTTGTTTTCCACCCTTTGCAAGCTTTCAAAAGTGCATGTACTTACAGCAACAGGAATAGTCAATCTTGCACAATCCGTCACTAGAATAGGTTTACTGAACGACAATCTAATGTGTATAAGATGCCGCTAACATGTGGAAAAGTAAACATAAGACAAACTGGGCAATGCTTCAATGATCAAGCAAGACAGCATACTTTAAATGTTAAGAAGGGCTATAATAGTCTCATGGCCGGGCACCGTAAAGAATGTAAGTGTAGTCCTAGGTTTCATAAAACACGGTTTTTGAAAAAAAAAGCTAGCAAAAATATGAGAGATTTTAGAACCCTTTATCAGGAAGGCCAAGGATCGATACATTAGTACACCTTCACTTATCTTTTCCGAAAGAGAGTATTCTTTTCTCGGTTAAAATTATTTTGTCATGGTCACACATGTGTTGTTGCAGATGAGCCCTGGTCTTGTGCTCAGTATAAAAACGCTCGTAGAACCTTCAATAAAATTCAGTTGACAGCGCTCTTTACTGTCCTTGTTGCGATAAGAGTTTTATTACAGAGAAAATTTCATTTTCGTACAATTCAGGTATAATGATGAGTTTTCATTGTATCACAACATGGAGCAAATTGCATCTCTATACGGACAAAAATCACAATTTTGTGAAATTCATGATATTTTCTCGTATATTTCAGCAGCTTGAGAGGTCTAAAGATATTTTTTCCTCAAAATATACCTTCTGTGGAGTAAGTATTCACTGCTCAGATATTCATACAAAGTGCAATATTGCAATAAAAATGCAAACATAACACATTTTGGCTTTATTCTTGGAAGCAAATGTGGCAAAAAAATTGCACTATTATTATTGAGCTTCAAATACCTTACAGAAGCACATTTACTTAACAGGTAGACCGAATTTGCTTTAGAAAAAATAAGCAGTAGTTTTAAAACGAAATTTTCCACAAACAGCACACAGACGGCATTATGCCAGGCAGTTATAAGCCAGCCACATGAACAAAACTTTTTTTCTCGCTGAAATATTCTAGCAGTTCACTGTTTTCAACGCAGTAAGTCAGCACTTTTTTTTCAAATACAATTCAGATGGTCGCCAAAGTGGCTGGGACGTTTGGCATGGAACGGTCCAGCTATATTTAAGCAAAATAACTTACACAAATAACAATGTTTGTTCATCTACCATGACCACACTAGAAAAAGTTGTTCAGGCATTGTGACACTAAAATTTTCAGCGTCGTACTGCCTGAACAACTTCTTTGATAAACTCCAAACTCACGCCGAGAAAACGCCGCTCAATCACGGTGGATGTTAAAGGCCTTGCGGCCGTAGACAATGTTGAAAATAAAAAAAATCAACTCATCAGTGCTGTCACTCCTTCTTCGTCATTACTGACACGGAAGACTTTTCGGTTATCCATGTGGAGGATCAGGAAGTAGGCTTGCTCTAGGCTGGGGCCGGGGGTAGACTACGCAGGACGTCAGCGGCACCCTCTCATCCTGTAATAAGAGCAAATATGACTTCTCATAAAAGGAAGTTCGTGCTGTTCTGGCAGCACCATATATAAAGAATGTGTAGTGTGTATCCTTCGAAATGGCGTGTAATTGACATTACACTGAACTCGAAGCATACAACCCATACATTCCAATAATTTCGTATGATAAAGATAAGAGTTTTCCAGCATACAGCAAATTCCCGAAATGAGGTGAAGTGTAAGACTACAGCTCAAAAATGGCACTTACGAAAGCCTGAACTCACCTAAGAATCAAATTCCTTCTAAGGTAGTGAGCCAGTGTGAAAAACAATTCATAAAATACAACGTTCCGAACATGTAACATTAATCAAAATGCACAAGAAACTTACCTCTTCATGTACAAAGAGTGAAGACATCTCTGCTTTCTCTTTTGCATGAGAACAAATGATCTTGGGCGTGGCACTAGCGAAGAGGTCTGCAAAAAAATAAGTAAAAGATTTACTGACTTCAATCACGCCTCTAACAATCTGAGGAATTGTTACAAGTCACCAATCAGTGCAATTCTGACTGCCTCTATAAGGGCATCAAAAATGAACAATTTTCTCGTTCTTTCTACTCTCACAAGACGCTCCGTCAATGGAATCTAATCCAAATTTGACGCTGTGCTTCCTATTTGCCTGTTTTCGAGGCGTAGGGCTGCGAACATGTGTTTTGTGCAACTAATCTAGCACAGAAATTCGTCATCTATAATTCAATCATCTTAATTCATTGTAATTTGATAAAAGATGTGATAGCTCGTCCAGTTTTTAAAGAGTTGCGGGCCTGCAATAGGCACTGCCTTGCACGTATGAAAGTACTTCTTTTTTTAAAAAAATTGAAAGCTTGCTTTCAGAAAAAGCGTCTGGAATATTTCGACAACCAAGCCCATCCTCTGATGGCAATCAGGGGCACGCTATTAGCGATTATTGACTACGGGATTTGCAAACGTAACCCGTGCCTAAATACTCAGTTAAACACAATCACGCAAGTAAGAGCGCTCGAACGACACCAACGCGCGCGGACGCCGACTACGTTGCAGCAGCCATGGCTTATGCTAGAGCTACCGCACATAGCTCCAACAGTCACGTATACTCTCTCGATTCTGTTATAACGCCGAACATTATCGCAGATGAAAGCGAAGCACGAAAACAGCAAACATAAACGAGGGAAAACAACGCACGGCAATGGCCACAACAACGCGCCTTTGGAAGTCTGCTAGATCTTTCCCTGTTGCTGGTGGCACTTGTCCTAAATAGCTTAAAAGACTGAGGCGCACGTGCTGGGAGCATCGCGGCATATCAGCACCTCCAACTATACCGTCTTCAAGCAAAAAAAAAGCCATTTCGTACAGTGCGCCTCTGTACATCATTTTTGCTTTTTCTTTCTTTTTTTGCGCTTACACCTACAGAAGCACGTTGCACATTTGAGTATTAATAGAAATGTTATTACGATGTAGCCCAAAGCACGTCTTAAAACAATATCAATCACTTTGTGCAGTGTAGAGACAATGTCGATCAGCAACTAATCCCACCCTTGTTAAGAGATCACATCACTCACTGTATGAGTGATGCAGGCACTTACACAACATCGTGCATATCAGTGTGAACTCGTTAAGTCACACGTTTAATCGGGTATCTGCAACAGGCCCGCGAACGTATGCTGTTGTAAATGGCTGGCAGCCTACTTCAGCAGAGCTGCTGCAGGCGCCCAGCTAGCGCTGTATGATTACTATTTACGAAAACAGTACACTCACCGTTAACAGGCCCACGTTGTACGTGTCCGCCACTCCATGAATATTCCTTAATCCGAGCGTCACTTCGAACACGGTGTCATGCGTGACCACCATTGAACATGCGCCTGTTCGCTAGAACACACACAGCGACCAAGACGCCAGACCAACGCAACGCATTTGAAAGACGATGAGACAGAGAGAGCGACGTTGAGAGAGAGAAGGAGGAGGCACTGGCGGCGGCTAAAGCCCCGCGGCGGCGCCGCAGCTGTCGACGCAGGTGTTCGGTGACGCAACTATTCGCTTATCTACGCCGCCGTTGTGGGAGCAACGTTGGCCGGGGTGAGCGGGGGGGGGGAGGAGGAGCGGGAAACCCGCCAGGACGGCGCCGAAGAGCAAACGCTATGGCGCATACGGCGGACGGCCGTTCCTCGCGGAATGACTCCTTGTAAATGGCAACTCTCCTTCCAGCCAGTCGCACAGCGACGCAGCTTATTTACCAGCCTCGGGTTCCTTGAGTATTTTGACGGAATGCGATTGCAGTGGGCGAAAAATAGTGAAGCAAAACTTGCGGAAAACAAAGTGCACCATGGAATGGCCAGAAACAATAATTATTTCGTCCTTGGTGGCATTAGCGGGAAAGCATCGCTGCACCTTTTTCCAGAGGAATTTCTTTTTGCATTGTCTGTGTCTGGCACTTCCGCGTATGGTGCCGCAAACACTGATTGCGTAGTCGAAGCTGGAACAAATTAATCCACAGTCGCGGATGTTTAGAAGGCTTGTCACGCACCACGAAACATGCCGAGGTTGTTATAACAAACTTTTTGCTGACCACATGATCAGCACATAATTCCATATGGTTACCCAATGAGCTAGCTAAGCACCTGTAGCAAAGGTAGGGCACGTTCTTGTTAAACGTTGTTAATATAAACGATGGTTGTGCATAAGTGCAGTGACAGCTTTCCGTGGGAATTGGTCATAACCCACGTTTTCGAGCATAGAAGCACCTCAGCCGACCTAATCAGCTACCACAGCGAGTTCGTAAGGAACGATCAGGTACGAAAATGTGCAGCTGTTTTCCATGTACTGCGTTTACAACCGCCATTCCTTAAGCCACCTCCCATATAGACTCCCGGTCTGAACAGGTGTGGGACCTTAAACAGTAAGAAGCTCTGCCTCCCCCCCCCCCCCGCACACACACACACGAAATTCGAGGGCGCGCGGGCTGATACACACGCATACTTATTCACAGGCGCACACACATACACGTATACACACATACGGCCACACACACACGCGACCGTAAACGCACGCATGCATGGGCGTACACATGTGCACAGGCACGCTTAACACAAGCACGGACTCGCACATACACGCGCACGCACACATGCACGGGTGTACACACAATCGCGCTTACACGCACACACACCCACCCATACTCGGGCGAACATTATTTGTGTGTATATAATCCATAGCAAACATGCAGCTTATAACCAACGTTAAGGAAAGCTTTCGTAACATGGATTGCAGTTAATTGCCTTTATAGATGAAACGCGACTTGCTTCTGCTGACATTCTGCTGTATTCGGAGAGCACCTTCACACATTCTAAGTCAATTAGGCCGTCATTTAACGCAAGGTCCACATATTCGTGCAGTAGCTGCTCTGTTCGGCCGCCAATCAGAAGGTCGCGGGTTCGATGCCGGCCATGGCAGTCGAATTAAGGCGGAGGCGAAAAGGTAGAAGCCTTTGCACTGTGCGATATGAGCGCTCATCAAAGAACACCAAATGGTGAAAATCTCTGCAGCTTTCCACTACGACGACCCTCATAATCATATCGAGGTTTTTGAGACGTAAAATCCTAAATATTATAATTATGTGCTCTTCTTATGCTGCATATTCCATCTGATGAATCGGCACCTACACCCTTCTCAGGCACAAAAGCACCCTTAGAGCCTATTTTAGGGTGCTATTGAGGCAAGCACCCAAACAAAGGGGTGCTTTGTTTTCAATCGACCATTTATGGGTGTTAAAGAGTGCTGCAAAGGGTGATTTCTCGTAAAAGCACCCTTTTTACACCCTTTTGGGTGCAAAAATTTTTACTGTGTATACCAAACCTCGCCGAGAGTCGACAGCCGAGCTGGAGGCTGCATCAGCACTGTGCATGAGCCCCTTTGACATGGCTGCTGTGGATAATTATTATGGTAATGTAGGTGAGTATACTGGCCGCCTCTTCCTCGTTGCATGCCAATAATACAGAAACTAGAGGGTGTCACACGTAGCTTTAGCCAGAGTTTAAAAATATGCCGGCACACGCGATTACGACACGACCAAATGTATGTTGCTCATCGTTGCCTGGAGTTCGACTGTTTTTTGTGTTATCAAATATTGCTTATTTAGGTATGTTTAATTAAAACTCTTTCCAAAAAACAAACATAAATATTTTGAATGTGAAAGTTGTAGATCGGTTTGCAAAACGTTCGATTAGACAGTTTCGAACTTTATATCTGTAAGGTAATAGTGTTTTTCTGCTTACTGCGAATGCCCGCAAAATACAAGAAATACCACGTGACAAACCTGATAGCATGCACCAGTGCGCACAATGATTGTAGTGCTCCCTAACGTTCCGCGTAAATAGCGTTTGCCCCATTGTGCTGTCTCAGCAGGGCCGCAACGGTGGTGGTGGCTTTACGATGAGCACGTTTTGCTATCAGCCACAAAAACGATAATCGCTGTGACTGCTTATCGCTGTCATGAACCGGTGCGAGGGAAGCGGGTCGTTCGTACGCGGAACATTAGGGAGCACTGGAATCATCGTGCGCACTGACGCGCGAGCGGGTTTGTCAGATGGTATTTTTTGTATTTCGCGGGCATTCGTAATTAGCAAAAAACACTAATACTTAACAGATATAAAGTTCAAATCTATCTATTTGGACGTTTCGCAAACCGATTTACAACTTTCTCATTGACATTTTTCATCCGTCTTCGTTTTTTCAAAAATTAGTTGATTAAACAGATCTAATTAAACAATATTTGAGAACACAAAAAATAGTCTGACAAACTACAGACAACGGCGAGCAACATGCATTTAGTCGCGTCGTAATTACGTATTCCGGCATATTTTTAAACTCTGGCTAAAGTTACGTAGGAAATTGTATATATCAGCGAAATTGTCGTTGTTTTCTTCGATACAAGCCCTGCGATGATCAAAATTGTTGAGGTGACATCCCAAATAGACGGAGCAACATACAGCTCCTCCCAGCTTGAAAAATTCAAAGCACACATCCGTAGCTTGAAACAGCGGTGTCAGCTCTGCCAATTGAAGCTTAATGGCATCGCAGCTGCGAAATATAACAAACACAAAGTAAAGAAACACAAAACGAAAAGGACAAGTGGCAATTCCAGCTAAAGGATAGACTTAGCGCAAAGCCAGAATAAAGATGCAACATACAGACATGCGCAGTCTTCACACAGGCTTACTTTATCCAACTGTCAAACAATATCTTTTCCGATACGTACAGCGTCCCCGACATGTCACTGATACACCGTTCTCGTTTATTTCTAATGTAATGGGCTTCCATCAACTCACGGGCAGTTTTATACCTACTGCTAACTAGAATCTCAATTCATTTTAAACGCTCTTCACACTTGCAGGCTTTGCAATACATAGGCAAACGCACCATGCCATTCTTCTTTAGAAATAATTCATGCTCCCTAACTTGTTCTCTAATACAGCGCCCGGTGTTCCCGCTGTACAATTTGCCCCAAGAAAGGGGAATTTCATAAAGCACGCCTTTGGCACGTGTCCCGTACATCGTGCCTTCTTTCTTGCCACATCTTTGACGGCTCGCCTCCTCTCGAGCAGTTCTAAGGCACAACTAAGCCAGTTTTACGGGTGCGCAAAAGGCGACGGGTACCCGATACCTACCTGCTACGTTTTTGAGGTTGTGGGAGACTTTACTAACATAAAGAATCGCTACAGGTCTTACGGTTTCCCTTTCCTGTTCCCCCGAGGCAGCTCTCGTACTTTTATTCTTCGCATTCCACAAAAGCACTTTGGAGACAGCTGTCGATAACGAGTCAAGAAAGCTCGCACCTTCAAGTCACTGGATCTGGTTTTTGATTTATCTCTACACCATGTGCGTGCACAATTTTTTGAGAGCAGACCCCAGGAAGATCACAGCAATACCAAGCTTGGCTATTTTTGACTGGCAGGAGTCATGCGGAAACGGCAATACCCTTTTCTTGACGCGAGGAAAATATTACCAGCAGGTTTGCTCGCTATGAAAGTTTAGACGCAGATGTAAGAACTGCAGGGTGTTACATTGTGGCAGTTCTTTTGTAAAAGTCAGTTACTTAGAAGTGTGGCAGCTTAGGCTAATTGGTATGACAAGACGATAGTTATAGTGCGAGAACACAACGACGACAAAGGGACAAGTGCCCTACTTGTCCTTCTTGCCTCTTTGTCGTCGTTCTGTTCTCGCGCTATAACTATCGTCTTTTCCATAAGTCATAAAATTTTTTTATTATCATCGTAGCCCCTCAAGGAGTCTCTTCTGTTCAACAGAATTAAAAAGTCACCCATATACTTATTAAATACCTTACCAAAGTGTAATATGCTATTCAAATCAAAAGTTTGGTCGAAGCATCGGTTATTATTAGATAAAAATGTATTGCACAGAAGCGGCGCAATGCAGTATACCGTGGTTTGGCAAAAAAAGCTGCTAAAGTAGGCTCCCAACAGAGTTAAAAAGTTGTCTACCGTCACGCCAGGAGCAATTTTAAAGTGCATGGCACTGCTTTCTTCAATGCAGGCACTTACCGCAAAAAAGAGTTCATCATGTGAATTGGGTAAAAAAATCACATCATATTCTCGGAGTTAATGATGATGAGTGGGGCGAAGATTCGGGGGGTTTTATGGTGAACTGTGAGTCGTCTGTCTGTCTGTCTGTCTGTCTGTCTGTCTGTCTGTCTGTCTGTCTGTCTGTCTGTCTGTCTGTCTGTCTGTCTGTCTGTCTGTCTGTCTGTCTGTCTGTCTGTCTGTCTGTCCATTCGTCCGTCCGTCTATTTAGTGAACACTCCAAGTACCACCATTTTGCATCGGTTCATCTTATATTCATCATAAGTCTCGCCATCCAGCGGATATTCCAAAGACTAAATTAAAGGTGGCTGCCTACTACTACCACATACATCGAGGACGCACAACCCCAGGCTCAAGGAGCTTCGTCTGTAAAAATGTCTTCCACACATTTACTTAGAAGGCATCACTAAGAGAGCGCTCATTATCTCTCAGGGACTGCCCTATGTCATTCAAAGCGCTAGTGAAGAAGCGGTTTTAGAAAAAATTGATTAACGATTAAAAGTAATGGGCACTCTACAATCAGAGAGTTGAAAGCCATCCACTGGGACTAGGGAAATCTTCGCAACAAAGAGCCGCTAATGCAAGGACGCATGGGCACTCAATGTTGTTATTGACTAAAGAACAACACAAGCCATGGGGCTCTGGTTTGCGAACGCTAATGTCACCAAACATAGTTCGACGCTCCACTCGTGGTAATGATTGACCAGAAGACGGGACGCGGAGCATTTGCAGCTTCTACTTTTTATTTCATATTTATTTTGATACGAAATAGTGTGTTTGAAATCATTATTATGATAGTACTCATCAGCCTTGGGAAAAGCGTTTTTGAAGCGAAAGGAACAGTTTATGATTTTTGTTACAGTCTGTTTTAACCTACCGTAGCAGTGACATCAACTTGACACAGAACATTTATTAGTCGCACCTTGTCGTGTATGTGGCGTCGGTGGCGCCGTCCACACTCTCACTGCGCATGCTCGCGTCTCGTGTCAACTGTCACTCCCCTCCCCCTCTTTTGTTATGCAAGGCTGATACAGCCAGCGTCTGATAAAAAAACAACGGCAGCATATCCACGGAGTGAATGATGGAGAGTGGGGCGAAGCATTCGTCCATCCATTTGTTCTTGCTTCCGTCCGTCCATGCGTCCGTCTGTGTGACCGTACATGTGTCCACCCACCCGTCCGTGCGTGCGTATGTTTGTGCGTCCGTACCTGCGTTCGTCCATGCATCTGCCCCTGCATCCGTTCATGCGTCCATCCATGCATCTCTCTGTGTGTCCGTTCGCCCATCTATTCAACACTCCAAGTACTACCATCTCGCATCTTTTCATCATATATTCCCCATATAGAAGCCCCGCCATCAGTGGAAATTCCAAGGACTAAACGAGAGGTGGCACACGCACACTTTCTTACGGCTTGCGCTTTGGGTCTACTTCCCATCTTTAACCACCTCGAGTTCATGGTATATACCAGTTCACTGCATTCATGGCACTGCGGTCCAATGCTCGCTAAACCTTTCTAAAACCAAGAAGGTTACGCCCAGCGAGTATAACGTAGCAACCTTTTCCTGTCAGATAGTGCTCAATGTACATGCCAATGGCTGCTAATAGGAAATGAGAGACAGGACAATTCGGCTTTTACTTTCTTACGGCTTGCGCTTCGTATCTACTTCCCACCTTTAACCACCTTAAGTTCATGGTATATACCAGTTCATTGTATTCATGGCACTGCGGCTCAACGCTCGCTAAACCTTTCTAAAACTAAGGAGGTTACACCCAGCGAGTATAACGTAGCGACCCTTTCTTGTCAGATGGTGCTCAATGTACATGCCAATGGCTGCTAATGGTGATCGCAGCCTGCGCATTAACTAAAAGCCGAATGCTCCTGTCTCTCATTCCCCATTAGCAGCCATTGACATGTACCTTGAGTACAATTTTTTATTGCTCAACAACACACAGAAGAAATTTCTCACCGGCACCACCTTGGAGGTCAGAATGTTATACTTGTTACATACTACAACGATTAGGAGGGACGAACGGGTGCTGTTATAAAAAACTTCGCCTCTAACAACCGAGTGCTCGCGCTGCACAACCGTTCACTGGCTAGGTACTGGATCTCGCGTTGTGAATTCAGTCGAAGGCGTCTTTACTTGGCTTTCGCTTGACTTGACGGTTGACTTGACTCGAGAAGATGCGATGGAAGCGACAGTAGCTTCAACCAGTTGTGGAGGACAACTTAAGATCAGCATGCCGCCACTCGTTGAAGAGAACACTTCTCCTTAATTCAATAAATAACAATAATAAAGACGAAATAACATTTAGGCATTCCCGAACCTTACCCAATCACTCAACATTCACGCCATACCCCCATCACTCTGCGACGGATTTCCTCGAGCTCCCTCAATGGGAAGATGCGGGCGACTTTTTAAGGGCGAAGTTCCTAAGCCTTGGGTTTGTACAAGCATGTCTGTCACCGGTTCGCAATCACCTAGTTTTATGACTCACTCAGCAGGTGGCGCTAGTCGCAGGGGGCATGAGCCTTTATGACGACGTGGTTTCCCATAGCCCGATGGTTTCCGGTGACCGTAGCTCTTCCAGCGCAGTATCCGGTGGGGATGAGCAGTTCGTGTGCAGTAGGGGGAAGAAGCCTGGCACATTTTCGGAGCCCGGTAGTGCAAACACTGATGACGCTCCCGTAGATAGGCCTATCACGCTCGACAGCAGCAGGCTGGCACGCGCAAGGGTGGTCGTCTGGATTGCAAAGGTAAGTGGATTAGATGGCTGCATTGTGGTGCAGTCACCGAGCCCTGTGATGCTGTGTTGAGATGTTAATTCTGTTTGGCCTCATTATTAATGCTATGTGGTATATAACTTAGCCTGAAGTGGGCGAAGACGAAAATGGGGAAGCTTCCCCTGGTTGATGTTTGTTGTTTCCAGCTTGCATTGTAGATCATATCGATTAGTTCTATAGTGCACAAACCTGTCGTTGTCCGTGAGCGTCATCGTCACGGCGTATAGTGAGTACCTTGCAAGCATCACGATACCACAAAAACATTGTGGGGTCTGCAAAGTGTTTGTTTTTCTTCGTCCTCAGTGTCATCGTCTGGCTACGGCTATGGGGAATACAAAGCTATACTACAGGGAGCTGCGCCCGTAAAAGTGCTTAACAATGCAGAGTACTCCGTACCTCAGGCCGGCCCAACAGTATGCAGCGTTTAGAAACAATAATGTTCAAGGATTTAGAGTATGATGATCTCTACTATCGAAGAACACTAAGCTGTCCCAAGATGACTGAATTCCATTTAAAAAAAGTGGTTAATGAATTGGAGTACTTGGTACTCTAATATGGGAGAGCACAAAGCCGTACCATGGGCCTTACACTTGGTGGAGCCCGATTCATGAGACTAGTTCAAACACACGTGTGTATAGAAAGAGTGGTTAACGATTTAAAGTACTCGGTACTCTACTATGAGAAAACTGGGAGCTGTCATTTGAGAGAGAGTAAAACTTTATTGAAGGGGAAAGGGAGAGGGGCGTTTTAGAGCCTTTATGGTTGGGGCCCTACGTCCAGGGCTCCACTGGCCTTAGCCGCCCGCCGGACTTGATCCAGTAGTGCGAGCTGCACTCCTGGGTCCGAGCTAGCGAGGTGTGCCTCCCACTGCTCCATACTAGGTGTTAAAGGTTCGCCGAGAAAATTGGTTATGTCACTTGGTTTACGATCGCACCCCCACGATATGTGGTAGAGAGTCGGTCTTCCGCCGCACCACGGACATACAGCCGGGTAAAGAGTTGGATGTATCGCGTGTAACTTCAGTAGGTGCGGAAATACATCCGTTTGAATTTTTCTAAGGTCAGTGGCCTCTTCCCCATTAAGGGATCTGTGAGGTGTTCCACATTTTTGACGCGTGAAGCGCTGGTGAGCTAGAATCTCCCTAGGTAAAATTGGCATGGTCAATGAAAGAGATGGATTCTCCGCTCGGTTACAAAACGCACGAGCTAGAGCGTCCGCCCTTTCATTGCCTTCGAGACCTGCGTGTCCCGGGCACCAGATCAAGCGATGGTGGTGAGTGAGTTTGGATCCTAGCAACCTCAGCCCCATTGCTGGAAGGCGGCCCCTTAAAAAGAGCCGGCAGGCTTCCTGGGAGTCGGATAAAATAACTGATGGCTCCCCTCTACGCTCCTGAAACCTTAAGGCTAAGGCTATGGCCATCGTCTCCGCCTTTGTAGCCGAGGTCGTGCGTACGGAGGCACTCGTTAGCAGCGTCATGTTGTTGTCGACAACAGTAATTATGTGTCTCTGCCAATCGAAAATGGCCGCATCGACGTACGCGACATTTGAAGCTGAGCCGAATTGCTTTCGAAGCCAGTTTACCCTCGCAGTACGTCGCTCAGCGTGAAAGTCGTGATGCATATTTTTGGGCACCGGTGCGATTGAGATTCGCCTGCGGACCTCTTGGGCTACGTCGACCAGCTCCTCATCAATGTGCTGTGGGTGGGGCGAAATTCCTATTCTAGTGAGTATCGCCCTGCCTGCTGAAGTTTCACTTAGACGATTCCTCTGAGACATGAGGACTGCGGCACTGAGCTCAGCATAAGTGTTATGTATACCGAGAGCTAGGAGCCGCTCGGTCGGTGTGCTGGTGGGTAGACCAAGTGCTGCCTTAAAAGCGCTTCTAATGAGCACATCCACCTGGCTCTCCTCACTTCTGTCGAGTGAGTGGTACGGTAGGCCATACGTCACTCTGCTCAAAACTAAGGCCTGGACAAGCCGGAGAGTATCCTTTTCTTTCATGCCTTTTTTATGATAAGTGATGCGACGGATCATTCTAGCTATCTGTTTAACCGTAGTCTTTAAGGTGGTTATCGTGTGACTGGCTTTGCCATTGCTTTGGACCCAGAAGCCAAGTATACGGGCCTGAGTAACCTCGGCTATGGCATGGCCGTCTACCTGTAAGTTTATGGCACCGTTACTTTTGTAATACTTACTGTGTATTCTTATGAGTTCAGATTTTTCAGGCGCACAGCTCAGCCCACTATTTCTTGCGAACTCTGCCACAGCTGTCGCAGCAGCCTGGAGGGTCTGCTCTTTCAGCGCCAGTGAACCCTTCGTAGCCCAGAGTGTGATGTCGTCCGCATACAATGTATATCCAAGGTGCGGGATTGCTTCGAGCTCGTGAGCAAGTCTGCGCATAGCTATGTTAAAGAGCAAGGGGGAGATGACTGCCCCTTGCGGTGTGCCTTTATTTGGCATCGAGAACGGCACCGACCTCGTGTCGCCTATCCCAATAGTTGCCGTCCGCCCAGAGAGGAAGGATTTAATGTAGTTAAATGTACGCTTTCCGCAGCCGATTGTGTTGAGTTCAGAGAGAATGGCCTCGTGCGAAACATTATCAAAGGCCCCTTTGAGGTCGAGGGCCAAGACCAAATGTTCGCCTCCCCTGGGTACGCAACTCATGACCTCTTCTTTTAAAAGGAGGAAGGCATCCTGGGTTGAGAGTCCGGAGCGAAAACCAATCATGGTAGCGGGAAACAGATTTTCTTTTTCAATGTAATTTTGAAGCCGTGTCTGTATTACTCGCTCGTAGAGCTTGCCCATGCACGAAGTAAGCGAAATGGGCCGCAGGGCTCCGAGCGATGGTGCTTTACCGGGCTTTGGTATAGTTATTATTTTGGCTTCCTTCCACTCCGGAGGAACGTGACCTTGGGACCAGCAGTGGTCGTTAAGAAATTGCGTTATCTGCTCAAGAACCTCAGTGCTGAGGTTTCTTATCATAGCGTTTGTTATACCATCCGACCCCGGCGCAGAGTTCCGATTGGCTGCCTGGGCTGCCGCGAAAACCTCTTCTTTCGTGATTGCGGCGTCTAATGTGGCATTCTCGCTGCCGATGTACTCTAATGTACATGGCGGAACCACATCAGTACCGATATAACGGTCTTTAAGCGCCTGGATCAACTCTCCGTCGGTGCCGGGGTAGCTGTGTACTATTCTTTGAAGAATGCGGTTCATGGAGGACTTAGATTTGTCCGGCTCCAGCATGGACCTCAGTATCGCCCACGTCTGGCTAGTCCCTAGTGTACCGCGGAGAGAACCGCAAAACTGCACCCAACCATCGGTGGCAAGTTTCGTTGCGTATTCATTCGCTTCCTCCGACAGAGCAGCGATTCGCCTGTAGAGGCAGCGGTTGAGGCGTTGTTTTTTCCATCTCTTGATCAGGCGTCGCCTACTATCCCACATGTGCAATAGGTGCCGGTCTATCGCAGGCGCCTCAACTGTGCGCGCTATTTTCTTAGAGGTGGCATCATGCGTTTCTCGAATGAAAGCAACCCACCCACTGACATCACAGGGCGTTTGCTCCGGCAGAGGGCGCTTTCGAAAGGTCACCCAGTCTGTCATCACAACGTCACCAGCGACACGACGAACTTTTGGTGATGCTATAGAGGTGCTAAGAATATAATGGTCACTACCAAGGTTTTCATCGAGGTTTGACCACGTGGCATTTTTAATGTTGAAGGTGAAGGTCAAATCAGGGTACGTGTCCCTGCTAATGCTATTACCAAGCCTGGTGGGTGCTGTTGGCAGAGTGATAAGGGTAAAACCTAATTTAGACGTGGTGTTCTCTAATAACACTCCCTTGGGTGAATCCCGGACGTAGCCCCAAGCGGTGCTCGGAGCATTAAAGTCGCCCACCACCACTAATTGATCTCTGGTGCCAACGGCTCGAACTGCCTCGTTTAGGAGTGGGCCGAAGTCGTCATTCCGGTTTTTGGGAGGACTGTATATGTTTAAAATTTTCGTTCGTACTTTTCCTCGTTTTTGTGGGAAGACATCGATAATTTGGTGATTAATGTCAGTCTGATCGTAATGGTCTAGCGCAACTGTCATGAAGTTACTCACCAGCGCTGCAACGCGGGGGTATTTTGGATCGTATAATGTGTAATATCCCTGCAATTTGACGGGACGGTTCCCAACTTCTTGCAGGCATATTACATCAGGTGGGATTAGTGCCGAATGGATGTAATTCTGCAATGCCGCCGCTCGTTTGTGGAACGTGCGACAATTCCACTGCCAGATTTCTAGGTGGTCGGAGTTTTGCGTGGAATTAGTTCGCGCCATGGTGACTACTGCCTTTATTGGGGGGTGTCTGCTTTCTCCGTGATTCGACGGTCCTTCGGTAGTGGACTGCTCGCGGAGGTAACACTGACCCGCTTGTTGATGGCACGCTGAATGCCTACAACTGAGTCATTAACGTATCGTCTTTGTTGTTCCGTTTCTGCTGCAAACTCTTTCCTGTACTCCGAAAACATTTGATGCATTTGCTGCATCATTTGCTCTCGGAGTTCAGACGCTGCTCGTTGCTGTTGTGATTGGAGTTCTCGCATTAAGTTTCGCAAGCTCTGCAACTGTTCCCCCATCTGTAACTGGCTAACGTGGGCCTCCTCGCTAAACCTCTGAGGTATGTCTACTTTCGCCGTTCCTCCCTCCAAAGAGTGGGCTACGGTTGCCCTGGAGATAGCATGAGTGGCGTTGTTGTTCGCCTCTAAGGCGTTAAGCCTGGCTTCAAGTTTGGTTTCTAAAGATGATATGATTTTGTGGAACTCCCGGCGTTCCTCCTTAATCTGGCATCGAAGTTTCTCGTTTTCTAAAGCAAGCTGCTTATTCTCGGCAACCATTTTCTGATATTCGGGATTCTCAATTAAGGGAGCAGATGGAGACACAATCCTCGTCCAGCTCACCGTGTTTGCTGGCTGGCAGGCGGCTGCCTCCGTCCCCTCTTTGGGCGGCGTCAAGATTTGTACCAGCGCTTTCTTCTTCTGCTGCTGATGCTGCTGCTGTTGCTGCTGCTGCTGTTGCTGTTGCTGTTGCTGCTGTTGCTGCTGCTGCTGCTGTTGTTGTTGCTGCTGCTGTTGCTGCTGTTGGTGCTGCTGCTGATGCGGCTGTTTGTTGAGTCGTTTTCTGGACGCAGACTGGGCTCGACCCTTTGAGGAAGCCCGTGACTTGGATCTTGAACGTGAGCGTGATTCCACTGACGAGTCCCGCTCGGAGCTGAACCAGCGTGGATGGTGCCTCCGTTTTGGCTGATCCACTCGGGACCTCCTAGGCGGAACGTGTTTAAGCTTCTTCTTGCACATTTTGTCACCTGTCATATGGTCCTCACCACATATCACGCACTTAGGGGTACACGCGTGTCCTTGTGCGGGTTCACGTGTTCCACACGTGGAGCATACATTGGCGTCGGGCGTTGGGCACACGTCAGTTCGATGCCCTGTGGAGTGGCATACCTTGCAAGCCTGCCTCGTAGGCTTGTGGGGATAACAGATGGCTTCCGCTCCCATGAAATAGACGCACCTAGGCAGTGTGCTGCCCGTGAAGGTAATGATGGCGGTCTTCGTAGATCCGAGCATGCGTGCCCGCTCAATCTTGACCCCCTGTGTTCTCACACGGAGATTCGCCATGAGTTCTGCTTGAGAAGTCCCCGACGGAATACCATGGACTATGCCTCGTAGGACGTCCTCAGGATCCGCCACATACGAGTTGAATGAGTGCACTCGTCCCCTGATATTCAGATGCGTGATCTCTCGCAGCTCTTTGGCTACATGCTCGTGGGGCGTCGATACGATGATAATATTCGAGCCCGGGTGGACGCGCAGCATGAAGCTACCACCGTCGAAGTGTCGGTGGCAAGCGTCTATCACAGCGGTGGAAAGTTCATAGCCGAGTATGTCTTTTACGGCGAGGCCTTTGTGAGGCCTAAGGATGATCTTTATGTCGTCCTTTGGCAGGGGCGGGAGCGGACGGCGACTTCTCGTACGACGTCGGCGCTTCACCTGACTTCCCTGCTTCGGTGGGCTGCTTGACGAGGCGTTGCACTCCACAGCTTCTGACGCGTTTTTCTGGTTTTTCTTCTGGTTCTTCTTTTGCCGGCGTGTCAAAACCGTGTGCCAGCCATCCTCCGTCCATGCGGCACCATCGTGGCGTTCCCCTGCAGACACATTGTCGACTTCTTCGGACGAACCCTGCGGTAACCAGGTCTGAACGTCCATTTGAGTGGTTTCTGTAGCAGACTCCTCATCTGTGTGAACCAGTGGCTGCTCCTGAGGAGACCTCGGTGTTTCCTGAAGAGCGTCCATCCGCCGACGCTTGAGACGCGACCACGACGCAGACGCCGCTATGCGGCGGTGCGTCTGGCCGGGCGCGACGGTCGCTGCCTCGAAGTTTTCAGCTTGCAGAAAACCGAAAAACAGCCACTCACCGCTGAAATTCGACGTTCACTGTTCGCTGTACTTTCACGAATCCGATGCACTTCAAACAACCAGAAATCGCCGAAAAACCATAGAAAATCCCTGTCATTTGAACTTCTCAATTAATGAGGCTGCATCAAGAAAAAGTAAAGTTACCACCTAAAAGAGGGATTACTCTGTCGACGGAAACGAAGGTGTGGCATTTCTGCCCCCAATGAAGCCGAGTAGAGCAATTAGAAGTGCTGATTCTGTAAATAACAAGACCAACGTGGGGGCTCACGTTACCAGATCCAAAAGCGGGCAAACATAATTCGACGCTACAGCCATCGTCAGGTTTCACCAGCCGAAAGTGACTCAGAGTACTTACAGCTTATGCTTCTTATTCAATATCTATCTTAAAGCATAAGAATGTAGAATAAATAAATATTGCTAGTAGCGCATTTATACCAACAAATAGAAAGAAAAAGATCACAGTACATCCACGAAGTGAATGATAAGTGGTGCAAAACATCCTTCAGTCCACCCATGTTTTAGTCCATCTGTTCTTGCGTCCATCCGTGCATCCGTTGGTTGGTCCATTCCTGTGTGCATCCGTCCGTGCATCTGTCCGGATCTGCATGTTGCTGGCCACCCATCCATTCATCCGTCCATCCGTCCATCTGTCCGTTCGTCCATTCATATGTCTGTCAATTTGTCCATCTGTCTGTCTCTCCTTCCGTCCGTCCGTGGGCCCGTCTATATGCCTGTCTGTTGGTCTGTCGCTCCGTCCGTCTCTCCATCCATCTCTCCGTCCGCCTCTGTGTACATCTATACATCCGTCCATCCATCTAGTGAACACTCCAAGTACCGCCATCTCGCATTTTTTTCCTAATCTCATCTCAGCTTCCCAATCTCATCTGCCCACCTAACTTTCTGTCTCCCCTTTACCCGCTTGCTTTCTCTGGAATTCCAGACAGTTACCCTTAATGACCAGCGCTTGTCCTGCCTACGCGCTACATGCCTGGCCCATCTCCATTTCCTCTTCTTGATTTCATCTACGATATCATTAACCCTGGTTTGTTCCCTGATCCACTCTGCTCTCTTTTTGTCTCTAAAGGTTACACCTATCATTTTCCTTTCCATCGCTTGCTGCGTCATCCTCAATTTAGGGTGCTCCCTCTTTGTAAGTCTCCATGTTTATGCTTCATAGCTATTTAGCGGCGTTACCTTCCTCTCGAGGGATAGTGACAATCTACCATTCATGATTTGAGAGTACTTCTCAAATATGGTCCACCCCATTCTTATTCTTCTAGTTACTTCAATCTCGTGGTTCCGCTCCACAGTTATTACCTGTCCTGAGTAGTCGTACTCTTTTACAACTTCAAGTGCACTGTTACCTATCTCGAAGCGCTGTTCTCTTCCGAGGTTGTTGCACATTACTTTCATTTTCTGCAGAATAATGTTAAGACCTACCTTTCTGCTCTCTTTGTCTAACTCCGTAATGATGAGTTGCGATTCTTCCCCGAGTTACTCAGCAATGCAATGTGATCAGCAAAGCGCAGGTTACTAAGCTACTCGCCATTAACTCTTATTCCTAACTCTTCACACTCTAGGCATCTGAAAACGTCCTGTAAGCACGCTGTAAATAGAATTAGCGAGGTGGTGGTGGTGGTAAAAATCATTTATTTCAGAAAAAGTCTACTAGAGAGTGCCGACGTGGCCCATCGGCGTGCTAGAGTGGCAAGACCCTATTCCGGGACGCCAGTGGAGCTAGAAGCTGCCCGTGCGCGCTCCACCAAGGAGCGTTGTGCAGCCAAGGTAGAGCAGCCGAGCAGGTGCTCCTCCCAAGCCTCTCTAGTTGGGATAGGAAAAGGGGATGAGAAAGGGACGGGATTAACTGGGCATGATGCTACGACGTGATATGTGTCGGCGAGGACATGACAGGTCGAGCAGGTGCCATTGATTTTCGGCAAAAAGTGCCTGGCGACCGCCGGACTGATAAAGGTGTTCGTCTGCAGGCGGCGTAGCAGTCGTTCGTCCGCTTTTTCCAAACCGCGTGCGGGGTCCGGGTAGAGGCGGCGCGAAGCCCGGTAATAAGCCAACATTTCGCGAAAGCGCGTCAGGTTGGTATTGCCAGATTCCGTCTCAGGACATGGAGGGGCAATGGCCCGGACAGGAGAAGCGCAGGCAGTGGCATTTGCCGCCTCGTTGCCGGGCAGGCCTGAGTGGCCTGGGGTCCAGACTATACGAATGGGATGAGGGTTAAAGCGCCAAGAGGCTGCCTGTAGTAGGCTAGCCGCCAGCGGGGCAACGGAACTCTGAAGGTACTGAGAACAGGCCGAGCGCGAGTCCGTCAGGATGGTGCGTGAGGCAGGGTGAGAGGCGGCCAAAGCTATGGCAACCTCTTCAGCGTGCGTTACTGTCTGCTCGAAAGGAGAGGCTATCTACGTGTTTGCCCTCTGTAATCACGGCAGCCGTGAAGTGACCCGAAGGGGAGGGACCCGAGACGTCCACGTTGAAAACACCAGGACGATCGGAGTGTCGCGTATGAAGGGCCGCAGCGTGTGCTAGTCTACGACCAGGATGGAGGTCGGGGTTCATATTACGGGATAGAGGTTCATATTACGGGTAGCGGAGAGACTGAAAGAAGAGCCGATTTAGCTGGAGTGCACTCCAGGCCGCATGAACCTGCGTAGGTGTCCACCAGAAGGGCAGCCTTTTGCAGGCGTTCTTTGATTTGCGCTAAGGAGCCGGTGTTGGTCCAGGTTGTGATATCGTCCGCATATAGTGCGTGTTGTATTCCCTCGACCTTGCTTAGAAGAGAGGGGAGGTTCATCATCGCCAGGTTAAAAAGCAGAGAAGACAGGACTGCCCCTTGAGGTGTACCCCGCGTGCCCAATAAGTACGGGCCGTGTTCGGTAGAATTAAGGCGAATGAAGGCGGTGCGATGTGATAGAAAGGCGCGAATGTAGTTGAAAGTCTTCTGCCCGCAGTTTGTGGTAGACAGGTTGGTGAGTATAGTGCTGTGTTTCACGCTGTCGAACGCCCCGTAGAGATTGAGAGTGGGCATGGCTTTATCGTTATGGCGCATAGTAGTCGGCTCTATGATATCGTGTTGAAGCTGGAGCAGGACGTCTTGCGCTGACAGATGCGGGCGAAAGCCAAACATCGTGTCAGCAAAGGACCTCCTGGCCTCCAAGTAGGCGGAAAGGCGTTCGGGAACCATGGTTTCCATGAGTCTGCCTGCGCAAGACGTAAGTGAGATGGGTCTCAGTGCCTCAATACTAACGGACTTTGCCGCTTTGGGAATGAATGTCACGACCGATGTGGTTTATTCCGTTGGAAGCGGAGAGCCGTCCCATATCGAATTTATAAGGTGGAGTTGCGAAAGGTGTGCTTGGTCGGAAAGATTTGCCAGGAGCGATACTGTGATTCCGTCGCGTCCAGGGGCCATGCCCCGTCGCATTTTCGTGAGTGCAAATCGTAAATCAGAAAGCGTGCATGGGGCGTCGAGGTCGGTGTTAGAGGCGCCAGCATACGTATATGCTGGGCCTGCGGGATCAATTGTGCGGCAGATGTAGCGTTCACAAAGTTCTCGCGCGAGTTCATCCGTAGTGCCCTGAAAGGCATGCAGAACACGGTGGAGCTGGCGTTGTGTTTCTCCCCTGGTGGGGGAGGGATCGAGAAGGCTTCTAAAGAGTCGCCACGCACTCTTAGAGCTCATCTGGTTTGCAGCCTTCGAACAGGTGTCTGCCCAGTTAGCATCGGAAAGTTGTGCGGAGTATGCGGCCGCCTCTGCAGCGAGTGCCTCAATGCGAGCGCGAAGTTTCCGATTAAGTTTGTTGCGTTTCCAGCGCCTTATAAGCCCGCGGCGAGCGTGCCAAAGATGTAGGAGGTGTGGATCGATTGCAGGAGTCAAATTAAAGGATGCAAGGGTGCGAGTGTTCGCTTGTTTCATATAGAGAGCATATGATGCCCACGCTGCATATTCGGTCGAGGAGAAGACGGCGGGGAATGGTTGCATTCTGAACTGAGTCCAATCGGTGAGACGGGCTTGGCCCCAGTGTTGGCGCATTTTCTGCCGCGGTGTAAACGAAATGCTGAGTAAAAAGTGATCGCTGCCTAGGGTTTCGCCTAAATTTTCCCATGTAGCATCGCGGATGTGACGGGTGAGGGAGAGGTCGGGGCATGTGTCTCGCGTGACCGAGTTGCCGGAACGCGTGGGTTGTGCCAGATCGGTAAAAAGCGTCAGGCTCAGCGAGGAAATGAGCTCCTTGAGCTCTCTGCCCCGGGCCTTCTCGTAGTAGTAACCCCAGTGAGGGCTGGGGGCATTAAAGTCCCCGACAATCACCAGTGGTTGTCGGGCCGCTATACGCAGCGCCCGATGGAAGAGATGCACAAACTAAGCCCTCGCAAGGCGAGGGGGACAGTACACGTTTAAGATATGTATTGATGGTTGGCCCCTCCGCTGAGACAGCACTGATATCATGCAGTAGTCATATGGAAGATCCAGATCGAGGTCAATCTGTATCGCCGTGTAAGCTTTATGCACGAGGAGGCATGTGGTGGTGCCGCCTACATAGGAGTAGTGTCCAGAAAGGGATGGAGCAGGGCCAGATTCTTGGAGCGCCAAGACGGCCGGCTGAGAGCCAAGTGAGCTGAGGAAAAGGGAAAGATGTGAACGCTTTTGCCTGTTCCCGAAGTCTCCAGGGTTCCACTGTATGAGCTCGAATTTAGACGCAATGTTTGAACGGGACGTACGATTGGTAGCCATCGTGACTGCCTTAGGTTTTATATTTGGTCCTCCATGTCCCGCTCGGAATCCTCAGAGGCAGGGAGGGGCACGGAAGCCGGATTGTCCGACGGCGGTGTGGTGGTAGCCACCTTACGACGACGCCGTGGAGCTGTACCCTCACTGCTCACCGAGCAGGAGCGGGAACGCGATGCCTTGGGTTGAAACTGGGTGATTGCCCAGGCTTGAATAGCCTGGGTAACCTCTACTACTATGCGTTGGACCGAGAAGCTGGTGAGGAGGTGATTAATCGAAGCTTCGACGCACGTGAGGCGTTCCTCTACGCGCGGAGCGCACTCTTCGCTAGGGAGAGTTTGGTTAGCGGGCAAGAGAACCTGAGGTGCCCTAGGAGCCTAAAGAGCTTCTGGAGTAGATGTGGCACCGGTTCCGAGTGCTGGAGTACACATGGCTGCTTGAACCAGTGGTTTAATGGGAGTAGACTTAGCGCGAGGACTAAGCTTGGACGTAGCTGGCGTAGCCGCCTGGACAGAGGAGGCAATACCGGATGGCCTTGCAGTACACTGTTGTTGGGGTTGAAGTCGCTTATTTAAGAGTTCGAGTTGTTTAGTTAAAAGAGAATTTTGCTTTTGAAGTGCCGCAACTAGCTGGTGAAGGGCCGCAAGTTCGGGAGAAGCAGGATCGACAGAAGAGGGTGAGAGAGGCTTAGAAGCAGCATTCCCTGCCCAACTGCTCACCTGAGGTACCGCCGCTGGTGCTTCGAGCGGTGGGAATGCTGGAGTGTCGGCGTGGAGTGGTGGAGCCGAATGATGCAGGTTGGTGCTGCTGTCTGGCTGTGACGAACATGTGGTGGTCCCTCGACGAGATGTTGAGGGCTGCATGCGTTTCCGATATTTTCGATATTTTGCCGTGCAGCCACTGGTCCCAGTCTCATGGGCGCCGTGGAAGAGGAGGCACTTGAGGAGGCAGTCGTGGGCCTTGAGACCTGCAGGTGCGGGGGTTCCACATTTGGCACACTGGGTTGGAGCGGGGTGAGGACACTGAGGTGGTCGATGACCGATGGCACCACACTTGGTGCAAACAGGGACTGTTTTCTTGTAGGCGCGGATATACGTCACCACGCAGTGGTAGAAGAGGAAGCGGGGTAACTTCGTGCCCTGGAAAGTCACCACCGCCGCCGCGGAATCTCCGAGTTTGCGGACCGCGAGGATAGTACCTCGAGGCCAATGCAGTTCGGACTTTATCTTCTCCGGGCTTTCAGCAGGGTTTATGTTGATGACGCCCTTGCATGTATCCCCTGGTGCCTTGGCATGGCCCCGAACGGGCAGCTGCTGATCCCCCACTTGCAGCTGGAAGTCCCCGAGAAGTCACTTTGCAATAGGCAAAATGGTGGTGCTACAGACCAAGATCTTTTGTTCCCAGATCGGCCACACTTGAATTTGCGTGGTAGTCCGGTCGCCGAGGTAGCTGCGGATGGCGTCGCCCGCTCGATCGGCCGGGACGAATGTGCGTAGCTCGCAGGGAACGCGAGGTTTCACTACTACGATGTAGTCGTCGCGAGAGAGGCGAGGAGTTTGACGCGGACGCCACTTGCGTTGCTTCGCTGGCTGCGAGGACGGAGCAGAAGTAGGCACACCACAGGAGGGATGGCGCGCCGGCGTTCCTTGCAAGGCTGGGGAATGGTGGCCCGCTGTGGCGTCTCATTGTTGTTCAGACGCAGACTTCGATTTCGCTTGCTTGCGTTGCCACAGTCTCACCATGTCGTCGAGGTATTCGTCTTCTGATGGCATAGTGTTTACGGAGGATGAAATCTCCATGGACAGCATTTGGCTTGAGGTAGGATCATAGCCCGTAACCACGTTAGCGGCCGCCATCGCCGGGCTGAGAGCCCGTAGCGAGGCGGCGCTGTAGCCGGGAGTGAAGGACGTTCCTCAAGTTGTCAAAACTGGACCCACCTGGACGAAGGTGTTGTCTAGGCGAAGCGAAGATCTTGGCGGTGACGATAAATCCAAGTTTCAGGGGTACCAAGGTGGATGTCCGCAGAAATAGCAGAAAATCTACGGAGGCGATGTGGAGTGCGTCCGTCACCATCGAGCGCTCGCAGCGCCCCCCCTTTAGGCAAGAGGTGCTCGCTAAAAAACATAAACGCGAGGCGATACTCTGCACTGGCATGAAACGCTACATTTTGGCGCAGCGTTGAGTAGACGACGCTTCGTTTCAATTAGCGAGATTGTGTCCCCCTGCCTTACACCCTTCTTGATTATTATTTTGTCGCTTTCCTTATGGAGCCCTGTGGTGGCAGTTGATCCCCGGTATATTTTTTTCCACGATGCTTTTACATGCTTCGTCGACGCCCTGATTCCTTAGTGTCTGCATGACTGCTGATATTTCTACTGAATCAAACGCTCTCTCGTAATCTATGAAGGCTATGTATAGTGGTTGGTTGTATACTGAACATTTTTTCTATACCTGACTGAACATATTAATATGGTTGGTAATTGAGTAGCCTGTTCAATATCCGACTCTTCCCTTTAGTTGACTGAATTCTGATTTTGTCTTAATTATGGTACCATTTAACTTTGTAAATAGCTTGCATACGATGGACAGCAAGCTGATTGGCCTGTAATTCTTCAAGTCCTTGTCATCTCTGCTTTGGAACAGGTAAGTGTCAAAGCTGAGTGATGTTGCATGGCACCGCTGGCATGAGCGGCAGATGTGACGCTGCTGTCGCATCAGGATTCACTCACTCCTGCAGTATTCCGTCGGCGGTGAATGTTGCGGCGTGCAGGTAAATAGCCAAATCGAGAGTTGGCGTTGGATATTTCTTTTTGGCGTTGCGGATATTTTAGGGCAAAATTGTTATCGACTTGCCAACACACTTCTAGAGGTTACAAGCAGACGAAAGCCCGAAAGAACTGTTTGATTATAGGCGAGGCATTCCCCAACTTTCTATAGAAATCATGTTGGAACTTCGCCAGTGCCCGTTATTTTAATTCATGAGTGCGTCCCAAAGTTTGAGTGGCCCGCTTCGGGCTAGGACACTAGCATGACCTATTGGACCTTAATGAAGTTCTTTCATCCATCCACCTATCTCCTAAATAGCTGTAAGGCCGAACAATGCGCGGAAGTGGTGAAAATTCTTCGCCTACCTCATGCGGGTGGGACAAGGGAGGGGCTGTGTATTGCTCGCCTGCGCTTGAGTCTGTTTTCAAATCTGTTTGCGCCCTGACGGCTTCGATGCTGGGTGACAGTTAGATTCGTAAGTATTTATTTGTGCTTGGCGAGTAAGGACAAGCTGTTTCAGATCTGAGCCACTCTACCAGCCCTTTTGAGTTGTCATGTTGTATCCCAGGGCAGTAACGTAGTCTCGCTGCTCGCCACGGATTGGTACGGTTAAGTTTAGCCTTTGCCTTTCGTTTGTTGCGACAAGATAAGCCAGTACAATACCGATATGCCACAGAGCCATACGGGAAGTTCCTTCCGTAACACCTGATACACCATGGAACTCTGCACCGTCTTCACGACGGTCGCAAACATAACGTCCACGTCAAATACCCTGAGAGGACCTCCTCAACAGGCAAATGGGTAAAGTACGCTAGGAATCACAAATGTAAATGCTAGAAGAAGCCGAGTTTAGGAAGTAATATATTTTGTACTATCGGCACGGATTGGCTGGGTGTGCACTTCATATTTGCCGTTTTTCTAGAGTCGCCCACACTGAATTCGTAAATTCTCAATAATCACAAAAATGAGATATTTGCTTGATTCCTTCTGTGGGCACAGGCGTCCTAATATCGCTAAAAATATATTTTAATGCACTATATAAATAGTTAAATAATTAACTTTAAGCGGTGTAGGGTAGTTATGTACAGGGAAAAGTACTCCAACTGTGCATGCACCTGGCTAACCTCCCTGCCCTCTCTCTTGTTCTTTTTATGTGAAAAACTTGTTGCTGCGAGCTTTGAGATATAGAAAAAAACAGCCTCTGGTAATTCTTGTGGTGTAAGTAACCTCATACAATTATAAAGGCAAAACCGCAGCCCAGATAAACGCGATAATGAGACAGACGATTGACGTCGCTGTTGAAGACAGTGATTACAGATGTCTAGCTCTTTCGCGCTCGTTAACGTATGCACGTCATGCATGGTATAATTTCAATAGCAACCAACACACGCATTCAACAAAGTCATTCGAGGTTGATATAACAACACTTACTCATTCTGGACATCTCAACAAATACAACATTCACGCTGCTGTGTGTTTCAAGTTCGGCCGCTGAGTTTTGCTAGAGATTATTACTACACAATCATTACTAGAGGCGGCATTTTTTTCTCCAGTATCAAAGCTGGAATGAGTTATTCGCATAAAAGCTTTCGACGGTCCTAATTTACATGTGCACCCAATGAAGAAGTTATTACATCTTTCTTAATCCAGGTGATGTGTATTGAAATAATTTTGAAAGTATTAAGCTAATATCTGATTTCAATGATTTTTTAGAACTTAACGCACATTTCTTAACATAGCCGGTACAGTAAGATACCACTTGCAAGAACTTGTATAAGTGGCTATTTATGAGAAAAAAAGCAGAGGAGGCAGTTGGTTTTGTGTTCCTTATCGGAAACAATGTACAAACTATTCAGTAAAACAATTTTCTGAAAATCTCCCCCCGAAGCACCATTGGACCCAATGCACCAAATTTGACTTGAAGGAACTGTTAGTGAGCAAGTAAAAACAGCTAGAAAAAGTTTCGTGCTTCTTGTAAATTCCTTGTTATTCACAATTTTGCATTCTGTGAATATTCTGCGATGTATCAGGCTGTAAATTAAAAGTTATCTGCGTTATGTGGACAAGTTTGTCTGATTGGCTCTCAAGGTCCTGCTGTATATCACACTTTTTTTTTTAGTCAGAGCTGTTTTGAGAAGGTGTATTACTTGAGACTGGAAACAGTTAGTGCAGTACGTGTGCACCACGCTGTACACCCAACATCCGCAAACTTGTTTCACGGCACTGCACGCGTAAAATAATTGGAATTTTTCTTTCTGTAGCAGGAATAAACTTGGAGCGGGCAGTATACACATGGCGATTCGATCACTTTAGAATTGCAAGTAACAACAGCCGCGACAGAGTTAAAGTTCTTAGCAACTATGCCATGAGGAAGCGCAATGGAAAGACTCGTATATGTTATGCTTTCAAGCATCGATTCTTTATCTTGAACAGTCCGAAAAGACATAGCTATTTTAGCTAAGACATAGCTAAGACCAGCACTAAACATTACCCGGTGTGGCGTTACTGTGGAAGCGAAACGAAAAATCTTAAAAATATACAGTCAGTGAAGACGTTTTTGAACAGCTGCTTTGGCGTCTTGCCCCACAGACTACGCGCTTTCGTCTGCTAGCGGAAGCTTTTTGCGCCATTAGCGCCACCAAACCGGAAGCTGCAGGCAGTTTTGCAACTTACACTGGTTCTAAAAACGTTGAAAGCGTTCGAGTGCCTCGAAGCGCACGCCCCGGCCTAAAGTGTGGTCATTCTGTGAAAAGGTGGACGCACCTCGCCTCGCGCGTCCGCCATGTTTTCGCTCACGCTGCGCTTTGTTTAAACACGCAAGTGGGACCTGGGCCTTGTCGCCCGTTATTGGGCACGGCGGCTCTGCCAGTATAGCGTCTAATCCGTTCGTCTTCCTACTACAGATGTTCGTGGGACCGGCGCTTCTCGGCACCGCTAGAAGCGCCGAACTACATGGATTGCCCTGGACTGCACTAGACCATGACGTCACTAGCTGCCACGCGCTTCCAAATGCGACCTGCCACATGGATAATCTACAGTATCTGCCACTGCATCAGTGGACCTCAACGTGCGCCGACCACTTGGCGCATCACTTCATACCAGCGCCACCGCCCACCAAGCTTATAAATTGCCTACCCGCCAGCACCGCAGCTATTGGGCATGGCGGCTCTGCCAGTATGGCGTCTAATCCGTTTGTCTTCCTACTGCAGGTAAGAAAAAATTACGGAAAATGCTATCGTTCAAATGACCCGTTTTTGGTAGTGCTGCCGTGCCCATGGCTGTGTTGTTGTATCTATGAAACTGCAGTGTCTGTGCGAAAATTGCTCATGCTAGCCGGGGATATTGAATCAAACCCCGGCCCGGATTTAGCTGCCATTGCAAAGCAACTGCAAGCAATAGCGGCCGACATCAGAGACATTAAGGAAGAGCGGCTAGCTAACATTGACAAGAAATTAGATGGCCTGGCTATACTAGAAGTTAAAATAGAATCTTGCCAAACTCAGATTGATTCTATGAGTCGAGCCATTGAAGTTCTGGAAAAGAAAATGGATGACTTGGACAACCGTAGCCGGCGCAATAACTTGATTGTTTACGGTCTCTCAGAGGTTGACGGAGAAACAAGCGATACGTTAGCGGACACCGTGAACACGACTATAATCAATGAGATACTCGAGTTAGATAAGGTTGCCATAGAACGGATACACCAGTTAGGTAAACCTGCACACCAAAAAACATGGCCAGTAATTTTTAGGCTGTTGGACTGGAGAGAGGAAACAGAAATTCTAAAAAGAGGATTCAAGCTGAAAGGTACTTCGTTTGCTATCGGCGAAGACTTCTCGCTGAAAGTACGAGAAGTAAGAAAGAAGCTATGGGATAGTGCGAAGCCAAACCGTGAAAACAAAGAAAAGGTTACCCTTTCATTTGACAAATTGTACATTGACAAGCGCGCATTCGTTTGGAGCGATGAAATGAGCGACAAGATACCGATGAAAAAAAACGACCAAAATGCAAGCAAAGGTCCAATGAAAGAAACCAAGCAAAAAGAAATCCCGAGCAAGCCGACGACTCGAAGCAACGCGCTGTTAAAGAGCTAACCTTGCTGAGCATAAATGCCCGGAGTATACTAAACAAGATAGAACAACTCGAGCATATCTTACTTGATTATGATCCTGACCTTGTGGCTATAACGGAGACATGGCTTTCCCCAGACGTATCCAGCCATGAAATTGCTCCCCCAAACTACTCAGTTATCAGGAAAGATAGGCCAACTCGAGGCGGAGGGGTAGCTTTATTAATTAAAAAATGTATCCTTTTCACATGTTTGCCCGAGGTGGCAAGTGCGGAGGCTGTTTTTTGTAAGATAGCTTGCGACGGCCCGAGTACAATCACTGGATGCGTCTATCGTAGCCCATCCTCCGGTGAAGACGGTATATCTTTCATGCAAGAATTTCTTTCGCAGCATGCACGCAGCAATCGTGTGATTATTATGGGTGACTTCAACCTCGCTGATTTTGACTGGGCTACTATGCACCACACGTCTCTGTCATCGTAAGCACCGGTTAATTTAATGCTTGATTTTAACCTTCATCAGGTAGTAGCCGATGCAACACGCATACAAGGAACCACTGAAAATATTCTCGACCTCGTCCTTCTGAGCGACCATTTTCCAAACGAGCAAATCAAGATAAGCGTTGCTGACGGGATATCTGACCAAAAGATGCCTGTTTGTCGGTTGGTACTTGATTGTAAATTCACAGTTCGCCCTACCGCAGTAACCATTATCAATTATCAGAAAGCCAACAATGACACTATTCAAACGTATCTCGCGCATGAATTCCAACCTTTTTTTGAAACTGCCTCAGACATGTCCGCAAATGTAAATTTGTTGTGGCTCCAGTTCAAGGTCATTGTTCTTCACTGCATCAATACCTTTATACCTGTGAAATACAAAAAAAGCAACCTAAAAAACCCATGGATAAATCGAGAAGTTATCCAAGCGAAACGTCAAGTAAAAAGGTTACGGCGGGCGGCGAGGATCAACCCGCCAACTCACCAGGTAACGAGAAGTTATTAAATGCAGTCATGAGACTTAAAACAAAGACGCAGCAAGCCAAACAGCATTACTTCAACGTAACGCTTCCAAATAGCCCGCAGAAATTATCACAAATAGCCCGCAGAAATTCTGGAGGCATTTTCGTAAAAGTCCTGAAGCGTCGTCTGCACTAACAGCAGAAGAGAAGGTAGCGAAGTCGAATGCGCATAATGATTTCTTCCGCACAGTATTCACGAAAGATAATGGCATTTCACCTTATTTGGAACAGCACAATACTGACAAAATTGACGAAATTAACATCACAGACGCTGGAATTGTGCAACTATTGCTTAACTTGGACCCGAAAAAATCCACCAGCTCGGATGACATGAATGAATGACATACCGAATGAATTCCTAAAGATATGCAGAATGGTGTAGCAAGTACCTCGGCCTAATTTTTCGCAAGTCACTTTCAACATCTACCCTTCCGGAAGACTGGAAAATAGCAAAAATAGTACCAATTCACAAATCAGGAGACAAAAAGGACGTTTCAAATTTCAGGCCTATTTCACTAACAAGCACGTCATGCAAATTACTTGAGCACATAATTCTGAAGCATCTAACTGTTTACTTGGAAAAAGTGAGCTTTTTATCACCTCATCAGCACGGCTTCCGCAGCGGCCTATCAACTATTATACAGCTAGCAGAAGTAGTTCACGACCTCGCACTATCAATAAACAACCAAGCGCAAACAGACTTCATTCTGTTGGATTTTTCCAAGGCGTTTGATTGTGTAGGCCATACTAAATTAATTGGGAAATTGGAAAACGTGATTGGCAAAGGCGCAATATCGGCATGGGTAAAAGACTTCCTCTCGAACAGGTCCCAGTTTGTTGTCTTCGAAAACACACCATCTGAGACCATACCTGTGACATCCGGGGTTCCGCAGGGGTCAGTCCTGGGACCGTTATTATTCTTTATTTTTATTAACGACATAACTTCCAATATCGAGTGCAACATCAAGTTATTTGCAGATGACTGCATTATTTACAGGGAAATAAATAGCTATACGGACCACCTAATGCTTAACACGTCGCTTAGTAAAATAACGAAATGGTGTTCTGACTGGCAAATGACAATAAACATTAAAAAATCCGTTACCATGACTGTTTCAACAAAAAAACAGCCTTCTATGTTTACATACTTCATTATTGACATACCCTTAAGTAAGGTTTCGCAACACAAATATTCAGGAATCACGCTTACTTCCGATCTTAGATGGGATTCACAAATCACAAATATTACCGCCGCCGCGTTGCGCAAACTGTTCTACCTAAAACGGTGCCTAAAGACGTCTCCCACCCCTACCAAGCTGTTAGCTTATAGAACGTTCGTAAGACCGCTTCTGGAATATGCAAGCACGATATGGTTTCCGCTCTCGACTACCCTCATGAAAAAGATTGAAAGTGTCCAACGAAAGGCTACAAGGTTCATCTACAATAAATATAAACGGACTGACTCTCCCACAAACCTCTTGGCTGATTCAGGAATAAAATGTTTGTCAGTTAGAGCGATGCACGCTCGCCTAAAATTCTTGTTCCAGCTAATTCATAACAGTTACAAGATTGATACGCATAAATACATATCTTTTTCTCAGACCCGCCCTACACGTCACAAACACGACCGCACCATATCCGAATATTCATGCAGTAACCACACGTTTATGTACTATTTCTTTGCCATGGCAATACGCGAGTGGAATAAACTCAACCCCGTGATAACAAGCAGTGACTCGTTATCTAAGTTCGTTGAAATGCTAGATTATTCAGTGTAGAAATAACACTTATTGTTGCGCTAACCGAACAGCACACGTGTAGCATTTCCAGCTTACAATTCTGTTAAATTCTTGTGTATTTCGTTGCTGCAGCCTTGTATAGGAACTATTCTTACCTTTTTGATGGACTTGTTTCTTTGGTTTATTTCTTCTTCTTGTTACTACAGCTTGTAATATAGGTGTGTTTATGCGTAAAGTTGTGCAATTATTCTGTCTTTGTGTGCATATGTTCTTTTTTGTTCTTCCTCATGAATCAAGCCTGCAGATTCACATGTTTCTTGTACAAACATTTGTATGCCCTCCTGCTATGCTCTTGGATGAGAGTGGCAGTATTGTAAATAAATAAAATAAATAAATTCGTCGCACGTCTCGCTAGACGAGTGGATGTTGCTGGCCATTGTGCATGAACCATTCTGGAAATCGATAGGATATATTTTCTTTCCCATGGACTCTATAAAGAAGAATTTTATAGACGTAAGGGTAAAGCGTGACAAGTGACTGTCGATGAATGCCTCTTGTGCACGCAGCGTGAGTATTGTAAGCTTTGTTATTTCCTGTCACCTTTTCTTTGTTATCAGGTACATTTCGGATGATTTTTAAAATGACACGTAGCAACGCAGTTATACATGAGCCTATTACAATGTATGCGTGTGGTTTTTACTGCGAGTTGGTGCCTCTTTAGCGCATATTTGTCGCAGCTTATGATCGAACGTTGAGCTAACTGGTAACGCCAAATGGCTTTATCGCGTTTGAATCATTAACATAATTCACTGTTATTTTCGGGGTGTGCTTGAAAATCTTACATTCACTGTCACGGTATCTCCTTTGTTTTCCATGTTGTTACAATTTTGATGCTTGTAGGTGTGAATAGGAATATTTTCGCGTCTATAATAAACTGCAACTACTCACTACAGTTTCTGTTTTCTTGCAGATCAAGAACAACAAATAGAAACATTTTTTTGTTATCCGAGGAAATAATTTCCCTAAATTACTTCTTCAAACGAATGCTTTTTGGTGTACCATACGTTCTTCCTAATTTTGACGTGGAATTCATGACAGTAAACAAATGGCTGCAGATCCATGAAGTGAATGCTGATGATGAAGCGAAGGTCCTAAGGTCCATATTGTCTTCGTTGAGATCAACGACTATTATAAAGGACGGGCCGATTCATGAACAGATTGACGCAAAGACGGACAGATCCAATATGGGCAAATACATGTATGAAAATATGCACGGACGGACAGACGGGCGGGCAGATACACGGACAGATACGGACGCCCACACTGATGGACGGGAACGCATGGTCGAACAGAAAGATGCATTGACAGATGGACGCACGGATGAACAGATACGCGGAAGGGCGCACGCACGGACAGATAGAAGGATGCACGGACGCACGGGCGCGCAGATACACGGACGAACGCACGCGCAGTCGAACGGACAGACGCACCGATAGACTGACGGAAGGAAGGATGTACAGATGGACAGATGTATGGACAGACGGGTGGGTAGATACACGGACGGGCGGATGGATGGATGGAAGCACGCGTTGTCAGACAGATGCACGGACGAACGCATGGATAGACGGCCGGAGGGACAGGTAGCGTATGGTCTGTTTTTAAACCTGTATGCGCGCAATGACCACTATATGTACGGTATATGTAATACCTGTGTTTCGCTGCGACGGGGAGCTACGGTGACGACGGTCATCGTGAGAGCCCAAGAAGCTTCGCGCCTAAAAATTGGTGCATCACATGCGTATATACATTTTGATGTTTACTGCATTTTCGCTGGTATTAGCTCGAAATGAGAAATACAGCCATATTTTAAATAGGTGTTTCGATTGGAGGACTCGAATACGTGTATATCTGGCAAATGGTCACATAAAGCAGCAGCCTCGAAACCTGCGCGCAAATCCTAATCGCTTTAAGATTTCGCTAAACAGCGAGTACATAGGGTTCTCAAGCCTGCAAGTTTATGTACCAGCAAATTCGTTTGTTTGCCATGCTGTGCGTTTGATTTGTACAAAATACTAAACAAATAAACACGAGCACATAAATCCGCTATGTATAAAAGCGAATAGTGATCTCTGCAGCTCTCAGTGCTCCTATGCAGCTGTGCATTATTTAACAGCAGCCAGCAGCCCAGGTGATGCACTGGCAGTGAGAGTTATTACGTTCTGCAACACCTTCAGGCACGAAATATTCGTGTAGTTGTAGTGATGCCTGCCTACAAACCTATAACTAACAACATTCGTGAATTATTATGCGTTTTAGAATGAAAGTTCACCAGAAAGTGCCTCTTATGAGCAATCTGCGCGCTGGTAGTTAGCGCGTTGAGGAGTGCTCCAAGTAATGGCGACCGCTGTAGGAGAAGATGCACTTGTCTTCACCCTCAGTAAAGCAGAGGTGGACAAGCGCATCGAGGCACTCTATTAGGTAACTCCATGCTCCCAACCACGCTGCAGAAATTAGGTGCCTTCTTCCTCTTCTAACCACTACCACCACCACAAGGCGTCGGTTTTCCATAGCCCGAGCGCTCGCCTTCTGGATGTGGTTTTGAAAGATAGGGATGGTGAGATAGGTGAAGAGAAAAGTGTGTCGTGGTAATTGTCTGTTTATAAGAAGGTGACCTCAACAACGCCACAGGATGGATATGTAGTTTGGCAAGAGAAAGAAATGTCAAAGAGAGAGGAAAAGAGGAGTGCATCAGTGCAGTTTGTCTTGCTGTCAGTGCAGTGAAGTCTTGGTGGAACCGGGCATAAAACAATTTTGTGCTAACATTAACCGCCTAACACTGTGACGTCCACATGTCTTACGTAAAATGGACTGTACAGATGTTCGGTGTACGAGATAGCGTAAAAAATGGCAGCATATCCACGGAGTGAATTATGGGGAGTGGGGCGAAGCAGTCGTCCGTCCATTCGTTCTTACTTCTGTCCGTTCCTGCGTACGTCTGTGTAACCGTCCATGCGTCCATTCACCCGTCCGTGCGTGCGTCTGTTCGTGCGTCCGCCCTGCATTCGTCCATGCATCCGCGCCTGCGTCCGTTCATGCGTCCATCCATGCATCTGTCTGCGTGTCCGTTCGCCCATCTATTCAACACTCCTAGTACCACCATCTCGCATCTTTTCATAATATATTCCCCGTATAGAAGCCCCGTCATCAGCGGAAATGCCAAGGACTAAACGAGAGGTGGCACACGCACACTTTCTTACGGCTTGCGCTTCGGGTCTACTTCCCACCTTTAACCACCTCGAGTTCATGGTATATACCAGTTCACTGTATTCATGGCACTGCGGCCCAACGCTCGCTAAAGCTTTCTAAAACCAAGGAGGTTACACCCAGCGAGTATAACGTAGCAACCCTTTCTTGTCAGATCGTGCTCAATGTACCAATAGCGTGCCAATAGCTGCTAATGGGGACCGCAGCGTGCGCGTTACCTAAAGGCCGAATGCTCCTGCCTCTCATTCCCCCTTAGCAGCCATTAACATGTGCATTGAGCACTATCTTTTATTGTTCAACAACGCACAGAAGAAATCTCTCACCGGAACCACGTTGGAGGTCAAAATCGTAAGGACCGCTATTTCGGGTATGTGCCACTGGTGGTTACGCACTACGAGGGACGCACAAGCCACGCCATAAGGGGTTTCGCCCCTAAAAAGAAGCTGGAGTCCAAGATTAGAAGTCGGAAATAAACGTGGATGAAACATTAGTGCACGTAAGAGCAGTACCACACAAACGCGGGTGTGTATAGATATCGGTAAAATAGACGCGCCGCATACGGGCAATACCATGTCCATAACTTCAGCATGCTATATCAGTCGGGCACATAGAATCACAGCTCACCAGACAGCCTGGATGCGGCCGACCGGGGAGGTCGCGGCGGCGGCGTGGGCTTGGCGTTGCCGTCGTCTAGGGGGTACTCGCGAGGCTCGGAGATGCTGGCGCTCTTAGATCGGCCCACCTGGCGCCACCGGGACAGCAGAGACGACGATGACGAGGTGGCCCGGTCTACGCTCACAGCGCGCGTCGGGTAGCGGCCGCCACCGGCCGACGTCATTTGCGGGGACCAATTGCGGGCAGGCGGCTCGGGAGGCTGCTGCTGTGGCGGAGCCGGCTCGTGGTGTTGCAGCGGCGATCCCTGAGGATGCGGAGAGGAACGTTCAAATTCTAAGCTGAGCAAGCTTGCACGCATTCTCAGTGCAGCTCGTGCAGATGTTGTAGGCCCGTGTGCTCACGTTAAAGAACCCAAAGTGGTTGAAATGTCCGTTGTCCTCTACTACGGCGTCTCTCATATTCATATTTTTGGGACGTTATACCCCACATATCAATCAGTGCAACTCGTGCAGCACTCATAATCTAGCGACCATTACCGGGGGTGGAGGTTGAGTTAGGTTTCTCGGGAGCACGTGTAAATTCGTAAGCACGGCATTGTCACCACGCATTATCGCAGTAGCCTAATTAAAGCCGTATTACGCGCCAACACTACTGTATGATCTGAAGGTATGCTGCAATGGCTGTTTGCGAATTAATGTTGATCACATGTGGTTGGCCAACATACATCCATGAGTTTAGGAAAAGAGGCATTCCTGTATATCTCTTCCATTGGAATGCGGACGCTGTGGTCCGGAATCAAACCTGCGCCCTCGAGCTTAATTAGCAGTGCCTGTTGCACATTGACAACAAGCTGTGAGGTTGTGTGTGTAGCAGTTGCTATGTAGCACAGCAACTGCTACACTAGGTACGCGACTGGTGTGGTGTTTCCACGTAAGTCCCACGTAAGTCCCAAGTAAGGCAGAACGCCAGATGCGTCAATGACCACATGAGGGAACACGCGAACAATTAAAAAAAAAATTCCCAGCGCATGTTTCCTCGTACGGCAAAACCAGCTCTTCTGAGGCGAGATTTCACGATGTGAGAATCCATGGCAGCAATAAAGATAAAACGGCAGGTGAAGTTTTAGAGGCATTCCACTACGAAAAAAAAATTCTAACTGCATGAGCCAAACGTTTTTCATTGTATCACGCGGAACACAGCTTGTTTATATATAACCGTTGATCCAGCGTGTATGGTCTGTGCGATGTTGATGATGCGTCTGCGCATTGGGAGTGCTACATACATGCCACACTATCCTAGTCTCCATTAACGTTGTGAGTCAGAGCCTGTTCCGTCGTCATGTTTTTCTTTCTGTTATATGGTTATTCTCAAGCGCTACAAAAATGTTTTTTGTTGGTTAACGCTTTACTTGTGTGCACTTGGGCATTCGTTTCCCCTGGAATTGATCGTGTTTGAGCTGCGCACCTTATTTGTCGAACTGTGACAGTTATTCGCACTCCTCCTGTGTATGTTAATTTCTTGCGTCTTTTCTACTTAAAAAATGCGCTGCAAGTTTTGAAAGGCTCGCCTTTCTTTGACAGATGAATGAGCGAAGATTTTTTCGCTATAGGCGTATACCACTTTGCGTACTAACCAAGGGTACCAACGTTAAAGCATCGTCGTGCTGAAATATTGACTGGCACAAGGGGCAATTCAATTTACGTTTGTTCGATGCACTCGGTTTTGACAACTTCATCTTAGCTCGTTGATATTATTATCACTGCACAGTGTGCCTATATAGTGACTACTGTGTCCAACAAGCTTAGTTCAGTGTTGGGAGTCACTTTCTGCTTTTGAAGAGTTTGACTTTGCAAGTGAACAGAAGTAAAGTGGTGCGCAACTAAACAGAAGCCGAACTAAACCCGTATAATTTTGCTGATGCGTCACTTAGTTGCTATTGCAGACCAACTAACCTTGCCTCAACTAACGTAGGTGTTGCCTAATGCTGCTTTTTTGTTGTTATCGCAACGTTGCATAAAGACGTGAAAAAATATGTATTGTTTTTTTAATCTATTCACGAGTTATATGCGTCGCAACCTGGGCTTAGCGGCTAGCTAAATTAAACTGTTCACAATCCCTCCCCGTGTCATCTGGTGTCCCGTAAGGAAGTGTCTTAGGTCCTTTGTTGTTTCTCATATATGTTAACGATATTGTGGATGTAATTACTGGCCCTGTTTAAATAAGGCTGTTTGCAGATGATTGCGTAATATTTAATGAAATAACATGCCGCGAAGACCAATCAGTGTTGAATTCCAATCTTTGTAATATATATGACTGGTGTACTAAGTGAAATATGAACCTAAATGCCGACAAATCAGTTTTTATGAAAATAACCAAAAGGAAAAATTCTCTATCCTTCCCTTACAACCTTTCAGGACAACCTTTGAACGAAGTTACAGAATATAAGTACCTGGGTCTCACTATAACAAACACTTTAAGTTGGAACAAGCCCATTTCAGACATTTGGGCGTCATCCTTTCGTAAACTGAGCCTTTTAAGACATAAGCTCAAACATGCTCCTGCAAGTGTTAGAATGCTAGCCTATACATCTATTGTAAGACCTAAATTGGAGTATGCATGTATAATCTGGGACCCTTACACAAAGACTAACATTCATGCACTTGAGATGATTCAGCATAAAGCGGGTCGGTTTGTTTACTCTAAATACCGCTCGAGCGATTCCCCAACCCAACTCATGAGAGACCATAACATACCAACCTTAGAACTAAGACGTAAAATCCAAAGATTAAAATTTCTTTATCTTCTCAAGAATAACACATTGTCAATGAGACCAGAACAATACATCCAACCACTCACCACTCGCAGAACACGACACCGGCATGCCCACTCTCTAACGTCCTTCAATGCTAGAACTAACATTTTCAAATTCTCCTTTTTCCTGCGCACTGTAACCGAATGGAATCAATTACCAACATTATTCATAAATAGCATAGACTCAGTTGAACATATTGTATCTTGACCTGTATTGTTAAAGTGTTAAATGTCTTTATTTTCAGTTGTTTGAGTTATGTCCTTATTCTTCGCGCTTGTACTTATTACGAGCTTTGTAAATACGTCCCTCCTGCTTGGGCCCTTCACTGGGCCTGCAGTATTATGTAAATAAAAAATAAATAAATAAACTGCTACGCTGTTAAACACTTTGAAGGCATAACAATTAGTTCGGTAGCACACGTTTTCATCCTTACACGTGAACTTTGCTAATATGCCTGAATCTATCTGTAATCCTTTAGTAAGATTCATGGCTAAGATTCCTATCGCTTTCAGGGAATTCATCGTGGGTAGCCCAAAGAGAATGAAAGAAAAATTGCTGGAGCGGAAGCTTGTGCAATGCCTTGAATTAGAAATGAAGCCAGGTTTTGCGCTGCCAAGATGGCGGAAAGATGCTCTTTTCTGGTAGTGCCCACTTAAAGATCAAGTGGCTTTGATATGTTAATGTAAATGCTACGTTTGTTTTACATTAAAATATAGTTGTTTCCGACGAAATAACACACAGAAACGATTATCGCTGACTGAATCTCCAAAGAACTTTGCTTCCACTCAGAGGCTCACTATGGAAAACTAGAAACATTAAGACGCACTTGGAGATGTGACCCGAAAAAGTTTCCACGTTACTCCCGTTAGGCTTGCGAGGAAAACACTCCTTCTCTATCAACCGTTTGTGTTTTAAATGCGAAGCATTTGTTAGCGAACTTCGGTGACCTTATCTATCTATCTATCTATCTATCTATCTATCTATCTATCTATCTATCTATCTATCTATCTATCTATCTATCTATCTATCTATCTATCTATCTATCTATCTATCTATCTATCTATCTATCTATCTATCTATCTATCTATCTATCTATCTATCTATCTATCTATCTATCTATCTATCTATCTATCTATCTATCTATCTATCTGTCTATCTATCTATCTATCTATCTATCTATCTATCTATCTACCGGCCGACCTACCTACCTACCTACCTACCTACCTACCTACCTACCTACCTACCTACCTACCTACCTGACTACCTACCTATCTATCTATCTATCTGTCTGTCTGTCTGTCTGTCTGTCTGTCTGTCTGTCTGTCTGTCTGATAATCTATCTATCTATCTATCTATCTATCTATCTATCTATCTATCTATCTATCTATCTATCTATCTATCTATCTATCTATCTATCTATCTATCTATCTATCTATCTATCTATCTATCTATCTATCTATCTATCTATCTCATTTTGATGGAAGAAAATGTCTGAGGCCCGTGTACTCTGTTATGCGAGTGCAGGTTATAAAACTCTAGATGGCCTAAGTTTCCAGAGCACTCTACGCCAGCACCTCTCACAATCATATCGTGGTTTTAGGTCGTGAAACCAAAGATATTATCAAACTCTGACAATAGTCCAGCAATATCAGTGCATTAGAAGTGTCAACATCACTCCGAATTTTGTTTCTATTTCTGATGGCTGCAGTAGCCCTCTTGTGGGCACTTTATATGGTCTTAATGATTTATTTAACGACAACGAAGACGACTATATATGTAGTTTCTAAAGCTAAATGAGAAATTGTTTGAACGTTTTATTCAGCGTCAGGCTCTAATGATCTTTGTTCGGTCAGACGAAAGAGAAGAAAAGTGGTCCATTTCAGGATTATAGAATTAGTGAAATGTTAAGCTGGCTGAATTTAAGTCCCAGCAGGTAACACCTTAGTCCCTATTACTCAAGTAATGACTTTTGGGCAAGCTCGCATTCCCATAGGCATGGCGCAAGAGGACGTATCATGCGTACACACGCATCTCCACATAAATATTTAGTGTCACAGTGCATATAATCTCACCACGTCTTGCAAACGAAGCGTACTATAGATGAGCATAGATAAGCATAAAATTCAGCATACCAACGGGTTTTCAAGCAAATCTAGAGAGCTGCAACTTCGCGCCACACGTGATTTTCTTATGCCATCCGGGCTCCTCACCACCGTTTCGCACCGAGGCGGAACCCGGCGTGAAGAGACGAAAGCTAAAGCCTCCTACATGGCCTCCAAAATACCTCGCCGGCAAGGCTTCTCGGAGGCCATGCTCCGGTTGCCATAAAGAGGGGGCCGATTGTGCCCCATTAATTTACTCAGTCGTATCTGTCACGCCATTATCACATCGGTTGCGTGCACTTCACCTCCGGAAAGCCGGGGGCTAATGTCATGGCGATCTGAAAAGTACATCCTCAGTTAATTTTCTTCTCTTCATCCGTTACGGAAGATCTTTTTCGGACTCGACCGAAGGTGGTGGGAAAGGGGTGGCGCTGCAATTAAACTAGCCCTTTCACCTTAATGTAGAACCCTCCACATGCCAATGGTTGAACTAATAGGTAGCGTGGAACTGTACATGGCTTTCCTCACAATACAATCATGGTTATGAAATAAGTGGTTAAAGGTGAAGTAGATGCACCCACTTATACGAACTTAGGACCATTCCATGTGCTAGCCGCACAGCCACAACGTACGTGCCGGGACCCCTGCCGCACGCAAGCGGGAGACAAACAAGCTAATTGGCAACGCTCTTCACCCTCAGTTTGGGGGCGGCAGGTGTGCCGGCACGTGCGTTGCGGCTGTGCGGCTAGCGCATGGAATGGTTCTTACTGTCCTTTACGCAGGTCTTGCGCTTAAATCAGGTTCGGTCAACAAGCGCTACAGCTCTCCTCCGTAGGACGGGCGTATACCTGTGCTGGTGAAGGCACCTGGCCGAGCGCCTGCAGCCGCCTGAGGTCCCCCTGGTCGGCGGAACGCGACGAGGGGAGCGCCCTGGCTGCGCGGGCTTCTTCCTGTGAGGCGGACTTCTTGATGGCAGCCCGGCCCGGTGGTTCGGTCTTTGGCCGCTCGCCGCCCGACAGGCTGCGCTGCAGCGTCAGCCGCCGAATGCTGAACGGCATGGCGACGCTGCGAGAGCAATATGCCTTCTTTCAGCACGACGATGGCGCTAGGAAAACGATACACAGCCCTAATTTACTTCGAAGAACGTCTGAGAACCCCATCAGTGCAGGTATAGCCAGACACCGTCTAGGATGACCAGTATTGTCAGATATAAGGTAAGGGTGGGTTAATAGCAAACCTTCCATTTTGAGGTGGATTTTAATATTGCAAATCAAACGCGAATCGAATATTCTGCAAAAACTTTGAAGCAAGTAGAACTACTAAATTTTACAAAGTAAACAAAAAGATGGCAGATAATTCTACCAGAGAAATCGGCATAGTAGGAAAATTAACATGTCTTCAGAGGAGGAATTCATTGTTTATTGCATATTGATGCATGAGAGGTTGTACAATCCCTTTTGCTGTTTGACGTGGGTGCACATACTTTGACGCCTGTGCTCCGTTTCACACATCAGATGCCACGCTGTTGGGGCTAGTGAGACTTCTTGCAATAGAAGCACTTGCACCACAAAATATTCCAATCATTTTTTTATTCCCGATATGATTTCTATTCGTCTTTTGATCAAATAATAGATGAAATTGCTATCTGTTTCTGAAATAAACAAACGTCATTAGACAGTTGTTAAGTTGTTTTAAATCACTTGGCATCACGTTGTTTTTTTGTTTAGTTTTCAGTCTGTTCGGACGCTTGACGTGCCGGATCTGCTCGCCCAACAGACGATCATTTACAATGCATGAGTACTTACAACGACGAAAACAAATCATGATACGCACGTACTCATACAACTTGATGCCCGCACTACTTGCATAGTATCTTCAGTAGTAGTATCTCCCAACCAGTAGTATGCAAGTAGTAACTCCCTACTCCATGCCAGTAGTATCTATCTACTTATGCAAGTAGTACCTACTCTATGCAAGTAGTATCTACCTCCCTACCCTATGCAAGTAGTATCTCCCTACTCCCAACCAAGGCTCCAAAGCGACATCTCGCACATCCAAGAATGGTGTTCAAGGTGGAAAATGACATTAAATGACAATAAATGCATTCATGTTACTTTCACGCGTAAAAAAACCAAGTTAGCTTCAGAATATGTAATCTGTAGTAGTATAGTAACACAAAAACAGCATTATATTTATTTAGGTGTAACTTTTTGCAGCCGACTGTTGATGGAATGCACACGTTGATTCAGTTGTGGCGAAGGCCGCCAAGTCACTAAATTTTATACAGCGCAGCCTGACACAAGCGCCGGCATGTTTAAAATCAACGGCGTATTCAACATACATTCGCCCTATGCTTAAATACGCCTGTGCCGTGTGGGACCCCTGGCAAAGTACTTTAGGTTACAAACTTGAAAAAATACAAAATAGAGCTGCAAGGTTTGTCCTAAGCCGGTACTCGAGAAATGACAGTTGCACCAATATGAAAAATTAACTAGGGTGGGAATTACTCTCATCGCGAGGAAAGAAACTGCGGCTAAAGCTCCTGTACCAAATATTTCATGGTAAAACCGGCATTCGAAAAGAAATGTACCTTCACAGTGCTCATTATATCTCATCGCGAAATGATCATTATTTCAAGATTTTAAAGTACCGTACCAGATCTAATTTGTATGCTAATTCGTTATTTTGTTCGTTCCATTAGAGAATGGAATCACTTAACAAATGAACAAGTGTGCTGTATTATTGGAGATGTGTTTTTCTCGACATTCTAACCCCCCTGCTGCAGCGCCTTTGGGCTAAGCGAGGTAATCATTGAATAAAGAATAAAAATAAAGAGTTGCACTCCATGTATAAACGAGCAATCACGTTGACTAACGACCAAAATTATGATTTTATTCTTGCGTTTACTGGAGGGCTAAAGTAGTGAACATAAGCCTGCATACAGCATGTGCTGAATTTCTCTCAACGATGGCACCAAGAAGCACATACTACTTGCTCTTGGCGTGCACTCATTCAAAGCCTCGTCATTTCACGAGAAAAACGTCAAGGTGTGCGCTCTCCGGCTAAATGGTAAACAACACAGACACAGTTCGATGCTTCAGCCGTGAACATGGAAAGGCATTCCGCTATACATGGCTCAGCGTCCCGATAATATACCTCTTGCTGCACGAAAAGCTGAAACTACTGAACCACTCACTGTCGGCACTCGTTGATGCATGATACGGTACTTCAACCATCCAAAATGGCGACACTGCCTTCCTCCTCCCAACCAAGGCTATTTCGAAAGAGAGAATGTGTGAGAGTCTATAAGGCACGTTTGTGAAGCCTCACACATGGGTGTCACTAGCACTCTGGGTAGAGTTCCCGGCACCAATTTTCCTGGACTGGTGGGAGTAGAAAACATTTTATTACAGAAAATTAACTACAGAGTTGCTGCATATTGCGTGTGTAAGTAGCAAGACCCTACTCCGGGACGCCAACAGAGTTGGCCGCTGCTCGAGCGCGCCTCAGCAAGGAGCGTCGAGCGTCCAAGGTCGAGCAGCCGAGCAGGTACTCCTCCCAAGCCTCTCTAGTTGGGATGGCAAAAGGAATGAAAAAAAAGGGGGTTGGTGGGGCACGAAGCCATGACGCTATAGGTGTCGGCCTGGGCCTGGCAGGTCATTGTCGTGAACTGAGAGTTCATTGACTCGACTCCCGTGCCATCAAAAGAACAAAACTTTTTCATTGGATTTCTCTTCGCGTTCATTTTACCGACGTCAAATTCATGAAGGTAACTTAAGTGACGTCTCAGTGAACCTCGCATCAAAACACTTTCGGGTTGGAAAGGAATAGAGAGAGTAAAAAGAAATAAACGAAGCGACCTGCTCTTCCTCCACACTTCCCTTAGCCTTGCCACCAATAGTGCGATGCAGCCATATAATATTTTTGTGCATGCAACGAAACTTAAACGTTGTCATAAAGTGCTGGATATCCGCTTTTGGTTTGGAAAAAGGTGAAACCGCCTGTTTCTTCATTAAGAAACAAGTAAGTCGAGCGTTGGCGTCACCGCATCAGTGCACAAGGTGAACAGTTGGATCAGTATGTGAACGTCCCACACCCTAAATACATACATACTTATACTTACAGAGTTAACCATGGATACCGGGTGTTACAAAAAATTCGTCCAAATTCCTAAAGAAAAACAGGATATCGTGTTTGGTTAATGCTTTCACATCTATTTTTTACGTAGCCACAAACATTTTAAAATAGTGAAAGACATCATCTGGAACAGTAAGTAGGAAAATCTAATTATTTCACTTTTATTGAGTGGTTCAGGGTATGTATGTTAAATGGGGGCACTGTAGTTCCTCTACTGTAGAAGCCATCGTAGCTTCTACAGTAGAGGAACTACAGCGGCCTCTAGAACTTATTGTGGCACAATGAAATATGACAAATTTGAAAGGTCAAGCCGAAACCGAAGCACCGACTAGCACAACAAGCATACGACCAGGATAATATCATTGTTCGATCAAACGAATACAATGGTGAAGTTATTGCACGCTCGCGCTCGTTAACGTACGAGCACCATGCGTAACAAGAGCATCACCCCCCCCCATATATATATATATATGTATATATATATATATATATATATATATATATATATATATATATATATATATATATATATATATATATATATATATATATATATATATATATATATATATATATATATATATATATATATATATATATATATAAGGGAAAGAAGTGTATACCTAAGGGCTCGTCTTCCCATGTTTTGACACAATGTTAATGAGATCTAACAGACAGTATTGCCAAGGAATGTACAGGGGAAATTATTAGAACCAATGGAATGTAAATAAGAAAGAAAAGTTGGTGAAAAAATAACCAGCCGTGAGCAGGAATCGGACCTAGGACCTTCGAATAACGCGTTCAATGCTCTCGCATAGATGGAATGATGGGTAGCACCCACGTTTGTCTAACTTTCCTACTTCTCGCCTGCTTTTGGCTCCGTATGTGTTCGTGTGCTTTGGAGCTCTTTTCTCACAAAACAAAAATCAGCGAATGTTGAGCGTTTGCGCTTCTCCACCTTATTCTTTAGACTTACCTTTCCATACTGGGTTGCGAAATGGAAAAGTGTTGAATCTTTCTTTCAAAAGAAAACCGAAACACTGCAATAAACGAAGCCGCAAGTACGATTCACCGCCCACAAGTACGAAGACTAGGCGAATGTGCGCCCCATGGTTGCTGAACGATCGCAGCGACAGAGTCCCCTCTAGTTAATGTTCGGAAACTCTATGCCTGGCGGGCAACGCTGGCGTGACGCGACCGCATGAACGCTGGCGAGCACGCCCACCACGTCACGTCGAAATGTATGTGTCTTGACTACGGCATGTAGTCATGTACTCACATGACACGCATGTCATGATTGTCATGTTTCACCAGTCACATGCCTTCGTCTTCCATTGGAGTCACGTAATACCAAATTTTGCCGATGTGAAGCTAGCGAAACGGCCGTGAGCGCATCATCAGTGTGGCATGCAGTCATGTTGTGACATGACACGCATATCGTGATTATCATGTTTGGATGTGTGTTTACCTATATAATCCGTTCGCGTCACGTAATACCGACTTTTTGTACATGTGAAGCTAGCGAAGCGGCCATGAGCGCGTCGTGAGGGCAGCATGTAATCATGTTGTTACATAACACGCATCTCATAGTGATCATGTTTGCACCGGTATCATACCTCCATCATTCATCCACGTCCCATAAAATGAAATTTGGTATAAGTGAGGCTAGCGAACCGGCTGCCAGGGCATCATGAGCGTGGAATGTAGTCATGTTGTTACATCACATGCATCTCATGATTATCATGTTTGCTCCAGTCGCATACCTTCGTCAACCATTCACGTACTGTATTACCAAATTTGGTACATGTGACACTAGTGAAATGACTGCGAAAGCATAATGAGCGTGGCATGTAGTCATGTTGTTACATGACACGCATGTCGTGATTTTCATGTTAGGGTCTGTCGCTTGTGATTGCCATGAAATCATATCATACCACACCAGTTTTGCAACATGCTATGTGAACGAAACCACCGCAAGAGCTGCAGGTCACGTAATGTAAATGAAGACACTCATGACATACATATCATGATTTTAATGTTATGACTAGTCATATATGTTCTACCAAGTTACCAAGTTACCAAGATATACCAAGTTTGGTGTCGATAACATTATCAAAACGGCCAGGAGCGCTAAAAGTCGTAGGCGGCTAGATAGATAGATAGATAGGTAGATAGATAGATAGATAGATAGATAGATAGATAGATAGATAGATAGATAGATAGATAGATAGATAGATAGATAGATAGATAGATAGATACGCTCAAAGTCACCGATGTTCACTAAGAAAGGCTTCGTGACATTTGTGACCTCGAATCGATTTATACAGTGACCAAAGATCGCTTGTAGGTGGCATTATAGTAAATGCTTGTGAAGTACAAAAAACATCATGACATATGCACTGAAATAAACGCTATTGCTATTTAAGTTTTGACATTATTGTCAGTTCACATAATCGTTTTCTTCTAGACTTAATCAAAGCCAGCCTAGTCACTCATAGCTATGGCGACCATAATTTAGGAACGCATTCAACGCGTCTGTTATAACACCGGCGTTGGTGACAGTGACCAGTTGTTATTGTTTTTGGTAAGCTTAGGCTGAGTGAAGAATATCAGTGAGCGTGTGGCTGTGTGGTGGTTACGGGGCTGCTTAGTCTATAGGAAGAGCTACAGTTCATAACAATGTATTCATTCGCACTTCATCAACTGCTGGGCATCTCCATAGCGTCTGCGCTCGCGCGTAGGGAGAGTAAAATGAGCACACAGCAGCCATTAAAGCTCTTAGCAGTAGCAATAGCATGGCCGAAAAATCACAGCATATCCAAGGAGTGAATTATGAAGCGTGGGGCGAAGCGTTCCTCCGTTTATGAGTGCATCCGTCTGTCCGTCCTTCCGTCCTTCCGTCCATCCGTCCGTCCGTCCGTCTGTCTGTCTGTCTGTCTGTCTGTCTGTCTGTCTGTCTGTCTGTCTGTCTGTCTGTCTGTCTGTCTGTCCATGCGTCCGTTCATCTAGTGAACCAACGCCTCCTAGAAAAACTATGCTTCGAAATCGCTCTCTTTTCAATTAGGAGCCTTCTGCCAGCACGCAATATCGGAGGCCATGCCTCCTGCGTTGTGTTGCGACCGGCCTCCACGGGGAACCGCTCGCCTCCGTACTGCTCAGTCACGTGACATTACCATACCGCTCTGTCACGTGACATCAAGGCTGCTCGGAGCTAAGTGTGAGAGCATAGGCTGTGTTCGCAGGGGGCGGCCGTCGGAGACGCTCGCCTTCATACCGAAGGAGGAGGGTAAGACCAGAGGGTAGGGCTACGCTTTCGCGGCTCACGTTCCAGACATACGTTTTTTAAGAGACGTTGAGTGAACACTCCAAGTACCGCCATCTTACAACTTTTCGTTACATCTTTACCATATATACAGGTACCTTTATTCAGCGGACGTTTTAAGGACTAAATGAGAGGTGGTTACTACGACGACAACACAGGACATTCGATCATCGGTGTAAGGAGCTTCGCCCCTAAAGAAAGACAACACGGTGGTACCCGTCAAAGCTGGATCCTTGCGCTTCGAATTTATAAGGTCTTCGTGCACTGTGTGACCCAAATAAAACGCAAACCAACGCTTGTGTTTGCACCACATTTGCGTCCTGTCAATTCGACAGCAATGCATTCAAGATTATATAGCTTTTTTTACGAGTGTCATTCTCAGACTCTTGGAACAAGGCCTAGCAGAAAGAGGGACGCTAGAGTAAAGAAAATTTCCATTCTCATACCCTGCATTTGGGCAGGGATAAGAGTAATAAAAAGGTAAGGCAGGAAAGAAAATTAAGAAACTTAGGAAATCGGTATGTACACACAAAAGCTATAAAAAAGCGAAAACATGACTGATGCCTCCGTCATATGAAGTTATAACGCGACAGCAAAACATGTCTTAATAAAAATATTTGGTCGTTTACTGTGCAGTTATATGTGAGCTGCGGATCTCAGAAGGGATGCTTTGATTGATATGTGGAGTTAAACGTCCCGAAATTACCACGTGATTGTGAGAGACGTTGTAATAGAGGGCTCCAGAAGTTTCGACCACCTGGGGTTCTTTAACGTGCACCACAATCTGGGTGTACGGCCTTACAGCATTTCCGCCTCCATCGAAAATGCAGCCACCGCAGCCAGGACAAAAGGGGTGCCTGTTTTGTACAATATGACGGCAATAGGGACCAATTTACGGCAGTGGCCGAGCACGTTGCCACCGAGCACGTTACCGCTGAGCACGTTGCCACCGAGCACGTTGTCATTGCCTTAGGTCTGTTAGATCACAATTATGCAAATATATTTAGTGATTCTAGGGCGGCCATTCGGGCTTTCTGTGTTCTAGCTGTGCGCAGAGGCCAATAATATACTCGATGAGAAGTCACTATGCTTATCCTTACATGGTTCTCGGCTAGTACGTGAGTTGTGGAAGGAAGGATTATCGATTTCAATGAGTTGACCCACTTCAGGGTCCGAGGGTTAGCCGTCGGTGGCCGTGGAGGACCTCTAGGTAAACATGGAGACTTACTAGATAGGCATCCGCCAACTGTTTACAATGAAATTACCCAGCATTTCGCTTTGTAAAGGCACTAACATTGAGAATACTTCAAACAGAAACGTACCATAACCCTGCCTTACTGTGCTAGCTTTATCCTGATGTTCATATAATGAACTCGTATAAGAAATACGGAAGTTTAGCCACCTTACACCACATGCCCCGGGAATGCCCTTTGGTAGGCGGCACCGATACAGCATCACCCAGCAAGGGGCGCTCCGGTCTGTAGGAAAAGTCTGGACATAGAATCACAACTCAAGATGGTCTAGAGGGCCCACGATGTTTGGTTGGTCTCGGCCTTGCTGTCCCGTCGTGGAAGTGGCCCGCCACGTGCTAGCTCACACACCTTCAGACTTTTGTGAATAAAGTCTTCCCTAACCAAACCAGAGCTACCCGAATCCTAATTACTGCAATTACTAGCTATTAATTACTAGCTACTAATTACTAGCTACTACAAGAGCCTAAAGGTGTTTGGCAGATATAGCACCAGTTCATGTGAACCTACCTACGTTGACGCCTAGCGGTGAATCTTTGTACCTATGACTGACGCCCATGATCATAACTTAACCTCTGTGGTAGTCGAAGCTTTATATATACGTGGGCACCACATATACGTGGACAGCATTTACGCGCCCCGGGATGTACATGGCCCGACCGTTAGCACAACTTTTCACTAGGAACCAGTAACTTCCTCTAAAGCGAGTTCACGCGCATTTTTAATTACAGTTATAGGTGAATACTCGCCAAGGGTAGTTACCCGTAATCATTTTAAAGGCCAAGCTCCTTTTGGCGCGGCATGTGCGTCCTCCGTTGTCGTTGTGCATAACCTGCGGAACACACCCGCTTACCAGTGGCACATACCCGCCTTCGGGTACATATCTGCATGTCCACATGCCATGAAAAATGTAGCACGGCGTCGTTATCATGCTCTCGATGTTAAAAAATGCTGACAGCAGAAATGTGGCGTATACTCTCGTTTAGTCCTTGGGTTGTGCGGTGGATGGCGGTACTTGTATATGATAAATATATCATAAAAAGTAGCGAGATGATGATACTTGAAGCGTTAACTAGATGGACGGACAGACACATGCATGGATGCATGGACGGACAGGCAGTCAAGCAGACGGACATACAGACAGACACACGGACGACCGCGCGCACAGATGGACGCACGAATGAGCGCACGGACGGATTCACGGGCGGACGCACGAACGGACGCACGAACGGACGCACGAACGGGCGCACGAACGGACGGACAGACGCATGGACAGGAGTATGGATGGATTATCATTCATTTTGTGCATATGCTGGGATTTGTTGCCTAGAGTGTGGTCTTGGTGATGCAACAACTTTATTCTGCATTCACAAAATATTTTCTTGAACTTTTCACATGCCCGTTCAATACTGTAATGCGAATATATTGAGATCAGTGATATCGTTGTACAGTTTATTGTTTCGTATGTCGCTGGCCTTCCGTAATAGCACATCAGGATTCACTCCACCATTGCGAAGCAGCTCTAATGCTACCTCGACTGCTAGAGGCCGACGTACTGCGTGATGTCAGAAAACGTTAGGCAACACCAGACGGCTGAAATTTCTGGATCCCTAACCTAGAACGTGCCTAATCATTTTATCTTGATTTTGGCCCACCAAAGCCCATAAGTTATTATTATAGCTTCTTCCACACAAATAGATTACGTTTAGGAAAGCAGAGTAGAGCAGCCCATCTCGAACCAAATGTCCACTGCTCGTACACGCCAAGCGAGAACTTTATGTGATTAAATTTTTTCAAGGTTATAGATAAGTTTGGTCCCATTGTACAGTAAAGATGTCTTTTTTAAAAAACTTGCTCGGGGAGCTCGGTGAGTTTTAAAGGCGAGTAACAGCGTCAATCTTCATTCAACCATGGGTAGACTTCATACGCTCGCCTGCGCCTCGTCTTCAGGCCTCCCTCTTGCGCACAAAGTATTCCTGCTCGTGCTAGCCAAGCAACACGGTAGTGTCGAGTGGCATTTGGGAGTCCCCTGTTTAAACTGGCCACAATCCCTCTGTAGGAAGAAGGGAACGGAGTTTGTTGCATCGCACTTACCACCAGGTCAAACGCAGCTCCTCTGACTATTGTTAGTCCTCAACCGGCGGCATCGTATGCATGAGCTGTCACAGCCGTGTTTTGCACTCCTATATTGCCATGAATGCTGAAGAAAAATACCAAGTCAAAGTTGCAGCTGCCGGTGTTGGCATCTGTGTCGACACATTCGTTGTTATCAAGTTAGGCAAGGCTAAGTAGTAACACAGGCAACGCAACCCTGGTGTAAAGCGAAGCTACTCAAGAACGCTTCTGCAATACCATTAGCACATATATTTAGTAACGAAGTCAAGCTGCCGCTAACTACACGACGATAATTTATCTCAGTTGCGTTCTTCGTTTTTTTGTCACCTCATTTTCCCCAGCAACCTACCCTGCTCTGCGCAATACACCTGAAGAAGGGTAGAAAGATGTACCGGTATATGCGGGGGAGACTGTACCATATTCAGAACTCCCCCCCCCCCCTGTGATTATCATTTCGTAAATATTTCAGTGCTTTCAAGAAGGGTGAAAGCAGTTAGTCCTTATAACACTACAGTGCCTTTCGGCTTTACGAAGATTGCCCCGCCGTGGTGGTCTAGTGTCTAAGGTACTTGGCTGCTGACCTGCAGGTCATGGGTTCGCATCCCGGCTGCGGTGGCTGCATTTCCAATGGAGGCGGAAATGTTGTAGGCCCGTGTGCTCAGATTTGGGGGCACGTTAAAGAACCCCAGGTGGTCGAAATTTCCGGAGCTCTCCACTACGGCGTCTCTCATAATCATATGGTGGTTTTGGGACGTTCAACCCCACATATCTATCTATCTTTACGAAGATTTCACTCTGCCGAGTTTACGGGGCAGTATTTTTGGTGGGAAAGACAATTATATAGAAGGACAACAGAACACGTCAGTGACGAGCAACAACTAGTATAGGTGGCCGCAAGAAGGTATCACTATGTTTAATTATTAATATTTACGGTCGCGCTGCTAGGCTTGCCTTTGGATGGACGTGCGTCATGTGGGTCTCTTCTTAAATCTAAAAGAACTCAATGAAAAAAGATTAAACAATGAGAAAGAATACCTGCGCGTCGGAAGTGCGCCGTTAGCTGTTTCCCACAAAAGAATAAGAACAATGACTAGTAAGACCAGTTACGGTTAGGCGAAATGATCAAAAGCATAAGCACAGCACGGTACTTAATGCAAGAGATCAGTTCCAGAAGCCGCTGCGATGAAAGAAGGAATGCTTAAAGCAAGTAATGAACCTACGTCAAAGACACTTCTACATTAAAAAGAAACCCCACGCGCCTAATAAAAAATAAGAATCTTCAAATGAAAGAAGCATCACTAAAATGGGAAAGAAAGAAGAGCAAGTCACGTGCTTGAAATGAAGTACAGATATTAATCTCCTAGACAGACAGAAAAGCCAACATGTAGAAGAGCCGAGCGATAATATTTCTGAAGTAAGAGTTAGCGCCTAATGCGACCCTTGATCGGTGTTCATTCCACTGTCCAATTCCTTCGTATTTTTCTTCTCCTTTAGGAGTGCGCGCTTCATTTATATTGGAAGAGATAAGGATACGGCTTTAGGCATGCAAGTTCGATCGTGATGTTTGAAAACTCAGTTAGGAAATGTAGGGTCTGAGGTAGTTCTGGTTCACTCTATTAGTGTATAACTTTATGAATTTTCGTAGCTGTGGTGCCCTTTGACACGAGGAAATGAAATTTACTGGGGTTCGCCATAACCGCGTGGTTTGTCGTTTCCTCAATAACTAGATCTTATCAACGAGAGAAACTGCCTACGCAGTCACCAAAAATAATGTGCATAAACACAAGTGAACTAGTGGTTAGTGTAAAATAACCACTAAATAATTACTTAATAACCAATAAAATGAGAAATGCCCTCTACAGAAGTTACTTTGTTACCCTTTTGATTTAGCAAATCAGTGCACTGCATGCTAAGCATCAACTGCCACTTCATGGCAAGAGGCAAACAATAGTATCAGATCAGTTGATATCAGAGGTCTATATTTGAGTGAACATGTAGACGTGTGCTGTAGAATGAATTTGAAACCAGCACGGTTAAGGGTTTCACAAGAATACTAACATTACCATGAAGATTAGAAAGGAAGACAAGCATCGCATGTCATCTTCGTCCTTGTTTAGAAGTAAGTCTATAGCAGAAATAGGATGATTCCATGCAGTATCATGTGCAGTCACGTTTTAAAATAAACCTAATCATCATCCATGGCAAAAAGGCGACATTGCCGTGCTGATAAGATCTGACGCCTATTGGAAGGTGACCACCGGCAAGATTGACCGCATCTTCGAGATGCTAACAGCGATTGAAACAACGTTTGGATAGATGGTACAAGAACCCTTATCGTCGGACATTCGGTACCCATCTAGTGCACTGTTCATATCGAGCCGCAATTCATCTCCACCAGACATAAACGTATTGTCAATGTGTCGTCTTGATGCCATCGGAATTGATGGAAGCTATTCACAACCGTTGGAGATCGACGCACACCTCTCCGAATTTGAGTGCTATATAACGAAGCAAGGTAGACGTCATCAGGTGCCACTCTTGGTGGAGCAGTCAGATCAGCAGGAAACAGTAATCTCTGACTGACAGAACAGCGACTACAACATCAAACCAAACGTTTCCGAGAGCAGCCAACGTTACTAGAGAAATACGACCTGGCTATTACAGGATATTTCGATGACGGACATGCTGAGAAGGTGCAAGAAGAGAGAGAAGTTAGTCGGAGATTACGTATCCTATATGCCTCATCACGCAGTAGTTCATCGGGACGCCATCAGAATGAAGCTTCGAGTGGTGTTTGATGCGTCATCACATGAAGCTGGTTGTCTCTGCTTCAACGATGTCCTATCGAAGGGCATCAAACTCGGTGTGGCCATTATCCAGCTACTGCTGAACTTTCGCTGCCACCCTGTCGTTCTTGCAGCCGACATAAAGAAGGCATATATCCATCTATTGCTTCAGCCTGAAGATCGCGACCTTCTGAGGTTTTTGTGGCTGGAACGACGGCCAACTAAGGAATAGCCCATGCCACGGATTACAACTTGGAGGATTGCTGACCCGCAGGTCGCGGGTTCGAATCCCGGCTGCGGTAGCTGCATTTCCGATGGAGGCGGAAATGTTGTAGGTCCGTGTGCTCAGATTTGGGTGCACGTTAAAGAACCCCAGGTGGTCGAAATTTTCGGAGCCCTTCACTACGGCGTCTCTCATATTCATATGGTGGTTTTGGGACGTTAAACCCCACATATCAATCAATCGACTTGGAGGATGACCAGAGTACCGTTTGGAGCTGCATGAAGCCTGCTTTTTTGGCGGCTACGTTTTGTTATCACCTGTTATCTTGTCAGCAGAACTATCCCGAAATCTAAACCTTACTGGAACACGTGTTCTACGTAGATGATCTTATCATTGGGCTACCCAGCACGCAGGCTGTAATAAACGTATATAAACAAATGAAACAAATATTCTACGAGGCAAGCATGGGAATTCGCAAGTGGGCCTCGAATTGCGACGAGTTTAAAGAAAGATTCTTACGTGACAGCTGTGCCATCTAAAAGGAAGCTGGAGACAATCTAATGATGAACGTTTTAGGTGTTCCCTGAAAACGTCCAGGCGATCACCTTATCCTGAGCACTGAGCACGCAGCTATGTTTACCAACGGAAAGCCGGCTACCAAACGTGCAGCACTGTAAACCTTGGCCAGAGTATATGATCCACTGGGTTACCTCATTACATTCACTATAAAAAATAAAATGATAAAATGATATTAAAAAATCAATGAAAAAAAGTCTTGCATGGGATGGAAGTATGCCTGAAGGTGAACAGGCCGATTGGAATAGTTGATGTACTGAGCTCTCCAACTCGTCCATTGCTATTACACAATATATAATTTTACGAGACAAAAATAAACCCTCCTTACATGAGCTGCACATCTTCGCAGATGCCAGTCCTAGAGCATACGGTGCTTGCATTTATGTACGAGTGAACTCGCCACCCGAAACGTGCGTCACACGACTCTTGATGAGGAAGAGCTGACTTGCTCTTTTGAAAATGGTATCGCTTCCAGGCCTGGCATGCACCATCGTGGTGCGGCTTATACGCTACGTGCAAAAAGTCTCTTTTTTTTAACACGCCACTGTTGTTTTTTCGACGGACTCGCTTGTGGTGCTAAACTGGATAAAGAGTTCAGCGACCAAGTCGGAAACATATGTAGCACACCGTGTCACCGAAATCCGGCAGCATACCAGTCCTTCCCAATAGCTTCACTGTAGGAGCAAGGAAAATCCCGCCGATGTCATCACTCGAATATTATCACTTTCGAATCCTACAAAATCACCCAAGTGGTGACATTGTCCAACCTGGCTGTGAAACAAAACCAGGTCTTACGAAGGTATAGACGTCAACTAGTCTAACGAAAAAATATTGTTCACCGAACCACAGCAACCGAAGAATGATCGACGATTTTCCACAGAAACTACATCCGTTTGTTCATCGGTCAATAATGTTCGCCATGGTGTCGTGCCCCTGGAAAACTACACATTTTTAACAAGACTACTAAGAGTAACTGCATGGATCCAGCGTTTCAGCCGCTGCGCAAGACGCGTGCCATCAGCGTCTGGTCCTCTGACAGGAGAAGAATTACTTCAAGCTGATCATTATTGGTTGCATATAATGCAGGAAGACTCGTTCCGAATCGAGGTCCAAGCACTGCATAAAGATCTGCCGCTACCTTCAACACAACTGTACTTCGTTTGTGCCTGTTTATGGATGAGGACAGCCTACATCGCGTCGGTGGATGACGGCAAGAGCTGCACGCTAAACAGTACATCGTCACCCCATCTTACTATCAAGCCACCATAAGCTCACCAGCTTGCTCGTTTAGGCAGCACATATGCGTACGATCCACGGTGGTGCTGAGGCAACCCTCACTGACCTTTTAGAACGTTTTTGGTTGTTGAGAGGGCGTCAAACCGTGAGGAAGATCATCTTTCAATGTAGAATGTGCAAACGCTGGAAAACTACAGTGGAGGCAGCACCTATGGCCCAACTTCGTCGCGAGAAAATTACTGAAACCAGCCCCTTCATTGTCGTTGGGCTTGATTACTACGGGCGGCTGTACACGAAGCCAGCAAGTGGTCCAAGAAAGACTTAGATTCTTTTCGTGTGCCGTCACGTGGGCCATTCACCTTGAGGTAACATCAGACATGACCACCACCACAACTTTGCTCGCCTTTCGTCGTTTCGTCGCACGCTGCGGTGTATCCTCAATTGAGTACTCTGACAACGCCCAGACGTTTCGAAGTTGTGCTGGATGGTGTGTATCTGCGCTAATCGCTCTTCGCGAGTACGCCGTGGAGACTAGGACGAAATGGAAGTTTATCGCAGAACGCGCTCCATGGAGGGGTGGGTGGTGGGAGCGCCACAATTGTACGACAAAAACTATGCTCAAGAAGTCACTCGGACGCAGTAGTCTTAGCGTAGAAGACCTCACAATGGTGCTTTGTGAGGTTGAAGCTGCGATCAACAGCAGACCGCTCACCTATCTTGGAAGTGAGCCCAACGAGCTGCAGCCATTAACTCCGTCGCATTTATGGCTGGGTAAACACAGCACATTATTGCCACAACAAGTCTTCCCATCAGGGCCTCACGTATCCGGCGGTCTGCAACGAAAGGCTCGTCATCGCAAGCGTCTAACAGTGGAACTATGAAAGAGTTGGAAACGAGCGTACCTCGTATTGCTGCGGTCTGTCCACAATCACTCAACATGCCCAACAACAAAACTTCGAGTTGGTGATGTAGTGCTCTTGCAAAAAGACACGGCATCAGCAACGTCACGTAAACTGGGCAGAGTGCTTGAGCTATTGCCAGGGACAGATAACATAATGCGCGCTTGCTTTATCGGTCTCGCCAACAGTTCAGTTGTGAATCGTCCTGTGCAAAAGATTTGCTTGCTCGAAGCCCCCGATTTACCTTGGCCCGTCCCGGATGATGTTAAAAATTGAACCAGAATGGAGCAACTAGAAGGTGCGGCACCGGGAAGGAAGAAGAGAAATCCGAGGGCACACAGCTCGCTAGGGACGGCAAAACGAACAGCTCGCCATCACCGCACAATAAGGTCACGTTTTCTCTACGGTTTGGGAGCCCGTGGTTTTGTAATGTAACAAACTAAATCTGTAAATAAAGTTCTTGGCTGAACCACATTGCAAGACCAGAACAAAGAAAAGGCAGTCATTTGAATTTTTTTTTGAGAGCTTCGCCTTGCCACGTATATTCCTCTCCTCAGAAAGGCGCATCGAGTCTCTTGCGGGTCATCCCAAGGAAAATAATTCCGCTCTTCTTTGCCCCGCCACGGTGGCCTAGTGGCTAAGGTACTCGGCTGCTGACCCGCAGGTCGCGGGATCAAATACCGGCTGCGGCGGCTGCATTTCCGATGGAGACGGGAATGTTGTACGCCCATGTGCGCAGATTTGGGTGCACGTTAAACAACCCCAGGTAGTATAAATTTCCGGAGCCCTCTACTACGGCGTCTCTCATAATAACATGGTGGTTTTGAGTCGTTAAACACCACATATCAGTCAATCAATCTTGCAGGTCACAACATTCTCAGAAGACACCCAGAAAGAGTTGACGCTGCTGTTTAAAGATATTCATGTACTTCGCAAGCATGAACTCTCAAAAAAGAGTCAAAGGACTAGTATTTTCTTAGAGTGCAGTGCATAAAAACAAATTTAGTAATAATAAAAAGTTGGTAATAATAACAAAATTAGAAAAAAGTCTGAAATGAAAGAACTTGCAAACAAGCATGCTTTTTGAAATTCTTTGAAAAAATAGTCTGAAACTAGAACTCAAACTGAAACTGGAAAAATACTGAAACTGGAAGATACTGAAACTAGAAAAAAACTGCGCCTATACGGCTGACTGAAAGTGACGTAAACGACAGAAAAATCGTCTGCTCCCCGACAACGCACATTGCGGACGCGCCCTTCAGTGCGCTTGTGTTTTCTATGTTAACTTAAGAAAGCTGCGTGAGCATGCCTTTTATCGAACGCTGGTCCGGGCTTTCCACCGGTGGGTTTGTGGTGTCTGACCCCTGTATTCAGAAATGCTGCTTGATTTCAACTTCCCTTTCCATCGACTTCAGTGCAACACAAACGCGTCTTCAACGCGCTATCTTTAGGCGGCGGCAAGGCAGCGCAAACGCACACCAACATTTCAAACGCGCTGCATTGAAAGCGGTTTCAACGCAGGTAAGAGCGATTCAACGGCAGAGAGAATTGCTGATGATTGATTTGATTGATATGTGGATCTTAACGTCCCAAAACCACCATATGATTATGAGAGACAATTGCTCACAAAAAGTGACGTGCCGACGTTGTGTAGTAATCATCATATCCGGTTCTGTCCGACTTGATTGGACACACCACTAGAGCTCACCGTCGCCTGCTTGCTGGCAATTATAGCACAAATTATAAATTAAATAGATGACTCCAGGATTTTTCACTTTCGTTATTGGACCTAACCGTATATATATATATATATATATATATATATATATATATATATATATATATATATATATATATATATATATATATATATATATATATATAAATATATATATATATATATATTAAAATAGAGGTGTTGTACGGCGAGAAAGGTTCAGACGTAGCTTGGCAAAATGTCCTTTATCAGGCAGGTCTGGCTAATGGCGAGCGGCGTGCGCGAGCTACTACTGCAGCCACCGATCATCATCGTTTTCTTCGTTGCCAGCAGAGCGTCCGTTACTCAGATTCATTAATTCATTACAATTACTCCCCGCGAAATAAGGAGCCATCCTGGCGACCTATGGACAAGTAAACACGGGAGGGTCGTAGCAGGGCTTGAGTCTCGAGACGTGGACAATTTCCTGGCCACGACGACGTTGGTCAGAAGATGGTTCCAGTGGCTCGATGAGGTAATTCACCGGTGACGTTTTTTGTAGCACACGATATGGGCCGTGATACTTGGGGACCAACTTCGTAGAAAGGCCAGGTGTAGCAGAGGGAACATGCAGCCAGACGAGTGAACCTGGATCGTAGGAAGTGGTGTTATTTGATGCGTCATGGTGGTGCTTTTGGCGTCCTTGGTCTTGGGTTGTGAATGCTCTTGCCAGTTGGCGGCATTCCTCAGCGTATGTAGCGGCTTGAGACAAAGTCGTGGACTCTGAGGAGTCAGGTTTGTACGAAAGAATGGTGTCCATAGTGAAAGAAGGTTCGCGTCCGTAAAGGAGGAAAAAAGGAGAGAACCCAGTAGTGCTTTGAATGGCGGTATTATAAGCGAACGTGATAAACGGGAGCACTCGGTTCCAATTGAAGTGGTCTGACGAGATATACATAGACAGCATGTCACCAAGGGTGCGGTTGAAGCGCTCTGTCATTCCATTGGTCTGGGGATGATAGGCTCTTGTAGTGCGGTGAACGACGTGGCACTCACGCAGCAATGCTGTGATGACGTCTGACAAGAATACGCGACCACGATCGCTCAGTAACTCCCGAGGTGCTCCATGATGTAATACGACGTTGTGAAGAACGAAAGTCGCAACGTCTTTTGCTGTAGACGAGGGAAGGGATGAAGTTTCGGCATACCGCGTGAGATGGTCGACGGCAACTATGATCCAGCGGTTACCGTCAGCAGTGTTGGGAAGGGGACCATAGATATCGATGCCGACGCGGTCGAATGGTCGGGATGGGCATGGTAAGGGTAGCAAGGTACCGCTGGCGTGACAAGGGGGAGTTTTTCGTCTCTGGCACGTCGAGCAGGCCCGAACGTATTGTCGTATAAAACGGTACATGCCACGCCAGTAATATCGGAAACGTATGCGAGAATAAGTCTTCAGGAAACCTGCGTGGCCACATTGGGGGTCGTCATGAAACGTGGAACAAATTTCGGATCGCAGATGACGTGGAATCACGAGTAGCCACTGACGTCCACCGGGTGCGTAGTTGCGTCGGTACAGCACGTCGTCGCGAGTGGCGAAGTGCTCCACTTGCCGACGCAACGTGCGAGAAGGGGGGGAAGCCGTCCGCCCAGCCAGGATGTCTAGAATCGAAGCAACCCAAGGGTCCTTGCGTTTCTCAGATGGCATGTCGGCGATGATGACGGCAGTGGCATCACAGGTTATACTTTCGCAGCAGTCCGGGTCAGGGGGTAGAGGCGAACGGGACAGGACGTCTGCGTCCGAATGTTTCCGGCCGGAGCGATAGACCACGCGAATATTATATTCTTGGAGGCGTAATGCCCATCGGGCGAGGCGACCGCTTGGATACTTCGATGACGACAACCAGCAGAGGGCGTGGTGGTCAGTCACGACGTCAAAAGGGCGCCCGTACACGTAAGGTCGAAATTTTTTTATCGCCCAAATAATGGCAAGGATTCCTTTTCAGTGACAGAATAGTTGCTTTCGGCTTTGCTAAGAGTTCGGCTTGCGTAGGCAACCACGTACTCTTGGAGGCCGTCTTTCTTCTGTGCAAGAATAGCGCCTAGCCCGACACCACTAGCGTCGGTGTGGATCTCTGTGGGTGCCGATGGGTCGTAGTGTCGCAGAATAGGCGGCGACGTGAGGAGGCGGCGCAGTTCATTGAAAGAGTCGTCACAGGTGGCAGACCAGGCTGAAAGGTCTCTGGAGCCGGCGAGGAGCTTGGTCAAAGGAGGGATGATCGTCGCGAAATTGCGGACGAAGCGCCGGAAGTAAGAGCAAAGGCCTATGAAGCTTCGGAGCTCTTTCATGGTGGTCGGTTTGGGAAACGCTGAAACGGCTGTAAGTTTGGCAGGGTCAGGAAGAATGCCGTCTTTTGAAACCACGTGGCCAAGGATCATAAGCTTTCGAGCGGCGAAATTGCACTTCTTCAGATTCAGTTGCAGCCCCGCGGCAGAAATACACGCGAGGACTTTCGAGGCGGGTTAAATGGGTTGCAAAATCAGTTGAAAAGACGACAATATCATCTAAATAACAAAGGCAAACGTTCCATTTGAGGCCTCGAAGAATAGAGTCCATCATCCGCTCGAAAGTAGCTGGCGCGTTGCAGGGGCCGAAGGGCATCACTGTGAATTCGTAAAGCCCGTCGGGCGTGATGAAAGCAGTTTTTTCACGATCGGCCTCTGCCATGGGTACCTGCCAGTATCCAGAGCGGAGATCTAAAGAAGAGAAAAATTCGGCTCCCTGTAGGCAGTCCAAGGCATCGTCAATGCGTGGCAGCGGATAGACATCCTTGCGCGTGATTCGGTTGAGACGCCGGTAGTCCACGCAAAACCTGATGGATCCGTCCTTCTTCTTCACCAACACAACTGGAGAGGCCCAGGGACTGCTTGACGGTTCGATTATGCCACGTGTCAGCATGTCGTCAACCTGTTCATTGATGGCACGGCGTTCGGTAGTTGACACACGATATGGACGCTGCCGTAATGGCGTCTATTGACCGGTATCTATACGGTGTACAACAGATGACGCTCGACCTAAGGAAGGCTGATTGTGGTCAAACGAGGCTCGAAAACGCTGTAGGAGCTTGATCAGCTGTTTCTGCTGCCCAGGCGTGAGGTTACAATCGATGGACTTGCGGAATACATCCATAGGTTCATTAGCGTCAGTTGCGGGTGTAATGGCACAAGTCGGTAGAAATAGCTTGTCTGGATAGATCGGGTCTTCGAAAATACAATTTAAGGTCTCGAGGCTTCCCAGACACTCACCGCGTAGCAGGATGTATGGGCAAGCAGAAACGTTGCACGCATAAAGTACCGCCGAACCATTGAAAAAGTTGATGACGGCAAACGGGAGAACGATGGTTCGGTGTTGCACACTAGCTATAGTTGGTTGGAACAGGAGCGTCGAGTTAGTGGCAGCAGGGGAAAACACAGGCACTAGGACGGCGGACAACGGCGCGATGCGGACGTCAGCTGCGGCAAACACTTTCGAGGGACTGTGGTGGTCGATATCAAGGCACGGATTCGTCAACGTGAGTTCAGCACGAGCGCAGTCGACGAGAGCCTGATGGGTAGAAAGGAAATCCCATCCTAGTATCACGTCGTAAGATGAACGTAAGAGAACAACAAAGTTGACGGCGTACCAAACATCTTGAATAAGAACCCGTGCTGTGCACTGAGCTGTCGGCGCGATGAAATGGGAGGTGGCTGTACGCAGAGCAAGATTCGTAAGCGGCGTTGTAACTTTTCTCAAATCGCGACACAGTTTTTCACTAATTACAGAAACGACGGCGCCTGTGTCGACAAGTGCACGTACAGCAACACCTTCTACTAGCACATCAATTTCGTTGGACGGACAAAGAGGAGGTCTTAGAAAGTTCGAGGACGACGCAGTTCTTGCCTCCGGAACTGCGGCTGTCAGTTTTCCTCTCGAGCGGGGCTCGTGCGCCGAAGCATCGGGGAGACAGATCGGCGACGGGGTGGTAATGACCGGCGAGAATCGACGGGGCGTCGTGGGGACAATGAGTCGGTGATAGGAGAAGATGGTCGCTGGGGATTCTGGGCAGCCTGGTAATTTGCAGAATTCCCATGGTCTGGAGGCTGGAAGTTGCGACGGCGACAGTAGCGTGCTATATGTCCCACGAAACCGCATGCGAAACAGATGGGTCGATTATCCAAGGTGCGCCATGGGTTAACGACAGAAGGTGCAGGGGGCGAAACGGGATGGGGTGCCGTGTATGTAGGCAGCGTCGTAGGGTAGGAGGACCCGGTGCCCCGGTATGCGCCAGAGACAGGTGGGGCTGGGGGTCTAGCAACGACGGCAGCGTAGGTCAGCGGCGTAGGGACAGGTGGCGATGGAGGCAGTGCTTGCGTGACCTGTGTCTCAATGACCTGGCGTAGACGTGGGTCTAACGAGGTCACTGGCGCGGATGCTTCGGCCACAAGAGAAAGCTGACGCGCAACTTCCTCACGAATGAATTGTTTGATTTGGGGGAGTAAGACGGTGTGATCAGCAGCGACGTCGTGTACGAGGGCGGAAACTTCAGCCGTATCTTCTGCGGCCCTGCGCGTCGAGACGCGCTGCTTACGCAACTCGTCGTACTCCTGACAGAGGTGGACAACATCGGTGATGGTCTGTGGATTCCTAGCGACGAGCATCTGGAAGGTGTCGTCGTCAACTCCTTTGATGATGTGCTTGATTTTGTCGTGTTCGGTTAGAGATTCATCGACGCGCTTGCAAAGGGACAAGACATCTTCAATGTAACTCGTAAAGGTCTCGTCCCTGCGCTGGACTCGACTACGGAGACGCTGTTCCGCGCGAAGCCGGCGCACGGCGGGACGGCCGAAGACCACGGAGATGGTGGTCTTGAAGGCGGACCAGTTGGTAATTTCGCCTTGGTGGTTCTTGAACCAGAGACTGGCCACATCAGCGAGGTAAAAGCGCACGTTTGGGAGCTGGTCGCAGGCGTTCCACTTGTTGGCAGCGCTTACGATTTCGTACTCGACGAGCCAGTCCTCGACGTCTTGTTCATCGTTGCCGCGAAAAATTGGTGGGTCGCGTTGCCGAGGCGCGCCAGTACAGTAGACTGTCGTTGGTGAGGCTGCTTGAGAAGGGCCAGGAGCAGTCATGGTGAACGGTGAGGGTAGCGTCCGATTGCGAAGTTCCAGGTTGATGGGAACCCCGGCTCCTCCACCACTTAAAATAGAGGTGTTGTACGTCGAGAAAGGTTCAGACGTAGCTTGGCAAAATGTCCTTTATCAGGCAGGTCTGGCTAATGGCGAGCGGCATGTGCGAGCTACTACTGCAGCCACCGATCATCATCGTCTTCTTCGTTGCCAGTAGAGCGTCCGTTACTCAGATTCATTAGTTCATTACAATATATATATATATATATATATATATATATATATATATATATATATATATATATATATATATATATACTACGTATTTAAGGCCATTTCCACCGAAATTAAACTTTGTTGCATTTAGCCTGAAACTCAAACAAAAAAGAAACCAACCCCATGTGGGCAACAAAAGGGGTGTGGTTAAAACGTCGTTGTTACGACGCCCTAATTGCCTCACGGTGCTTTCAACCAGCCCATAAATGGGCCTTTTCGAGACCAGCGCGGCGCCGTGACTCCTCACATCAGCTCCGCTGACAGCCCGGCCGTGTATTGTTCGCGCGCCTGCAAACTTGGCGGCACGCGTTGCGAAAACGCGGAGGTCGCCGACCACTTCTCGTCCCGGTCCGGCTTAGTTCTGGTAGCTCTCGGAAGCGGGCGGGCTTGCGACACGTGAAAGCATGGCCGATGTCGCAGTAATCGGGCACGGTGATTTGGTGTGTATTGTCGCATTGACATGTCTTCGACTGCTTCCGCGTTAATCCATGCAATCCTTGAAATTTGCTATCACGATACGTGAATAGACAACGAAGACGAATGACACGTCCAAACATCATATATATAATCATGGCATGCGTGTTGCGTCTAACATTACCAAATGCTACGCTATTAGCATGCTCGCGGCCGTTTTACTCGCTTCACATATTCTAAATTTGGTATTACGTGACGGGAATGGACGACAAGCACAAATGCCATGCGTAAATATGATAATCATGCCATGGTAGTCAGGTACGGCCTAATTTACCTCCACCTCGTAACGTTGTGCTGATTTTAATGTGACAATTCAACTTTCCTCGTTTGTGCTTCGCATATCAACCATTCCCACTGCACGTGACCTATTTTAAAGACGACAATCTTTCTTGGGGACCTTCGGCACCAAAATTTTCTTCTGTCTACCTGTCTGTATATTTCTCTGCTTGTCCGCCCTTAACAGTACCCTAAAAGGCACAAAACGATACCCCAACCGACCGACCCCATCTTGACCAATATTGCTCAAGATTCAGTGTTCATCCTTGTGCAATCTTCAATTAAAAATCAATTATTGCACATACCTGAGGGACCATAACAATACGTAAATATGCTGTATTGTGTCTTTTTACTTGGAAAGACATACATAATTCTATGGACCGGTAGCGTTTATCACGCTCCGCTGCAATGCAACGCTTGCACAAAAAGGCGATCGTTTCCAATGCTTCGCTAAGACGACACGGTAGTGGCTTACTAGTGACATATCGACATAATAAGCAAACATTGAATACAAGCTATCCAAACCAATGCAAAGGCTATCAATAGCACAAGTAGGACACATTGTATTTGACTCAATCACGTTTGTTATGACGGCGCACATGGTTTTTCTTACTTAAATTGAGTACCAAACGACACTAATGTTCAGAGGCATGAAAAGGTTCGAATCCGCCAGAAATTTTTCGAAAATGAACTTCATTTGAAACAATATTTTGGCAAGTTGACTTGTCCTCGTCAAGGATACAGCATTGCTTAGACGAAGAAAAGTTCACTTGTCAAAACATTCGCTCCAGAGACATTCCCTAATGATTTCTAGAAGTATTTAGTCCATCATATGCATCGGAGTCACAGTACTAGAATTAGACTCAGAAGTTGTCAAACCGCGGCTACATGAATTTAATGAACATGAAAGAACCTATAGTTACCTGACATCATTTGAACGGCATGCCAAAATTAAAAGAAGCAAAGCTGTGTAGTCAAGCCAACACTAATTCAAGCCTTTCATTAAACGCATTTGTCCGACAGCAGCGTGTCTGCCATTTTCATCAATTAGTCAAGCGACATTGCACCTACGTCAGTCCCTTCAAGCTTGCAGAGAGCTGGGTTTACTCGTGTCCTTATGCAAAATCAATGCCTGCTCAAATAACGGGTTGAAATATTTGTGCTCACCCGTCGCCTCTCGAAAACCTGAAAAACCTTCGCCACTTGTGCCCAGGTTGACACACCGCAGTGCGGCGAAAAACATGTGTTGCTCGATTTAGCCATCTTCGTCGAATGAATGATTGACTTGCTCAGAGTACCTCACGGCATATTTCGTTCTCTGCCCGCCACAACTTCTTTATCGCTGTTTTTATCTTTCCTGAAATTGGCACGCCAACTGAGCGCAAAAAGGTGCGGAGGCAAACGCTACGAACTTAAGTCAACATTCTCTTGCGCTTCGCGCTTGATGTAAACTTCACAAAATCAGAAATAAAGAAAGGCATATGAAGAAATTAAAAGTTCTTCACAGAGTATCTATTTTTTTTGTAAAAACTTGTAGAGGCCAATAAAGCGAACATTCACATCAACCTCGCTTCATTCAACCGTATCTCAGGACGCCCGGCCACCGCTACGGCCGTGCATGTTCCTTGAAACCATAACTAGCGCTGAGTTTCCGGGGCCTGCCCCAACCACCAACCAAGCAATCCTAGCTTTCGTTGTTGATATAGTGTTGTCATGTACCGCATATACGGAATCACATTTGTCTAGACTATACCCAGCCGACTGCTATAGCTGCCATTTTTTGCCGAATTATGCAATGAATGACTGCGTAATGATATCACGACCAACATAGTGATACTGCACGCTAGATCTTTGCGCTATAATTGGAGCACAAACGAAAGCTTGCACATAACTGAAGCTTCCACCTAAAATTCGGTCTAGGATGTATTTCTGGCTACCTTCTTTGCTTCCGCGTTATGTAACGAACAGCACAGTGGCCTCAGGATATGGTTAACTTTGTCCGCAGGCGCAATAAACGCCATTGCGCTGAGGTCAGGATTCAGATACCAACCTATTAACAAAAATTCACGTGACAATAGCGTTCAATAAAAGCGTTTTTATTGATTGGGAGTCCATGATTGGCGAAAACAGACGACGCTCGTAGCTCGAGGCTCGTGAGTAAAGCGCATCTCGATCACAGCGCTGCCAAGTTTGAGACAGCATCGATAGCTTGTACTTGGTTCTTGTGAGAAGTCCACGGCATGCCATTCTTATGCGTGCTAATGCTGATCTCAGGATGTCAGAATTCAGTTATGTAAGATGGTATCAGCATTCCAACGAAACATAAAATTCATCACGTAGAAATTTTTCATTGCGCGGAATGTGCTCAATTTTTAACAGCATACTTTTGGACGCATAAAGTTTAGCATGTGATACATAAATCAAACTTTGTATCACGTCACTTTTATTATGCTGGCGCAGACAGAACATTTCCTGAAAGGCCTGATATTTGAACTATGTACGTGTCCTTGATGTTACGAGAATTTACTGACGCAACACACATACACGACTGTACCACCGTTCGCAGTGTTAGATCTTTAAGCATTGTGACGTCACAACGCAGTAAAGAGTGCTTATAGCTAAGTAAACTTTACTACGCTATGCTATCAATGCAAATATTCAAGCCATGTAATATCGCACGAGCCTAAGCATTTTAAACTGAACAACGGAGTTTCGTTGCTTCTCAATATGTAAAAGTGGCACATTGAAAAGATTACATCTTTCATAATTTATGCATGCTCAGCATCTAGCGCTCAGGTTTAGAAGTATAGACTGCGAGTTTTGTTATGCACGAAGCCAACAGAACGTCGGTACTCGCTATGCGCAAGCACGAACTCATAATTTTGTTTATTACAGGAAGCAAGGCCCAGCAAACATACGCTAACGAACTTGCGCCCCAAAAGACGCTATCCACAAAGTTTCGCCCGGAAGCGCTTAGGGCATGAAATAATTATTTAACGACGAAGTTTGGGAAATGGTAGCGTGCCTGAATTGCTGCTGAGATTCCCTTAGCAGGCATCCTCGGTGCCGTGTATGTGGACAACAGTATAGCATAGACCGGTACACTTAGAAAACCTATTGCAAGGTGCCGGATAACAGCAGTTAATGTAGCTTAGAGAGTGAGTGTAATATTTTATAGTGCTGAATATGTTTTTAAATTCTGCAAGCTCAGTCGTTGTAGTAAAACATTAACTCTGTTAGACGAGCATAAAGCTCAATTTTTAGTCGTTGAAAAATGGCATGAGTTCAACTCACCGGTCGCTGTTTTATTGTCTTGGATTGTACCTACTTACGAGCATCGATCAGTCTGTCTTCTTTTTCGCACTGAACTTTTACAGTAGTGAGCAAAAATGTGCTCTCTGAAAATATGCCGTTCAGGAAGCATGTATTCCCGACCAATTAAACCCTCCACTTCTGAATGGCTACTGTAGAGAACAAGCCAACAAAAGAAGCATTCCAGAAAATATCAAATTACATAAAGTTATGGTTTGACTAGTTGGTAAACGACGTAGCGCATTATGAGTGATAAATAACAGCGCTTAAAATTCCTGTGCAGGAAGTGAAGATGATAAAAGACTAGTGAACTTCCTTACCTTTTCATCTGTCCCAAAATTTGTCACTAATGTAAGGAGTAATGCGTTTTATGTCTTGCCCAGAGTTTATGGACGTTTCATGCAACAACATTCTCTCACAGAACGCTTGTGCCCGTGTCTAAGTATTTTCAATTTGTTTTCCTGGAAATCCTGGGAGCTGCTGCTCCCTCCTTTGCGGTGATGCTTCAGGACACACCTGAGAATGTTCCTGGCGTGCAACCGTCACGTTGGACTTCGTCGTCCAGAAAGCGTAGCAACGCGTCGAGCGACACCGACAGTGAGGCAACCGATTTGTACTTGGACGGCTTTGAGTCATCGGATGATGACTTCACGGTCATCATGAATCGATCTACAAAACGAAGACTGCTGCGGACGGCATCGTCGGCAAATGTTTCCACCGTTAAGACTGCACCACAGCGGTGGCCGCACACCATGCTGTTTATGCCCGAAGACCCTGCATCTAACTTGCGACTACTGAACAGGCAAGTTCTTTCTGTGCTTCTCGAGGAAATCGCGCCGAATGAGATCAAAAACGTGAGGATCAATGCACGAAAGAATTTCCTTGCTGTAGACGTTATGCACCGTAGCGCACTGCAAAGTCTTCGGCACATAACAGAAATCGGCTACGTGAAAGTTCGGCCAATGGTCGCTACAGGTTGTAATGGCACTGTAGGCGTCATTTATGATGTGGATCTTTCCATCTCAGCTAATGACCTGCCAATACTAATAAAGCCAGCAACTGAAGGCACCCGCATCACGCACATTACCAGACTCGGCAACTCACGCTGCTTGAGGCTTGGGTTCGAGGGAGACAGCCTTCCCTCGTATGTCAAGGTTGGCCATGTTCGCCACTCGGTGCGTCCTTACATACCGAAGCCACTGCAATGCTACAAGTGCTTCAAGATGGGACATGTAAAAGGTGTCTGTGAGGACAAAGTTGTGTGTCCGCGGTGCGCTGAGTCTCACTCAAAAGACGCCTGCAGTGCCACCATGCTACGATGTCCAAAGTGCCACGGTGCTCATGAGGCCTCATCCAAATATTGCCCGCGGGTGCGAAACGAGCACGCGGTACTCAGGCGTATGGTGCGGGACAATTCAACGCACAGGGAAGCTGCCGCTAAACTACGCCGACGACGGTGTCGTGGGCGAAGACCATCACGGAAAAACTGCTCTACCGATAGAGACATGTCATCCTCTATCAAAGAGGCTGACCCACAAACACCGAGCTCACTGAAGACGGATACTGCCAAACAGAAGAAAGGGACAGCAGTCCCACCTTCCGAACAGTGGCCCTCACTTCCACGAAGTCAACCTACTTCGGAGCTGCATCAAATCCCGCCGCCCTCGACGACACCTCTAACCAGTGATGCGATGAATGAAGATCAAGTGATAAGCTTGCTGCAATCGCTGATGAGTACCATGCGTGCCCTACTGAGTAATATGAAGACTTCGGCTGCGCAGACCGCACTGCATGTGCTGGACACCCTGAGTCCGGTGCTTGCAGCTCTAAGGTAAAACCATGGCCAGCGAGGCACCATCGTTTCGAGCGGAAGTCAAGAATGCATCTGTCTTTCAGTGGAATGCCAGAGGACTGAAGTCGCGCATGTCTGACTTTAGACAGTTTGTATTTGTGAACCGCTTCCTCATTATCGTGATTTGTGAACCCAACCTGTGTGCTTCAATCAAGCTGTCAGGATATGAGTGCTTTATGTCCTCCACTCACAGAGAGTGCAGCAAAGTTATTGTATTCATGCGCCATGACCTCACTTACGTTCACCACAGAGTCTCGCCTGATGAAGGGAATCAGTATGTGTGTGTGCCTTACTGTGAAGAAGGATAAGGTTGCTTTCACGATTATCGGAGCTTACTTATCTTCATCAAGCCGCCTTGACTGCGAGCGCTTACGCGGTATTCTGACATCGACTCCAAGGCCATGGGTGATCACTGGCGACTTCAATGCCCACCATTTCCTATGGGGAAGCTCTAGGGACAACTCTAGAGGAAGAAAATTGGTGTCCTTAGCCTCGGAGTACGAGCTGTGCGTTTGTAACGATAGAAGCCCTACATATTTACGCGGATCAGCCTATAGCAGCTGCCTGGATCTTACATTGGTTTCTCGCTCACTTACCAGGAAAGTGCACTGGTTTTCGGATCTGGAAACACGGGGCAGCGACCATATGCCAACTTACTGTGTATAGAAGGTTTCAACAGCTCCAAGTCCTCAAGAGGCCTCAAGTACACCGATTGGCGGAAATTCAAAATGTTAATGGAAGACTGCAGTACCGACGGCTCATCATATAACCTAGAGGACTCGATACAGGATGTCCTGCAGAATACCACGCATACACATTTGACTAGCCACAAGCGCACCGATTTCGACATCGAGCTTGCGAAATTTCGCGCAGTACGCCGTCGCGCAGAACGAAGGTACCGACGGACAAAGGGCATGGATGATTTGAGGCTGGCTAGACGCATTCAAAAGAAAATGCAGCGGCACATGGATAAACTGGCTAGGCGACGTTGGACATCCTTTTGCGAGTCGTTGGATCCACGAAAGCCCCTATTACTGATATGGCGAACTGTCCGGGGTCTTAGCACAACCTTGGGTCAGCGACACCCATTTACATCTCTGCCACTTCACCTTCGATGCAGAGAGATTGACGTCGCAGAATCTTTCTGTAGAAGAATTGCCGGTGATTTCAATTTCACAGTATCAAGAACGGGAACATTTGACAACCCACCGCCCTCAGGTGATCCCCGTATATAATGCCAGTTTTCTATTGATGAGCTAGAGGCGGCACTGGCTCTGTGCAGATGTTCTTCAGCACCCGGACCTGACGGCATTACCTATCGTGCCCTTTGTAATCTTGGAGACGAAGCTCGAAAGGCACTTTTACGCCTATACAACGACTCCTGGCAGACTGGTACGGTTCCCCAGGCATGGAAGGCAAGTCGCCTCATTCCACTTCTAAAGGCTGGTAAATCTCCTTTGGATATTGCCTCATACCGTCCTATCGCACTTGCCAGTTGTGTGGGAAAAACGATGAAACGAATGATTCAAACACGAATGGAGTGGTATTTAGAGCACTACAAATCCTATCCAGTATCCATGACCGGATTCAGGCGCGGCCATTCGTCAATCGACAACGTTGTTGATCTGGTGACATATGTTCAACACCAGAAAGCCCGTAAAAGACTATGAGCCGCCCTGTTTCTAGACGTTAAGGGGGCTTACGACAATGTCACCCTTGAAGCCATCCTTAGTGCTTCGGAAACAGTAGGTCTTGGTGGCAAGATATATATGTGGGTGTACAGCTACTTACAGCTGAGATCATTTTACGTAATGACAGCGAATGGCCCAACACCTGATTATTACAGCAGCCGAGGAGTTCCTCAGGGAGGAGTGCTAAGCCCTACCCTTTTCAACCTAACTCTCATTGGTCTAGTCGAGCTGCTACCTAGCACTGTAGAACTTTCTGTCTATGCTGATGACATCTGCATTTAAACATCAGGTGTGACAAGGCCTCAGCTTCGCGCCCGCCTTCAGAAGGCTGCTACAACGACGTCGTGCTATCTTCGTAAACAAGGCCTCGAGGTGTCCTGCGGAAAATGTGCAGTGGTAGCGTTCACGCGGCAACCAATGTCTGCTTTCAGTATATCGATTAATGAAGAATACATATCGTTCAGCAGAAGCCACAGGTTCTTGGGAGTCATAATAGATAGAAACCTGTCGTGGACTCCACACGTGAACTATGTGAAGAAGCGGCTGATCGCAACATGCCACATGTTCAAATTCCTTGCACAAAAGAAATGGGAAGTGCCCACACCATTCATGCCACAACTGTACAGAGTGCTGTTTATCGGATTCTTACGGTACAGCTTACCTGCAATATCTAACACCGGCAAGACCAACCTGCGCGCAATTCAGAGCATTCAAGCCCAAGCACTAAAGATATGCCTTGGATTACCTCGCAGTGCTTCGACGGCTGAAACCATTGCCATCGCTCAAGATCACTCAATAAATACGCATATTATTACCGAGACAATGCGCATGCACCTCAGGCATTATGCCAGGACCCCTTCTCACCACCTGGCGAGCCTAGCTGCTGAAAGGCCCCGCACGACATACGGCACTATTGTCTACAAGCATCGTTCATCGTTTGCTGAGACATACGCACCTGCATTAAAGCCACTGCTTCCTCCTTGGAGCTTGAGTCGGCCGCGAGTTCACTTAATGATTCCAGGAATGAGGAGAAAATTGGACTTACCGACACATGCCCTGAAACAACTGAGTCTATTCCTACTGGAACAAAACTACAGTAACCATGTGCACATTTACACGGATGACTCTACTACGCCGTCTAGTTCAGGTGGAGCAGTGGTTATACCATCACAAGGGGTAACTCGGTGTTTTAAGACTTCACATGTGACAACTTCAACGACGGCAGAACTCGAGGCTCTGCGCAATGCACTGGAACACATCAATTCAGAAGAAAGACCAGGTAAATGGGCTGTGTTTTCTGACTCAAAGCCAGCGTTACAGTGCCTGATATCAGTTCTCCGACGCGGATGCCACGACCAGTTGACCTACCAAACCGTGAAACTTCACCACCTTTTAATACAAAAAGGCCATGACATCGTCTTTCAGTGGTTACCTGGGCATTGTGGTATAGACGGCAATGATTCTGCAGATCATGCTGCTCGCACGTCACAGAAAGAAGCGAACAGCATTCCGATTCCGCTTTCAAGAGCGGATGCGGCGAGGCAGATTCGTCAACTGGCCCGCAGTCTCACACTGACTGAGTGGAACACACCAAGCATACGACGTACAAGACTGCACGAGCTCGACCCTTCACTACAACTCCAGCCTCCACCCGGCCTACATCGACGTGCAGCTTCGCTTTTCTATCGCCTTTGGCTGGGAGTTGCTTTCACGAAAGCTTATACCACGTTAATCGGAATTACTGACAGTGCGGAGTGCGATGTTTGCGGCACCGACGAAAATATCGAACACCTGCTGTGCCATTGTCCTCAATTTGCCTCAGATAGACAAATACTTGCCAACGCAATGCGGCGACTGGATGATCGGCCTCTTTCTGTGAAGGTGCTATTACAGCAACGTCCACATGCCTCGACAGCCCACAAGGCAGTGAAAGCCCTGCTGTGTTTCCTGAGAAAGACAGGCTTGTGTGAACGCCTCTGACATGCGGTAGAGTTCTACACGCTGCAGTGAAATTACTGTCAGTCTCTCCCCCACTCTTTTTTTTTCTTTTCCCTCTCTTCTCTCTCTCTCGTCTTTCTTGTCCCCTTCCCTAATCCCCCAGTGTAGGGTAGCCAACCGGATGTCTTTCTGGTTAACCTCCCTGCCTTCTCCCTTTTTGTTGCTTCCTTCCTTCCATGCAATAACATTGCGTATTATACATATAGTGAATATTAAGCGACAAAATTACCTTACTTACAAGACTAGCAGCAACCAACGGGAAGGACTAAGAAGAAGGACTAACAGGAACTAATGGGCGAGTAAGCCAAGGAAATTGTAGCGGATGCAGTTCGCGGTAAATATGACGTAAATATATAAAGAACGTTGTATGTGAACGAAATAATAACTTGTCGCTGGCAAGGATTGGATTTGCCGGATTCCCTGACAGTGGTACAATAGCTTTTCGTCTACATGACTTTATTCTGACTTGCATTACAATCACCACTAATAAAATCCTCTACACTTTCAGTGTGTTTGTTGTCTGTTAGTTATAATTATTGTTGGGCTTAACAAAAAGAAAAAAGACCCCTTCAAATTTTTATTTTTTTCATTAGGGCGCTTGCACAGCTACATTTAAAAGATGGTCTTGCTTGCACGAATGTCGTATACGATAAGACGCATTCTGGACGCACCAACTGCCATCGTGGTTCCATTTGCTTAATTAGTAGACAAAGCGCGCCCTAATTAGGCTGGTCGCAGGTTGAAATCCCGGACTGGGACAAATTTGTTGTTAACTATCATGCAATGTATGACAGAATGAACGTGCGCAATATCGTAACATTGCAGCCTCTGCACGATGCGTACGAACATTGCCAGCTCACTAATGCTGTACTCGAATTAACATTGTGTGGATGACGTAGGTGCACTAACAATATTTGTTAACACTAACAATATTTTACGCTACGGCCGCATAACGGTGCTACAGAGGGTGTGGGCAACACACAAGCAATTAAAAAGGAAAAATAAAATGAAACATAGAAATACAATTCAATAAAAGTACATGTTCAAAACACTAAGCTAATATATTGCACCAGGATAGCTGCTATGAGAAACAGTGCACACTTAAGAAATGATTCGGTCAATTACTGGGCGCGCATGCAAGCATTGCTGCCATTTATTGAACTAAAATTGTAAAATATGGCCCTCAATGGCACACTTACTGTGAGCTCACTACCGCCACTGATCCATTGTAAAGTGCTATTAGGGACACTACACAGAATGTCTCAACTATATTGCGTGGTTTTCTTACACGTATTGAAGTAATGAACATATTAGGACAGTGACAGCATCATTTATTCAGGTGCAAGCTCGCAGCCTGGGAAAAAACCTAGCCTCTTCTTCAGCCACCTAATAAAGAAACTCGGATTGAGGGCTTGTTTTATCGCGAATAAACAATAAAAATACGGAGTTTTCGCGGCTTTCAACAGGTGCTCTACTACTCCCAAATAAAGAAATCCTGGCCTCGGGCCTGTTCAGACATACACAGTCACGTTCGGAATCGCAACCAGCGTGGTCTTCTGGTCGCTTTCCAAACAAAACAAAATGGACGCAAAAAAAAAAAAGAAAAAGCCTCCCTCGCTTTCACAGGGCTGACTTTCATGCACTCATTGGTTGATCATAGCAGCGAAACTAACGCGGCCTTTGTGAATTCTTCCCGCCCTACTGGTGCTAAGATGGACCTTCTACAAACGTAAAGACGAGCACGTTTATGGAAAAAGAAAGGAAGGAAAATAGAGGGAAAAGAAAGGCAAGGAGGTTAACCAGCCTATAGGCAGCCGGTTTGCTACCCTGCGCATGGGAGAGGGATGGGGGAGATGAAAGAGAGCGGAGAGGGAAGATAGAAACAGCACATTCGGCAGCACCGCGCGCACACTCAGTCATAGTCCAGTCTTGTCATTCGCAGTGTGTGACATTGCTGTTACAGTCGCTTGTTCAAGTCGGTGTCGCGTAGGAATTCGAACAGAGCCTTCGTCGCCTTCTGTTGCAAGGTCTTCTCTCGGGCACTTGACAGAATAGTGTCCACAGACATTTGGCTGTTGTCGATGCGCGCAAAAGCAGATGCCAGTGACTGTCTTTGGATTTCATACAATGGACACGTTTACAATCCCAAACGTAGTTACCGGGATACGAGGTATGGAGATATAAATTATCCTTTATACTACTGAGCGTGCCGCTAGCTTATACGTTCACGGTGCTTCATGTGGAACACGTGCCCCACAAAAACTGTCCAGATCGTCCAGGACACGCCCCACTGTTCCGATGTGGAGGTCTTCCAAGTTACCCTTATGCATAACTGATTGTGACGATTGGCGGACATGCGAAACCGGGTGAGCCGGAGATGTTTGCACTATTCGCATGCTGCGCTTGCGAATACAGCATTACAACCAGTGTTACGCAAGCTTATACGAGGCTAAGTTTTACAGGATGTGTTTCCGAGTGCTTTAGTTCTTTAAGAATATCTGCCTTGTGCAAGAATGGATGCGCTTGGGTTAAAACAAAACGAGTTCATATTCGAGAGAGCGATAAAGTTCGCGCTTACACTGAGCCACGTACTTACGCAGTGCCTCTGTTTCAACGCTAATGAGGTGATCAAATATTCAGGGTGCGTGCAGCTGTCGCACGTTCGGTCACTGCCGGCGGCAACTTATCTGCACGTCCACTTTACTTATATATATGCGCTCGGACGAACGCTTTGGTGTAAGCATCTGAGATGAACAAATATTCTTAGGGCAACAACAACCGATTCTGGGAGACCTCGTAGGCGCAACGGTAGCTAATAACTTACCCTTTAGTGAAAAAAGAAAAAAAAAGTAGAGGAACTAAACTAGATCTCCCTCTCAGTCGGACTAGGATTTCAAGATACTGCGCAGACGAGTCAACGTCAACAACAATATACAGAGATATTCACGTAATGCCTTTCGGACTTGTTATGGGTATTTGACTAATGATTTATGGTGCGGTGGGCACATTTCAAGAGCACTTGCAATCGGCATTCCACAGTAGTTTGAAACGGCGAAACGTTCGTTTCCTGGAGGCATTGTTGCGGTGCCAACCGAGCAGTGAAGCCCATGAGAAGGCGATGGGAATTGGGTCCGATTTCGACTTTTCAAGGCGAAGCTAAAGCATCGCCCATATTTTAATACATTGTGTAAAGCAGAATTTTATGACAATAAGCACCACAAGAGACGACACACATGTCCCTTCTTGTGCTGGTTGGAATAAGTCTCTGGACTCTGAACAACGTAAAAAATATGTTGAACCAACCACACCTCAAGTACACTTTTTACATACACTACACATGACTGTATTGTCCATTTGTCCTATTGTTGCTGCATGATGCCAATAGTACGCATACTTTTCAACGACATTAGATCCATTCGTATTGTCACTCATCCTAAGAGGGCAGGTGTTTGTCACGGTAGCGGCGAATCAACTTCCCTTTAGTACACTGCAACAACCGGTAGTAAGACTTGTCTTGTTCAAACTTTAATCGACAATTTTGAAGGAAGGCAGGAAACAGAGAGGGAGACTTCTGACAGACTTCTGGCTGGCTACAGTACAATGAATATTTAAGGAATGGGAATAGAAAGATGAAAGAGAGGAGGGAATAAAAAGAGAGTCACTTTACTGAAGCGTGCGTGACCACGCCATGAGTCAGAAGCGTTCGCACAAGGCCGTAAATCCCCAAAAGCACAAGAGGGCTTTCGCTACCTTGCGGGCCTTCGGGAGATGTAGACGGTCCTGTAGTAGCACCTGCACGAAGAGTGGCCGATCTTGTAGCCACCACACTGCATTGCTAAATACTTGCCCCCCCCCCCCCTCTCCTCCTCCGGAAAATGACTATGAATATGAAGCACATTTGTTTCGCATCAGATACACCACATGACTTGTTGAGAAAAGCTGGGGAAGTTGCTGAATCGTCTTTTCGTGTGACTTTACACTGACCACAAGTCACATGAAAATATTTATCAATGCTAGGCTTAGTTAACATAACTATTCTTGAAATTGGACAACTCATCACGGAAATGTGCCTATGTTATATGAGTGGTGTGTCTGTGCAAACTGAGATTCCATGGCAGAAAGAAGTTGTCATTAGGACCAGAGTGCACGGAAAATGAATGACATTTTTGATGTGCATATAAAAGTGCTCGTGTGAAAAAACCACCAATGTGCCTGTCAAAAACGACCCTCTCCAGCACATGCAAGCACATAGCGAGTTTGGAAGCCCTGCTGGCACCTGCTGTATCGAATACGCTTAATTCCAGTGGGGCGAGATAATCCAGTGTTCCCGGCATCCTTTCTCTGCCTAGTGACACTATCAATCGGGTGCAATATAAGAACGAACTGCAACCGTTTCACATGCAGGAGTCACTAAGATCTTAATCGCGTCCTTTTAAAAGCACGCACTAAAAAAGAAAGCAGCTATTTTGAGAGAGCGAAAGGCTCACACGTCGGAGAGGAAGCTACAGAATCTAAGGGCAGAGTTTTTTCCTCCCTTATTTACGGCCGTAATAGTGCTTCCCAGTCGTTGAGAAAAATGAATAGCTTTAAAAAGTGAATTGAAGTAACAAAAAAATGAGCGCTTTGAATCGTTTTCACCGCTGCCGCTCAAAACGCACCCCGGGCGTGAGTTCCCATCTCGACAAAGACATTGAGGGAAAAGAAAAAAAAACTTCCGTCTCGTTAGAAGCGAGGAGGCCCGAAAAAGACTGCACTTAATGGGCCCCCGTACAGCCTACAGTGAGAAACATCACTTCAAAATTTATAGCTGCAGGTTGTCTTACGTGTTGGCTGGCAGTCTCAGAGCCTCGCATGGGCTAAGGAAACGTAACTCGAGATATCCTTGTGTGTTTCGGCGTGCATAGCGGCAATAAAAGAGAAGCAGTCGCACCGAAAAACAAGTGAGTATGTCAATCATGCGCGCAAGTGTTCAAGCAATTGCTCCGTTTTCATAGCATACACACATACGTTAAACAGTCACGTATATTTTATATTAGCAGCTCTTAACAGTTGCGTAACAATGCCATCAGCAACTTGGATGTCAGCGACACGAGAAACGGTAAGCTGATATGAAGCGCTAGTGTCTTGCGCTGGTGCGCACGATGATGGCCACCCTGAACACTGCTACGCAAATCAACTACAGTGGATAACGCCCAACTACAATTTACGTTAACCCGAAATGACGACTGTATCATAGGAGTCTCTTTGTAATGTTTATAAAATCGGATAGCCAGTACTGGTAACACAATGGGATGGAAATACCATGCTCGTGAGCACTAGCGCTTCACATAAGCTTATCGCTCCTGCTGTTGCTAACACCCAGGTTCCTGTTCACCTCGATACGCAAGTGCCAACAATTGGTTATAGAAGCATCTTCAACTCTTCAACATGTCAGCATGTACAGCATCTGTACATATGTTTAGCGTCATTTCATTGATTGCCGATCTATAAAAAATTACATGTTCACCTTTACTCCGCACGCTTCACGCGACGTCGATTCCCAAGGTACATGGGATTTTGCAAACTATTTTGCAAAGGGTCAGACGACGTATAGTAAAGTACATCGTGCTCTTAATCATGGAAAATTTGTTCAAAACACGGGACAAGATTGTGACATTATTTATGTCATGACCAGCGCGCCGTTATCGTCTAACCTTCTTACACTCTGTAACGTTGTGGTGCTTGTTTTTGTTTCTCACAACGTACAGGTTCAAGTTGAGAGGTCCGAGGAACCACCTCAAGACATTTTCTGAAGGACGAGTCTGTTTGACGCAAACATTTGATGGCAACAGCTCCAGACCACTTAATCGAAAACATAATGAGTCCCACCTCTCGCATACAGCCACCAAGAAACACAGAAGGTGCACATTAGTCCCGAAACAAAAGGTCCCAAGCACGCAGTTCCTATACACAGAGTGCGTTGCGGAACGTTAAAGGAGTGCCGTCTCACCCCCGTGAGATGCCGCACGGAGCACGGCGCTAATGTCGTCGCCCCAGCTGGTGTCGGCGTCGAACAGTCACACGAATCGCAGGAGAAGCACCCTACCTAGGCTGCCGGTGGACGCTGCACAAGCTGTAGCGGCATTTCACGCACTGGCCTCGAGGTAAAGTCCCGGCCGGACAGCCTCACCTAAGCGCTAACCCGAAGATCGACAGCTCAAACCTGTCCACGGGCTCGGGAACGTCAGCGCAGCCAGGTAGTCCTGGATCCCCTCAGGTCACCGGACGATGGAGGTAGCAGCCTTATGCGTGGCTCGTCCTCCACCAGTCACCGCTGCGACTCTTCTTTTGCTTTTTTGCTCTCTCACGCGTACTTTGGACCATGCTGCGTCTGCGTCGAATTGGCGCTTCAGTCATTTCTTGTTATTCATTAACATTCGGGCCAGCTTATTCTTCCTTGCCGACTTCGAACTTGGTTCATGGCATGCACTTCAAATTCCGCTCGTCCCATTTCAAATTCCGCCCACTCCACCCGTTTTTCATTCCACGCAATCGATCGCACACTCCAGTACTAATTTTGGTGTATCCCAGTTTAAGAAGCGATCAGGGGAGCACCCAGACGTAGGTGTATAGATAGATGGATAGATAGATAGATAGATAGGTAGATAGATAGATAGATAGATAGATAGATAGATAGATAGATAGATAGATAGATAGATAGATAGATAGAAAGATAGATAGAAATCAAGCCCTGGCTGTTACATTTACGCCTACTTTGAAAAGGAGATCGATAGAGAGAAAGGGGGAACTGGGTTTTAGAAAAAAAACAGGAGTCGACAGCTTGAATGAATGCCTGAAACTCAGCCAAGACGTCCAGAGATGCTTGGTACGCACGTGAAACGAGCGCATGGACGCGCCTTTTTTCTGTTCTACCCACTACTATCCCTCAAAGCAGCTGCTGCTTCTCCGGAGGACTCGCAATAATCTTACGAAATATAAATAAAAGTGAGAGACAGGGAGCCAAATCTGGAAGGCGAACGGGTCCGCAACCCTTTAAAGAGGGTGAGAAAATAAGGGTCGCAAAGAAGATAGAGAGTGACAGATAAAATAAATAAAGTACAAAAAGAATACCCATGCACACACATGCAGGGCCTTCTGTCTAGAAAAATTTGTGAACAATTTAGGAAAGCATATATCCGTCCCGTGGGATGTACAGTCGACTTCGGTGCCAAGTCAATCTGCTTAGAGGCGTTTAGAGAGACCGGTTGAACGCAGAAACGCGGGAGCACCTTCACACACTTCTTTATGACACAAAGTCTTGTTGGTGGCACAGGGTTGTTTGTAAATGCTCGCAATTCATATGGGGTAAATCAGCGGAGCCATAATTTTAGCGAGTCGTGATAGATCAAGAAAAACTATACGGGCAAATACACGTTACCCTCCTACCAAGCCATGCTTTTTACATTCAACTTAATTCTTCACCAAGCAGTCCAGGCTTTATTCCGCTTTATGTGCCCCTCCGTAGGATCCCTGCAGATTGCGAAGGCGTGCGAGGGGATCGGGAAGGCCATGTCATAAGTGTATCTATTTGGTGTATCTCTACGGGTCACCAGAAACCCGGCCGTTTGGGTGTTGTCTAACCTCGCAAAACACTAATAAATGAATAAAAAATAGCTGCATGATCAGAGAAAAAGAGAGGAAAAGAGAAAAGTGCACAAATTAACGACGTTCCACCCGCTTCGCTACCCTACGTGGCCGGAGTTTGATAAAGGAAGGATGAAGAAAGTGCAACTGATACGCCAGCATGCATAGCAGCGTTCACCGCACGTAGCCAAAATGTTTGAAATTGTGAGTTACCAGGGACTGCGGTCGGGCTTCGACGAGCAACATCCTAAAACAAAGGCCTGTTGAAAAATAAAGTGCTTTGTTGGCCGTAGCGATCAAGAGTCTCCATTATTTATTGTTTCAAGGAATCCCATTTTCAATGTCACAGTAAATTACATCGTACTATATATCGTCGAACATTTCATAAGCGAATTTAATACAGAACAATTAAGTCTGTCTGTTGATGACCCAAATAAAACTCCATGCAAATGAGAAATAAAGAGAAACCGCAAGCGTGTGCCGAACGTCACGACAACCATGACATTGAGCGTTTTATTATTTAGTATAGCCGTCGCACGGGGATCACCTGAAGAGATTCGCCTTTGGGTAAATGTTCTTAACGACACAGTTCTGAAAAGACAAAACAAAAAACGAAGAAAAGAGTTAGCAAACATTTACCGAGCTTCACGCATATTGAAGGGAACGACAAAGCGTAACTTTGTGATTGATGCGCCTGGTTTGCTAAAGTGAGTGTCAGGGAGCTTTAAAATTTGTCTATTGGGATGAACTGACAAGTTCGATTTCTGTCTTTCGTTTCTGAACCCTCGTCACTTTGCTGAAGGCAGGCGCGTGCGCTGTACTTTTCGTTTTTAATTTTTTTAGTTAGCACGCGCGCTATAATTCCTGCACTTGTTGCGCGCATGAAGGGCTCGTTAGAAGCCTGGTACCTCGTGCTGGGTGAGCTAATCTCTTAGCCATGGTCCTTCAACAAAGGGCCAGTCTAGAAAAAGTGGGTAATAATTTAAAGTACCAGGTACTACACTATGGGAGAGCTGAAAGCCGTCCCCTTGGCCCCACATTCCATGAGGCCGTATCGACAAAAAAAAAAATAGGGCGCCTAAAGAGCACAGGAACGTTTAGAAAATGTGGTTAACGATTTTGAGTACTCGGCACTCTACTACGAGAGAGCATAAAGCCGTCTCGATGGTAACTGAAACACGATGAGAGTATCGAAGAACGACGCTTGAACAGCACCAGGTACGGGTAGGAGTCCGTAAGCACGGCCTGCCAATATTTTTACTGTTCTGCAGTTATTTCGGCCAGCCGAGCACCACAAAAATTCAGGCAATCCTTCAAACACTGGTGAGCCGCTTTGGTTTCATATTGAGAAACGCGTGCACGTGCTGTTTTATCTGCACTGATTTTATCTGCACGTGCCGTTTAATTTGCACATGCCCAGTTTTGTGCCTCAGCACGCACGTTTGAGTGCGATCGGCGCCTTTACGCAGCTCGACCAGGTAATAATTAGATGTGCAGTGTCAATTTTTATGAAAGGCAACACGGGAGCACGTGGCCTGCTCGCTACGGCGGCTGCTGGCAGCGCCTTCAAGCGGGAACGAAAGCAACCATGGCCTCTTGTCGCATCATTTCATGGTGAGCAATACAAGCAGCCATATGGAACCAGCGACAAGGCTGCAACCCCCTACCCCTTCAAGGCGATTACTCAAGAGGCCAGTAATCACCTAGAAAGGGTGCAATCTGGTCCCTCATTCCCTATCAGCAATGAATGATTGTTTTGCTTGCCGCAAGATGACGTGAAAAGAGGCTGTGGTTGCTCTCGCTCCCACTTGAACGCACTGCCAGCTACCTCAGGAGTGCGCAGGCCACGCGCTCCCGTGTTCCCCTTCATAAAAATTGACACTGCACGCCTATGATATGCAAAAGTGTCACCAAGCAATTTCTTGTGTCAAGGAATACGCCTGCCCGCGAAATTCGTGGACTGCCAAAACTTGCATACGAGGTAAAGCTTGCAGTGATCATTTGACGAATAAGAGAAAGCTACATTCATGCAATAGATACGTGTGGCTTTCTAAGAAAGCAAGCTCTACAGTTGAAGATGACTTCGTAGTGAATCGTGGCATTGAACCTGAAACTGTTATACCTCCAGTCATTCTACGAAGTTAGGCAAACTTAAACTGTATGAAGTCAACATTCTAGAAACAAGTGGTGTATTCGATTCCTGTGTCGTGGGGTAAATTATTGCTTGGGTTGTAAGGTTCGATTTTTAAGAAAACCGCATTCAAGTCTTCGTATATAGTTGAGAGTTAATTTTGGTAATACAGTAACGTTTTCTTTCAAATCGAGTTCGGCAAGTCACCTTCAAAAATTTGTCAACCTTATTCTTCGAAGCAACTACAGGCAAAACAAAATAAACACAGCGAATATTTTTTGTCTCCCGCTTATTTGCGCATAGCTTAGAGCCTACTTTGGTTCACTATCCTTCGTCGCAACAAATTATGCATGCGTGTATGTTTTGGGAAGATTTTGCACTATTATATCTGCATTGCCTCATTGTCGGATCTGGCTGCCATGAAAATGTTGTGCCAAAGTCACGCAAATTACGTCACTTTCGTCTAACTAAAAAAAGTTTTCATGACGAGCATTTCAACTTCTAGGCCAACGCGTTTATTTCCGGGCGTGTTAACCATAACGCCACCGTTGCAGACCTCCGCGTTTGCAACATGTGACATTGATGAATGGCTTTTGAACGTGGTTCGGTGCTGCATGGCCGTGTGATTCACTAGACGCCGCTGTAGCTCGCCGTGCTCGCACCGCAACCTGTCGTTCTGCATTTCGCGATGTCGGAGTTGCAACGTGTGCTAGCTGCACTCTCAGTGGGAGGTAATGGGGTCACCTTCGTACGTTCTAAATTTATGTGTCTCCATAGTATCGTAGTGGCACAAGCACCGAGTGCCACTCTTGGTTCTCTTCCAAGCATATCCGTTCTTGGGTATACTTACAGTATGCCTAGTAAAAAAGTATAAAAATCGGAAAGAGTGGTTACCTTTCAACTTAAACTCACACGCACCCATGGCGTACAAATGATATAGCGTTGCTTTATAAACGGGAAGAGACAAGTAACTCTCTGTATATTTAAAGTTAATTGAAAAAAAGTATCTTGAAATAGTGCGGGCAACTGCGATCGTTTCGGCTCCTGGTGGAGCTGGTCTAACCCATGTGTTTCTTTCTATGTGGCCTCCGTGATCGGTTTTGCCAGCGCAACGAAACACAGTGTTAATATGAGGCTCGGGAGTACTCAAGCGTAGATAGACGAGTGCTGATGTGCCAAGGTGTCGACCACCACACACTTATGGTACTTCTGTCACACGGGCACATGTGATCGCTATCAAGATAGATCTGGATCGTATTTTTCAGTTTCCATCGACAATCACCGCTGCTACACTGCTCAAACTAATCTCGATCAAGTTCGGCGCAGACGTCAAATCGCGATCTGGGAACCAGATCTCGATGCACAGATCGCTATCGTCTTGCTCTCAATTCGGTTTAATGACGATCAAAAGTGACCGAATGACGCTAGTATAAATCAAGAATTATTGTGACCTTCAGATTTCTTTTGGTATGTTCAACCATACCTGATGAATCCGCAACAAAAACTGCGTGAAATGATTCACTATTTACCTTTTCAATGGTAGTTGACGGTAGTGGTGGCTTGCTATGCAATTTTAGGCATTTAAATGCCACAGGATATGCCGAAACATAGGAAAGTGTTCGTATTTCATCAGTGCAACCAGTTTAACGATGAAAAATTTTGCGCTAAAACATACAAAACCCGACGATAAAGATGATCCTGTATGTATCTGGTTTTATGACACACGTTTTATTGCTCACCTTTGAGCAATTAACAAGTACGTTTAAACTCGGTCTCGCTTGTTGGTATATGAACTTCTTTGATGGTAGCTGGACATGGAGGTAAGAAGAGCGAATGATTCCTCTTTGCGCTAGAGCGATTATTTATTTTAGGGGCGAAGCTCCTCTTAGTCTAACCTCTCCATGCGCAACGCGTAACTGAGAGAAGAGACGAGAAAGAAAAGATGGCAGTATCTCCCGAACAGCAAAATAGACGGCGCTGTGCATAAAAACTAATGTTGAGTGAGGATATTCTTGATGGCGCTGTACCGCTACTCTTCGATTGGCTGCTGCACGGGCTGTGCCAGGGTACGCGGAGAACGAGTGTCTCTCTCAGTCTTCTGGATGATCGCCGTGCGTGGCGGATCGTTGGTCGGGCATGGACGAAGCAGAGCGGCGGGAGCGGTGAAGACGCTTGCACTCAGCTTCTTTGGCTCTCGCCTCGTCGGTGTTACCCGCACTCCGTCTGCATTCTCGAACGCGATCGGACGCATGCATGGGTGGATGGACGGACGCTTCGCCCCACTAATCATCATTCACTACGCGGCTAGGCTCTCGTTTTTTTTTTCTTGTGACCTGGCCCCATTCATAAACCACGCTGAGCGACGCCATATACTCTCGCATTCGTCAGATGAAAAATTAGTTATTTCATTTCAGGGCCTCCACTTGCCGAAACATTGTCCGTATACGTATGTCTTTGCACTAGTGGCTTGTAAATACTGAACTATGTCTAAAAAATGGAAACTTTTTTTTTCGTAGCGATTGGTGAGGTTTTAAACCATGCGATAAATGCACCTCCTTGCACTATTGGTAAACCTTCATTATAATATTTTAGACATTCTGTTTTATTTTACCATGTTTTATAGCTGGTTGCCTTCTTTTACGCCTGTATTGATCGCGTCAATATGAGCATGACACGCCACCTGAGATCTATGGAGAGACGAGAAACCAGGCCCTTAATTTGCTACGCACTTAAAAGCTTTGAAAAACTAATTCGCACAATCGGCGTACGAGCCAGTCTCCTCCCTCAGAACCAAAACCCTCTTCGTTATCAAGAGAAGATCACTTTAAAGAGACAGGTGTTTACAGCTTACGCATGCCACGCGGCATGCAAGTGCTAGTTCTTCCCCGGGGCTCCGCTGAGTTTGCACGGTGTTTAATAAGCTCTACAAACAGTCTTCAGTTCGTGCCCCACATGAACAGTGGCCGTATTGACAACAGTTACTCAGCCAACGCTGCTGAAAAGAATAAATGTTGATTGGCATAACCGGGACGCGCTCGACCTAATCTTTCAAGTAAATAGAGGAGGCCGAGAGGCACGTTTAGCAATTGGCTCAAGAAATCGACATGTTCCAGCGAAATGATTGTCCGTCACTAAAGCAAAAAATTAATATGAAAGCGAATGAATGGTATCCGTCGTGGCGCGAGAGGCATTAGCCCTTCAAGGTTAACTCGCTCAAATGGCTGCTTAAGTACAGAGACAACTGACAGTTAGGGTTGACTTGCCAAGGCGCCATAGGCGAACAGCTTTATTTGCCTCCGTAACGTTGTTGTAATAATAAAGGAGCCTTATTATTATGCAGGTATTGTGGCACCAAGATTCTGAGCGGAAACCACTTTTGCGAACTTTACTGAATGCTATCCTTCTACTTCTGTTTTATTCCAAATATTCGCAAAGTTATCGTGGTGTCGTCAAATATTCGAGACACGACGTGATGATGCTAGCACGCGGTGTCCCAAAGCAAAGTGACTACAGGGTGCAAGCGCGGGTGGCGTGTTAGGGACATAGCGTGTCTTGCAAAGTTTAAAGCTCAATAGCGTTCATAATATCTGGGCAGTAAGCTATGGAAACAAAGCTGGTGGCCCTCCTCTCCTGCTGTTCTTGCTTCTAACATTCACTTTCTTTCACCACAACTTGCACTAATATACTATTCAGGTCTACTCTTTCTTTCCACTCCTCCTCCTTATCCTCGCTTGACTTTCCAACCCTTCGCTATACTCTACGACACATGGTTATGCCATGCTCCCACTCTTTCCCTCATCACTCTAGCATCTCTCCTGCACACCCTCAATTTTCTTTCCCACCAGCTCGCTAAATTTGGCTTTACTGGGCTAAGCGATGGATAACTCTCTCTCCTCCTCTCTGCCTTTGCTCACTTGAAGATTACTGCTCATCACCATGAAATTTCTGTCCCACACTTTTGCTAAACCATACCTTGCACCTTACTTTCTTTTGCGTGCCCTGACATTGCGATTCCTGGCTTTCCCACTCTTAACAGGGCTCCTCCTGGCTCAATGAGTTGTTGAAGGACGACAACGGAGTTTTGCCAATCTTAAATCACTCCGCTCTCATGAAAAACAAACAAGCAAGCAAGTTTACAGTAGTCTTCTTTGGTTTGCAAGAATTGAGAGCTGGGCTGATTGGTAGCCGTAAACTTGAACATTTTGAGAACAGCGTAACGATGACGGGGATGGAAGCTTTGCTAGGTGGTGATCGTATACTTGACAATTTTGGGAACAGCTCTACATGACGTCGACGAAAGCTGAGCTGGTTGGTGACCATAGTTGAGCGTTTTCGAAACAGCACAATGACGAAGTGGACGAAAGCTGGGCTAGGTGGTGACCATATGCTTGAACATTTTGGGAGTGGGGACACGACCTGGACGAAAGCTGGGCTGGTTGGTGACCATGGCTGAACTTTTTTGGAACATTGCAATAATGACGTAGACGAAAGCTGGGCTATTTGGTGACCGTATACGTGAACAGTTTGGGAGCAGAAACACGACATGGACGAAAGCTGGGCTGGTTGGCGACCGTAGCTGAACGTTTTTCGAACAGTGCAAAGACGACGTGGACGAAAGGTCCATGGGCTAGCTGGTGACCGTATTCTTGAACAATTTGAGTGCTGGGACATGAAGTGGACAAAAGCTGGGCTATAGTTCGTGACCGTATACTTGAAAATTTTGGGACCAGCGCAACACGACGTGGATGAAATTTGGGCTGGTTGGTGATCGTAGGTGACTATTTTTGGAACAGTGATATGACGACGTGGATGAAAGCTGGGATATAGCTGGTGACTATACCTGAACATTTTTGGAACAGCGTGACGACGACGTGGACGAAAGAGGAAAATGGGACAAACCACAGCGCTGGGGTATGTCCCTCGTTTCTATATCGTTCGCGTCGTCGTTGCACTGTTCCGAAAAGTTAAAGGGCTGTTTAATGTGCGTTGAAATAGATTGCAAAGGAACCGTCTCGCGGTTATGTCACACCCCAAATATTGTCAGTTCATTGTAGTTTGAAGTATAAAGCACTCGTGGGAGGGAAACGTATCGCTTAGGTATGGGTACGCTGATTACGCTGGAATAATGGTAGTAACCGCAAATAAATGTAAGCACGATGAAAGTAATTTCAAACAAAACTGGTAGAAACACGTGAACTTCTTGCACTTGTTTACTTAGGAACGTGAACCGTTAATATGTACGCAAACACGGGAGCATGTTTCCACGAGACTCGTCTCATTTCACTTTATTAAAAGCGGTAAACATGGAGACAGTTGCATGCAAAAGCACGGTGCGTAATATTGCAAGGAGCGTAATATTGCAAGGTGTTGTAAAAGACGTTGGTTTTCATTAAAATATGTTTGTATACCGCAACCCCGCAGAGCTATAGCAGGAGTGGGAAGCCGTAGGTTCTGAAATGCCAGCAAAAAAGAATGCTTCACATCTGCTTGCAGAAGGGATTATTTATATGATCACCTTGCGAAACTCTAGGGCACGCGAAGAGGGGCCGTAAGCGGGAAACCGGATCCCTTTGCCATATTCTCCAGAGGCCTCGAAAGTTACAGTTAGAGAAGTTGGGTAGCATTAAGCCAGGAAACTTGGCACATGGTTAGACACTGCTAAACTGTGCGCGACGCAAAGAAACTTTATGAAGGCGAGAAGTGCATGTACCACACTTGCAAAGAATAACAACAGGTTGATGAGCTCCTTCCAAACTAATGTCGTAATGCTCTAGTCGATGGTGGACTAATAATTAAAGGCCGCAGCAGAAGAGAAATAAAATGAACAAAATCAGTTCACATGATCTTCGTTTAGTGTTGGGGTACGTACTTGAAATGTGGCAAGATCTTGCATAGACGGCGGTTTGACGAACTTGATCTGAGAAGTCAAAACAAAACAAATGATGGTGAGTCACTTGTATAGACCTTTCCACGGCAGTAACGCTGTACTTGGACGATATCTTGAACCATGCAGCATGTAAAATAGATAGATAGATAGATAGATAGATAGATAGATAGATAGATAGATAGATAGATAGATAGATAGATAGATAGATAGATAGATAGATAGATCTATTAAAAAGTGCACATTATTACAAATGAAAATTGGCAGATCCCTCGTACAGTGGGAAGTGATGATATGTGAAGTACGAATCAGAAAAGTTGATATATCACTTCAAAATCAGCACAACGTTAGAAGGTGGTCTAGTGGCTAAGGTACTCGGCAGCTGACCCGCAGGTCGCGGGATCGAATCCTGGCTGCGGCGGCTGCATTTCCAATGGAGGCGGAAATGTTGTATGCCGGTGTGCTCAGATTTGAGTGCACGTTAAAAAACCCCAGGTGGTCGAAATTTCTGTAGCTATCCACTACGGCGTCTCTCATAATTATATGGTGGTTTTGGGACGTCAAACCCCACATATCAATCAATCAATCAATGGAGGTAAATGATGCCGTACATGACTTTCATGTCATGATTATCATGTTTGGATGTGTCCTTTACTTTCGTCATCTATTCACGTCACGCGATACCAGATTTGGTGTATGTGGAGCTAGCGAAACGGTCGCGAGCATGGTATGAGCGTGGTATGTTCTCACGTTCCTACATGAGACGCGTGTCAGGATTATCATATTTGCACCAGTCATATATTTCATCATCTATTGACGTCACGTAACACCAATTTTGGTATATGTGGAGGTAGCGAAACGGCCGCGAGCGCATCATGAATGGCCCATTATACTCCAATGTAGCGTTGACGCGCCCGCACGCTCGGCACAGCGACGCTACGTTAGCAAAACGCGAGCACTCTATGGTCTGACGCCAGGCGCGACCAGCGTTTGTCGGCGCGGCCTGACGACAAACGGCGCGAATTACGACATGCTGCATTTCGCAGCGATGCGTTACGCAGAAAACACTGCATCTTCCTCTTTTCGTGACGGAGGGACGCCGGACGCACTGAAACACGCGTGCGTGAAAGCAACCCAGCGCTACGCGCACCTGCGAGTATGTGGCACTACCGGCGCCTGGTGAGGCAACGCCGGCGTGACGCAATGAAATATATTTGCGCTTTGACTGTGGCATGTAGTCATGTTCTCACATGACACGCATCTCATGATCATCATGTTTGCGCCAGTCACATACCTTCGTCATCCATTGTCGTCAGATAATACCAAATTTGGCATATGAGATGCTAGTCGAACGGCCGCGAGCGCATCATCAGTGTGGCATGGAGTCATGTTGTTACATGACACGCATGTCGTGATTATCATGTTTGGATGTGTAATTTACCTATGTCATCCATTCGTGTCGCGTAGCACCGAGTTTGGTACATGTGACGCTAGCGAAACGGCTGCCAGCGCATTATGAGCGTAGCATGTAGTCATGTTGTTACATGACACGCATCTCATGTTTTTTCATGTTTGTACCAGTACAATACCTTCGTCATCCATTCACGTCCCGTAATACCCAATTTTGTATAAGAGAAGCAAGTGAAACGGCCGCCAGTGCGTCATGATCGTGGCATGTAGTCATGCTGTTACACGACACGCATCTCCTGACTATCAAGTTTGCACCAGTCACTTACCTTCGTCATCCATTCAGGTACTGTAATACCAAATTTGGTATATGTGACGCTAGCGAAACGGCCGCGAGTGCACCATGAGCGTGGCATGTAGTCATGTTGTTACATGACATTCATGTCAAGATTTTCATGTTAAGGTCTATCGCTTGTGTTCGCCATGCAATCATGTCATACCATACCAGTTTTGCAACATATCCTGCGAATGAAACGACCGCAAGAGCAGCAAGACCATGACATGTAAGTCATGACATCTATAACATGTGACAATTTCCATGTAATGACTAGACAATTATGTTTGTCGTACAGTCATGTTTCATCATACCAAGTTTGGTAGTGATACCATTATCCACACGGCCAGGAGAGCTAAAAGTCGTAGGCGGCTAGATAGATAGATAGATAGATAGATAGATAGATAGATAGATAGATAGATAGATAGATAGATAGATAGATAGATAGATAGATAGATAGATAGATACGCTCAAGATCGCCGAAGTTCGCTAAGAAATGCTTCGCATTTAAAGGCAACGGAGTAAACAGGACACGGGTAGTGAGTAGTGAGTGTTGTGAGTGAATATTGGTGTTTCAATCTTGATGCTTACGCACTGTTTACCCCCCCCCCCTTCTAAATGCGGAGCGTTTTATAGTCACGCCTACGCATACATGTGGCGTCGGCAGTGTCTTTGACAACCCCACTGCACATGCTCGCGTCTCATGCTGCGTGCTTGCGTCTCGTGGCAATTGTCGCGTCTACTTGTACCTCTTTGCCGTAAGAAGCATGGTGTTATTGTTGTTGCAATGGTCAATATTGAATTGTAATTAGAATGCCGTTTTTACAAACTTCAGTAAGGATTAAGTAATCGCCTTTCTATACTCTCGCTAGTGCGCGAGCATTACTTTTATAGACGGTGACAAGCTAAGAATAAAAAATAAATGTACCGCAGTGCAATTGTATTACGCGCGTCCATCTGCGGTCGCTCTTTGCTGAGACGTAACAATCATGATGAACCAATGACAAATTCGGCATCGCGCCGTTCGCGACGAGAGGCGATGTGCCAATGCACCGAGACCAGAAGGCGTCGATTTGGTTTTCCTGTGGTCTTCTCTTCATCAAGAAGCTATTTTATCAACTCGCACTCAGCATCATCCTTGCTGGCTGTCATTCAATGGCGATGTTTCTGATTTTGCAGTGTTTGAGGTGCACCGAAGTGGCAGAACTTCATCGCGTTCCGTCGTTTCGGCTGCGTGAAGCAGCAACTCGGCGCCTACTTCATCAGCGAATGCACCAAACATATCGCCTGAGGGTGACCACTCTTTGCGATCGTCGCCGCGATTTATTCGTGTGCAGTAAGGGGAAAGTGAAGTCCGAATCGGTGCGTCTGTGTTTTATTGAATGTAAGCGACTGTTATTTATCGCCCGCAAAAGTCGTGGCATCAGCTTGCCACACGTGCGTGTGTGAATGAATTACTCGGGTGTCGCAATGTGGCAACCTTGGTGATCTTCTGCGATATGCGCTGTGCTGTGCGGCCATATGAGTGATGCGAGTGCGGACAAGGCGTGAGAATAAAGTGTCCAACAGAACCTTCTACGTGACACAGTACGAAATTTACCAAACTAGGTGGGAAGGACATGCAATGTTTATATATTATAAATGGAATTGTGGTCATCCGGTGGGCGTCTGATTAATTTATGTGCCACGTTGAATTATCTACTACGTGGCGTAAACGCTTGTATCACGCTCGATGCACCAACAACTCGCATGAAAAACACCATGCGAGGTTCTTGAAAAGCAAAATGACGCACGCTATTTCATATTGCTACATCGATCATTATCGGTGCAGCGATAAGAATTAATTACAATCAGTTTCATCGATGATGATTGTTACAGAGGCGACACCGCTAAAACTATTATTGAGTGAAAAAAAAAAGAAATCTCACTTTTGAAGGTGTTGTACGACACCTAATGATATTTTATTAGTAAGTCTTAGTTTTTTCTAATGTTTTTTTTTGCACTTCGCCTGCATTGTGTGCATGTATCACGTAGTAATAATTTCTTTATATTAAATTGAAATTCCCTGAAAGAAATTAGAAAGATGCTTTGCGCTCCCCTGTGAAAGCAAAGTCTGCCACGCAATTTACTCGCATTACTGCAGAAAGAAAACCCTATTGCCAGCACAGACACCTTTGTACAGACACATTCATAAGGGGTAGGGGCCTTTGTTCCAGAAAGTGTCGCGTTTTGAAAACGTTGAACATTTAAGGGCTGACGGGGTCATGGCAAACCATCCAGTGCAAGTTGTCAAACCAAAAAAATTAGATAAGTTCACATACGGCTTTCAATCTGCGCCTGTTAGCCACGTGCATCACCTTGCATGCAAAGTTTCCCACTGGTAAACACAATGGTCACTACGCGCTTTTATTTAGTTGAAACAAGATGTAAATTGAAACATTGGCGTTAGCTTGAAACACGATGACAAGCACCGAAACACGAGACGCACATTCAGTATTTATGGCAGCCCAAGAACCAAAATTCACGCAATCAATCTCAGACCACTTCTCCACTCTTTGCTTTGAGTCATAGTTGCCATAGTTACAGCAGATAGCGAAGAAACCTCGTAGTGAATGTTTCGTAAAACAATTTGAAATTCGCAGATGACCATATGAAGTTTTATTTAAGCCCCTGTATTTTTAAAGCACAAAAGAGGCTCCACAAAAGGCTCCTGTGAGCCGCGCGCATCAGCGTTTTGCCAGCGTTTGCCGTTGGTGGCGCCACCTTTACAGGCCAAGGCAGCAGCGCATGGGCAGATAGGCACAGTTTCTCGTATAGCTCCATCACTCAGAAGCTTCATCACTCAATCACATAAGTGACAGAGCAAGGGTAGCAATCTGGCTTCCAATGTCGGCACCACCATTGTGCACACGCACCTCAAAACCATGCAAGTCTTCTTAGCATACGTGACACCTGTAAATTTATCATTTTCGCTTGAAAAAAAAACATGGCGTCCATCGAGAAATAATGACGCTACCCTTATGAAGGCTCATTCAAGCATGCAAAACGTAGCGGTCTGCCGCCATATATCTTGCAGTGGTAGATATAACACCGTCAAATTTTACACAACTTTTAAACATGTACTCAGTATACGCCATGCACGTTCTGGCCTGTTCAAGTCAACACCAGAATCAGTGTTGTAGTGAAATTTTACTATAACTGATTCGTACTAGCTATGCAAGAGTTGCAGTCACTGGTGAGAAGATAGATGGTTTGGAGCAACATCAGCTTGGCACAGAGTCCTTAAAATAATAAGCATCCACAAGGAAATGAAGGATTTTTAATAATAGCACGCGGGGTTTAACGTCCCAAAACCACCATATGAATATGAGAGACGCTGTAATGGAGCGCTCCAGAAATTTCGACCACCTGGGTTTCCTAAACGTGCACCTAAATCTGAGCACACAGGCCTACAGCACTTTTTCTTCCATCGAGAGTGCAGCCTCCGCAACCGGGTCTCGATCCCTCGACCTGTGAGTCAGCAGCCGAGTGCCTAAACCACCGCGGCTTTTTGCAGAGATTGCTTGAGCCAAGTGTGTTTACTATAATATAGGGAGTTTACTGAATACCGTACCGCAAGCCCTTGCGTTGTGGTCACTGGTACTGCGTATGCACCGTAACGCAAACCGCTCTTCGCGTTTGGTATCCGCCCGCAAAAAATTAAAATAGCGTGCGGCCCTCAAGGCCGCTGCGCAGCGGGCGGGTGAGCACGCTTCGAGCGTTCGTCAACGTTTGCGGGGCCAAACGCTATTCGAACAGTCTAATGGCGGCCATAAGCAAATGCTACGGCTGCTAACGGTATCCGAAAATTGTAATATCTGCTCTACAATGATATGGTGGTTAGCCTTCCCTATATGCATTACCACTAAATATATTTCCGGCGTAGGTCGCACACCACAAAATCTTCAGAAGTATGTTACTTGATTGCGCGAAAGGCCCGGCGGCAATATTGTTCTTATAAGGGCTAGCATGAGCGTTGCAGGTTTTACGGCGGACGCTTAATCACTTGAAAAAATTTTACCGCAGGTGCTGATGCCAGCTCACGCGTAAGGAAAACATATTCATCCGAAGAAGCGAAGTACGCCTAGCACCTACGTTGGCAGGAAATAAATTGACGGCAGATCGACGAGGTGAATGATGATGAGATGGGGCGAAGCTCCTGGAAGAAATACCGTGAAATTTTCTTCCGTTAATTCGCCCGATAAAATAAAACCATTGCTTTAGAGAACACCTGGCGTATTTCGTTAAGCAGCTGGCGTCTTCTTTTTGTTTTGCTTCACAACCATCGGAAGTCTTTTCGTTTTGCTTTTAGAAAACATCTGGCGTCTTTCGTTGGTTTATCTCATCAATCAACGGCGTTTTGAACAAAGTTTTTTATTGTTTATTCACGCACAGAAGAACTTTCACCAGGCACTACCTTGGAGGTAAACAATGGCTGCTACTGGGAATGAAAGACAGCAGAAGTCGGCTTTTAACACTTCTACTTCTACTAACGTTTCCTACCGGAAGATGCCAATGGCTGCTAATGGGGAATGAGAGACAGGAGCATTCGGCTTTTAGTTAACGTGCACGCCGCGAACTTTTTATTGTTCAAAAAAGCACAGGAGAAATCTCCCACCGGCACCACCTTGCGGTCAAAATGTAACACTTGTTACACACTACGACTACGACAACGATGGACGAACGGGTGCCGCTTTAAGGAACTTCGCGCTTAAAAAGGTGCCCAATTATCCTTCTAAACTAAAGTAGCTGGCATGGCTCCATAAAATATGATCAGCAAGCTTGGCCCTCGTTAATCGGCATAGCCAACGAGGATTGCTAATGCCGATCGTAGAGGCCGCGGACAGGCATATTGACGATTGGTGGGTGGCGCAGCTTATAATCTTTATGTTTCTTGCGTGCAACACTTCTTGACAATGTATCAAAAGCCATTCAGTGAAATAGCAATTATGTAGAACGCTAATGAAAGTTGCTCTGTAAATGCATCCTGTGTTGTGTGTCGGAAATGAAACAAGTTATGTGCTCTTAGATAAACTGAGCTCTCCTCCATGATAGATATGTGCGGTTTACCGTCCCAAAACCACAATATGATTATGAGAGATGCCGTAGTGGAGGGCTTCGGAAATTTCAACCACCTAGGGTTCTTTAACGTGCACCCTGAGCTCTCCTCCAATCAAAGGAATTCAGAAGAAGCGAAGCTTTGCTTTGGTGTACCTAATTTATTGTTCTTTCTTTCTTTCTTTCTTTCCTTCCTTCTTTCTTTTTTTCTTTCTTTCTTTCCTTCTTTCTTTCTTTCTTTCTTTTCTTTTTCTTTCTTCCTTTATTTCTTTCTTTCCTTTTGCATTTCTTGCTTTTTTGCTTCCTTCTTTCCTTCTTTTTTTGATTGATTGGCATGGCGTTTTTCACGTTTTTTGAGCATTTGTCAGCCTGTGAAAATTCACACAATCTTTTCAAGGGAACCTTGATAGGAAGCGAAGCAGCAGCATTGCGCACAGGTGGCGTCACGGATCAGACGGCGCTAAGGCGGGTGCTGCGTCGAACGCTGGTGTACATGGTGTAGATTGGAAGTCCGTGGTGTAGCGAGCGGTGGTAGGGGTAGCGGGCGAACGGACGAGGTGGCAGCTGTGGGCGCTGCGGCGAGCGCGTGGCAGGCGAGCAAGAGAGTCACGTCAACGCGCAGCTGCGGTATGACCTACTTGGCGCCGCTCCTACACCTGCGGCAAGGGGAGCGCGCTGTGGTGCATTCGTACGAACGCACGGAAGGACAGCTTTACACAAGCTAGTCAAAGAGCTACTTCGCATTAAAAAGGACCCAACAAAAATGCCATCATGCGATCACAGATTACGGTTAGTAATCCAATTTCTTAAAGTCAGAATTTTCCAGAAATGTGCGATTCCTGACGTCCATTTCATGCATTGTCTAGACAACCACTTTTCCACCAGCGCAGAATATTTCAGTAAAGCACTCGTAGCAAATTTACTGCTTTTAAATAGTTTTTTTTTTCATCCCTAGTAGAACGCATTCAGTTCAGTTTACCTTGGTAAAGCGTCGGCGCATAAAGTAGCGTTCAAGACACTCGTTTTCGGACTGCGGTGACACGGCTATGAAAATGAGCCCCGCAATAAACTTTATGTTTTTGTTTACTACTTCTTAGTTGGTGTATGACACCTGTTGGTAACGAGGGCTCTTAAGAGCTCCGTCGTTTTCTACATAAAGCATAACATTGCTTGAAAGCTCCTTTGGTTTCTACAAGATGCTCTTTGTCACAGGACTCGGCCCACGTTGGTTGCACGTTTATTTTTGCTTTGCTTTTAAAGCCTTGTCTGTCGTTCATGCACGCCTGAGGAGATCACCCCATTTACGTGTACCTGAATATTAAAATGGTCAAAATGGGACCCATGTTTTTACGGGACCGCCCGTCACCAAGAAGCTACACTATATCCACTCGGTTAAAAAGAGCTTTTGACAAACATTATTCACAATATGTTGTCTAAGCAAACAAATCAAACGGCCTGCAACGCTGACGCTAAGAGCAGCCATTACTTTTCACAATGGTACAAAACGAATGCCAGATCGAATACAATTGACGTAATGTTGCTTCTACTAAAGCTTCAACTCATAATTGCTTCTATATTCGTTGACAACTTTTCTTGGCACTGAAGGAAAGACTATGGAGGCAAATCACGTGCATCCTACCGCCAATAAAGGTAGTTCCATAGTAGCACCCGTATTTTCAACGGGAAATATAAATGTTCCTCCTTTATATTTGATATGGAGCTATTTGAGACAGGACGCAGCTCACATCAGTAAGATGTGCGTCTTTCTTTTACTCTATCTGTTGTGACTTCGTGTTTTTGAACGTGTGAGAAAGTCCCGCCTTTTTACATGCACCTCAAATGCTAAGCCTTGCCTGCATCTACATGAAACGCTGATGGTGCGCCCCCGTCACTTCCACATCGTCACGAGACGCGCGCCAAGACGGAGTTCTTCGCGTAGTGCTACATCTGCAGAAGCTCCGCCTCCGTAGCTTTCCCTTCAGTGCCAAGAAAAGTTGTCGCCGACTATAGATTACCAAGAAAGGTCGTCTGCGACTATAACTGGAGCTCTTCTTTATACAAGCGACAATTCACATTATTACTATTTAATAGTAATGATCGTTCGAGTAGTACGACCCAAAACCAGGATGCAATTAATAAAGACGCCGTGGTGAAGGGCTACGAAAATTTCTACCAGGCGGTGTTCTTGACCGTGCACGGAAATCCAAGTGCCCAGACATCAAGCATGTTTGCCTAAACTCGAAATGGGGTCGCAGTAATGGGGATTCGGTTGCGTGTCTTTCGGGTCAGGGGTAGTGCAGCATTACCACAAAACCACCATGGCGCGTATGGTTCATCTCAATAAAGAGCTCGTTCTGCCAAGAGACGGAAGCGAAATATAGAGAATAGTTTATACTGGACGCCATTTCTCACGTTGTGTATTGTATACTCGATCCAATCATAGGTAAGGTATCGGTGCGAATAAGGTACCGGTACGAAGTGGCCGGTACCTTATTTGTGGGCCCATATCTACTTTTATATTATATTGCTACGGTATATTGCTACGGTATTAAAAATGCGCATCTTATTGTAGGACAGACGTGGTTGTGATGCAGTGCTTCCCGTTACATCTTTCTTCTGAGTGATTGACAGCTGATCTATAGAAGGCTGCCTCAGGAGGTAATAAATATATTCTGGACCGTGCGTACAAAAGGTCCATAATATGTGTCGTAGCGACTAAGCGTCTTAGCGTCCGCACATTCTACGCTACATAAGTGAGAAATAGCGATACAACGGAGACAGAATGTGATGGCTGAATGTTAGTCCATTTATAACATGTATAGAGGGACTCACTTCGCGCTCACTCTTGATTTTAATAAGTGAAACAGCCAGACAGGAAATGTATTTATCTTGTGTCACATGAATGGTGCATGCATACGCGGCTATTCATGCGTATGATCTTGTGTTCGAAATTTCTTCGGAGAGGCACGACCTTGAAGCCCACATTTTTTCATAATAGTACATATTTATTAGTGGTAATGCGTCACCCCTTGTTCTTAAAAGAATCGTGGACTCATTTTAGAGGCACCTACATGGTAGGTGTGCTCAGCAGAACTGTAAAGAAACTGCATAACACTTTTCAGCGTCCCAATTTGTAAGACACTTCCCTTGCCACATTAAACCCCTTGGCAAGATATCCGAAAAATACGGAGTTACAGACTTTTATATCGCAAATCACCAGTTTCCCGTCAAGCTTTTTAAGGCAAGTGACAACATTTTCAACAACTTCTTTTCTTCTCTCTTAAGATGTCAACATTCGAAAACTCGAGAGCGACTAAAGATTATGCGCATGCATAAGGAATGAAGAGAGCAAAGAAGAAGAAAGGGGAAAGACAGACACGTTAACCAGTTTAGCAGAACTGTTCTGAAGCCCCGCACAGAGGAAAGAAACGGGGTAGATCGAGAGTTAGAATGAACCAAAACTTGTAATGGTAGCGTTAAAGTAACAGTTTTTTTCCGGTATACAATAGTGACCTTGAAGTGCAGCCGTTCAATGATTTAATCCTTACCCCCGTATTCAGAAACGCTTCTTGACTTGAACTTGACTTGAAACCGCCTTCAACAAGCTCGTTTTGAAACGCGTCTGTGCGTTTTTGCTGATTTGGCACCGCCTAAGGACAGCGCGAAACGCGTTTGTGCTGCGTGGAAGTCGGTGGCAAGTCAAATTAAGCAAGCAGCGTTTCTGAACACAGGGTCAGCTGTGTTAAAGTATTAAAATACTCATACAGTGTATGTTATGTTGAAATACCCATTATATATATATATATATATATATATATATATATATATATATATATATATATATATATATATATATAAATAAATAAATATATATATATATATATATATATATATATATATATATATATATATATATATATATATATATATATATATATATATATATATATATATATATATATATATATATATAAGTTGTAAGAGTTTTGGTTTACTGTTTTTCCCTTAAAGTGCGAGTTATAGTGAATTTGAATGTGCAACATACCTGCGGAAGTGTTCCTCCGACGCAACGCACGACACGTCCAGCCTGTAAACGTAGCGAAACCGACACGGCTGATGATAGGTAGACCATATATGTTCTCGACACGCTCCACACGCGGGCGTGAACGAAGCACAGCCATGGTTTCAGAGACACTGTACGAATGCTTGTAATGCAACGCGCTTTCACGGGGACGTCAAATGGTGTGTGATGTTTAGAACGTGGTGGCCAGCCTTCACTGTAGGCAGTTCAATGTAGTACTCTGTATATTAAAAAACTACACATAACGCTGTTACCATTTACGGATTACCAGGGTTAATGAATGCAGCAGCTTGGGAAAGTTTGTAGCGGCATATTCATCTAACTGCAGTTTTTTTAAACGAATTGGGCCCGGTGAGCGTGTTAGTCGAAGACAACTCACAAAAGAGGAATTTCGCGGAATCACAGCATTCATGTGAGAGTGCATTAAAAGCGACCCTGCAGGATTCGCACTTTTATATTAGACGCATCTCAACTCGTTCTTTCTTTGTGCGCGACCGCACATGCCGGACGTTCAGCCTATAAGACTTAGGACGACTGGAAGCGTGTTTTTTTTTCAAGGTAATGATTTAGAGTACTTGGTATTCTACTATGGGAGAGCATGAAGCCGTGCCGTGGGCTCACCCTTGATATGGTCCTATTGCAACGAACCGAAATTGTTCGTTTCACAACTTTCTCAAGGTCTCTCTTTCACTGTTTGTATACACGTCGTTGCCTCCTGCGTGCATGCACTGAACCATTTTGCATTCTCTGGTTTCGCGGTGTGTTCTCCGTCACCCTACCGCGGCGCCACCATGCGACGTCGAGGCCAACCCGTTCATCACGATCTTTCTCTTTCTCGCCTTTCCTTCGGTGTTTGGGCGCTGCCCCACCATCTCCATTCCAGCCTGCTGTATGCGGACGCGAGCCGTAATGAGTATACGCTACTTGAGAACGCATGGGCTAGAAGTAAACGCCTTGGCTGAAAGTATGCACCCACTGACAATGCACGTACTTTTATAATTGGCGGAATGCAGAAGTACTTGTGCTATTTGGTATATACAGGGCGTTGCCACTATCACACAGCGCAATTGCATAAGAGAGGATTGGAGCCACATGAAACAAAGCTAGTGCATATCCCAGTGTACCGTAGACGCTGCTACCAGTTTCCTCGTAAATGACAAATAATTAATTCCTCATAACCATGTTTGTCACTGAAAACGTACTCCCGTTATTATCAAAATGTTAATGAGACAGATGTGTGCATGTTGAAACGAGATCTGTCTGAGCTACTTTCAACAACGTACTGATTGCGGGCTCATTTTTTTTTCTGTTAAAAAAAAGCCTGCTGAATAAGAAAAATAAAGCGCGACTATACCACTGCGGGCATAAAAAAAAAGCCCGCTGAAAAAAGCTCACATTGAGATAGTCAGTAACACTGAAGGAAATGTAGAAAAAAAAATGCAGATCGTGCTATCTGCCACTTGCGATCCGAAGAAACGCACTACCTTAATCTTACACAGTACGGCTGTAATCAAACAATCAGAACAGTGATCCGGTCACGTTATCAATAATAACAGTTTACCCAGAGATAAAAATGGTGATAGCGACGTACAAAATCAAGTGGAAGGAATCCCTGGAAAAGTGGGACACATGTTGGCATCCGACCCTAACCAATGTGCTAAAAACTGGTTTTTGCAACGGAAAAGAGGCAAAGCGGTTGCTTCCAGGAAGAATATTTGAGGGCGCTTCTTTCTTTTGTGGGTTTGAGCGCAATCACGTGGTCTTTTTTTATTTCGCCGGTTTTTTTTACTCACAGAAAGAAATGAATACATTAATGGAAGTAGTAAAGATGTCATTTTAACATGTGCACATCGTCATTATTGACATTTTGATAATTAGGCATTTAATTCTCGAGGTACAAATTTATTTGGACTACTTAGTTACTAGTGATTAACAAAAAATTAGTGGCGGCTACTTCTATATATACTGAGAACAATAATCACTAGGTTTGCTTCACGTAACGCCGTTTCTCTTTTTTTTTTTGCTGTGTGATAATTGGGACGTCCAGTATATCGTAGAGTTTCGCGCCACTAGATACCGTCCCCAGCGTTGGTGCTTTTTCAATGCACTTCACAGGTAATAGGGCATTCTGCAGATGCTTATTCTTAGGGCCCCAGCTAAGGCTGCGGTACGAACGGCATTCACACGAAACGTTACTGCAGGCATACGCAATGCCAATGCGAATAGGTGGAGAGCTAGGAAGAAAAAGGAGTTGAAAGCACCGTCGCTGTAATCGCTGATTGAGATCGCACGAATTCTGGTTTCTATATAGGTTTGTTCACTAATGGGATTAGCCTAATACTTGAAGCATTGCGAATATGTATAGTGAATCTGGCCAAGAGATATTTTAGGTAGTACCTGTATCTCAATATTCAGATCTTAATATAGTTGTATAGGAAGACAGCAGTCATATCAAACTAAATTGATTTGACGTACAAAGGTGTTAGCACGCAATGCACACAGAATTTCACATTCTTACACAGATATGAGAATTATCAGAACTTTGAACGCGTGCATACAATGAGTACCATCCATCCATCCATCCATCCATCCATCCATCCATCCATCCATCCATCCATCCATCCATCCATCCATCCATCCATCTTTCCATCCATCCATCCATCCATCCATCCATCCATCCATCCAACCATCCATCCATCCATCCATCCATCCATCCATCCATCCATCCGTCCATCCATCCATCCATCCATCCATCCATCCATCCATTTATCCAACCATCTATTTATCCATCCCTCCATAGATTCATCCATCCATCCATCCACCCATCCACCCACCCACCCATCCATTCGTCCGTCCGTCCGTCTATCTATCTATCTATCTATCTATCTATCTATCTATCTATCTATCTATCTATCTATCTATCTATCTATCTATCTATCTATCTATCTATCTATCTATCTATCTATCTATCTATCTATCTATCTATCTATCTATCTATCTATCTATCTATCTATCTATCTATCTATCTATCTATTCAGAGATTTATTGATAATTTTGTTTGTTGTCCTTGACATTTATCAGTATATTTCACAATTCAGTAAACACAAAGTATATTTCAGTAAACACAATTCCTCCAGCATGTTATTCAAAATGCTATTGCCGACGTATATGGGATAAGTTTTAGTCAACAATTCAGAAAAATTGTACTAGACCAGCAACAAATCTCGGGTTTTTTCATTATTTTTTTTCATTATTTTTTTCATTATTTTACGAAGTGTTTTTAAATCTTATTTGACAGTATTGGTTGTGAGAAAAACGGTCCCCTTTTTTTTTCAATCTCATACACTCAAATTAGGAAGGCACACTATGCTGTACTGCCGTCAAGCATAAGTGTACAGTGTAAATTTTGAGCCAAGACTCAAGCATGAGCGTAAAGAGAGAGAGAGAGATGAAGTGAGGGAAGGAGAGGATGATGCACCAGAATTGTAGGATATGGTTTGCTGCCCTGCACTGAGAAGAAAAGAGGAGATGGAAGGTGAATGGAAAAGTAGACGTGCGAAAAAAAAAAAAGGAGCGGGGCTGCTATGACCTATTTGATAGGCTACTACCTCGCAAGAAGCTCAATATAGCCATGAATGATTTTCTGTGCGAAGACAGATCGTGTCCGGTTTCGAACATTGCCTGTTTTGACAAGGACCTCTCGTCAAGACAGGCTCACGCAGAAGATAGCGGCCGTCCGTTCGCACTGTGGAGAAGACGGTGGCTTAGAATTTGCTCTGTTTTTTTTATCGCCTGAACGTCAAATAATCAAAGGCTTTAATCAAGTGAGATGTGTTCTCTAGTGCCTTTTTTTTCTCTTCTTTGTTACGTACGTACATAATCACGAGGGATTAATGCAAAATCATTGTACTCTTTCCAGATTTATTTTGGCAATGACAGCTACAGTTTCTTTTTTTATTGACCCAGGGTTTTCGGGGTTGCTACTGATACTGGACACGCTTAGTTGGAGCGACAGCGAGTGTCAATTACCACAGCACACGATATACGTACACGGTCTCAATAAGCCTGCTTAATTCAGCAACGTCGACTCAATTCATGTAGCTCAATTTATTCAAAGTCATTCGTTATTTTCTTTGTTTCCTCATAAAATAGGTCGCAGGAACTGTGTTTCAAGCTCTCAGCACCACCTGACATTTAATCGCAAAGATCCAACACGTGGGATGAAAGCAGCTAGGCAGTTTGTCAAAAATATTATTCCTTTCTTACTAATATTATTACCGACTGTATACCATACTGCATTAAAACCAGCAATATTTTATAGCAAGAAGTCTAAGATTGACCCTTTGGCGGCACTTTAATCATTTCTTTCGTGCTGTTTTTTTAAGCGAAAGCACGGGCCTAAACATCAAACCAAAAAGGATAAAAAATAGGCGATTATATTGAAAGTGTTCGACCACCTTCAAAAACAAAGTTCTCTACTAATTGCAACAAAAACTTTCCCGCTAAACTAAAAAAAAAGAACAACACCAAAACAAGCCCTTAGAGAAGCAGACGTTGCAGCTCGCCGATCGGGCAAGGTCAATTGATTTTACGGGAAAAATATTGACCAGTCCGTCGTCTCCCTTAATTTTAGAGCCTAAAATAGATCGAGCCGTCGTTCGGCAGGGCTTTCGCTTTTGTTTCCAGAGACCATCGCGCTACAAAACGTCAGCTTCGGTAATTGCCGGAGAATAGAAAATGCGATCAACCATGATTTAATCACCCATGGAGCAGCGCGACGTCTAGGAATAATGAGCGTTAGCGAGCGTCAATGCCACTGCTGCCATTGCGCTAGCTTGCGTACAGCGAGACGATAACGTTTAAAATTGAAAGAAAGATGCTACATAGACATATAGAGATATTATCAGTGCGTTCATTCGCATATTTCATTGTTGTATTCTTGTATTTGTTTTGTTAACTGCCTTCTAGAATATTTTATAACACTTCTCCATCTAAGGAAATGTATCAGTGTCAGTGACAGTGCGGACGGCCTAAAACAATATCCGCCTTTCAATTAATGCGTTATCTAAAGTTCCCCGTCAGGCCTGTATTTCAATGGACACCTGGAGGAAAAACAAACACGAAGTAGATTTTCAATAGGAGATAACGTATCGGAGCAAAGACTTATTATATGCACGTATTAATTCTATGAGACAATAAAGACTGCGTATGCCTGTTTTTAATTGCATCCCCTTCTCCTGCTTCCAAATTTCATGATGATGTAGTTCTTTGCACTGTGGGACATCCTCACGGCAGCGAGTTTGAAGGAGTCCCCAATGTTTAAAGGTATGCGAAGCCACTGGAAGACAGAGTTCGGACTTTTCACTAGACCCGCCACCAAGATATAATTGTTTCGCGCGTTTTGTATGCTTGCGAAACCCGCAGCTGCTCTGTTATCAAACCACGGATCGCAGCTCCATTAATAATTATTTCATCATAATCATAATTATCACTGAAAACATACTCCCGTAATTATCAAAATGTTAATTAGGTAGATGTGTGAATGTTGAAACGACATCTGTCTGAGCTGCTTTCAGCAACGTACACTTTGCGTTGCTCATTTTTTGCTGTTTATTTTTCCTGTTTATTTCTTCCTGTAAACACAAAAAATAACACGTGACCATACCACTACGCACATCGAAAAGAAGAGCCCCCATATGAGTTCACTTTGAGATAGCCACCAGCGACGAAGAAAATATAGAAAGAAAAATGTACGAATCGCACTATCTGCCCCTTCCCGCCCGAACAAACGTGCTGCGCCGCTTTGACCTCACACAGTTAAGCACCAATCGCTCTAATCAGAACAGTGATTCGGCCGCGAACAGTTGAACGTGACGTATGACGTGATAGCGATCTACAGCCGACCGCAAAAGTTTGCGGACCACGTGCGCGTGCCAAACTGCCTGTCCGTGCCACCTAGCGGTGCGCCATCTACTGTCGACCGCAGTTCTGGGCCGGAAACGGGTCGTCTTCTTATACACTGGCCTGTAAGTTTTTCTACTGCCACGTGGCGCATTGTTAGTTTGCGGTTTTCACGCGAAGCGCTTATCTGCAGTATGACCGTCACATTGCTGTTTTCATAGGAGGATCGAAACTGTCACGGCGTGCCTCAAACGGCGTTCCGTTGGCTAGGTGTCACTTCAGCGAGCGAGTGCTGGCAATGGAAAAGAAGCAATTCGATTGCTTCCCGCAAGATTATTTGAGGGCGCTGCTTTCATTCACAGGTGCGAGCGCAGTCACGTGTTATTTTGTTTAGAAAAAGTTGTTAACGATTTAGAGTACTACGTACTGTACTATGGGAGAGCAGCTTCTAATATTGGCACTCGTTCGTCCCTGCTGGCCGTAATAGTAGTGTGTAACCAGTATTACATTTTGACCTCCAAGGTGGTGCCGGTGAGAGATTTCTTCTGTGCGTTGTTGAACAATAAAAGATAGTGCTCAATGTACATGCCAATGGCTGCTAAGGGGGAATGAGAGACCGGATAATTCGGCTTTTAGTTAACACGCACGCTGCGAATTTTTTATGGTTCAACAACGCACAGATGAAAAGAAATGGTTGCTACGTTATAGTCGCTGGGCGTAACCTCCTAGGTTTTAGAAAGGTTTAGCGACCGTTCGGCCGCAGTGCCATGAAAACAGTGAACTAGTATATACCATGAACTCGAGGTGGTTAAAGGTGGGAAGTAGACACGAAGCGCAAGCCGCAAGAACGTGTGCGTGTGCCTCCTTTCGTTCATTCCTTGGAAGGTCCACTGGATGGCGGTGCTTCTATATCAGGACTATATGATGAAAAGTTGCGAGATGGTGGTACTTGAAGTGTTGAATAGGTGGACGAACGGACACACAGACAGATGCATGGACGGACGCACGGATGGCTGCACGGACGGATGGACGCATGGACGGACGCAGGAGCGAATGCATGGACGAAAGCAGGGACGGACGCACAGATGAACGTGCGGACGCACGAACAGACGCACGCACAGACGGGCGGATGAATGCAGGGGCGGCTACACAGACGCAGGCATGGATGGACGGAAGCAAGAACAAATGGACGGACGGATGCTTCGCCCCACTATACATCATTCCCTCGGGGGATACGCTGCCATTTTTTCATATTTTGCAGGCTTTTTTTCTTTATTGTCAGAAAATTGAGCACGCAAATAATACATTGATGGAAGTATAACAAAGGCAGGTGTCATTTCAAGTCGTAAACATCTGCCTCGTTGACGCTCTGATAATTAGGCAAGTATTTTTCGATTTACAAGTATAAGTGGAATAATGATATGATAGAAATTACCGAAAATATTAGCAACACATGTTTCCATCGCGTAACGCTGGTCCTGTTATCTTGTTAATCGTGCTGCGTAACAATGAATACTACGCCATATATATATATATATATATATATATATATATATATAAATTAATGAGATCTAACAGACAATAATTCCAAGGGATGTATAGGGGAAGTTATTAGAACAAATGTAATGTAAATAAGAAGAAAGAAAAGAAGAAAAGTGGGTGAAAAAATAACCAGCCGTGAGCAGGAATCGAATCTACGACCTTCGAATAACGCGCTCGATGCTCTGACCACTGAGGTATTACAGTGGCCTTCCCCCAACCCACTTTCTTGTGTTTATATGTGAAGTTAAACGCGGGAGTGTCAGTCAGCGCCATTCGTAGCCAAACGGCGAGTGTAGACGATAGTTATAGCGCGAGAACAAAACAACGACACAGAGACAAGAAGGACACGAAAGACTTCTTGTCTCTGTGTCGTTGTTTTGTTCTCGCGCTATAACTATCGTCATGCCATACCAACTAGCCCAAGCGGCCACACTTCTAGGCGAGGGTAGAACATGGCGAGTGTTCTACACTCGCCGTTAGGCTACAGATGGCGCTGACTGACACTCCCACGTTTAACTTCACATATAAACACAAGAAAGTGGGTTGGGGGAAGGCCGCTGTGATAGCTCAGTTAACAAAGAAAAAAAGCTGTGATAGCTCAGTGGTCAGAGCATCGAACGCGTTATTCGAAGGTCGTAGGTTCGATTCCTGCTCACGGCTGGTTAATTTTTCACCCCCTTTTCTTTCTTCCTATTTACATTACATTTGCTCTAATAACTTCCCTATAAATTCCTTGACATTATTGCCTGTTAGATCTCATTATTATTGTGTCAAAACACGGAAAAACGAGCCCTTAGGTATACACCTGTTTCCCTTATATATATATATATATATATATATATATATATATACATATATATATATATATATATATATATATATATATATATATATATATATATATATATATATATATATATATATATATATATATATATATATATATATTTGCAATTGAAGCAGAACCCAATAATGAAAAGCGTTGAGCGAGAAAGAAAGAAAGAAAATGGAAAACTAAAAGAATGCAGACCAATGGGGGCTCCCGGCAGCGGTTTCGAAATTCGGCGATGGTGAGGTTTCCGGTGATGCAACCGATTATCAGCTTCTCGGCCATCACCTGGTCAAACTGGAAGTGTGCAAGACGACATGTTAAAAAGATTATCCAGCACTGATGTGTGAATACGATAGATTAATTGATTGACTGATCATAATCTTATAAACTAATGCTGAGACAAAAACTAAGAGACACGTGGTTATGTTAATTCATAGATTAGTTCTGACCTGTTCATTAGGCGGCGTGCAAATTTATTAAACACACGTCTTTCTGCAGTTCACCCCGACTGAAATTTCATCGTTGCAGTCATACATTAAAAGAGTGACATAAAGCGAACAGGTTATATGACGCTCATGACAACTGATTCGTCTATGAGTGGTATTACGGTGAAGGACGACAAAACGGGAACGGCAGTTTCGACTCAATATCGTGATAGCCTTTGCACGATTCCCGGCATGCCTTACCCGTCACCGTCGTCTAGTAATTGGGTGCACGCTCGTATGCTGACCCGCACGTCGCGGTACTTAGTGATGGCTGTGGTGGCCCCAGTTTAGATGGAGGCGACAATTGTAGAGGCCGGTATGCTTGGATTTGGGTGCATGTTAGACTTCAGGTTGGTGAACTTTCCGGAGCCTTCCACTATGGTACCTCCTGCGACCTTCTGGATGTGAAACACAGAGCCTTGGTTATTATTATTGTTAATATTATTATTATTATTAATATTATTATTATTATCAATATTATTATTGTTGTTGTTCATGTTGTTGTTCAGGTACCATTTCGTCATTACATTTACAAATGGGTAGCAGAATATCAATATAGGAAAAAAATGTCATTAGGGGATTTATGTTACTGTTTAGCATACATCCAGCCACGACACGTGTTGCCCCTTCGTTCAGCGGCAAGCAATACGTTCGCCAGCATGACTCTGAAAACACCTCTGTATTGCAGCACGAGTTCAACATTCCGCCATTTCTCATAACTACGCGAATCGTGCATGATCAAAGGCATTTCGATGCTTCGAAATATAGCTCACTATAGTTTGATTGTCAACCGTTCACTGCAGTCGATCAGTAGTCAAGGTCCTCGGCTGCATACCAGGAGGTCGCGGGTTTCTTCCCGGCAGCAGGGTAGGCATTTTGGTGGACGCGATTTGTTATAGGTCCATACGCTGTGCGATGTTAGTGCACGTTCAAAAAACGCCGGTTGGTCGCAATTTCCTGAGCCCTCCACTACAATGTCCCTCAATCTTATCATGCGTTCGGGAGGTAAAAATTGGGTTATCATGCTTACCTATCATTGTAAATGTAGTTGTAACGCTAGTAATTGCGCCTAGAATAAGCTGCAATAGTGAAAGCGAATGGTGCGAGTACGCTATGGATAACGCTGAGCGCCCGCAATCCTCTCAACCCATCTGGTTCTCACCGAAGACTGGCATGTGTTTGTACGTGTACGGGACTTCGCTTTTTCTCTTCTCCTCATTACCTATACCTTCCAAACTCTCCGCAGCCTTTTGAAGTTTACTGGAGCCCCCGCCTACCATAGGGGCATCAGCCTAGGGAGGAAAGGGAGCGCGAGCCCCCCCCCCCCCCCCAACTCCTGAGAAAAGTTGGGGGAGGGCAGACTACCCCCCCTCACTTTCGACAGTGGTCACTTTGGCTGCACGCTGAGATTGGCAACGTCATGAGCGCGGTGAAATTGCATGCAAAACATTTTAGCTGTGTGGTGATATAACTTTTACTTCTGCGTGCGTGTGTGCATAGTCTGCGCGGTAAAGCTGTTAGATAAATCGTGCCGCTTGACATGCGTACTGCTCCTCGGCAATTTGCATTCACCTTTAATTAGTCAATGCTGGACATTCCGGCTAATGACCATTGGGTGAAGAAGGAAGAATGAGCGCGTTCAGCGAAGGTTCGTAGAAAAAGACATGTCCTTTTGGTTCTTCATAACTCCGATGACGAAGTCAAGTTGGTTGAGCGCACAAGCCTGCCCTACTTACGGCTCATCGATTGTAAAAAACGCTGTCCCACAAAATTAGTAAAGCCCTTCTGCTGCTTACGTAACCCCACTGAAGGTTGGCCACGCTGTGTGCATGGCGTCATTGAGGCACTACAGCACACTTGCGCTAGTTCAAGAAATGGCCAAATTGAGATACGGGTGGCGCAGTCTGGCAATTAGTCAAATCGCAATCGATGCTATAATAGTGTTTTACGTGATCGCCCTCTGTGCCAGACTAAGTAGAAGATGTAACAAAAAAAAGCTAGCTTCCCAATAATCTGGCATACTAGATTATGGCGGCTCTAGTGATCCGAGTGCAAGCCATTTTGTGCCGCACGGCAACACGACACGAAGTGCCCTGTATAGTGTCCGTGTCTATGCCTATACGCCGAGATTGTACTCTGTGCGCGTAGACTCACAAAAAATAAAGTGCACTTGCGACAACCTGTAAACGTTACCAGACAGCTAAAGAAAAATATGGGAGCATGCGGTAGCACACCTACATTTTTCAGCCTCATCGACCATACGTTAGACTATATGCGTAGATTGGCCGTTAAGCAAACGCTGTTGGTTCAGCTTTCTTCGATCGAAGGGGCCACTAGTTACACTTGAAAACGCGACGAACTGCAGACACCTTTCGCTTATGTGTTACGGTCTATTCGGCCGCACTGAGACTGGCGCTAAGCAAACCATTCGGATAGCTGGAGGTTGATTAGGGTATTGTGGTAGTTTGGTGCGAAAGAACTCGAAGCACAGAAGGAGGAAGTTGGTTCTGATGCTTTCCGCACGCGCACAACGCTGACTTAACCATTAGAGTGTACACCTAGCAGGGTGGTTATCACTATGGCAATGTCCTACATTCATTTTGAACGACTGCTCTGCACTTGACGTATTTATTAAAGTGCGGCAAACAATTATCAGAAAGAACAGAGCAAGGGCATGTTGCATTATGTTGGGGGGTCTTGGTGCTTATCGCTGTTCATAATTTATTGGTATTGCAAACACCACATAGATTCTCTGGAACTTGCTCTGCTCGCCATGTACCCTCGCTGGACGTTGCGTGTGTAATATACGTACATCGGGAAACTAGCCTCAGTGAGGCGTTTAGTTTGCTTATTAAAGCTGGACCGAATCATGTGATGATTCAAAAACGCTCTGTGAAGGTCCTGCCATCAGACGATTCGGTCCAGTTTTAATCAGCAAACTAAACGCCTCACTGAGGCTGGTTTACCGATGTACGTTCTCACCACCGTTGCTGAGCGTTTACTCCGAGAAATCAGAATGAGCCCACAGAATAATGCTCGAACCCAAACAAAGGATAAAGGACGGGAGAAACAAAACTTTGTTGTTATTCTCTATATCCACGGCGTCACTCCCAACCTCAAAAAAGTGGCCAACAGGTGCGACGTAGACCTGGGTTTTTCTGCCCTAGAAAAGCTGAATAGGTACCCCGCCGCGGTGGTCTAGTGGCTAAGGTACTCGGCTGCTGACCCGCCCGGCGCGGGTTTAAATCCCGGCTGCGGCGGCTGCATTTTCGATGGAGGCGGAAATATTGTAGGCCCGTGTGCTCAGATTTGGGTGCTCGTTAAAGAACCCGAGGTGGTCAAAATTTCCGGAGCCCTCCACTACGGCATCTCTGATAATCATATCGTGGTTTTGGGACGTTAAACCCCACAAATCAATCAAAGCTGGATAGGTTGTGCAAGGCCGTGAATATTGGTTCCAGGGGACAGCGGGGATGCAAAATCAAGCATCGGAAGCAGTACGTTTCATGCATCTAAGCGGTGGTGTACTCTTTACCCCTGTCTTGTGGCAAGTGGTACATCGGCGGCTGTTTAAATGAGTGCTTGAAAAAGAACGCTCACAACGTCTCTTCTACAGTAACGGGCCACCTCGGCATTCATTGCCGAGACTGTGGTTTTGTCCGCGACTTTCAGCATTGTACCGTCATTAGGCATCATCGGGACCAGATGATACGCGAAATTTATGAGCCTGCAGAATTAGAAAGTCTGGGCAGTGCATGTGTCAGCAGGCCTTCGATTGCTCTATCACAAAAAGAAATAGATTTTCTTCAGAACGTTGGCACACGTGTCGTTCATGAAGCGCTATCACGATGATTACTCGGTTGTTAGGTCAATTCTGTTTTCCTTGATTTGTATTTTCTCTTTTTTGTCAGATACTGCTCAAGAATATATTGCGCAGTTCCAGCAAATAAATCTTGTTGTAAGTCAATGCCGCTGTCTGTCTCCTTCTTTTCTTGTTCCTCGTTATTGGCGCTGTTATTTATGGGAACCATAAATTTGCACAAGTTCTTTAAAAAAAAAACAGACAAAGAAAACGTATCACAGGCGAGAAAAAGAATGTGTTCGCTTTTTCAATTAAGTTGACCACCGGAGCGTCTCTAAATGGATGATGACGTAAAGTAGTTTAATTTCTGTTTGCAAAGCTTCAGCTGGTTTGAAGAATTAAAACGTTGCAAAAATCTTTGGCTTTCCGACAGCGTAGTCTGCTTACTTTTTTCGGGCGTAGATGGTACTATGTTACAAGATTCCATGATGTCAGCGAATAATTACGCTTGGGGTGGAAATATTGGTTCTATAAGTAACTACTTGTTGTTCAATTCTGCCGGTTCCTTCTCTTACCCCCTTCACCTGAGCAGGACAGCTAACCGGAACTTGGTTGACCTTCTTGCCTTCCCTCTGCCTTTCTCTCTTTATCTCCTGTTCTACGATACACGGTGACTGCGATCGCAAGCATCAATTTATTTGCATTGAAGAAGTCTAAATAACTACACAAGCGCAGCAAGTGCCATTCGTTTGCAATCTAACATCTCTAAATAGAGAAGACTACAATGAGATTAGAGCGGTGGGCTGAAGAGACTGCTTCAGTGCATAATTTTATTGTAAATTACAACAGAAAGCCGCTGACTGCCTCGGCGGCGTTTTCACAGCCAGTGACTCCTGCCTCTGTAGACGTTCTCAGCGGCAATATTCAATCGTGGCAAATACGCAGTGTCCCGTATTTAGGTTAAAATTATTTTTTTCTAATTGCGTTTTAATTACTTAATTAGTTGACTCTACTTTTCGAACTGAATAGGCAACACTTCAATCTTCGAGTAAATTATAGAGGCTGTTTTTTTTTTTGACAATACAGGTTTCTTTAATAATTCTGCGGCAGTCACTTCATATGCGTGAGCATGGGGCTGCACAATGGGACTCGCCCCACACCAATGTCACATACATCAGTAATAACCCCCTTCCCTCCTGCCCGCCATGACAATGTAATACTACCGGTGTTTTACGTCCCGAAACCACGATGCGACACACGAAGTGGAGGGCTCCGGAAATTTCGACCACCTAGAGGTCTTTACCGTGCACTTACATTGCACAGCACACAGGCCTCTTGCGTCACTGCGACGACACGCACATTATCACGCTCCAAGACTAAATCCGGCTAATAGCTTACACTCCAGCTCGTGTAGTCTTCGCACACAAACCCTACAGGTTGCGGCAGAAACTATTTGCTATCCCCCCAGTCTCACTGAGATAACTAATTGAAGAATCGAATATATAACCATTTATAGTTATCTTGCGGCCGTCCTTTTACATGAAAGAGTTGCAGGACGTGAAAATGTACCACGTACCCATTTTTAAGACTTACCAACACATCCAGAATTTGTGATAACAATAATAATCGAAATTCATTGGCCCGCTTACAGCAATCTCAGAACTGAGTGCACCGGGCGCCAGGGAAATTCCGCCCATGTTGTGTTACGCTGGACCAGGAGTTCATGCGACGAACTCACAAAGTGAAAAAAAAAATGCGTAGCAACAGAGTCAGGTTCGTGAAAATGGCAGATCACCTGAAATACACAAGTTGACTTCTCATACGACAAATGCGCCCAAGTGGTGACGATGAAAAACGCAATTAGTGATGTTCGTTGTTTGCTGACGCTTCTGTTTTCATGTCGACATCGCGTTAGAGTCCACATATCTGCCAAAAGAGCTATGGGCAGCAGTGGTCAATGAATATTTTATGTGAAATGATAATCACAAAAGCAAGCACACAAACAAACAAACAAACAAATGCGTGGTAAGTGACGAACAAACGTTGCCAACCATAGCCGCTGTCATGCAGCGTTGACAGCGATAATGTTGTCCCTCTCGGTGTCCTCCTTTACACCCAATTCATGGTGAACTTCCGGATACAGTCGATGTACAGAATGCCGCAGAGTGTCTTTCCAAATGTTTAAAGAAACTTTAAGTAAAAAAGCGACAAAAGCAAAGAGAGCAGAACAAAATAATTCTACCTTTCCTTTGAAGTTCTCTCGAGCACATTTGGAAGCTCCCTTGGATTCTCTCTCTGCAGCGAGCCAAGAAATAAAAAAACAAGTGAGGAAGTTGGTCAAATAAAGGAGGGCTTTTTTATTGCGCGATGTTGTACCCACGAAAAACAAGAGAAGATACACACACACAAACATAAAGGAAAAACTTTGGTTGAATACATTTAGGAGGGACGGCGATGGCAGATTTTCCTCTAGCTGCTTCACTATAGCATGGAGCGTTGACTCTGCCGTTTCGTCTAAGGTTCTTAGTTTGTAATAAATACCATTATATTGCGCTTAGAATGCCACGAACATGCACGTTAAAGTGATCCCCTTCTTTCAATGAAGTTAAGTAAAAAAGGTATGTATAGTTTTTTGATGGACGAGTGCTAAATTGCCACTGATTCTTTTTTCCTACTAAAGAGCATTAGAAATGGTATATGTGGTTCATGAATTTGCGTCGTGAAAACAAACTCCTGTTATTGTACTTTTCACACAGACACTTCACGAACGAATTGCGGTCTCTCATTTTAGCTTGATAGTTCCTTATTATTTGCGAGCAACGAAATCATCGTATGATGTTTACTTTGCCGAAGCCCCAATCTCGAAGCTCAACAACAAAGGAGGATTGTAAGGCATGCGCGGGCTTCTTCTATTTCTGCCCGCATAAAGGGTGCAGGCTTACTTGTTTGTTCTGGAGGCTGAGGAATATCTTACACAAAGAAAAATCGTTGCTGTTATTCATCACTTTCAGCAGTAATATTGCCTCATGAAAGTAAAGACATCAATATAACGGAAAGGTGGGCTAGTTGTTTAGGGTTCATAATGAATTGAATGGGGCCGCGTTAGGACGAATACACGAATGAAAAAAAAAACACAAGTGCTGCCCATCAAATTCTTTTAAAAGCTTCAAAATTTTCTCAGGAAACAAGGCGACAAGAAACTTCTTATTTGCGATTTCTCTAAACAAAGACCTCAGAATATTCGTAGGCCGGGTCGCTGCAAATCCCGTCAAGCTTAATATTCTTGTCGCACGCACAATCAAAGTGAATTTAAAGCAGCGTAGGTACAGTGCGAAGATGTCCCGTTCTTTTCTTTCCCGGTTTGTTTATAAACACTCCGCGAATGGCTGACATTGCTCAGGCAAAGATCAGTGCTCTTGTTTGTTACGTGATCTAACAAGAAAGTTTGAGAACTCCCCTTCTCCAACTGCATGGCGAGGACAACTCAACTGCAACGTTAAGGGTATTGTGATGGAGGGACACAGATCTTCTAGTATGGCAGTCAAGTTCTCACCACTTACGTTTTTCACGGGTCCCTCGAGAACTATGTGGAACGCTCGACGCTAACCAGAGACACACGAAGCTATCGTGAATAACACGTGCTACTTAACTGATCGTGTGGAAAATGACCGATTTGGCATTCACTGTTTGGCAGCGCTTTCATCATTCTGCTTTGACAGAAACACTGACGCGACTGAAACATTTTCCAATGAATTGTAGTTGGTGTAGTTGTACAAAACGTCGCAACGTGTCGCTATCAACTTTGCAACTGCCGTCAGAGAGTGAGAGAGAGAATAAAAGGAGAGAAAGGCAGGGAGGTTAACTAGAAATTGGAGCATCCGGTTTGCTACCCCGCACTAAAAGAAGGGAGAATGGGAAATAAAGATGGGAAAGAAAGCAAAGATTGAAATAGACGTGCGAAAGAGAACAGAAAAAAAAAAACTGAGCTGGGGTGCTATAGCCTAATCAATAGGCCACTGCCACGCAAAAAGTCCAAAAAGACCTTCACTGATTTTCTGCACAAAGACTGCCGTCAGCCACTCATTGAACCCTAAGAATGTAAACAGTAAGAAGTCTGCATTCTAAAACTATGTTGTTAGAAGCAAAATCACCTATTGGCATAGTAGCCGGAAGATACTGCACGCAAAAAAGGGAGCCATTCGACGGGGAGATGTGAGCTCTCTTTTTCCGGTGTTCTCCTGTCACTCTGGTAGTTAGCTTGAACTGACACCATTCAAACATGTGTGCGGATTGTAAGCTTATAGCCAAGAGAGAAAACGTGAAGTTGTGTAAAAAAAACAAAAACAAATCTATTTTTTCCCACAAACAAGAAAGTACTTGTAGCAAACGTCACGTGATTTGGCTGTGCCAAAATGATAAGAGTGACCAGGCCGTGCGCTCTTTGATGTGGAGCAAAGCTGACCAAAAAAAAAAGCAGAAAAGATACAGAACGGAACATTTTTACGTTAGAGGGAGCCAATAAAATTCGACATTTTTTAAGGATTGCCTACTCATCATTCCCCGAGACATTACGGGTTAAATAAAATGTCTGGCCCTGCGAGAACCACAATACTTTTCTATATTGCTGGGAAAAATATTGTAATTAAATGTATGGAAAATAACCACTTTGCGAATTCCACTACAATTAGCGCTTTCGTGTTCCACTACCCTCGTGCTTTATGTTGCAATGATTTTGCAAAATAGTGTGACTTTTAGTCCCCAACAACGAGGTTAAAAATGTGCTAATTGCTGCATGTAATAAAACTACAAAAAAGCGCTCACTTGAAAAAAGAAATACCTGGAAATATGCTGTTACAACTGCCAATAAACCTATTATATTTTCAATTTATATTTCAGGACATAGTACACTTTTGAGCTGAGCAGAGGCTCTGAGATAGGAACATGAATTTCTAAAATGTGCTCCTTGGATTAAACTAAGACGTTTGTAACACATTAAGATTACCTGAGAAAATACGAAAGAAGATGCATATAATAGAGAAGCACCGAACGCATCATGTGCGCGTATGTGTGCAGATTTATTAATAATGTGAGCATGAGAAATCATGAGCAAAGTACCATTGTAAGGCATACTGGCCTGCCACCACTTCCACTAGAGGAGAAGGATCGACTGATGCGTTTCGATAATTTCCGAAAGCTCTATCATCAGCTTTGCGAGGATGTTAACGATACTTAAAACACCGGCCTTCCACCTCATCTTTCAATGTACATCTCTGGTGCGAACATCAGATCACTGCGATACTTCTTTTCGAGAGTACGCACCCAAATCACATCCGTGCGGTATGGGTTTCTGTCCTCTAGCGAAGAGCACGGCGACTGCAGCGAGAACCGAGAAGCTCCATAAGCAGATGGTTCCACCTTGCCGACACATGTTGCCGCTGAACGCAGCAGCAGCACCGACGCCGTAGGCCTAACGCCCTTGCACCGTGCTTCTCGGGGGCGTTCTTGAAAAGAAATAAAGAAAAAAAAAGTTGCGACGAGGAGACGATGCGGACGCAGCGTGGCCGCGTCGGTCGCGAGCGAGGCGCGTGTTAAGCGCATGCGCAAAGAGAGCAGCTTCTGGAACAGGAGTTGGAATCACCCGTTCTTTCTTCGAGAAGATTGCGCAAGCCGACATCATCATCTCTTAGTCGTGTTTCTTCTCCATATCGTATACATCCCGAACAAGCTTGTGAAACACGGTCCGTCGGTCGTTGTTGTGCGCGACCCTTAACAGCGAGTCACCACAACGCTGTAGCTATAGATTGACGATTTTGTTCGTTCTTTAACGGCATCACGCTTTCTCCCCCTCTCCTGACTTCTCTCCCTTGCCCTCACTCCTTCTACACCACCGCGGTACGTCTCTCCCCTTTCCTGTCTACTATAGCGAATTCCTCTGTACAACACTCCGTGCTTTCCTGCTTCACCGTTTCTGTCCCGCAATCTCGATTTCTTTCTGTTTTTGTACACCCCTTTTCTCGACGCCTCTTACGACGTTGTTCGGCATGAATGCGCGATGCATTTGGGCTCTTTTCATACGCGCGTTACCCTGATTTACTGGCCCGTCTTTCCGTGTTTTTCTTCTCCTCCTTTTTCCCCGTGCTCCCATCACGTCGCTCTTTGCTTGATCCCCTCACTCGTCCATTCGAGCTCCTCTCTGCAGCCCTTACAGCTCTATGCACGTGTTGCTTATCAAGTCGGCCACTATGTTGTGCTCACGTATGAAAGAGAGGACTCGGTAAAAGGAGGAGTTAGAGGAGACAGACACAGCCAGAAAGAGAACGAAAAAAAAAAGGAGAGCTTCAAAGACAGTTCGATGAATCCCTGACTCGTATTTCCATTGAATGCTCCCTCTCTCGTCTGCGACTTTTCAAAAGCACCTCCGCGAGATGCGTCTGTCAGAGCGATCTTGGCGTTGGATCGACGGCAATTTACGGACGTCAGGTGCGATTCTTTGTGTGTGTGTGTGCGCGCGTGTGTGTGTGTGCGCGTGTGTGTGCGTGTGCGTGTGCGTGTGTGTGTGTGTGTGTGTGTGTGTGTGTGTGTGTGTGTGTGTGTGTGTGTGTGTGTGTGTGTGTGTGTGTGTGTGTGTGTGTGTTCACTAGCCCACGCACGCACGCCGGTTTCACAATAACCATGGCGGAGAGCCCGAGACGCGCTCCGAGCACCGGGAGATGATAGTGCAGACCCAGCTCTTATGTATAGACGGGCGCACGCCGTCTTATTGTGTTTAATCTAGGTTGGTGCGGCGATATGCGGAATCTGAAGCAAGGCGGGAGAGATCAAATGTGTTTTCTTCATGCAGCGAAAATAACGACCATGTTGCCTGTTTTTTGTCCTGTTTTTTTCTTGGTTTGCAGTTTATTTTCCGTGTGGCGTTTGAAGCCGGACGGCAGCTTGTAATTCTATTTTCCTCGGCATGCGTCGAATGTCTCGAAAGGAATTGCGCAAATAACGAATGAAGGGTGACGGTCGGATAGAGTCTTTCGAGAAATACATTTCGCTTCAGTATATAACGTAGGGCAAGAAAAGCATGTATCGACCCGGTTTTTCCGTTTCCATAACGAAAATATACATATTTGAAGCATTCATAACAGAATAGCCACCATGATACAGATGCAGTCAAAGCGTACACAGGAAAAACAAAAGCAAGACACAGACACACACGTGTGCACAAACACGCACATGCAGACTCTCGCACGAGCACACGCACAGACACGCACGTGTGCACCAACAAACTCAAACACTGCCTTTCAGATTGAAACGCGCAGTGGGACAAACACGTGTGCCCATTCGCAAAGCTAAACCATATTCAGTGTAACGCAACAAATACCTTTCCTCTCGGGGCTTACGGTACCATCATGTACGCCAACCATTTTTGCCACTACATTCCGTACACGTGCGCGCCTCTTTGAACCTAGAAAGCGAGCGTTGATGCTAACAACTCTAGAAAAAAAATTGGCCCCGTATTTGCATTTAATCTGCAAATGTCGTCGAAAGACGATAGTCTTCCGTGTGGAGAGAGTGAACAAAACATTTATTTGATGTTCTGCTCAAGAAAATCGGTGAATTGTAGTCTGGAGGCGCTGCGTTAGAGTGCCTCGAGCGTGCAGCGGAGGCGAACGAGCGCATCAAGTCACGTCGCACGTGAGACATGAGCGCCATCTGGCAGTTTTTAGGGGCGAAGCTCTTTATAACAACACACGTTCGTCCCTCGTAGCCGTTGTAGTGTGTAACAAGTATAACATTTTGACCTTCAAAGTGGTGTCTGTGAGAGATTTCGTCTGTGCGTTGTTGGAAAATAAAAAAATAGAGCTCAATGTACGTCTCAATACCTGCTAATGAGGAATGAGAGACAGGATCATTCGGCTTTTTAGTTAACGCGCACGCTGCGATCCCCATAAGCAGCCATTGGCATGTACATTGAGCACTATCTGACAAGAAAGGGTTGCTACGTTATACTCGCAGGGCGTCACCTCCTTAGTTTTAGAAAGGTCTAGCGAGCGTTGAGCCGCAGTGCCATGAATACAATGAACTAGTATATACCATGAATGAACTCGAGGTGGTGAAAGGTGGGAAGTAGATACGAAGCGCAAGCCGTGAGAAAGTAAAAGCCGAATTCTCATGTCTCTCATTTCCCATTAGCAGCCACTGGCATGTACATTGAGCACTATTTGACAGGAAAAGGTTGCTACGTTATACTCGCTGGGCGTAAACTTCTTGGTTTTAGAAAGGTTTATCGAGCGTTGGGCCGCAGTGCCATGAATACAATGAACTAGTATATACCATGAACTCGAGGTGGTTAAAGGTGGGAAGTATACCCGAAGCGCAATCCATAAGAAAGTGTGCGTGTGCCACCTCTCGTTTAGTCTTTGGAATGTCCGCTGGATGGCGGTGCTTCTACATGGGGAATATATGATGAAAAGATGCGAGATGGTGGTACTTGGAGTGTTGAATAGATGGACGAATGGACACACAGAGAGATGCATGGGTGGACGCATGGACGACCGCAGGGACGGACGCACGAACAGATGGGCGGATGGACGCATGGACGTTCACACAGATGGACGCATGGACGGACGCAAGCAAGAACGAATGGACGGACGAATGCTTCGCCCCACTCTCCATCGTTCACTCCGTGGATATGCTGCCAATTTTGTTTTTTTTTTTCAAAAACAAAGCGCGTGGCTCTGAGACGAGTGTGCGCGCCCGCCTCAGAGGTGATAAGGTGTAGAACGCAAGGCGACGGGTAGGTGCCACCACCGTCTCGTTTTAGCAAAGCGTTGGAAACACTCACCTTTTCGTAAAAGCGTTGGATTGTCAGCGCCACGTAATAAGCGCTATATACGGTCCCAAATATTACTTATGTATGCCTTTTCTAGTAAAGGCGCTCATGCAGAATATATACCTGTTGTTATGGTGCCCCAGACACGCGCAATAATTGCTTTTTAATCTACAATTGCACAAGCATGAACGCTGAATCTTGAGCGACATAGGTGGGCGCTGCGATTGGGGTCGGCCGTTTCAAATACCCGATGCGGTTAAGAGTGGACAAATAGATAAATGTACAGACAGACAGACAGACAGACAGACAGACAGACCAAAATTTTTGCTTCGAAGGTCCCCAGGAAAGACTCGTCTTTAAAAACAGACCAAACGAAAAACATGCACACACTGCGTTATCCATCGTCAGAACAAAACATTGCTTCACTTATTTCGTGTCCTGCTTGGGAACTACATCACTCGCGACGAATCTAGAGCTGGAATTACCTGAATGGGCATGTTTTTATGCATTATCAGTCCCTTCAATGCTAACGCGTAATGCGCCTCTTCCCCCCCTATTCGTCGTTCTAACTGGAAGTTTCTATCACGGCGTATGATAACGCAACGAAAGAGACAGACAGAAAGACCTGCATCCGGATGAAAGGTGAAGTGTGCGTCTGGACAGTAAAACCCTCCTACGTAAACTTCTTTTACGGCCTAGCTTGATGGTGCCGTATTTCAGGTTTCAAGAATTCTCTTTTATTCGTACGTAATCCAGGCGAAAGCACAAGGCAAACACTTGCCGAATTTTTTTTCCCACTCGAGATGTACCAAGGATAAAAATGGTGGGGTAAGAGCTAAAATATTAAATAAAAACGTGCCAGTATGGAAAAACAAGTCATCCCTGCACAGTGGCCTTCGTCAAGATAATCTCATTTTTTTGAGGAGCATAACCGTGCTCTTTCTGCGCATTTGCTTGGGCCCCGCATTCTTCGAGCGCAGGAACACGAGGAAAAAAAACAGCGCGGTAGCATCCCTTTATATTCCCGGTAATAACGCAAGAAATCGAATAGCGTTAGGAAGAGCTGTAAAAAAGTTTTTTCTACTTTTTTTCATGCCTGGGATTCACGGAACGTAGCCTCCTCCTGGATAAGAGCGATGCAATTTCGTACGCACTACATCGGGCGGCTGATTCCGTCCGGCATTGCAAGACAAGACACGGTAGAGGTTGAAAAGATTGCGTGCGCTCCTTGGAAGTTCCGAGGTTTCACGTGACAGAGTCGGTAGGTAATGCATAAAGGATGAACGCTAACCTGTCGCATCAATATTTACACGCCACATAACAATGGAAGAGCGCGAAGAGGACGCACACGCGAATCAGGGAGAAATCCGAGACCTCAGGAAACTATACAAATAAGACCACATGCCAAGAACCCAATCGTGTGTTGTCTTTTTCTAGCACTGCATTCTGTTCGATGAGTGTTTGCTGCAGTAATAAAAATGAAGAACTCTTATTGAGGAAACTAAACACGCCTTTTATGTTATTCCGCAAACAGTGGCTGCATCTCTGCCTCTGCTGAACATCCTGAAAGCTTTTCTTTACCAACGAGGAACAGCGTCATTCACTTTCTTAGTTGTAGCTGCATGCTGTGATTTGCAATCGGTGTTGAACAGCACTTTTACTGCAGTAAAGCATTACGGATGCTCGGATTTGTCATCACGTGTTTTTGAAGATTCCACGCATGAAAACTTCCACAACTTGAACACACTTGAACGTAGAAGAGGATTACCACAGGGTTAAAAGCGGGGTTCAGCTCTTTGGAGCAGCTCGGGGAGTGAGAATAATGTGCTTTGGAGCAACTTTGGAGCAGTAAAAAAAGGAGTTTTAAAGCAGCTCCGGGAGCACCAAAAGGTGTATATTGGGGAATCGATATTTAGTTTTACAGATTTATAGGGTCACACATCATTGCTAGAACAGAACGGGAACTCAAGACTAGAAAGGCGCTAATAGCAGTTATTTTAATACTAAACCCAATATTTATCTACAAAATTATTTGTAGAAAATTTGTGTTCTGGTCATTGACGTGCCACAGCCGACAAGAGAACCGCGGAGAAATTTAGATGGTTTTGCCGCACCATTAAGTGCTAAGCAATGAAGTCGAAATTTTTTTATTACAATAGGAATTGTGCACACACTCAACAGGATTTTTTTTTTCGTCACCGCCATGTTTCGCGTAAACTAGAAATGTGTAAAACTTCTGCTTGGCTCCAGCGCCGATCCCAACACCATCTATCCTCTTCAGCAGTAGTGTGTACAGCTCTACACATCAAATTCCAAGAAATGCCACGCAGAGCATGTTTCTCTATCTGGCTTGAAACTCGGGGCGCACATTTGTGCAGACCTCCTGAGTAGATAAAGGGCAGTCACTAAACTTCATTGCGCTGCATATTGCTGCAGATGATCACTTTGCTATAGACGATTGATTGATTGATATGTGGGGTTTAACGTCCCAAAACCACGATATGATTATGAGAGACGCCGTAGTGGAGGGCTCCGGAAATTTAGACCACCTGGGGTTCTTTAACGTGCACCCAAATCTGAGCACACGGGCCTACAACATTTCTGCTATAGACGCTACAGTGTTTGACGATCGTTCAAAGTGGCGCGTTTCACAACCTACGTAAAAAGATTTTTTTTCTTTGTTCCAAATGAGTGCAGCCAAAAATCACTGTACATGCATTTTGACCAAATATTTGGCGTTTTTATGCAAGAATTCAAGGTGACTATAGTTACAAGATATTAGATTTTTAATGACATGCTATATAACGTTAATAACTCATAATCACAGAAAGCAACATATTCCTTTAATTTCGTATGGGAATATTGAGTGCCTTGAAATCCTGCCATGCAAACTTGGCGCATTTCCAGACACTTCATCGTAATTAGCGCCTGAAGTGGGCAGCTTTCTGCCTCCCCATCGCACGCTTGCCTTCTTTTGGAGTCCGTGCTGTCACTCTCAATGACCAGCGCTGCCTACTAGTTACATGCCGTGCCTATGTTCCATTCAATATTTTGACTCAAATGCCATCAAAACACGTTTGTTCTCTGACCATTTTGTCGACCCTTCGGGTTACAAGAAGATACGCAAATCACCAGAAGCTTATTTGCAAAATATATCCAACTTTAACTTGTTCGTTCCTAAAGCTTAGCAGCGTGACAATTTACCTGGCAGGTGAAAGTTCTAAAACTGACGAATATAATGTCAATGACAGTCACGACTCCTATAGAACCGCCGTCTTTCCGGAGCCACCTCCCTTATTAACCATCCACTTGTCATTGCATCTGCGAAATCGCGATCGTTCAAATTGGCGAGCAAACGGAGGCATGTGGTTCACCTGTTGTGCGTCGAAGCCCTGAGCGGCCGTTGATCGCTTATTATTCATGAGCTGGCATGGCCGCCGCCTGGCGCCCCCGACGGCACCTGCGGCTTCGTGGCCGAAAATCGATGGGGACACCGACAGAGCGGGCGCGTTCACGGGGTAAAGCGGATCGTTACGTTTAATTATAAATTTGTCTCGGCAGCGGTGGCAACACTCCGCAGGTGCTCGCCATGGCGACGTTGACCGAGCGGCAGGAGTGTCACCTCGGAATTGCGACATGTACGCTCTTTTTGACACAATGTGTCGCTACGGTTTCGAAACGACGAGTTGGTTGCCGATCGCAATCGCTTTGATGCTGCGCCTTTTTTCGGCGTTTCGTCCGTCGATGAAATACTGGACTGTGCGCTAAATGTTTGAAGCGCTATGAAACAGTATGTATACCTGCATTATCGCCAGACAAAAACATGCAGCACGCACAGTATCTATTTCAACGTTTTCAGTTGTCTCTCGCGCATCATTTATTATGAAGTGAAACAATATTTAACTCTGCATATGATGGTAGCTGAATGCAATTTGATACATCAGTGGTGTTGAGCGATGAAGGTTCATGGTATGTCGCCTCCCGTTTAATTTCCTTCTGCTGCATCACTTGTTGCTCTGATGACTGTTCGTGCCTGCGTGTTCACCCACATTTTATGCACATTAGGTAGCAAAAGGAGAAACACCGATCCAGAATCTACGTCACAGAAATGTTTTTTTGCTATTATCGAGCCGGAGACGTTCATTAGATGGGAAGGGAGTTTTCGTGCCAACGTCGCACTTGCAATGTTGAGCTTTTTCTGGAACGGTAATGAATGTACTAAAAAACTTCCCTGAATTATGAAAACGTCTCACTGAACAGGCTGCCCTACTCACTGGGCAAATATAGAAGCTGCATTGCGGAACATGAGCAGGAAAAATTCTAACCACTTACACGATGAAAAATTGTAGGGAAGCTGTCACCTATTAGCAGGTAGTGTTGCACATGATGCGTTATTTTGCGAGTCTTCTCTAACAATTATATGAACACTCTCGACTGCATTGTGTCACCGGCGTGGGCGTCGACGTCGTTCACCGTATATATATATATATATATATATATATATATATATATATATATATATATATATATATATATATATATATATATATATATATATATATATATATATATATATATATATATATATATATATATATATATATATATATATATATATATATATATATGTATATATATATATATATATATATATATATATATGTGTGTGTGTGTGTGTGTATGAAAACGCAAGGAAGAAAACAATTAAAAAAGACTACGGCACACAGAATCAAGCATTCCAACTCTTGCTTGTGAGCGCGAGGCTTTAGCCACTGAGCCACGACGGAGCACCTCCTTCAACTTTGAAACGGCAAGCTATTTATATCTACAACTTACAGCTGGTGAACGCCATCTTGGCGGAACTATCGTGTTTTAAGCATTATCAGCGAGATGGTGCCATGAGCGCGCATCACCAAATGAGAGCGCGCGCTCTCATTTGGTGACGCGCTGGATGGTGACGAGCTCTCATTTGGTGACGAGATGGATGCTCACGCATGCGCGAGCTTATATCACGGTGGCGAGAATCGTACGCCTTGGGCTTTCTCCAGAGCTGTTGTGCTGCAGTTAGTTGGCCCACAAACGTTACTGCATTCTTTGCACAATGTTCGTTTTCGAAAATGGCGCGCTTATCAGGCACTGTGAAGGTTATAACAACTGAGACGCTTATTCGCGTTCACGTGTGCCTGTGTGTACGTTTAGTGCGTCATTTGTGTGTGAGAAACACGGGGCAAATTTTAATCTGCTTGCCATTCTTCGCGTGACCTTCCAGTTTGTTGCTAGCACGTTCATTGATTCGCCTATGCGGAAAAATGTGACTTTTTTGTCACTGTTGTTCCTTCGATACTTCATGTAGTGCTAGCCGATGGTTCTGTAGCATGTGCGTAGTACTGAATCGTCCCCCTGTTATTCAACTTAAATCCTTCCTCAGGTGTACCCATGTCTCGGGAGCCGAAGTGCTTTCTTTGCTACCTCCAAGCCTGTCCTCATTCCCATCCGAATGAGCGCACAACGACGCTACTCTTCTTCGAGTGAGCCTCACTACCGCCCCTGAGGTCACGTGACTAGCGAGCGCCTACGTGCGCACAGGGTCGACCTAGAAATCTTCGTAGTAAGAAGCTACGTTAGCAATGGTCGAGCAGTTTCATAAGAATAAAAACGTTAGGGAAGCTCCACCCTGGTGGTGCCAAGCCTGAAAGAACAGTGAAGCTCGGCGCCTTCCTTAGCGCAACAACTAAACCTAGCCTACAGATAGTCAGCTAAGCCTAGAAATAGCCCCATCAGCATAAAGAAGGGCAGCTGAGCCGGGGAAAGCCAGGTTGAGGCCCCCTCTCTTCTATGTCTATTTATTTCTCACTCTTTCTTTTTATCTCTTACTTTCTTCTATTTCCTATTTCTCTCGTCCTTAGCAACGCAGTCATGTGGTTCTGATAGTGGGCCAGGATAGCCGAGTGGTTACAAGCTAGCTTTTGGAACTTGCGTACCAGAGTTCAAATTCTGCTTAGTCAAGAACATTACTTATCTTCATTTATTTCTTCTCTCATTGCTTTCCTGCTGATTTTATTTCTCTTCATCCCTTCATCGAGCAGAGTTTCGGAGCGCAAAGGCGAGAGAGAGCAACCGAACAAATCCCGGGTCACCATCGCACCTCAGTGCGAGCTCCATAAGCTGTGGGCCCCAGTGCAGAATCTGGGACGCCTCTCTTAATACTGTACTTCAGTGTTTTCTTAACTCACCATCGCCTTATCCGCTCCATCTATTAGCTCTCTGCAGATGCAGCCGCGATCTGAGAAGCACGATACCCAACACCACTCTGCCGCGGAGTCAAAGCAATTCATGATTCTATCACGAACCTATCGCCATGATGCAGCATCACGTGATACGGTGCGTGTGCGTCTCGAACTCTTATTCGCAGCAGCCAAAGCTTCCAAGTTTTCCGTGTGGAAAAAAGTTGGTCCTGAAGTAATTCGGAGAAGCAGAAGTGGGTTTTCACTCATATTTCGCGTATACTCTTTTCATATTCACCTATCCACGCAGAGTGTGAACACGCCATTACAAAGACGCCAAAATTGAGTGCGGTGCGGTCACCCAGTGGTTAACGGTGGCGTAGATAGGCGTGAGCCGCCATGCTGGCTGTTCATGGCACTTCACTTCCAAACCCATAATATATGGTGTAGTCAAGAGTCGTATAAAAAGCTGTCTGCTCGGAAAAAAAAAGACGTGAGGACAATTATAGCTGACAAAATGTTCATGTAAAAAAGGAAAACGGGAGAGAGTAAAGCAGTATAGACAAAATGAGCAAAATAAAAAATAGAGAAAAAATAACTAACACGAAAGAAGGAAAGACTCAAAATCAAAGAAACGTAAATCAAGAGAAAGATGAAGAAAAAAGCATGGCGTAACACTCTTTTTAGGATTCGGCATAACACGAAAGTGAGACGAGCCTTCGCAGAGGTAGTTGAGCATTCATTGTGCACTGTTTCGCCACAAGTGCGACAGAACGAATGCCACAGCAACAAATTTCAAAGTCACGCAAAGAACGGCAAGCAGCTCGAAACTTGCAGCGCGCACCACACACACAAAGCACACACAGAAAATGAGCACATACGGGACGAGCGCGAACAAGCAACTGTTACCGCTCGACACTCTAAAGCACCTTGCTCAAACAGAACAAAATATGCACGAAATTAACGCACAGGTACACACAGGACAAGCACAAACAGCTGTGACAATTTCTACTTTGTGTGTGAGCAGCGCGCTCCTTTTGTAAACGCGGCCGCGACTGCGAGCGAAAGGACGTTCGTGCTCTCTCTATCCGTTTCAACTTCAAAGCCAGCTTGCGATGGAAGCACAAGAGGTACAAAACTCCCGAATTCCGAGATAAGCGCACGCGTGAATGAGCCACCACGCTATACAGAACATCTCACGCATCTTGAACAAGCCAATAGCATGCGCTCCCATCGTGCCATCTCGCAACTGATGGCGAGAACGCGCTAAAGTTGCCTAGTCACTCTTAGAACCGCCAGCGGTACACTTTGTGTATAAATGGCTTACCTTAAACAAGTAGGAGGAGGTGCGCTCTGCGGCTTAGTTGTAAGCGTCGCACGCTGAGAAGCGCGAAGTTGCTGCTCCGACTTCCCTATGCGAAACTTTTACTTTTTTTTTGCGCTCTGTTAGCCTATATTTTACAACGTCATATCCGTGACAGAAATATGTCAGCGGACCGCGGCATAAAACACTTTGGTGTTAAAATAGAAAGAAAGAGGTAAGGAATAAGAAACTGGGAGAGAGAAGAAATATGAAAAAAAGTACAAAAAGCAAGAAACAGATAGATAGAGAAAAAGTAATTATGAGAAATAAAGATAGAAAACAGACACAAGAAAACAAAAAGCGACAAGCGGCTGATGGGGAAGCAGAAAGAAAGTTGAAACTAAACAGAAACGAAAAAGCCGGCCCAGCTCCCCACTTCCTTCATGGTTGGCACCCTTCAAAGCTGCGGTATTTTTTTTTTTCACCAAGGAATACGTCTCAACTGGCTCACAATCACTCTGTTTTAAACTGCCTTAATTTATTAGTCTATTTCACGTAAGACTGGGGAAACAGACGGGCCAACTAAGAAAAGCTGTATGCCGACGTGACGCGGTGACAACAACAAAAGGTCACGACGCGAACCCTTCCTTCCGCCACCCGCACAGTTACCACCCGCATAGCCTGTGAACAACACTTAAAATAAAATCTGAGAAAAGAAAGCATTCGTGAACGCATTTAGTGAATGGGAGCCCAGAGTTCACTTTTGAACAGACCGGCTGCCGTAACTGCATAGGAGGGCCGTTGAAACGAGCTCAGTCGCAAAGTCAGAGCCTGTGCTTAGTTAACTTCGCAGAACAAAAAAAAAATGACACGAAAATGAGAAAAAAAATAAAAAAGACCCGGTGAAAACGGTGGAAATGAGCTTGTTTTATGCGTCAATGAAGTTTGGGGAAAAAGGCAAGCAAAAAAGAAAAACTGCATCCCTGAGTGTCACAAGTAACGTTCGGTGCTCCGCGCCTAAGCCGATTGCTGCCGTATCTGCATGAGCCGCAGTCATTATTTATGACTGAGCTTCCGAGGATCAAACACTTTTGGCCATAGACTCGAGTAAAAAAAAGTTTGTTGAAAGCTTTGTTTTTATAAATAGCGCGGAATATCAGACGTTTCTTCATTCGCTTCTTATTTAGGTTTTTTCATATGGAACCCACTTTTGTTTTATGTGGCAAAAGATTCAAATAAGCCTAGCGAAGACGCATAAATAACCGTTGCGATGAGCTGGCTTACATTATATTCATAATGAACAGACAGAATACTCAAGAAGTGCATGACAAGATAAATGTGGCCGAACGTTTCTTTTGTCCTTTTTTTTACCCGCTTCGGTGAAGCAATCGTCAGCATAAGCAACCCCAAATAAGACGCGGAAAGCTCTAGTTCAGCAAGTAAGCACGTTTCTATACATAAATTGACCGGTCAGCCACGTATCTAATCACTTATACGAAAGCCAAACTGGAAGTATCATTTGACAGAGACCATTGTGTCTGCGGCTCAATAAATCCTTAATCTGGCAGGCGTTAAATGTTTACCTAGAAATGCCAATATAGCGAAAGGCTGTTTAAGAACCCCTCACTAGGTGCCATCGTCAAGTATGGTGATATACTAATAATAATATTTATTATAGTGATATCTTGTGTTTTGCATGACATAAGAAAAATATAATTATGAGGGACGCTGTAGGAGAGCGCTCCGAATATTTCTAACATCCGGTGTTTTTTAACGTTCGCCGACAGTATACATGGTCCTGGAGCACTTTGTTTCCATCAAAATGCGACCACCGCGGCCAGGACAGAGTCCGAAACCTTCGGATTAGAAGCTGAGCACCGCATATCCGTAAAGCAAAGTAAGGTGTCAGAGCGTTGTTGAGAAAAAAAAAAGTTTTAAAATCATTCGTCAATATTCGAAGGCTCCAGGCCTTCGCGGTAAGCGCAGCGCAGTCACAGTAAAAGCCGGATGAGCCACATTTCTAGAACTTGTCTTATAATCTCGGGGAAACTAGTACAAGTACGCTTGCATGGTATTCACTGCGCTCAGGGACGGCAACCTGTGGCCCGCGGGGCAGTATCATGCCGCCAGGGTGATGACGTTTAACCCCTACCCCATTCCTTTACCACTTCCTATCGGAAAAGGCAGCATGACATGTCTGGCGTAGAATGTCATTTTCGACTTTTACTTATTTTTTCATTTGGAACATTGTGACATTGATTTGCACGCTGAAAATAAGCATGATTCAGAATCCAGTTTTGCAAACTATTGTTCATTAGCTGAATTTTCTACTGCTTCCCTGCAAAGCAATTTCATTCTGGATTGTTTTATTATTAATTTTCTCGTTTTTAGAGGCTACGTTCTTAAGGGTGAACTATGTCCGCCCTCACCCTCTATGGCGATGATGATGACGAAGAACAAGTGCGCTCCTGACAAGGAGGATCAAAGAAAACTTGCTGGAGTGGAAGCTCCTGCAATGCCTTGCCAGCAGAAGTGAAGCCAGCTTTTGCCACTGTCAAAATGGCGGAAACATGCTCTTTTCTGGTAGTGTTCACCAAAAGGTCAAGTGTCCTTGATATGCAAGTTTAACTACTAGGTTATTTCAATATTAAAAGATAGTTGCACTCGACGAAATAACACACAGAAATGAGTATGGTTGACTGAATCTCCAAAGGACGTATTCTCCCATAGAGGCTCACTAAGGAAAACTAGTAACACTAAGACGCACTTGGAGCACCATGTGACCCGAAAAAGTTTCAACATTGCACTCGTTGGGCGTTTCACAGAAACGCTCCGTTATTAATCGCTGCACGGTGATACTTTATCATGCCCCTAGTAAGATGGCCGCCGCAGCCGCCATTTTGGCAAAGGCATGGCTTCAGCCTTGGACAATCATTTCCACTCCAGCAATTTTTTTATATTCGCCTTGCACCAGACCGAACATTCTCTTTCTGCTATCACGACACAGCACATGCGACGTGCTCTCTATACGTAACGACAACGACGATGACGCAAAACGAAGGCAAAACGAAATTCAAAAACTAAACAAAACATACCATTTGAAACCAATAAACATTTTATATAACTGTACATCGCTTTGTAACTCATTTCCGATGCGTCAGTGGTCAGTGTTAGGCCGAATTTTTTATTTTATTTCGTGCGACAGCAACTACGGACACAAGTGGCGGTGGAGGTCCACTACGGTGGCGAACATGGCCATTGTTGAGATCTCATAACAGTGTTCGCAGTAAGAAGTTGGGCTGTTGTGTTATCATGCATCACTGCCTGAGCATACCGTCTTCCTCTTCCTTGCGGCTAACAACCGCAAGCTGGCCCTGCCGCGGTGGTCTAGTGGCTAAGGTACTCGGCTGCTGACCCGCAGGGCGCGGGTTCAAATCCCGGCTGCGGCGGCTGCATTTCCGATGGAGGCGGAAATGTTGTAGGCCCGTGTGCTCAGATTTGGGTGCACGTTAAAGAACCCCAGGTGGTCTAAATTTCCGGAGCCCTCCACTACGGCGTCTCTCATAATCATATAGTGGTTTTGGGACGTTAAACCCAACATATCTATCAACAACCGCAAGCTGTGAATGAGAGATACAATCTGTGTTGACTTTCAAGACACCCGTACTTGCACGCTTGCAGCGAATTTATCGCGTGCAGTGTTTTCGACAGAGAGCCAAATTCACAAGTCATGATGTGGCAACTGTGTCAAATAGTATTTCTTGTTGTTCTAGACGTCTTCTAGTGTAGATTTCTGTTGTAAAGCTGATGGATGCTTTTGTGAATGTGTCTATTTCATGTAATAACTTTTTTTTTCAATTGTGTATTCAATGTTCATTTCGATTGTGAATGTCTCTTTAGCACTACCGCTGTTACGCATAGCGCGAGCAGGGCGTCGTCAGGAAGCAAACCATCTCCTTTGTCCTGACCGCGGGCAGCGCAATTGTATTGTCCAAAAAACAAAATGAAAATGAAAATTATCAGATGGTGACACGGACTTTAGAGAGTCCCAAACGGATCCACTATTGTATCGCAGGTGACATGTGATGACCACTTAAAAGAAAGAGCTGTCATATATTGTAATAAAGTTCTACTTTGCTAGAACCTCACAGACTTTTCGTACTTCTAGACATGATCGCCACGTAATGGTGGGTGCGCTGCACCTGTTCTTGTTTTTTAAAGTCAATACAGGCGACGTGCTTTTTCAAATGTTATAAAGAATTATTTGCCCCTTCCTGCTGAAATTCAGTACAAATCATTCCTTCGTTTTTCCTTTCTGCTAGCTTTCAATGATGCGATGCGTCAATATCAAATGGGTTGGCTATTGTCGCCAACCGGTCCGATATTGTTGACATCTTGACGTGTTATGGCGACCCATGCACTGAACTGGTTGCCACAAGGAGTCATCTAAAACCGATTGACTGATGCAATGGCATCTCAAAAGTTGACAGTGTTGATATGGTACGTGTATTAGCATGAAATGTCATGTTGATATTGACTATACGTGGGGTTACAATGCAAAATATGCATTGGCTATCACACCCATAAACATGTCGCCGAGGTAAAAGGTAATCGAACCCACACTATCATGCTTAGCAGTGTGACGCCGTATTCTCGTCGCCAACGTGGTCAGCATGAAATGAAATACAGGAAAGAGGCAGGAATGTTAAACTCTTTAGAATATCTGGTAGGTCACTCTGTTGAAGGAAAAGGATAAAAGGGAGTTAGAAGAGCAAAGAAAGAGAGAATGGGATGGGGAGAAGACAAACAACCTGACTGTACTGATGTCTTATGCGGCACACGACATCACTATCAGTCTACAGAGGCTCGTGCAAGTCCGTTTTCTTTGAAAAAATTCAAGGTGCTTTCGTTGCCTCAATTCTTGATGACCTTTGAGAATTAAATTCCACAATGGTTGCTAGCTGCATCGGTTGGTCGTGAAGGTGAGCTGGAGTGATTGCAAATAAGGAATTTGATAAGCTGTATATGACAGAACGACACGTACTATGGGGACTGAAAGAAACGAGTACATACATAATACGCCGGTGCGCAACTCTTTTCAAGCGGTTGCAGCCTGAATGACAATAAGAAGCCAATACAGTCACTCTTAAGGCAACCAAGAATCACTATAGCATCCTTTTATTGCCCCCAAGTCCAGAGAGCGACGAAAACAGTGCGTCACGCTGTTCACGTTTCTCACAATCTCCTTTGTATTTCAGTGAGTATGAATGCATTATTAAGCATATAAATTACTCATTTATGGACGTTGTTTGCTCACGTACCTGACGAGCATTGTATCATAAACAGTTCTGATGACATTTATGAGATTTTATGCTCGATGGCATAGAACAAGAGGCGTGAGAAAAGGATATAAAAAGAAACCGTGCCAACATATACTGTATTCGGTTCGTCCCACTTATATAATGCGGGTATATACAGAAATAAAATGCCCGCATCCTTTGCTCTAGGCGGTGATTTTTGAAAGGCATACAAGAACTACATAGAAGTTATTCATAAATAGGTGACAGGATTGCGAACTTAGTTCTTCTAGCCAAGGGACAATACTCCTTAACAAACATGGTAACGTTGGGATAGCGCAAATGTAAACCGAATTGCTGACTGATTCACACATCTCGCTATGCGGTTGATTTAACGCTGTAGCCTCCTGCCCTGAAATAATCCATAGGTGCAAAAGTAATAAAGCTGTTACCTTCTCGATTCTTTTCAACGCTATAGCGGCAATTGCGTTCTTATTAGCAAATAGACGATGACGGCAATTTTAGTGTTCTTAAATTATAGTTAGAATTTGTTATCGGGCTGCGCTTTTACTTAATTCCATATAGTGTATATTTCGCCGTTCATGAGAGCGGTGGAGTTTTAAGAGTTATTCTTGTATAGCATACGGTGACACGCCCAATTTTACTAGGATGAATGAGGATTTGCTAGAAGTATCAACCATTTTCGTTGAACAGTTGATGCCAACACTGAAGAGGTTTAGTGTGACGAGGTTTTTGTGGTCTTTAAGTACGTCATTGCCTTTTTATAGAAAATGAAATGACTACAAAACACAGCTTCTTGAAAGAATAAGACAGTATATCACAATAACAAAAAAACAATAACTTTTAGTCCTCATTCGAAACGCTATCGCGACGACAAACGCGCACGCCACAGTAGATAACGGTACATACGACCTTAGAAATTTCCGCAACCGTTTCTTTGCCAGGCATTTGTCTTAACCGCAACGCATAGCTGGTCGACGAAATAGCAGAGCACTGTTGCCGGGATGAAAGGAGAACTAATGTCTCTTAGAATTGATGAACGTTCATGTACGCACTTTTTCTCGGGCTCCCTTGGTTCCTCTCACCCGACGCAAAAGTGCGCCAACTGGGCGGCGTGGACTGTTCGATCGACGAAGGGTGGCACGAATAGAGAAAATAAGCGGGTAGCAAAAGAAATATGGGCTTTGGGAAGAAACGACTGATGGGCTAGAGTGTCGTTCCTATGCCTCGCTACAGTCATAAAGTTACGACGATGGCCGCAAACGCTGTGACAGAACCAGCTGTTCCGAGAAGAAATGCTCTCTATAAGTTCTTGTGCTGAATGCGCCGTCTGCAACACGCGTTGATGCTTCTATATCTCCGGCGTGTATACCACTTTCAACTGTACTAGGGATAGGAAGCTCTTTTGAAGACGGCATACCGGGATGAACAGTGACTGAATTCATTCACGCTGCCACGTTCACATGTACCAACGGTTTCACAGAAGCGCAGTGAAAAGCCGGTTGAACTGGGGTATAGTGTGCTGCACACAGAGTTGATTGGGCTTTCGACAGGATGCCTTAATTTAGGTACGTAAAAGGCGGCACCTTAAGTGACTGGGAGCACAAGAATTAAGAGGCAGCATTTTACGAGGTCAGGCTCATATCTTTTGAAATGCAGTTAAGTTTATTATAGGCAACCGACCCGACCAATAAAATATTTCAGTGTCACAACCTCTTTAAATTCTTCATCCTTCGTGTGGCATGATGCTATACCAGTTCATTAGATTTGAATACATATTGTATTGATGGGGTATATGATTCCCATGTAAAACACTACTGCAGAAAATTCACAGATTATTACAGAGCGCTACAATATTAGTGATTCATTTCGCAATACCACTTCTTTTTGTCAAAGCGAAGAGCGACTATCCGTCATAATATGAAAGGAACACACCCCCAGTCAATTGTAGACGATAATACTGCATAACAAAAAATGGATTCGTAGGTGCGTGCTTTGCTGCAAAGGACGTCGAAAGGCGAAAGTATCCTGTCTGGAGGCGCTGCGTGAAATATGGCGCCACCTGGCAGTAATGTGAAGAAAAGAAAGTTTTTTAGAACGCAGAGTCACTTCTAGGCAGCAGCGCTGAGTAGTTTTAGTGAAGCGGAGAGACCACCTTCTTTTTTGTTCGTAGCGTCGCATTGTTAGCGCAGTATATTAAACACTACGGCCTTCACAATAATCTATTCATGAGTTTTTACATGAACAAACACATTACCTAATACTTAAGTATTGATGTTGCGCCTCAAATGTGCGTGATGGTTACTTTTTTGATTGACAGTGTTCACAAGTATAAACGCGGCCACCAGAGCAAGAAGGGTGAGCGTTGAGCAAGTGGTTAAACTTTCACCGGGTGGCTGAATTGTTGGACACGAAAAAAACCAACTGACAGACAGCCAGATAGACAGGCGAAAATATTGGCGTTGAACCATCAAAAAGACTGAAGTCTTTAAAAAGTTCGCAGATCCCACGCACAGCGGGAATCGATGATATGCGAAGCACGAATAAGAAATGTTGATATCTGTCACTTTAAAATCAGCACAACGTTATGAGGTAGAGGTAAATGATGCCGTAACTCACTTCTGTTTCATAATTATCATAATTGGAGGGGTCGTTTACTTTCATCTCCTATTCACGTCAAGTGATACCAACTTAGTATATGTGGAGCTAGCGAAACGGCCGCGAGCGCATCATGAGCGTGGCATGTAGTCATGTTGGTACATGACACGCATGTCATGATTTTCATGTTAGGGTCTGTCGCTTGTGTTCGCCATGCAATCATGTTATACCATGCCAATTTCGCAACATTCCATAAAGGAAACCACCGCAAGAGCTGTAGGACCATGAAATCTAAATCATTACAATCACGACATACATGCCATGATTTTCATGTTGCGACTAGTCAACTATGTTTTTCAAACAGTCATGTTATGCAATACCAAGTTTGGTATTGATACCATTATCGAAACGGTCAGGAGAGCTAGAAGTCTTAGGTGGCTAGATAGATAGATAGATAGATAGATAGATAGATAGATAGATAGATAGATAGATAGATAGATAGATAGATAGATAGATAGATAGATAGATAAATAGATAGATAGATAGATAGATAGATAGATAGATAGATAGATAGATAGATAGATACATAGATAGATAGATAGATACATAGATAGATAGATAGATAGATAAATAGATAGATAGATAGATAGATAGATAGATAGATAGATAGATAGATAGATAGATACACTCAAAGTCGCCGAAGCTCGCTAAGAAATGCTTTGCATTTAAAAAGCGAAACTCATCAGTACATGGAACTAGCCGGATTCCCACCATGCATGGTTGCTCGATAAATGTGAAGTTCAACTGCGCTCGGGGTTTTGATGAAGGAGAAATGCTGGAGCCAATATTTAGCGCCTGCTCTTTTTACAGCGAAAGCTGTTATGAGATCACAACTCGGGTCATCCGCAGTTGTCCACCGCCGCCGCCACCACCGGTGTCCGTAATCACATCGCGCAACATTAAAAAAAAAAGGAAAAACCTATCCCCAAACACACAGTGGGGCTCGAACACAGGTCCGCGGGAAGCCAGCCCAGTATTCTACCACTGAGCTACGCTGGTGCTTGTGACTTGCTCGCAAACTTGCCTTAGGCACGCTTGATGTCGGGAAAGCAATCGTGGTAATACGATTTTAAAGCGTTTTGAAACAGCGAAAGAATAACGAGTCGTCACACAATGCGAGTAGCGTAACGAGTGGGCCGTTCTATGCTGCAAGCTATTACAGAAGCCTGTTCTTGTTCCCCTATTAACTGTGTCGCATATCCACTTCAGCCATAATTACCCATCGTCGTCAGCCACTGCATAAACAATTGGCACGAAATTCCTCGCAAGTGTTTGGCGGATACCACGCTTTTCAGAAGAATGACGAAAAATAGCATAGCGAATGCAGGCCTACTGTCCCAAAAGTTTATTATTAATGCCCTAGTTGGTATCCAGCAAGTGTGCTTGCACAAGTTACCCGATAAGTGTTTTGAACTGGCTCTGAAAAGCTGCTCTTCTAGTTTTCCCTCTGACTGCGCTGCGCTTTCCTCGCAGGCCTGGCGTGTTTTTTTTTTTCACTTTATATAATGTGACACTGACTTAACTCTTACAAAATATTAGCATTAAACACACAGTTGGAGCATCAGTAACAAGTAACCAGAATATTGGCATATACAAAAATCTCTGATGTACCAATGAGTCGACCACCAAATTAGCTATTCGGCACGTTAAACCCCCCAAATCAATCATCTACCAAATTAGGTAGTGGTATGTATGATATCCTAAGTTTTTTAGCATTCATACATCACTAAAGTATTATGAAGGTAAACAGCCAAAGTGTATTCCCACAGTTGATGTTATTTTCACCATTGTCAATCTTCTATACACACCTATATGTATACATACGCCAAGTTACGTGAAGTACCATGCTACAGTGATTATCAAGCAACGGCTGTTTCCCAAGCTAACTTCTTTTTCGGAGAGTATTCATAAAGTGAGCTAAAAAAACGGATTGCCTGAATTTACTATGTGCGCTAAGTTTCGGTCCTTTACTGATGGCATGGATCGACTGCAGTGGCTTATTGTCACTGGAACACTGTTGTAATCACACAAATGATGGAAGAGAATAAGGAAGAACCTTGTTCGGTCCACTACTTGTTCGCACTTTTCTAAATTAACATAGTGTTCAACACTGACGTACTCGAACTACATCCAAATATTGCCGTGAAAGTCACAAAACAAAATGTCCTTCCTTTGGTGTTTAGCTTTTTATCCTGCACGGCCTTCCACTGCTGTCGAAAATTAGGTCGTTGGAGGCAATTCTTGTGTCCTTCTGTTCAAATATTTCCTGGAGACTAAAGCTAACTTCGCGAGATTGAATTAGTCCTTGTTGCCAATAGATTAGCAGAAGTTCTAGCTTTGATGCTAGTTTAGTTCCGGTACAAGCTATAGATATTTATTTTTCCTGAGCTGCTTTAAATGAGACGGCATTTTCATTCAGCCGACTTCATTTACAACTACTTTGTATGACTTATCGGACTATTTGACAATCCCGTTCCCTGAGTTAGTTCTCCGCGCCATCTCTAAGAAACTAATTGGCTTTTTTGAGAGCAGCGTTGCAGAATAGAAGTTAGTTGAGCGGCTAGCGTTCTGTAGCTTAATTACAGCTGAAATCCGCTTCTAGAAGAAACGTTAGAAGTAACAAACTTGCATAACATGTCTCACTTTCAAATGGTTCATTGACATCATCGTTCGTAGCTTCCGCGGTTTTCGAATTGGCGTTCAGAGCAGGGCGAAGAAATGGCAAACACATGCGAGCGCTGGTGGTGCATACCCTGGAGATGGTTCTGCGAACTTAATTTAGAATTCATTGCTCTCATTCAAATGCTATATCTTTATCTGTGCGTTTGTTGCTTCCTCTACGTCAAATAAGCATAGTCAATAAAGTTCAAATCGGAGGAACGAATACAGTGAGAGGCTGGAAAAGGAATTTCTCTAATCAGAAGTCTCTGGTTGGCCTGTACTGAAGCCAAGCATGTAGTGTTTGTCCACTATTACGAAAATGAAACAAATTGCGAAGTAACGACTTCAAATATATTGTCTTTCTAAAGGTGTTTATTTCATGGCTCTCGGAAACAATGCGCAATGGCAACAATCAAGGGAGTTCACGGATTCCTATCACGGGTGGCCTTCTTTCAGAAACAAGCCGAATAAGATGACTCACTAGAAGGCCCTCGAAAGAACAAGCCATTACATAGTTTCAGCACTTCATTATACACTTATTATAATCAAACTAAATAAAGATGTGAAGCTGTCTGTGAAGGCTTGTGAAGAGACTGACCAGTACCTGGCAGGAGTATTAAAACATTGGCATTTACTAGCTCCACGGCTGAAACAACGATTCTATCGTATGAAGCATTCAGCGCTAAAACGGCATGCCTCTAGCTGACCCATGTCGAATGCAGAAGTGTGTACTGTCTGCATTACTCTTTACTCAAAAAATTGCATTCGTCACGAGACCTTTTCCCTTCGGTACCATGCATTGAACTACATCAGGAAAAAACATAGTCATTTACTCCGCAGGCGTACTTTCAAACGTACGCTGAGTACGAGAGGTTTAAAAAAAAGAGGGACAATCAAGAAAGAGAGATAGACTCTTTATAAGAAGGAAAGATTAAGCGGAAGGACAGGGCGGTGAGCCAGTTCTTAGAGCGGCTGGCTACCCTGTGCTGGGGCGTCTATATATCGCTAGCGTGCTACTCTGTACAGGAATGGGGAAGAGACCTGTAAAATTTCAGAAGAGAGGGAAGAAAGGAATGAAAAAAGCCATATGAAAAACAAGTAGTCACCAAGTTCACCTGATAAAACTATCTACAATTGATTGATAGGCGGGGTTTAACGTCCCAACATTCCCCTATGATTATGAGAGACTTAGTAGTGGGGGGCTCCAGAAATTTCGACCACCAGGGGTTCTTTAACGTGCACCCAAATCTGTGCACATGGGCCTACAGCATTATCGCCTCCAATGGAAATTCAGCCACCACAGCCGGGATTTGATTTCGCGACCTGCAAGTCTGCAGCCGAGTACCTTAGCCACTACGCCATCGCGGCGGGGCAAACTATCTACAATTAGGGCATCAGTTAAATCAAGGCTTGCCTATGTGAGTTTGAACTAGAATTGTGCATGATTTGCAAAGACCAGTTACCGTTAAAACATATGGTTAGGTTTGAAAGAGACTGGTAGAGGTTGAAAGGGGCCGTTTATTAGGCCGTGAGGGGCAGCTCAGAAGCGGCCAGCTTGTTAGAGATCCTCGTGATTTTCCTCTTCCTTTCTAACTACAGGCGACAAGTGCGTTTGTTTGTTTGTTTCCCTGGACTCATGGCTCACACCCACTCAGGGGGATTGGCCAAGAAAGCGTAGCGCATTTTTTCTGTGAGAATTATAACTATATGTAATGAATTTGTATTATAATATCACTAATGTAAGGAAAACCACACAAAAAGAGAGCAAACGAAAAAAATAAAAAAAATGGAAAAGTCAAGTTGAGCAATTTTGAGACTTCAGGTGTTGTAATTACCACTCAGCTGCGTTTACTTCACCTCACCATTTAGAATTTCCGGGGGGTAATAAATAATAACTATTTGATTAAAGATCACAAAGGTATATATATGTCTACATGCCTGAATATAATCGCAAACGGCCTTGAAAGCATCCCTGTGGCTATGTCCCAAAACTGAGGCACCAAAGCTTAGCGCAGTTTCCGCTGTCAAGTGACCGACTATTTTGAGAAATGGGATAATTAGCAGCCTTTTTCTAAGTATAGCCTATCTGCGACAATACAAAAAATATTGTTCTGTTGATTACGTTTCTCCGCAGAAAGCGCAGAGGGGTAATATTGTCTGACCAGCTGTGTGTAGATACAGGTTTAAGGTGGGGGGGGACACACGACATCAGAATTTTGTAACTAAAACTTCAAGCTTTCTGGACTGGCTCCAATGGGTCGCCATGAACACTTGAGGTGGTTATATTCTGTCCATGTAGTTACTTTTTCTATCATATCAGTGCAGATTGCTGATTTCGATATCTTATTGCTGTAATAAATTCAACATCTGGCAGTATGGATGAAATTGGGCCATCAAGTGCTGCTCGTGCTAAGAATCGGCAAGTTCATTTAATCTTAATGCACAGTGTCCTGGAACCCACATACCTCAGCAGTCTCATCTGCGGTGGTACTAATGTGCTGAATGTCCTTAGAATTCGAGAGTTCTCAGAAGCTGTCAGAGCTGCACAAACTGAACGAGAATCTGTCATTATGACTGCGTTGTTTTGATTTGACGGAAGTTTTCGAAGAGCTAAAATAATCGCCATGAGCTCCGCTTCAAAACAAGTGCGTTCACCGTATACGCTTCGTTCTCTTCGTGCATGTGCGCGACATTCCTCTCCGCGCAGACGAAGGCCGCCAGACGAGTCAGTCGAGTTGTCGTGGCGTGTACATTTTAAGCCGGGCAACATGAAGCACTTGAGTTTTGGCAGCTCGTGGACCACTTACCGTGAGACGAGCTATTACATAGTTGACTACTGTAAGTCTGTCTACAATGACAAAAGGTTCATCGTAAGTGGCGAAAAACATTTGGCATAACCCGCGCTTGCGCATCGCAGTCCACAACCACACCACATCACCACGGCGATAAGCCACTGTTCGATGGTGAATGTCATAGCGTGCTTTCGCTTTGTCTTGCAATGCCAATGTGCGTAGTCGAGCTATGAGACGCGCCTTTCCGGCGAGGCAGACATTCTCGACGACAGTGACGTTGTTGTGATCACAGAAGGGTATGATTGTGTGGGTTGTGTGCCGGGCGAACGTGCATAAAGCAAAAAAAAAAGGGCTATAACCTGTAATCTGATGCTTCACGATGTTGAAGGCGTACGTAATGAACCGGAGTACGTCATCCCAATTCTTGTGGTCGGATGAGACATACATAGACAACATGTTGATAAAGATGCGGTTGGTACGCTCCGTACGCCTATTAGTTTGGGGGTGGTATGGTGTCGATTGACGCAGGCGGGATTGACACAAACGAAGTAGCTCCTCGACGACATCCGCTGTGAATTGTCGTCCACGATCGCTGAGAATCAGGCGAGGTGGGCCGTGTCGGAGGATGACGTACTGTCACAAAAACGACGAGACTTCACTGGCAGTTGCGGAGGGGACGGCCGCTGTCTCGCAGTAGCGTGTGTGGTAGTCGACGCAAACAATTATCTATCGGTTGCCCTTAGCCGATTTTGGAAAGGGCCTAGAAAGTCAATTCCCACTTGTTCGAAAGGTGCGCTTGGAGTAGGCATCGGCTGTAGAAGACCAGCTGGACCATTTGATGGATGTTTGTGACGCTCACATTGCACGCAGCTTGCCACATAACTCTCAACAGACTTCTGCATACCAGGCCAACAAAAGCGCTCTTTAGTCCGGTGAAGTGTCCGCGCCAGATTTAAATGTCCAGATGTAGGGTCGTCGTGCATGACACTCATAATAACCGTTCGCAGGCTCTCCTGGACCACTAGAAGGAAATGCGCGCCACTGCTGGAAAGGTTCCTCTTGAACAACAGTCCATCACGCATATAGAAACGGCGTGCAATAGTAAAAATAGATGCAGCGGCGAAGAGTGGTGCTAGTTTAGTGTTCTTCCGCTGTTCTGCTCTGAAAGTGGGGTAGTCCGGGAACGTAGGTGACACAGACGCTACAAGCTGGTCAAGGTCATCGGATTTACAGTCCGTTGTGCTAAGTGGCATACGTGAAAGACAGTCCGCATCAGCATGTCGACTACCACGCTAGTAAGCGACGGTAAAACTGTATTTTTGTAGCCGGAGGGCCCAGCGCGAAAGGCGGCCACAAGGGTCACGAAGGTTGACAAGCCAGCACAACGAGTGGCTGTCGGTTACGACTGTGAATGGGCGTCCGTACAGGTAAGACTCAAACCGCTGAATTTCAAGTATTACCGCCAAGCGCTCTTGTTCCGCGACAGTGGAATTTCGCCCCAGCCTGCTTAGGGAGCGACTTGCGTATGCGATGACGTGTTCGCGGTCAGCGTAACGTTCTACAAGGATGGCTCTAATGTCGCTAGCATGCGTATGAAGTTCTGTTGGAGCAGAAGGACTGAAGTGCTGAAGGACGGGCTTTGACGTCAGCAAATACTTCAAATAACGGAAAAAAGAATGGCACTCCAGAGTTTACTTAAAGGAATTGCCCTTTCGTAAAAGGCATGTGAGAGGATACGGAACGTCCGCATACAGGAATAAAGCGGTGGAAGTACGAACAAAGCCTCGGGAAACTACGAAGCTCCTTGACGGAACGCGGCGCATTGAACGCCTCAACTGCTGCTGTCTTCTGGGGGTCAGGGTGGATGCCATCCTTGTCAACGAGATACCCGAGCACAAGCGTCTGGCGGTCTCTGAAGTGGCATTTCTACGAGTTTAAAAGTGGGCCAGCGTTTTGGATGCAGTTCAAAACAGTATCCAGACGAGAGTTGTGTTCGCTGAACGTGCGGCCAAAGATGACGACGTCGTCGAGGTAGCATATGCAGATGTTCCACTTCAAGCCACGCAGAATGGTGTCCATAAACCTCTCGAACGTTGCCGGTGCATTGCACAGTCCAAATGGCATCACGGTAAATTCAAAGAGACCATCAGGTGTTACAAAGGCAGTCTTTTCCTTGTCCTCTGGGTGCATCGGAATTCGCCAGTAACCGAAACGTAAGTCTACGGAGAAAAAATAAGAGGCGGAATGTAAGCAGTCCTCTATACGGGGCAGCGGGTATACGTCCTTTTTAGTCACGGCATTCAGTCGGCAATAGTCGACGTGAAATCTTCAAGATCCACCTTTGATTGATTTGTGGGATTCAACGTCCCAAAACCACCATATAATTATGAAAGACGCCGTAGTGGAGGGCTCCGGAAATTTTGACCAACTGGGGTTCTTTAACGTGCACCCAAATCTGAGCACACGGGCCTACAAAATTTCCGCTTCCATTGGAAATGCAGCCGCCGAAGCCGGGGTTCGATCCCGCGACCTGAGGGTCAGCAGCCGAGTACCTTAGCCACTAGACCACCGCGGCGGGGCAAGATCCATCTTTCTTCTCAACAAGGATTACCGGTGCTGCCCACGGACTGGCTGACTTTTGTACCACTCCCTTTTGCATCATTTCCTCCTTTTGGTCGTTGATAATTTGTCTTTCTGACGGGGAAACACGATAGGGGTTTTGGCGAATCGGACTTGCCGCGCCAGTGTGGATAGTATGGCGCGTTCGAGACAGGGGGATAGGGATTACTTTGCCCTTCTGCGCAAAGTCAAATACCGAAACGTGCTTCGGCAGCATATTCAATAAAGTTAGGCGCTCGCTTGAGCTAAGCGACTTATTTATCTTTGCCATAAACGCCCCATCTAAATTGTGACAACTAGTTCCGGCACGTTCTTCCGGCACGTCTGTGAGCTCGACCACTGAAAGGTCACACTTTCTTTGCTGACAGAAGCTTCTTTCAAACCATTGGGTAGTGTCACGGGCTCAGAGGAACAGTTTACAGTGATAGGCCAGTTCGTCCGCCATCAATCGACACCACACAATGGGGAACCAGCACATTCCTCTTCAGGCAGTTTATGTGCATTTGTTCTACGCTCGCATCGAAGCTGCCACAACCCGCGCTGTGACAAACAACAGAAACTCAAATGCGTCATGTGCTGTTCTGCGCGTATGTATTGCATCGCATGTGTGTTCCATTTATGTATGTTATGTATAACTTCGAGTTGCTGGTCACAATAATACCGAGAAATTATCTCGAGACCTGCACGGTACTTCTTTTTTGCAAATAATTGTTTGTACTTCCACCCTGTAACGGCCCACTTCTGGGCTAACAGTATAAATAAATGAAATGAAATGAAATGAAACACGTACGGTAGACAACGCAGGTATCCCTATTGAAAAAAAAAGAATAGTGGGCATGGTGTAAACCACCACCAATCATTATATTGTATTAATGTAGTGCGTGAATTCTGGAAAGCGTCCACCATAGTGCATGATGGGATATGGTGAATGCTGCAGTGCCGGCAACGTTTGAGCGCGAAATGGCGTCAGAATCGCCGTGACGAGATGCCACAAAAAATAAAAAAAAAAGAATTGTATAAAAAACGATGTAAAAAACACCCATCCAGAATAAAAAAGAAATGGATACGACGGAGGATCGAACGTGCACCCTGCGGATTGCCATTTCGAGACGCTAACCACTGCGCCATAATTTTTTTTGCATGGCATTTAATAAAGTATTTGCCCAATAGTGACAAATCAAGCGAACAAAAGTACAATCAAATCGCGAAAATAAGCGCTCAAGCGTTACTCATAAACACTCAATCGCTAACACAGCGTGAGTTTCTCACATGGAGAGTTCTTCACATCGTGTTATGCAAACAAAAAAAGGGGCGAGGTCAAACAGTTCTCTAAGATGGAGTACCAGTCCGGTCTAAAGTCTAGCTCGTCGTAAATGTTTTTGAGGTGGGTAGCCATTTCAATGAAGCGTGTGATTGAAGAGGTGGTGGGCTCTGCTTTGCGGTCTTGTATTCGTGTCTTCCACTAGCTGTGCATACCCATGAGGAAAAACATGTCTTATGGTACTTCATCAAGCGCTGCTTTGGGAAGATAACGTATCGTGTGAGAATTATGACGAAACATTTTTTTTAATGCTCGCTGAAGGACATCCCAAAAGAGTATGGCATCTTTGCAGCTAACAAAGTAATGTTCAATCGTTTCCGGCACATCACATAGACGGAAATAACAGACGGAATGGAAATACTCTTTCTTTTTAACCATGTGTTTACCACCAATGTTTCAGAGTGGAGCTTATAGAAGAATGTTTATGAATTCGGTGGAATGTACATTTTGCGCTCTCACTTCAACACATCGTGGCCTGGAAAATTGGAGTACAGTGAGCGGTACAATGGAGGTGGGAAGAGTGTACTTAGTAAACACTTATACAGCACCTTGCGCGATACTGTGTACAGGTATTCTACAGAAAAGCGAGCTTTAAGGAACTGAACTGCGAAGTAAACTTCCTGCATGAATCCCAACAAGCATGGGGGTTCAGAGAAGTTTGATGAAACAATTGAATCTAGTAAGTAATCAACAAGTGTACCTGCAAGAAGGAACGGATTACAGTATGGGAATTATCTCGAAAAAAAGAAGCATCGCGACACTATTTGTCATAGTTAGGGTGTTTTAATCTTAACCCACCCTCAATAACTGGCTGGAATATATTATCACGACGCATGGACTCAAAAGTCGAAGACCACACGAAAGTAGTGAAAATTCGATGAAAGCGTTGTATATAGAATCTTGCGCAATGAATAAGTTGCAATGCACAGTAAAGCTTCGTTGCTAAGAAAGTATTGCAAGCTTCTGCTCTCCCAAAGATGGAAAGTCGATAGGGAACAAATGTCTGGGCCTGTCGTTCAAGCTTAGGGACGCATTCCTTCCAGAAATGCGCACTGAATCTGTATGCATGCAATGGTACACCGAGGTATGTTGAAGGAGTTTTTGTCCAATTAATCTCTGCAAAGTGATTCGGTGTGCTACCTCACAAGCCAAACCACAGTCCTAAACTTTTAGAGGCATTTAAAGGAGCTCCTGATACTACGCCAAACTTTTCAATAGTATATGCCACATTTTCGACACTTGGCTTGTCTGTGCAAAAGAATGCGATATCGTCTGCATAAGCTAATACTTTAACCTCACTGCCTAATATACTGAAGTTACGGATGTAACTCGACTGTTATATGCTTCAGCACAGTGGTTCTAGATAAAGTGCAAATAGGAGAGGTGACATCGGGTAACCCTGTTTCACAGAAGAGCGAATAGAAACAGGCTTGTTTGTCATGTACTCGACATAGACGAGTTCTGCACCTGCTACTAAAATTTGTACATTTATTAAACACAAGAAACGGTTGCCTGTAACGGTTGCCACGGTGATAATGACATCACCGCTATATTTTGCTGAAATTCACAACCACAAGAAAAAAAAAACCAAGTGAATTGTGGAGCAGGTACAGTTTACCGGCGAGGTCTGCCAAGTTTAATATCCGTTTCTCGCTCGTTCCAAAGGGCTACATCTGCTCATGCTTTATGACGCCTCTAGGCTCATTCCACAGATAAGCCCACCTAATTTAATTGATTGAGTATTCGGATGCTTTTCGCGCAACGTAGAGTGCAGTCGCGCCAGCGCACTGCTCAGGGTAGCTCTATCGCTATAGCAACAACTACATAACGGCTTGGCCAAAATGAAGGGAAGAGAGAGAGAGAGATAGATAGAGAGAGAGATTGGAGAGGCATGGAGGTTAAGTATAAGCTGAACTCGGTTGGCTAGCCTACATTTGGGGTGAAGCGTGAAACGCCGGTGTCGTAGGGAATGCATTAGGCCAACGCAGGCATTGTAGAAGGAGCAGTGCGGAGGTTTAGCGCACAATTGTAATGTGAAAAAAAAAGAAGGTGCGATGAGTACATTTTGCGTGTGTTGGATCCATGAAAAAACGCAAGCGTTGCTTTGAGTCACTATGTAGGTGCGGTGCCACATTTTACTTACTTGCGACGCAGCGAAAGCACGTGGGCTCAATAATCAGATGATGGTTGTGCGAAACGAGACGGTTGTCTGCATATTGCCTCTATGGCTACCACATTTATTCAACGGCATCACCGCTTTTATACCCGAAGCCGGAAGGACTGCCGTTGTGATTTAGTGCTTTACATACTGAGGGCGAGAAAGGAGAGGGAAGCAAAGCCTTTAGAGCTCTTCATAACGTACTCCTTTTATAGCTAACTTTATGTAGCCAGTATGAAGGGTGTAACTATGTAGGAAAAACGAAGAGATGTAGCATGTCTTGAGCCAGAGCAGCAATCCTAATGACGCACAAAAAAAGCAAACAACTTGTTTGAAGTTGCGATCTAACTGTTCTATCTTTGGTCTAATGCAGTTGTTTCTTGACGGACTGATTAAAAGTGCCTACGTCGAAACAGACCACCTCAGCGAGGAGTGGAACCGTAGGCCATCTGTACCTGTGCACGTTAGTCGGCAAAAATGTGAAGTTCCCTCACACTGACGTCTGAAATATATTGTACCCTCAGTGCTTAATCGGGCTCAGAAAAGCCACAATTTCGCTCGAACAAGCTCACTCAGACACAGCTTCACATTTTGTTTTCCAGCCGCCCTCAATCAGGTTCAAACTCGTCATATTATTGACCCGGACGTACTTAGACTCACACTCACGGCTTGATCAGGGTCTGGTGAGTCTGACTGAGATGACTCGTGAGTGCGTTTGCCGACCTATACTTCTAGAACAAAAAGGGTTTAGATGCCCCATGTACTATGACCATCTCTTGACCTCTAGACGAGACATATATTGTTGAGAAGATGAATGCTTAAGGTGAGTAGAATATTTTGAAAAAAAAAAGTCACGGAGCCAACGTTTCGACGAGAGGAGTTGCCTTCGTCGAGGCAGCGACATACAGAGGTTGCTTGTTGCTTTGGCGAAGGCTACTTCGTTAGTCGAAACACGACTCTGGTAGACTTTGTTTACTCAACGATTTATTTCCTCTTCAAGTGGGATTCAAACACGCTTTAAACACTTAAAATTCGTATGGCAGCACATTTTCAGATGCACCATACAATACTGACTGTCGTACCGCCAACTTCCACATTATTCGGACATATAGTGGAATTAAGCCGAATATTCTGACTGTAAATTAAAAAAAACAGAACCTCAAGTACGTAAGCCACGAAATCTGACTCAGTGCATCTTATGACATTTTATACTAATTTAAGTAGTTAACGCACCCCGGGGATTCATCTACAACAAAATGGCAGTTCTCGTTTTTCAGATTTAAGTTAACTGCATCTGTGGGTGCTTAGAGGGAACGTAGTCCAAATGTCGGACTGAAAAGAATGAAGGGAATCAACGTCAGAGGCGTGGTAACCAGCGGTAACGCATCATACACCAAAAGCACTTCGCTATGGCTTGGCCAAGCGCAACTCTGCAATGTAATGCCTGAGTCAGACCTGACGGCTTCCCGTGTTGATTTTGACAAATTTTGCCGGCCTCACATCGTGGTGAGCAGTTGCACGTGCAAGTCACTCAGGAATAGTCGCGGCCTGCACTTTGGCGGCAGCAAAGTGCAATGCACGTAGCAGGACTGCTTGGAAGAGCGCTAATAAACAAGCGATAGTGAAGGCCTCTATTCTGCGTGGGGTAGTGTATCGAGCCTGCCGCCCAAGCATAGCATTAGAGGTTTGGGCTGGCCGTCTGATATTCGGAGCGTATAGCACAACTTTTCAAAAGCCAAGACTTGTGATGGTATTTTGTAGAAGCTTTTATATGTTGCATCTATAAATTCTCTACACACTTCTCTCATTTGATAGCGTGTAGAGTTTATAGTATATGAGGTTCGAGGGGCCTAGTCAGGTAAAAATTGTCGTTTCAGCAGAACCTCTCAAAGATACTGTGTATATATGTATGTGCGTGCGTCCAAAATAAACATTCAGAAGAGAATAAATAGCATCATTCGAGCGTTCGACAAATAGTAGCAACTCCTATCCCATGTCAGAAGGTATTACTGAACGCGGCGTTGTTCTCTGGATCACTTTAAAAGTATTGCGACGGCCGGCTGGGACCGATCGTTTTTAACAATATAAAAGCCCTTCCTTTTAGTGAGTTCTTTTTCGCTGGTAGTTATGTATCTCGCTATTGTCATTTCAGTCTGAATGAAGCACTTTGTTGTAAATGAGAAGCCATTTTATGGCTGTCTTGAGAGACGGCTGTGTTCCGAGATCGGCGTAAAAAATAGGGTTCACAGGAGGTCTGTTCGAATAGATCAAATGCAGCTGCCGCTACAGAAACAAGGAGGTAGAGGGTCAGTCCATTGGCTGATCCAATCTTGCTTTCATTACTCTGTCGCGCTCTTTTCTTCATTCGTTTTTTTTATTCTCTTGACGGTCATTCAGTTGCTCTATTGTTGCCAAGACTGCACTGAGATATCGGGTCATCAGAGAAGCTAGCGACACCCCGATAGGGCAGCATCGCTAGAAATATATAGTTCACTAAGGTTGAGCGTTAGGCTGGCCGGTACAGCATCATACGATTTTTCACCGCGAAAGTAATCAGGCGACAGAGCTGAAGGTGGCTTTGTCACCATCGCTCCTTGCTTGGAAAAATGAGACTAACAGAAAGCCCCAGTGATGATAATTATAAACTTGTCAAAAGCGCTTTCGCATTTACTTTCTATTTTCGTCAGCTCAACTGAAATAGGCTACAAACAATGCATAAGAGCACCCTTTGGAAAATTGTATGCATAAGAACACGCATCTCCCGTTTATGACTGGTTCCAATAGCTTGGCGGTCGTATATATGCACCGCACAGCCTCGCATTTTATTTTGTGGTTTGGGAGGATGCCCAGTGGAGTTACACCTTTGACGACGAACCAAATACTTGCCCACCTCTAACAGGCACACGTACTTTGTGTCAACCAGCACTAACGAACATGGTTACCTCGGGATAGGTTGGAGAGACCACGACCACTGAGGACCATTGTGGCTATAACCGACCGTGGTGTCTGCATGTGAAGGATTAGGACGCAGTTACCGTAGTGCTGAGAACGGGCAGTATAATTTATGAGGCTGCTGGATCTTCATCCACTTCCGATTCCTCTCTGCATCATAACTCAGATACATTGTCGACAAGCTGACCATCGAGAAGACTTTACTAGAGTACATGAATGAAACAAAATAAAAAGAAGCGTAACAACGCAACTACATAACTTCAGTCACTTCACAAGGACAAAACAGACCGAATGTTGATTGGTCACCGCTAAATTTCAGTTCTAAGCGCCTACGCCAATTCATGCAGTTTTGGATTTAATCAGCTAAAGTGGATTTAGGCACAGCAAAGCATATTTTCTACAGCCCTGTCTATGTCTACCAAGATTCGTAGTCTGACAAAAAAAGATATACCCGGTTATTTAAAACGTTTTCGAGAAAGCATTGATTGATTTATATGTAGGTTTAACGTCCCCAAACCACCATATGATTATGAGGGACGCCGTAGTGGAGGGCACCGGATATTCGGACCACCTGGGGTTCTTTAACGTGCACCCAAATCTGAGCACACGGGCGTAAAGTATTTTCACTTCCATCGGAAAAGCAGCCGCTGCAGCCAGGATTCGATCCCGCGACCTGCGGATCAGCAGCAGAGTACCTTAGACACTAGACCACCGCGGCAGGGCAGAAGAAAGTGTGCTCATATAAACAATATGCACACACCACTCTGTTAAACTTAACGTGGCTTTGTCTCATGCGGAATACAACTTCGTTTCGTCAGACTTAGACTCATCTGAACAGCATAGTAAGCTAAATTGCAAAACGATTTTGTTAAACTTAACGTGGCTTTGTGTCTATTCTAAGTTTGTAATGTTTTAGTGTATCTCTAGCTGTTGTAGCGCGTATGGTTATAAAAACCTTGTCCTCTCAGGAAGTGCTAATTTTCTTTTCTTTTCAAAAGTTTCATCCGTTGCTGTTTTTTTATTGGAATCTACTCCATGATGAATGCCAACGAACCATTCAAAATATTATCTTGCAATCGGCTTAACAATATAAGTATTAGTTTAGAAATATGTAGTGCTTAAGATGCATGATTATTGCATGCACTGGTGTAATAACTCATAAAAATGCGTAGCACGTACCTACCACCTTTAGTCAAGTTCGCAAGGTTAGCCTGTTAACGTGGTGCCGCACAACGAGTACATGTATGAACCCCAAATTTCCGCTACAGGGCTTGTCTTCTTTACGGCCTCAACAAAGAAAATTGCTTTGTGGTAACGTTGGCCAAACATACGCCGTAATAATAATAACTTCAAGCCGGCACCGTCTTTTAATTTCCTGCGTTATTCGGAGAAGCATATAACGCGTTTTTTGCCCCTCTGCATGCCACCAGAACCGGTCTTTGAAGATAAGCCAGCATAATGTTTAACGAAGAAAAAAACTCATCGAGGGTTTTAATTCTAAAACCGCTTTTCAAACACCCTGCCCTGCATAGGTGCTTGACCCGCAAAGCGTAACAGGTTGCCCAAGTGTTTATCAGTGGGTGTATTTATCCTGACCCAGATGTTACTCTGACCTAGGTGTTTATATTGTTTTTTTCATCGTTCTTAATTTTTAGGTCACGCGTAAAATGACGACCTTTCGCTTACAACCAATAACGCCGAAGCTGGAATTATTGCGTAACATTTTTTTTAACGCTCACGCGTTAGAAACATCATTCGAGCAAGAATCCACATAAGCAGTAAAACATTTTACACCAAAGAGGGTGTAAAAAGGGTGCTTTTACAGTACAGCACCCTTTGCAAGCAGCAACCACGCTGCTGCTCAAAGCTGCATCGAAAAAACAAAACAAAACAAAAAAACATGTGGTGTCTGTTTCTTTTCGTCCGTGTTTTTTGTTGTGCAAGTTTGAGCCATGAAAAAGGAAACACTGCATGTGTATCATGCAGTGACATGAGTCTCCTTAACGTATTATATATACTTCATGGCAGAAGCGTAGGATCACGGCAGGTGTCAAAATATGTGAATTGTCCAATATTTAGGTGCTTTGTATAGCCCGCCCGATAGAAAGCACTCGGGCATATTGAATAATCATCAGAAGCAAAAGCGTCAACAAAGTGATTAACAGCGTAGGTTCACGCGTTGGCTTGTATACGGACGCGCAGAGAGCTCTCCGCTGATTCTCAGAATGTATAATTACGGCGAAGTGGGCACTTCGCAACCGTGCTTATAGCAGACATTCAACCATACTTGGAAACGTTCAAACGCAAAGTCGTTCGTTTACTTCGGGCACGGTTGAGGCATGCACGAAGAACTTAAGCCAGGATGTCAGTTGAGAAGACGATGCGCATAGTATTCGACCGTTCCAGCGACTATAGGTGGCGCAGCGGAAGCTCGAAATGGCGGTCGAGACGGTGATGTCGCAGGCGTTTACGTCAGCATCGCAGAGCGTCAAGACGCGTTCGTTGGTTTATGACTATTAGGAGACCGAACTGCGTCGCAGTTTTATCACCGTGTGACAGCTTCGGAGCACGGCTACATGGCGCCGCCTGCGTCGCTGGAATGACTGAATCAAGTTTACGCTACAGTGCTCTACTCTTAAAGGTGAAGCTCAAGCATGCTGCGATATTGGAAGTGTTTATAAAAAGCGTTGCACCTTTATGACTTCTTTTAATCATCTACATATGCCTATAGCCCGCTCGAGGCACTGGATTTTCGGCCCGAGGCTGCCGCTTGCGAACTGCTTCACAGCTGTACTCCACTTGGCGGAGATGAATGTAGTGTTCTCGAAACTAATGTTTTTTTTTATTCGAACAGCATGCAGTTTTTGCCTTGACATAAGTCGTCTTGTCTGAACCGATTTCTATTTCTTGTCGAATCCTCCAGTGTATCTGCGGTGAGTAGTGCCGTTCACCCGATTCTACGCTTCGCCAGCGCCCGAATTCACGCGTCCGAAGTGCCGGTAATTTCTAGGTCTGCCCATGGCCTACAACCCGCCGCCCATGTTCCTATTCCCACTAATTGAAGGAACAGTCCTTAAAACGGCGAGACCAATTCACGTATATTGTGATGCGTGAATTACCTCCAATGAAAGCAAGCAGAATGCTTAAACGAGTTGCTGTGGTGACGCACAACATTAGTATCAGAGGAGATAGACGTTGGGCTGACGAATTCCACTAGTGGTGATCTGACAAAACCCTTGCGGAAGCCTTGTGTTTTGAAGTTCCTAACGGAACTCTGGCAGAGCCTTTGTTTGACCCGGCCTTCTTTTGCGGAAGCCAAGACGAAGGAGACGCAGTGAGAAGATTCCCACTTGACGATTGCGAGGGGTTGCTAAGCGACGGACGTAAATTCAGAAAGAGTTCAAGGCTTTCGAAGAATGCCAGGCGTGCTTTTTTGCTCAGCGTCGAGAGCAGGTGATGTCATCTGAAATGAGACGTGAAAGATGACTTTATCTTAATTTTATAAACACGTTGTTGTTGTGTCCTTAAGTTTTGTTCTTTTGTAGTACCTATAAAAGCACTGACAAGTTACCTATTATTTTCAATAGATGAAACTATCATCCATTCGATAGCTTCAAGAAATAAACAATGTTACGTGTTAGGACCGCGGTATACATGCTTACGATACATGCTGTTGTGAGATTCTGGTTTTTTTTTAACGTGGGGTTACTTAACTTGCACCTGAGCGTGAGTGGGCGGGTGTTCCTGTATCTCAACCACACATAAATGTGGCTGCCCTGGCTGAGCATTTATTCCACACATTCAAGATTGCCTGCATAAGCCATGCTACACTTTAGGCTACACTTCAGATTGAGTCACGATACCCCTCGGGCGTAACCCTACCATGGCAGGTGATGAATACCCCAGTTTATATAAGGAGAATGACTGCCTCTTTTACTAAATAGACGCGTAAACGACGAGCTTTAAATGTATTCCACTTCTCTGCACGACGCGGAAGCTGTCGGGTCAGCTCCAAGAGCTGGAGCAATGGCACCGGATATGTGCCACTTCCTTGTTTTGATGCGCAGGGCAGGAAAAAAAAATCTAAATTGACCTCGAAGCTTTCTTGCAAGTCGGAATCTGTTTGGGAAGCTAACTCTACCTTAAAGTGAATGATTTTGCAATCGAGTAAAATTTATTCCTTGCACATATACAGCCAAGGCTGCATATACGGAACTTGCGAAAATCGAGGAACAACTCGCTCTAAAGGTATTAAAAAAATTACCATTTTTATGAGCCTGCTCTAGTAAACAAAGCTGGCTTTGCTGCAATACTTTTCAATACTGCAGGCAAGGCGGTGCCACGGTAATACTCAGAAATATATTTTACTGTTTATTTTATTTTCAGCGGGTTGCATGTGAGTGTTGGTACTGTATGCAGGGCCGAGTTATACTTGAAGAAATACGGTATACGCAGCTGTGGGCACTCGTACGCACAAAGTCGCTATTACACCTCGACACCAATCTCACACCTAAATGAATGCGGGAAAGCCGCCTTTCATGTGATAGATTCGAAAAACTTGATGAACGGCACAACGAGATCGTTTAATTACTCTTGCCGTAGTTCAAAAGGTCATGGATGAAAACTTGCCATAATTATTTCGGCCCAGTTAATCACATACGCCTGAAGGCAGTTGTCAGTTGATGACAGGAGTGCCTCATATACCTTCTGGGGCATTTCGTGCTGCCAGTGTATGAAGTGCTACAGCATTACTCGTGGGCACAGATTTTTCTATAAACTTACATTCAAGCATTGCCCTTTTTGAAGTATATCAATATAAATAGTAATTAGATTCGTCCTACTTATAAATAATAAATAAACTTATAGATACAGTCAGATTTGGTTGTATACCTAATGTCTGGCCATTCTGGAGTTGTCGATAAAAGACAGATGTTGGCTATAGTACATGTCTTACGCAGGCCAAACAGATGTCAAAGTTCACCTAAAGGTTGACTCACTTGAGCGAAACAAAGAAAAACATAGGATCTAGGGATATTTTACGAAGTCAATAGATGGCGAATAAGTTCGCTGGAAGCGTTCTGATGCACACTCGCTTGATTCGCGCAACGCAAGCTTGAGAGGGGCTCAATATTTTACACATGAATGTCATTGGTTACATGAGCATGTATAATAGTACATAATATGAACTATCACTCGTTCACCGTTTACGTCTGATCACTCACAACCCCGTGCCTCATAGGTGATACGGTCCTCACGAGCTCTAAAGCTGCGTGTTCTGCAATTTTTAGAATTTAATGCCAATGAGGCGCTGTTTGCATTCAGTATCAAGCGAATTACAAGTGGCCGCCTAACCAGTCAATGGAAAGAATTGTACAAGATTAAAGGCGAAAGATTTATATACGCCCACGTTTTAAGAGCGTGTGAAGTCCCCTTGTGTCAGAATGGCCGAGGGGTCGAAGGCGCCAGACTTAACGGTGAAGTCCGAAAATTGGTCCATAATGCCTAAAAGTACGTGAGAGCGTGTGATAGGCTCGTTTATTTTGTCCGCATCGTACTTGTCGTAGATAATCAACTTAGACCTAGCCATAAAAGTGACTGGGTGCGGGTGATGAGACTTATTCGTTTAACTGTGCGTCATATTTCGCGAAATTCGGTCTAGGTTTGTAATTGTTTGAGCTGATTCGAACAGTCGCACACTCCCGAATGTAGCCCTGCAATTGTAAGGCATTGATAAAAAATAATGATAATTGTAAGAAAAGCTGTGTTGCCTCGTGGTTTTCATGTACGCAGATTTATTTGGACGCAGAGACCCACGGATCGAGGGTGAGCTCATTGTGACCCCTCAATATAAATTACAGTAGAAGAACATGTACCGCGAAAACCGTGCCGAAAAAGTGCGTGAAAGCACTCTGCAGAACAACACACTTTTCTTTCGAGGCCTGCAGCCAGTTTCAATATGCTTTCGCACCCTCATCCAGCATCTCAGAAAACCCTTGTGTCGTAATGGAAGCACCGCAAAAAATGACAGCTTTACCCAAAAAGCTAAGCGCAGACTCGGGGCTGCGTTGGGCGAGTGTGGTGAGCGAGAGACGCAATTTCGGCAGCCTTTGAAAAGAGCACGGTCAAGCATTTGCGCGGTAAGTAATCCAAAGCTGGCGTCTCTCTTGGCGGTGGCGTAACATTATGAAGGGGCGTCGTGTGCGTGCGATGCAGCACGCTGCGCAGGCAAGTGATGTGTAGCACTGACCAAGCGGCGCCCTTAGTAACGCAAGCTGTTGCTGGGCAGCTTTGCCACGCTTCTCATCAGGGGCGGAATGTTCTGTGCGCGTGTGTTATGTATGCCGGCGTGTGTGTTTGCATGTGATCACGTGCACATCTGTATGTACACGTGCATAATAGCAAAAAAATGGTTGCAAACCTGCATGGTATACTGCAAATGTAGTTGAAAGACGATAGTCTTGCGTCTGAAAAGAGTGAACAAAACGTTTATTTAATGTTCTGCGCAGGAAAATCTGTGAAGGGTATTCTGGAGGCGCTGCGTTAGAGTGCCTCGAGCGTGTAGCTGAGGCGAATGAGCACATCGAGGCACGTTAGACACAAGCGCCATCTGGCAGTTATCTTCAAAAACGAAGGCGTGCAGCCCGCGGAGAAAGATGCGCGCCAGTCTCGGAGGTGATAAGGTGTAGAACGCAAAGTAACGGACAGGTGCCACCCCTGTGACGTCGTAGGAAAGCGTTGTAAACACCTTTTTGAGCATCGCGTTGCACTGCCAGCGCAGTGCGATGAACGCTACATTTCTTAGAGTTACTTTCGCGTGTTTCTTCTAGTATAAAGGCAGACATACAAGATTTCGAAGTGTTGTTATGGCGCCTCAGATATGTGCAATAATTGCTTTTTAATTGACAATCGCACAACTATGAACGCTAAACTTTGAGCAATATTGGTGGCCGCTGCGAATGGGAGTGGCCGTTTGATGCTGTTTGAGGTATCGTTAGAGCGGACAAACAGGCAAATGTACAGACAGACAGACCAAAATTTTTATATCGAAGGTCCCCAAGAAGAACTATCGTCTTTAAAAACTACGAACGGGAGGGAAAAGGGTTTAACACCCCCCTGTGGCAACGCCATTTGTCGTCTTACTGCTGCCTTGAGGAATAGAGCCACCGGGAATGGTGAAGGTACCGAACCTACATCATGAAGGACACAAGACTGACGAGAAAGCCATCAGTGAATGCTCGTCTACAAAAAATAATATCTTGCACATCTACTGTGGTCATTCTGTCCAAACACACGCTTGTGTTCACTTTCTTGGAGTGGTAATGGTTTTATTGTGCCATTTACTTTTTCAATTTACTGAGGTCTATCCGTGCCTGTGGTTCGTGATCAACAGAAACAGCGGTGCTTGCAAGGAAAACGCTAATTCCGGCAATGCAGATTTGTCTTAACTGGATAGGTATACATGAGTACTGACTTCGCCGTTTCTGCATGCGGGACGAATTCGAATCGCTAGCGACGCTGAAGGATTTTCAACCGTCCGCGCAAGCCCTTGTACGCTGGCGCACTGTATGCGTCGTCTAATGTTTATCTCCACAAGCCGTCATGCACAGCCTTCATTACGGCAACACAGTTCCTTGGACGGGTGCCCGCTTCATGCACTGTGATTCAAATCTGCAGCTTACTCTCTCGTGCGGCCATGGCATAGGCATCGTGGTTACGGTGGTTGGCTGCTGAGCTGAAAGACGCGGTTTTGATCCTGGTCGGGGAGGTCGCATTAAGATGAAAGTGAAACGGTAGATATCCGTGTACGGTGCCATTCCTGCAGTGTACGCTAAGGAACCCCCCTGAGGTCGCTGTATCCTTTGAGGTCACCACTATGAAGTTTCTTGTATCCTGGGTAGGTTGGGCACACTAAACTTCACAAACCAAAATTCACGCAGTATTGGTAAGAACCACATGAACGGCCACAGAGAAAGAAATACGGGGTACAGCTCTAACAACTTTGTGTTTGCTTCAAGCGATCACATGCAATAAAGACGGAGTTGTTAGTTTAGAGCTGTGCCTTTTGGTACTTCATTGCCGTCCAAGTCCTTTAGTTTGTAAAGCGTGAATTAATACTACCAACTAGAACGTTACTCTGTAGCTGCTGTGCACACGATTACAGCGCTTCATTTTGACATAGTTTGTATAATGCACACCATCATACCAGAGGTTATAGTGTTTAATCTTGGACTGTTTGGAATTGATCAATTAGAAATTCGTAACAGTGCATACAAAATTGAGAAACAGGACACAATAAATAAACGCAAGCCCCAGTGTTTGTCTAGGTTCTTGTGTCCCGTTTTCTAATAATTTATTCGTTGTTAACAATTTCTGAAGAACCCACTAGACAGTTTGGAAACCAGCTGAATGTATCAACAGAAAAAAACTAGACATAAAGGCGGCAATTCAAAAGCTCAATTTTAGTTTTTGTGTGTGTGTTGAGAAACATCTTTTTTGTTGTTGAAGTTAAGGATGCGTGTTATGGCAAGTGCTCCACAATCTTTCGAAATTTGATGCAGTGCGCCAGACAGTGCTGTGTTGTATGCCAACCGCTGTTCAGCTTTGTTTCTAAGCATTTCTATCTTATAACCATGCTGGAGACCCTGGTGCTTTCATAGTAGCTTCGTAGTGCAAGCAGAGCAACACACAATAAGTGTATGATTTCTCCAAGAACTATACGTAATCGTCCTTATTCTTCAAAGTATTCAAGGCACTGCGCTTGTAAGCAACAACCATAATTCTTCCGTGAAAGCTCTTTCATACTGTGCAATCATGCACATGCGTGAACAGGAGTCTTCGTAGAATACCCCGGTATCGTAAAGGCCCCGTATGTTTCGTTCTTCTTGAAGATACGCGAATTGTGGCCTACATCTTGTACCTCATCCTCGGCCGTCCTTCACTAAACGCCGATGCTGTCTTCAATTCGAAGACGACGCCCGATGACGTACGCCGATGTAAAGAAAGGCTGCGCACAATACAGGCGCGCTTCGTTCCCGTATGTTCCGTCTGGTTTCCCGCGATAAGTGCTTCACGAAACAAACAAATGAGTAAGTGCAAACACCCCTTCCCTTCACTACATATCAAACGCAGTCTTGTAGCGCCGTTTCAAATGTATAAAAAGAAATGCGGAGTCTGGATCCTAGAAACTTTTCAAGCAATGGCTTGAAAGGCTCGGCAAAAGCTTCTGGGCCAAAATCAGCACAAGGTGCATTTCACGTCGTTTAAGGCGCTGTAAAGGCTCATCATTCTTGCTCCCGGGGTATGATGCAAAAGAAGAATTACATTTTCATTCCAAAACGGATGCGGAAATGTTCCCTGTCACTTCGTGAATGTTTGCTTGCACCCATACCACTTCTCTTCGAGAAGGCTAGCCGGCGCTCTCTGCCTCTATCAAGGCTCCACTCAGAAACAGATGGATGTGCCGTTTTACCTTCACATTCGCCGCTTCTCATTTATTTAAAAAGAAGTAGGTCAAGCTGCTTACGCGTGGGGAACGTCAGTTCATGGAGGCGCCAACCATCGCCTGAAATATCTCTCGGTGGTTTCACGTATTCAAAACGATAACTTTGTGACGGGGCGGCCTCAGCGTACGTCATGGTACCCTTCGATCTCTTCTACCCCTTTGTGTATCTTATAAGAATCAAAGTTGGCTCATATGTGAGGAATGTGCTTCGCCGAAAGGTAAGTGCAATACGCAGTAGAGCGCACAAGAGGAACCACATACATATCGGAGGTGGTCGCCATGTGTCGAACGCATGAGAGGCTGTGTTCTAGGAACCCCTCAATAAGTTGTTACTCCATCTACTTGACGCTGTTTGCGTTGGACATAATGGGTATAGATGATGTGAAGCAGTACAACAGTTTCATGTTCTCGAAATACCTTATCCTGGCAAAGCATCTTCTAAGTTATCACCCTATGTATGTACATAGTGGCCAACAATAACTTGCCTCTTTTGCAGTAATGGCGTTCTTTCAGAAAACGTCGCCTTTATTCTAATGGATACACAACAAATTAAAGCTTTTAGTAAAACAAATACAATATTACAGCAAAAAAACAACAAACGGAAGAGACGGAAGCGCCAAATGTTCTACGAGTCTTGGAACTCCGTCAAAAAAGAGAACTGCTCATTAAGGCAGGTGGCAGATGCGGTCGAGGAGACAGCAGACGGTTGCCGCGCTCTTCTGTCCCGGCAATATCGTTAACATAAACCAATCAATCAACCGTGGCTGCCGTGGTGACGACCGCCGCCGAAGTTTCAGCGAATCCCGTCACCTGCCGCTCGAACGGAGCCGTGGCGAAGCGGCGGCTGTCTCGTGGTGCGGCAACTATACGGCAATGAAAGAAGGAAAAAAAAAAACAGTGCGCAAAGACGAAAACTGAAGCTGAATGCGAGTGAACAGGAAGCAGGAACGGATGAGCGGGAAAGCGCGTGCGGCCCGGACTCTGTCTTTGTGCGAAGAGCGTATCCCGAAAGAGAGCCGACAGGGAAGAAAAAGAGGGATCCTTCCATCAATTCCCTCACCACTTCTCGCGCACCCCGACACGGCCGAACGCAGGGAAGAGTGCTGTCTTTCGATCGATTCCTGAAAGAATGCCCCACCGTGGTCGTGGCCGGCGAGAGCGTTTTATATGCTGACTACAATACTGGTGACTTTTTTTTTTTAAACTCTTCGCCTCACAGTCGCGGAAGGACGGCCAGATGACTTGTTTTTCCGCCAGGGCCTCGAAATTCCTGGCCACGTGTAACGAGCGTACATGCATGTACTGGAACTAAAAGTTGGAAGCAATTACACACTGACGGCTCGGCGGAGCTTTTATTGCCGCTCTTAAATTCTCCCGAGTGGGAGGAGACCTTGTAGGATAGGCTTCCTTTTTGAAAGTGTGCGAACGTTGGTCGCGCTGTAACTCGGGTAATTGTGTTTCTTCGAGTTGTCCGTGTGAGCTCCGATTAAATCGCGCCGTTTAAATCGCCGGTGATCAGTCTTTTCAGTGCTCCTCTTTATTCGTTCGGCAGGTTGTTGCAGACAAAATGTGCTCTTTTTTTATAGAGCACACAATGACAATTTTGTGGGACACTTAATGAATTACTGCTCATTCATTAGTTTATTTTAAAATCAAAATAAAGAACAACGTATTATGCAATGCGTGACCGCTGCTGCTTTTCGCGTGGATGTACCTAAAGGTAGCAGAAGAAAACCTCCGTATATATAAAAAAAGAAACGTCATGAGGTCACGAAAATCGGAACTGGACTAAAATACAGAGTTGACATGTAACGCTTACACTGCAACAGCAGCAGAACGAGATGAGAGTTCAGTTACAAGAATCCTGAGAGGTGAAAAGAACGGTATACGCACGTCTAGGCACACTAAATGAGAACCCCGGATCAATTGAAATAAATAAGTAGTATTTATACCCACTATTGTTGTTATTTCTGCAGTTATACGTTCACTATTAGAAAAAAAAGATATTACAGTTTGAGTTTCCTTTTTTTTGTTTTTTCGCCACAGCGGTTCAATAAATTATCTTAAACTTGCTATGTTTATTGTATGGCTCCCTCGGAAGATGACTTTAATATTTTTTTTAAGAATAGAAAATCATATACGTACCTAACGAAATCACCGACACCCATAAATTCGATGAGACCTGGTGCGGAGCCTCACGGGGAGTTGTCTTAATGTTATGTTAGTTTTCCACGTTTTGTACCTTACCAGAAGTCTCCTTTGCAGAAAGAACCTTGTGTTGCTTTTCATAATGTGACAAGGTAAGTTAGAACTGAGAAAAGATTTGTTTTTGTCTTTAGTTTTTCCTAAAAGCGCCTTACGTCTTCCTTCACTGATGCACAGTCAGGCTAGATGTTTCAAAAGTATATCCGCACAACCCAAGTAACACACACCTAAGTTGCCTGTACGCCTAACTAAAGTTACTCACTATGCCAGTTGAATGCCGGGAACAAGTTGCACGAAACAAAACATACCTCATGGCCCACTTTATATATATATACTCCTAGAAATATCTTATGTGGAAAGATGAATAACAAATAAAAACGTCATGTTCCACATGGTTAAACTAGAATATTGTAACATGCAATTACGGCGAGATGTTGTCATCATATCAATTATACCTGTATGTATTAAGAAGACGCCCCGCCATGGTGGTCTAGTGGCTAAGGTACTCTGCTGCTGACCCGCAGGTCGCGGTATCGAATCCCGGCTGGAGCGGCTGCATTTCTGATGGAGGCGGAAATGTTGTAGGCCCGTGTGCTCAGATTTGAGCGCACGTTAAAGAACCCCGGGTGGTCGAAATTTTCGGAGCCCTCCACTACGGCGTCTCTCGTAATCATATGGTGGTTTTGGGACGTTAAACCCCACAAACCATCATCAATAAGAAGAACTCTGACTGTGACTTCCATGATTTCGTAACCTCTTGCCGCTTTCGTTGTTTCATCAATTTTGATAACTTTATTTGAAACATGAAGATAACATTGCTAATATTTTCACTATAACGTCAACAATTTGTCTCAATGTAAGCGTGTAAGAATCACTTCAAGGCAAAATAACAATTCAAAACTATTTTCGTTCTGAGAACTAGTTCTATTTCCATGATAGTGCAACATATATATAAGTTTGTCTTGTGTAGCCACACTCTCTGCGCTTTCGTATTTATTGCGGTTAAATCATTTTATGATATTATTTTCGGTGCCCTTCTATTGATGATACGTGACCGACCCCTATATCACATCGAAAAGTCGTCGCAGCTTAAACTAACAATGCCGTATGATTTAGTTTTCTGATTATATCCTTAAAGAAACAATAAAATCAACAAAAATCCTGCATCGCCCATTGACGGGTATTGGCTCGAGTACCCATCAAAACCACCGAATCTAGAAGGGAGGGGTGGCCTTTTGTGAGTGAATTAGCAATAATTCGTGTTGTAGCATGATTGCCTAGTGTACGTGAAAAAAAAGCAATATGCCATAGTGATATACAGAGGTTCATTTCCCTCGCACCACGCTTCACCGCGCTGATCTTGCCTCGCTCGTTTTATGTCATAATGAATTATCTGGTTCTTGTCAGATCAGCGACTCTTAAGAACCACACTTCAAACGGTTAGTCTGTGAGAAGAACATCCTGGAACCTTCGGCTCTGTCATGTACACTTCGCTTACTTCTTTGGAAGGAGACAGATGGTGTACTAAAGAGGTCTTGTCTCACTCGCGCTTTTCGCTTTCTGATCTTACATCGGCTCACTATGGTCGTAGCCTTTAGTATCGCAGTCAGAGAGCCCTTTTGCGTTGTGCAGGTGGCCTATGCTAGTCCCCAAATGCATATTGTCGTCTCTATAACGCTACTCGTTCTTGTTCCACGGAGCATGCGCATATCGACCCGTGGGTGCACGACTTGTAGGTCGCCGCAAGTTTTCCACGAATGTGTGCTCATAATTCCCGTATTGAAATGATCAGAATGAGAAAGATCGCAGTAAATTTGCGCTCCTATGCGCTGTCCACTGATGGCTCATATAACATCGGAGCAGGCATCATGTAGACACCGAACGCCAGCTCTCATTCATAAACCCCCAATTGCGACGGCGGTTCAAGCTTACTCCTTCATTACATTAAGCATCGCAGAGTTGTACACAGTTCAACGATAGAAACACCGAGCATTCGAAAAAGTTATTAAGCTTTGCAGTCTTTTTTTTTGTGAGGCTATTTCTGCCCAGACGTAAGGGGAAAGAAAAAGTTACACGAACTCCATTTATAGCGCTTCAGCATCACGTTGCATACTGAGGAAACTGTGCTATTTCGCTTCTTAGCAGAATGCGTAACCGACAAATAACGAACCAAATATTCATGAACAGCATAATTAATTACAAATGTCACTGTTGTGTCCTTTCTTATACCTCTACAAGACGCTGTTATAAAGCAAGACGATCTTTACATTGAACAAAACTACGCGTTGAGGGGAAAGTTTAGTCCTTCCTTCGACAGGAGACTGTAAATAGGCTTCCTAGTGTAGAAACATAATTTGTAACTGCAAATGGTCATGTTGCACAGTATTGTTAGTTGAGGATGTGCTTAACTTTGAACGAGTTTAGTATAGGAAATGGGACAGAGAGGTATGTTCCTTCTAACCTAATGGGTCGTCACGCCAAATGTTGACAAGTCCAAGGCACCTCTAAAGTATGTCAGTGGTCGGTAAGGAGAGAAAATGTTCGTTCCGCTTATCGCCATCTGGTAGCTGTTATATTGCTGTTGTCTTCGAGCTCCTGCCTTACTTCCAACACCAGCAGAACTAACCTGTTTACCATTCGGAGCATTCAAGCTGGAGCCTTTAGGATAAATCTTGGCCGGCCACGCTGGGTGCAATGACTGAAACCATAGCCATTGCTTAAACAACATAGCGACGTACGTCCCCGTTAATACCATGCGTGCACACTTCTGGAACAATTCCAGAACCGATTTCCACCACCTGGTGAGCTTCGCTGTTCAAAGGTCAGGGGTGACATTTAGCGCCGCTGTTGGCACGCATCGTGCATCTTTACTTCGGGATACGCATCTCCTATGGAGCTAGTGCTTTCTCAGTGGTGTTTGTACTGTCCACATGTGCGCAAAACAATATGAGAATTTCAAAGAACGTCAGGTGTAACAATATCGCGCTAAGCCAATATAATTTATTCCTATTGCATGAACATTATAATAATCACGCGTGCATTTATACCGATTAATCCACTACGACACTCAGTTATGGTGGTGCGGTGGTTATATCAAGGCGAAAACACACTGAGGCTCAAAACATCACACGTCCCAATGTCTGCCGTGGCAGGACTCCCGGCTCTGCGCAGTGGACAATTGGCTGCAAGAGCCTCCACTGGAGAGGCCAGTTCTGTTTATAAAAAAGGGGGCAACGATTTAGAGTACTTGGTACTCTACTATGGGAGAGCGCAAAGCCGTCCCGAGAGCTTCTTCTGCTATCGTTTTGATGTCACAGTTAGCATGCGTGCGCCTGCCTTGCTTGCATCGTCCTCCATGGCTGCACCTGCATCGTCCCCCATGGCTGCGCCGGTTCTTGGTCGCAATTTTAAGTCGCAAATTAAACACGAGAGTGCCACCGGGGGCACCAATTCATAGTTTGCTTGCCCGTGTCATCAGTTCTTACCGCTTCTTTAAGCTCCAAGCTACAAAACAAAGGGATGCACGTACGGTTTCCACAGCAAAAGTGCCGAAAATGCGGTGTTGTAGCAGACAACACAACCCGGCATCCTATGAGGGACGTCATCACGCAGCTGGCGCCACGGCATGTCCTCGGGGCCAATATAAAAGTCATTTATTCAAGGTAGTCCAAGGTACCAAGCATAAGACTGCATAAAATGAGCCATTTTCTGCGACTCCGACTTGCGTCCCGACTTTATAAACGCGAAGCTTCGCTTCTTTCTCCGATTCGTTTGGGCGCTGCTCTTTCACGAACGCTTACTCTATTTTATTGGATGTATCGACGGTGTGTCATGCGATTTCTGCGGCAGATAAGTACATATTGATCACTTACGCCACTGTCCCTGATATGATTCAGAGAGGTAAACACTTCCTAACGGACAGCGTCCACTGGTCGATAAAACGCTTTTAGTGCACGTGCTGTATGGCCACATCTGCATAGCTCGGCGGTCTTCAAGGCAACGCGTGCTCTTTAGAGCTTTTCGAAGACGAGAAGCTTAAGTGAACGCCTCCGACTACTGGGGCATTTAAACATGCGCAAGCGAACTTAACGCAGATTTCGTTCTTTTCTTCTGCCCTTTAAATGTATCGTTTCTCGTACCCTTTTCCTATCTCTAAAAGGTGTACCGACCCAAAAAAATTTCGAGGTCCAAACAACCTCCGCAATCAATTTCTCTGAACATGCTTATTTCATCTGAAATATATTAACATCGGACATACCGGCAAGGTATTTTACAAGAATAATTAGGTTAACATCTGCGGTCGAGCACCGCCCTCTCAAAAATGACCCATGGTGACCCCCCTACTTCCCGGACGTTACCACGCTGCAGCCAATAAAAGAAGTTATGTTGATGTCATAGATGCCATTTCACCACTTTTGCTGCAGTATAGATTACTAAGCGGCTACTCCCGAGTCCGTGGCCGTAGCGCACGCACGGCCACGGACTCAGGAGTAGCCGCTTAGTTCTGTGTTCGGTGACACTGCTGTCCCACTTCCTGCTCAAACGGAGTTCTTGATGAGTACTGTGCGAACGTGCATCGCAATTCTGTGCGCTGACGTGGTCGAGCATCGAACACGTTAGGCAGTGACAGTTACATCCAGTGGTTTGTTGTTTTTGAAGCTTATCAAATCGAACCTGAGACTGGTCGGTAATGAGGAGCCGGTAAATAACTATCTGACGCACGATGCAGCAAACGATGTGTCATGTCTTTACTAAAAGGCAATTGGCAACACATTGTCGCAGGATAACGAGAGGTCAAAATTTTTTGTCAGTGCCCTTTTAGTGAAGCCTAGCCAGATGGTCACTTTTCTGGTTAGCCTCTCTGCTTTCTTTATTTATGCCCCTTTATTTCTTTTCGTGCATGCCGCTTTGTTCCTCAACAATATTTTGCCTTGTCTCTTTACTTGCTCTCTTGCTATGGGTTGCAGAGCAGAAGATTCACCCCCAACTAGCCTTTCTGCCTTTCCATCGTTTTCATAGCATTCTCTTGCAGCAATGACCACGACAATGGACAATGTTTCACATATAGATTGTCACATGATGAAACAAGCTCTTACACGTGCAGTAAGCGTGGATTTCTTAAGCAAATCTCCTGCCTTTTTATTGAGACCGTTCCCCAATGAATACACTTCTTACCTCCCTGAAATGCTCGTATTCCTTTGCCTTAAAAGCTCACCTAAAGAGGTAGCATTTCATTCTTTCTTTGAGTTAAAACTGCATTGGGAAATGGCCTTGCACAACAAACTACCACGAGAACTCCGGTGGCGCACTGTCGTCGTGCGGATCAGAAGTTGAACTGGAGGAGCAAGCGTAACCCTTCGATCAATTTCAACCGAAAGAGATGTCAAGGCTGAGCGGAATCGAATGACGGAAATAAAACTAGATGAGCACCCTCAAAAAAGGCATGACGGAAATGAAACGGGAAACGTTCAAGGAGATGGTGGTACTATCTTGACAAAGAGAATGAAAGCTTAGCGCACACGAAGACCGAAATATCACACACGCGACTGTCTCTGCACTGCAGCGTCGCCGGGGAGGTAAAAGATAAGTCTCCCTCTTTGCGTGAAATGGCTGAACAACGCCAATCATTCGAAAGAGAAGTTGTAGGAAATGAGAAATGTCCACCTTGAGAAGTTCTACATTGTACAAGGAAGTTGTACAAAGAAAAGAGAAATGTGCACCTTGAGAAGTTGTACATTTTGAACACAGCAATACGTAATGGCACCGATGTAATAACACCGTGAGGACTGACTGGCGTCGTGTTTCTGCAAAAGAAAGAAAGCTATAAGATTCTCCGTTATACAGAAATGTATAATAGTTTTTTCAAGGAGACACCACTCCGAGCTGGCCGAAAAAAGACTATTATTGCACAAAGTTTCTTCAACAATTGTTCAATTCATCGTTACCCCTGCGGGGAATCGATAATAAGTGAGGGTAAGGTTAGGCATGTGAGCATACGTATCAGTGCTAACAGCTTGAGCGAGGGAACATGCCCGAATGGGCAGGTGGCATTGAATGATGTCAGCATCATTCCGTGTTGGGAGCCCCCCCCCCCCCCCCCTTGTTTACTGTTCACTAGATCACCAGAATGGCTCCTTATTTCACGAGAATAATTGCACCGACTGTGAATGACCGGTGCTCCGCTATTACAGAAGACCACGACAACAATCGGTGGTTGTGGTTGTCGCATGCGCACGGGCTCGCCAGTAGAAAAACTGCATGCCAAGCAACGTCACAATCTTTCTCGAAGTACAACACCCCATTTTAAGCTTCTTACCACGATCACCGACAACCTACATAACTTTTGAAACTTAGAGAGAGCCCACGATGCGGTGGTCTGGCTTAGCCTGACCGTTCCAACGGGAAAAAAAGCTGACTGCGCGCTGATTGCGTCTCTCAGAACTTTAAATAGAGCTTCACCACTCATTCATACCATCGTCACAGACAATCTAGAGGACATTTAGCAAAATGTAACTGCCAAAGCATCGTGGGGTTGAAGGGCGGTTAAGCGATGGTTCTTAAGAGCAGCTGCACGGGATTCGCGGAGTGAGAAATTGAGACGCGGACCCTAATTTGTGCTAGAAAAGTTAAGTTGATTACACCAGAAAGCCTTGTGGTGGTCGCGTCTATGTTTCTCATCTTCGTTCAACTCGTCTAGCTGCGGACGGCAAAATGTTAATTTTTTTAGCCTCAAATGAGGTCATAGAGCGCAGGACAAAGCAAACTGAACGTCACTGAGCCATGCCTACGCTCTGCAGTGGACAGATGACCACGACAATTTTGACGACAAGAGAAACAGGCTTGCTCGTTTTAACATTTCTATTAATTTTGTAAAAAGCAATAACTAGCTCGGTCTTCACGCTCGATTTGGAGCACTCTATTCTTTCTCATAAAACGGAAATTGTGTTCAAAGTCTTAACGCTGTGATTGATGTTCCTAAAGAATCACGGACCAACAACGAACTTTAAAAGTTGCTGGCCTAATCAACTTTCAAAGGCTTCACAAATGAAACAGCCTTTTGATGTTTCACTATATTCGCCACCTCCTCAACAAGTTTCTTCCCTTCTCTGAACTAACATATGTATGCCCTTCAGAAATAGTCCGAGGTTTCGTTTAATAAGTTATGATATCCGCTTATTGCATTTTTATTTTATATTTGAGAATAGGTAGTATTCGATGTATTCAATTGGCTCCAGGTCTCATCCGAAGGGTATCAGGTTGATCATCTCGATGCCACGACCTTCCACTGCATATTTACGCACACTAGTAATATGAACTGAAACTTTGTTGGCAAGCAGGCAAAAGCCATGATGGAAAACCCCTCGTCTCGTCTCATGTATTACATCGTGCAGTTCGTGTAAACAAGCACGTAGAGCAGAAAGGGAGAATTGAAAATTCAGCAGATACCACGTACCTAGGATATCAATGTTATTAAGGAATGCGGATGGAAGGTGTGTGTGTTATAATTTTTTTATTTAGCAAAACGTTACGAAGTGGTGCTAAAGTTCACTCCGGTCTATGCTTGGCAATTATAAACTGTCAATAACCTGCGGCCCATACCCGCTACCCGCATACCACTGGTGCATACCCAATCGCTGGTATGTGTCACTGTTTTTGGGAAAGTGTTTGATGACGTACGCGACGAGATTCTGACATAATTACTGTCTCGACCACCAGTCGCATTCATCAACCATCTTACTTTTCGATACTAGTTTTGGTTTTCCCCAAGATAAGGGCGTGATCACGAGACCACTGAGACGAGGACGGCTAGATAGATAGATAGATAGATAGATAGATAGATAGATAGATAGATAGATAGATAGATAGATAGATAGATAGATAGATAGATAGATAGATAGATAGATAGATAGATAGACAGATAGATAGATAGATAGATAGATAGATAGATAGATACGTAAAGTTTCTGCAGTACGCAAAGAAATGCTTCGCATTTGGTATACCCAGTACATTTAACTATTTTCCTGGGCAGGCCTTTCTGAAATAACCGTCAGATCTCAGGCTCGGAAATTATGAAAATACCGGCCTGTCACTGGCGTTCCATTCCGCTCATTATCTCATATACTTTTTTTTTCATTCAAGAGGAGCATACAGGTGTATATTGATGGAATGAATAAAGTAGCGTAAGAATGAAGTATGGTCAATAAAATTTATTGTCACTTGTTTTGTAGACTCACCGGATCTCGGTTGTCAGGATCATACTATGTACGACTCTTTTGTGTGTCAGAATGTACCCAATAATCACAGGATATGCATGGAGTAAATGATAAGGAGTGGGGCGAAGCGTCCATCAGTCCTTCGCACTTCCGTAATTCTGTTCGTTCTTGCTTTCGTCCGTCCGTGCATCCATCCCTGCGTTCGTTCGTGCGTCTGTGGATCTGTCTATGCGTCCATTCATTCAAGCGTCAAACAGACAGACATGCAGATGATGCATGGTTACAGCCAGCGGATGCTTCGTGGTTCGCCGATAAAACCCTTCGAACCTTTGCCCTACTCATCATCATGCACTACGTGCGCTCTGAGGTGGTTAGTACATACTTGAATACATACAGGTGACGACCGATCCGCGCCTTAAGGAGTTTCGCCCCTAAAACATCCCTACGGAGAGAGTCAGCGTTTGTTACAACTGTTTTCAGTGATTTTCGCAAGTAACGTTACCCTTACACAACATCTGTAAGACTGCATTACACTCACATCGTATTTCTGTAAAAAACCAATAGAAAGCTCATATATTGCCGTGTCTGAGTCAATGTCATTGTGTGGGCGTTTTCAATAAATCACTTTTTGTGATCAGAATAATATTTTGTACGCTCATCGTTTTAAACAGATGTGGAATTACGCGATGCTAACAGGGTGTATGTAAATACAGGACGTCATGTACAAACAATGAATGTATATTTTTCTCATTCATTTGTTGTACCATAACTGATCTCTTAGTACGGGGCGAATGACTCGCTCAACCCATTCTTAAGTGGGTTTTCTCCCCACTTTTTCGCCCCTGATCCTATGTGCAGTGATGAATCAACAAATAAATTTGAAAAAAGTTTTGGTGACTGCCAGCATGCCATGGCGCTTACACGGAAGTTTCTCCAGGAACTCTTTCTATTAATCCCGTGTTGAAATACCGAGACACGTGGTGGCTCAGTTAATGAGCTTCAGAAATTCACTTCAACAGGACGTCTATGTTTACCTATATGGTTCGCACATGGGTAAAACTGGCGAGAAGAACGAATCTCTGCATCTTTTTCTAATATGAACAGCTGTAGAGTGCGAAACGCATGATCAAGTGACACGCTGGCACTTAGTTTAATGCACGCCCTATTTTTAATGTTCCGTGAAAACAGCAGAATCTCTAATTTACCTATTTATTGCAAAATTAGAGTAAACACGGCCGTGCTCATGGAGTCTACACTTCTATTTAGAAAGTTATGTTCTAACATGTTTAATAGTGTGTTGATTACAAGTTACACAAAAGTATGTAGTGCGTATATAGCCTTCGTTAAATAGCACAAATTTAATTCCTTAAATTTCAAGTAAGTTTAAACTATAGAAAAGTCGTTCTCCTGAAGTAAGATGCTTCAAATAAGTAAGTTAATAGACTTTCAATATATACAACATTGAAAGTCCCCCTCATCTTACTTAATCACGTGCGGTGAGTGCTTGAAACGAGTACATAAAAACAAAAAAGTAAAGGAAAAACAAAAACAAAGAGGCGTTTCACCGAGAATCACAGTAAGCGCACGCAGATTGAAAATCCAATCCAGCACTCGTTCGTACGTGTTGTGGAGGCCGTGCAAACATGTCTATAGCGCTGACGTCAAGCAGGCGCGTTATATAAGGAATAAGGAGTGCAAGGAGGGCTTTATCTCACTTTCCAGCATCCTATTTTTGCGGAAGTACATAATGAAGAAAGTGCGAGTGAATGCGTTGTCGTAGAAATGGATGCGGTTCTTTGTTTGGGGAGAAGTTTCCCGATGTTATCGAATTCGACCGAGCATGTCAAACTTTAAACACTAATATTTCAGTTAGTGACCAATTAAAAACAAAAAAACAAACAAATAAACAAGCAGCTTGCTTTCGCAACAAGCCTGCGGTGACCGCGAAATTATGCGGATGCGCTTGGCGTATGGGCTTCGTACTCTGAAGCTTTCTACTAAACTTCTACTTTCTACTTTCTACTTTTCGGTCGGATGTGATTTCAGACCACAGACATGTCCCACGCATCTGAGAAGCCTCAAAGGTACGGAGAACTTCCGGGGAAATGTGAGACCACGAGCAGAAAGGATTTCGGGGCGTTCTTTTATAGGAATAATCTTAATAACCGCGCAGGGTGCGCTTTAGAAGCTGTCGTTTCGCTGCCGTTTGATTCAGTTCACAATAATATTCTACAGCACGCAAATAATTGACGTTGTATTATGAGAAACTTTCTTGCATGAGTGCAGGACGAAGCGAGAGGTTTACTGCAGTATCAAAGTCTTAAGTCGGCGACAAGCCTAGGAAGGGCAAATCGGCAGCGCATTTCTTGGCTTTTACACCAGAGCTGTTATGGTCGGGGCCTTCTCTTTGTCGTAGATAGGAAATGACTATCATCATTAACCACTGAAGCCCTCGATACGTATGGTTACCAAGATGGTCTGCAACGTGTGGCTCCTAATCGGTGTTCGCTTCCATGTGTTGCCTTGGAGTTTAGTGGACCAGTGCAGGTGAGTAGTCAGACTTGCCCGATTTCTGTGGCACCATTGTTGAGATTTGTTCCAGGGGCAGAGGCAAGGAGATCGCAAGCCAAGAATAACAAAGACAGCACGCATAACCACAGTTATTATAGAACAAAAAAAACTGGGAAACAAACAGGTGAGAAGGTAAAAGCTTAGCCAGGTCAAGACGAAATATGTGTTCACCAGCCCTGCTGTGACCCAGCCTTGCGCGACTTAGTGACAGCTGTGGGTTTTCTTCTTCTTCTTGTCTTTCTCTTTCTTTTTGCGGTCCACATATTCGAAGTCACCTGGGCGTTCAACTGGTGATACAGAGCTGTCACAGGTCTCGTTAATTAGGGAGGTGATCGCCGGGCTAATTCCAAGGGCCGAAGTATCGGCCCCCCGAACCGCACCACGAAAGCGTGGACAATTTAGAAGTGGTCCTATTTGGCGCGCCAGCGAACGCCGGCTGTGGCCCAAAGAACAAGTCAGAGCCGGCAGTTGATAAACAAAACAAAATTATATTCTCAATTATGGCAGATCAAAACGATACACAAGTATGCACACTCGACAATAGTTGAATACAATATGTCACCATTCAAACAACGTGCTACACAGTACAATCAGCCACACTAGAAACAACGGACACAGACAACAATACGCACTACAATGCAGTCGCATGCATCGAACAACCCAAAAACCTAAAGACTGAAGAGTTAGAAAACTTATTCAGTCTAAAGTTCTTGGAACAAAAGTCTGGATGATACTCTTTCAAGAATCACTCACTCCAAGTCCAGCGTTGTTGTCGCTCCGCTGCCCCCGAAGTTTCTCTTCCAGGAAACCTCGCGTCTTCAATTGGCCGCTCTCCAGGTTTCAAACTTCTTCGCCGGAAACACGTCGGCTTCACACACGCAGCTGTTGCCACGCGTCTTCGCTCGATAGCGGTAGACACACACTCTTGCCAGTAGCTCGAGTCTTCACCCCTCAGGTGGAAATCCTCTTCTTCCCCTCCTTTGTCACGGAAGACAAAAAGCTTCGCCCACAAGGCGGAACACCCTACGCACTCTGGCGCATACTTTATTCTTCTCCTGCTTTGTCACTAAGCACAAAACCTTCACCGACAGACGCGGCGGAATAACCCCACGCACGTTGGCGCTCACTTCCTTCTTCTCCTGATCTCCCATCTCTGCTGCTCGGTTAAATACCTTCCGCGCGAGATTCCAGAAAATGCTCATCATTTCGTCGGCGCGATGCGCAGCGAAAATTGGGGGAAAGGGCGAGACCGTACGAGGGCCGTCCGCGAAAGATGACGCAACCCTGCATCACCACGCCCCTTTGTATCAAGAACTTTCTAGGGCTTGCTCGGCCGCCGATGCGAGGAGGTTCGTTGGCGAACCTACGCTTCCGAGGGGAGAGGGACGCGCGCCCGGGGAGTCTTTGGATGCTTGTTTTCTTATTTTATCGTTGACCTCACGGCGTCACTCCTGCGCTTCGTCGCGAGAATTTGGCGGCGCGCCCTTTTTGAGCGCTCGTTTTGTGACAAGAGTGTGCGATGGCAGCATCGTCATCACGTCGGTTCTTATGTGGGAACAAATAAACATCAAGTATTCGTTTCTCGGTGCCTTCAGAAAGAGTGAGAGACGCACACGCATGTACGATCGCTTTGCTGCCGTCGCCTTGATGTCTAGCATAAACTGAAGTGTGAAACCATTAAGTTCTATTGTAACGCTGACGTAGTACAACCTTGTCGGAGGGAAAGCGTTCAGGTTTCAGCAAGTGGCGACCCATAAAGAGCTGCGCGGATTGTGAAGATCAAGAGACGAGTTGCTCTTTGGGTTTTTATACCGTTTAGCGCCTATAAAGCCTTTTGATGAATTTATTATTTTGAAAGAATAATTTGGCTGAAAAGTGAACGTGAAAAACAAAGGGGTCGAAGAATTCAGCAGATCCCACGTGCCTTGAGGATTGATGTTATGCCAAGCACGCGCATAGATGGTGACTGTGTTGTAATGTTTGTAGTGAGCGAAACGTTACGAAGTGGCGCTAAAGTAATGTACAAATTCACGCTTGGTCATATGTTCAGCAGTCTCATATGTTTTATATAGCCAGTCGTTCATAGTTGTGTAATAATACCAACGGCAACATAGACATGAGCGACACCAGAAGCGGTAAGCTGATATGGTGGGTAGGTGCTCGCGAGGGTGGTAGCCCCGGACAGTGCTACATAAACCAATTTCAGTGGATGGCGCTTGACCGAAATTGACGTTAACCGGACATGACAACTGTATCACAGCAGTAGATATAAAATGTTTATAAATTTAGACAGCCAGTACTGCAACCACAGTTGACGTTTCAAGAACACCTGGGGTCTACTTTAAAAGTAGTTCCTAGACCTGGCGTGGCTCAGTGGTGGAATACTTCATGGCCACACAAAATGCTAGGGTTCTATTCCTGCTGGGACCCTGTCAATCATTATTTGCATTCGTCGGGTCAATTGATCGATTGATTTGTGGGGTTTAACGTCCCAAAACCACCATATGATTATGAGAGACGCCGTAGTGGAGGGCTCCGGAAATTTTGACCACCTGGGTTCTTTAACGTGCACCCAAATCTGAGCACACGGGCCTCGACATTTCCGCCTTCATCGAAAATGCAGCCGCCGCAGCCATTCGTCGGGTCAATGCTGCCGATGTCATCGTTTTATTAAGGCTCACGCGTTAAAATTACCCTTCTGTGCTCTCGCCTTTCAAGGGTAGATATAAAGTGTCAATCACCTGCGGCTCATTCCTGCATACCAGTGGAACATACCCGCCTACGGGTATGCGCCACTGCCTGGCGAAAAGTGTTTGACAAGGTACCCGACGGCATTTAGGACAATATTTATATCATGACCAACGAGTCATAGCCGTTAAACTTTCTTACCCTCCTATACTAATTTTGCTGGGGGTGATTAATATAGCCTCCGGAAGTAGGTGACTAGATATATAGATAGATAGATGTTTGAAGAGCCTGCAGTACACAAAGAAATGCTTCGCATTTAGAAGAACAGCGTGAATCAGGCTGCAACATGTGTGGTCCTGAAACACATTTTCAAGTAACCATGGAATCAATTCACTGGTAGAGCTTATTGCCTCACGAATTCAACACCGCAAATTTTCAAGAATCCGTCCTGTGTGAGCGAAGTTACAAAGTTTTGTCGCATGCTGCAACTGCATTCTCTCTTCTCTCGTCCCGACGAAAGCGCTGGAAGCTAAGTACGGAAGAATGGCAGGGGCACAGAAAAACGTAACGCGAGTCTCGTGGCCTTGAGCACTTTTTCTTTTTTTTCAAATGCGCGGCTATTTCAGTGGGATCGCACGCGCACGCATGGCCAATAGCGGCCTTTCACGGAGATCTGTGTAATGGGTGAGTGTGCCATGTTCAAAACAGCCAATGAATGATAGATAGGTTTGCTACGTGTGATTTTGGGGCATATTCTGTGATGTGTCGAGAGAAGATAAAGCAATTTGCAGCTGACTTGGATAATTTATTGTGAATTTCAGGCCATGTGCTGCGCTATATTTGGCTCGCTTGTTCTCGGGAGCCTCTACTATCTATCGGCAGCTTTTTATTACCATGCTCAAAAAGTGTTGTAGGGCCCCTTTACGAGGTCGCGACTGGCCGTGTTTCGTGTTGTCAGTGCGGGGTATTGGAAAACTTTTCAGCTAGAAACAATTACTTCTCAGAACCTCGTCAGAAGCGACTCTGTATGTTCAGCAGTTTACCATGTTGTAACATTTCAAGTGTTTATGACTTTATTTTTGGCCTACAAGGTTTGAGCATCGCTTCGACCGCAAACTCGCAATACACGGAGGTCCCAAATGCTCGCGCAAACACACTCCGCTCGGTCATTCCGCGCAACAAAAGGGTCGTCCCGCTTATCACACTGGCACCACCGGCCACGCGAGCAGAACGCTGTGCCTCGCCGCTTCTGTTTTGAGAGTTAGGCGGCGGCATTGTTCCTGCAGCCTGTTCGGCGTTCCCGTGCCGTCGTCGTCGATCGGTGGTCTTCATCACGCCGGTGCTCGAACGGAGAGGAGAGAGGACAGCGCTGGTATTATGCTGCTCCATTGCATCCGGGGGCGCCCTACACCATTCACGTTTTCCTTTCACTTTTACTATATAGTTGTATAGTCGAATACCGTCGTATACGAAGCCGAGAACCCTGCCCTTTCTATAATGGACGCGTCGACGAGGCTCATAATGGCGCCCTCCATCGCTCGTATGATCAAGGAAGAAAGAAATGCTTTCGCCTAATCAATTTGTTTGGATTCACCGTGCGGAGAGCACATTGATGTCTAGTAGAAAAGGTGGCAAAGGCAAGCTTTATCTTGTTATATCGAGGAGCGCATCAGGGCTTTCGATATACACAGCCCTTGCAAGGGCACGATAAACAAAACTGACTATGTTCTGTGTGTGGCTAATAAGCGAAGGTAATCTCTTTATCTGTGGGCAAAACATTCAAGAGGGGCTGTAATGAACAACCTTAACGTGATGACCCGTATTATTTGTAAATGTGATCTCTGACATGCTGATTCATTCTCGCATATTAGACTGACACCTAAGAGTATTGATAGGAGTTGGTGCTTTTCTGCAGACACTGTATTCTTCGCGAATTTAGCGCTGAAATGGATCTGAAAAAAAATAATGAAGTAGCTCATAAACCAGGTTACGCTGTTTGGTTGGTTGGTTGCGAAACTTTCTGACGCTGTTTACGAAAACAAATTACAAACCCTTAGTTATGGTGTTGAGTGTTATCTGAAACGGCTGAACTTACACAGTTGCGTAGGGCTCATAAACCGCATTTTCCGAAGCGTTAGTGGACCCAGTGTTTTACACTATAAACATATCCCTCTAACTGTACTCTCCCCTCCCCAAGCTGCCCCCTCAGTACAGTATTTTAGGGGCGAAGCTCCTTAAATCGGCACCCGTTCGTCCCTCGAGTAGTCGTAGTGCGTAACCAGTCTTACGCTTTGACCAGCAAGGTGGTGCTTGTGGGAGATTTCTCCTGTGCGTCGTTGAACAATAAAAAATTTGCAGCGTGCGCGTTAACTAAAGATCGAATTCTCCTGTCCCTCATTCCCAATTAGCAGCCATTGGCATGTACATTGAGCACTATCTGACAAGAAAGGGTTGCTAGGTTATACTCGCTGGGCGTAGAACCTCCTTGGTTTTAGAAAGGTTTAGCAAGCGATGGACCGCAGTGCCATGAATTCAGTGAACTAGTACCCACCATGAACTCGAGGTGGTTGATGGTGACAGGTAGACAAGAAGCGCAAGCCGTAAGAAAGTGTGCGTGTGCCACCTCTCGTTTAGTCCTTTGAATGACCGCTGGACGGCGGTGCTTCTATATGCGGAATTTATGATAAAAAGATGCGAGATGGTGGTACTTGGAGTGTTGACTAGATGGACGAACGGACACACAGACAGATGCATGGACGGACGCACGGATGGCTGCACGGACGGGTGGACGCATGGATGGACCCAGGGGCGGATGCATGAACGAGCGCAGGGACGAACGCATGGATGGACGTGCAGAGTGCGAACAGACGCACGCACGGACGGGTGGAATGACGGATGAATGGTCACATAGACGGACACATGGACGGACGGATGCTTCGCCCCACTCTCCATTATTCACCCCATGGATATGCTGCCATTTTTTTTTCTTTTCGCGAATATGGCAATGAGGCGTTCTTTGGTATCTATAGTAAGAGATAAAAAAGAATATGATACGTTACGATAACAGTTTTACAGCGACCGAAATAATAAAACTGCGGTATCACGTTTCATTACTTTTACGGCACTCGATCCTCAAGGTGTTCCAGCTGACGACGGAAATTCCCATTACTTCCACGTTAGGGAGGCGTCTTGCATTGGAGGCGCCAGATGCTCGGCGCGACGGCCACCGAGATGCGGGCAGCGGAATGTGGTCGTTGTGTAGCGGCAGCTGGCGAGTTGTGTGATTGCGTCTCCCGTCTGAAGGTGCCAATTCGGTGAGCCGCAGTGATCACACTGATCCCGCTGGGCCCCGGACAACGTTACATGCGTCTCTGGAAGCCGCAAGCAAGCCTTTCTTCACGAAGCACTCGTGCGTTTTCGAGTGAGCTTATGCGACGGCCGCTCAACACTTACAACCTAAAACGACAGAACCAAGAAATAGGCAACGTCGGAAAGTAACTACAGTAACTAATTACGGGACGACGCACTAATATATTAGCTTGGGTTTTACGTGGCATGACCGTGATAATATTATAAAAGACGCACTAATGAAGGACTTGGGAAACGTTAAGGTCAGTTTTCCACCATGCTCTAAACTTTTTCTTTACTGAGTGGCGTGAAAAAATTGAAGTATACAAGGAATACACCTGCACACAGCGCACAGGGTGTCGTTCTCTTGTACTTCAATTTTTTTATGGGCAACTCAGTCAAATGAATTACCAACTCACCCAGCAGTCCGTGCTTCTCCAAAATTTGAAATGCACTCATCATCCCATGTTCAAATCCGAGGGGGTGGTTTCCTTCTCTCCTTCGCTACTCTTCACAATTGCCGTTTATCCTCGTGGGCCTTTAGTTCACAGAAGCTGGCGAACGATATCCGCACTAAGCGCAAAAGCTTATCAGGATCACGTAAGAAAGTCGGAATGTACTCTGTCTATGGCGCACTCACGGACGTGGCATAAGCAGTGGTGTAACCAAGGGATGGCTCACCGGGACTGTCCACTATGCCCCAAACTTTTTCCCATGCAGAGAGAAAGATTACCACTTCAAGTAGGTGCCCAACCTCAACGCCGAAAAAAAAATTCTGCTAATCTGGTAAAAAATGTTATTCCATCCATCCATAGGCTTCTGGACCCATGTAGTAAACTAAACAACCTTTGCCTGGATGTGGCCACGACTGGTCTCACACGTCATGTTCTCCAAGAGGTAATCAAATGCAAGAAAACTTGACATATGAGGTGGCTATCTAAAGTGGTAGTTTGGAGCGCGACCACACCGTTGCTGCGATTCTGCACGAAGACAGAATCTGACCGCAATAGGAATTTCCGCACCCCACCTCAATCGCACATAATTTCAATAATTTCGGTGAACTGAAGCTTCAAAATTATTGCGAGAAACAAAACTAAACAACGTGTTGAGTGAACAAGTACAGGTGAAAAAAAAACACAGCAGTGGCGGCGGTATTGTAGGGCGAGCGCCTTCCGGTATATGTTGCGATACTCGATGCTGCATGCGAACGCGGTGCTTGATACACTTGCGAAAGCGCTATCCGTAGATACGTGGATTACTCCGATACAAATTATTCAAGGTGAGAACAAGCACTGATATCCCCGAAAGGTATCACCCATGCACATCTCAACCTTATAATGTAAATATGGCTTCCTAATTCCTTCTCGAAATCACATGGTTATGCATCAATGAGTTTGTTGTATCAAAACAAAAGCATGTTCTTGATTTTCACACCCGTTGGAATGCGGCTGTCGTCGCCAGGAATGGAATCCATCGTGGGAGTTGGCAGTGCGACACAGACCTTTTCACTTATATTGCATTGCTATATATATACGAACAAGCGCGTTATTGAGCAGTAGCAACTGTAAACGTTTTATTGTTTTACCTGAAACATTACTAAATCTGTTTTATTCATTCATCTGCGGCTTCACGCAAGCAAAAGGCGAACGCAAACATTGGAACAGCGCACGAAATTAGCGCATCTTTACGTAGGCGCGCCGCGGCTCGCATCGAAGAGTCCTTGCCGTGACGTCATTCGCCAGGCGGCACCACTCCAACTTCTCGGGGCTAATAGGATGTACACGCACATTTTTTTTCGCAAACTTTTTACGCTTGATACAGGCTGGCAATTACTAGTGAGTGAGCATGGCTCCATCCCGGTTTTTTAAATCGGTTCACATGAAAAAAATAGCAATAAAGGGGGGTGAATAAAGGGTGGTAAAGTTACAATAACTTCTCCTTATATAGATTTAAATAGAAAAGTTACAGTGAATACGAGCAATTATTCTTCAAGTATTTTATTATAACTAGGCTTGGTGTGGCTGAGATGGCACTACTGCTGATATTGTAAAAGTCCCCTATCATTGCGGGAGGGCGGGGGGAGGGTTGACCTCGTGCATGTAAACTGGCAGCTTTGTTTCTTGAGAACTGGTCTCATGTCTGTGCAATGGCGGCGCCCTCCACCCAGTATCTGTCAAAAAAATAATTTCGCTAGAAACGAAATAAAAAAAATGGAGAGAGGAACAAGAAACGTGCCGTTTCACCATAAGCTTCTGAAGAGAAACAAAAGTGGAGGGGGAAAGCATAGGAGTTGGCAGGTTTCGGTTGTACGATCAAGTGAAGCTTCGTGGAAATCTGTAAATGTTGTCAACTAGGATGTTCCGAAAGAAACACGATGCGTGCTTTGATTTCTTCTATCTCATTTCACGTGTCGTCTGACTGACATGTGAGTGTCGATTTGAACACGATTCTGCACTTTCGTTCAAAATGAGTGCATGAATGTGTGCGTTCAAATGTGTCCGGAAAAGTCATCCAGAGCAGGACAAATTTTTCGGCAACTATGAATTCTTTATGAGGAATCCGTATGAACTTGCTTGTGGCTTCGTGCTGCAAACGGGTGGTTGTCTTTTTTCTCTTTCTGGAAGCTGAACGACACTAACGGCTACATTTTCAACAAGAAGCTTAGATTTATTCACGTGACAATGTGCGCAACGTGCATGACATATCTAAAGAGGTAAATTTCAAGCAATGCGAATCGCCATGACCCAAATGTATTCACAAGATGGGAATCTACGTGAAACCACCTGTATCAAAACTCTGAAGCTCAAACCATGAATTCCTCAAACATGATCTTAAGCAAAAAAGACCCGTGCCATGAAATAAAAATGCCTAGTAGGAAACAGCTGCAGAAGGGAGCTGACATCTTTCATTAGAAAAACAGCGCTACGCGATCATTGACGGAGAGCGACACAACGCATCGGGTGCTGTAGCGCCCTGACTAAACGAACGTTACGCTGTGTGCCTTCGCTGGCGCAGGGGGGCCATGTACTATAGCTCATATGAAGCTTGTGATGCATGCTCCGCTGCAACAAATCACAAAGAAATAAAGTAGCAGCGCCACTCCTTAGACCTACGTTATCTTGATCGACCAAACATGTGATTCCCGATGTTACCAAGAAAGAAGCCAAGAAGTTCCAGCACAGACACGAGGGAAGAAAACCACACAACATAAAAAAGTGGTTGCACTGTCTTGCATTCTCCTCGTCTGTTCAAATCTGCATGCATTAACGCCTTTTTGATGAATTTTTAGTTACTAGCTCAGCTTTATGCCATCATGAGATTTCACAGATTCCCCAGTTGTCGTCTAAGAGTTTTTAGGAAGCTGTTAAACTGAACTAATGCGTTATAAATATGCATGATGAAGGTGCCAACCATAACATCGAGAGATGGCACCACATTTGGTGCCATCGTCGTCGTCGTCGTCATCATCATCATCATTATCCCGAACGCTAGGATGATACGGGGTAGTGAGGGCAGTGTCAGTTAGGAATAAAGCGTCTGTTCGACGTCACATGTTATGAACACTTCCTCCCTCATGGCATCCTCAAACTTAAAGACAGCATAAGCGTGTCCACGTTTCCACTTCAGAAAAACCAAAATTACTTGAAACGAAAATCCGACCGGCACGGAAGTTTTTGGAAAGATGGAATGTTGACTGTGTGAAAAAAAAAAAAGTCGCAGCTTTGCCGCAAAGGCGAAGCAACGAACGCTATCGCAACAAAATTGAAGGTCACGCGCACAATGGAAAGCAGATCGAAACGTGCCCCCACGTTTCTCACACACAAATGACGCGCGAAACATACTCACAGGTGCAGATGTACGCAAATAGGCGTCTCAGTTGTTTCTTTGCTATGTCTGAAAAGCGCGCCTTTTACGCAAACAGAGACTGTGCAATGATTTCAGTGACATTTGTGCGTCCGGTGATTAGAACAAAATTCTCGCAGGTGAATTCCGAGGCCAGCCAAGGTGTACGATCCTCCCCACCACGAGATAAATGCCTGCGAGGGAGTGTTGCTCCCCTCATCTCCGCGGGGCAAAGTACGCGTGGGAGATGAGACCATGGACCTCCACTCAACATGGTGACGCGCGCTCATTGCGCCATCTTGCTGGTAATGCTGAATACACGACAATTTCCCCGAGATGCCCGTCAGCAGCGGTAAGTGGTAGATATTAATAGCTTGATATTTAGTGGTCAAAGAGGTGCTCCTCTGTGGCTCAGTGGATAACGCCTTGCATTCACAATGCAGAGGCTTCGCATTCGATCGCGCGCGTCGGAGCCTTTTTCTTGATTATTTTTTTCTTGCGTTTATATATATATATATATATATATATATATATATATATATATTTGGGTATGGGATATATATATATATATATATATATATATATATATATATATATATATATATATATATATATATATATATATATATATATATATATATAAGATATGGCACAACAGGAGCATTGTCAACAAGGATAAATATATTTATTTCCCAACAGTTTCGGGAGGGGTCTCCCCATCATCGGGGGATGAGTTCCTTAACTCATCCCCTGATAAAGGGAGGACCCCTCCAGAAACTGTTGGGAAATAAATATATTTATCCTTGTTGACAACGCTCCCGTTGTGCCATATCCCATACCTTCACGAAGACTAACTGGCCCATTGAATTATATATATATATATATATATATATATATATATATATATATATATATATATATATATATATATATATATATATATATATATATATATATATATATATATATATATATATATATGATTATACGGTGAGTGACGCCGACGCGGACGGCAAAATCTAGCAGAGAGTGTCCATATAACGGCTCTCGCAATAAAACTGGTGTACTAGACGTGGCTCACGTTTCGGCGAAAGTACAGAACCTCGGTTCTTGCAAAATACATTGTTCGAAGACTTACAAAAATTTTACGGTGTTAGAAATACTTCTAATAATTATGATTTTTTTTTCGTGGGTCTTTCCCACTCAGAAACCATTTGATCGCGTCCTGTACGCTAGCAGAGAGTCTTACTTTTTTTCGTTGCTCTTGCCTTTTGCTTTCACTTTTATCACTTTTATCTGGCCTTTCACTATTCCGTTAAACTGCTCCGGACAAACACATTTCCACTCCGCGCGCTGTATCACGCCATGTAGCTTCCAGAATACCCGCAATGACGCCGCGATTGTGCACACCAGTCACGCTCAGCCACTCCACTCCAGCTTGCGCGTTTGTCAGCGCAAAACCAGGAATACCAAATAATACCGCACAACAGCAGGCAGCCTCGTCGTCTAACGAAAACTACCAGGGCCAACAAGTTTCGGCCGCAAGAAAGCACCGGAACACCGTGGCTCGTGGTGGTCCTGGACTGGGCACAAGAACAGCGCCTGAAGACAGTCAAGGTCCTCTTTTATCTCATTATATTTGTTTGTTTTGTTGCGCTCCCCTTGTTCTTAACTGCAGGTTAGCCACTCGGGAGCTTGCTTGCTTGGCCGTTCAAAATTTTCCGCGTGCGTCTCTCTCTTTTTCTTGTTACTGCCCCCTCGCCTTCACTCTTATTTCATTTTAATAAGCCATCATGAGCTGCCGAGAGAAGAAGAGTCACTAAGAAAAAAGGCAAGAATGTTTACGATGCTTGGCTCGCCTGGCTATTTTTTCCGTTCAGAACACGAAAGGGGGACATGTAAATAAGATAAAGAAGCAAGTACAGGAGAAAGAAAAGAGTGAACAGTTAGTGAGCACACACGCAACACAAACTAGCATTGACAGTTCGCAGACGCTCGAGAAGATTAGTCGTTTTCAAGTAACACAATAGAAATTTTGTGGCCTTGTCCATTTGGAACCATGGGTTTGAGGTAACGCAGTGGAGAACCAGGGGTAATCGCATGCTTTCTAGGAAGACTCATGAAATTACCTTGACGGTCTTAGTCGGTTTCACCAAAGTTTAGCGCAGCAACAGGATGTTTTTCAGCATGACGGATGTGTTTTCCCAGCTTAGCTTGTCTGTGCCTATATAAAAATACTACCTTTCGAGAGGTAACGATCGGAAGCCTAAATGACTTTTTTTTTCAAGCATTACGTACGAATCAATGTTAGAGATGGAGCAGTGTGGATTACACTAAAGGTGTAATTGTCGTAGCAGTGAGACTAAACAATTAGTACACTTTAATTGTCTGGCTGCATTAGCTGCTTTCGAACTTCTTTGGGAAAAACAACTGAAGTGCTTGCCTTCAACAATCAATTTTCCTTCACCACTGAAACTAACAGATGTTAGCAGGAACAGTAAAACAACAGAACAAAAAAAAGATGATTTAGTATAGCCTGATTTTGTGCAACGGTTTTCTGTGCGAATCACGACAACTTCTTCTCTTAGGTCAATTAATGTGGCAAGAATGGCACGGAAACGAAAGCAAGCAAAAAAACCGAAATAAAACTTGTTTTTCTGAAAACGATAGTCTCGTTTTCATCAATGTGGCATCGTATTAGACTGGATCAAGTCAGTACGCTGCATTGATAAAAAACTATTGGTAAGTAGACTGTTGATATCAACGATGTTTATTTTAAGCTATCAGTTTTCATAGAAACTAACAATAACTAATAGATAATGCTACCATTGGTAAACTATCTATAGTATTATTATTAGTGAATTTGTTAGCGCCATATTACCAGCAATGTTGCTATGCTGGTAATAATGCAATTGTGCAAGCAATTATGCAATAGTGCTAGCAATTATATAACATTGCTACTAATAATCACGCTATTGTTGGGCGGTGATATTGCCAACACATTAGGCAACATCACTGGCAAACAACAGCTTTTATTTAACCATGTTGCGTCGCAAAAAAAGAACAAAGAATTTCTTATAAAGAGGTAACCAGCTGCAGCCTATTAAAACAGACATATGCTTCGAAAGTTGTACCTTGAAACCACAGAGTGCAGCGTAAATTTAAAGCCGTGTGATTCTATCACATGCAAAAGTTTCCATACAACTTATTTTTCCGCTGCAAGCCAAGCATTGCGTCAACAGAACACGTACTTCTCAACTCTATTGCACCGAAGCATGCTGCTGTGGCTCTAACCTGCACGATGCGTTCGGGAAACCAAGTTTGTACTGCAGCAAGTACGCGTGGTTGATTTCACACTACGGGCAGTACTCTCGAGCTTATTATTAGTAGTGCTGTTGATAGCTTTTTTTATTTTATCATGTAAAGTCCGATGGTGACTCAGCTATTGAAAAAATTCTAGTCACGGATTAGTAATAATTACACCTAATGCTGTTTATTATTTTAGCTTCTCGTGTGTCTGCGCAAGCATTTCGAAAGAATGGGTGCTTTTGCGTGCTCGCGGCTTTACTTATAAGGCACTTTTTACTAAATTTAAGACTGCCGATCGCTACCGCAGTGAAAAAACAATGCAGAGATAGTACTAACAAAAAGAAATATTCAGCGCCTGGTGTGATAGTCCTCCTTTTCTGTCTTTCAACTTTTGTTTCTTTTTTTTTGAGACCGTAAAAGAGAATGAGCAACAGAAGGGTTCTCCTTGGTTTGCTAAAATGAAGGATTTGGTTATAGGCATTCAGTTCACAGAGAGAAAAGGAAATGACCAAAGAACAAATTGGTCTGCAGTTCTGGAGCTCCTCAGCCAAATGTAATTAGATGGAAATTATTTTAGGGTTAGAAACAGCGAGTAGGAAGAAATTATTTGAGGGTTAGTGCTTGAGTGTAAAATATCCTATTTAAAAAAATGAATTCATCAGCTCCAACTTTCAACAATATGTTTCTCAACGAAACTAGCTGCGCGTACGCCCGTGCAGCATCGCCTTGCATGCTGCGCGCGAGCTTTCGATGTCGAAGAACCGTGTGGGGATGAGTGCGTTGCAGCGTTGTAGAAAGCATCGTTTCATTTGTATTCTGTTTTCCTGCTCGTGCATACACTGCAGGCCACCTCATTTGCGCACTGCTGGACTTTATGACATTGGCCAATGATAGACTAGAATACGGAAGCTTAAAAAATTGAGTCGTCAGCAAAATGTACTACGTTAATTTTTAGGGGCGAAGCTCCTTATGGCGTGACTTGTGCGTCCCCCGTTGCCGTAGTGCGTAACCTGTGAAATAAACCAGCATGTACCAGTGCTACATACTTGCCCTTAGGCACATATCCGCATGTCCACATGTTACGAAAAACGTAGCACGGGGTCGTTACCATGCTCTCGGTGTTAACAAAGCGCTGACAGCAGAATTGGGGCACATACTTTCATTCAGTCGTTGGATTGTCCGCTGGATGGCGGTACTTGTATATGATGAACACATGGTCAGAAGAAGCGAGATGGTGGTACTTGAAGTGTTCACTAGATGAACAGACGGACGCACGCACAGAAGAACGCACGGACAGACGCTCGAACGGACGCACGAACGAATGCACGTACGGATGGACTGACGCACGGACGGACGCATCGATGGATGGATGGACGCTTCGCCCCACTCATCATCATTCATTCCATGATGCTGTGAATTTTTCATTTTTGTTTTTATTCCTGACGAGCTTGCTTACAGTTTCAGTGCATAACGTCTTAGCTGAAAACACAAATAATTAAATGAATGTAAAGTAAATCATGGAAACCGATAAGAGCGATTGTACACTAGCGCGTGAGTTTGAGTTCAACGCAAAAGGATGTAAAGCCAAGCTTCGCACTTCCGATTTTAACTGAAAAGAAGAATGAAAACAGAAGATGGTTATGTCTGTTCACAGCTCTGCAAGTCAGTGTTCAACGACCAGTAAAGCGGCAACATAAAACATTCGGTACAGTTTCCTCATATATAAACATCGCTGCCAGTGCATCACGATCTTGCTTACTTACGCGTCAATACTGTCAATACGAAATACTGGCGTCATGGGAGACACCTTTGTCCTGCAGTGGATGTAGTCAAGCTGACGATGATGATGATGATAATGACAATGACTGTCAATAGAATTTAGGTGGTCCAGAATTCCTCCAAAGTGTGACCATGAAATACATCCGATCGATCGGAGTCTCCCGAATGAATTGCAGCAAATTTTTAAAATCCATCCAGATTCATTAGAACGTTTCCCCCTCTCCTGAAAAATGATTTCATAGAAGGGCTCCCGCGAACTTCCTTTTCATGGGTGTCCACGCAGTGTGTAAATACTGCCAATGCCTCTGGGGCCGATTTACGCACTTGGGAATAGACATTGATATGAAGTTCACAAAGAAGACAGGAAAAGGCGGGAAATATTGGAGGCATTTGAGGATGCGCATGTTTATGATAACGCTACGTGACCATGATATCAGAAAATGTAGCTGGTCAAGAGTTGACAGTTACGAGCCCGGTCACACTGGGCCAATGCGTTGTCACTGGGCCAATGGTCACACTGGACCAATATGAAATTGTAATTGTTGATTTACAAGCTTGAGGAACATGTTATGCTGAATAATTACCATTGTGCGCCTATAGTTTATTTTGTTGTACGCTCTCTATTGTGTGCTCGTAAGGAGCCTTCGGGCACTTTCACCCAATTTTCAACAGCTTTTCGCCTAAAGGGTCCCTAGAAAATTGAAACAAAAAGTTGGAAATAAGGACTCGAATGATTGATCATTGATTGAATAACAATCAGTCAGATGAGAGTGCTTCGTTCGACGTTTTAACTGCTGCTTTCATCATACGCTAACGTAAGTATTTTGCACTGATTAGCAATACGGATTGCCATATCTGTGCGTTTCGCTTTCACCAACCCTACGAGCGGTTCCTTTCATCTGCATGAAGCAAAGAAACTTCAGTACTCCAGTTTATTACTCAGGACAGCCGTTGAAAAATGTAGAAAAGATTGCCCAATAAATATGCACGTGATGAAATTATAAGCCAATATAAAATACCTCGTTACAATACAACATCGTATATGGAGATGGTATTTCTTGTGCATTTGAAAGATTCATTTTTCCCGTTCTACCTACCACGAGGACTTCGACTGTGAAATGAAAAACTGCTCTTAGAATTATTGCTATTGAGTGAATACATAGAGTGAGACAGAGAAACGAAAAATAGAGGCATGGAAAGTTATTGAGTCCGTTCAGATTTAGGAGTGACTGAATCATATTGTTATGTTATACGCAAAAAAGGTACTTTAAACACTGCAAGATCTGTGGAATCCATAGGTAAGAGAAATGTCATATATTGACTGATATTTTAAAGAAAACAAGCGCTTTACTGTACCTTCTCTTCGTTAATATGCATGTTGATAAGAGTTGGCAGAGGCTACTGTCCAACAGGCAAATAATCATAATAAAAGAATCCTGTACAAAAAAAGTGGTGGGACTTGTATTAGAAATTATTTTTACATTTAAAATGCCACTGAAATACAAAGGGAAGCAGAAAAAATCAGTTTAATAATTTTCTACTGACAAATACGCGCAACTATAAACAAAAAAACATTGCCTTCAGGGTCGTCTTGTTTTGGCTGATTACACATTGGCTAGTGGATGATCAAAGTTCCGTTTTGATTTCCCCTAACATATGTTTGATGTCAACACAAAGCTATAAAAAATTATCGACATATGCCCTATTGGCGAACGTGGTTATCGCGAGAAGAAAATAAGCCCCAAAAATGCCACAACTGACTGGAAACTTCTACAAGCGTATTCTCAGCGGAACCGGTGACTCTGATCTCGATATATCCTGCGCTTTTGCTCTCGAGCAGGAAGAATTTCGAATGTGTATGCAAATACCTAAAACTTCGTGGTCGTGCATTCTGATCGGAGAATTTATTGCGTTGTCGCTGATGCGCTTTGGCGTAGGCTACGAGAATAATAAAGTACACCGTCTCCCACTAAAAGTAACCATGTGTAGATGTGAAGCAGTGGGCGTTAACGGTTACCGTCGGGGCGTTGTATAATGGCGCTCATCGTGGTGTTACGCAGGAGAGAAACCCGGGGAAGCGCGAAAGAACGCAGTGATGGACCCTTACTGGGACATGTCAATCGCTGCTAAGGGACAATGAGAGACACATGACTCCGATTGGACATACAGATCCCCAGTCCTTATTGAGTAAACGTGCATGCTCCAAATTATATTGTTCAACAATGCACAGGAGAAATCTCTCACCAGCACTACATTGGAGGTCAAGATCCAGTGCCTATAATTACGGGGTGGCCAGTAAATGTTTGTGCAGCGCGAACAGCCGGTTTTCTCGATCAAGAAACTCGCTAGCAGACGCCGCCTGCATCGGCCTTGCGGAGCAAGAGAGAGGGGAGCGTAGAAAAGGAGAGAGAGGGAGGTGCGCGCGTGCTCTGTAAGGGTGATAACGTCGCGCACAGGAATGAGTTAGACCATAAGACGCTTCACATCTAACACAAAGTATTTGGAAAGCATATCTACCCGCCAAGGTGGTTTAGTAGTTATGGGGCTGAACTGGTATCCCGCACGGACGGTGGATGAAATCCCATTTTCTTTGGGAGAGAAAATGCTTGAGGCACGTGTACATAATGTTGGCACGCGTTAAAAAATCTCAGGTGATCAGAATTTCTTCCACTATGGCAATTACGAGTGTGTTCCAATACTCACCATAAAGGGCTAAGTGGATGGCGGACTTCTCAAGTCCCATTCGAGTCTTCCCGTAGCTGTCAAATAGACAGATTTGAGAAGACCACATCGCAGACAAATATGATGCAGGGTACTTTACTATCCGAACAATACGGCGACTGAGCGAACTGCTCGGATGTAGTGCCTAGAATATCTCAGGCAATATAGCTCTGATCTCGCCGGAATAGCCGTCTGCACACAAACAAACCCATCTCCAGACACTCAATTTGAGCAACGTTTATTTTTTTTAGATTTCGACTCGAAATAAACTTAACAAAATAACAGGTTCATTTGTTTATCTTAGCTTCCTTTTTCGACACGAGATGGCGCCTCATCGCGCAGAAGCCGTCCTGACGTGTTCCATGGTTTCAATTCTCTGAGAACATGGGCTCAATGCTGTCTTCGAAGCTTTTTGCGTAGACTGTCCACGATGCTTTCTTAGAATTGCAATGCAGTGCTTCTTAACCATACCATGATTTTGATGCGTTAAAACCCGACTAATAATCACATTATTGGGAAATATTTCGGCCACGCATATACAATTGTCATCTATCACGCGTAATTCCCATGTGTTGTCACCGAGTTATTTCCAGGTCGCGAACGGCGCAAGCTATTAACGTGACGTAGCATTCTTGATAAAAAAAGGGCGATGGCGAAAGCCTTACAGTTCATAAAACTGAGTGTGCCAGATGACGATTATTTTGTCCACAAAAGAAACATTTCCTAAATACTCTACTTATTCTTCAGGAGTACAGTATTCACGTATTGAAGAATGCACTGTTTTAAATGCGAGATATTTCTTAGCGAACTTCAGCGAGTTTGACCATATCTATCTATCTATCTATCTATCTATCTATCTATCTATCTATCTATCTATCTATCTATCTATCTATCTATCTATCTATCTATCTATCTATCTATCTATCTATCTATCTATCTATCTATCTATCTATCTATCTATCTATCTATCTATCTATCTAGCCGCCTGCTACATTCAGTTCTCGTGCCTGTTTTGACAATGGGATCTATACCATAATTAGTGTGGCATAACCTGGCTATATGATGAGCATAAGTGACAAGTCATAACATAAAAATCATCACATGTATGTTATCAATGTCACGATTTACATGTAAAGGTCTTCCTGTTCCTGCGGTGGTTTCGTTCACATGACATATCGCAAAACTGGTATGTTACGATATGACTTCATGGCGAACATAAGTGACGGGTCCTCATGTGGAAATGATTACAAGCGTGTCATGTAAAAATATAACTACATATCACGCTCATCATGCGCTCACGGTCGTTCACTGGCTTCACATACACAAAATTTGGTATTACGTGACGTGAATGGATTATGAAGATATATGACTGGTTGAAACATAATAGTACTGACACGCATTTCATGTAAAAACATGACTACCTACTATGCTCATGATGCGCTCGTGGTCATTTCGCTAGCTTCACTTATGCCAAATTTGGTAGTACGTGATGTGAATGGGAGATGAAGGTATTTCCCTGGTGCAAACATGATATAAATGATATGCGTGTCATGTAAGAATATTACTACGCACCACGCTCATGGTGCACTCGCGGCCGTTTGGCTAGCTTTATATATACCAACTTTGGTATTACGTGATATGAATAGACGACGAAGATAAATGACACGTCCAAACATGATAATCATGACATGCGTGTCACGTGAAACATGACTACATGCTACGTTCATAGCGTGCTTGCGGCCGTATTGGCGAATTCACATATACCAAAGTTGGTATTACGTGACCTAATTGGATGACGTCCATGAATGCCAGGCGCAACATGATAATCGTGACATATATTCATGTACAGCAAGGAAGAAGACGAAGTTTTTCCTGAGTGAAACGCTGGTTTTAGTCTCTGTTATTTCTTTCTCGTTTTCTTTGGTGCTAGTGGAAGACGCCGCTCTTCTGCCTACGGAAATGGACGTAAAATCACCAGGGCCTCCAGGGCCTGTGGCCACTCTAAGAAAGCGCTCCGGCCACCCAAGTGACGTCGACAGTGAGGACACGCTCATGTACTCTACGGCCAGTGATGAGAGCTCCGATGAAAATGACTTTGTGCCCGTGGCAAGACACAAGGCGAAGAGGAGGCTGCTTACGACATCTCCTTCCCAAAGTAAGGCCACCACGAATATTCAAGAGCCACCGGTTCACACTATTTTGTTTGTCCCGCTGAATGCCGCTGACAGCATGAATCGACTTAATCGCCAGGTCACGTCTATGTCACTTGAGGCGCTCGTTCCGGGACAAATAACAGACGTGAGAATCAATGGCCGCAAGAACGTTCTGGCGATAGACGTTACGCAACGTACTGCTCTCGATGTATTGACCAAGGTGAAGGTGCTCGGGAACATCAACGTACGTTCTTTCATACCAGATGGCAAGGACTCTAGGACAGGCGTTATCTACGACGTCGACACTTCTATCAGCGATATTGATTTTCCCACTCTAATCAAACCAGTGACGGAAGCTACTATAACCTTGCAAGCCCACTGTCTCGGGAACTCACGATGCGTGAAACTAGTTTTTAAGGGTGATAGCCTCCCAACTCAAGTAAGAGTTGGTCATTTTCGACACACAGTACGGTCGTTCGTGCCGAAACCTCTTCAGTGTCGGAAGTGCTGTAAAATAGGACACGTGAGTGCTGTTTGCACAAGTTCTGCTGTGTGCTCCCGATGCTCAGAGTCGCACAACACGGAAGCCTGCCAGGCAGAACATCGCAAATGCGGCAATTGCCAAGGTCCTCACGAGGCGTCATCAAAGCAGTGCCCAAATGTGAAGAAGAAGATGCAAGTGCTGAGGCAGATGGCCAGTGACGGTTCTACCCACAGGGAGGCTGCTGCCAAAGTGCGACGTTGGCGTTCGCGCCATAGGAAAACTCCTAGGACATCCTCTGCTAAGGCCAGCGATACACCGCTACCCCATATCACGCACTCACCACCACAAACATCAACAAGTGCCAACAACAAGCATCCTCAGAAAGACGCAAGAAACATTGACCCTGACGCGTGGCCAGCGCTGCCGTCAGTGACACCACCAGTAGAGCGGCAGCATCGCCCACTGAAAGCTACTTCAGAGCGAGTAAGTCATGACAGTCAAGATAACGAAATAATAGACGTGATTAAGACCCCCATGAAGACAATTCGAATACTCCTGAATAATATTCAGACTCAGGCTGCCCATAGCCCTCTTCAAATATTGGACGCTTTGAATCCGGTGCTATCAAATCTACAGAAGCACCATGGCTCTTTCTCTGCAGCCCTTCCGTAAACAAGTGAAAGAGGCATCAATTTTCCAATGGAATGCCCGAGGTCTTAAACCCCGCATTTCGGATTTTCGACCATATGTTTTTAAGAATCAGTTTTCAGTTATCGTAATTTGGGAACCACGTCTTCACAATGCTATACGGCTTTCTAAATACGAGGCTTTCAGATCTGCAACCCGTAACGAAACCAGTAAGATCAATGTTTACATCAGGTGCGAACTCACATATATTGAGCATCCAGTAACACCGAACGACAGCAACCAATACGTGTGCCTGACAGTTTAGCGTAAGAACGTGAACTTCACTCTAGTGGCAGTATATATTTCGCCTTCAGGCTGCTTCGACCCAGCAAGATTAAGCGCCATTATATCAGCGACACCTGGCCCATGGATTATTACCGGTAATTTTAACGCTCACCACCACCTGTGGGGAAGCCAAAAGATGGACCGTCGGGGAAGAGATGTGTCTTCCTTTGCATCTGACCACTAACTATATTGTTTAAATGACGGCGCTCCCACGTTTTTACGGGGTCTGACATATAGTAGCTGTCTCGACCTAACTTTTGTGTCAAGTAGCCTAAACACCACGGTGCAGTGATTTGCGGACAATGAAACGCATGGCAGTGACCACATCCCCACCTATATAAAAATCAAGGGGCTAAGCAAGTCGCAAATCGCGCCTACTTCACGGATAGACTGGTCAAAGTACAGATCATCCACAGAGAAGCAATGCGAGAGAAACCAAGAAGATTCTCTTGAAAGCCTAGAAGGTGTAATGAAGGCCGCTATTCAAGAGGCAACGATTACTTGTGGACCTTTGTCAGATTTTTGCAAATATGGGGGGGAGTTGGAGCGACTTCTCGCAATCCGTCGTCGCGCCGAACGACGTTATAGGCACACGAATTCCATCTACGACTTGAGGGAAGCGAGACGTCTACAAAAGAGCCCCGCCGCAGTGGTATAGTGGCTAAGGTACTCGGCTGCTGACCCGAAGGTCGCGGGCTCGAATCCCGGCTGTGGCGGCTGCATTTCCGATGGAGGCGGAAATGTTGTAGGCCCGTGTGCTCAGATTGGGGTGCACGTTAAAAAACCCCAGGTGTTCGAAATTTCCCGAGCCCTCCACTACGGCGTCTCTCACAATCATATGGTGGTTTTGGGACGTTAAACCCCACATATCAATCAACGTCTACAAAAGAAGATTCGACGTCGAATCAATGCACTACAGTCGGAACGATGGAAGTCACTATGCGAGTCGCTCAATCCCCACAAACCTCTTTCGCAAATATGGAGAATAATCCACGGCCTACGAACATTGCCACAACAGAATCGTTCATTCAAATGCCTTGTTCTTCACCAAGGCCGGCGTGAAATCGATGTAGCGGAAGACTTCTGTACCAGGGTTGCAAACAAGGGGTCCGGGATCAACATGAGTAACTTACGAAACGCGCCGGCGTCCAGAGACACTCGGATGGACAATGTGTTTTTTTCTAGAGGAGCTTCAGGCAGCATTGGCAGCATGCAAGCGCTCGTCATCGCCTAGACCCGATGGAGTCACTTACATGGCCCTTGCTAACCTAGGACGAACAGCTCGGCGTGCCCTTCTAGCTTTATACAATGACTCGTGGAGCAACGGTTTGGTTCTTCCTTCGTGGAAGTGCAGCCGCCTTGTGTCCCTGCTCAAACCAGGCAAATCGCCTCTGGACATGGCCTCCTATTGCCCCATTGCGCTTGCCACCTCTTTTGGAAAGGTGATGGAGAGAATGGTGCTGACTCGCCTGGAGTGGTACTTGGAACATAACAATATATACCCCCATGCTTTGACCGGCTTTCGACGTGGACGGTCTTCCATAGACAATGTTGTTGATCTTGTCACGTCTGTACAACAGCAGAAGAGCCTAAAGAGATTATCAGCGGCACTTTTCTTGGGTATTAAGGCTGCATACGACAATGTATTACATGAAACCATCCTGGACGCCTTGGGCAGCATTGGATTGGGAGGCTGCGTTTACCAATGGATCTACAGCTATTTGAAGGACAGAACCTTCTTCGTTCAGACAGAAGATGGCGCAACAAGGCAACATCATACTTATCGCGGCGTACCTCAAGGCGGGGTCCTAAGCCCCATACTTTTCAACCTTGTGCTCATCGGCCTCGTTGCCGTTCTGCCACACTCCGTACATCTGTCGATATACGCGGATGACATCTGCATCTGGGCATCAGGGGTCACGCGTCTACACGTACGAGCCAGGCTTCAGACAGCGGCTGCACTGACGTCAAACTACCTTCAAGGACGAGGACTGGAGCTGTCATATGAGAAATGCTCACTAGTCGCGTTTACGTGCAACACAATGACGCCAAACCACTTCAGAATTAACGGACACACAATCAGCTATCAAAAGACTCACCGTTTCCTGGGAGTAATAATAGATCGTGATTTGTCTTGGAGCCCTCATATCGCTTACATGAAGAAGACACTGACCATGATCACCCACGTCCTAAGGTTTCTTGCGGGAAAATCATGGGGTGCATTGGTACGAGCCATGCTTCAACTGTATGCTGCACTTTTTCTTGGCTTCATGCGCTACAGCCTACCTGTGCTTGGCAAGGCCCGCATAACAAACGTACACGTCCTCCAGTCATTACAAGCTCAAGCACTGAGAATATGCCACGGGCTGCCGAGATGCGCATCCTCAGCAGCGACTGTCGCAATCGCTCATGAACACCCTATCACAACCTACATTCGTGTCGATGCTTTAAGAACGCACATAAGACATGCCACCCGGATTCAATCGCATCACCTCGCCTCCCTTCCAACTTCCAGGCCATGCTCTGCGTTATGCTCTATTATTGCCCCACATCGCACGGTGATTCCCACGAGCTTCACGCACGCAGCAAGACCGTCGTTACCATTGTGGTGTCTACATCCACTGGAAGCCCTGATAACCATCCCCGGAATGCAAAAGATGAAAAATTTGTCAAATTTGGCCCTAAAACAAACAACATTACTGTTTCTGCATGAGAAACACAGTGGAAGCATTCACATTTACACGGATGGGTCAGTCACTTCAACAAGTTGAACAGGCGCAGTGGTAATTCCGGAGAAATACATCACGATAAAGTTCAGGACCTCGCATCTGACATCATCCACGGCGGCAGAACTCGCCGCCATTCGTGCCGCTCTGGAGTTCTTAGTTGAAGAACCGCAACAGACATGGTCAATATTTTTTTACTCCAAAGCAGCTTTTCAGGGCACTGCCTCACCATATCGTCATGGACCAAACGAACAGCTAATTGCTGAAATACGACTGCTTCATCACCAGGTTATAGAGAAACAACATGACATAGCATATCAATGGATACCAGGCCACTGCAGCATTGATGGAAATGACCGTGCAGATGAAGCAGCCCGAACTGCTCATGATGATGCCCCTTGTGTAGCTATACCATTATCAAGAACGGACGCCGCTGCAAGGCTTCGATCACTTGCACGAGAACTGACACTCGCTCAGTGGAATTCACCAGCATTCACCAACGTCCGCCTTCATAAACTCAACCCACACCTACAGCTCCGTCTTCCATCAGGAATAACCAGAGCAGAGGAGACACTTTTGTGCCGTCTGTGGATTGGGGTGGCCTTTACGAGTGCTTATTCGTTTCGAATCGGTATGTCCAGAAGCCCGACATGTGTCAACTGTGGCTGCGCAGAGACTTTCTCCCATCTTCTTTGCGAGTGTCCCCGCTTCAGCGTGCCAAGAAAAAAACTGTCAAAAGCTTTAGATAGAATAGACAATCGCCAATTGTCGGAAGAAAGGGTATTAGGACACTGGCCGAGACCGTCCTCTGCACGCAAGGCATTGAGAGCGTTGTTGCGCTTTCTGTGGACAAGTGGTCTTAGAGACAGACTGTAAACAGCGTCGTGGATTGTCTGATGACCTTCTCTTTCTTTTTTTAACGTCTCTTTTCTCATTCTTTATCTCCCTTACCCCCTTCCCCAGTACAGGGTAGCCAGCCGGTCTGAGAACTGGCTAACCTCCCTGTCCTTCCTCATTTATTCCTCCTCCTCCTCCTCCTCCTCCTCCTCCTCCTCCTCCATGTACAGCAAAATTCACGCCCGCCTCGTAAAGTTTTCGTGATTTTAATGATACAATTTAACCTTCATCGTTCGTGCTTCACATATCGATTCCCACAGCACGTGGGATCTAGCAATTTTTCGGCTTGTTTTTTCACGAAAGCTGTTATGCTCGAGGCAAGCCCGTAGCCAGAACATTTTTTTCAAAGGGGCGTAGCGGCTATCTAATACATGAAAACTTGTATTTTCACTATTTTCTTAGTAAAACTCCCCCCTCCACTCAAATTTCAGGGGAAGTGGAGATAACCACTCTTCCCTGTAACGTACATGGCTCGATGTGTCGTGAACAAAAAACAATATTCATAACGTACCCAATAACCTCCCAAGCATTGTGCACAGATGGTTTACAATAGAATGTTCAACGCGCCCACCAGCTACAGCCGACGTAGTACAAGTCACACCTTTCTTTTTTATGTACGCTAATGATTGGTATGAGCAATGCCTCGACGTAAGCGCGCCTTTCGGTGCAAACGTAAGCGCTAAAGTTGTTGTTGATTATAATACAACTGTTTCAGTCAAGATTACTCCAGTGTGGCACAAACTGTTGACGCTGGAAGCAAAAGTGCGCGTGTTTAGCCCGAACTTATCGCACTTTAATCTGTAAGCGCTGTATAGCAGAGTTATCCCTCTTTATTTCGCATTCACTCTCCATAAAGCTTTTAAATAAAAACAACCATATTACTTTTTTTTCTGGCACATGCGTTAGCTAAATGTCGGACTGCGAAATGGAAGAAAAATGTACAACGCAGTGAAGCGTCTTTTGCTAGCAGAAAGAAATAAATTCTTCGTGGCGCCTCCTGCGCACGTCTTAATCTTTCGGGAGCACGTGAAAATCTCCGGCAATCGGAAAACGGTTGGCAAAAAGTAAACGAATGCTTACATCTCATTTCCAGATGTGAGTTTTGGGGAATGCGGCGTATCTCCTCTGAAACTGAAATAGACACCCGCTTTTGGGACAAAATACATGTGGTAAGATGTCATAGCAGCACGCTTAAGGCGATATCATCCAAGCTACCCTATTTATAACAAGGCGGTACGTATGGTAAGTAATCTGCAAAAACAATGTTTCATCAGCATAAAAAAATGTTTATCATGCAAAAATTCTCTACAAAAATCTAGTGATGCATGTAGCATACCCAGACTTTATTGTGAAAGTATATAGTCAAGAAATATGCATCAGAGCGTTACCTATTCATCAAATAAGTGTCAAGTTCGATTGAAGACACCACAATATATTCGCATCATGCCGGCTAACGACGACAAACTTTGTGGCCAAATACCACGTTGTGCTCTCAAAGGGGAAACTTAACCTACGGCTTAGCTTCTTCCCGTATTCAAAACGCTGCTTGACTTGACTTGCCACCGACTTCAATGCAGCACGAACGCGTTCCGAACGCGCTGTATTTAGGGAGTGGCAAGGTAGCACAAACACATGGACACGTTTCAAAGGCGTTGCATTGAAGGCGGCTCCAAGTCAAGTTCAATTCAAGAAGCATTTCTGAATACGGGGGTTATTAGTCGAGGCTTTCGCGTCCGTTGGCGTAGCATTGGTCACAGGTACTTCCTGCGTGGCGAGAGTGAGACGGCGTTGGAGAGGAAGGGCTGCACGACGCCAAGATCGGCGAGGTCGATGCTTGGCGGAAAGGGTTAACCAAAGAGAAACGCACAAATACGGAGGAGGTTCTTGTCTGAAGAAGGAGACATCAGCTTCTCTACTTCGGCAGCGTTCACGAACAGAAGCGGGCCGCACTTTCTTTCCCGCTCTTTCACGGCCAATAGGTGGAGATATGGTGATTCCTCAAGCGGAGACTGGGTACTCTAAACATGAAATATAAAAATTGAAAGTAAATGGCACAAAATTGATAAAAACCACCGAAAGGCTCACAATATTCACATTGTGGCGTGAACGTAGCCATGATAATTCATCAACCTCTTCTACTCTACACATCCTTGTAAAGTGTGCTTTGGTTGTGTATATTCAGAAATGATTACTTCGAGGACCAAACACGTTGCAGAGGAAGACTTTATCCTCCTATAATTACCGCATTCAATCATGATTTGTGCTTGTAGGGTGCTATTACAGTTTGATGATGATTGAGTTAAACCGAGGCGTAAGCAGCACGTGTGCAGTAATAATAAACAACGAGCTGCTTGAAGCAGTGAAGTGTTTTGTGGCTGCGGCAACCCACGAGCAGTATCGTACACGCTGAACGCTTCCACAAGAGACATCCTCACCTCATGGCAAACATTACGCGGCATTACATGTATACATGCAGTAGCAAGTTGGCGTCATTCTTGTTCCCACTTTTATGAAGGGCGCGAAAAATATAGAACCATCAGCGAATGAAATATTAATTATTATTTACACTTATTTGACTATTATAGGCCTTTAGTGAGTGCTATTCGTCAGCATTTGTTTCCTATGTCAAATAATAGCGATTATGGAATAGACATTGCATATCACACAGTCCAATTATAGTGCGAGAAACATATGCCAGTATTTTTGCAACAGTGTTTGTGTATTAAACTGAGCTAAACTTGCTTTGTTCCACTGGTATTATTGATAAACCTCAGATTTTCCCGCTGCGCATGCGTTGCGCAAGTTAAAACGCCGCTCAATTGGTATCCGCTTCCGCTAACACTCATGCATTGACAAAGATTGATTCTCTTGCGCTCTATCTCTCCTTGCCCTGTTGTTCTTTGTTGCTTCTGTTCTATTATATATTATAGAAATACCAATAGGTATACAATGTTGCAGGTAGCGGGGTGCTATCGCTCTGATGGACTCGGCTTAATTCGGTATGGCCTAATAGGTACTTACTGTTCTATTCGTCCTGGTTTGTTGGTACTGCTCGTGTCGTCGTACTTCCCTCTGTCTTCATCTCTTGCTGAGATGAAGATGACAGACTCATTTGGAAGTTTGCATCTTCATGTCCCCGCGCGTCTGCTTGTCTATATAATCTGTCTTATGTTGGTGACAAGCTCCGGCTATTACTGAAATTACAAGTCAATCAACGTAAAATATTCAATTCAGTCTGCAGTCATTTTCAACCACGTGCACATTGAGTTAGCGAGGCAAGCACGTCGTTTTCTTCATTTTTATTAATTTGTGATAATATGTCTTTCTGCTGCCTTGCCAAGCGCACACGCATCTTTCTTTCACTCAACTTTCCCATTGTTCAGTGGTTCCGAGGTAGAGAAAAACGACGGCATGTCATCTTCACGACTTTCTTGAAGAACTTCCCATTTGTACATTACAGATCGGACGAGAGCGATGCTGTCACCCGAAAATGGGTCGCATCACAACCATTTCCGATGGATAAGTGCGAAGAAAAGCCCCTTTTGAAAAGCGGACCTTCTCGTCGATGAAAGCCTCGTATTTTGGGAAGCAAGCTCTGTTGTGCCCAAGCAGTAAAATAGGCACTTTTTTTTTTGGTTGTGACAGCCGATCAACAACAAACATCGAAAGGCTCCTAAAGTTCAGACCGCGGCTTGCACAACCTGCAGCGCTTAGAGAATATCAAATTCTCATCTGAAGTCGCTTCAAGTGGGGTAATGCGTTGAAAATAGCTCTACAAATGCTTCACAGATCAGGAAAAAGGCACTGTCTGTGTTCTTCCTACGCCCAACTTTTCTGTACTCTTTCTTACGCACTGTCCATCTTGTTCGCATTTGTGGGGGTTAGAAAAAAAAACACTCGTTAGCTAGGGAGCAAAAGAATGGCAAAATATGAATTACCTTAGAGCATAGATGTGACACCGGTATGGCGTTTCACACAGGCTGACTCTCTTTGGAACTTTAAACACCTTAAGCTATCAGCAACGTTCTAATTGGGGCTTGTTGACTTGCCATTAAACTCGACAATGAGATGAAGAAGTGACGCACGATGAGACGCACGAAGCGCTCCTATGCGTATCATTGTGGCTTTCTTCTTCTGCGCGCGTCTTAGTCAAGAAACCTGGTTTAACTGTAAGATGTCCAGCAATTACGCCAGGCTGAGCAGAGACTGGTGTAACATCCTCCCCCGTCCAGTTCCAATGCTGCAGCGAAGAAATTGTGGGTGACAACAGTCGAAATTGAAAAAAAGGACGTCATGATAACTGATGTACGCTTATATATTAATTGTCATTTGAGTAAGACACCCTTCCTTTTCCCGGTGATGTTAACTTTCCCTGTCACATCATATCGTAGTATTATATGAAGTAGAATACCTTTTCAGATAGTAAAATAATAAAGAAACAATGCAAGCATCTGCTTCAATGATAACTGTTTCAATCAGCAATCCTCAGAAATGTGCGCGCCAGCCACTCTTATTGTACCAAGCGCCCAACTTTTGTTCAGCCGGATCAACGAGGAGCAACTTGCACCGAGTCAAGTTGCGGCTCACATAAACGCGATGAAGCAGGCCATTTCACCGCACGCCAGGCCGACTAAGCTGGGGTCTACGTAGCGCAAGGAGAATGCGTGGCTCGTGCGAAGAAGCAGGTGGACTCTAGGCGGCTATTTGTGAGGAAAATTCAACGTCTGGTTAGTGGGGAAGAAACTGCTTGTGTGGACTTGAAAGATGAATTTGAAGCAAAGCTCCCCACGTAGGGCTGATAAAGTAGTATCATGCCAATGTGGAAAGTTCCCCACGAAGCCACCCGAGGTGTGCAAGTGACTGCATTCGTCAGAGATGAAGTAACACACCAATGGTTGTCTTGTTCTTCTGGGATAACAGACTGTTTCTCGCGCGGCGTGCCATCATTTGAATTGTGTAAAGAGAAGTTCCAGCGTGACACAGGGTGGTCTGCCACGCGGACCGCCCTTCCTGCACGCTTGGTGCGTTCAGTTTCGGTTTCTTCAACGATTGATCTCAAACTAAACAATTCATCTCGCGAACTACGGCAATATTTCCAATTAAAAAAATTAGGTTCAACATAACTTGGTACGTTGGAAAACTTCAACATATAAAAAATGCCCTGAGATTGATAAATAAAAACGTATTATAAATTTCTCAATTATTCATTTCTGTGATCCGCAAAATCTTTAGACGTTATGTGCCTAATAGCTCGCAAAAACCTCTATTGCTTACCAAACACTTTGCATATATATAAATGAAAAAATTAAACGAATATATATATATATATATATATATATATATATATATATATATATATATATATATATATATATATATATATATATATATATATATGTATATATATATATATATATATATATATATATATAAGGCAGTAACAATTAAGTAATCTATAACGGCGAGATCAGTCACGATTCATCTATAACTACTTCGTTGAGTAAGCATCGGCTATTGGCTTTCATACATGCCTCATTGTATAATTCCGTGTTATCACTAGTGCTCGCGTGAGTTTCACTTTGCATGCAGTCAAGGAGGAGGAGGAGGAGGAAAGTTTACGCGGAAGGACAGGGAGGTTAGCCAGTTCTTAGACCGGCTGGCTACCCTATGCTGGAGAAAGGGGTGAGGGGAATGAAAGTCAACTGCACGTGTCCCACGTATGATACGACCAAATCTTCGGGTATATTTCAGATGGTTGCCATGGATACAGGTGCGACCTGCGTCGAGTGACAACTCATATTGAAGTTTAGACGGTGAAAAACGTTGTCACGAAAAAGGAAAAAAAGAAGTGAGCGTGTCAACATATCAGCCCAAGAAGAGACCGGTTCACGTTACAGGGATATAAAAAAAATTGCTCACTCTCGATAGCTTGTATGTGATGAGCATCAGTTTTGCGTAAAAAAAATCAAAACGAAAAGAGACGAGGTATGTTTACGCTGCCGTCCCCATTTCAAGACTTCAGAATTTGTAAACTCGAAAGAGCGCACTTTTCTTTTTTGCACACATCATTGGTACATAAAGAATGGCCGCCATGAAATGAAAGCAAGTCCACTTTCAGAAGTGTGATATCGCCTAGAAGACAGCACGGCGGTGTGCAAACACGTTGAGATGCTTCACGGCCGCTCAATTCATCTCTGAATTTTAAACCAACAGCTCACGTTCATCGCACCAGAGCAGTAGGAACAACATTTTTTTTTCGTATCTGCAGAACAAACGCACTGTGCAAAGCAATAAACCTCACTTGTACATTTTTTTTATTATTTAGAAAGCCTCGTTTACTTGATTGCCGGAAAGAGAAACATTTCCTGTGTCTGATAAGGATATCCACTTGAGAAATGAAGAAAATACGCATAGATATATATGTATATATACCCAAACGTGTCGACAGAAGCGGTGGTCGCGACTGAGCCTATACACCTGTGGATATTTCGTTGCCGATTCAATGATGGCTCCCCACATAAGATCTCCCAACAACGCGCTCCGATAGGTATGTTTGTGTCTTTTTCAAGCCCTAAGGAATAGGATCTCTGTCCTCCACTATCGTCAATTAAACACACACACACACACACACACACACACACACACACACACACACACACACACACACACACACACACACACACACACACACACACACACACACACACACACACACACACACACACACACACACACACACACACAAACGTTATAAGCATTATACGTCTGCAAGATACGATTTTTGCGAAGGAACATCACCATTTCGCACCACAATGTGTAGTCAAGTATACAATGTGCTTCTTTACTATATCATACGATTGCCTTCCTTATTATGAAAAGAAAACAAAAAGTAACAGAAACTTTTGTTTATTCCGACTCAGCCGCGCTAATGTAAGAAGGCTGCGAGAAAAAAAAAGCGAATCAGAAAAATACATCTCTTACCATTCGAAAGCGTAGCGCTAGCATCTGTCCGAAGAGTATATGGGCAATTTAAAACTTCATGGATTAAAAAGTAACAAAAGAACTAAGGAGAAAAGGAATAGCTCGAACAGAAGTGTAGAAAAGCGAACCGCCATAATTTGCATCAGCCGTGTAGAAGACAGGATGTAGCGTTGTACATTCAAGATTCACGTGCATGAAGAATGGCAAGTTGTGGTGAATCTATCAAAAGAAACGAAAACAATCATGGACACGCTCTTTTTTTTTTCTCGCGTATAGCGTATGCATAAGTGTTGTGCCTCTTGGTGGTGATGTTATACACGCTAAGAGCAGTACATCGCGAGATGTAAATACTGTTACTCGTACACTTACAGTTTTTGTAGGATAAGCAAGGACTTTTTATTTTTACTGGAGGCACCGTGCAGCGAACGCAGTTGATATCTGCTATTTAAGTGTATCATTTAGAATATAACTCCAGACAGTGTACATAATTAGCACATATATAAATGTATAAGATTTACCGCTAAACGCCTAAGAAAACATTTCTAGATTAATAGCGCAATTTATTAGAGACAAGTCTAAGAATACCTTTCAGAAATACATTCGACTGAATTTCAACATTTATTTCACCAGATGAAGCATCACGCAGCTGTTATCCTTGAAAGACATGTATTACCTCAAGCAAAGACGCAGGACTATGAGTACTTGAACGTGCGAAAACAAACCTTTGTTTTTTGTTCAGTCACTACGGGCACATTTGTGAGCAGTGTCGTATCCAGGGGGTAGTATCAGACCCATGCCCCCGCCCCCCCCCCCCTTCAAAGAACACGGTGTCTAGAAGAAAACGCAGCAGACGGGCGTGAGCTGTCAACCCAGCAAACTCTCATCTCGCCTACATCAAGCTATGTGCTTATATTGCAGCACTCATTCCGAGCACATATCGAACCCTACGTCCATTAAAATATTACCACGCAGGTCTTTACTTAAAGGGCAGACACACCACGGAACAACGGCAGCAGCGAATCAAATCAAGCGAAGAGCCGGTGCTCTCTTCGGACAGCACGTTAATGCGAACGTTTTATGCTCTCATCGCGAGTGGAATCCATTGCCATGGATACGATATACGGCAGCAGAAAAAGGAGCACCACCAAGTCCACGCCGACGAGCGATGCCAACGGGGGTTTCGACCTTAGGCAAAGGGCTTTGCCTGTGCTGCGGCTCAGTTGCATTAACTTCATGAATATTTAGAGTGTCCTCTCCTCTCTTGGCAGCTTTCATCTCTGACACGTGCGCAGTGTACCGCTGCTGCACTACAGCGTCGCGATGACTTCTCATTTCATTGCCCCCCCCCCCCCTTTTTTTGTTCAAGAATTCAGAAAACTATAATATAAGGTCACAGTGTTACCTCTAGACTGAGAATATGCACCGCCGAGATATTCAAAAACATGCCTAGAAGTTATTCTCTAGTCGTGCGTTGGCATTTACCTCTAATTCATACCATATACCTATTCTGTGCACGAGGCGTAGTGAGTAGGCCTTCCATCGAATTAGACGCGCATGCGCAGAGCGTCTACGCGTATCTCGTATCGCACAAAGCCGAAACTCTATATTTACTATGTGTGTGCTACGTAAACAATCGCCTTCCGAGCTGCTACGGAGTGAAAATATTATTAAAAATAATGATATTATTATTATTATTATTATTATTATTATTATTATTATTATTATTATTATTATTATTATTATTATTATTATTATTATTATTATTATTATTATTATTATTATTATTATTATTATTATTATTATTATTGCAAGAGTACCCCCCTCACGCTCTTGCCATGTAAGTGCTGACTACTTCTTCATTGTCTTAATCTGTATTAACGAGAGCACGCCCATCTCGCAGACAAGCGCCTTTGGCGGTATACCCTCGCTCCCAGAGACGCCACAATTTGTTTGGAACTGCCAAGGCGCGCCTCGCCAGCATGGCATGCTGTGGCTCGGGAGTTTAAAATGCGAAAAAGCACCTGTTCACGCTGCGCCCGCTTTTAAAACGTCATCTGGGCACCACTGCGCTGTCAACTGATGCGACAACAACCAGCGCAAAAGGAATAGATTGCTAAGCACTGCCTGTGAAGATCACAGCGCATCGCGGAAATCGGGCCGGTGTGGTGTTTTGCGATTGCACAGATTTTTGTCCACAACGAAAAACACTTTGCTCCGCCACCCCATAATATATATTCGCAGAACTACGAGTCCAGCGAAGTGTACAAGTAAGTATACTTATTGCGTTTATTCGCGCGACTCCAGCTGTTCCACTTTAGAGCAATACCTGTAGTATGCGGCGCAAAACTATTGCCGTTCTCTTTCGCAGGCCGCCGGTCACTAATAGGATATACGTATTACGACTCACGCGTGGATGCACGCACCGGGCATGTTTAGTACAACTTTAACGGCCTACTATCGCGATGTAAAGAGATGTGAATGGCGCGAAAAATATGGCTTTCGACTCGGTCGAACTGCGACGTGCCTTGCCTGTCACTAGGCGAATCTACATGTGCTTCCAGCCGGCGTCACCGTAGCATCTTATAATCTTGTTCTGGCTGGCACTTTTGCACAACGTGTGTGTTCCCAGTGCCCGGCAGGATTGCCAATTGATACACATGTGGTGCATGAGCATAAGTGGGAGCCAGATTCTAGCGCTTCGTTGACGCCGGCGCATAGCCAAGACATGCCGCAGTTCACGCTGTTCACGTTTCTTTAAGTAGGATAATGCGTACCTCATAAAGTTACTTCCGCAGTCTGCAATGCACGTGCTGCAGATATTCCGGACTGTCGAGAAAGGTCTCCTTGACGTTTCACACGAAATCAGCATGAAATTCCAGCACAGGAAAAGCGCGAAACATGATTGCAGCCACACTCGGGTTGAGAAGTTTGATTGATATGTGGAGTTTAACGTCCCAAAACCACCATATTATTATGTGAGACGCCGTAGTGGAGGACTCCGGAAATTTTGACCACCTGGGGTTCTTTATGGTGCATTCAGATGACGGACCGAATCCGGATTTGTCATGGACGCGGACGGCTAATCCGCGGATGATTCGCCTGCAGGCGCGTCCACACGACGGACGGTGTACTAGGAGAAAACAGCCGGATTACCATCGACAGCAGATTCGGCGCTCACTTGCGCCCGCTGGCAGCAGACCGGTTTGAGAGTATTCAACATGGATGCCCGCAAGAAGCGACGCTTGGCTGTGATGTCTGTCGCGTTGTGACAAATGAACGAGGAGTGTTATTCTTTCAGGAGAAAAGGTACTTGCTGGCAGAGTGTTCTTTCAACACCATTGTTCCCCATTTGTAGAACTTCTGAACGCGTCTCCCATCCGTTCTTAGAAGCGGCACGTCGCCGGTTGCGGAAGTTAGAATATTTACCCACCATGACGGCTAAGAATCTCGCGTGTCAAAACAACGGCGGCGATATTTCCCGAACCACCAAAAGTGATATCTGCGTATTTAATCACCTGAGAACAAAGCCCCCGGAAACTAAGTAAACCATGCTCAAGCGTAGATGATGCCGACCAGTCATGCAGCTAGCTGTCCGCGAGCCATGGAGGACATGCCACGAGCAGACAAAAAGTGTACTGGTTGCCACCAACCCTGAGCTATTCTGCTGAAATATCGGCTCTCTCCCGCCAGAATCCCGATGTGAGAAATAGGTTGGGGTTATCCGTCCGCGAACTGCGCGGACGAGTCGCGGACGAGGGGAATCGCTGCTGCGAGGTCACGTGACGTGCCGTCCGTCCCGCCACATCCAGATTCGGTCCGTCATCTGAATGCACCATAACGTGCACCAAAATCGGAGCACACGGGCCTACAACATTTACGCTTCCATGGGAAATGCAGCCGCCGCAGCCGGGATGCGATCCCGTGACCTGCGGGTCAGCAGCCGAGTACCTTAGCCACTAGACCACCGCGACGGGGCTGGGTTGTGAAGTTTCGAGTTTGATTCGCAGAGAGTCTGCTCGCGTGGCAATTGAGGGTGTTGCTTCTCCGCGCTTGAAACAGATGGTGCCACGCGTTTTTCAATATGGCAGCAAACACTGAGCTCGCTGTGTTCTGGTATATGCCTAAAGCCTTTTTAATCATTATCATCGTTAGGCACGCGGCTTCGCTGCTTGTGTCTCGTGCGACTGCATTAAACCTGGCTAATGTCCAAGAAAAAGAAACAAGAAAAAGAAACAGCAGCGACAAGACAACAACACTTGGCGTGTTTGGTGCTTTTCTGTCGTGGCAAGATTCTTCGTAAGACCGTTCTAGTCTCGCCTTCAAGCTTGCCCGTTCTCAACCTGCTGGGGTGTTCTTGGCTGAGGATTGAGTGGTTTTAACCGTCTGCCTTAGAGTCCGATTCTATAGTTTATCTGTTTCTGAGTCTAACCATATCTCTAGTGCTCATGTCGACTACTTCTCCTGGCCAGGCGCGATCCGCCTCGTCAGCGTCCCTGCCGTCTAATGAATTACCGCTACACTCCTTTTTCTGCAGTGGTATCGACAGCATTCCCGTGGCACTGGTACCTACAAATGGAGGCTTCATCAGACTTACAAACCCTCAGGCGGTTCAAAAGGAACAAAGACAACTTCAAACCATTTACAGACTATCACAGATGTGCGCCCATTTGGGCAAGGAGGTATCGTGTGTAGGTCGCCGGATCAGACCTGCATGCAGGATCTCAAATGCACCTCCTTTGCTGCTACCCCGGTGAGTGCTTTTATTCCGCCTCACCTTCCATGTACCAAAGGCTTTGTACGGAGAGTCGACTCCAAGCTGAGTTCAGCTGAGACCCTAGAGAGGCTCTCTGGAGCAGGCGTAATTTCAATTTACCGGTGTAATCGCCTAGTCGACAAAGAGAGGGTACCAACCGAATCTGTCATCGCGACATTTGTGGGCACAAAATGCCCGTCAGAAATAAAATTATGGCCACTGATCTTCCGAGTAGAGCCCCTCGCTTTTCGTCCGATTCAGTGCAAGAACTGCTGGAGATTCAGCCACAGTGCGGGAGGATGTAAATTTAACGTTCGTTGTAGCACCGGCGGAGAGAGCCATCCTTCAAGCAAGTGTACTGCAACAGCAGAAAAGCGTTGTCTCTGTGGGGGCAGTCACTGCGCCGACAACTCTGACTGTTCTACTCGTTCCCGGGAGGTTCAAATCCTTGAAGTTATTGACCGCCGCCGCTGTTTTCGAAGGGAAGCCATTGACATAGTTAGAGACAGGGCTTTTGGATACTCTGGTATTACAGCGCGCTGCACTTCTAGTATGGAGTCAAACCTATCGCAAGCTATTGAAACTGCTGTAGAAAAGGCAGTGAGTAAGGCAATGGATAAACTCATATCTAACCTTTCCGACTGTTTGGTGCAAATTCTTTCAAGTCAGATTGGACAAACAGTACAGACTAGTACAGAACCTGCAGTATTAGACATTACCAGCGATGCCACACAGCTACGCAATGTAGTGTTGGACGAAATTTCTGCATCTGCAGGCAAGGCCAAGCAGTCAGGAACACAGGTGAACTTGGACCGACATACGCCTCAGCCGAGCACAAGTACTGCTACAGATATGCAACTCGATATACGAACTAATAAACGTACCAAATCCCCTATCTTCACCGATCTCAAGTCCAAATCTAAACGAAATGAATCAGCTATTTCGCGTGAAGATGCTAGCAAGGGCGCGACATACGCCTCTGCGATGCGCTCAACACCATAGGTCAATTGAGGGTACTACAGTGGAACTGCCGTTCTATATTCTCAGCCTCAACCGACTTACATTGCTTTTGCAATAGTTTTAATCTTGATATAATTCTCCAAGAAGCTTGGCTCACACCAGATGAAAATTTACATCTTGCAGGTTTTTGTTCTTTTCAATTAGATCACCCGTCACGTGGTGGTGGTTTAATGATCTTTGTATCAAGTAAATTATGCCACAGGGCGAAAGTTTCTTTCAGAATGTTAGACTTGGATTGTGAAATATTAGCATTAGACTTGTGTCTCCCCGGATACCACCTTTTTCAATTATAAATTGTTACTTCCCCTCCGGTGTGCAAAGTACGCGTTATCTTGACAGCGTTTTGGTAGCATGTAGAAAGGAAATTGTACTCACAGGAGACTTTAATTCACATGATTTGTCTTGGGGTATAAGGACAGATTCTTGTGGTAGGCGACTGTGGGAATGGACTATTGATCACAACCTCTCCTGTCTGAATAAATGTCATGTAACATTTGTCCGAGGTCAAACTGGCTCAGTATTGGTTTAACGTTTTGCTCCAATGCAATCAAGGTTTTGTCATGGGCTGTTCTGGATTCGGCAACTAACAGCGACCATCTTCCTGTAGTTTCTGACATTACTTGTCCAACAATAACTTTAGATCAGCCAAAATGCACATACATCAGCCATATATCAAATTTCAAGCCTGCCTCCGTTCTGCCATTTCCAAGCTTAGAAATGCCAGTACTAAGGAGATTACATGTACGATTGGTTCAATGCTGGAGGGATCTAGAAAAGATTCCGAATTTTCTATTCCATCCAATAAACAATCGTCCTCTCGTTGGTGGAACGATGAGTGCACGCGCGATTATAGAAGACAAAAAGCCGCTTGAAAAAAACTTCTTCATAATCAGAGCCCAACAAACTGGAAGGACTATCAATTCCTTGCTGGCGTATTTAAGCGTACAGTGAACCGCGCGAAAGAAGAATATGACAGTAGACATTTTGATTATCTTTCTAAATAAAAAAAATAAGCGTGCTTTGTTCACTTATCTTCGGACAAGAAAAGTACTGCCATCACCTTTAACGTTGCAGTCATGTGTCTCGACACCTGAAGAAATAAAATCTCTCTAGAAGACATAGCGCAAGGTTTAGAACGCCCCTTCACTGCTAATTTTTTGGCTATCCTGTCCGTTCTGGTAAATTTGCATGAATTTCCAGAAGTTTGTTTAGCTGAATTGAGTCAGACAGTATTATGCTTACCGAGGACGGCTCTCGGACCAGATGAGATTACGAACTCTATGTCGAAACGTTTACTCCATGAATCGCCTAATCTTTTGCTAGAACTAGTAAATTATTCGTTAGGGAACGCCTGGATACCTCCAGAATGAAAACTTGCTAAAATTGTATTGTTGCTAAAAATTGAAAATGATGCATACACGTTGGATAACATAAGGCCGATCGCACTGACATCAAAATTAGTGAAATTGGTTGAGAGAATCATCAATATACGAAATAATGAACTTATTTCCATGAGGTCAATTCTAAGTCCCTGTAAAATTGGGTTCAGGACTGGTTCAATTTGGGATGCCCACGTTGATTTAGAAAGTCGGCTTCAATTAGCTCGGCTACATAAAAAGTATGCAGCTTTAGTTACCTTAGGCATCGCTAAAGCATATGATACCGTGGAGCACTGTATTTTGATAGATCGATTAGAATACCTTGATTTTCCATCATACATGGTAGCGTGGGTTCACAATTTTCTTGCAGACAGGAAATCTTAGTGTTTTAAAGATGGGTTTTCATCATCTACTAATACCCAAACGAGGGGAGTACCGCAAAGCTCGGTGCTGTCACCGGTGCTATTTAATTTACTAATGAGCACCACTTCACGTAAACAGGATATAACAACTTATGTTTATGCAGACGATATCGCATTTTTTGCAATGGCAGATAACACCCAGACCTTATATGAACGGCTGCAGACTTACCTTAATATATTGGAGAGCTGGCTCGATGGCAACAGCATTTTACTTAATCCGAGTAAATGTGCCCTCCTTGTTTTCCCACTGCAATACTATGTGAACATCTCTCTGTTTTACCATCATGAGGATATACCACAGGTGGAATCTGTTAAATACCTTGGAGTAATTTATCACACATCGCTTAACTGGCGACCTCATATCGAATATATCGCCGGAAAAGGTGTGCGGACCATTGGCATATTACGTAGGCTAAGCAACTACCGCATAGGTATGAGAAGAGACACATTGGTAATAATATATCGCATGTACGTTCGTCCCATTTTGGAATTTGGTTGTGTACTTTTCTCTGGAATTCCAGCTTACAAGTTGCGGCCTCTCATTCTTCTGGAAAGAGAAGCTTTGCGCTTATGCCTTGGCCTTCCCAAAACAGTTGCCAACAATGTGTTGTATCTCGAATCGAGGGTCCCTCCGCTTTCTTGTAGAATTCGCCTTCTGACTGTTCAGACATTCTTAAGAATTTATGAATCACTATTATGACATTCAGAAACAGCCTTTGTTTCTACCCCGGAATCATTTTTTGCTGCTAGATGGCCGCGATTTCCCACCCCACAAATTATATTTGTGCAAACTTTACTGGAGCCTCTAAACGTACGTATATGCGACATAATGCCGAGTCGTGATAATTCACCCCCAGTGGAAATTCAATTCGACGACATTTTCCCTAATAATGCCAAATTACTTCCCCATAATATTTTGGATGGTTTACTACAAGATCACCTGCGCCGTATTATAACGAACGTTATTATTGCTACAGATGCATCGCAATACGACGAAAAGTAAGGGGTTGGTATTCTCAACCCAATTTTAAATTGGATTTATTCCCTTCAACTACCCGATTTCATACCCATTTTTGTGGCTGAGTTTCGGGCAGTAGTGCTCGCCTGCCGCAAGTTAGATACAGCAATTGCATCAGCTGTCATAATAACAGATTGCTATCTCTCTGTGCGGCACTTTCTATTGGTGCTGATAATCACGTAACAAAGGCGTTCCGTGCACTAGTACCTGCGCATTTGAGAAAAGTACGATTAGTTTGGGTGCCTGAACATAAAGGTTTGTTTCTAAAGGAAATAGCCGATTCCTTAGCTAAGTCATCAATCAGCGAACCAATTCTACCGCTCTGTCCATCATCCGCTTATGTGACTGCTGCTCGATTCCGCAGACGTACGCTTATGCAAGTCTTTAAAGGTTCAGCACTAACAAACTCTCCAGAATATCGCCATTTATTATATCCGTGGCGAAGAGTCTTTTGCCGCACTGGAAAACAAGAAGTAGCTATCACAAGGCTGCGTTGCCGGGTACCAAATCTGAATTTCTATAAACACAGGTCTGTTCAGGCACCTTCGCCACTGTGCGCATTCTGTGATGAACTGGGAACAAGAGACCATTTCTTTTTGACCTGCAGGCGGTTTAACACATCACGAAAAACCCTATTAGAAATACCTTTACCTGGTATTGGTATGGATTTATCTCTGCGTGTCATTTTGTCTTTTGGAGCTTCCATTTCTGGTTTCTCTAATCCGACAGTATGCGCGGCCGTCCGGGACTATATTGATGAAACTAATAGGTTGACTAATTAACCAGTTTCATTTTTCTAACATGTCTACATAATTACATACGTATAAAATCAAATTATTGCCCTATTCTACGAATAAATTCGTTTATGTAAATATTTGTATGCATTACATTAAGCACCACACTTTCCTAGGCTATCGGTAATCTTTCTGTTATGCCTCCATCATTGCAAACATGAACAGTAAATTTTAAAACAACTCGATTCTTGGCCAATCCCCCACAGTGGGTATGCGCCACTCACAATAGGAGAACAACATCAACAACAACCACTGTCCTAGTAGTCATCGTCCTATGAGTGGTTGGGATGCACGCCGTGGTCCATCAGTAATTTGTTTTCGCACGCACAAAAACTTCAGCGAGCATACTCAATTCTCAATAACTCCTAGCAAGCCGGTTCCCGCTAGGATCTCGAGACCAGCTATGACCACATGGTTACATAATAACAGATATCAAAGCACATGCCTCAATGAAACAGAACACAGGCATTGGGGTACACATAAAATGCACACTAGTATGGTGCCCTAAAGCGTAAGTCGTCATCGGAAGTAAGAAAATAAATACAAGGATCTATTTGAAGTATGAAGGTACTTGACCTCATACTTCAACTAAAACAAGGTATATGGCCACACGTGGGAAGGTGCTCGTACCCCCTCTCCATTAGGCCCACTCATATAATCCCGTTACACTGGCGTCAATTATGCAAACTTTCGGTATGACTGCTTCTGCACAGTTTCTATTTCGGTACGAACATCATTATCCAACAAGGGTGTGGAGCTGTTCATATGCACTCTTGAAAATTAATCACAATATTAAATGAGTGAAACGAAGTTTTCTTCGCCCGCCAGAAATGTAACACGACAGGAGTGAGTATAAACACCTATACTTCTGCGTTGAGCTCCAGGAGCAAAATTAATTTACGCACAGAGCTTTTCCAGCCTATTCTATTCGATTTTTTTGTTTTATAAACGCGCCGGACTCCCACGAATAAGGCGCTGCATAATCCCTTCTTTTAGGTTCCTTTGAGCAGCTTCAGCGCAGTTATTCTAAATGCCTAACGTTCGACGTCGACTGGCCAAAATTGAATTTTGAATGCGTGGACGCCGCCCCGTCTGCATGCGGTGCTTCGTCACAAAGATAATATTATATCCTACCCCGTCAACGTTCTAGTGCCTGGGTGCAATATTTTGCTCGGTACTTAAGCCAGAAAATTCTATTTCTTCGTATTTCCTATTTCTCTCATTCTAAGCATTCTTTCGTTGTGTCATATTGTGGGTTTATCACATTTACAGAACTTTTTTTTATATCGGGGCGTCAACGGCTAACTCTCGTATTCTTTAGCCTAACCAAAACGCAATTCTCGCATAGAAATATTCTTCATCACTTGTCAACATTAAGCAGACCATGACGTTTGTCGCGCGCGCCTTCATGCACTTCACTGGTGTCATTTGATTTCCAGCGCGTTCAGTCGAATTGCGTTTCCCGAGGGCACTTTGAGTTTTCCAGATAACACTGGACAGAGCCATAATGAAATTTCATATGCAGGCAGCATCATATATGTAAGTGTATATATATATATATATATATATATATATATATATATATATATATATATATATATATATATATATATATATATATATATATATATATATATATATATATATATATATATATATATATATAACCCAGAAGATCCTCCGTGAGTGGTCACAACGTGGTTTATTTCGACAATTCGGCCTAGAGTCTGGCCTTCATCAGGAATTCTGATGAAGGCCAGACTCTAGGCCGAAACGTCGAAATAAACCACGTTGTGACCGCTCACGGAGGATCTACGGGACTATATGCAAAGCTACGGCCACTCAACCACCATGCCTATATTAGAACCAATGGAATGAAATAAGAAGAAAGAAAAGTGGGTGAAAAAATAACCAGCCGTGAGCAGGAATCGAACCTACGACCTTCGAATAACGCGTTCGATGCTCTTCGTTATTCGAAGGTCGTAGGTTCAATTCCTGCTCACGGCTGGTTATTTTTTCACCCACTTTTTTTTCTTCTTATTTACATTCCATTGGTTCTAATAACTTCGCCTATACATTGCTTGGCATTACTGTCTGTTAGAGCTCATTAGTATTGTGTCAAAACACGGAAAAACGAGCCCTTAGGTATACACTTCTTTCCCTTATATATATATATATATATATATATATATATATATATATATATATATATATATATATATATATATATATATATATATATTCACAGTACTTTGGAAATAGCGAGGTTGAGTAAACCCTCGACGTTTCAATTTTAAAATTTTAGAATAGCATAGTAAAGTACCTTCTATAGAGGTAAAACTTTAAAACATTCATCCGTGATAGACGTTTTGCTACAATCAGGAATAGCTTGGAGGTGCACGCGTGTCTCATTTTGCCAGCATTGATTTCGTAGTAGCATTACGGCCTTTATTGGATTAACCTTTGCTTTTGCATAAACAAAAATTAGGGGACCCTAAAGCTCTGCCTTTAAAAGTTGAACGCGATAGTGATGTCCTGTTCCTAGTGCATACTTCATGCATGAAATCTTTTCGAGCTTGCTGTGGACCTACTACGTGGCCTTCAGAAAATGGGTGCAGTAGCGTGTGCGCCTTTTGTAGGGGGTGACCGGCTATAAACCATAAAGTCAATATCATAATCAGATGTTCTGACGCCTGCTGGCAATGTACGCTTGTATGCCGCATTGTTGCTGCAGTATTAGATGTTGTATTAAGAAGCATGTATACAAGACTCGTGCGTTTGCAAATTATGAAAGTTACTTTCACTGCACTTGAGGAAGTTATTTTCACTGTAATAACAAGCAGACGCATGGCCGTGAGCTAGAACATTCGCTTGCCACGCAAACGACCCGTGTTCGATCACCACTGTAACCCAAGATTTTTTTGTCATTTATCTTATTTGCATGGTTTTCAATTATTCGCTCACGCATAAGAGGATCTTTTACTCACAATCAACGAAGCCGAAACCGACGCCGACATTTCTGCGAAACGAGCTCTTTAACGCTGTCGCGTTAGTTAATAGCCGGAAATTCTGTGCTGCCAGAGCGTATTCATAAAGCCCACTTGCTCAACAACTGTTTGTAACAAAGAGCACCAGCCGAGGTGGGTCCTGCAGATATGCAGATATAATTAGCGAAAGCACTCAGCCAACGACAAGAAAACCTTACGTTTTATAAATGCGGCCTCTGTTCTTAACGTTAATGGAACGCAATCAATCTTAACCACAGCTGGGCGGGATGCTTGGAGTTAGAAGTGTAATATTTTCGCTCAGTAGGTACTTAAAGTACTTCGGGACAACTTTTAAGCATTAAAATGCTGAACTTTCACCAACTATTTTCTAAGTGCACGCGTCGACCAAATAGCATCGACTGTCCCTGATGTTAAGCGTATACCTTGCGATTAGGCAACCGCAATGCCTTCATCTGCATTTTTTAATCGATAAAGCTGTTATTCTTTCCCTTCGATGTCATGGAGAGGTAAATTTTGCGACATTTTTACGATAACAAAAGAAATCCAATGAAGTAGGAGTTTTGAAGTGCACTAATACTCCGAAAAATTCAGCTGAACTACTGCTTCTCACTATTGTAATGCAGCGTAATTAATATGTTTTTCCCCATCGCCACCACCTGTAAAACGAAATCCCGAGTGTATCTTCTTCAGAAGTCAAGAATGACGGGGCTAAAGACATTGAGACTTCAAAAAGGGTGACAGAAGTATTTCCTCCGAATTTTGTGTAAAGAGTACGTTTAAAGGCACCTGTAGGATCCCATAGTCTAAACTGCTATGTTGCATGAAATAAGCATAAAATGATGATAGCTTTGGTACTAAACTGTCAGAGTACGAAACAAAAAACGAAAAAGAGGAGTGAGTCCCACATTTGGCGGAAGGGAGGTGGAATCTAAGATTGACTGTTGGAGTGTAACGTCCCAAAACCGCGATATTATTTTTAGCGACACCGTACAGTGGTGGGCTCTGGAAATTTCGATCACCTGAAATTTCTTAACGTGCACCTAAACGTATGTACATGAGCTTCTAGCCTTTTGCTTTCATCGAAACGCGTTCTCTTCAGTCGTGATTCGATCCCATGACCTTTGAATCAGCCGTATGAGCACCATAAACAACCGGGGTGGTTGTGAAAGTGGAATCAGGCTGGTTCAACTGTGTATTGAAGTCAGGTACACGGTTCAGTAGACGTCAAAGTTTGTGCAAAGTTAGCTGCAGTTTTATGAAACACGTCTGGAACGAAATGCAGGCACTAATAGCGACTGCTAAAGTATTCCGTACCCCACCATCCATACATGACGCATAGGCTCACACACGAAAGAGGATGACATTCGTGAGCACATGATGACCCAGATTTTCGAGCCATAGAATTGTGCTTTTCTTTTTTCACATCGTAGCATTCACAGCGCTTCCTCGGCGATTTTATCGTGTCAAGAAAAACGTTCAGTCGTCGCGTCATGCACGCGACGACGAATAAGGGCAACATAAGAGAAAACAAAGAAAATTAGGGCTAGCGAAAAGAATCAGAAAATGGATCATTATTCACAGCAATTGTGGCTATACAGCGAGAATGCGAGTGCCGCCTAATGGGAGAGTTCGCTGCGCGACACATCGGTGGTGTATGCAAATGAGCAGAGCGCGCGTGGCAACAATCGTCGATCAGAGCGGAAAAGGGACATATAACATCTCTTTCGTGTGTGTTACAATTGGTCGATCGCATTCTTATATCGCACTCATGAACTTTACACGTTTGCTTCAAACACGAGCTGCAACAGGTATCGATCAACGAAATAACGTAGAATGAGTGAGGGGCAGCTGAAAATCGAGAAAACGCAGGCGGAGTTGTGAAAACGCTGCTTACAGACTGAGTTGGAGTTACGCTCTAACCACAGCAGGGAAACGCATACAACTACAAGCATTCAATGCGACAACCTAATGCTGCCATGGTTTTAGAAAGGTTGCGAACCGAACAGCTCGCGCATTTGATGGATGTGGCAGCTTACGTAAACTTCGCTTTTTTTTCCCCGACGTTAACTATCTGTGGGCAGAACAAAAAGAACAGAAAAAATAAGCAAGGCACGTAATAAACAAAACACCGGCAGAGAAATTGATGTTCGTGGAGTGCGCGGAATTGAGAGGTGATTAGAGGAGCGCGCATCCTAAAATGATGTACCGCCGAGCAAACAGGTGAGCGGTATTTACGAGTCCAAGGCCACGCCCAAATGCGGACTTCTCACCGGGGGCGTTGTTCTATGAGAGCGGCGCTGTAGGAGCGCTTAGAGGTACACGGCGCGCAGTCGAACACAATTGGTAGTTCAATTATTAGACAAAAAAAACCGCTAGTTTGCTTCTGCTCGCGCTCTGTCTGAAAAGACCTGCTCATACTGGGCGTTAAAAGCAGCACTTGCGTCAGAGATATCCACATCACTCGGTTGTTGTGTCCTGCGTCTGAATAAAAAAGTCGACACTTGATGATTCTATTCGCTTTGTCTCTTCTCCATCTCTTTTCCCTTGTGATGTTTGCATCATGGGAAGAAGTGTTCGGTTATGAGAAATAAAAAAAAATATAGACTGTGATATGACATTGTCTGCGTCAATTATATACTGAGAAACGTATGCGGTAAACGCAAGCATCATCCACTACATCCTTTCTGCTTTGCAAGCATTTGACACCATGCAGCCTGGTTATGTAAAGTTTTCTTTGCACACGAATTGGCTGTATTCCAGTATGTACTTTCGCTCTATGCATCACACTCAGTGCCACGGGCTGTGTGCCACTCACTTTGCGAGGCAAGTGAACCGACCGGTGACCTAGGCCGCATTCATCACGACAGTAGACGAAAGGGTGGGACGACCGGGGCCTCTTTTCCCTAGGCTGCGGCTCCGGGAGGGTCAGTGCACTCCGAGCACTGCGCGCGCGCGAAGGCAGCATGTAGCGGGCGCCGGTTGGCCACCCAGGGTGGCATGCGGTCGTGGCCCGACTTTCGATGAGCGATAAAAAAACCGTGCCGTTCACCATTTCGCAACAATTTCTTCCGCAAGTACTCGAGATGGTTCTCCCGATGAGGTGAAAGAAATGAAGTGGAAAGAAGCTTTGCTTCCCTCGTTGGAATCCTCTAACTCCGCAGGGTCTCTCCTCACTGAAGCAAACCACGGTTGTAAAACCGTGTCGCTTCATCGGCATCCGCAGAACGCGGGGCGTGCAAATTGCTTTAGCAGCCAGCGTGACTTCACCCACTCATCTCTCATAATTGCAGGTCCCGCCGATGCGCCGCATTCCGCTGCCAGCGCGTTGGAGTTGGCCTTTCACGCCTCGTCAACAGGGAAACGTTTGCCTACTTATGGGCGAGCAGGCATGCAAAAAATTAATAAATAGTAATAACCGAGCAAACACTCACCAGCAGTCGGCGTCCTCGGTGCGTGGTCAACCACCGGTGCCGTCAGCGCACCCAATAGCCCGGCGACGTCGACGCAGGCCACGAGTACAGCATGTGAGCGTATACAAATATTTGTGTATGTATCCGCCGTGGACAAACGATGCGACAGTTGCACGCAGAGGGATGCTGGCGCTCGCTCTCTTCCGCTGCCCCTTGTGTCGTATGTACGAGGGAGAACCGGAGTAGGTCGCTTGCTCGGCTTAGGATGCGTGCTTAGCAGTAGAATCCAGCCGCTCTTGCAGCGAGCGAGCTGCGGCGCCCACCGCACGGGTTTTCCCCAAAGCAGGAGCGTAGGGGAAGAACTAAAGGGTTTTGAGGAAGGAGCGGAGCAGCGCGCTCGCGCGCTGCGCTCTGCCAGCCGCTTGGTGGGATGTCGTGGACCCGCCGTTCCGCAGCGGGAAAATCGCAGGCCACAAAAAAAAAAGGAAAGACCGAGATCTCAGCGCGGCCTGGCGTCGACGCCGCCGCCGCTCGTAGGCCCGGGCCCGGCGGCGAGGAAAAGGGCACAGGGAGAGAGGAACTAAGAGCACCGAGAACGTGAGGGAAGCGGGAGACCGCCTAAGGCGAGTCCGAGGCGACAGCGGCGCCGCCATTGCTGGTATAGGACGCCTACGGAGAAGGTAGTCAGCCGGGCCCCGTTTCAGACCCAGGGCGCCATCTGCCGCTAATCTTGGACATCGAAACTCTTTTCCTGCGGTTCAACGTCCCTTTGCTTCCGTCGAGCGGATCACATCTGAATCACGTGGCGCTCCTTTTTTTTCCTCCCGGAGCTGCCTTGGCAAACGATGTGAAGGACGTGCGTCGGCTTAATGCGCGGACGTGTCATTTCTCTTTTTTGAGCGACGATTGAAAGCGCCCAGCGTGTCCCGCTTCCAGAGCCAGTTCGGTTCAACTTAGAGCGGCAGCTTCGAGTAGCTCTGGCTTTGCTTGCTCCGACGCTCTTATCTCTCACTTTTGTCTTTGCGTAGGTTGCTACGAGATCACGCCATGAACTCGCCTCCGTTAATCCGAGACAACTGTTTTCAATTTTCATGCAGCGATACGAGTTTCAACACTGAAGAACAGGGAGTATATATGTGCAGTTAGTCATCTCTACACGCAGCTAAGACACCGATGTTCGTCAATATGGAATAATATTGATTGCCCAATGTCCTAAATATGCGTTCCATTCGCAGATATACCGGATAGGAATCGGAATATTCAGCTGTATTCAGGACACTTCTGGATATCTATTTTTGTGAGAGAAGGGGGGAGGGTTAGGAGTGCGTAATGCATAAGTAGGTACGGTTCACTTGTCGAATAATAATGCAAGAACCTGAGCAATTCATTCACACCTATTCTCATGAAAACTGTGGAACACTCAAAGAGATCAAGTGCCTTCGTGTCGGAAAGATCAAAATCAAACACGGTGGACACAAATGCCTTTGCGATACCGACTCTCCGCAAAAAATTGTTAGTTTCACCGCAAGGGCGAAGCAATGAATGTGATAGCAATAACTTGGAATGTATCGCTGAGAATGGCCTGGACATAGAAACATGCAGCGCACTGCTCCCGCACAAACGACACAAGAAAAAAATACACACGGGACGAGAGCTAACTAACAACGTTTACAGCTCGACGCTAAACGCTCTGTTTAAGCAAAAACGATGCGCGAAACGTTATGACAGGTACAGATATGAGTGCGAACTAACGAGTGTCCCAGTTACTTCCCTGTGTTTGAAAAGCGTGCTCTTTTCGCAAACGGCGCCTGCCCACCAAGCGAAGTTGACCTTTGTGGCCCATGCAACTAAAGCAAGCATTCCGGTGAAATGCCGAGACAAACGATTCTCCCCACCGAAGGATAAGTGCGAGCGCAGAAGCACCTAACGCCCCCGCCCCCATGCGGGGGAGTGTGGCAGCTTGGGCTAGCTGGTATAGCATGACGATAGTTATAGCGCGACAACAAAACGAAGACACAGAGACAAGAAGGACACGAAAGACACGAGCGCTCGTGTCTTTCGTGTCCTTGTCTCTGTGTCATCGTTTTGTTCTCGCGCTATAACTATCGTTATCCCATGCGTGGGGCAAAGTATACGCGTGCGAAATAAGCGCGCGTTGGCGCATCGCTACGAGCTGAGTGACGAGCATGGGCGGCTTTTTCAAAGACGTTAGTCTTTGAAAAAGCCGCCTTCGGGTACTTGACGCTAAAAATTGTCTGTCCATCTGTCTGAAAATTTAACGATACTCCAAAGAGCCCCAAACGATAGTGCCCACCAATATTGCTCAAATTTCAGCGTTCATACTTGTGCGATTGTCAATTAAAAAGCAATTATTGCGCATATCTGAGGCACCATAAGAACACGTCAATATTTTGAATGCTTGTCTGTACACTAGAGAAGGCATACATAAGTTTTTCTAAGGACTGTAGCGTTGATCACGCTGCGCTGACAATAAAACGTGATGCTCAAAAAATTGGTCCCGTATCTGCATGTTTCACTACAAATGTCGAAAGACGACAGTCTTACGCGTAGAGAAAGTGAACAAAATGTTTATTTAATGTTCTGCGCAGGCAAATCGGTCAAGTGTATTCTGGAAACGCTGCGTTAGAGAGTCTCGATCTGTGCAGCGAAGGCGAACGATTGCATCGAGGATGGATGGATGGATGCTATGAGCGTCCCCTTTATAACGGGGTGGCGACAAGTATGCCACCAGGCTCGACAAAAAAAAAAAAACCTTTTTTCTTTTTTTTATGTTGGCCTAATGCCTCTACTTTGATAAATTCTATCTTAATGGAAAAAAAGGTAAATTTTCAGCTTAAGTTCTCTGCCATTTACGGCACACTGTCCATATTTTATTTTTCCAATATTTATTTTTGTCCTTTCTCTCTGATTTTCTGCCACCAATACTCTAACCGTCTCTTACTTATTTCAATCGCGGGTGTGTTCAGCTTTTCATTGTTGTCCCTAAAACCCAAGGCTTCCTGTAGGCTCGTGCCCAAACGTACACCTGGGTGGATATCTCCACATTCAATCAGAACATGCTCCGCCGTTTCCTTATCTTTCCCGCAGCATGTGCATTGTTCTTCTTCTTTACTGAATCTTGCTTTATAACTACGCGTTCTAAGGCAGCCCGATCTCGCTTCAAACAGTAAAGCGCTTCCCCTTGAATTATCGTAAAATGCCTCCCTCCTTATTTCATTTTTGCCCTTTCGGTAGTTACTCAAAGCCGGTTTTTTCTCCATAGCTGCCATCCAGTAAATCCTCTCCGCCTCCCTGACTTTTCCCTTAACGCTCTTTGTTGACATATGGCTCACAATACCAGCCGTATATTTACTAGTGAGTCTCCTAGTTCTTTTTCTCCACTGTGTGTCCACGCTCTTCCTATACAAATAACGGAACACCTTCTCTGCCCATCTATTCTCCTTCATATTTCTTAGCCTTTCTTCGAACCTTATTTTGCTCTGCGCTTCCCTCGCCTCAAAACCTGCCCACCCCATATCGCCCTTTACAGCCTCGTTTGTCGTCTTCCCGTGAGCACCCAACGCGAGGCGTCCCACAGTCCTTTGATTTACATCCATTCCCGATTGCACCTCTGCCCTCATGCACACCACTGAGTTCCCAAAAGTAAGCCCTGGAACCATTACACCCTTCCACAGACCTCGAAGCACCTCATACCTATTGTATCCCCACAACGCTCTTGGCTTCATTATTGCCGCATTCCTCTTTCCTTTTGCTGCCGAGGCTTTTTCCTGTACCTCCATGTATCTATCACTCTCATTTACCCATACTCCAAGGTACTTGTATTCACTTACCCTCGGTATTTCTTGGCCTTGTATGGACACCGTCTGATCACAGGGATCATTGAATACCATCAATCCACACTTCGTTACACTGAATCCTAGTCCAAGAGCTTCACCTTCCCTTCCGCATATATTCGCCAGCTGCTGTATATCATCTCGACTGTCCGCAAATAAGACGATATCGTCCGCATAAAATAAACCTGGAAGCTTCTGCTCAATCATCATGCCGCCCTGTTTGTGTGACAGATTAATACCAATGTTGCTACCTTCTAGCGCTTTTTCCATACTCACCATGTACAGCATGAATAACAGCGGGGACAAAGGACATCCCTGTCTCAGACCCCTGCTAACCTCAACGTTCTCTTTGCTACGCATTCCTTCCCACTCTATGCAAACTGTATTTTCTCGGTATATCTCCCTCAAAAGCTTTATACAGTCGTCGCCCATGCCCATTCCTTTCAATATATCCCACAAAATTTCCTGATTAACGTTGTCGTATGCCCCAGTGATGTCTAGAAAAGCCACGTACAAGGGCCTATTCTCTATTTTAGATATTTCTATACACTGAGTGAGAACAAACAGGTTATCGTCTAACCGCCTGTCGACTCGAAATCCGTTCTGAAGTTCTCCCAAAATATCGTTATGTTCGGCCCATGTTTCTATTTTCATTTTTACTGCTTGCATCGCCAACCTGTATAGTACCGATGTAATGGTTAGTGGTCTATACGAGCGAATCTTGTCCTTTTCTCCCTTGCCTTTATAGATTAAGTTCATTCTACTTTGTCGCCAACTGTCCGGGATTTGTCCGTCCTTTAAGCTTTTTTCTACTGCTGTTCACAATGCTTCTTTAGTGTTATGTCCTAGTTCGTTAATGAGGCTAACGGGAATCCCATCTAAACCCGCGGCAGTGCGCTTTGGAATTTTTCCTTCGGCCTTTTTCCAGTTGAAATTATCAAGTACTAGCTCTTCCTCTGTTGCTTTCTCCGCCACACTTTTACTCACCGGGGAGATCCCCTGGACGCTCTTTTGAAACGAATCGGCTATTACCTTTTGGATGTAACCTAGCGCTTCGTACCCTTCCAATTGATTTCCTCCTTCATCTAGAATATGTTGTTGCGTTGTGACAGACTTCCTACCTAGCGCCGTTATGTGGCTCCAAAAAATCCTAGGCGCGGCCTCCTTTTTTTCGTGTATCTCTGTCATCCAGCGTTCACTTTCACCTTTAATTTTTGCCTCTACCAATTTCTGTACATGGGATTTTTTCTCTAAATATATTTCCCATATTTTTTTGACTTCGTCCTGCGGCCGCTTCTCCTTTTTTGCCTTTCTATGCTCCCGTGATGCTTCGCGTCGCTTCTCGATCGCCTCCCGGATTTCCTTGTTCCACCAACTTTTTGGCTTCCTTTTTCCTTTCCAGCAAACAGTTTTCTTCTCTTTCCCTATCTCCTTCGTCATTAGATGTAACAGCTCACTATACTCCCAGTCCTTGCCTGGTATTTCGCCTACTTCTTCCTCGACTCTTGCGGCTATATTTATTATTTGTTTGTCATTTAAATACGAGCTGCCAGACTTTGATTCCATGCTCATATTTTCAGTTTCGTATCCCATTTGTAATGTTATTCGTTTATGATCACTACCCAAGCTGTTAATGCCTTCCTCGTCTATCCTCATTTCTGTCAGTTTGTGGTAAATTCCTTCAGTCATGAGACAATAATCAATACTTGATTGCTTGTTTCCGACTTCCCATGTGATCTGGCCGTCACATTTAGGCCCCGTGTTAACTATCTCCAGACTATGTTGCTCGCAAAGATCTAGTAATAACTTCCCATTGGTGTCTGAATATCCGTCAAGGTCATGTATGTGGGCATTCATGTCCCCTAGAAGGATGATTTCGGCCCCATTACCAAATTCCTTAATATCCGCACTCATGCAATCCACTATCTCCTGATTCTTTTCTCTGCAGTTATTCCCCGTCCACAAGTAGGCTACCCCTAGCCACGTTTCCTTTCCACCTACTGTGCCCAGAACCCAGAGGTGCTCTGAACACGTCTGTTTCACTCTAACCCATTTGGCTCCGCGGTGAATTAGCATTCCTACACCCCCACCTTTCCTTTCCGATATGGTCCTGTTACACCCTTCCCAAACATAATTTTTAATATGTGGTGGCTCTTCCAAGTCTCTAAGGTGTGTTTCTGTAACCGCATACACGCCTATCTGTTCTTTGTTTAACTGCTCCTCAATCTCTAACCATTTTGCCTTCTTTCTGCCACCCTGCATGTTTATGTAACTAATTGCAACACGCGCCTTTTTCCTTTTTTTTTACCTTTTTTCTGGTTTTTCGCAATTCTACTTGTCAAAGCGTCCTCCTGGTTGTTTTCCCTCTTACAAGCTACCCCGGACTCCGAAGGGCCCGTGAGCCCCCCAAAAAAGCTACTGCGCGTCCTGCCAGTCGCCAGCCCACCTCGTGTCCAAGCCTCTTATCGAAATGAATCTTGTCTCTTTGGAATCCACCCCACCTGTGCACTTCCCTGTTTAAATCCACTACCTCGAAACCCTTCTCTCGACTAATTCACCATATCTCTTTGTTTGCGTCGACAACCGCTCTTTGCAGGTTGACGTTGCGTACTGGTACTTCCGGTACTGTGCATACTACAATTTGCACCTGGGGGGACACGGTGCGTATGTCATCCACCCCTTTCGCCAAGGTCGTCGCTAGTCCTGACGATTCTTTTTTCAGGACGTCATTTAACCCTCCCGCAATTACAACGAGGTTACGATTGTTAGCTTTAGCTGCGAGTTGTTCACCCGCTTGACTCATTACTGTCCCCAGCGTTTGTCCTGGGAACGTCCCTATCGCAACTCTCTTGTCGCCTTTCACCCTTTCTTTGATTGCCGCTGCGCATCGGACTAAATTTGAGTCACCGGCGATGATGACCTGTTCAGACATTCCTTCTGAAACCTGCACCTGGCTGCTGACTAGGTGACTAGCGTGAGTCACGGCTGCTGGTTTGCTCCCTCCCTCCCTCAAAACTACTTCCCGGTAGCTGGGCCCTGTGGCCAATGTATCTGCCTTTGTCATGCCTGTTTCCCTCATCTCTCCCGCACGGGGGGTCGTCGCCATAATGCTTCCGCCGTCACCTGCGTCTTCGTTCCCTTTCGCGACCTTCGATAGGCCCTTCTCGGCTGCCCGGAGCCTTTCCTCCATGGCTGACGTTTTCTCTCGCTCCTTCGCCAATGCATTCTCCAGCTCTGCGATTTTCTCCATGAGCCCACTCTGGACCGCCATCATATTTTTCATTTTCTCCTCGAACTCGCACTGTCTACACTTGGCGTCATCTTCTGCTTTCTCTTCCGCACTAATTTCCACCTTCCACCCTACCCCGCACTCCGAACACTTTACGGTCTTTTTGACCATGGCTAGCTCAGTTTACCGATGCCCACGTGTTAGAAAACTGTACTAAAATACACTGGTCTAAGCCAAAAAGAACCACAATAATAAATAAATACGCTACACTTCACAGCACCTGCGCATGCACGTGGTCGATCTACGCGCAGGCCTCAGCCACGTGGTGGCTGGAGAAAAAAAGACACAGTACAAAATACTAAAAAAAAAACGTACACCGTACTAGACCAAATCAAGCTTTACGCTAGCGCCTTACGTTCTCATAACGCTACATACAGAGGCAAGCTGGAAACATGCAAAAACACTTATCTGTAGCTGTCATTCCGGAGCTCTCCAAAAACACGTCCGACCTCTATCACCACTTCCGTCGAGGCACCTTGGACACGAGCGCCATCTGGAAGTTATCTCCGAAAACGAAGAAAGGCGTGCGTGCGCACGGAGAAATATGCGCGCCTGTCTCGAAGGCGATAAGGTGTAGAACGCAAAGCGACGGGCAGCTGGCCACCACCGTGTCGTCTTAAGATTGTGGGAGATGGCGTAGTGAAGGACTCCCGAAATTTCGACCACCTTGGGTTTTTAAAGTGCACCCAAACATGAACACGTGAGCCTACAGCATTTTCGCCTACATCGAAAATGCAGCCGCCGGAGATGGAATTCAATCCCGCGACCTGCGGATCAGCAGCCGAGTACCTTAGCAACGACACCACGGCGGCGAGGCCCTAAATATTGTTTTTAAGGTATTTGCTGAATTCAGCATTTAATATTGTACGTAATACCGAAGGTACTAACGAAAACCAAATTGGTTGTGCTGTATTATTTGAATATAGTATTGAAGTGTCGCACCCAGATGCCAGCACCTGTTCAGGGGGGGGGGGGGCAAAGATCGTAAATGAATATGTATTTGTAACAATGTGTTAGTAGAGAAGAAAGCTAATCTATATTATTATCCTTCTGGGTCGACTGATGCATAACGTTTATTTCTTTATGTTTTTGTGAAAAATAGACTGTTGATTTATTTTAATAAATATTACCAATAAAATATGTTTTATTGTACATTTGAGTCACTATCAAAATTTCACACAACATTTGTACATTTTTATTCTATACCCCCCAATACTCTAAAAGAGAGAGACAAAAATGAGAGAAAGGCAGGGAGGTTAACCAGAAATTCGGGCATCCGGTTTGCTACCGTGCACCAAGGAAAGGGGAATGTGGAAGAAAGAAGAGAAAGAGAGCGTAGAGTGAAATAGACGCGCAAAAAAACTGAGTAAGGTGTGTTAGCCTATTCTATAGACCACTACAACGTAAAACATTGATTGATATGTAGGGTTTAACGTGCCAAAACCACCATATGAATATGAGAGACGCCGCAGTGGAGGGCTCTGAAAATTTTGATTATCTGGGGTTCTTCCACGTGCAATCAAGCTTGAGCACACGGGCTTACAGCACTTTCGCCTACATCGAAAATGCAGCCGCCGCAGCCGGGATTCGATCCCGTGACCTGCGGGTCAGCAGCCCAGTACCTAGTCACTAGACTACCGTGTTGGCGCATTAGGCAAAAAGTTCAAGAAGAGCTTCACTGATTTTCTGTGGGAAAACAGATCATGTTGGGTTTCGAGCACTGACTGTTTTGACAAGGGTTTGTCGTCAAGGCGAGCTAACGCAGCAGCTAGCGGCTGTCTTTGCACGCGGTAGGGAGGCAGTCACAGCGAACCTGCTCTATCGTTTCATCGCTGCCACAATGATAGCAAGCAGCACTGTCTTCTATTCCATGACTCTAGAATTCCATAAACTTTTATGAGAACACTGAGTTTTTGGCCAATTCACCATATAGGGTATCAGCCACAAATGGAGGTGAACAAGAACAAGAACTAACTTGTGGATCATGCATACCAAGCTTCTTTTTGTCCTTCGTCTAGTATCTCGAGGCACGAACAAAATGAACATCACGCCAGTCACTGAACTTGCGAAAAGCTCGCTTTTCGTAAATTTTCATGACCCCCCCCCCCCTTTTGGTTATCCTATCGAGCAATAGCTTGGGGAATATCCCTGCTTTTTCAGTCTTATTTCTCTCACTCTCTCCATGCTCTCTCGAGCAGTCAAGTCTTCATATACTAAATTATGACATGCAGAAGTAGGCATTATAATCTTATACCTTATGCAGAAACGCCCCTATTTTGTAAGGGGGATTTGTGAGAACGCATATGTGTCGACAAGTTTCGCGAAATTCGTTTACAAACACTGTCCAACCTTTGTAACCGAAATAGAGAAGGATTGACTCGTTACACTTATTGTCTTCTCTTCAACGAACATGTTTATCTAGGAATAGAAGACTATTTTAACGCAAGGTCACTTGAAATAAAGAAAATATCATGTGAGCTCACGGGCTACGTTTAAACTTTGTCTTTGCGGTGTTCTCGTGGTAGGTGCGAATGCATGCGACCTCTATGTATGCCCACCGAAAGGGTCAAAGCGTGTGTAAGTGAAAGTAATCAGTCGTTTTTCAGAAAAATGTCGCAACTCGATTAGGTAGGCTTCAGAAGGCAAGCGCCTCAGGGCAAGTCTTGTTTGTCTGAGGTGTTCATCACGGAAAGATTCATGGATGTGAGGCACACACAAAAAAGGGTGAACAATGGACTAATATTAATCACAGTTGTGAGAGAACAGTATCAAACACCTAAAATATGAAACTCTCATACTAGTCAGTGACTTTAACGTAGACGTCATGGCGCATTATACCACTTATTGACACTCAATTTAGATTATGTGGGACAATGCTTGAATGTCCAACAGATATCACTGATACGATATCCAGAGCTTCGCCCACTCGTCCTTATTCACTTCATGGAGATGCGTTTTTCCGGGGCACTGCCGCCCAGTGGTACGTGCTGAGGCACCGAAGTTCGAGTTGAACTCTAGCAGTGTAGACTTTTGAAACACACCTAAACAATCTCAAGGAATGTGTGAATGTCTGCATAACACAACCAAACTAAAAGCTAGTGACATGAAAATAGAGGGAATGCAAAAAAGAAAAAATTACGGGCATGCAAACAATCACGGAACTTTCGCGAGCCTTCAGAGTTGTCAGAATATGTTGAAACCTTGACTCTAACATTTGCTAATACGATTGTAATGCTGCATTCAGTGGGTGATTACCACATGTGGAAGCGACAAACGCGATGTCGCTTGCGTACCTATGCACTTCAACGTTCACGTTATTTGCTTAATCTATGCACTTAAAGTTATGGTGCCTCGTGTAACGCCGTTACTTTTGATTTCAAAACTTTGGCACTCGATGGTTGGCTCATTCTGCGTAAGAAAAAACTGCAATGAACTATTTGACGTATCAGTCGATTTCAGCTGTTTAGCAGGATGCATTGCACGGAACGCTGTGATACCGTAATTTCAAGCAATTGTGCAAGCACAGAAGCGTTTGCTAAGCTTTAGATGATGACCTTTTCAGTGATAAAAGAAAAATACGTTTGCTATTTTTTCGCTTTTTAATTATTGCTAAATCGTTGAAGTAAATATTTCTTGTCTTTTCATCACCACTATTTTGGCAATGCCATACAGACAAAAGAGCTTATTTCTTTTGCACCCCTGTTTTCTTACCCCCGGTATTTTTTTATTATTTTAGACATTTATTATCCCAAATGTTGATTATTTTTACACATTAATATTTATTTTAAATGCTCGTTACCTATTTTTTCAATAATATTGCGTCAGCGAGCTTCTAAGCCCGATGGTGGCGTTAGATTACGTAATTGTTGAAGCAATACTATCATCATCACTGTATCCCAGTTGCAGCCAAGAGGAAGACAACGAAGGGCACCGACCTGGCTGCCTCGAGCGACGTGGTGGCGGGGCCGAGGCGACGCTGCAGTGCGCGATGCCTTGACGTGGACTCTGCTGTCGTCGTGAGACGTGACTCCTCGTAGACCACTGTTCTGCACGGCCAGAAGATGAGCGACAGTCCGGAAGAGGACAGCGCCGAAGAGAATGGTGAGCTTTCTACAGTGTGCGTCGTTGATTGTGCTGGTAATCAAGCGCACCAAAGGTGCCTTGAGGCGTGCGATGCGACACGACAAGCACGGCTCCAACACGAGGAAAAAAAAGTTCGTTTCCACCGGTGTTTTATGTTCAACTGCGCCATTTCAGCAACTTCTAATAAAGTATGCTAGCGAAGTTATTGATAAATAAGCTGCGCGTGAGAAATACGATATAGCCAGTTTAAAAAAAAACGCTAAAGTTGCTCTAAGGTTCACTAATCTCTACACACGAGCTAATTGTTGTGTTACAAACGTTTTTAGGTACAAATACAGACAGAGGACAAAACGGACTCGAACAAGCGCAACAACCAACTCATTAAGGCATTATAACAATGAAGACAGTCCATGGCCTGACGCATAAGTGGGAAGAAGGAGATCATTATTGTTACAATAAAGATACGAAGGCGAGCCTGAAAACGCAATAAGGACGGTAGTTTCAACCTCACAGCTTGCACGGGCATAGGTGGCGTTCCTATTTAGCATGGCATGTTTGCCTGTCAGTGCCCGCATTACAAACACATCTCCCAGCGCAGTTACTGACGTGAAAAAAAAAACACCGTGGGGTCAGTACATTCCGTCTGTTCGTTCACCCATCTGTCTGTCCTTTATACTGGTCCGCGACTTCAACGTAAACAATATAGCCCTCCTACTTAGCTTCACCCCATAATTAGCATTCACTTAGCGGATATGCAAATATTAGGTTGTTTTTAAATTGAATATAATATTCTGCTGCTAAAGGGAATGACTAAGAATAAGTCCGCTTTGAAACTAAAAGTACCTTGCCGAAGGCATATACAAATGCCTGTATATTGCTTTTCTCGAAGAGTATTTTTCACAGTTTTTAATAAATGACATGCTGCACCTTCAACACATGACTGTGAAGTCTTTGAACGAGATCGCGTAATAGAGTTTTGAATATGGTACTTAAACACCACCGCTTAGTGAATTTTTAGATGTAAAACAAACCGTCAGTATGGCTGTCCGCGTAAGTGCTCCTTTTTTTTTGCCTGTATACATTGCACCAATTTCGACTTGAAAAACTCCAGAGGGCTTGTTTCAAGTTGAAGTTTCTGTGGCAATGTTTACCATTGTAATCTGTTTTAGAATGGACAATCACTGATCCTTCTAGAGCCTGCCCTATTTTAATTCTGATTTTGCTCAGTGTGCGAAAGAAGAATTGGAGCATGAGGGAATGTTTGTCGAGCACGGAGCATCGTATTGCACGGCAGAAGGTTTAGGCACATTTAATCTACCTTTTAGAGAAAGGTACATGCACGCGTTGTATTCATCAAACTAAAAGAGGGAATGCGGATGCTCTTTACATGTTGCACATATTCTTAGCCTTCAAAACGTGCTACATCAGGTAATACAATCGCAAGCGTATGGCACACAAGCATCGTGAACTTATCCGTAATCCCAGATCCCGTGCGCTACGAATACAATCATGAGGAAAAATTCATCGATCCGCAACAATGCTTTTCCGGCTAACGAGGCTCGCAAGCCACGCATGCAAACCACGCACGAGTGCACACACGCATCCTGCTGGCCAAAAAGCACACGAAAAATATGTTGATGCAGAGCACTGCATGTTGATCCTAACACATGGCGCTCTGATTGGTTGCTGGAAAACACGTCTGGACTTTCCACATTGTTGCAGTGGATCCCAAAACAAGGCCCCTGACCAATTGGTAATAACAAATATTCTAGTTTTGCTTTGCAAAACATTTATATGCATGCTCGTGAGAGATGCCGTAGGGGAGGGTTCTGGAAATTTCTGCCAGTTTAAGGTGCGACTAAATCTCTAAGTACACGGGCATCGAGAATTTCACCTCCACTGAAATGCGACCACCGCGGTCGGGAATCAATCCCGCCCTCGATCAGCAGTCCAAGACTACAGCGGCTAGACTACAGTGGGGCGCAGTCCCACCGACGGGTAACTTGCTATATAGAGCGAACTGCGAAAAGAAGGTATATAATGCTTTGAAGCGCCTCTCTCTTTTAATTATTAAACATAGCGCAAAACTTTTATGAATAGTTTAATAGCTGATAGCACACGAGACTATGTATTGACACGCTAAGTTATTTTAATTTGTTCTAAAAGACAATTATTCAGCAATGACGATAAATAAGAGATCATGAAGCCAAGGAAGGTATAGGGGATGTAAATTCTGTTAATTGTGATACAAGCGCGAAGGAAATAAAGGGGGCAGGAGGAAGACTTTTTGCCGGCTGAGACCGAACCAGAGACCTTCTAACAACCCGTCTGGTGCTCTACCAATAGAGTTACGGTAGGGGCAGTTCTCCTGTACAGTATCTTCGGTGCATCTGGGCTTTTAAACTTCGGAGCGGTAATGAGTGCCGCTTGAAGCCAATACAGCGAGTTTGGAACACCATTTCCCAGCTTGATGGCGTCACGGCAACATTGGAAGGATTGTAGCTGATCAATACTCTATCGCATGCTACATGAAGGCATGAGGTCTGCAAGAAGACAGAGACCCTTCTGAGAACAAAGCAAGCCCCTTCCACCCTCTGCTTTGGCTACGCCTGGGAAAATTAGGCTTTTATAATCAATACATGCCTGCCTGGATCGGCGCGCGTGGAGGCTTATCGCAGCGCGCACCGATCCAGGCGGCCGTGGTCAATAGTATAGTTTAGGTAGCGTTGAAATGCCCTCATGTTTCGTGACACTTGTGGCCGTAGAGCTTCTTATATATACACTAGAGGGAATTCTAGCGCGAGTGTCTGAGGGAGCTCCAACGCATGGCGTTTCAGCGAGCTTAGAAATTGTGAGTAGTACATAGATTCGCCTAGTCTTCGTACTTTACATTCCTGCTGGTTTCGCGTGGCAATCGAACATCCTTTGTCACTAAACAAATAATCAGCAAATGTTTGGCAATTGTACGCTTCATCACCTTCGCCTTTTAGGATCACCATTTCAAATCACCTCACAAAGTTCAAAACGGTGTGTTCTTTCATTCGGAACAAAACCAAAACACAGCAATAAAGGAAACCACAAGTGCCATACGCCGCCCACAAGAACGAAGACTACGCAAAGTCATGGCTTAGCCATAATTCTCATGGTCACTGAATAATCCCAGCGCCGTCCCCTCTAGCTAACTTTAGAAAACTCTATGCTTGGGGCCATACACTTGTGGATACTTACACTTGCGTTGCTACACTTTTGGAGTAAAAGGAAGTAGCCCCTCTTCTTATGATAGTGTTGTTTCTTTTGCAGAAGTGCACACCAAGTGGAAAGATGACTCTACCACTGGTGAGTGGATACAGTAGTCTACACACCACATAGTAATGTCCATCCATTTGTCAAAACAGCGGCAATGAACGCTTCGTTGAAGAAGCAATTGTCATTTGTAGTGTTTGTCTTAGGTTTTCTTATTTCGATTAGTAGCTTACTAAGGGATACTTAAATTACGAATTCTCAAAACAATAATGAAAAAGAGCAGACAATGAAGCCAAGGAAAAAACAGGGAGCGTTGATCATAATGTTTAGAGTGTTTTGTAACAATTGAGAGGAAAGTGCCGCTGACGGGAACCAAAGCTGTGACCTTCAAATAAAATAAGAAAAAAGCCCTCGAAATAGTTATTCGTTCGCTTACAAAGGATTTCGGGTGGAAAAGAAGCCTGAATTTTTTTGTATAAAATGACCATTGTGAAATCCTCAGAAGCAGGAATTTGGGGGTTTTCTGCGATGTTTAATTGGACCCACAAAATACCTTAAATATATATAGTAGATCTACTGAAATTCACAGACGATAACAGCCTGGATGTCACTTCACCAAAGATTCGTTCTGCTGTAAAACTAAAAGCATTCCAAGATAAGTTTGAATAATGTATTGTGGATACTCATGACAATACTCGCGTACGGTTAGCAGATATGTAATGCGCCAATCTAACAATTATTTTGGGCCACTCGAAAACTTCTAAGCCACTTTATAAATAAAAAAGAAGGGGTCTCATTAAACATGTGTGTGTGTGTCACAGCAATCATATTGCACCGCTCAAATAAACAACCTGCTCTTAAGAATTATTATTTCAGTACAGATTTGTGTACAAGGGTTCAAAAGCCCTTTGTGTACAAGGGTTCAAAAGTGTCAAATTGAAGCTGATAATTATTTAGGTAACATTAACCAGGCAAAACATTCTTTGCTCAGCTCTTTTCACGTGGAATTTCTTCTAAATATTTTGAATTTGGAATGAAATTTATTGTTCCTACCATTGAAAGATTCGCAGCTCAATTTTGACACTGCTTATGAGTATGCTTCAAAGTCCAGTGAATGTTAACTGAAAATGAAGGCGGAATTCATGAAACAGTTTTTTTTCTTATACATGGCACTACTTTATCATGCTTGATTTTGAACACAACGGAGATATGTTTTATTGTAGTTGACAATAGCCTATATATTTTCCTTAAGTGGCCATTTTATCAATAATAGACAGAACAAACAAATGGTTCCGCGCCGTCAGACAATTATTTCGCGCTTTTGAAATGCTTTTGCACCGCAATGAAGCAGTGCGAAACAACCATGTTTCTAAGCAGACACAAATGAACCTACATTAGGCAGAAGTTCGAAATGACAGGTGCAATCTTGACGCCAACTGCAGGCAGAAACCCATCGTCAAGAGACATCACAATATTCCTTTTGTTATTTGGGAGCCGTTCATGCATATTCATAAGCGAGCATACACACACATTGATATACAAAGTGCTGCACGAAATATGTCCAATATTCTTTAAAATGAGCAAACGTCACCATTTGCTCGCTGCCTACACAGTTGCTTTTTTTTTTTTTGTAGCGGCCGACATCCTAAGAGGGTTGAAGGCATCATTTAGAAGAGAAATTAGGGAAGGTAATTTATTTACCTTCTAAAATAGAAAAGTTAGAGGTTAAGTGAAATAGTAGAACTGAAGAAGAGCCAATTGCCACTTTTATATTTCGGAAAGACGGCGGCTTCTAGTAATAACCAGCGAAATCATAAAGTTATCCTGAATTCTGTTGCGAAATCGAAACCAAAGGACCTATGAACGCAACAAGCACACGACTACAATTACGTCACTGTTAAAAACAGTTAATACAGGGCTGCAGTTCTTCTGCTTTCGTTAACGTGTGTGCGTCATGCGTGCTCTATTTGCAAACGCAGCACAAACGCCCACTCTGCAAAGTCGGTTGATGACTTATTTATTTATTTACTCATTAGAAATACCTGCAGCGCCTGAGGGCATTATTGCAGAGGGAAATACACAGCGTAACATACGTTTACATAAAAAGAACGATTCAAAAACAAGGTGTACCTAATAACAGATCATAACAAAAATGTAGATTTGACAGTAGCAATATGTCCCTGAAAGTTGCTTCAGTGCGGCAGTTTGCAATCTCCTAGGGAAGCCGATTCTTCTGGGAGATTGGGAACGAAAAAAAAGAGTATTGGTTATTGTTTGTCCTGCGAAAAAATTTCTAATTTTAGTTGGTGGTCAGTTCTTTTAGATAAAAAATGGGGAGTTGAAAGGTAACAAAAGTTATCTATTTTGATCAACCAATGAAATGTTTTGAATAGCATTCCTAAACCCAATTTAACAACGCTCTTTCATTTCGGAAATCTCAGACGAACATAGCGATTGCGCTCTTTTGAGTTTCGGTTTTGGTTTCACGGCAGAATTCAGATAAATTTCATTATTTTGCCGTTATACCTTGAGTCCACCTTTCAGAAATCTCAAAGAAACACTAAGCTCTTCGCCCAAGGACTTCAATTCTCTTATTTGACTTAACTGCCAACTCCTCTACTTCAAAAGTTAATTACTTAACTTCTCTAATTACAGCTCCCAGTGATGTCTTCAACTACCCTAAGATGCCTGCCACAAGAGAATAAGCAACGCTGAAGACAGTGAGCTAATAGTGGCTTGTGCTGATTTTTAAACAATATTGGACACATTTCTTGAAACACCCTGCATATTGTCTAGTGGCTAGGATATCTGGCTTTCACCCAGAAGGCCCGGGTTCGATTCCCGGCGTCGGAACCAAAATGACGCGTGTGTACTGGTGGACCAAAACGACAATAAGGGGATTTGGCAGACACCAGGTAGTGGAGCTCTGGCTGATTGAAGATAAAGAAGGCGATCTTGCTGTTCGGCTGCTGAGAGTCGCTGTGTCAACGTTCATCTGCCTTTGGTTCGCGCTGCACCGCGACAATATATACATGTACGCCTCGGCTCTTCTTGGACCCCCTTCACCGTTTCTCGGTGGTTACACTATTTAAGGGAAGGTATGCTTGATGCATGACACGCTTCGGTTTTTGTTCTGACGATAGTAACCAGCACCATGTTTGAATGCCACTTTGAGAGCGCCTTGTAGAGGGTTGAATTCCCGTGTCCAGCACAATGGAGCGTCATGCTCGGAACTACATAAGCGACATCTGCAGTCGTAAATATGGTAATTTTGTGCACGCGAGGCACCAATGACGCGCCACTTTTGCATTTTTTGACCTTGCTCATCACCGCAGATACAACCATTGCTTTAGTAGTCGAAAGAGCTCTCACCAGTTCTTGACAAAGAATATTTATAAAACCGTAACGTAGTGTTCTCGGTATCATATGGTATCATGATTCCTTAGTAAGTTACATGTGTTTTTTCTTGGCGCTGTATAGTTTACAGCGCTTCTGACAGCCAAATCAATTACTGTGGCCATGGTGACGACCTTGTAAAGCAGACGCATTACTGGCGCTGCACGTGATTAGATGAGGCCTGTTTCAGACTGCAGATGTTGCTCGTGATGTTTGATCACAGCAATCTGTCGTTGAAGACATGAGAGTTGACCACTGTATACGTTACTTTGTGCCTTCCATTGCATAGAGCGTACGCACACGCATATTTACTCAAGGAGGCACATAGTAAACAAGCCTTGAAACGTCTAACTTGGAGGTGCATTGTTTTCTTCTTCCCTACGTAGTGGATGTGTCCAGCCTGCAGAAACTCTGCGGTGAGTTGAAGAATGTCATCGGTAAATTTTGTGCCGCATTATTAGCAATGAGTCTGCAAAATGGCCTGAACAGTGATATTCGGCAGAGTATAAGCGTTTAAGCATTTTATACCTTAGAAGAAATAGTTACCGATCATCAACCGGGCTTCTAAATGAAGCTTGATTATGAGTAACTTCTTTTTCACTTGTCCTAATGTGCACAGAGAAATATGAGACATCAAATGAAACCTGTTTTATGAACAGAGTGGTGAAGAAATCTTCTATTACATCACCGATTGTTTCAATAAAGCAAGAGAAAGTTGCTTTGAATGGATCAATACAGACATCTTCAAATGTTTGATTTGGTCACCACTGCAATGTGATAGAAAATTGACTAAAATCGGCCAAGTCGTCGCTTTGGTTGCCACTGAACATGTTTAACTGAAGTTAGTGCTGCATAAGGACTGCATACACGGCATGCACCCAAAGTGTACCTGTTCGTAGTTCTGATAACTAGAGCTCCCTATTATTTGTGCGAAATATGTCTATATGTCGTTATTTACATGCCCTTAATTTTCTCTCAATAGTGTATGTTCCATGGTCGAAGATGGAGCACACAGCGTATGTGATAAAGAAAAAATCCACAACAATAATCGCACTACGCTGCAGCTATAGAAGCAGAGGAATTATTGTTGCTTGCGTTCTGTTGTTTATAAATATGATCTCACGTTAACACGTATGAAGCGCTCTTATGTGGCACCGACTACGCCGATTTCTCCTCGCATGTGACCGCGAGGGGCGAAGCTCCATGTATAGAACACTGCATAAAAAGCTTCAAGCTCCCCTGCTCTTTGTGTGATTCAGTAGTACAGAATCACAAATGCCCCACCAGTCGTCAGTCGTTTTAGCTGACGCTAAGGGCAGCGCATAAAAGCGTGTATTCGAATCAGAAACTAGGGAAATAAATAATGTGTAGTATTATTCAGATGTTACTTGGAACTCCTTACGTCGTGATGTTTTTTCCCTTCCTCTCCTACTTTATTCGTGTTGTGCGCTCGAAAAACTGAATCAAGGCTCCTAAATCAAGGCCCTGTTGTATCAAATTACTTTGATGTTCTTGGCCGTTTGTAGTCTCCCATATTACAGCTGCTGTTCGAGCACAGGTTAATGCCCACACTTGAGACCTGTGGGTACGTGATGCTTAACACGAAATAATTATTCGCTATGAAATATTGTTTTCCGCACACTTGACAGTGCAAGACCGAACAGCGACAAGGAAGATAAGAGGACTGTAAGAGGGCAGGCAAGAGAGAAGAGGAGAAGGAAGACGAATATATGGCGATCACGTAGCCTCGATAAATTACCGAAAGTACACTGCTTTCATAGACTTTTCTATAAAACGTAAAATAATCCTTAGATTACATAACATTTGGAATGTTTATATTTTATTGCTTCTTCAGTTGTAGCATGTTTATTGGTGATTTTGATCGATTGTCATTCGGTCCTTGTCTAGAATGGACGCTATATGCTGAGCTAGGGCAATTGCAATTTTTATGCGCTGTATACTCCCACTCCTCCAATAGCCATTTTACAGGGCTGCAGTATTTCTGTTCTGTTCTGTTTTAACTGTTTTGCTGTGGAGAGGTTGAGGAGCCTATTGCCTCGGCTACTCCATATCACAAAGTTCTGCAGCGAAAAAATAAAATAATAATACAGAACGGTACCCAAAATTAACAATACAGAAAAGGAAAAAGAAAACACATAATAGCACACTGAAACCAGTTCAAATAACATGCCAATACACAGTTTTCTTCACGCAGTTCACACGGTATTTCAAATAAAAACAAAATAAGTAAGAAGGATGACATGTCCCCACATCTTATACCCACACATTGTGAGAATGGTCAGTTGAAAGTATTTCGCGCTTAAGCACACTGGATTACCCGTATCCCAGAAACATCGGTTTGCATTCAGGAGAAAGTGCTCATTTTGGCTCACAAGAAGTGCTCGTCCGTGGTCGTGCCCACCGTGTATGTCTGGAGGGGATCAGCGGATAGCCAACACATTCGTACGTGCTCTGCTCTTACAGCTTACTTCGTAATGAAGCGACATCTGCAGCAAGAAATGCCGTAGGCTTCGCTCACTGAATCTGCCTTATCTATTCACGCCAGCTCCTAGTAAAGTTACTGCAGAACAAACCCTAAGGGAGTTTTTTGATAACCTTCCTTAGTGTGACATTGCAATTTTTTTGCCATCTCATTTATTACTTCCACCTTGCGGCAAAATGGTGGCGCTCATATTTTTTTACCCACCTACAGCTTTGTCATGTTCGGCAAATGGCTCTTGCAAAGCAATGCCAAGTCTTATCAGGCCAGCCTGTGGGGCAGAAAAATAAACTTCGTTTTTTTGGAGTGTAAAACTGAATTTCCTGCCGTATTTTGATATCAACTATGATTTGGTACTGTGGTTTCTGTTCCTCAAGACGACTGTCCGTGGCCGCACAGTAAATATGACACTGTACCGTTCAACCGTAAAACAAGATTGGGCTGCTTTGAATCTGACCACATCTGCCATGTTTGGATGAGAATAATATGCAATAACGACAGTGAAATAATACCTAGCTTCATGTACAATCAGTATATTTGATGAGAATGAATTTGGAGTACCACAATACTCCATGCCACATAATGAGATCGTGGTTTCTCAACGTGAAAGCAAAAACGTTGAATTTATTAGATTCAAAATTTTTTTAGGAAGTGGAAGCTATAGCTAGGTTACTGCCGTGCCCATGCCGCACGTGAACAAGTGCGGAGGCAAGGGTTATAAGGTGTTTGCGCAGATACTATACAAGCGCCTTGGGCACGTTGATTGAGTCCGGCATTACTTTTAATTTATTTCAAAAATACACAGACGATCATTTTAACTCTTACCATATTTAAATGGTATATATAAAATTTTTCATATATGCTTCGTGTACACTTAAACTGTCCATCTATGCTTTTATACAGCTCTGGGTAGAATTCCTGCGTACTTACGTGTCAAAATTAGGCTCTGATTTTGAGACACGCAGTAATTGGGCAATGTATAATAAATGAAACCACCTGGTGGCCTTTAACGCACAGAAAATCTAAGTAGACGGGTGCCAATGTATTCAGAAGCTATCGACGCGCAGCCATGTCTTGGTGGAGCACTGAACCAGCGTAGTGGAGCTTAGCAGCAAAGCTGGCACTGCAACTGCTGTCGCAATGCCGCCATGGTGTTTTTACTGGATATACAGAGGGGTATGCATTACGAAATTACATAATATACCATGCTGCTCGAAGCATGTATGTCAATATATGAATGCAATGTGCGAAGTGGAATGTCTTGCCTTGACACCTGTATGCTTATATGCTTGCTTGCATGACATGGCATCGCTGCTGATATTTCTTGTCCCAGTCAATTTTTTACATCAAAGTACTATTATAATGTCTACACATCTGAGGCATACATGTGTGAAATAACAGGACCCACATTAAGAACTAAGTTGCATTTCAGGTATGACTGTTAGCACTATAAACTATACCTATGGGGTAGCAGGTAACAGGTAACAGGTAACAGTGCAACATGGGCACCGTTCTGCTGCATACTGTCGCTTTTTTTACAAAGCAGTTACGAATAAGTGCCAGAGCATCGCGATGTAATGTTTTTAAATCTGAAGTCATGTTGGCTTTAAAAATCAACAGATTAAACTTAACAAGCTCTATGCAGTTCTCAATGTGAATTTTTTGTACCTCACTAATACGTCGCCAAATTTTTGTTATGCAAATTACTTCAGGATGCATTTTATTCTCTCTATCAGCAATCACGAAGCACCACAAATCACCATGTTCCCGAATCTGGCGAAAGCAGCACCGTACAGTCTCTCGTTCAAGAAATTAATATTTATACCTCCACCAAATCATGAATTCACTCTAGCTATTCCAGGCAAAACCTTGTACTCCACTCTTCTCCTAAACTAACAGAGGACGTGCTTCTAAAAAAATCTTCGAAAACAAACTAGCCTTGGCAGGATGGCAGCCTAAAACACTGCATGCACATTGCAATACTGCGGACACCAGCAAGTGTCGTGGCGTGCACTTGTACGGCTGAAAGCAACAAATCAAGTAGTGCAACAGTATGCCACTCGCCTTTCCGTGCAAGCGTTTGATGGTCAGCGCAGCGTGATAAGTGCAACGGTCCTTAAAATTACTTATATATGCCTTTTCTAGTAAAAGGCGCACATGCAGAATATATACGTGTTGTTATGGTGGCCCAGGCACGCGCAATAATTGCTTTTCAATCGACAATTGCACAAGTGTGAACGCTGAACCTTGAGCAACATAGGTGGGCACTGCGGATGGGGTCGGCCGTTTCAAATACCAGATGCTGTTAAGAGTGGACAAACAGACAGATGTACAGCCACACAGACAGACAGACAGACAGACAGACAGACCCAAATTTTTGCGTCGAAGGTCCCCAAGAAAGACTATCGCCTTTATTATCGTCTTTAAAACAAATGTCGGACAAGAAAGCTGCTCACTCGAACGATGCCGCGCAGTGCATGTGATTTGAAGCATAATGCCAAGCATCTTCGGGCATAAGCATAGACCATCGATTTCGTCGTGAAGGAAAAAGAGCTGTCTACTACCGGTGCATGACATCGTCTCCACTACTGATTTGTGAACACTTGATAACATCAGCGTACGCGCTGCACAGCGATTTCTTCGACTGAGGTGGGCCAAAATTGAAAAAGTCTGAAATAACGAACATTTCAAGTCGGGCAGTCAGAATTCGTAAGCGTGACTACTGTTCAAAAATGTTAAATATTTCAGACAATGAGCTGCGTACAAGAACAACTAAAATTGCATAAAACTTATTCCACCTAGATAATGTTTGTGTTCATCCCACTGCGTGGGAAGGGATTTCCCTCATAGACTCGCTCAGCATGAAGTTCCCAAATATTTGTCCGCATGCATTACATGGTGCAACCACGAGATTCTCCTCCAAAGGTGAACGTCCTTTAGCCACACCGTATGCGTATGAAAGCGTAGGTGAAGGCGACGTACTACTCTCGAAGTATGTCAATTCCACTATTGACTCCATGACGGCAGGCATATGTAAGCTGTGATTACGACTGTGGCTGCAATATTTATTAGCGGATGAACTAGAAACAATAGTGGCTTTACAGCACTAGTGAAACAATTGCCGTAAAGTTTACTTCCGTTCTCCGTATATAGATCAAGATATGTGCCCCACATGCTCTATGATGCAACCCATAATGCCAGTGCGAACGAAGTTCAGGCTGTCAGTGGATATGGAGGCGTCCTGAAGACTAATTGAATCATTGAAAGATAGATGGGGCGTCCTAATGGCATAATTTCATCGTTTTTCACAATCAAGCGCATGCGCTGCTATGAGAACCATTGAATCCACAGTTGTATATAAAATATTCTGAAAAGAGCACTTACACTCTCTAAGAGCCGAAAGCACAATGTAGTTCAGCCCCCTCAACGTTCGATGCATTATTTCTATAGGAATTGCCTGATTAGATACGACGCTTTTCTCCCTGCTAAAATGGGCAATATTCCAGTGCTGCATGTTTTGAAATTAGGCTAAGTCGCTAGAATGTTTCTAGCACGTTGGGTCTCATTTTCTCAGATCTTAAGAGTCCAAACCAAGATATAATGAAGCCACGCCATACAGGAGGTCTGCGGATAATTTCCAACCACCAGGAGTTTGTTTATGTTGACCTAAATGCAAGTACACAACCCTATGACATACTGGTTGCATAGAAAAACAATTACCATGGCCGAGATCGCACCAGCCTCTTTCGCGTCAGCTGCCCAGCAACATAACAAGTACACCGCCACCATAGCCCATATATTGATTTCTTTTGTATTCACATAGAATCGCACTTGATGACAATAAACTTAAAGGAGGTGCTTTAAGTAAAGCTGCAACACATTATAACGAAAATACACTCTTGTTTCAAGAATGTCACTTTACTACCTTTCACGCCCCGCCGCGGTGGTCTAGTGGCTAAGGCACTCGGTTGCTGACCCGCAGGTCACGGGTTCGTATCCCGCCTGCGGTGGCTGCATTTCCGATGGAGGCGGAAATGTTGTAGGCCCGTGTGCTCAGATTTGGGTGCACGTTAAAGAACCCCAGGTGGTCAAAATTTCCGGAGCCCTCCACTACGGCGTCTCTCATAATCATATAGTGGTTTTGGGACGTTAAACCCCACATATCAATCAATTACTACCTTTCACTGCCATTAAAAAAAGAATGATCGCTGCTCCAAAGATTTCTAAAAATTTTTTTAGAAGGTAACAGCGTTATATCCCACCATGTACAGGCAGCGTATACGCGCTGTCGAGGCCGCGACCATCTGAATGCGGGAACACCAACACCAGCAATTCGTGTGCGAATGGAAGGGGTGCATTACAGCTATCGCAGTGATATGGCTATTCAAGTGTATTATTGCGAAGCCGGAAACCTGCAATTGATTGGCGCAAGTGTTCCTCACGTGTTGCCTCTTCTTTCGTCCTACAACTGCAACTGCAAGTAATTGGAAAGTATGGAATGTGCTGACCGAAAGATAGCTAAGGAACGGCAGCACGCCAAACTGCCGATAAAACTACAATCGTAAGAATGTAGGGTGATAAGCACGATGACGAAAGGACACTGACACATCCACAAAGCGATGACTAAAGAGACCGATACTGCTGGCGACATGAAACTTGCCAAAGACTGTTCCGCTAAACATTTGGAAAAACACATGACCGAAAATTTTCGCAACAACGAGAAAACCACGGGACGAAGCAGGACTAACTACATAATTTTCATTGCATAGTACGTCAAACGAACATCGGTGGTTCTTTTTTGAACAAACTCGCGCATGAACTTAACCTGGAAAGAAGATACTTGATGGACTGCCGCAAAATATTATTCTCTTTCACTGAAACAAAACGACGATATGGGATGCAAATTGAAGAAGGAAATTCTGGGAACATATTTTTTGTCATTAGCCAAAGAAAAACACGCACACGAGCGCAATACCTTTTAAGCCATAGCGAAAAAAAACCTCGTTTCTGTTGAGCAGCATATTGGTTGATTTGCGCCTGCATTAGTTTCCAGCTTTATTTTCTTTTTACAATAATTTTCTGCGTATTGTACCGATTACTTTTTGAACACACTAATTTCTTTTACTGCGACAAAAATTTCTAGCTGGAATACCTTCGCACTACCATATTGTTATGGAAGCGTCGTGCTCTTTTACTTGATAATTCTTTCAGTGAGGTTTCATGTTCCACAGTACTAAACTCATAGTGGACGTATTGCTGGTTCTCTCTGATGGCAGCTCTAAGGCAGATACGCAAAATCAATTAATTTCTAGCTTTCCGTGAAGAACTTCTAGTAAACTGTTATTTCTTTGAGCTTGCCGAATTTTCATTTGTTTTGCTGGGTCCTGATTAGTCCGCATTTCTAGCGTCGCACCTACAGAGTTGTGGGTGCCAGCTGCCGCCCACCTTCATTAATATGCAGAGGGCTCTGCAAGATTAATGTTTACGACGTGTAATTTATCAGGACCTTCAGTGCGTTATGGTGCGACGAAACAAAATGTTTGTTTGTAACGACTCGCCATGAGATGATATAGGTTATATATGGCGTATACTTTGCGATAGCGATTATAAGAACGTTTCTGCCTCGCTACCACATCGGCGCTGTTGCGAAAGTTTACATATTGCTCGGCCACCTGCAGCCCACCTACAATGGCTAGAAACATGAAAACAAAAATGCCAAACTTACCTTGTAGTGCTATCGGGTCTTTCCTTCCACATAAGTCACCAAATGTTTAGCCTTCACGCAGCTCTCGAAGAAAGTTGAAGCCGCAGATGTCGAGGTAAAATGCCGACGTAATTAACAGGCTCGTTCCGATAACAGAAAATAATTTCATACGAGTATGCATGGGCACGTCGTCTGCAATACACGTGTTCATTTTTCCTGTTTTGCTGTGTTTTTGTAGGTCTACAACATGATAAAATAGTAAATGTCGCAGAAGCCCTTAAAGTTTGCTCGTGAAGGGCGGGGACGTAATCTCATTCACCCTCCTACATGTGACGACGGGAATGTACATGTTGGGGCCCAAGTCATTGGGAGAGTGAGATAAATCCTAATAAATGCACTTTTTTCTTTAGCTTTAAAAGTGCAGTGATTTTTCAACTGCACAATTTTTAAACTACACCCATGCATGGCTTCCTATACACATAGAAAACTCTAATGTCCATTTCGTGTTATTCCGGGGCAGCCTGCGGCCCACTGGCCACATGCTGCCGGTGGGCAGTATTAAGCGGCTCCCGGCACGAGCAAACCCCCTTCTTCTTTTATTGTTACTTCCTGTCTGAAGGCTGACGTGGAAGTCTGGACGTGAAACTGAATATGGTATGTGAGGTTTAACGTCCCAAAACCACCATATGGTTATGAAAGAGGCCGTAGTGGAGGGCTCGGGAAATTTAGACCACCTGGGGTTCTTTAACGTGCACCCAAATCTGAGCCCACCGGCCTACCGCATTTTCGCCTCCATTGAAAATGCAGCAGCCGCAGCCGAGATTTGATACCGCGACCTGCGGGTCAGCAGCCGAGTAACTTAACCTGGACGTGAAATTGAACAGGCACTTTTAACTTGTGTTTGATTGCAACTTTGTCATATGTGAAGGAAACATAGACATGATATCTAATCCTGTTTCCGAAAGTATTATAAATTAGCCAAATCTTTGTGTTTTGCCCGCAACCACCCTTCTTTCCGGCACACATTTCCCCCCGCCCCCCGATATGTCAGCTCCATGCAAATTGGCTCTTCGCCTGAAAAGGTGGTCGACCCCTGCAATATAAAATAAAAAATGCCCGGCATAGGGTTAGGGGAAATCGATTCAGTTGTCCAAGTTGCGGAAAATGTCGTGTAGCGTACGAACTCTCTCCCAGGCACAATCGTTGCGATTACTTCAGCATCCAGCAACTTGACTTGAGTTGATCGCGGTGGCGCTCAGAAGGTGTCGGCGATGTTTTTGGATGACTGGTCTGAGCTAGGGGAGACGCTATGCTATACCTTGATGTCCCACTGGATGCCACGTCCTGTCCGGGTGGCGGTAGCCTTCTGGGCGCAAAAACCGAAGCCCCCAAACGAATAAGAAAAACTGGAAGCACGCTACCGCGCTCACTAGTCTCCTTCGTTCACCTCTTGCACTAGATCTTCCACGAACCAGCATGATAACGCTCTCACAACGCTAGCTTTCTTTTTCACACCAAACATGTTTTGTTAGTAAGCTAATGATTATTAACAGCAAACTGTGAGCTTTTGCAGTGGCGATGAAGACATTATGGACGCCGCTTGTATTGCATTGCTAGAGCTACGCGATGCGATAACAGCATATGAATTTATGTCATAAGTTGAAAGAGCTTTTGATTGGTTGTCAATAGGTACCTTGAGTGACTTTGAACTGCTAAGAAAAAAAAAGAAAAAACAAAATAAGCAGCACCATTGTCCATTACTTTCTATGACTAACTTGCATAGATCAGGACGCAACCTCAGGTCAATGCACTTCTACGTTCATCTCGGGCTCCTTACCCGTGCTCGGCTGCATATGAGTATATTTAAAGGGATTTTTATTGCAGCTGCAGGCAGCCTCAACGGAGCTATATTGTTTGTTTTTTCACAATTACAAGCAGTGTGCGAAAAAGCCAGCTTGGCACTGTTTTCGCCGGTGGTAGAAATATTCAAGCAGTTGTATCCGCAAAGAAAATTCATATGAGAATAGCTGTCAGTGATATAGATTACACGATAAAAGATAGAATTTCTAGCACGTGTCCTGCACGATACAATACTTTGTTCGTGACGCTTACGTTCTGTGTATTTCGATGCTGATAAAGCTATTGGCCGAAGACAAGATAGAAGTGTAGCGTGCTCTGTGCACGGCATGCATTTTTGTTTCTCTCTTTCTGTGTAGTTTTATAAGTAAAGCTTGCTGTATGGTATGCTTCTGATTAATTACACGAGGATGTCATTCAAGCTTCCCATAGCAATAAAAGCACTACAAAAGCAGTGATCAATAAGGAGCCTTGCGTACAATTTAGGCCAGTTGCTTTGTGTTTATCCTCGACGAAAAAGACGTTGCCGAATGTGTAAAAAATCTTGCAATATTATCACAGGTAAAGGGGTATGAGCCATCAACTGTAGCGTGAAATAGCTTGGAAGTGGACGTCAATTCGTGGCTGTCTCTGTTATTTCGTTCGTGGCACTTGTGGAGGTGCTGGATAAATGCGCTTCGGCTCCAGATTTTCAGCCGACACACCGAGATACTTGGAGACAGATACAGCTCCCATGGCAAGACGCAGTCACCGCCTGCGAGGACTATCTCCCGAATACGGTCCTCTCTCTCAAGACGATATGGCAACCTCGACTACGAACCAGGCAAGTCAAACTAATGAGGCCTATTCTTTTCTCCCGCATTCCGTTCTCCAGCAAACACCACGCTCCTTTCATGGAGACGTTTATGACGATGTTAACTGGCTTGACCACTTTGATCGAGTTGCCAGCCTCAAGGAATGGGATGAAGCTTGCAAGCTACGGAGAGTTGACTTTGCGTTGGAAGACACTGCTAAAACGTGCTATGAGAACAACGAGGGTTCCTTTGTGACGTGGCAAGAGTTCAGCCGACAGTTTCGCGAGGCGTACCGCAGCGCCGAAAGGAAAGAAGGGCGGAGCAGGCCATCTCGTTTCGGAACCAACGACCTAACGAAAGAGTTTTGATGTTTGTAGAGGACATGCTTCGACTCTTCAAGCGTGTTGACCCTGAAGTGTCCGAAGAAAGGAAGGTGTCGCATTTAATTCGTGGGGTAAAAGAGCAACTCTTCACCGGACTCGTCCGCAATCCACTGACAACTGTGGCTCAGGTCATAAATGAGGCAACTACAACGGGGAGTACTCTCCAGCATCGGTCGTCACAGTATGATCCCCACGACTTCACCACTGCTGCATGCTCTATCGGCGCTGACAGCGAGAGGCATGCCCTCGCAGAGTTCATAAGAAGTGTCGTGCGGGACGAGCTGCGCCAACTCTAAGCAGTGGGACCCTAATCACCTGTAAATGCTCTCGCGGACTTAATTCAAAATGAGATCAGACAGGTGGTCACCCCACTCACCCAGACAAGGCCCGAGGCCCCTGTGTTGACTTATGCGGCAGCCCTGAGATCTCCTGCACCACATGCTCCTGATCCCACTATGCGGACAATGGATTAGGCTAGTTATCGATTCCAGGGCAGCTCTTCGACTCTGTCACCCGCCTCAAGGTTTCCGAGTGCACTCACTTATCATCCGTCTGGATCACGACAGAACGCCACAAAGGCCAGCGTGGGGTGTACGTCGAATAACCATCCAATCTGCTACCACTGTGGCGAAGCAGGTCACGTCTACCGCAATAGGTGACCGGTAAAATGGGCAATCGCAGGAAACTGAGGGATACGACGGCTTCCGGTTCGATGCTCCACACAGGTCAGCAGCGGCACGCACGCATTATTGTACTGCTTCGTTAAAAAAGCACCTCTCCATGCAATGTCAATGCTTTAGAAGTTGTTTTTTTCGTTGTTTTTGCGTACCGTTACTGTGACAATGACAAGCTACGAAAGCCATGAACGGCCAGGAAACATTTTTTATCGCTCTAAATGATCTGCATTGTTTTTATGCTGCTCGGGGGTACTGTCAGTATGGCTAGCAGATCAGTCGATTCAAAAAACAGTTTTCATTGTATGATACTCTACTGCAGATAAAATGTCACCATTTTAAAGATCTCGGGGGATGTGGATGACTGTAGCAGTGTGCTAAGAGTTCATTTTGGAATCGCTGCTTCGGCCGACGTTGTCAGTTGATCGGCATGAAGCGCAGCGCTTATTGAGCGCGTTGAGATATTTTTTTGTTCTAGCCTTCAGCAAGCTATGGGGTGCATTTTTAGTCGAAGCCAGATGGTTATTTGAACGCTGATCTTGGTCATGCTGCGTGGCACGGCGGCACATAAACAATACACTCAGACATAGACGGCGCCGAATAATCAAAACCCTGTGCTTGTTTAACGCACTTCATTTGGGTACCATCTTGGTTGACAGTTTGACCAAGATAAATGAAAATGAACTCGTCCAGCGCTTTGTGTAAACTTAGTCTTGAGTGAAGCTTTCGCGTTTTTTGTCATATTGTTGCGCACATGCACGAAGACAAAGAAGCGTGTATGGTGAACGCACTTGTGGCCCAGAGACAGAAAGGAAGAACATCAGAAGGATCTATTACCAGTCGGCCGCTTCTGAGCTGCACCTCACGACCAAATAAACGGCCCTTTTCAACCTCTACCGGTCTCTTTCAAACGTAACAGAGTGGTGGAGGAGCTGGGTAAGCGCTTCAACTACGGAACAATCCCTGCCACAGCTTCGACGAAGCCGTCGACTTGCCGGTCTCCCACCATCTGCCGTGAGTGACTTCGACATGCCCGAAGAAGCAGGCGTTTCAGGACGGCACCGTCTGGTCCGCTTCTGTACAACCGAGTTCCACCGCCCTTCGGAGGAAAAACCGAAGAAGATGGCGACGCCTGGCTCACCAAGTACAAACATGTGGGCAAGTCAAACAGTTGGGATGCAGCCACTATGCTAGCCAACGTAGTGTTCTCCCTGACCGACACCGCACTGACATTGTACGAGAACCATGACGACGCACTCACGACGTGGGATTTTTTTGTTGAAGAGCTCAGAATGTGTTTCGCCGACTCGGTTGCTAGAAAGAAGCGGGCTGAGCAAACACTGACGCAATGCGCACAGCTACCAGGTGAGACATGCACCACTTACATAGAAGTGTTAAGGCTGTGCAAGGTGGTCTGCGCTACCATGTCGGAAGAGAACAAAGTTGGGCATCTGCTCAAAGGGATCGCTGAGGACGCGTATAATTTTCTAATTGGAAAAGAAAGCCTCAGTTCTGTGTCCAACGTCATTCAGCATTGCCGAACGTTTGAAACGCTCAAGATTCGTCGAATTGCGCCCAAGTTTGGTCAGCTGGCTAACGTTACAACTGTTGCCAGTGTGGACATGAATCCTGGCCTCGACCTCTTTTCTACCATTCGACAGATTGTTCGTGAGGAACTGTCCCACCGAGAAATGTGTTCGACAGGTGACCATCGCGAGTTGTGTCTGCCACGTGAGGCTATGAATGTGCCTTCTTTGACCCCATGGCAACCGACGATGAGCGCGGCAACTGTGGAGTACAGCCCAGCCCCACAGTCAAGAATGACAACCATATTTCCCGCTTGGCGGTATGACCGACGCTCTCAGCGCATGCCTCCTCGACACCCGACGTCTCGGTACGACGTACCCAACCAGTACATTCATCACACAAGAGCAAATGGTGACCCCATATTCATCGACGAGCGACCAACGTTTCGAGCTCAGGCGGTGTGCTATTCCTGCGGTGTGCCAGGCCACATATCTTGATTTTGCAACCGTCGGGTGACTCTTCGGTATCACCAACCATCCGACTTTTCACGACCCTTCGAACAGCGTCATGGTGTCCGTCGGCCGGCCCATATACCACCTGATGACAACTATTGGCCCAGCTACTTCCGCAACCACTCCCCGGCATCTGACAGGAGTTTAACGCCCCCACCGCGACCTCGTGCTCCTCGTTCTCTTTCACTGCTGCGTCGCAAAGCACCCTCTTCGCCACCGGAAAACTAGCCAGCGCGGCCAATGGGGTTGAGGTCGCTGGAAACGTGCTACTGACAGAAATACCTCCTGTGTGTATGTTTAAAAACAAAGTGCGTGTTTTGATATATTATGTGCCTGTGATGGCCTTGCTGGACACAGGTGCAATGATTTCCGTGTGCTTCTTTTAATGAGTGCTTCCTTTAAAGACGTGTTAGGGTGGAAAGTTGTTTTTACCTGGGATGAAACTTCGACGTTCTGTGGAGTGAGCGGAGAGCCGTTGCGCCCTATTGGTGTGTGTAGTGCCAAAGTATATTTGGGAGGCCTTATAATAACGACAGAGTTTGCGATTATTACTCGGTCGACACATGACGTCATTCTCGGCATGGACTTCTTGCGAGAATGTGGTGCCACTGTAGACTGCCGCACGGGGAAAGTCTTTGTGAGTGGCCAAATGCCGTCAGAACTTCTGGAAACTCCAGCAAATGACCAAACTACGCTGTGTGTCTGTGGCGATACGTTCATACCTGGGTTGTCTACCGTACGTGTTCCTGTTGTTTGTCGCGGCGCGGATTCTGGCAGCTTTGATGCGAGCGTAGAACCAATGCACATACTGCGTGACGAAGAATGTGTTGGTTCCCCATTGTTTTGTGTCGATCGATGGCGGACAAACTGGCCTATGGACTGTAAACTGTTCCTCTGAGCCCGTGACACTAACCAATGGTTTGTAATTAGCTTCGGTCAGCAAAGAACACGCGAGATTATCCGTGGCCGAGCTCACAGACGTGCCGAAAGAACGTGACGAAACTGGTTGTCACAATTTGTACGGGCGCTTATGGCAACGATAAATAAGTTGCTTAGCTCAAGCGAGCGCCGAAGTTTATTGAATGTGCTGTTGAAGCACGTTTCGGTATTTGACTTTGCGCAGAAGGGCAAAGTAATCCTTATCCCCCTGTCTCGAACGCGCCATACCATTAACACTGGCGCGGCAAGTCCCATTCGCTAAAAACCATATCGTGTTTCCCTGTCAGAAAGACAAATTATCAACGACCAAGTGCAGGAAATGATGCAAAAGGAAGTGGAACAAGAGTCAGCCAGTCCGTGGGCAGCACCGGTAATCTTTGTTAAGAAGAAAGATGGATCTTGGAGATTTTGCGTCGATTATCGTCGACTGAATGCCGTGACTAAAAAGGACGTATACCCACTGCCCCGTATAGAGGACGCTAAACTAGCGCCACTATTCGCAGCTGCATCTGCTTCCACTATTGCACGCCGTTTCTGTATGCGTGATGGACTGTTGTTCAAAAGGAACCTCTTCAGCAGTGGCGCAGCTTTCCTTCTAGTGGTCCAGGAGAGCCTGCGAAAAGTTATTATGAGTGTCACGCACGACGACCCTACATCTGGATATTTAAATTTGCCGCGGACGCTTCACCGGACTAGAGAGCGCTTTTATTGGCCTGGTATGCAGAAGTCCGTTGAGAGTTATGTGGCAAGCTGCATGCAATGTCAGCGTCACAAACGTCCATCAACGGGTCAGCTGTTCTTCTACAGCCGATGCCTACTCCAAGCGCACCTTTCGAACAAGTAGGGATTGACTTCTGGGCCCCTTTCTGAAATCGGCTAAGGGCAACAACGAATGGATATTTGTTTGCGTCGACTACCACACACGCTACTGCGAGACGGCGGCCGTCCCCTCCGCAACTGCCAGTGAAGCCTCGTCGTTTTTGTGACAGTACGTCATTATCCGACATGGCCCACCTCGCCTGATTATCAGTGATCGTGGACGACAATTCACAGCGGATGTCGTGGAGGAGCTACTCCGTTTATGTGAATCCCGCCTGCGTCACTCGACACCATACCACCCCCAAACTAATGGGCTGACGAAGCGTACCAACCGCACCATTATCAACATGTTGTCTATGTATGTCTCATGCGACCACAAGAACTGGGATGACGTACTCCCGTTCATTACTTACGCGTTCAACACCGCGAAGCATGAGATTACAGGCTATAGCCCTTACTTTTTGCTGTATGCACGTTCGCCCCGGCACACAATCGACTCAATAACCTTTCTGTGATCACGGCAACTTCACTGTCGCCGAGACTCTCTGCCTCGCCGAAGAGGTGCGTCGCATAGCTCGACTACGCACATTGGCATGGCAAGACAAAGCGAAGGCATGCTATGACATTCACCATCGACCAGTGATTTATCGCCGTGGTGATCTTGTGTGGTTGTGGACTCTGATGCGCAAGCGCCGGTTATGCCAAAAGTTTTTGGCCACTTACGATGGACCATTTGTCATTGTCGACAGACTTACAGAGGTCAACTATGTAATAGCTCGTCTCACGGTGAGTGGCCGACGAGCTTCCAAAACTCATGTGGTTCATGTTGCCCGCCTGAAACTGTACACGCCACGACAACTCGACTGACTCGTCCGGCGGCCTTCGCTGAACGGAGAGGAATGCTGTGCACATGCACAAAGACAAAGAAGCGTATACGGTGAACGCACTTGTGGCCCAAAGCCAGAAAAGAAGAAGAAGATCAGAAGGATCTCTAACCAGCCGGCCGCTTCTGAGCTGCCCCTCACGACCTAATAAACGGCCCCTTTCAACCTCTACCAGTCTCTTTCAAACGTAACAATATATATGGGTGCAATGACCGGCACCAATCTCGTATGACAAGTAGATTTCGCCCGCCCTATCCCATATTATCTTTGCTTGGCGCACATGCGGGAGAATTTATTTCTCAACATACTATTCGCAGCAAACTTATGTGCATGCTTTTTTTAGTGTTCAATACACATGTACCTGTGATAAAAAGGTTTTCGCGCACTGTGGCTTCAAAGTTCCGTACTCAAAGGCTACCTGTCTCTGTGGCTCTCTGCAGAGTCACCGCTCAGCTCGTTTTTCTGTCTTTATTATGTGGGAATTGATACCTGCGTTGGCCTTGCACGCTCAAGTTGGAGCAGCTAACTGCTGAACAACCGAGCATGGTTTGTCAGGACGAAGATAAACGGGCGACCGCGAGCACGAATTCTGAATAATTTGAGGCTTGCAGTGAAGCAGATAGCTGTCGTCTACCGTTATCAAACCGGAAGCCGGTAGCAGGCGGTGCATTCCACAATTCTTTGCTTTTTTACTGGTCACCTATTGCCAGTTCCGCCAACTTGGTCTCCGTGGCTTCCACCCTGATTCTCGGTGCCCGCGTTACGGTGAGCGTCCCCGCAACATCGAAGCGTACCTTACAGGCCAGCAAGCTCCTCACCTTGGTCAACGCCACCAATCACGGTCACCACCACCTCGCTGCCCAACATCACCTAGCTTTTCCTTGTCATCTTATGCTCCTTTGACAGGCCGGTGAAGCTTGGGTATGTACCCCCATCCGACAGCGTGGTCACTCGGAAAAGTTTCTGCGGTGGTACTTCGGTCCGTACGAAGTTCCATGCCGACTCAGTGACATTACATAGGAAGTTCTGCCTGAGGGCACATCAAGATGTTCCCATGGGTTTTCACAAAGTGATGTGGTGCATGTGTCAAGGCTCAAGCCATATTTCTGGCATCGTCAATTGAATGTGGACTGACTTATTATGCAATGACTACTTATTTTTTGTCACTTTTGTTGCTTTTTGATGTGTCTTGTGCCCTAACTCCTTTCTTTATTGAGTACTACTGTAAGACCAGCCCATTTTTTTGCCTCAACACACTGTTGTTAGATTCCATAGAAGCGTCTTTTCTTTCTCATTTTTTTTCGACGATCCTCCCCAGCATCGAGACGATGCTTTTTGAGGAGAGGGAATGATGTCACAGTTACATGGGTATGAGCCATCAACTGTAGCGTGAAATCGCTTGGAAGTGGAGAAAGAAGAGAACATTGCTTCCCGGTCAGGGTGCGAGCAAGACTTCGATTCGTGGCTGTCTCTGTTATTTCGTTCGTAACAATATCGATGCCAAGTGATGAAAAATGTGGCAGATCCCACGTACTGAGGGAATCGATGATATACGAAGCACGAATGACTAAGGTTGGTATTTCACCTTAAAATCAGCTGAAAGTTACGAAGCGGGCGTAGATTATGCTGTACATGTCTTCTTTGCCATGATTATCATATTTCAATATGTCCCTTCTCTTTCTCGTCTATTCACGTCATGCAATAATCAATTTAGTATCACGTGACGTAATATGTGGAGCTAGCAAAACTACCGTGAGCACACTATGAGCGTAGCATGTAGTACTGTTTTACATAACACGAATATTAAGATTACCATGTTTGGACGCTTCATTTACCTTCGTCGTGTATTCCCGTCACCTAATAGCAAATTTGGTATATGTGGAGCTAGTGAAGTGGCCGCGAGTACGCTATGAGCGTAGCATGTAGTCTTGTTTTACATGACACGCATGTCATGATTATCACGTTTGGACGTCGCAATTACCTTCGTCGCCCATTCACGTCGCGTAATACCACGTTTTTATATATGAAGCTAGTGAAATGACCGAGGGCACACCATGAGTGCGGCGTGTAGTCATGACTAGCCATAACATGAAAATCATGACATGCATGTCATGATTTTCCAATTTGGGCCTGTCACTTATGTTCGCCATGCAGTAATGTCATATCATACCAGTTTTGCGAAATGTCATGAGAACGAAATCACCGAAGAACATGTAGCAAGACCATGAAATGTAAGTCATGACAATATTAGTATACATTTCAAGATTTTAATGTTATGACTAGTCACTTATGCCCGTCGTAGTCATGTTATGCCATACGAAATTTGATATTGATACTATTATTGAAACGGCCAGGAGAGCTAAATGTCACAGGCGGCTTGATTGATAGATAGATAGATAGATAGATAGATAGATAGATAGATAGATAGATAGATAGATAGATAGATAGATAGATAGATAGATAGATAGATAGATAGATAGATAGATAGATACGCTTAATATCACCGAAGTTTGCTCAGAAATGCTTCGCATTTAACATGAAATTGAAATTTGTCACATTTACAGAGCGCAATTCATTGGCGCGGGCTTCTTACATTTGCGAGCAGTCTTTTTGGCTTTACTGGGAATACATTCAGAACTTCAAGCTTTTCTTTTTCATCTTGTCAACAAAAACATTTCGTTTATTGAAAACATAAGCAACAATAATACATTTTTTGAAGATGGTTGGAGAGTCTTTTTTCCTGTTGATGTTTACTCCCGGTGCATGTATTCAGAAAGAGAAAACAATTTTTTATGATGCGCACTGCGTTCACGAAAAACATATTTTCTCACAAATAACCCGCACCAGCACATAACCTGCTCCCTGACTACTAACCACAGAAAAAGAACAACTAAAAAATATTATACAGGCCTCCGCTTGTGAGCATTATGATACCTTAATTGCATTATTGAAAAGTAGTGCCATGAAGCCAGCTTACGAACCAAAGATATGAACGTTCGTTCACACAATATTCAGTTATGGCAAACAGCAGACAACAGTAAAACAAGGAATCTGTTCCAAATTTATTTTTACGCGAGAACAATGTCTTCAAGCCGTTTTTGGAGAGATGGACTAGGGTGTTGAAATAAACTTCTTGGTCAGACATAATAGAAAAATAGTTGCAGACTGACTGTTGGTCTGTGATATAGTAGTCATAGCGAACACGAGCATCATTCTGCCCATCGGACGAGGTTTTACTTATTTTTCTGGCCTCGTATGAAAACAGATTTAGAAGCCGAACTCAACTATTGCTACGTTGCTTTGTGGTCTTTCAGTTGAACTACACTTTTTTTGACTGCACAAATCTTCCCAATTCACCAGCTCATACTTATTCTCCTTTAGAAAATATTTCACGTAGTTTCTAAGCGTGATCTTCTCAGGCCATCTGCTTTGTGTTGCTCACACTTACATGCTTTTGTTTTCAGAGCGTGAATCCAGCAGTAAGTTTCTGATTATTCTTTCTCTTGTTTGCAGATTGTAGCTTTTTCTTATTTAGGACAGAAGCGAATTTTGAACTTGAGCCAACTGATCAGCGGAATCGCGTGTAATTATTCAGTTAAATTGTTGGCAATGTCTAAGATACGCAAGGCCGCAATTTGATGTGATCGTGTTCAATGCCCTTTGAAATCTGAATGGGAGTGCATGATTTATGTTTTTACTTCAATTGACTCCATGTCCCTATTTTTTTTGTTGTTTGGTTATGCCATTACCGAAATGAATTCTCTAAAAAATGAGCAGCGACGTAAGCAACTATATAACCAGGAAGGGCTAACGTAGTTATGTAGAAGCTCTCTTGGTGTTGCCCATTGTTGTGATATTTAGAACACGTAAACTTTTGGGAATCCTGTCAACGTCTACTTTCTTCAAAAATCGTTGGCGACAGTATTTGCGAATCGGCACAAGACACGCTGTAAACTTGTCTTCGCGCTACTGGGCGAAAATGTAGGATTTGTCAGAAGTAGATCAGTTATCGCTAAATGCGCGTCAGGTATTAAATTTACCCCTAGTGGTCTTTGATATTGATATGTTGGGTTTAACTTCCCTAAACCACCATATGATTATGAGAGACGCTGTAGTGGAGGGCTCCGGAAATTTCGACCACCTGGGGTTCTTTAAAGTGCACCCAAATCTGCGCACACGGGCCTACATCACTTCCGCCTCCATCGGAAATGCAGCCGCCGCAGCCGGGATTCCAACCCGCGCCCTGCGGGTCAGCAGCCGAGTACCTTAGCAACTAGACCACCGTGGCGGGGCCCCTAGTGATCTTTCACAGTTTCTGCGTAATATGAGAACGACAGCTGGCGACGCCGCAAAGTCTTCTAGTTTTTGCACTTCTTGTCCATTAATCTGTGTCTACATTCCAGTTTCCGGGTTTACCTGGAATTTTAGTTTCCAAGAAATAGTGACGTAAACAAGTTGTCTACTCTATCTTGATAGCATCACACTATGGCATCGACTATGGCGTTGCTTACTGCTTGTACTGCCATTTCAACATGACATGCGCGCAGTAAGGTGAAGGCGGCTTTGGGAAAGTCTTACTTGACTTCAATTCCATGCATTGTTTCCAACTAATGAGAACACCTTCTTAGTAACTAAACAACTCACCATTGTGCAATAAAACCGCAAAAAAGTAGGTGATGAAAATAATTTTGAGCTACCATGGGCAGCGTAGTCTATTCAAAGTATTTTTTTTTCATTTGAACATGCTGTTGCAGATATAGAGTGATCATGCTTTTGGGGTCAGGACAGTAAGACTGACTTACTGATGAAAGCAGTTTATGTGATAGCTTTTCTAGAATAATTGTGCTGCCCTGCCAGTATCAAAAAATCTGTGGCGTGAAATTCCAGGTGAAAAAGCTGTCGCTAGAACAGAAGTCTTTCACTTACGCAGGTGACAATGAGGAGCGTCCGCATGGGCATCGTCGGGAGCAAAGACATGGTCAAAATTCCAAAGGTGCGCATGACATCCTTCTTGCTCTGAAGAATTGAGTTGCCTTTTTTTCTGTCCCCTAATAAGTTTAAGGATGTTATCATTTTCAAAATGTTTGACACTGTGGTAGTCAAAAAATGCGAGCAGAATGTTCAGCTGCATAGCTCGCGACAGCGAAATGTGTTTTTTATATGCTCTTAATAATTGTACGAAGGTTGTGCGAGCAGTTATTTTGGCATTGATTCGAATTCAAATCGAGTAGACGGGACATCGTATACAATAAAATTGAAATAGAATTCAGGTTTTACCACTAGTGCAACCATTTTCAAAGCAACCTAAGAGTTTTAATATACAATTTTTCCAAACAGTGCAATTTTCATTCTATTTTATTTGAATAAACGCTCAATAACTTTCACAAAAGAACAATATTTATAAATTTCACTGACAAAAACACAACTTTTTCGTAAAATATGGGAAGCTCGCATAGGGCAACAGCTAGGAATGTAGAAACATTATGTAACTGGAGGTTGAAATACACGAGTGCCTTTAGGATGGACTAATAACGGTGAGAATTTGTGACCAGCTTTCGAAGAAAATTGATATAACGATTATTATTAAGTAGTATTCATGAGTTGACATCATCATGAATGTTATGAGGAATATAACTAATTATTCAGTCGGTTCGCCGGCATTGCAGTCTTAGGCGAATGCGCCTTGATCCTGCAATTAAGCACAGGATCAATATGTTCCTGTAAAACCAAGGCAGCATGCACCACTTAGTTCAGTGAATAAAACAATAAAAACTACTCCCCATATTTGAACGTTTTGTTGCTTTAAAGTTTTCTTTTTCATCAGTGCTTACTATTCGAAAATTATTCGGCGTTTCGAATATTCACTATTCGATTAGAGTTCCCCACTGTGTAGCAGTGGTTAAGGGGCTCTACTGCCTACCCAAAGGTTGTGGGATTGATACCGGCCGCGGCGGTCGCATTTAGACGAAGGCGAAATTGTGTGTCCCATGCATTCGGTGAATTCAGCGCCTGTTAATGAACACGAAATGGTCGAAACTCCCGTAGCCCTTCATTGCGGCGTATCTACTAACTATATCGTGGATTTGATACGTAAGACCCAGTTATTATTATTATTATTATTATTATTATTATTATTCGATCGGAATACTGAATTGAATAAAACACTATTCCATTCGTTATAAAATGTTCTAATATTCGCACATAGATAATTTGTACAATACAATTAAAAGAATTTGGCTTTTATTCAGTGAAAAATGGTGTCTGTGCTAGGTGTCTGTGCTAGGTTTCCGCGTCTAAATTAAAATATTAGACAAAATAATTTTCAACAAAATATCAGTCTTCTAATGCACAATTACCAAGGTCAAATCATCATAAAAATTGTTTATGGCGAGTGTTCTTTATACTAATGGTGAGTTGTATTGCTGCCTATTATTTATTGCAGACGTCAAAGGGTAAGCCTGCAGTATTTCTTTGTTCCACCGAGCTTCAGAAAATTTCAGAGATTACACCATTCCTGTTTACACTTAATCTGGCGTCACGCAGTCATGCAGTAGGACAATTTGCAAAGTTCCGTGGATTTTCGTTCTGACCAGCTAAATTGCGTCACTTGTAACTTCAACAGTCTAGAAGAGTTAAGGGCACGACAACGTAAGAAGACTTGGCCCTTGCGAAAATAGTGCTTAAACATCAGTCCGGCCCTATAAAGTAACAAAAGGGAAGTTTTCAGGGCTCCTCTTTTGTTTGCTCCGGCACAACGTTAATTTGACCTAAAAGACAAGGAAACTAAGAAGAGTCCAGAGGTGATATTAGAAAAAATTATAACATGCATTTGATAATTACATTGTACTTACTTCTTATAACATCCCCTATACTTTCCTTGGTTATCTCTTCTGTTCTGAATATAGGTTAGGCTTATGGTGTCGTGACAACAATGGCACGAATACGTGACCCAGTCAATAGTTACAGGACTTGCATATTGAATGTTCGTTTAGTACAGACCCTTTGCTAAAACAGCACGAAAATCCCAAAACACTACCTAACTTTAAAGCTAAAGTACAAAACTCCTTTACGCTTTTGCGCTCAAAAGGTCACTGACCTTTGGATAAAACAAACAAGTACTGTTTTCTTTGTCCCTCGGCCTTGTAACGAAGGAGCTATTGATTGAGGAATACAAACAACGTGAGCTCCACGGTGCTGTGAAAAGGTCATTCAACGTTTTACCCTTAGAATCACTTCACTCGAAATAACAGAAAATTACGCTCGAAGCACAAAGTATCTGGGCTCTATGTTTGTCTCCTAAAGTTAGAGTATACCTTAATTTCAGTCGTGCGAGCAAAAAATTTCAGTTCTTTAAAACTACGGAACAAATGTATGAAATCTCTTCTTTCGCAGAACAGGAATACGCGGAGATATAAATGAACCCGATGAACTCATTCATCAAGAGACTTAAGCATCTTACGGATTTTCAAAAAACCTTTATTCCATTGTTATTCGGCCTCTGGGCTCTGCGTTACCGCTTTGGAAATAAATGTATTTGTTGTGATTGGAGAAGATGATCTTTTTGCAGTAGACTGCGTTACAGGTTGCCTGTCTTCGTTTTTTAAGCAGTACTTACAAGTCAACCTGGATGAGCAGAAGAAATACTTTATTCTGTAGCTCCATCAGCTACTGCTGACGCTCTGTGATTTTCTGAATAAGTTTGCTCTTTCTCGCTCTATACACATGTATGCATTCTAGAAGCATGAGTGGTTGACGATATTTGTTGAAACAATATCCGCAGATGTTCATGCGCTCCTGAATGTATGTGAATGTGCGTGCGTGTGTGTGTGCGCGTGCGTCTTTAGTATCTGTGGCTGTGTTTTTGCACGGACATGTGCGTATCTGGACGTGAAATATTCTAATCTTCATAATGTTTTCCGAATGAATTGTATGTTTTCCGAATAGAATGGGTGCACTATCCACATATAGGAATAAGTGTCATAAAGCAAAATGCGGTTTTATCTTAATCAGCAATTTATAATTCAGTTTATTTCGGCTGGCCATGTCAACCAAACAATTTAAGCTGCGCTATCTTGCGCCTGTAATAATAAACATTGAGTGCGTTCTAAATATATACGTTGTTTCATCCTTTGGTCATTGCCAGGAATCCCGAAGTGGCGCAGGCACTCTGCATTGCAGCGGTGGGGCTCGCGGCTTTGCTGGGCGTCGTCATGTTCTTCCACTCCAGAGCAGCGCGTAAGCAGCGACGGCGTTTTACTTCTTGTATTTCGCAACCGGTCAACCTCTTAGGGGCTGGGCACTTCTAAGACACGCATTGGATCAAAAGCCGGTGGCTGACGTTGTCGGTTCCTCAAATCTTCGGTGACGCTTGGGTACCTTGTTACGCAACAGTCTTATGGCGTTCGCGTGTGGTTGCGCAACAGCACTACAGAGAAACTTACCCAAATAGTAGAACTGCTCAAAGTTCCTACGATTCAAGTGCATTTCACTGAGCTGCAACTCAAGTGCACTTGTGCCGAATTTGGAACAGAGTCATCAAAGTCTTACACGGCCGCGTCTTATGGAGCAGTCACTATATCTTTTTCTGATGCCGGTATTTGCCACTCGTACAGAATCATTTTTAGTGGAGCATTAGGCAATACTAGCGGCCGTAAAACACATCAAAATGTTTGGAATCACAAGTGCACTCATGCACACCAATTTTTTTAAGTGTCCCGAGAGCTTGAAAAACTCTTAGAGTGCATAAAGCCTGCCATTGCCTGAATATACTCTCTCCTGTGCACAATTTACACATCCAAACAGCATGCTGTAGTACGCAGGGTGCCAGGGCAACGCGATATCGTAGGCAACGTACTGACTAACCAGCTTGCCACATCAGTGCATGCAAAACGTTGCCACATCATAAACAGCTATCCATGTGATGAGGGAAAGGCGTTTTTTGCGAATAGGAAATACTGGCATTGTTTATGAAACTGAAAGGTGCTTGGTAAATTGCACGCAGGGACTGTCCACTGTCCATATACCTCAGTATCACTTTTGCTGCTCAAATAGGACACACACACAAACAGATAAACAAGCACAAACACATAGATGCACGCACATGGGCACTTTTTTCTCATGCAGTGATGTTTTGATCCAGCCAGATGTGATGAAGAAATTGGAAAACACCTGTTTCCTAGCTTCTGAACACAAGAACTTCAAGAACGCATTCCCACTATTTATGTGTCCTCAGATTTTATTACCATGGTCAGTTGTTTCTCATTCAGCACTCATAGAAGATATTCCCACACGACACTGTCATCTTTATAACGCCTATGTATCTTTTGCGTTCCTATACAGCAAGCGTTTTTATACAGCATGGCAGCCACATTGCATCGCATCATTGTGATTGGTCGCCGCTAACGCTCTATTATTTGTATAGCACTCTGTGGCCAAACCTACTCTATACTCTATACCATTACAGCTGACAGGGATGCTTTAAAACACACTGCTACGCTGATAAAACACTTTGCGATGCTAAAAATCTAAAGGAAACACGCACAATTTCCTTCAAAACTCGGTGAAGTGATGTCGTAAAGCGTGGCTAAGTAGTTAAATTTAAGGAGCTGTCATTGGCATGCGTACTTTAGACCACGCTTACTTTATTCGCACGTCCACAAAATGATATATATATTTTTTGCCCATTAAACGCCCTCTGCAAGAAATTGGTGAGTCTAGCGTTGGCAATAAACCACTATCACCCACCCATCCCCTTATCACTAGTTAGCAAGACAGTCCCGATGTACTCGGCTGTCACTCGTGTCTCATGTGGTTTCAGACTATAAAAAGACCATGCATCAGTGAATTAACAGTTCACTTCGTGTTGCCACTACGTTGCGTCACTTCAGTGGCGACGAAGATGGGATCGAGGCCGCCGGAGTTTGACGAGGCAGCGAACAGCTGGGATGCCTACCGGGTGCGTCTCGAGGCTTACTTTTAAGGCAATGATATCACGGACTCCTCACAGCGTCGGGCACTCTTGGTAGCCTCACTCAGTGACAGCGTGGTACGAGTCATTCAGGGACGATGCCCGTCGACGCCCGTGAACAGCCTAACGTACGAAGACGTCTCAGAGATGTTGGAAGAACACTACAAGCCGCAGGTGAGCGAGACTGCGGCAAATCACGAATTTTTTGTGCGGAGGCAAGGAGACAACAAGACGGTCAAAGATTTTGTCGCAGACTTGCGATGTCTTGCAAAAGACTGCAACTTCGGCAGTTTTCTGAACAGAATATTACGTGACCGAATAGTGTGCGGCATGGGATGATGAGGCCAGGTTGTTTCTGCTGACCCAAAGGAAGCTGACTGTGCAGGAAGCTGAGGAATTCGCCATGTCGTCAGAAATTGCTGACCGTAACGTCCGGTTCATGAAAGATGTAAACGGCGAGAACGACGCGGGTAACATGCACCTGGTTCAAAGGCGTCATAGCAGCGGACAAAAAAAGAGGCAGCGGGTACGACACAGGTGCACCGCGTCAGTCGTGCTGGAGCTGTAGCTCTAACCATTCGGAACACAAATGTCATCATGTCGGAAAGATGTGCCACAAGTGTGGCACTAAAGGACACTTGGCTAGGATGTGCCAGCGCAGGCGCAGTGGCCGGCAAGGATCGTACGCGCTCAGAGAGCTTTCGGACGGAGAGGACAGTAACGAGGAAATGCTTTTCGCCCTATATGCCAAAAACAACGTTGACCAGCCAGATACACGGCCCATCGAACGGAGCCTTGTCTGGGGCAGCAGGACACTGCGGATGCTGATCGACACGGGTTGATCAGTTAGCGTGATTCCAGAAAAGGTCTTCAGGAAAAACCGTAAGTGGTGGCCAAGACTAGAAAAAACGCCACTTCGGCTATCCTGCCTCCTCAGTACTCTTCCAGTAATCGGCAATGTCGTTCTAAGCGTCGAATACGACAAGCCTCAAGTGAATAGTTTGCTCGTGGTAGTGGATTGTGACGGTCCACTACTGTGCGGCCGAAACACCATTCAGTCTTTCCGTGAAACGGGCGTGTCACTTTTAGAAGAAAGGGCTCTTCCGAGTGTCTACGCGCTGCAGGCGAAAGTTGACTTAAAAGTGCTGCTGGAAGAGTTCTCGGACTTATTTCAAGATCGGCTTGGCTGTTACAAAGGTACGCCTGTCAAGCTGTACAGGAAAGAAGGGGCCATGCCTTGGTTTTTGAAGGCCCGCCCGGTGCCCTTCACGCTTCGCAAGGCAGTCTCAGCAGAAATCGACTGTCTCGTGCAGCAAGGTGTCCTAACTCCGGTGAGCGTTACCGAATGGGCTGCTCCCGTCGTACCAGTGGTGAAGAAAATGGAGACATCAGATTGTGCGCTGATTTTAAGCTCATGTGAATCCGGCCACTCACCTGGAACAATACCCTTTGCCTAAGGTGGATGATATTTTTGCCGCACTTTACGGGGGAGCAGTCTTCACTACACTGGATTTGAGCAATGCCTATAACCAGCTCCCGCTTGATGAAGAAGCGATGATGACTGTCATCAGTACGCACTACGGCTTGTACTCGTACAACCGACTAGCCTTCGGCATCTCGTCGGCCCCCGCATTGTTCCAGCGGTGCATTGAGTCGTTATTCCGGGACTTGCCAAGACTACGTGTATACCTAGACGACATCATAATCGCCGGGAAAGAATGGGACACTGCCACGCTTCGACAAGTTTTCCAGAGACTTCGTGCCAATGGCCACCAACTGAACAAAGCCAAATGTCAGTTCCGTGAAAAAGAAATGCAGTTTCTGGGGCACAAGATTGATGCGTCTGGCCTTCACCCACTGCGGGACAACCTTGATGCCATAACAGCTGCTCCAAGGCCAGCACCGGTAAGCCTACTCAAGTCATTTCTGGGGCTCGTAACCAATTACTCGAAATTTTTGCCAAATTTGGCCACAACCTTGGCTCCTCTCTATCGCTTACTGAGCAAGGGGCAATGCTAGCATTAGAAAAAAGAGCACCAAAGAGCGTTCAAAGGAGCGAAGCGCGCCTTGTTAAAGGCGAATTTTCTGGTTCACTACGATCCGCAGAAAGAGTTGCGGCTGGAGTGTGATGCTTCATCAGATGGCTTAGGGGCAGTATTATTGCATCGCATTGATGGCGTGGATCACCCGATAGCTTTTCGTTCAAGAATGCTGACGTCAGCAGAACGCAATTCTTCCCAAATAGAGAAAGAAGCGTTGGCCTTGGTGTTTGGAACTTGCAGATTCCGCGATTTCCTGCTGGGGAACCGTTTCACGCTGGTGACAGATCATAAGCCACTCACCGCGCTTTTCCACCTCAACAAGCCCATCCCGCAGATGGCGGCAGCTCGAATTCAGCGTTGGGCGCTTCTTCTATCAGCTTACCAGTACAATCTAGAATACCGCAAAGGAACCCAAAATGGTAACGCAGATGCCCTCAGTCGCTTGCCTTTGCCAGAAGACAATGAACGTGGAAGTCAAGAAGTGACAGAATACGTACTGTATACGCAGGGTCTGGACGCAAGAGCGCTTCCGTCTAACTAAATCATTACTTTGACCCAGGAGGACAGCACACTTCGGCAAATCCGGGAGTGGATCGAGCAGGGCTGGCCATCACGTCTTACAGGGCAGCAGCAGCATCTGCAACCGTACTTCACGCGCCGACATGAACTCATTATGAGCCGTAGCCTCGTTTACTGGGGTCATGGTGTGGTCGCGCCAGAGGCAGCCCGTCACTACCTACTCAACGAGCTGCACGACACGCACACAGGTGTTGGGGCCATGAAGAGGCTCGCTCGCACGCTGTTCTGGTACCCAGGATTAGACAAAGATATTGAAAGATCTACACCCCTCGAGAGTGGCAAATCACCAGCTTAACTGCTGCTGGGATTCGATCCGCGGACAAGGTTGTCCGCCCACTTTCTAGCAGGGGCAGTGCCTGCCGAGGCCGAAGCTACCCGATAACGACTTTTGTCGGTCACAACGCCGCCCCTTTTCCCACCCGGAAAGCCCATCTGGTACAGCCAATTTCAACAAGGGCAGAAATGGCTGCCAGGGACAGTAATAGCAACGGACGGCAAAGGGATGGTGAAAGTGGAGACCCCCTGGAGACCCAGCGCCAGCATGTCGATGAGCTGAGGGCACGGCTGACGTCAAGCATGCCAGAAAAGAACCCATCGGCAACCAGCACAAGTCCAGCGGAAACTCAGCCGGCCCCAGACGCTCGAGAAGCCAGTCCAGCAACCATTGACTCCAGTCCAGCGACCCCTCAGTCACCCGTCTCGACGCGAGCAACCAGGGCGCCGGAAGCAGTCCCAAATCTACTCCATCGTTGAACGCGAACACGACACCCTCCGGAACGACTAGGCTTTTAAACTTTTGAAAGGGGAAGATATGCAGCATTGGCAATAAACTACTATCACCCGCCCATCCCCTTATCACTAGTTAGCAAGCCAGCCCCGATGTACTCAGCTGTCACTAGTGTCTCACGTGGTTTCAGACTATAAAAGATCATGTATCAATGAATAAAGAGTTTAGTTCGTGTTGCCACTACGTTGCGTCACTTCAGTGAGCTTTCCAACTAACTTTATTCACGCCTAACGATAGTCGCATTCAGCTTATACGCATTCATTTACACTCTCTAGCATTCTGTATTTCACTCTAAAATTCTGTATTCTCTCATTTACTCTTCTTCGGTAATTTCCTCGTTATTCGTTAAGCATCACTAGCAGAGTGTTCATAAAAATTATCGCATACTATGGGGGATTATGGTTACCTTTTAATAACAGTGAATACCATGAACAGGGGCACATATTTATGTCCTGTGTGTACGAGTGCCTTTGCGGTATACTGACCACTGTATGCTCCTTAGTCAATAGAAGGTGCGTCACTACGTAAACCATGTAATACCATATGCTAATATCGTTTGATAAGGCTGATCAGTGTCCTCTTGCGAATACTTTAAAATTGTACAATAAAGTTACAGTTAGGCCCTGTCGTTTTACAGTGACTTCAAGGAATACCAATTAAATTTATCACATGATACTGTTTTCAAGTATGTACGATAAGTAAGGTGAAACAGCCGAACGCCCCTCTACGTATTTGTACGTTGTGGACAACGAATTATATGAATGTACAGATGTGCCCTGTTGTGCTCAAATACCAAAACTCCCGAGCATTTTTGCTGTCGGCCTTTGTCAAAGTTTTGACGTTTTCGTGGGCTGTGCAGACCCCTAGTTGAAACGCAGTCAGATCCACATTAACTTGTTTAAAGAAAAGAGCGTCGTGAAACAGTGTCAAATATAAGCCAAAAATATTGAAAGATACTTTGTAAATTCCAAGGTGCTCTCGTCGAAAGCCTGTGGCCACTCGACTTAGCATGACATTTTTTGTTTTTTACATGCTCTCAGTAGTCAGGAGATTGCTGAGAGAGTGAGGGACGGGGCCTCAGTTGGCACAATTCCAGGGTACGTACGGTCGGACCGTCACCACGGTTGTGAGATAGTAGACTTTCGCCTTAATACGAGTGAGACTCTTGAGACTACCCGCCAATCAGTGAACAATAAAAAAATGGCAGAGTTCAGTTGCCAAGGCATAAAAAGCGCTGGTGAACTCCCCCTCCCTTTATTCAGAAAGTTTTGCATAGATCTCCTTGGCGCTCTTCTAAGCCGTTCATAAGTAACAATTTTAAAAGCATAGAACGCAAACACGCACTCATGCTCTTCCACAACACTATACCAATGCCTTGCGCTCATGTCTTTATAAGGCTATTTTAGCATAGTATACCCGAATGAATTGTATAAGTAGTTGAGAACACATTTTGTTACGTTGTATTTTCTTACTCCTCTACGACCAGTTTGTGTCCATATAACTTTATGTTAAGTGAAAGAGAGTCGACAAATTAGACTTTGTGAGATGCCTACAACCACGTGCACGTACCATGATTGAACTGCGAGGGAGCATTGTCTTCGTGTACCAGTTTACCGGTCCCTTGCTTTGTCAAAATTGCTGTGGTGAACGGAGTTGGGTGATTCCACGGGAGATCTACACGAGTCGAAAAGGTGGTATTTACGTCTGATTGTTTATTTTATATTTTGTGCACATACCACCCAGTATCCCGAAAGTTAACTTCATTTTTTCAGTAATTGCTTAGTTTAGGAGGAAAAAATAATGAACCTAATTTGTACAGAGGACCTACTTCGTCCCTTCTCATTTACTAAACGTAACGATATAAAAACACAAATATAGGCTTGAAGAATGCGAATTTTTTCAGTAAATGTACGCCTAATGATGAGTAAAGCAGCATTGTCTGAAGCTTCAATGCTGAAGCGAAGTGTTTGTGAAAAGCTCTGAACAGCTGAAATTTTTGAAAAGTTGCTTGATCTGAGATTTTTTCTCCTAAGCTAAATCATGTAGGGTTTCATAACTTAGGGACCAATTACAACATAATGTTTACAACATTTCCTGTCAATACTGTTGCTCTACCTCAAATACATAACTTTATAAATGGCCTAAAACTTAAAATTTGTCGATAATAAAGCTTAATGAAAAACTAATATTTAAAAACTCCATATCATTTTTTTTAAAATCTCATAAAAAGTTCTTAACAGATTACAGAAAACGAATATAAAAAAATCTATTCGTTATTTTATTTGCAGCGACAATATTACGGGTGGAAGTTCCAGTTTTTCGAGCATGCACTTAGGCGATAAACGCATGAGAAATTCGGCTAAAAAAAGTGGGCTTGAGCTTCTGAGTCGTTCGAACAGGACCATACTTCCAAAGAATAAGCACATTTAGCACATCGAGGAATAAATTTCTGTAAAGGCGTATTTCTGTTGCGCTTCACTCAGCTTAATAGCAGATGAGCAATGCATTATGTCAAACTCTAAGGCAATCTGTACTATCAGACAACGAGAAGAGTTGAAATGCTCTAACACTAGCATATGACCACAGAAGAGTGCACATGAACACTTCAAATGACCCCTCCCCTATCCCCGGCCTCTTAAGCTGAAGAATGCATTGAAAAAAAAGCCATGGTGTGCTCAAAACGCTGCACTTTTTTTTTCAGATGACTTACAGCAGTGCTTGACACTAACAAATCACTACCATAATTTCTATCGTTAGTTGAGGTTGACCAAACGCACCGAAAACATAGTCCTGCAACACGGGGCAAAAATATGCACAAAAACAATCTTAAAGTAACGAATGGTCTCTATGTATTCTCCATTTGCATAGAGCATTTTTACATTCTTCAGCCATATGGTCTTCTTCATTATCATTTCAGATGCCAGCTTAATCACTCCCAAGATTGCCACATTTAGGTAGGAGAGTGAGAGTTTGTGCTTTGCTAGGCTTTCATAAACGATGCTTCGTTCAAATGAGAGATTTTTTACCGTTTCGTATAGATAAAACCCTATGATATCATACATTGCCTGCAAAAGGGGGTGCGCATAAAATTCTTCAGCAGACGATCGGGAAGGAAACGTTAATCCGGGTTCAGGTTAAGGAGGCGGCCGCAGCCTTACTAAATCTCAATATTCGTTAAGCTTCGGTGGTTCCTCGCGGGAGCCTATTCTCATTTAGGTTTAATGAACCAATACGTTAGAAGCACATGAATGTAATAGCTGCCTCATGTAACCGAGTTGAGCAACTGAGGTACGAATAAGTTCGTAATCTCAAGCCTTGACTTTAAACGGCAAATTGAGATATTTTCGTAGGGCGCGCTTGAAAAGGTCATTCCTGTTCCCCAAATCTGCTTTTCCTGTGTAAGTATGGTCCTGTTCAAACTACTCAGAAGCTCAAGCCCACTTTTTTAGGCCTATTTTTCATGCGTTTATCGCCCGAGTGCATGCTCTAAAAGCTGAAACTTCCTGCCGTAATATTGTCGCTGCATATAAAATAACGCATTATGTTTTTTAGATAGTCGTTTTCAATTCTCTGTGAAGAATGTTTTATGAGATTTCAAGAAAAATTGAAATTGGGGTTTCTATATAATTATTTTTTATTACGCTTTTGTCGATGAGTTTGAAAGTTTGAGGCCACTTATAAAATATGTGTTTGAGGTACAGCAACGGTATTGACTCGGAATACTGTAACCAATATGTTTTAATAGGACAAAAAGGTATGAAACACTACCTGATTTAGCTTAGGAAAAAAAAGCTCAAATCAAGCATCTTTCGAAAAAAAATGTCACCTGTTTAGACATTTTTCAGAAACACTTTCCTTCAGCATACTAACTTCAAACAATGCTGCTTCACTCATCCCTACGCATACAATCATTTAGGAAGATGTCGTGTTCATCAAGCTAATACCTGTGTTTTTGTATCGTCGTTAACTTTCGTAAATCAGAAGGGACGAAATTGGTCCCGCTGTACAAAATAAGTTCAATATTTTTGCTTCTCCTGAACTATCCAGTTACTAAAAAATGAAGTTCACTTTCGGGCTACTTTGTAGTATGTGCACCAAATATAAAATGAACAATCAAATCTTAAATAGCAACTTTTCGACCCGTGTCGATCTCTCGTGGAATCACCCTGTGTTGACTTTGCCGTTATGCCACTAGCTGCAATGGTTTACGTCGAGTGTTCTCAAACTTTCTGACCTTGGTGATCTCCAGCGGCTTTTCCAGAGTGCCACGGAACTGCGAGATATTCAGGAAAGAAGATCTTCAGGCTTTCACGATGTCCGTTGACGCTGTCGTTGTCGTAGCTTCCCGTAGGACGGAAGCACCGGTGGCCCTACACGTACCGTACATATGGCGTTCATAGCGCGCATATGGTTTATGCATATACCGTACTCTGCCCGTACATCTGTCCATTCGAACATCCGTCCGTCCCTATGGCCGAGCATCTGGCCCTCCACCTAACCCTCCGTCCATCTGACTGTTCATTCGTGAATTTGTCCATCCATCCGTCTGTGTGTCTGTCCGTTTTTTATACTAGTCAGTGACGTCGGCGTACACATTATGGACCTTAGGAGTAGCTTCAATCCATCATCTGCATTCACTTCGTCGATCAGCTCCTGATATTTTTTGAGCATGATGAGAATCAACAGTGGGAGGGGAAGGAGGGTGATTACGGCTTTCGGAACCGTAGTCTATCACAAGAAAATTTGGTATTTTAGTGAGTTTCCTGAATATTTCACCTTGCCAATTTTCAATGTTTTCTTTCATTGTTACAATTATTATGTTTTATCGCGTAAGGCAGTCATCACTGCTGTAGCAACATTAGTGCTGCGCTACTCGGCACGTGGGTAAAGGTTGAATTCTTGGTATGAAGCAAGAAATATTTTAGAAAAAAGCATTGCACAAAGAAATTGGTGGCAGTGATTTGGGTTGAAAGAACAAAAAAAGGCGCCTATATTCTGTAGCCTGGTTGGAAGCACAGCTCAGCAACTAAAGCGCTTGAAAAAGCTCTTTTTCTCAGGCCAGGAAAAGGGCTCCTATATTTTTTCCCCGTTGCTTCAGTGAAGGGTGCCTAAATAGAACACGAAATTTTGTTTTAGCTACGTTGATCACTCGGTTGTGTATTCCTCCTTTGCTTCTCTCTTTACTAAATGTGAACTTCAGTACACTCCAACCGTAAAAGTTACACACACACACACACACACACACACACACACACACACACACACACACACACACACACGCACACACACACACACACACACACACACACACACACACACACACACACACACACACACACACACACACACACACACACACACACATAGGTACATGTGCGCAGATCCACGCGGCCTGCAGGGGATTATAAGACAGACAAAGCTCGAACTTGGGCTGGTTGGTATTGACCTAAATACATAATGTAGCTCTCGTCCTGTGTGCATCTTTCTCTGTCCTTGCTTTGCTCCGCTTTATTGTGTATTTAAATCTGACAGACCCTTGCATTCGCACGTATATGAGAGTAAATCTAACGGCATGTCTCCCATTGCAGCTCCTAGAAGAGTGGCTGTGCGTAGGATCCACGCCGAACTTGGCGACGACAGCCACGATCCGCGGGTGCGAGGCGGCGATGGCCGTGGCCACGCGTCCAGTGACCGATTCGACGAATCAGAAGGTAGGGCCCGACCGTGATTCTCATTAGTCTTAAACATCGAGTGCATATTTCAGTGAAGCTTGGTCGTTCAACGCGAGGTGTTTGGCAAACCGTTGCTTGCGGGGCTATATTGTCACAATGCAGAAACAGCAGCAAAGTTGGCCGGCGACAAAGTTTGGGTATGGAGTCCTATCCGCCGCCGGGGACTGTCTGAAAAATTGCTGAAGAAGTATTTTGGCCCCTACACAGTTTTACAACGCCTGAGTGACGTTAATTACGTGGTCGTTCCTTACAGCCCCTCCACAACTCGCCGGAAAAAAAAACTGAAATCGTGCACGTTGTGCGAATGAAGCCCTACTTTTCGGACTGACTTACACCATACATCTACTACACCGTCTTTTGTAGAAGAGCATCGGGACGCTGCTCTCTGGAGGGGGCAAATGCCACATTGAATATGCAGCGCGAAGAGGACAACGAAGAACACGCACAGCGAGTGAAGAAGACGAGGTTCTCTCCCGATCAGTTTGCCAGTATTCTAATACAATTAAAGTGAGTTTCCTGGATTGCTTCACGCTCTTTCGGTGCTACGCGGTATGGGTTCTGTCGTATTGGCCTTGCCGTCTCCTCCGTTATTATCTGGTGCTTCATCAGTGGCGTTTCACTGACCCTCGAGGTCGATGAAAAACAGTCTTTGAACTGGTGAAGAAGACCTACTAGACGCTGCCTCTGAGCTGGTGATAAATCCGTGCTTACGTCAATAGGTGGTGGTGCTGACGTGGCTTGCAGCTCGTCCTGTTGTACTACACAGCACTCGCGGATTTCGGTGATCTCGTCGAAGTAGGCAACTGTAGTGCCTTGTGTAATGTGTCGTCGCTCGTTGGTAAAATTCGTCAACAGAACCTCTGCTTCACCGCACACAACGTTGACGATACTTCTGGCAATTGCAACACCGCGAGAGAGTAGGAGCGTCAATACTTGTTCAGCGATTCCTTCTCCAGTATTCTGCTCGCTGCACGTGACTGGAACAAGGCGGCACAATAACGGAGGTATGGTCACATCGTCAATGACTCGTAGGGATTTTCGGTGTAGCGCCGCGCTTTGATCCGCTGAAAAGGTCAGTACACCGTCCGGAATATTGATGATGGCACCATATTCACGCAAGAAATCCATCCCCAAGATTGCCTGCTTGCAACACTCAGAAAGGATAACAAAAGTTGCGACGAAGGATGCATCCCCTATCTTCATTCTTGCGGTGCACTTTCCGGTAGGTGTGAGTAGCTGCCCTCCAGCTCCTCTAATCTGCGGTCCTGTCCATTCTATTCTAACCTTCCTGAGCGTGTCTGCCAGACTCTCACTCATTATCGAGAAGTCCGCGCCAGTGTCGACCAATGCCATGACGTCATGTCCGTCAATCGTAATTGCAACTTCGGCAGCAACAACCCCATCTTTCGTCGATTCATTGAAAATGTGTCTCTCTTCGCTCGGCAGTAATGGGGGATTTTCAGCACTTCGACGATTCGCAACCTTCCCCCCTAAGGTCGCTGCTTTTAGTTTCCCCGGCGTGGACTAGGAGATCTCCCTCTTGGAATGTCAGTGGTGCTCCGTCTAGAGGATGGAGAAAAACGCCCAGGAGAGGGTGAGCGTGACCGAAACCCAGGAGGAACATCCCGCGGGGTCATGACAGTCGTGTCGACGTCAGATGTTCCGTTGAAATGGCGCCGAGGAACCGTAGAAGGAAATCCTTGGTACCCTGTGGCGCGATACGGGCAATACCGAACGATGTGGCCTGCTTCCCCACAGTGAAAGCACAGGGGCCTATGATCAGGGGTACGCCAGATGTCAGTTTTGCGAAGTGGTGGCCGCCTCGGCATCGAAGTTTCTCTGTAGTACCAAGGCGCTGTCGGCGGATGTTGCTGGTGGTACTGATGTGGTGTCGGCACGTTCGCTGGCTGTCGGCGGACTACGTCTGCATAGCTTGCCCTGGGACTGCTCGTGTTCGGCTCAGGAAGCGAGAGCGCTTGCCTGATCTCCTGGCGTACAACTTCCGTCACTGAGGCGATCGCGCAGTCATTCGGTTTGACGACGAGTTTCTTGACCTCTTCTTGTACGATTTCTCGTATTAGTTGGCGCAAAGAACCTTCGTCGGGTGTTGTTGCTGTGGTAGAGGCTGCCACGCTGATCGGTGCACTGTGGGTTGGGCGGTCATACTGGCGATAACGTAGATGCAGTGCGCGTTCGATAGATGTCGCCTCCTTGGAGAATTCATCCACACTTGTAGGCGGGTTTCGTACGAGACCAGCGAACAGCTGCTCCTTAATGCCCCGCATGAGGTGGCTAACCTTTTTGGTTTCGGGCATATTAGGATCTGCTCGACGAAATAGCCGTGCCATGTCCTCAACAAACATCGTAACGGATTCATTTGGTTTCTGAATCCGTGATTCGAGGAGACGCTGTGCGATTTCTCGTCTTTCAGTGCTCGCGAACGTGTCGAGAAACTTCTGCCGGAACTCGTCCCAAGACGACCACACGCGATTCGTGAACCACGTTTGGGCTCCGTCTTGAAGCGGAAAATAAACGTAGCCCAATTTCTGTGTGGTGTTCCAACCGTTAACATTCGCTGTGTGCTCGAATTCCTCGAGCCAGTCATGTGCATCCTCATATGCGTTTCCGTGGAAATCAACCGGAAGTCGAGGGTTCAAAACAGTCACCTGTGTCGTGCTGGGGCTGGACATGTTGGGGCCAGTGCTTCCAGGCGCCGTCATGCTTTCTGGCACAGTCACGCTTTCCGGCAATGGACCAAACTCCGGGCTGAGGCCTAACAGGCGCCGGCTGCTGCGGTGAACGGGGGTGTCGATGCGCGGAAGTCTTTCTTGACCAGATGCGGGGTTGTTGTCAGGCGTCCCGAACATGTACCCCGCACCTCCACCAGTGTCACAATGCAGAAACAGCAGCAGTCGAATCCAGGAAACTCACTTTAATTGTGTTAGAATACTGGCAAACTGATCGGGAGAGAACCTCGTCTTCTTCACTCGCTGTGCGTGTTCTTCGTTGTCCTCTTCGCGCTGCATATTCAATGTGGCAATATTTCCGAGCACAAGCGATTTCCGAGTACGAACCTCCGGCTATCCTGTAGCTGAGAAATCTCAAATGAAGGAACAGAGCGGAAAGGAACGTTACGCTCTTTACGCTGTCCACACTTCACAAAAACAGCGTAAAATTGAAGCGCGGCCTTTCTAAAGGTCCGCTGCATTCTTTTCTAGAGTGACGACCACTGCTATAGATGATTGATATGGGGGGTTTAACGTCTCAAAACCACCATATGATTATGAGAGACGCCGTAGTGGAGGGCTCCGGAAATTTCGACCTCCTGAGGTTCTTTAAGTGGACTCAAATCTGAGCACATGGGCCTACAACATTTCTGCCTCCATCGTAAATACAGCCGCCGCAGCCGGGATTCGATCCCGCGACCTCCGGTTCAGTAGCCAAGTACCTTAGCCACTAGACAACCATGCTGGGGCAACCACAGCTATAGTTTGAAGGTATCAACTACACCAGTAATGTTCATAATTTTGGGAAGTAGTGTAATACCTCCTGGGCAGTCCTACATTCTTTTCAGGAGAAGAGAGGGGGCATCTACACCTGCAAGGCATTATCTGCACTTCATTAGTGCTGCGGCTGACGGCAAGGAACAATGATGTATGAGGCATTTGTGATTGGTGGCAGCTTTAAACAACTGACACGTTACGCCAATTACGTGGCATGATGTCTGAATGGGCGAAATTATGGCTACAGACACCGGCAATGACAACGGTACTTTACGCCGCAAAATGGGCTGTTCTGATTTCATTACACTCATCGCTGAAGTAAAACTGGAAAGTGTAAATGCACACAGACTCATGTAGCACTACGTGTACTTAATGTTTGCCTTTTTGCCTTCCTGTTTATTTCGTCGTTCTGCTGCTTCAAGCCGCTTAACCATCTAGCCAAGTGGCACCATCCGAAGGAAGACACCGCAGGAAAAAATCACACAGATATTTTCATGCGGTGTGCCCTTTGTGCGCTGTTCATTGTCTTTAGCTTCGTACGAACTCGCCAAAATTCCCATTTTAGCCAACAAGAGCATTTTTTCGGTTGAATAAGGCCACCGAGATAAGTGCAGCAACTAACAGTTGTCGGTACCATCGAGAACCTGCGTCGTGACAAAAAAACGTATACGAAAAGGCCCTGTAACACATATAGGTGATGTAGTGCACGTCTTAGCTTTGCATCAAAGATGTGTTGGAGAATCTAACCGTTTGTAGGTTTCACAAGGGTGTTTCCTAGCTGTGGCAATTTTCGTATCAGCTTCAAGGTGATCAAAATGCAAACTTAAATGCACGATCCTTGTGAGTTGTCACTAAAATGAAAGAAGCTACTATATTCGAGGCGAACTTCAAAGAATTTACTCAACTTTTCATGTATTCTTTGGTGTGCCTGAATTCATAAAAAACATGGCTTATCCGTCCGTCAAATGAATCGGTATAACACGAAAATGCGACGTCTCTTCATTATTGTGTAGCAATATATGAGAGCTTATACAATTTTTAATAGCGTTTCGAAGCCATAGCACCACTTGATGTCGACACAGCCATGTTGATGCCTGGTGGCACGTCTCCATCGCGACGACTACCACCCATGGTCATGATTTATTCTTTGTGGTAACGGAAATTCGAAACGTATACCTGAACACAGCGTATCATTACCCACGCACAAAGATGACGTCAACAAGCATACACTAAACACTGGTACTCGATTTGCGCCTTTTCAAAGATTGTCAGTTAGGGAGAAAACAGCACGGTGTGTGCTGCAAAACACACGCCAGCGCTCACGCATGCTGAGCTTCAGCAAAGGGGGACGTCTAGCTCCTCAGCTTAAGCCAGGAACTCGCGCTTGCGTTCCACATCTAGCTGGCTTTAGTTTCGCTCCACCAAAGCACGACATTATTCCGTTGACATCGTCGCTTTGCTGCATTAAAAATGGCAGATCCCACGTACTGAAGAATTGATGATATGCGAAACACGAATGAGCAATGTTGTAATGTCACTTATAAATCAGCGAAAGATTTCGAGGTGGACGGACGTTAATTATACTGTACATGACTTTCATGCCGTGATAATCGTGTTTGGATCTGTCATTCAACTTCGTAGTCTGATCACGTCACGTGAATTCAAATTTAGTATCACGTGTCGTGATATGTGAAGGTAGCGAAACGACCTCTAGCATGCTATGAGAGTGGCATGTTATCATGTTTCGCATGACACTGATATCATTATTATCATTTTTAGACGTGCCATTTACCTTCATCGTCTATTCACGTCAAGTGATACCGAATTTGGAATATGTGGAGCTAGCGAAATGGCTGCAAGCGCACTATGACCGTAGCTTGTAGTCATGTTTTACATGACACGCATGTCATGATTAGCATATTCGGACATGCGATTTTCCTTCGTCTCCACTCACGTCACGATACTAAATTAGGTATATGTGAAACCAGCGAAACAGCCGCAAGTGCGCCCTGAGCGTGGCGTGTAGTAATGACAAGTCATAACATGAAATTTAAGACATGCATGTCATGACTTCCACATTAGGGTCTGTCACTTGTGTTCGCCATGCAGTCATGTCATACCGTACCAGTTTTGCAAATTGTTATGTGAACGAAACCACAGCAAGAGTGGGAAGACCACAAAAAGTACATCATGAAATACATGTCACAATTTTCATGACTTGACTAGACAATATACTCGTCACACAGTCATGTTCTACCATACCAATTTTGATATTGATACCATTATTGAGATGGCGAGGAGAGCTAAAAGTCGTAAGCGGCTAGATAGATAGATAGATAGATAGATAGATAGATAGATAGATAGATAGATAGATAGATAGATAGATAGATAGATAGACAGATAGATAGATAGAAAGATAGATAGATAGAAAGATAGATAGATAGAAAGATAGATAGAAAGATAGAAAGATAGAAAGATAGATAGAAAGATAGATAGATAGATAGATAGATAGATAGATAGATAGATAGATAGATAGATAGATAGATAGATAGATAGATAGATAGATAGATAGATAGATAGATAGATAGATAGATACGCGGGCTTGCGTTCCACATCTAGCTAGCTTTAGTTTCGCTCCACCAAAGCACGACATTATTCCGTTGACATCGTCGCTTTGCTGCATTAAAAAATGGCAGATCCCACGTACTGAAGAATTGATGATATGCGAAACACGAATGAGCAATGTTGTAATGTCACTTAAAAATCAGCGAAAGATTTCGAGGTGGACGGACGTTAATTATACTGTACATGGCTTTCATGCCATGATAATGGTGTTTGGATCTGTCATTCAACTTCGTAGTCTGATCACGTCACGTGAATTCAAATTTAGTATCACGTGTCGTGATATGTGAAGGTAGCGAAATGACCTCTAGCATGCTATGAGAGTGGCATGTTATCATGTTTCGCATGACACTGATATCATTATTATCATTTTTAGACGTGCCATTTACCTTCGTCGTCTATTCACGTCAAGTGATACCAAATTTGGAATATGTGGAGCTAGCGAAATGGCTGCAAGCGCACTATGAGCGTAGCTTGTAGTCATGTTTTACATGACACGCATGTCATGATTTTCATATTTGGACGTGCTATTTTTCTTCATCTCCATTCACGTCACGATACTAAATTTGGTATATGTGAAACCAGCGAAACAGCCGCAAGTGCGCCCTGAGCGTGGCGTGTAGTAATGACAAGTTATAACTTGAAAATTAAGACATGCATGTGAGGACTTCCACATTAGGGTCTGTCACTTATGTTCGCCATGCAGTCATGTCATACCGTACCAGTTTTGCAAATTGTCATCTGAACGAGACCACAGCAAGAGTGGGAAGACTACAAAAAGTACATCATGAAATACATGTCACAATTTTCATGACTTGACTAGACAATATACTAGTCACACAGTGATGTTCTACCATACCAATTTTGATAATAATACCATTATCGAGATGGCGAGGAGAGCTAAAAGTCGTAAGCGGCTAGATAGATAGATAGATAGATAGATAGATAGAGATAGATAGAGATAGATAGAGATAGATAGATAGAGATAGATAGAGATAGATAGATAGAGATAGATAGAGATAGATAGATAGAGATAGATAGATAGATAGATAGATAGAGATAGATAGGTAGAGATAGATAGATAGAGATAGATAGATAGAGATAGATAGATAGAGATAAATAGATAGATAGATAGAGATAAATAGATAGATAGATAGAGATAGATAGATAGATAGAGATAGATAGATAGAGATAAATAGAGATAGATAGAGATAGATAGAGATAGATGTAGATAGAGATAGATAGATATAGATAGATATAGATAGATAGATATAGATAGATAGATAGATAGATAGATAGATAGATAGATAGATAGATAGATAGATAGATAGATAGATAGATAGATAGATAGATACGCTCGAAGTCGCCGAAGTTCACTATGAAATGCTTCGCATTTATTAAGCCGGTGCTTCCACATTTGAAGTACTCAGAGGTGAAACATCATTGGTGCATGTGGAAGCTGCACCGCTTCAATACCGAGCTTTCTCTGACTAACACGGAGCGAAATGCACATAACTGCGTCGGCAACTCTACGACGCTCGCTCAGTCAGGGTTTTTCTATACTATCGAGGCGATTCAACTATGACTTCCAAGACTTCGCCCTGGCGCGCCATTTTAGATGCCATGCTTTACTTGCGTCATGTTGATTTTTTTTTCTTGAGTGCTCACACCCGGTGGCACCGCCCCACTTCGAGAACAGAGATCACGGAGCAAGAGAGAATGTGTGAAAGATAAAAGACGCGTCGGTACGAATCCCAACGATTGCCTCGATAGCTCAGTGGGTAGAGCACCGGGTGCTTTTCGTCATTTAGCCAGGCGATGGAAGTTCAAAGACCAACAAGGCAATCTATTCTTGAATGCTTCTACTTTTTCACTTGTGAGCAATCATTTTGCAACGTCACATTCGTGACAGAATTACGCCACTGAAGTCTTGGTAGATCTTGTCATAAAACAATTTGGTGTTAATGATTTGGCATTTGCCACTAGCCTATATTCATCGCATATCACAAGCGTACTTTTCTATTGCCATCTCAGGTTTCAAATGAGTGATCGAATGTCAGTTGGGTTGACAACAACAGCATGTATTTAGTCAAGTTTTTCCTCTGCCTTTTTGTTCTTCATGGTATTCATTTAGCTATGAAATCGGATTCCGTATTGCACATCCTACTTCATAAGCGAATGCGGCTGAAAGCAGTGTAGAGCTTGGAAGAACAGTGCCTTGCAAATGACGTCGAAAAATCCAAAGTGTTCCTTCTGTTAGCATTCTTAAGCTGTATTTGAATTTGTTGGGATAGTTTGTAGCGCTACGTTAGACTGTGATACGGCTGCATAATCACGAGTGACAAATAAGTAGCACAAATAATTATTTTCAGAAACAAAGGAGCTAAGCCAAGTCATTCGGTACGTAGTCGGAATGACACCAGTTCAGGGCTTCATCACTGTACAACTCGACACGTCAGCGAAAAAAAAACCAATCTGCTGCCTGATTTCTCACATACCTTCTCGGAGATTGTCTCCTAATTACCCTTCTCGCTAGGACTTGTGTATGTTTTTGTAAGTAGAAAGGGACCTTTTTGTCCAACTGTATTATTCGCGGATTACACTAAATGATATTCTCACTTACCAGCACTTTTTCACAGTCAAGCTTAACATGTACCTCATTAGGTTCAAGTGAGAGGGCTTTAAAAAAAATAACGGATGACACTGATTGCTCCATGAGATTTGTAAATTTGAATTCTATTTACGAATGTTTATTTGCAAAAGATGAAAATGAGCAACAGCAAGAAAAAAGACAACCCAGAGTCTGAATTAACTAATCTGTAATTGAACTGAATTCAGAAGCACAAATAGTAAATGAATGTGAAGCACGGAGGCTAAAGTATGCTGACATTCCGAAACAGCGAACTATCCGATAAAATAACGGCAAAAAATGAAAGTTGAAACCTCAACAGAATAATTACACCTTGTTAAACTGTCAAAACTGATGGGTATTATAAAGGTCTGTGAGATATAAAATTAGGTTGATGAGTTGATGTTAAAATAAAGTTGGCAGTGTGAGAACAGCTCCAGATGAACTCCGTGCACTATGCTCTAAAAGATGAGCAGATCATTGTTATTAACCATCCTAATTACAGATTGAAGGCTGCTGAAGACCTTTTGTTTACTGAACAGTTCGCATCAGATACACGCAGATGCATAGAATCTTCAGTGAAATATCGAGTTCCAACCTTAAAAGAAAATAAAGCTGAATGCAACTGTTGTTCATGTGGGATTAGTGGTAAGGTTAGGGGAACCAAACATGACATTACCGGCAGAAAATCAACGGTATAATCTGCTGTACCAGCAAATCATATCAAGTATGAAGGATATGCTCTATTTAGGGAGAGTTCTGACGCTGCAAACGTAAAGTCTTGACAGTTCACTTGTGCTCTTGCGCTAGAAAAAAAAAGCCTATATCCATAAAAAAGATGTAAGATAAAAGAATTCAATCACATCTTCATCAGCTTGTATGCAATTTGGCAAACAGAGTAGGGCAATATTTTTCTTGTTTTGTGTTAGTGATGCCCTTCCCTTGGTGTAGGGCAGTAAAATGAAGGCTTGTCTTGTTGACGTACTGACATCTTCCCTGCTTTCCCAACCCCAGGTGGTGGAAATTTTTGAAGCCCTCCACTACGGCGTCTCTCATAGTCATATCGTGGTTTTGGGGTATTGAGCACCAACATTTCTTTTTGGTATGAACCATTTTCAACCTAGCTATAACCACCGCTGACTCGTACATGCAGGGGTTAATTATATTAACCGGGAAGTGGGTAATGCTGACAGAAAGAAGTGACGAAGCAATCAGTGCTTCGTTAACAGCTGTCCTCTTTATGAACTGCTAGCGTGTATATCAACAACTTGAAGACAAGTGAGGTTAAAATGAACAAAACCCAGGTCCTTCCTGAAGGGCTAGTGTGCTAGTCTTAACCAATTCAAGGTTAGTTATAACGCTGTCTAACTGCCCATGTCAATCGTACAGTCCCAGCACCACCAGTAGTCAAAATGCCCGGAAAGCCTAAAAAGGTGACTCGAAGATCGAACGTTGAGATAGATGCCATCACAAGTGACGTGGACGCCGAGGAAAGGACGCCTGCTCTGCCCGAAGAAGTCGCCAAGGCCGACGAAAGGCCGCCGCCTGCTACCTCCGGCGCTGACCACGACAAGCACCGGCCCTCGGACTTTGACAAACCACTCCCATCGAGCGGCAAAAACGTGGACACTCTGCCAGCGGTGACTATCAGTGAGTACTTACGGGACTACGGGGTGCAAATTGACAGTGCTTATTATTAACATAAGGAATATGCACCTATCATTATGATGTATGTGTGAAACCAAAATGACAACTGGCCGCTGGTAGGGACCGGACCTGCGACTTTCAATCCGAAGGTGACAGGTTAGAACGACCTTCGATCCGAAGGTCACAGGTTCGGCTGACCTTAGGATCGCAGGTCGTCTCAGCTTTTGACCTTCGGATTGCAAGTCGCACATTCGTTCCCTACCAAGGGCAACTTGTATTTTCGTTAACTTTACTCCAATTTGTACCGCAGTGATGAAGTACCGTTAAAATAGTACGATTGGCAGTTTCGATACCTTCGTTGGCTTTGTTGCTTGCTGGTTTGAAGTGAGGATGCCAAACATTCAACAAATTCATGTGCACATTATGAATAGATTGTATAAAATTCAAAACACGTATATTCTAATGTACGTGGAAGTGCGAGGAATGTCGCTTATTATGTACACAGTGTGCATACAGCAGTTTTCACACTGCGCACTAGCGAATGTGCAGGCTGCCAATGAGAACTTTGCATAGATTTAGTAACCAGACATCGGACAAGTCTGGCCGCTCTGGAAATGTTCTGCTGAGACAATAGGAAGCCATTGATAAACACATTTCGCGCAAATACGAAAGCGAAGCAAAAGTCTGCTCTCTCATGAACTAGAGGAGATCTGGGTATGACACATGTATGGGTTATAAGAAACCTGTGAAACTGCGCCCGCGGTACCCCAGTTTTGAACGCTCAGAAAGCATGATCGGGCCAATTAACCTATCAAGAGAGCACTGACTCATACTTGACTAGGTAGAGGACGTTTATGGACAATTTGGAATGCATTTTTACCGTGATGGCCACGTTATGTTTAAAGTAAATAACATCCCTCAGTGCGTCCTAGTGATATGTACGTGTGGGAGTGCGTGAGCACTGTCAACGTAGCGGCTCAAGCAGAGACGAAACGAGCCAGACAAATCCAACGCTCGAACGGCTCTGGGAAGGGTGCCCGAGGGGGGTGAGGTAGTCGGTGGTAGCGTGCGCGGTATCTTTACAGGAGATGAGCCAATGTCTCGTGCGTTTGACCGTGCTGGGTTCTCATGATAGAGTTTGAGAAGCACGAACTGCTGGGCGAGTTGGTGACTCATCCTTACGGTGGTGCACAAAAAATAAAAAAAGAAGAAAAAGTGATAGCACACAGGATGCAACCACACGGACCTCCTTCCTTTTTTGCTATCGTTTTTTTTTTCGAGGAGCACAATTAAGAACAGAGCTTGAGTTGAAGCCATAGGTCGTATGGAGGTCGCATCACTCGCTGCAGCTGCTGTATTTTCTTAGTTCGGCTTTTTTTGCTTGAGTACGCCAAATATTGCATGAAAACAGCCGGCTGTATAAAGTTCTATACCTCAATTCGTATCGCATTCCAGTTTGTTGCTATTCCTGAGTGCTTCGCACTTGCGGTGAAACTGAAACTTCTACCAGTTTCTTTTTGAACGCAGGTTCCGCTCCTCTAATATGCGTAACTGGCACCCATGCGCGAGTTCCACTGCTGCCCGTCGATGGCGTTTGCGACTTCGCCATTTTTCGTGATGTCATCTTCGGCGACAACGAATGGGTTTCCGCCAGCAGCCGTATGAACTTTTCCTGTTTCTACATGTTTCAGGGTCATTCCATGCCAACTGTATCAACCATGGTGCTCACCAAAATCAATTTCAATCAAATTATTTCAGCAAACTACACACATATAGGCATTAGGCCTAAACTACTTTCCCAAGATATTTTGAGTGGCAAAAATTTTTTGCGCCCGTGTTCACTATTTGAAAATCACGAAATGTTCTAATCCCTAGGTGCAAAAACAGAATTCCCTATAAATTAACCGTTTCGCGCATCCTTTCAATACTAGCTTTTCCGTGTTTTTAGAGCAACTTGCTTTCAGTATAAAACAGTTGCTCATGATAGCTTGAAAATTTTCACACTTTAGGGCATAGTCAAAACTATGTAAATTGTAGTGTTCTGGATAATTTTTTACAAAACCTAATCATTGATAGAATTCATAAAGTGCTATTATCAAACTCTCCATAACACCTACCAATTACAAATATATTTTTGCCAGCGTGCCGTGCATAGGCTCTAAAAATCGTCAACTTGGCAAAAACGCCACTTTGGTCCAAGTTTAGACATCTGTAGCACCCTAAAGTTGTCCAAGAAAAAATTAAGAAAAAGTGCATATGATTGAGAATCATAGTGATTTAGTTCAGAGAAAGTTCAATCGAAGTCATATTTGTTTTAGAGGAGAAAAAAAATTGAATTTCAGTCCTATCATTGGATTGTTTTGCAATGGAGCCAATACAAGCCACCTAAATTCGCTGCATAAAAAGAGTGGTAATGTATCTACAACAAATGGTTCAAAGTCAACTTGTTTGTACTCTGTTTTGTATACTACATATTGAGGTGATAGTAAACAGGGCGAAAGATATAACAATGCAAATGAAATGAATATATGCCACTATGCTCCCAATAATGAATTGCGTTACAGTTATTGCATGTGGCTATAAATCATCGGTGTCAAAAAAAAACGTTAGGCTTGCACGGAAGGCGCAGCAAATTCACAGCGAAAGCTAGAACAGTGGCTTTTTAGAGCCTTTTCGAAACAATTATTGGGTGAATACTGCAAGCACACTTGCTTGATAACCACTAAGTGATTATTGATAAATTTATTTGGGTAGTATAGGCTGGCATTCACTGTGCTATTTTTCGTCATTCGTCTGACTAGCGTGGTATCCGCTAAATATTCGCAAGGAATTGTTCATGCAGTGGCTGACGATGACGGGGAATTATGGCTGAAGTGGGTATGCGCCACAGCTAATAGGAGAACAAGAACAAGCTTTTGTCACGGGTTGGAGCACTGGATTGCCCACTCGTTACGCTATTTGCATTGTGCGGTGACTGGTTGTTCTTTCACTGTTTTATAGGGCTTTATGAGTCATATTACCGCGATTGCTTTTCCGACATCAAGCCTGCCTGAGGCAAACGTGCAAACGAATCCCAAGCACCGGCATAGCTCAGTGGTAGCATACTGGGCTGGCACCCAGAAGACCCGGGTTTGAGCCCCACTGTCTCATTAATGCTAGGTTTTTCTTTCTCATTTCGCACGAAGTGGTTACGGACACCGGTGGTGGCGGCGGACAACTGCGCGTGACCCGAGTTGTGATCTCATAATGGCTTTCGCTGTAATTTTGTCGAAAAGTTGATATAGATCGTAGGAAGAAGGCGTGAGCGTGGTCATTTATAGCTGATCCACACGAAGTTCAACTATGTATTCAGCATGCGGCGCACAATGTTACCACGCCCTGCGCATTCACGCCAACCGTGCGTCGTCCACGACGCTACGGGCGGAGTTTACGTAGCTCTTTTTCACAGCTTGTTTGGTTTGTTGCGGGAAAGAGGTCTTGGGTAAAGTATGAATGTCAGTGTGGTAAAATGCACTACTTCACAGCTGTTGTGATATCTCAACAAATATTTATGGTGTAGTCGTTGGCTGCCACCTGCGCTGTGTGGCTCATGCATTAAATGTAACGCGATTCATTAGTAGGAGCGTAGTGGCATATATTTTAGTCTCATTATATCTTTAGCCCTGTTTACTATCACCTCGATATGTAGTATACAGAAGAGAGTATTAACAAGCTGACTTTGAACCATTTGTTGCAAAAGAACTACTACTCTTTTTTTATGCAGCGAATTCAGTTGGATTGTATTGACGCCATAGCAAAAGAATGGTGGGACTGAAATTCAAAAATGTTTTTTCTCTGCTAGAAGAAAAATTGCTTCGATCGAAATTTCTGTGAACAAAGCCGCAATGATTCTCACTCGTATGCACTTGTTTCTAGATTTTTTCTTGGAACACCTTAAGGTGCTACAGATGTCTCAAATTGAACCAAAGTGGCATTCTTTGCGAGTTTCGGATTTTATTTGAGAGCCTATGCGCTGCACACTAGCAGAAAAATCAATTCGTAATTAGTACGTGTTACGGAGAGTTTAATAAAAATAATTTATGAATTATATAAGTGGTTGTGCTTTGTAAAAAATATCGAAAACTCTACAATTTAGATAGCTTCGACTACGCTCTAATGTGTGAAAATTGTCAAGCTTTTATGAGCAACTATTTCATAATGAAATAAAGTTACTCTAAAAACACAGAAAAGCTAGTATTGAAATAATGCGCAGAACGGCAAACTTATAGGGAATTTTCTGGCCTGGTTTTTCAGCAATTCGCGACTTTCATATTGGGGCCATGGCCCCTGAAAATAGTGTAACGGGATGTTTTATTAGGTTAACGCTGGTTGGGCTAACACTGCGCACAGCGCGCAAGTATGCAGGACAATAGGGCAGCTGAGACACAGCCCCATAACAATATCGTCGTCTTCAGTCCGTCTGTGTCGATTCGGTGCCCCTGCCTGAGGTACCTTTTTATACCTGCACATTACCCAGGGTGACAAAGCACCGTCCTGGTACCTGCTGTTATTAGACGGACATTACACCGTGATAGGGCGTCAGACGAGAAACGTGGACAATGTCAGTTCTGGATGTACCAGTCGGGTTCGTACTAGGGGAAATTTCATTGGTAACAGGTGTCATCTGGCGCAGAACTCGGTAAAGACCAACGTATCACTATAAATGTTTCTCGCATAGGCCGACACGACGGGATGGGAGCCACAGTATCAGGAGAGAGCCCGGAGGGAAATCAACATCACCATGTCGGCGGTCGTAGAACAACTTGTGTGCTCTCTGGGATGATGACAACCTAGCGCGGGCTACTGTACGTGCGATGAGAGCACAGGAGATGGCATCTTGTGCTTACGAAAAGGTTGACGGAGGGTCGTGCGCAAGCAAAGTATCGAAAGGTAGTAAGGGATCACGGCCAAATAGATCATAAAATGGTGAATAGCCGGCAGTTTCATGACGCAATCGGAGTGGTGATCAGAAAGTACATTGCAAGCATGTCCATCACCGTTCGATTGAGGAGTTCAGTAAGTCTGTTAGTCTGAGGATGGTAAGATGTCGTAAAGTTGTGCCGCGTTGCACAGGATCTAAGGACGTCGTCAACCACACAAGACAGGAAGCAGCGGCCACGGTCCATGGGGAGGTGAGAATAACGCCATGCTGAAGGATGATGTCGTAAAGAAGGAAATCTGCGACGTCTGTCGCGCAGCTGGTGGGTAGTGTTCGAGTAATTGCATACCGAGTGGCATAATCCGTAGCTACTGCTATTCATATGTTTCCCGTTGTCGATGTTGGGAAGGGACGTAACAAATTCAACCCCACACAATCAAACGGCTCGACTGGGACCTCAATAAGTTGGAGGTGACCGGCGGGTAGAGTCGTAGGCTTCTACGTCTCTCGCCGCCGGTCACATAGAGACAGGTCACACACAACGTAGCAGTGAACGGAACGATAAAAGCCCTTCCAGAATACCGATCGTTGAATGAGGTCCTGGGTTCTGGAGTCACCTAAATGTGCAGATGTTGGGGCTTTGGGAAGTTATTGCAAGATGTCCTTCCGCAGATGACGTCGGACGACGAGCGAAAGTTCCGCGCCATCGGGCTGTAAGTTGCGGCAGTACAAACCATTTTCTTGAAGCAAAAACAGGCTCAGTTAAGGGTCTCTATGGCCAGATTGAATACGGTCAATCATAGGTAGCAGCGATGGATGTCGGCGTTGTTTGTCGACCATGTGCAGAAAATATGTTTTGGCAAGGGGCAAGGATGTTGTAATCGGCTTCCAACTCGGAGGTGTTGGGTGGATTAACACTGTGTCGAGATAATTAGTCGCCATCGCTGTGAAGCTAGCAAGACGTGTACGCTACCAAGAACGTGTACTCCTGCAATCGCACTGCACATCACCCGAATCTTCCTGTTGGGTCCATAAATGTGGACAGCCAGCAGAGTGCATAGTGGTCTGTGATGACTGAAAACGGGCGTCCGTATAAGTATGGACAAAATTTTACGATAGCCCCGACGAGAGCCAGGCACTCCCGCTCAGTGATGGAATAGGTATTTTCCAAATGGGAAAGTAGGCGGCTAGCGTATGCTATGACATGGTTCGTGCCCTTCTGCATTTGAGCGAGTACTGCCCCTATGCCATGGCCATTTGCGTCGGTGCGAAGCTCCGTTTGGGCGGCTGGGTCAAAATTAGCCAACACAAGTGGCTATGTAAGTGCAGAAATTAGTGACGCACAGGGAAATTCTCGGTCTCCACGCCAGAAAAAAGCAACGTTCTTTCTGAGAAAATCCGTGAGGGGCCGAGTAATTTTTGCTAAGTTGCTGACAAAGGGACGAAAATACGAGCAGAGCCCCAAAAAGCTGCGTACTTCTCGAGTGGAACGTGGGACCAAGAACTCGCGTACAGCGCGGACTTTCCAAGGTCGGGTCGTACACCAGTAGCGTCAACAAAGGGGCCAAGTAGCTGATCTGACAAAGTCCAAAGGTGCACTTTGACGCGTTAAGCTGGAAGCCAGCAGGGCGAAAAACGTCGAGAATGGCCGACAGACGTAGAGGATGGTTTTCAAAGGTTAGCGAGAAAACAATGACATTGTCTAGATAGCACAGGCACGTCGACCGTTTAAAACCGCGAAAGAGGAAGACCATCTTGTGTTCAGAAGTGGCAAGCGTATTGCACAACCCAAAAGGCATGGCTTCAAATTGATAAAGCCCGTCGGGAGTAATGAATGCGGTCTTCTCGCGATCACGGTCATCGACTGAAATTCGCCAGTACCCAGATCATAGGTTCACTGAAGAGAAATACTTGGCACCATTTAGACAGTCGAGCGAATCATCAATTCGAGGCAGAGGATAGACATCCGTCTTGGCTATTTGATCGAGATGGCAATAGTCCACGCTGAACCACCAGGTGTTGTCATTCTTTTTAACAAGCACTACAGGCGATGCCGAAGGACTAGTTGTAGGCTATATGACGTCTTTGTCGAGCTGCTTCTCTACCTCCTTCTGGAGTATTTTGCGCTCTGAATGAGACACACGGTAAGGAGGCTTGTGAAGGGGACTGGCGTCGCCAATGTCTATACGGTGGGCTACGATGCTCGTGCGGTTCAAGGAACGGTTGTCGATGTAAAAATGTCGAGGTAAGAAACTAGAAGACCACGGAGCGCTTCAACTTGGGACGGTGACAGGTCGTTTGACATCATTTTGTCCATGAAAGCTCTGTTCTGCGCGGTTGCCACAGTTTCGGCTGCAGTCTTGTTGTCAGAAATGAAAGGTAAAATTCTACATTACTCCAGAGTGGAGAGTTCTGCTAAGGCGATACCTTGAGGAATGACCTGGGTCGACACGTGGAAGTTGAGGACAGGGAAAAGCGCTTTCTTGTCACTAATCCACACTTCAGTATGAGGAAGTATGACGTTCTGGGAAAGAGTCAGGTCAATGAATGAGTGGAGCTCCCGGGCAGTCGCCATCAGGAACAGGTGGAAATGGCGACACTGAAAGGTACACAGCGGCCTGAGGCGGTGATTGAAGACACTCCACGAACCGTAGCCGTGTGCAAGTTTCAGGAGGGACATCAGAGTACAAAGGCAACGTAAAGTGCTGGTTGAAGAATTGATGAAGGCTGAGTGAGCGGTCAAGAAGTGAACGCCGAGAATCACGTCATGTGGACAAGGCTCTAGAACAGCGAAAAAGACTGAAGTCTGAAGACAGGCAACAGTGATGCGGGCAGTGTACATATCAAGAACTGATGTTCGGCTGCCGTCGGCTACTCGTACTGTCGAAGACATAACACTGGTGAGAACTTTCTTCAGACGGGATCAAATACGTGAGTTCATAACGGATATGTGGGCACCGGTGTCTATGAGAGCTGCAACGGTCAAGTCATCGATGAGAACGCAAAGTAAATTTCCTCTGGAATTAGTGGTCATTAGAGGTTTTTCGGTCCAATGCGTCAATGCAGCGCCACCTCCAGGAGCTGCATCCGTTAGATTTCCGAGAACTGCCCAGAATATGCCGGTGACAGAGAGCGACGGCGTTGAGAGGAGCGGGGCTGGCGACCCTGAGGCGACGGCGAGCGGTCGGACCTGGTTCTCTGGGTGACGACATTAAGTAGGATGGTTTGGAGCGTAGCGTAGAAGGGCTAGGTGAGAGGTCCTGAAAGTGGTCATCGGCCAAACGAGGTGGCGAATATTGCCCACGATTCTGTCGGTGGTCGTCTAGAAAACATTGCCGGGAAGACCACCTGTTGCGACAGGGGCGAGAAATGTGGCCAACACGATAGCAAGAGAAGCATGGCGGTCGATCATCTTGTGTGCGCCACTCTAATGGATTTCGGTAGCGTGATGAGAACCGCGGGACCGACGCGGCAGCAGCAGCAAGTGAGGCAGCGTGGCAGTAAGCGTTATCAGCGATAGGATTTATGGGCTGGGGTGTGTGGCTGGAGATTTAGGGAGCTAAGACGCCCACGTTGGGAAACTCTTGTCGCACAACGGGTTGAACAAGCAATATTGTGGCCAAGTTGTCTGGCACATGGGGCTGATAAGCGGAGGGAGTCATGACTTCCAGCTCCTGGCGGACAATCCTTGTGATGTTGGGAGAATTCACAAATGGACGTGGCGCCACTGGATTCTCACAGGAAGAAGTCGCAGCGTTGTTTGGGAACCGAGTGAAGCGTTGAGTGGTTCTTCCGCATTTGGCTTGTTTGAACCGGCAACATTCATGGACAGTTCAGTCAATGGTGGTGCAGTTCTTGCCGATTAGAATGTTAAAAGCATCGTTAGCTATGTCCTTCAACAAATTGCTGACCTTGACTAGTTCCGTCATGTCTTTGTCGGCCTTCCGGCACAAGGCGAACACGTCTTGACTATAGGTGACGTACGATTCGGTGGAAGATTGAACTCGTGACGCGAGTTTCTGTCTGGCTGCCATTTGTCGAGCGATTGAGCGGCCGAACAATTCATGGAGCATTGCTTGCACACGTCCCAACTCGTCAGGTCTTCCTCATGCGTCTCGTACCAGGCGCGTGCAGTACCTCGCAGGTAAAACAAATGATGTTGGCCAGCATAAGAGTCTCATCCCAGCTGTATTGCTCGCTGACGCGCTCATATAGGACGAGCCACTCGTCAACGTCAGTTGCGTCGGGGCGACAATATGTACCAGGATCCAGAAGATGTGAAGGGATCACAGGTGACAGAGCAGGCGTAGACTTGACGGACGGCGCACTGCCTTCAAGCATCGTGGCTGGACGAAGGTGAGCTCCGCTATGGAGATCCAGAGTTGGGATGTTACCCAGCACGTCTTCGATTCCACCTGAAGAAAGTTCTTACCCCTGCTATGTCTTCGACGGGGAGTTTTATTAAGTTAACGCCGGTTAGTTTAACACTGCACACAGTGCGCAAGGATGCAGGACAACAGGGCAGCTCAGACACAGCACCACAACAACATCGTCGTCTGCATTCTTTTTGTGTTATTTTGGTGCCCGTGCCTGAGGTACCTTTCTATACCCGTGACAATATCTTGGAAAGACGTTTCGAACTAATTCTTATATATGTGAAATTTTTTGAGTCCATTTGATTGAAATTGATTCTTGGCGAACGCCCTGGTTGGGACAGTTGCCGTAGAATGACCCTTCAACAAGTGTTCACAAGGAATCTTAGAAAACAGAAAAACGACAGACACGGAATAGAAGACAAGCTGAGCGCTATGTTGCCATCTCTTGCCCAGCTTGACTTTGTTCTTTTTTTGTGCTCTTAAGATTGTTTTTTAGCCTTTTAGATATGTTAGAGACACCCAATCACCACATTGCTGTTTCGGTGAAACATTTTTGTTCGTTATTCAGTGTATGCGCCTTGATCATTTGGTAAAAATTGCGTTGTTGTCATTAATAGTGAACTCTGCGGAGTAAGGTTTCTTGCATTTGCTGTTAAGGTGTAAGAACACAACTTAAAGCGTAAACCCATTTAATGTGAGCTGCCTTCTACCGCAGGGGAACTCTAATCATTGTTCCCTGGTCGAGTACACGATCATTCTGGGTAATGTAAATATAATTTTTTATTGGCTTCTTTGTTTATAGTCGAAATCTTAATATGGGATAATTCTTGCAATAAAGCAGCAATGACGTATCAATAATGTGCCCAGTAATGTTGTGAGATGACATCAATCCATCATAGTGTCATGGAAACATTTTCTTGCTTCTCGGCTATGACAGTTCTTTACTGGATTATCACTTTTATCGATACGTCGCTCAAGCAAGAAGCGTCTGTCGTTTGGTTAGCTCTGTTGACTGAACCGCTTTCAGGTGTGCTAGAATGGCGAGAAAGCTGCAATGATGACGTCTGTTACCAACGTGTCTAAAACAATTTTCTTGTGAGTGCCACCATATTGCTTACAAAGCGTGCTGTCTCTATCTGGCAACCCATAGTCTTGCGCATATGCCAAACACTGGCCTTTACGTGGCTTTGCGCTCTCCAAGCTGCCTTGAGCACACCAACGCATGCACTTTGAGCCGTTAAAACACAATAGAAAGGATGTAAATGCTATGGTTACCCGTCCGCTCTACCCTACTACGTGCTTAAATTTCTATACAAGCTGATTTATTTATTTATTTAAACATACCTTACAGGCCTACGTTGATGCGTTGTGTAAGGAGGGCAGTACAAAAAAGTGGACTTCCGTAGTAGTTACATAACACAAAGCTCTTTAACAGCGGTCACGTAGCAAACCACATAAAAAGAGCAGTACAAAAAAAGAAATCAACAACACTAGCAAATATAAAACAGATAATGAGTAAATATATAAGCGACACTACGGTGCAATACAATAAGAGACTGCAAAAGGTAACAACGAAGAGAGCACACTGCGGTAATGGCAAACATTTTTTACACCTCGTTGGTCAGATAACTGGTCAATGCGTAGGAAAAGTATTAATGTTTGTCAGACATGCGATCCCATCCGGTAGGGAATTCCAACATCGGACTGCACGTGAAAGCGCGGAGCAGTTGAATGCACGTGTTGATTCGTAATTGTGGGTATAGCTAAAGTGATTATGAAGCCTGTGTGACGTGAAGTAGGGTCTTTTCAAGCATGCAAGTGTTGTTCGAGATGAATCTGTACAAGGCTAGGTTTAAGATGTAATGAATACGATTGAGTCGGTGTTTCTGAGTGCTCTAAGAGATAGACTGTTCCGGTCTGCTACTGTTTGAGTAAACAGTAGCATACTTCTGAGGCATTCTCAGGTGTCTCCCCACCTCATTGGGCCCCACAAAACTAAGCACTACAACGGTGAAATATGCGAAGAGAAATGCCAAAATGTTTGTGCCCCAGTGTAATAGGACAGCCATTCTCGGTCTGTAAATAGCGTGCAGCCAGACTGCTTTACGAACCAATCGTAAGAGCTATCAGGCTTTGAGTATGGAGGTGAGTTAATAATGAAGAATAAAAGCTACTCATTGTTTCTAAATTCATTCCTGTCAGCCGGTGCGCTAACGTACTGTGGTAAAAATACCAAACAGGCACAATACCACGCTTTGCCAGTCCGTTCAGCCCCTGACTATGGGGTGAAGTGCTCAGAACGTTTGTGTTCCTACTGCAGGCGGCAAGCTGGACGCGTACCTTCAAGAGGCCGAAAAGTCCTCGAGCACCACGTTTCTTCTCTCGTTTCCGGCTAAGATGCGTCGCGAGCTAGTGCCCTTCCTGTCCTCGCCTGCAGCCATTGAACTCATCCGCAGCTACGCGTCACACGGTATCCGCGGATACGGATTCGCGCGAGCTGAGATCGCAGCCGAGCAGCTGCACAACGTGTGTACCGATTACAGCATGGTGCTCAAGGTAAGGGTAAAACTAAAAGTAAAAGTTTCAAGTGCCCCTTCTTGAGTGAAAGTTGACCGTCCACATCGATGGCGTCAACAAGGGCAGTGCAAATAGTCGATGCGCGATGACATCATCATACTAGGCCATCATGACGTCACAGATCACCAAAACTTGTAATGTCATCATGACCGCATCACATGACACGGTTGCCCGGTCAAAACTTGACCATTGTAGGAGCAGCGCAAAACTAGGTATGGTATTCGTCGCAAGATATAGCTCTAGGTTGCAGCACCATTGTCAAGTTAATATGGAAAACGGGTGGCGAGGCGTGTGTACAGTGCTGACACAGACAATTTGTTGCGAGTTGTTCGAGCTGTTTCTCAGTGAATAAAACACGTTCACTGAAGTCTTCTGGTGACATGCACTTCCTCGATCTCGGAGTTGTTGCAAGTCGGCCGAACGTAATTATTTGCAAGAGGATGCTCACCTATAGGCAACTGTCGGCGTTCACGCAATATATATGACTTTTTTGTTGTTTTTTTTTTGCAGCTTAGCAAGTGTAGTAGCTTGTGTTACATCAATAGCGCAAACTCGGAGCAAAATCGTGCGTCGAAGAAGCTCAGTCTGTTCTATATATAGCTATATACACAGCATTCTTGGACAGGAAAACGGCTAGCTATCTGAAACAAAGATGTACGAATCTAGGGTGCGATGTTAGGGTGCAATGTGTGGTGCTTAGAGATTTCTTGTCAACTCTAAATAGCCCCCAAATATTATTTCACCCGTCAACCATATGAAGCGTGCAATGGTTGCCCCCAAGTTTTAAATTTTCTTCGATGAACATAACCACCAACGAACATTATCCCCAATAGTATTACAATGCTTGATGCCAAGCGTATTGGTAATCTTTTAAATACTCACTTACAGAGTGTGTTCTCTTTGCCTACTCAGCCCTCTTTTCAAATTGCACGGTCCTGCCTTTGGATATTAGTATTTCTCAACAAGGTGTGCTGAGCATGTTTAGGAGATTGAAGACAACATCATCAATTGGTCCGGATAGCGTTCACGTTTCCTTACACCGGTATTGCAATGAACCACTAAGTAAGTTTATTGTGGAATTCTTTCAGACCTTTCTAAAATCCGCTATGCTTGCACCTTTTTGAAAAATACAAGTATTGTAGCCATTTCCAAAAAGCGCCACCCATTTTCAGTCTTAAATTACAATCGCATTTGAATTTTATCATCTTCTTTCAAAATAGCTCAGCATAATATTGCTGTATACTATATAACCTATTAAATCAACGCAAAATTTTAGCTCCCCTTCGGCAAAGCTTCAGGAAGGTTCTATCGACAGTCATCCAATTACGGTCACTCTTTCGATTGCTTCTGTCCGTGACAGAGGTGGCAAAATTGACATCATAATTCTAGATTTTCAGAAGCCATCCGATGTAGTTTCTCATGACAAATTAACCTACAAATTATATTTCTTGTTTTTTGCTTCATAATATCATAGATACCTTCTTATTCTATGTATCGCAGAAAAAAAATGTGTTGTGATTCACAGGCAGCAATTCTTTTCTTTTGCGGGTAACCTCCGGCGTCCTTCAAAGAAGTCACCTTGGCCAACGGATATTTCATAGTTATTGTAACCACATAGTAGATATATTGCAAGGGCCTGCATATATTCACCTTTTTGCAGACGTGTGCGTCGTTTTTAACGATAATAATACAGTTAAAAATCAGTTGTTGCTTAGTCCAGCATATACAGTATTTTCAGGTGGAGAAATAAATGGGCATGAAACCAAACTCTTTTAAGTCTGTGCTTCTGCGCATAGCTAAAAAAAGTATCTCTGAAGTTTTCATACTGTATTGCCAGACACATTTTCACTCAAGTTAACGAGTACAAATGGCTTGCAGTTACCCTTGCTAACGACCTTAATAGAAGCACCCACATTTAAAACATTGCTTCTTGAGCTTTCAGAAAATCGGGGCGTTTCCGCCACAAACATGTATCCCATGACGTGAAAACTATAGCCTGTATCACTCTTATCAGAACCAAATTAGAATACACCTCCAGTATTTGAAGTCCCTCCACCAAAACTTGTATTACTGCGCTTGAAAGAGTACAGAGAAGAAACACGCGATTCACTTTTTTTTTTCGAAAAACCGCACCATTGATTCTGTAATGAACTTTACCAGAGCCTACAGAACCCTTTATGAGACTAAAAAAGCCATAATTTCCTCTCCTTTTCACTCTCTCTCCTTAGGTTGCCAGAACTAAAGACTTTCAATATTATTTTTTCGACCAAGCTGCACGGGAATTGAACCTAACACTGTTTTTGTTTTATTTAGACTCGCCTGAAAAAAAAAACAGAATACCGTCCCCACTGTTTCCTAATAATTTTTCATGTAGTGTTTTTTGATAGCCCAATTTGGTCAAATATTTTATTTTGTGAATTGAACATATGTTAATTTCTTTTGCACCTTGCCATTCCTGTTTTGTCCTTATGACCTGCAGCATGTTGTATAGAAAAATAACAATAAAAAAGCTTGACGTATAATGAAAGAAAGAGAAGAGTGCATCAACGGGACTGAGCGAAAGAAGACCACAGGCACACAATTATTGACAAAAATGGCACACTAGGAGCTCTGCGTCCCGTTTATGCCTTATTTTCTTTACTGCTTATACAAAATGTATCAGCTAGCCCACCTTTCATCGCTTGTTCAAAAGCTTCATCTACCGATTTTCCTGCGCACGAAAAAAAAAAAAACAAGCGCGAACTATCACACGCAATAGTAAAGTAATCCGCTCATGCAAGTGAGATGACCTGTCGCGTTGCTTGAAAAAATGCTGCTTTGACGGTTCTTCATTAAAACTTCCTCACTTGGTCGTCACGGACAGTTTCGGTCGGACACGACAGAGTTGCCACATGTCGGCACGCCAGGCACGACCGGTTTTGTTATTGCCTTTAATTTCACTTATTATAGCCTCGCATGGCTCGCAACGTTCGTGATCACAGTAGCGGAAAATAAATTTACTGTATTCTACGTATCATGATAAAGCACGTTATCACAGATGCCCATGTCGTTTCTGCGCAGCTGCTGAACACTGCTATGAAGTCGGCCGTTCCTACTTCTGGCGTGTCGTTTGTAGGGGTGTTGCTCAGAGCAATACAGAACTCTAAGGGAGCCATGCTGCCTTTTCCGACGGAGATCGCAAGGTGGGATAACAAAATATGTTGTCTAATCTGTTGAACATACCCACTTTCCTTCATACACTTCTCATTAGCAACAACGCCGTATGTCATGTGACTATCTCAGCGGCCTATTTAGAGCCCTTACCAGCTCTGGCATCTCGGCGGCAACTCGACACAATTGACTATCAAACAAGCGGCTCAAACAAGTGCCAGCGTTCGATGTCAAAGCGTCTAGGAAGAACTAATTGATATGTGGGGTTTGACGTCCCGAAACCAACCAGCATATGATTATGAAAGGCGCCGTAGTGTAGGGCTCCGAAAATTTCGACCACTTGGGGTTCCTTAACGTACACCCAAATTTGAGCATATGGGTCAACAGCATTTGCAACAGCCGTCGTCAAAGAAGAAAGAACTACACATCTGAGTTGCATCAGAGCTTTTCTTCAGTCGTGAAACCATTGAATTATTGCAAAGTCATGAATACAGGAACGTTCTATAATTGTTAAGTAACTCGAATCCCAGAAGCATCAGCTGCATTTTTGATAGAGGTGAAAATGTTTCAGGCTCGTGTACTTCGATTTAAGTGCAGGTTTAAATAACCCAGGTGGGCGTAATTTCCAGAGCCCTTCACTATGACGTCGGGCACAATCGTATCGCGGTTTTGGGACGCTGATTCGCATATATTATTATTATTAATACTATTATTATTAATATTATTGTTGTTGTTGTTGTTGTTGTTATTGTTGTTGTTGTAACGTTGTTCTTTATCGTGCTCGAGACTTATCTTATTCTGTAACCCTTTACCATCAATGAAGTGGCTCTCAAAAAATTACGACCGCCAGCCAAGATTTCTCGTGGTAAAGATGAAGGGCAACAGGAAACGACAGTCTGCAAAACTATCCTATCTTCCCAATAATCCGGATGAATCAGCAATGAATGTGACCATGCACTGCGGTTCTCTTTCAACATATATCTGATATAACGCTGGCTAAACTACTAAGACTAGGCATGTACGAATCGTTGATTTCAGGTTTGAAGCAAATTCGAAGCAAATATTGATGAGGTCAAATAACTTCGAATTGTATGGGAATGGTATTCATCACATAAAAATGGGGTATTTTTCGTATCTGAACTGACTCTACAGTACATTTAAAGTTTCAAAGGAAGCAGGTACAATTTAAATCCTTATAGGGAATTGGAAGCAACATTGATTAGCAAAAGGATTCGGCTTTTGATGAGTATACAATTCATAACCTGTATAATACCTTGCGTGGTGAAGCATACAACACTTAGAGCATTTATACAGGCATAACAAGCTTTTGAACTTTAAAATGATGAGTTGGTGTAGGGATGTGTTCACTTGAAGTTGAAAGGGAGGCTCGCGACCGTGATAATTTCCCCTGTATAAGTGTGTTCATTCTAGGGAACTCCTCTTCTGAAGCGAAACTAATTTCACAGGGGTTACATATGGTTTACATAAGTGTCCACTCATTCACTTCGATTCCTTCGTATAAGAAAATAATTTGAATTGTTACCGAAGCAAAACTTTATAATGTAATTTGGTTTGAATTTTCGCACATTCTTACCTTTATATTACGCGTGCTTCATGGAATTTCTTTTCGGTTATCATGTAAATTTGAAGCCATGAAGAAGAAAACGTCGGAAAACAAAATGTTAAAGACTAGCAAGCCGTTGTCATCCTCGTTAAAGCTATGGGTTTCATCTCGTCTAGCAATGTCAACCTGTTCATCGCCATCTCGCACACACCCGTGCTGTCACCCAACGATTGCAAGGTCGAGCCGGCCAGTTCCTGGACTCACGAGCACATAAATGACTTCAGCCTGCCATCCTTAGTAAGTACCGTGTGAAAATAATATCGAAGTTAGTTCTATCAGCTTTCCGGCGCAATACCCTATCCAGCATAACTGGCTTTTCGCATCTTTTTACCACGAGGTCCCTACCCGCAATGGCTAATGTATCATCAATTGATTCGCCTAAGGCAATTGCTTATGTATACCACGGCTATAAACGTTCTGTTCTGAAGATTACAACCACAGATCTGTTGTTTCTTAACAACATATGCGCTTGTAAGTCTATGACGTTGTAAAGGATATACAAAATGTATTTCCGACTGTAGGGAAGACAGTGCAGCAAGGAAGTCGGCTAGATAAAACCAGCTAGGCGCACGTTTGGAGGACTATAAGCGTATTACCAGTTTACAAAGCAACTCCGCCACTCTGAAAGACGCAGGAAGACTTGACCATAAAGGTCAGCTGAACAGTTTCTTCCACAGTGTCTGCCTTGGCTCAGAACACGTACCTAAAAGGAGGAAGAATTGACATGATATATGGATGGTGTTGTACAAGTTATAGAACAATGAAGCACGATAAATGTGCTTACACTAGAATAAATGTTTTATAATTATGGGAACTTCATCTTCATGAGTAAAAGCCTATGAGGGTACAGAAGGGTGGCTTCGCACAGAAGTTCTTTTTACTGGAAACATGCATGCCGATGGAACAGAGCAATAACAGAAACCCAGCTAGCTTTCGTTGACTTAACCAAGTGTTCAGAATGTCTACAGATTCTTAGTTCTGCTTGTCTGCGGAATGAAACGGGCATGTGACAGTGAAGAACACTTCCAGGTTTCAAGCTGTTTTACAAATGCCCAGCCTGTCTTGCGCAGGCAAGTCAAGGGACACTGACGTTAAACAACAATTTACTTCAGAATTAACGCTCAATGTATGCCATCTAAAACAACAATGTTCCCAAGAACAGCGCCCTACTTACCAAAAAATTGAGGTAAATGTTCAAGAACACAGGCGCCACAGTAGGACATTTCCAAAATGATCCCGAAGACATCGGTTGGACCACCTACAATTAATCACTAGTAGTCTATATAGCTGCACTAAATATAAAACACCTTCCGTGCATCAAGAGACGTAATAAATGCTGCCTGTTCGTTTGTGTTTAATTCATGGAAATAAGAACCACCGGACGTTACTATGGGGAATAGCTCGAGTAGTTCTAAAATACAATTTTCGTGTAGTTACACTTGACAGGTGGTGCCATGTAGCGGGATGCAGTTGATCAAAAATAAAAACGTCTGCAATCTAAGCCAACAGTGGGATTGAATTAGCCGTTGTTGCTGCTGTGGCTCCCGCTGCGTTTGTTCTGCTGCTACTAGCGCAGTGCAGCCGGGCAACGTTGTGCACGGCAACAGTGACGTGAGATGGTCCGGAAAGTCCGCTTCTTGAGACGGGTAACTTGAAGTATGGTAACGCAATGCGGACCACTAAAACGTGATTTTATTGCAAAATAGGCCCTTCCTTTGCACAAAAGTAACACTGTGAGGTTTCTGGAAAGATATTTCAACAATAGACGTCGAACAATTTGTTGCCTTAAGTGCCCCTATAAGCATATGGCCCTTCCGCAAATTCTTATGAGGCACTACAAGTTCTCTATCGTGCAAAGTAAAGGTGAAATTAAACCTCGCTGGCTCAGTTTTTATTAGGCTCAGTTAGGCCCAGAACAAAAAAAAACATCTTTGACGTGTTTATCTTTAGAAATATAGCAGAGACGCTGATAGATCAGAAGCTTTAGTTATGTAAATTTTGCTCATTCGTCGGCTACCACGCATTGAAAGTGTTTCAGAGACAAAAGTTCAAAATAATAATGGGGTCTGGGAAAGAGGATACTTTTATGTGGCGCATAGCACATATTAAAACATAACACACCACACTCCAAGCGCGTTATTTACCGTAATACGCCTGGTCATTTTCGCTTATGTGCAGCTTCAGAAAGATAACGCTTAACACTATATCTTCGTGAACACGCTACCTATGTTCTGTGAAGAACAAGAGGTTGCTGGTATTGGTGTGAAACAGCACTAAAATGTGTTACTGGAGGTTTCTATTAGAGTAATATAAAGAAGAACTGTAGCAATACTGAGCGCATCTTTTTTATTTTTCGGAACTCCTTGATATGATAGACCAGGAGAAGTAGGTGAATTGTGTCAATTCAAAAAGCGGCGCACATATTTACGTATGTGCACAACATATCACCATAACCACGTCTGAAGGCAACCTCTGTAGTTGACTCGGATGTCTGGCAGAGTTTTCATCATTCGAGGGGTGAAACTACCCATAACTCAAGTGTTTCAATATCCAGACTCACCGTTGGTGCAAATCTTGGGGCACCTGCTGGTTGCGGTGTCATCTGTTGACCAAGAAACAATGTAAAAAGATAAGTAGCAGTTCTATGTAAAAAAATCAAAGAATTAAAAAAAATGGCACACCCCACGTACAGTGGGAATCGATTATATGCGAAGCACGAATGAGAAATGTTGATATGCCTCTTTAAAATCTGCCTAACGTTACGTGCTGGAGGCAAATGATGCCGTACATGACTTTCGTTTCATGATTATCATGTTTCGGTGTGTCGTTTACCTTCATCTTTTCACATCACGTGATGCCAAATCTAGTATATGTGGAAGTAGCGAAACGCCCGCGAACACGCTATTAGCTTGGTATGTTGTCATGTTCGTACATGAGACGCGTGTCAGGATTACCATTTTTGTACCAGTCATATATTTCTTCCTTCATTGACGTCACGTAACACCAAACTTGGCATATGTGGAGCTAGCAAAATGGCCGTGAGAGCATCATGAAGGGCTCATTCTACTCCAATGTAGCGTTGACGCGCGCACACGCTGGGCACAGCGACGCTACGTTAGCGAAACGCGAGCACTTTATATTCTGACACAAGGCTCGACCGGCGCAACCAGCGTCCGTCAGCGCGGCCCGATGGTAACCGGCATGAAATACTACATGTTGTATTTCGCTCCGATGCGTTACCCAGACAACACTGCATCTCCCTCTTTTCGTGGCGGAAGGACTCTGGGCGCGCCGAAACGCGCATGCGTCAAAGTAACGCAGCGCAGCACGCGCCTGCGAGGATATGACAGGATAGGCGCTTGTCGTGGCAACGCTTGCGTGACGCCACGAAGATGAACGCCGGCGAGCAAGCGCACCATGTCATGTCAAAATGTACTCGCGCCCAGACTGTGGCATGTTTTCACACGACACACATCTCATGATTATCATGTTTGCACCAGTCACATACCTCCGTCATTCATTGAAGTCACGTAATACCAAATTTGAAATATGTGAAGCTAGCGAAACGACCGCTAGCGCATCATGAGTGTGGCATGTAGTCATGTTGTTACATGACACGCATGTCGTGATTATCGTGTTTGGATGCGTCATTTACACTATGTCGCCCGTTCGCATTGCGTGTTACCGAGTTTGGTACATGTGAAGCGAGCGAAACGGCCGCGAGTGCATCATGAGCGTAGCATGTAGTCATGTTGTTGCATGACACTCATTTTATCTTTATTATGTTTGCACCGGTATCATACCTTCGCCACTCATTCACGTCCCGTAATAAAATATTTGGTGTAAGTAAAGCTAGCTTAACGGGCGCCAGCGCATCATGAGTGTGGTATGTATTCATGTTGTTACATGACACGCATGTCATAATTTTCATTTTAGGGTCTGTCGCTTGTGTTCGTCATGCAACCATTTCATGCCATACCACTTTTGCAACATGCCATGTGAACGAAACCAGCGCAAGATCTGCAGGACCGTGAAATGTAAATTATTACATTCAAGACATACATGGGATGATTTTCATGTTATGACTTGTCAAATATGTTACTCATAGAGTCATGTTATGCCATTCAAAGTTTGGTATCGATAGCATTATCGAAACGGCCAGGAGAGCCTAAACTCGTAACAGGCTAGATAGATAGATAGATAGATAGATAGATAGATAGATAGATAGATAGATAGATAGATAGATAGATAGATAGATAGATAGATAGATAGATAGATAGATAGATAGATAGATAGATAGATAGATAGATAGATAGATAGATAGATAGATAGATAGATAGATAGATACGCTCAATGTAGCCGAAGTTCGCCAAGAAATACTTCGCATTGGAAACTTACGCCTTTTCGCAAAAGAAACCCTGATTATGCGATGCAGTAGCGTTGTGCACAGGTAGCGCAAAATGTTGAACAGCGCTCACGTGGGTGCTGCAGTGAGTGCTAGAAGATTCGTTTGAATCGACGGCTGGCGTAGGGCTTGTCGTTTTGCCAAAGTGCACATGGGCGCTGGACCGGAGCTAGCAAGCGATTCGCTTGGCCAACACGGCCTTGTGATCGGTGAAGTGCATGTCGAGAGGTTCCTACGGACCTTCGTCATCGAAGTTGGCAAACACCAGAACGATGCATGTTCTCCTTAGTGCAGTGCAATGTTTCCGTTCTGCCGACACGCACTTTAGCGACTGCACGTCATGCAAGTAATCAACGAGCCATTCTGCTTCTTCTCCACCGATGTCAACCTTGAAGTCTCCTGCGACTATAGGAGGTGCGCATCGACACGCGTCACTGCAATCAGTCAGCGTCTCCTACAGAAAACGCTGCACCTGTTTTTTCGGCATGTTGGGAGCGAGGTACAGCGCGAGGATTGCGACGTCGCTAACGCGCACGGCAACGCACTAGGAAAAGAAATGTGTTCTAGAGGTAGCGGATCGTTCTTCCAGTTCACTTCCGGATCGGCAGGCGGAGTCCGGCGCTTGCGGGTGGGCGCTTTGGTGAAGGGCGCGCAGTGCTTTCGAGACGTTGCCGACGATGGCCACGTCGAGGATTCGCCTGCGTTGGCCTTTCCACTGTCGGCGCTTCTAGTCGGTTTCCTTGGCTCGCGTCTCGTCAGTGTTGCCGACGCGTTCAAAACGCTTGCACTCGACTTCCTTCACTCACGTCTCGTCGGTGTTACCCACGGGCCATCTGCAATCTTGAAAAGGCCCCTAATTAGACCACACAGAAGTCGAACTTTTGTTGTGGCGTTGCATTTGAACACGAGTCTATGAGGAACACTGGTAGGGTTGCACACGTTTGCTCGTTCCGCTCTTTCCTTTGCTAGGCTTCGTTCGTCCGCTCGCCTGTACAACTCTCCGAGTGGCCTTGCTGCGCGTCCAAGGTGGAGACGCAAAAAGAGCGCGTCCGCTAGCAGAAAACAGGCTCTCATTCTGTTGCTTGCGACGTCACCTAATCTTACACGTGACGTCATGACTACTGTTGTCAATAAAGAAAGGTACAGAGAGCATCACGCGAGCGTCTGTTAGTGGTTTAGCGGCCCTTTAGATATTAGTGGCGTGCTTGGCTCGCACCTCGTCAGTGCGAGTCAAGCCCGCTTCACTACTGACGCTTGCGTTTGGCTTCCCTAGCTCACGCCTCGTCAGTGTTACAGGCGCGACGTCGTCATTCGCGGATGCGATCGGCTCTGCTAACCCTCGCAACTCCCGTGAAGGCCGGGTTAGAAAAAATTGCTTTAGCTCATGTTTAGCTGTGCCAAGCAACTTCGCTTTCCGGCGTCGTCTCTATCACAGATTGCCGCACCGCGATGGTCTAGTGGCAAAGGTATTCGGCTGCTGACCCGCAGGTCGAGGGATCGAATCCCGGCTGGGGTGGCTGCATTTCCGATTGAGGCGGAAATGTTGTAGGTCGGTGTGCTCAGATTTGGGTGCACGTTAAAAAAACCCCAGGCGGTCAGAATTTCTGGAGCCCTCCACTGAGGCGTCTCTCATAATCGTATGGTGGTTTTGGTACGTTAAATCCTACACGTCAATCAATCTATCGCAAATAAACGAGCCAAAAGAGTGTTCAATCAATGTGTGCTCGAACGTTTGCATTAGTGGAGAGGCTGACGCGAAAAAAAGGTGACTCGCGGCAAGCGTATGGCAGGCGAGAAAGAGAGAGACGTCATCGCGCTCTGCGATGGAAGGCTTGACCTACTTGGCACCACCCCAACACCTGCGGTGAGGAGAGCGCGGTGCAGCAGGTTGGCACGGATACAATGACAGACTGCGTTACACGGACTAGTAAACGAGCCGCTTCGCATCTATTAATACAAAAGGGCTTCCGAAGACGTAGGCTTTCTGTTGCAGCGTTGAGCAACATGCGAGGAACACACGCAATGGTTGTGCCACGAAAATTTAGTGGTTTGTATTGCTACTCGCAGATGCGCGTCTATCGGGGGGTACCGGTAGAATGAGTCGTGGGCATTTCTGGGTTTCTTAACGTAGCTTTCAAACTGGTACGATTGATTAACTCTGAGTACCTGGTTGTAAAGTAGCCTTTTCTGCAAATTATACTAAAGCGTACTGGCACTGCAATAGTTTAGCCACTGTGAAAATGATGAGCTTCACGTGGTTTTGTCTGGACGTTACACTTGTGTTTTCGAACGCACTTGTGACATTGCTTATTGTTGAGTTTCGCCATTTGCTTAAGATAAAAGACTGGATCATTGTGAACTTCACGAGTAGATTTGAATTTGTGAGCCTTGAAAGGTAACGGGGGTGAAGTGGAACTGCGAAATGTTCGCTCAACTTCGTCTTGCAACAAAGCGGCTTGAAACCACATATATAGCCTGACGGGGCTGAAAAAACTAAGATCAGAGAAAATCATGTACAACCTATCATTGCCATCCCAGCTGAAACACCATGCCTTGCAGCGCCCATAGACACCAGCTCCAGAGCTCCCTCATGTAAACCTATGGCAAACTAAATGCGTTGTAACACTCGCGTGTCGACGTTTATGTACTTTGGTGCATTCCTTGGGTTATGCTTATGTTTCACCGCACTGCCGAAGCTGATCTTGGAGGTCACGTGTAGAAAAGCGTGTGATTGAGATCTCATCCGCCAGGGGCCTCGATTGTCTCATCTGTTCTCAATTTTTCAAGGAATAGTATAGTATTTGCATTGTTTATTATGCATCACGACAGTTGCATGCCACTGTTATCTAAAATAAACCTATGCTACGATAACATATGTATTCCACAGACTTCCAACTTCAACTGGAACAATAGATTTCTATTTTTGACAAGACCTTTTTCTGGCAGTGCTCAACAGGAAGTGTAAAAGTTTACTCTGTTCTCCTGACACTAATCATTTGCTTTTGTAGGCTTATATGTTGTCAGCATATGATAGAAATTCGGTAAACGATTACCTAAGATCCTTCCAGAAGTCTAAAATTTTTGTTTTGCCATCTGTTTTTGTTTTTTTGAACCCCGGTCTGTAGCATCCCCTAGCTTTTTCTCCTTCCTTCGTAAGTTTCTATGGTTCAAGTGATGTCTAAGTCTGCTTTTCTCGCGCAGAGTGGGACGCTGGAAATGCTGCGTGACGGTCGCAACGTGAGCGCAACGTTCGCCATGTCACTAACCATGGGCATCCTAGACTACCGCGTCACGGCGGCTGGCATGGCAGGCATCGATGGCACCTGGAACATCGCCTGCTCAAACAGCATCCTCGAACCCTTCGAGCAGGTAGATATTCGAGCTATCCCAATACACTATCATGCATCAAACACTTTTGAAGTTAGATGTGAGGCAGTCCATCATGCTTCTAACAACACACTGACCCCTTCGCGATTGTCAACGCAACAAAAAAAAGCCAAAATGTTCTTTGCAAACCCAGTGAGAGCCCACTTGATTATCCACGGCATCAGATGGTTCTTGTACAAAAATGTTGTACTTTTGTACGCTATATAGAAGTAATAAATACACAACAAGTACACTCAGAGGTGCTAGTTACGTGTTCTCTCAGTTCAATGTCGTAAGTAAATAACATATAGTTGTTAGGTTTAACGTCTCGAAACCACGATGTGATTGTAAAGAATGCCGTGGAGGAGAGCACCGGAAATCTCCACCACCTGAATTTCTTTGAACGTGCATCTATATCTCGGTACACCTGCCTCGAGCGTTTCCGCCTGCACCAAAACGAGGCCACTGCGGCCAGGATGCGATCCCGCCACCTGCGGAGGAGCAGTAGAGCACCATATGCGCTAGACCACTATGGCGGCATCTCTTTCTATGAAGAGGCTTATCTGTTCACGTTACTGAAGGCATAGTCAATTCGAAAACTACTAATACAAAAACGTTGAAAAAGCACTTGTCACTGACAAGTTGCAAAGCTAATAAAAGCCCATAGTGCTGAACAGTTTGATATTTGTGTCGTATCCTCTGAGAAAGTGTTTCCCGACTCGTAATATTTTTTTCTGTGGTTTCTTTTTGTAGGCTCCTTCAGAGTTTAAAATTAGGACTTCGTCAACTCGAAATTTTAGTTGAAATGAATCGGTGCAGCGAAATCAGTAACACATGGCTTTAGACACGCGTCAGTTGCCTGCGGTTATCTTCTGCAAACGGATGGTAAGGAAACGCATAAATTCATTGTGTGCTCGCAGCTCACCTAGCTTTGCTGAGTTTATGTTTGTAGGTTTCTAACATCTAAATCTAGGGCTTGGTCATGAAAATAATGGGTTGATATATTCAGAGCTTCAAGTAAAGCATTGACTATGCTTATTTTTTTTATTTCTGGAGAACCCTGGTAACGGTCGATTCTTTGTTTCTGCCACATCTGGAGAAAGGGGCAGTTCTTCATGGCGAACCTCTTACAGGACCCCGAAACACTTTCCGTGTAATCATGGACCAAATTCTGTAAAGCAGCTTGTTGCCTCGTGAATTCACCGTCGCAAAATTATTTAGTATCTGTCCAGTACGAGTGCAGTATCAAAGATTTGGCAGACACTGCAATTCCTTTCTCTCTTCTCTCGGACCAAGAAAATCACTGGCAGCTAAGTAGGAAAGAGTTGCATGGAGCAAATAAAATACGTCACGCTGGCATTATAATTCTAAGTACGTTTTCACATCTGTTTTCTTCAAAGCACAGCTTTTCAGTACGATCACGGGTGCACGCATGGACAGGTAGCGTCCTCCCGTGGCGTCCCCAGTAACTCGGCCAATGGCGGGATACTGGCCTGTGACGCAGTGATTTTCGAATATGGAGCATCATTTGTCGAGAAAAGTAACAGCTAGTTTTAGCTTACTTTGCTAAATTGTGGTACATTCCACTCCACGTGCAGCGCTATATTATATGACTTGCGTGTTCTCGGGAGCCTGGGAGCCTCGACTACTCATCGACAGAGTTTTCTGACTACGCTCAAAAATTGTTGCAGGGTCTTTAGCAGAACGAGGTAAAACGTTGGACATACGCAAAAAAAAAGAAGTAACCGAACACTGCTCATGACGCGTGGCTAAACTCTCTACGGCCGATGCTTATCAGTCGCGCCCACCGACGGAGACACCCATGCACACAGCCACCGCACCGAATTTTCCCGCTGCACGAGATGAGTATACGAGCAACAAAAAGCCCCGCGCTTCTACCAAAGTTGCCATAGCCAACTATGCAGGCTAGTTCTGGTGCGGGAGTTTTCAACACTCTGGGAAGGTCTGCGGTAAGCTGTGGTTTGATTCCATTTTGCCAAGGAAAGACGTAACATTGACCGAGAGGGCCACGTAATTCCCCTACCAACAACGAGCTTCAATGTTTCTTGAGCCGCTTCTGTAAATTTAACCATTGCATTAGTTCTGTTTCTGCCTAAAGCACATTGCAATTCAATATTACGAGTTGCCTATCTGGAACATCAAAGTAACCGGTTGGCTCTCTCCGTTACTCTAGCACGAGTACTTGCAGTTCTTGATTTGCAATATTTCATTTGCGCTATGTACTGTAAAAAGCTTTTTCAGCAAAAAAAAGCCCTAACTTTGGAAACCACTGTAAGTTGAACTGAGTGGCATGACAGCGCCGATTCCGAAGTAAATATGACGGTTTTCTTCCGGTTCTGACGTACCTAAGCTATGCGATGGTATACGCAGGTGTGCCGCAACCCTCTCACGCGCGGAACGGTGGGGGCTGATGACCTGATCGTCTATGACTTCAGCAAGAAGAGCAAGACGTGGCGCTCTTTTGAAACCACCGAGAGCATCATGGCTAAGGTCAGTCAAAAAGATATATATATATATATATATATATATATATATATATATATATATATATATATATATATATATATATATATATATATATATGCGTAGTACGACGCAGCAGGACTTCAAAAGTGGAGGAATGTCATTCGAAATATTATTGTTCGCAGCGCATTCTAGTAACCACTACTTTTTTTAGTTATTGAGGTTTAGTTAGCTAGCCCTAATTATGTTTCTTACTCGACTGACACTGACTTGATCGTAATATGTCAAAAAGGCACGTATAGGCATGTTTAATTGGCATTTACCTGTTCTCTTTCAAGCTACGCACTAACTGCGTGCTCACTTATTTTTAACACTATCGTATGTTTCTATGCTGTGGTCTATCAAAGGTTAAGTCACGTACTTGTGTCACATAATTTACGTTCAAAAAGTACTCACGATCAGAAAGCAAAGCAAAAAAAAGAGTTCTGTCAACAGGAGTTGAACACACGACTTTCATTCCGTGTCGACAAAGGCCGGGCCCGCTACACACTGCTTCACGGCCCCACACTCCGGCAGCTTAAGCGCTAATCGAAGGCACGCGATCTCCACGTGGCAGCGGCAAACGACAGCGACAAGCGACAAGATTTGCTGTCGCGGAGGCCAATCCGTCACCGCTGCTTGTCGCTTTACACGCTTCAGTAAAACTAGAAAAAATCGCTTGTCGCCCGGAAGCCAGCCTGGTGGTTTCTGGCAGCATGGCTGCGCCCCTGGTCTTCGCTTCGGTTGCGATTTGCTCTCGAAGCTTGTTATCCGTGCGTACTTCAAGAAATGCAGTGTATGGGCCACCTTTTTTACATTCTCATCTCACGCGGAGAGAGAAAGCGGCCGTATTTTGTCCTAAATCTTGTTATCGCAGGTTTCTTTTGATGTCTGGGTGGTAGCTTGTAACAATTTAGTCGCTTGCTGAAATGCTAAATCGTTGTGTGAAGTGCGTCGTAACCGTCGTGGCGTGCGCATCTGGGCAGCTTGTTGTGGTTAAACCAATGATTGCGAAAACAGAAAGTCGTGAGATGCTTTCATGGTTTCCATATTCCACACAAGACGGTAATAAGTTTGGCATGTTGTCATTGCCCAACTTTTAAACTTCTATTCGAAATTTGTCGGTATGCAGGCGATAGTTTGTATGCAACCAACAAGGACACTTTGTCGCCGACATGCGGTTGCAGCCGTCGGGCGCGATGAATCAAGTCCGTCTCTATCGCTATAGGAAATCGCGTGCATGCGGTCAGGGCTTTACAAAGGCGCCTTTTATATCTACCGCTATCCGTTATAACTTCACAGTGTTCTGTTTAAACTGAGTAATGCATCATGAATGTGACATCTATGATTATTTCTTCAAGCGTCGCTTCTACGCGCCCATCTCAATTGCCATGTTTCTAGTAGAACAGCTAATTTCTTGAAGCATTAACACAACGCAAGGTGGCCACATTACCCCTAGCGTTAGCCTTGCTCGTAGCATCCGTTCGCACCTAAAATAGCTCTGCGTCGCCTAGCTTTGGTGGCTGGCATAGCCTCGCTGTAACTCCCGTTTTCCACTTACACTCGTCCCAAGCCGCGGCTCGTCAACAGCGTAGGCGCAATGAAGCTTAAGCTCACACACACGAGGGCAAATACTGAAGAGACAGAGGTACCAGCACACGACACACGTTGGGTGTCTTTATACTTGGAGAGTGGCGTTCAATACTCCAACTTGCCATGAGTGGGCGACCTGAGCCCAAGTTCACCGTCCGCTCGGTTGACGCCTCGCCTGTCACACTTGAACTGGTATAGCGCATTACGGGGAAGAAGAAACGGCCGAGCAGACCGACACAAGAGGTTTGATGCAATTTGACAATAAAGCTCAGTTGGAAGTTAGCGCTCTGTCCTCTTGTGTCGGTCTGCTCGGCCGTTTCTTCTCGCCCGTAATGCGCTATACCAGTTCAAGTACGACGAACCAACTCGCCCAATCTTCAACACTCGCCTGTCACACCACTTTTGTTTCATCATTGATCATGAATGTTAGTCATAGGAATAGATATGTATACATGACAACAGTCAACGTGAGTGCGTTCACAAAAAACGGCGCTATAGGTGTCAAACATCAAAGTACATTGCGGAAGCTCTCTTATATCGATGTGCACTGAACATTCAGTTACTTCTGTAAGGACAAGTTTCACTTTGGTGTTCTACTGATCCCTCTGAAGGACGAATCAAGGACGTTTTTTTTTCGGTTAGTAAAAAAAGCCCGTGGAATCTAAAGAATTACATACATATGCTTCCACCTGTGAAAGGTGGAAACCTAGCCTTGTTTTCTCGCCTCACTGTGGTCCTGTTTGAGCGTGTTGTGGTCTAGTCACACACACATTAAGACGCACACGCGCGCACATAAGCACAGATTATATATAATAAAATGAGGCGTTTAAGAGCGGCACTCTTATATATAACAGAATAGCAGTCACTACAAGTCAAGTTGTTAAGGTGGAACCAGCCTGTGCGCTGAGCCAACTAAACGTCGTCTTCTTCACAGACTGAGTGATACCCTCTGCCTTTCTGAGTGGCACTCATCTTCACTGCATCATTTTCCTCCCATCCGGAAAAGAGCCATCCTGGCGACTCATGGGCAGGAGATAATAAAGGAATAGTAATACGGTTATAGGTGGTTTATGCGGACGGTCTCACGTCCACGGCGTCGTTGATCATGGGGCTGCCCAAGCGGTTCCACAATGTAATTGACGGGTGATGTTTGTTTAAACACACGGTGAAGGCCCTGATGCTTGGACAGCAGATTGGTTGGGAGACCAGGGCTGGTTGAAGCGATGTGAAGCCAGACAAGGTCATCCGGTTATAAGAGGTCGGACGCGTCGTGTTATTGCGGTGGTGTTTCTGGCGTTGCTGTTAAGAACTTGTGAGGGAGGGGGCAAGCTGACGACACTCTTCCGCGTATTTAGCAGATTGTGACGCTGTCGTCGGCTCGGCAACATCCGGGCGGTAAAGGAGAATGGTGTCCAGCATGCAAGAGGGCTCGCGGCCATAAAGTAGTAAGTGCGTAGAGAAGCCAGTGGTTGTCTGGACAACAGTATTGTGCGCGTACGTTACGAAAGTGAGAATACTGTCCCAGTTGAAGTGGTCGGTTTCAACGTACATTGTCAGCATATATTCTGATGTTCGGTTCAATCATTCTGTATTGACATTAGTTTGAGAATAATACGTGGTAGAATAGGGAGGTAAGTGACTTGGCATTCCTTGAGAAGTGAATCGACGGTGTCCGACAAAAACACACGCCCTCGGTCTCTCAATAGTTCACGCGGTGCACCGTGACGTAAAATGATCCGATGCAATATGAAACGACCGACGTCACTTGCTGACGCAGAAGGGAGTGGTGAAGTTTCTGCGTAGCACGTAAGGTGATCGATAGCGATGAATATGCAGCGATTTCCAGCCAGGATAATCGGAAGAGCTCCATACAGATCGATACCAACATGGTCAGACGGTCGGGCAGGACAAGGTAAGGGTTGTAAGTGGAGCTGAGAACGTGGAGTGGGATTCTTCCGGCGCTGGCAAGCGAGACAGCAACCTACGTAGCGACGAACGAAGCGATACATTCCATGCCAGTAGTAGCGGTGGGACAGGCGTGCGTAGGTTTAACACTCCTGCACGGGCGCATTGTGGGTAGGCGTGAAAGGAGGCGCATATGTGCGAGCGGAGAACTCTGGGAATAACTAGGAGCCATTGGCGTCCTTCGGAGAGACAATTACATGTGCATAGCAAACCATCTCTGATAACTAAGTGCTGTATTTCACGGCGCATACCTCTTGGGATGTGTTGCGAGGGAGTTCGACTCAACAAGGTGATAAGTGAAGCGATCCAACTATCTTTTTGTTGCTCTTGTAACATGTCGCTGGCACAAAGTGCAGATACCTCGAGGGCAGGCGAAGACGGCGACTTGCCACCACAACGCAGAGGTGATCGGTACAAAGCGTCTGTGTCGGAATGTTTTCGTCCAGATCGTTGAACGACGTGAATGTCATACTCTTGTAGCTGAAGCGCGCCACTGGCGAGCCGGCCGGTGGGATCCTTTAACGAGGAATACCAATATAATGCATGATTATCTGTAACTACGCTGAATAGGTGCCCGTAAAGATAGGTTTGAAACTTGCCCATCGCCCATATGTGGGCTAGGCACTCTTTTTCGGTGACTTAATAGTTGGCTTCTGGTTTTGTGAGCGTGTGGCTGGCGTAAGAGACGACGTACTCATCGAATCTAAGTTTACGCTTGGTGAGCACAGCACCGAGACCAACTACGCTAGCATCCGTGTGTATTTCCGTCGGGACAAGAGGATCAATATGTCGAAGTATTGGAGGTGACGTAAGAAGGTGGCGGAGTGTGGCGAATGCATCATCACAAGCTGACGACCAACGAAAAAGGTCGCTGTTGCCGGCAAGAAGGTCAGTCAAGGGCGACATGATGAAGGCCAACTTGCGAATGAAACGATGAAAATATGAACGTAAGCCGAGGAAGCTGCGAAGTTCTTTTAAGGTCTTCGGCTTAAAAAATTCGGTAATGGTATGGAGTTTCGTCGGATCTGGAAGAATGCCATCTCTGGATAGAGCATTGATTTGACATTTGGTTGATTTGTGGGGTTTAACGTCCCAAAACCACGCTATGATTATGAGAGACGCCGTAGTGGAGGGCTCCGGAAATTTTGATCCACTGGGGTTCTTTAACGTGCACACAAATATGAGCACACGGGCCTGCATCTAGATAGAGCATGGCCCCGAATTAGGAGCCTTCGAGTGCCGAAGCAGCAGAAGAGCTGTAGACCGGCAGAGGTGAGACAAGTGAGCACTGTCTTGAGGCGCTGAACATGCCTTGAAAAGTCACTTGAAGATATCATGAAATCGTTTAAATAACACAGACATGTCAGCCATTTCAGGCCACGGAGGATGTTGTCGATCATGCGCTCGAAAGTGGAAGGCGCATTGCAGAGCCCGAATGGCATTACGTTAAATTCGTATAAGCCATCGGGGTTAACGAAAGCTGTCATAGGTCGATCTGGCTCAGCCATGGGAACCTGCCAAAAACCTGAGCACAGATCTAGTGCCGAGAAGACCTCCGCGCCTTGTAAGCAGTCAAGGGCATCGTCTATGAGAGGTAGCGGGTAAACATCTTTGCGCGCGATCTTATTCAACCGGTGGTAGTTGACACAAAATCTTATTGAGCCATCCTTTTTCTTGACAAAAAGAACTGGGGAGGCCCACGGGCTGTTAGAGGGCTCAATGAAGCCGCGCTTCAACGTGTCGTCAACTTGTTCTGCGATTATACGACGCTCAGATACCGATACCCGATACGTACGCTGACGTAATGGAGCGTGAAGGCCAGCGCCGATTTGGTGAGTTCCTATGGAAGCACGGCCCAAAGTTTGTTGTTGGTGGTCGAAGCTGGCGCCGAAGCGCTTGAGCAGGGCGATGATGTCGGTGCGCTGCTGGGCCGTAAGGTTGGTGTCGATGCAGCTCGAAATTGCGACGGTGAATAATCGAGAAGAGGGTGACGCGGAGCAATCAACAGTGTCAATAGGTAGCGTAGTCGAGTGGTCCGGAATTACACGTGCACTCGAGGGATCAACGTCATCGGCAAAGCCCAGGCACTCTCCGCACAGTAACTAGGAAGGCGAGAGAGACGGATTTGAAACATCAATTGCAGTAGGGTTGAGAGCTGGGCTAGTTGGTGAGACATCATTTAACCATATGGTGTAGTAGCGCAAATTCACGGGGACAAAAAGGACAAGAAAACACGACACTCGCTACACTCGCAACTAATTTTTATTTCAGAAGCAGCACTTCATATATAACCCAAAACTCTAGCGACACAGAAAAGAACTACGAACACTCAATCATCGCCTACAGAAGCTTTTGCGCAGACTCAATCGATAGTACACGGCAGTTACGCTTAGACACTTTGAGATGACATAACTAAAACAGCCCTGGGTAACATCGTATCAAAAAATTGAATGATTTGATGTTACCCAGGGCTGTTTTAGTTATGTCATCTTAAAGTGTCTAAGCGTCTCTGCCGTGTACTATCGCTTGAGTCTGCGCAAAAGCTTCTGTTGGCGATGATTCAGTGTTCGTAGTTCTTTTCTGTGTCGCTAGGGTTTTGGGTTATATATGAAGTGCTGCTTCTGAAATAAAAATTAGTTGCGAGTGTAGCGAGTGTCGTGTTTTCTTGTTCTTTTTGTCCCTGTGAATTCGCGCTACTACACCATATGATTAAATGACATCAATTGCACTTGATCCATCGTGAATGTTCAGAACGGCCAAAGGGATAAGGAAGAACTTGCGGCGGACATCGCTTTCAGATTGCGTAAAAAGAAGAGTTGAGCCATTCAAGACGTCACAGGAAAGCGGAACTAGGGCGGAAGAGAACGGACGTATCGAAGTGTCGGCGGTGACCAAAACTTTTGCATGTAAAATGGGCGTGTCGAGTGAAGCAGAGTCGCATAACGGTGAGAACTCTACTTCGGCGCGGGCACAGTCAATGATGGCATGATGAGTACAGAGAAATTTTCACCCCAACATAATATCAAGAGAACACTGTGGAAACACTACATACTCGATGCCTCAAATAACGTCAGCAATAATGACACGTGCTGGCATGCAGCCAAAGGGCAAAATTGTTGCTCGCTCTCAGTGCTCAAAACTAAATCGTGAAGAGGCATTGTGACTTTTTTTAGTCGACGGGGAAGTTTCTCACTCTATACCGACACTGCGGCGCCAGTATCGACCAATGCAAAAACAGGTGTACCTTCAATAGAGACAGCAACGACATTGGACGGCAAAAAACAAGGTCTTGTGGAGTTCTAAAGATCCGCAGTTCTTGCTCCCGGAACTGCGGCTTCTAGTTTTCCTCGGGGGCAGGGTGAGGTCGACGTTGCATAGAGGAAAGGGAGCGGCGTTGAGTTGAAGGTGACCGGTGTCTGTTGAGGTTCCGGCCAGGGGAAGATGTGCCCATAGTGGCAGGCTCGCCAGATACAGCAGGCTCAGGTCGTGGTGGAAAATAAGTGTTGGTCCAGACTCGTCACACAGGAAAAAATCTCGCCGTTAACAAAAGCACGCCACGGGACCCACAAATCCACAGGCGTAGCATATGGGGTGGTTGTCTAGAGTGCGCCATGTGTTCTCAAAAGGCAGTGGTGGTCGGAAGAAAAGACGGGCAGCCTGCTACATAGGCTCAGGTGAGGTGACCAAGGGGCGCGTGGACGTAGGGGTTCGCAACAGGTGAACGTCGGGTTTCGTTCAGAGCTTGGGCATAGGTCAGTGGAGCAGCTACATGTGGTGCGTGAGCTGTAAGTAGCGCCTCGGACACTTGCTCCTGGATGACTCGCTGTATTGATGGTGCTGAGATAGATGTGACAACTTCGAAGGTAAAAAGCACGAGGCACAACTGGCATGCGACCTCTTCTCGTACAAATTGGTTGAATACGAGAAGCAAACTGGTGTGGTATACAGCAATGCCAGCCGACGTTAAAGTAGAGATCGTTGCACATGGCACGCTGGCACGACAAGTGGTGTTACGCTATTTCCAGAGCTCTTCATAGCTCAGGCAAAGTTTGATTACTTCCACTAACGTTTGCGGGCTCTTGGCAACAAGCATCTCAAATTCGTAGTGAGTCACACCTTTCAAGATGTATTTGATATGTCGACCACATCTTCGATATAACTGGTGTAATTTTCACCATTCGGCTGAGCGCTAATACGCAAGCGCTGTTCGACCCGTAGTTTGCGAAGCGCTGCACGGCCAAATGTATCCGCAAACACCGTTCAGAAGGCTAAGCAGGTGGAAAGGTCTCTCTCGTGATTACGGCACGACACTCTGGCAACGTCGGTCAAATAAAATTGGGCGATGGTAAGCTTGTGCGCATCGTCCTACTTGTCATGCCAGTCTTCTACGCCCGTGTCATCGGTTCAACTGAAGGTAGGTCGATCGCGTTGCCGAAAGGAGCCGAGGCAGACAGGAGCTGCAGTAGTTTGAGCCGAGGCGGCCGCCTGCTGATCGTCGTCCGTGGACACAGTAGCACCTGGGGCCCCAAAGAACGGCTTCGCAATTGCAGGATTATGCGTAACCCAGCACCGCCACCAATTAAAATGAGGCTTTTAAGAGTGGCACTCTTTCATATAATAGAAGAGTGGTCACGACAAGTAAAGTGCTAATGCCGAAAGCAGCCTGTGCGCCGAGCCAACCAAACGTCGTCTTCTTCACAGACTGAGAGATACTCTCTGCCTTTCTGAGTTGCACTAACCTGTATATATATATATATATATATATATATATATATATATATATATATATATATATATATATATATATATATATATATATATATATATATATATATATATATATATATATATATATATATATATATGTTTATTTATTTATTTATTTATTTATTTATGTATTTATTTATTAGCCGTTAAAGACAGCGACGAGACAGCGTGAAGTACCGTCCAGCGATCGGCACAGCAACGAACCGAAGCACGAGCCGAGAGAGCCGGGCGTTGGCGATGCTGCTTGCTTCAGGCACATCTTCTTCACAATCGCCCCCGCTGAAAAAGGAGCCATCCTGGCGACCAAGAAGTTTCAGGGAGAGGCTCATACGGTTTTAGGCAGGAAACAAGGACGATGTCACGTGCACCCCGGCGCATGTCGTCCGATCGGGAAACTGGTTCAATTAGGAAATTAACCGGAGAGGTTTTCTCCTAAACGGTGTAAGGCCCCTCGTACCGGGGGACAAGTTTCGAGAAGAGTCCCAGTCCCGGTGTTTGGTATGGGATGGCAAGCCACACAAGAGACCCTGGGGCATAGCTGGGATCCGGAAGAGAGGTGCTAAGGGTTTCTTTCTGGCGTTGTTGCTCTTCCGAGGTGAACGCACGGGCGAGCTGGCGGCACTCTTCGGCGTGTCTAGCAGCATCGGAGATAGGTGGACACTCGGAAGCATCAGGACGGTAAGGAAGTAGGGTATCAATTGTATGGGAAGGCTCACGTCCGTAAAGAAGAAAGAAAGGTGAGAATCCCGTGCTGGTTTGTATTGCGATGTTATATGCGAACGTGACGTATGAGAGAACACGGTCCCAGTTGCTATGATCAGATGCCACGTACATTGAGAGCATATCAACTAGCGTGCGGTTGAACCGTTCCGTTAGTCCGTTAGTCTGCGGGTGGTATGCTGTCGTTTTCCGATGAATGACGTGGCATTCCGAAAGCAGAGTTTCGACGACCTCGGAAAAGAAAGCGCGGCCTCTGTCACTAAGGAGCTCTCGAGGTGCACCATGTCGAAGGATAAAGCGTTGCAAAATGAAAGAGGCGACATCCTGAGCTGTAGTGCTCGGCAAAGCGGCTGTTTCGGCGTAGCGTGTCAGGTGGTCAACCGCCACTATAATCCACCGATTACCATCTGGTGTCAATGGAAGGGGACCGTAGAGGTCAACGCCGACGCGATCAAATGGCTTGGCAGGGCATGGAAGTGGCTGCAATGCGCCAGTCGCACGTGGCAGTGTTGATTTACGTCGCTGGCAGTCAGGACAGCAGTGCACGAATTTACGTACAAAATTGTACATGCCGCGCCAGTAATAGTGATGGCGAAAGCGTTCATATGTTTTGAACACTCCGGCGTGACCACATTGCGGATCGTCGTGAAGGGAGGCGCATACTTGCGATCGTAAAGTGCATGGAATGACCAGCAACCACCGGCGGCCATCGGGACCGTAGTTGCGTCGATGAAGAAGTTGATCGCGGATGGCGAAATGGAAAGCTTGACGTCGGAGGGACCGAGATACTGGAATGTTGGGCGTGCCAGATAAATATTCGATAAGAGAGGCGATCCATGGGTCCCGACGTTGTTCGGTGGCAATCGAGTCGAGATTTAGCGATGACAAGGTCTGGAGGCAAGGGTTTCCGCACGTCTGATCTGGTGGTAAAGGTAAGCGGGACAGGGAATCAGTGTCAGAGTGTTTGCGTCCGCAGCGGTATACGACGCGAATGTCGTACTCTTGGATGCGGAGTTCCCATCGCGCAAGGTGGCCAGAAGGGTCTTTCAAAGTGGAGAGCCAGCAAAGCGCGTGGTGATCAGTTACTAGATCGAACGGGCGGCCGTATAAGTACGGCCGGAACTTTCCAAGCGCCCACACCAGAGCCAAACACTCTTTTTCTGTCACGCTGTAATTAGTTTCGGCTTTCGTCAGAGTGCGGCTAGCGTAGGCTACAACGTATTCTGAATAGCCGGGCTTTCGTTGAACGAGGACCGCGCCTAGCCCGACGCCGCTGGCGTCGGTGTGCACTTCGGTAGGAGCCGTCGGGTCGAAGTGGCGAAGAATAGGTGGGGAAGTGAGCAGACCGCGCAGAGTAGTGAAGGCAACATCCCATGCAGGGGACCATGAGGTGAGGTTCACGTCACCTTGAAGAAGCTGGGTTAACGGTGACATGATAGATGCAAAATTGCGAACAAAGCGCCGGAAATAGGAGCATAGGCCTACAAAACTGCGAAGTTCTTTCATGGTCGTCGGCTTGGGAAATTCTGCGACTGCTCGAAGTTTTGCTGGGTCTGGTAATACGCCGTGCTTGAACACGATGTGGCCTAAAATGACGAGCTCGCGTGCGGCGTTTTTTCAGGTCAAGCTGCAGACCAGCGTTGGTCAGACAACTCAAAACGTGCCTGAGGCAAAGGAGGCGCGTAGGAAAGTCATGGGAGAAAACCACGACATCGTCGAGGTAACAGAGGCACATATTCCGTTTGAGGCCACGTAGCGTATTATCCATAAGACGTTCAAACGTGGCAGGCGTGTTACAAAGCTCAAAGGGCATGACGTTAAATTCATATGGTCCGTCTTGTGTAACAAATGCCGTTTTTTGGCGATCGGCTTCTGCCTGTGGGACCTGCCAGTAGCCAGACCGCAAATCTAGCGACGAGAAAAATTCCGCTCCGTGAAGGGTGTCAATGACGTCATCAATGCGCGGCAAAGGATAGACGTCCTTGCGGGTTATCTTATTCAAACGACGATGGTCCACGCAAAATCGGATAGATCCGTCTTTCTTACGCACCAGGACGACGGGAAACGCCCAGGGACTGTGAGATGGTCGAATGACGTCTCTACGAAGCATATCTTCGACTTGATTGTTGATTACGCGGCGCTCTTCAGCGGAGACACGGTATGGTCTTTGACGCAGTGGCTGGTGTAGGCCGGTGTCAACATGATGTTTGACTTGTGATGTGCGGCCCAGTTGAGGTTGCGACACATCGAACGAACTCCTGAACTCATGCAGAAGATCCAGCAGGTTGGCATGTTCGGTGGGAGTGAGAGTGTCGGCGATGGCGCTGGAAAACGTATCATTGGACGACTCCCCGAGTGCCGACAGTGCTTTTGGGTGGTCGCAGTAGTCGTCCGGGACATCAAACAAAAACGAAGGGTCGAGATCCTGCACGCGGTCGAGACATTCCCCCGCAAGCAACGTGACAGGTGTGGAAAGCGGATTGCTTACGAACATGTTGCTTCTTCCGGCGGCAAGGTCAATTGTTGGGAAAGGCAGCGGCAAAGCTCGACGACATTTGAAGATATCGGAAGGCATAAAAAGAACTGTAGCGTCAGTGTAGGCGTTGCATGAAACGGGAACAAGGGCGAAACATCCAGAAGGAATATTGGTATCTTCATGAACGAGCAACTTCGACGGCTGATGAGGAGCGTCCAGTAATGGGACATCACACAAGGGTGAAAACTCAACTTCGGCGCGTGCGCTGTCTATGACGGCATTATGGCGGGATAGGAAGTCCCACACGAGGATGACGTCATGCGAACAGACAGGAAGAACAATAAACTCCACGATGTAAAGAATGCCTTCGATAGAGACTCTTGCAGGGCAGGCTGCGAGAGGTGTTACTTGCTGTGCGCGTGCGCTGTGAAGCGACAGTCCCGAAAGTGGCGTCGTTACTTTGCGTAATAAACGGCAGAGACTAGCGGCAATAACAGAAACAGCGGCGCCAGTGTCCACAAGGGCGAAACTACAATAACCTTCAACAGTTACTGCGACCACGTTAGCAGGAGAGGAGCGAGGGCTTAGACAGTTCGAAAACGGCGCAGTTCTTGCCTCTTGAACTGCGTTGCTTAGTTTTCCTGGTCGGAGGGTCCGGGCCGGCGACGCATGGGGGAGGGAGATCGCCGACGAGGAGAGGGTGCGCGTTGCGGCTGGAAGTCAAGGTGGTCAGTAGGCGCATAGCGAGGTGGCGAGACCGGCCCGTATTGGACGAAGGGTTGGCTGCCGGGATGCGACGACCGGGCATAGTTGCCGAACGTCTGAGGTCGACGGCGGCAGTAGCGAGCAACGTGTCCGGGAGTGAAGCAAGCGTAGCAAATCGGTTGGTTATCGGGTGTCCTCCAGAGATTGGCGACTGGTGCTGCCGCCCAAGGTGCAGTATAAGCAGCTGGGTGTGCGGGCTGTGAGCGCGTGGTGTAGGGTGGTTGCGGGAGCCTACGTACAGCGTCTGCATATGTGAGCGGCGCGGCTACGGGATGCATCTCTTGCGAAAAGGCGACAGGAGGAGCCACAGGCTGCGTTGCATAGGTTAGGGGCGCGGCCACAGGCTGAACGGCTGGCGGATAGGCGACAGGAGCGCCTACCGGCTCTGCGACACCCGGGCAGTGACCACGGCTAGATCGAGGTGGCTCGTAGTGCGCAAGAGGAACAGCTTGTGCAACCTCTTCCAATATAGCAGTGCGAAGTGGGGCAGGTAGACGGGTGGTGGTCTCGTGAGTAAAGGGCACTAGGGAAAGTTGGCGGGCGACTTCCTCACACAGTAAAAATTTTTACACCCAGAAGGATGTAAATGAGCTTGTCCCGTGGACGACACCCAAAGGGTGTTAACTCAGCACCTTCCAAAAAGGGTGCTTTACCATGCACCCTTAGAATAGGGTGTACATGTAAAAAAACTGTAGGGCGTTACAAAAACACCCTTAAGGAAGGGTGCCTTCGATGTCCATCACTTTTTTAGCGCCCTCTGAGGAGGGTGCGAGAAGGGTGCACAAGGGTGTTAAGTGCCCATGGCAGGGGTGGCAGTATTCTTTTAGACTGCACTAATAGATATCAGCATGCACTGACTAAACACTACTTGAAGAAAATGGTCCTGATTATCGATGGTGCGCCACCTGTCGAGCTCCATACATTGCGTGTGGGCAAAAATATAAACGCGTCCAATCGTGTATGAACTTGTGCTGGATCTATATATACTTCACAGTATATGCATAATGCGCGTTACAGAAAATGAAGCCTTGCTGCCCTTGCATATTGCGTTTATTTAATAGGCAAATAAAACAACCTTTTCTTCTGCCACACAACTTTTTCACCAAATATACGTTCACGTATACGTACACTACAGATGCAACACCTCAAATGTTTATTATATTTTTTCAGATTCACTTTATTGACAATTCTTTGCAACATACAATTACACTGGTTTCAGTTTACTATACTGCTTCAAGTACATAGAGACTACAAATGAAATACACGCTAATATATCCCTATAATTCTTTCAAGTATCTACAATCCCAGTGGTTTCCAGTTTAATACTCCTTCGTGTACACAATCGGTTAATAGGAATGAAATACAGGCAAATATATACGTATGAACCTTTCAAATATATACAATCACCATGATTTCACTATATACGCCTTCGTGTACACAATCGTTCCCAAGAAGTGATGCACACAAAAATATATATGGATAGTGTTTTCAAATGTATACAATCACAGTGGTTTAAGCTTTGTATTCCTGGATGTATAACAATTGGTTATGAGAAATGATGTACATGCAAACATATACGGGCTTTCGCACATATAACTTTAGCGAATACTCAAGAAACCAATACAATTATCAGAAACACAATAAGCTAAAAACGAACACAAAACCTAATCAGGACACACAAAAAACAAAAGAGGTAATGCATAATTATGGCTAATGACACAGCTGGGTCACTTTATGCCAAATTTCCCAGCAATTTTGGCTGCCATCTCAAATGTATTCGAAAAACTCGTGCTGCATTGAAAATAGTGAACTTCTGGAATATTTACGAGAGGAAAAATATTTGGTCACGTGGCTGCCTTCTGAACTTCCTGGAATGTCGTCTAGGTGTTGTATGTGAAAAATTTTATTTTAAAAGCACCGCTCCTTCTTTCCATACGAAAATTGGTGTACGTGTTGCGTAACAAGATCTTAATTTGGGAGAGTTGGTTCATTGTGGTTGTGTGCTAGTCACAGCGCGACAACTTTAGGAAGAGACAGAAAGGACAGGAAAGAGCACCGACTGTCAACTGAATTTAATGAATGTGCTACGAGCGCTTGTATACAGAGTACAAGAACCGTGTTCATGCGCGACGACACGTGTGAGCACTACAAAATAATCTTAACTGTGAAAAGAATACTCCCGCTCGGAAAGGATAAGTGAACGTGTAGTGATGCACTGATCATTGGTTTACCTGATAAAAAATACTTCTACAAACGTTAAATTGGCATTAGGTAAACCTATTCTCGTGACGAATGGGGCAAGATTGACTATTCCTGTTGCTGTTTAGTACACACACTTTTGAAAGATTGCTAGGGGTGGAAAACAACACGCTAATATCATATCTGCTGGCTATTTTCTTAATTGTGAGACATGTGATGTGGTATAACATGCAAAGGTTTTGGTCATTGTTTTTTGTTGGTCCTGTCTTCTTTAACTTTACTTTCTGCAGGAGGGTTTCGCAAACGGGTGTGATGATTCTGATGGGATATCCAGCATCTTTTAGTCTTTTAGTCTGGTTTTTAAGCCTGACCTCACCCTTGTCCTAACATGACTTCTGAAGGGTGGCCTGAATACATGTGGTATCCATTCCTCTTTCTACTAATTTTGAATGCCCACTATCAAAAGGCAGAACATTCTTAGCACTCCTGGGCTGATAGCACCAGCCAATACCCCAACAGCATCATCACACTTGTTTGCGAAACCCTCCTGCAGAAAGTAAAGTTGAAGGAAACAGGACCAAAAGAAAAAGAGAATGACCAATCACCTTTGCATGTCGCATGATACTACGTACATAAGGTGTCTCACAATTTTAGGAAAAGAGCCAGCAGATATGACATTGTTGTTTTCCACCCCTTGCAAGCTTTCAAAAGTGCATGTACTTACAGCAACAGGAATAGTCAATCTTGCACCATTCGTCACTAGAATAGGTTTACTGAATGCCAATCTAATGTGTATGAGATACCGCTAACACGTGGAAAAGTAAACATAGGAAAAACTGGGCAATGCTTCAATGATCAAGCAAGACAGCATGCTTTAAATGTTAAGAAGGGCTATAGTAGTCTCATGGCCCGACACTGTAAAGAGTGTAAGTGTAGTCCTAGGTTTCATAAAACACGGTTTTTGAAAAAAAGCAAGCAGAAATATGAGAGATCTTAGAACTCTTTATCAGGAAGGCCAAGGATCAATGCATAAGTACACCTTCACTTATCTTTTCCGAAAAAGAGTATTCTTTTCTCGGTTAAAACTATTTTGTCATGGTCACACATGTGTTTTTGAAGATGAGCTCTGGTGTTGTGCTCAGTTTAAAAGCGCTCGTAGCACCTTCAATGAAATTCAGTTGACAGCGCTCTTTCCTGTCCTTTTTGCGATAAGATTTTTATTACAGAAAAGAATTTCATTTTCTTACAGTTTAGGTATAATGATGCGTTTTCATTGTATCACAACATGGAGCAAATTGCATCTCAATACGGACAAAAATCACGATTTTGTGAAATTTGTGATATTTTCTCGTATATTTTAGCAGCTTGAGAGGTATAAAGATATTTTTTCTTCAAAATATACCTTCTGTGGAGTAAGTATTCACTGCTCAGATATTTATACAAAGTGCAATATTGCAATAAAAATGCAAACATAACACATTTTGGCTTTATTCTTGGAAGCGAATGTGGCAAAAAAATTGCACTATTATTATTGAGCTTCAAATTTCTTAAAGAAGCACATTTTCTTAACAGGTAGACCGAATTTGCTTTAGAAAAAATAATCGGTAGTTTTAAAACAAAATTTTCCACAAACAGCACACAGACGGCATTATGCCAGGAAGTTATAAGCCAGTCACATGAACAAAACTTTTTTTCTCGCTGAAATATTCTAGCAGTTCACTGTTTTCAACGCAGTAAGTCAGCACATTTTTTTTTTCAAATACAATTCAAATGGTCGCCAAAGTGGCTGGGACGTTTGGCATGGAATGGTCCAGCTATATTTAGGCAAAATAACTTACACAAATAACAATATTTGTTCATCTACCATGACCACACTAGAAAAAGTTGTTCAGGCAATGTGACACTAAAATTTTCAGCGTCGTACTGCCTGAACAACTTCTTTGATAAACTCCAAACTCACGCCGAGAAAAAGCAGCTCAATCACGGTGGTTGTTAAAGGCCTTGCGGGCGTAGACAATGTTGAAAATAAAAAAATCAACTCATCAGTGCTGTCACTCCTTCTTCGTCATTACTGACACAGAAAAATTTTCGGTTATCCATGTGGATGTTCAGGAAGTAGGCTTGCTCTAGGCTGGGTCCGGGGTAGACTACGCAGGACGTCAGCGGTACCCTCTCATCCTGTAATAAGAGCAAATATGACTTCTCATAAAAGGATGTTCGTGCTGTTCTGGCAGCACCATATATAAAGAATGTGTAGTGTGTATCCTTCGAAATGGCGTGTAATTGACATTACACTGAACTCGAAGCATACAACCCATACATTCCAATAATTTCCTATGATAAAGATAAGAGTTTTCCAGCATACAGCGAATTCCCGAAATGGGGTTATGTGTAAGGCTACAGCTCAAAAATGGCACTTACGAAAGCCTGAACTCACAATCAAATTCCTTCTAGGGTAGTGAGCCAGTGTGAAAAACAATTCTTAAAGTACAACGTTCAGAACATGTAGCATTAATCAAAACGCACAAGAAACTTACCTCTTCATGTACAAACAGTGAAGACATCTCGGCTTTCTCTTTTACATGAGAACAAATGATCTTGGGCGTGGCACTAGCGAAGAGGTCTGCAAAAAAAAAGTAAAAGATTTACCTACTTTAATCACGCCTCTAACAATCTGAGGAATTGTTACAAATCACCAATCAGTGCAATTCTTACTGCCTCTATAAGGGCATCAAAAATGAACAATTTTCTCGTTCTTTCTACCCTCACAAGACGCTCCGTCAATGGAATGTAATCCAAATTTGACGCTGTGCTTCCTATTTGCCTGCTTTCTAGACGTAGGGCTGCGAACATGTGTTTTTTGCACCTAATCTAGCACAGAAATTCGTCATCTATATTTCAATCATCTTAATTCATTGTAATTTGATAAAATATGTGATAGCTCGTCCAGTTTTTAAAGAGTTGCGGGCCTGCAATAGGCACTGCCTAGCACGTATGAAAGTATTTCTTTAAAAATTTTTTTTCAAAGCTTGCTTTCAGAAAAAGCGTCTGGCATATTTCGACCATCCTTTGATGGCAATCAGGGGCACGTTATTAGCGATTATTGACCACGGGATTTACAAACGTAACCCGTGCCTAAATACTCAGTTAAACACAATCAAGCAAGTGGGAGCGCTCGAACGACACCAACGCTCGCGGACGCCGTCTACGTTGCAGCAGCCAAGGCTTATGCTAGAGCTACCGCACATAGCTCCCACAGTCACGTATACTCTCTCTCGATTCTGTTATAACGCCGAACGTTATCGCAGATGAGAGCAAAGCACGAAAACAGCAAACAGAAACGAGGGAAAACAACGCACGGCGACGGCCACAACAACGCGCCTTTGGAAGTCTGCTAGATCTTCCCCTGTTGCTGGTGGCACTTGTCCTAAATAGCTTAAAAGATCGAGGCGCACGTGCTCGGAGCATCGCGGCATATCAGCACCTCCAACTATACCGTCTTTAAGCAAAAAAAAAGTCATTTCGTACAGTGCGCCTCTGTACATAATTTTTTCTTTTTCTTTCTTTTTTTACGCTTACACCTACAGAAGCACGTTGCACAATTGAGTATTAATAGAAATGTTATTATAATGTAGCCCAAAGCACATCTTGAAACAATATCAATCACTTTGTGCAGTGTAGAGACATTGTGCGATCAGCAACTTATCCCGCCCTTGATAAGTGATCACATCACTCACTGTATGAGTGATGCAGGCACTTACACAACATCGCGCATAGCAGTGTGAACCCGTTAAGTCACACGTTTAATCGGACATCTGCAACAGGCCCGCGAACGCATGCTGTTGTAAATGGCTGGCAGCCTACTTCGGCAGAGCTGCTGCAGGCGCCCAGCTAGCGCTGTATGATTACTACCTACGAAAACAGTACACTCACCGTTAACAGGCCCACATTGTCCGTGTCCGCCACTCCATGAATATTCCTTAATCCGAGCGTCACTTCGAACACGGTGTCATGCGTGACCACCATTGAATATGCGCCTGTTCGCTAGAACACACACAGCGACCAAGACCCCCGACCAACGCAACGCATTTGAAAGACTGATGAAACAGAGAGGGCAACGTTGAGAGAGAGAAGGAGGAGGCACTGGCGGTGGCGCCGCAGCTGTCGGCGCAGGTGCTCGGTGACGCAACTATTCGCTTATCTACGCCGCCATTGTGGGAGCAACGCTGGCTGGGATGAGCGGGGGGGGGAGTGGGAAACCCGCCAAGACGGCGCCGAAAGGCAAACGCTATGGCGCATACGGCGGACGGCCGTTCGACGCGGAATGACTCCTTGTAAACGGCAACTCTCCTTCAAGCCAGTCGCACAGCGACGCAGGTTATTTACCAGCCTCGGGTTCTTTGAGTATTTTGACGGAATGCGATTGCAGTGGGCAAAAAATAGTGAAGCAAAACTTGCGGAAAACAAAGTGCACCATGGAATGGCCAGAAACAATAATTATTTCGTCCTCGGTGGCATTAGCGGTAGAGCATCGCTACACCTTTTTCCAGAGGAATTTCTTTTCGCATTGTCTGTGTCTGGCGATTCCGCGTATGGTGCCGCAAACACTGAATGCGTAGTCGAAGCTGGAACAAGTTAATCCACAGTCGCGGATGTTTAGAAGGCTTGTCACGGACCACGAAACGTGCCGAGGTTGTTAAAACAAACTTTTTGCTGACCACATGATCAGCACATAATTCCATATGGTCGCCCAATGAGCTAGCTAAGCACCTGTAGCAAAGGCAGGGCACGTTCTTGTTAAACGTTGTTAATATACACGATGGTTGTGCATAAGTGCAGTGATAGCTTTCCGTGTGAATTAGTCATAACCCAAGTTTTCGAGCGTAGAAGCGCCTCAGCGGACCTAATCAGCTACCACAGCAAGTTCATAAGCAATGATGAGGTACGAAAATGTGCAGCTGTTTTCCATGTACTGAATAGTCCGTGTACAGTGCCTTGACCACCGCCATTTCGTAAGCCACCTCCCATATAGACTCCCAGTCTGAACAGGTGTGGGACCTTAAACACCAAGAAGCAGTGCCCCTCCCCCCGCAAACACACACGAAATTTGAGGGCGCACGGGCTGATACACATGCCTACTTATTCACAGGCGCACACACATACACGTATACACACATACGGCAACACACACACGCGACCGTAAACGCGCGCATGCATGGGCGTACACATGTGCACAGGCACGCTTAACACAAGCACGGACTCGCACATACACGCGCACGCACACATGCACGGGTGTACACACAATCGCGCTTACACGCGAACACATGCGCAGGGTCACGCCCACACACCCATACTGGGGCAAACATTATGTTCCTGTATATAATCCACAGCAAACATGTAGCTTATAACCAACGCTAAGGTGAGCTTTCGTAACGTGGATTGCAGTTAATTGCCATTATAGATGAAACGCGATTTGCTTCTGCTGGCATTCTGCTGTATTCGGAGAGCACCTCCACACATTCTAAGTCTAGGCCGTCATTTAACGCAAGGTCCACATATTAGTGCAGTAGCTACGCTGCTCGGCCGCCGATCCGAAGGTCGCGGGTTCGATGCCGGCCGTGGCAGTCGAATTCAGATGGAGGCGAAAAGGTAGAAGCCTGTGCACTGTGCGATATCAGCGCCCATTAAAGAACACCAAATGGTCAAAATCTCTAGAACTTTCCACTACGACGACCCTCATAATCATATCGAGGTTTTTGAAACGTAAAATCCTAAATATTATAATTATGTGTTCTTCTTATGCTGCATATTCCATCTGATGAATCGTCACCTACACCCTTCTCAGGCACAAAAGCACCCTTAGAGCCTATTTTTGGGTGCTATCGAGGAAAGCACCCAAACGAATGGGTGCTTTTTTTCAATCGACCATTAATGGGTGTTAAAGGGTGTTGCAAAGGGTGCTTTCTTGTAAAAGCACCCATTTTACACCCTTTTCGGTTTTAAAATTTTTACTGTGCACGGACGAAGGTTCGGACTTGTTGAAGCAATGGTGAATTGTCGGGCATGGAGTCGAAACTGGACAGCGACTCACCACCCGGCTGAGGCTGCCTAGTCAGAGTGCGTTGCTTCTTCAACTCGTCGTAGCTCTCACACAAGCTGACGACTTCAGAAACTGTGCTTGGATTCCTTGCCAAGAGCATTTGAAATGCGCCGTCGTCGATGCCCTTCAGGATGTTTTTGACCTTGTCAGATTCGGGCATGGTGTCATTCACACGTCGACAAAGGTCAATGACGTCCTCAATATAGCTGGTAAAAGTCTTTCCAGTCTGCTGAGAGCGGACGCGCAAGCGCTGTTCTGCCCTCTGCTTGCGGACAGCCGGCCGACCGAACACTTCAGCACATGACGTCTTGAAGACGCTCCATGTGGGGATGTTGTGTTTGTGGTTATTAAACTACAATTTGGCGACGCCAGTGAGATAAAATATCACGTGGCCCAACTTGTCGGCTTCATCCCACTTAATGTTGGCACTCACCAGTTCGTAGTGCTCGAGCCAGTCTTCGACGTCGGTCCTATCCACACCGCTGAAGACCTTCGGCTCCCGTAGCGTATAGGATGGCCAGGGCAGTTGAACTGGAGCGAAGGCGTCGATGTAGTGGCGTTGGCAGTCATGACAGGTGGTAGCGTGCGGCTTCGCAGCTCCAGGGTGTAGCAACGGGGATTAACAGCACCTTCCACCAAATGTGAGGAGGTTTATTAGCCGTTAAAGACAGCGACGAGACAGCGTGAAGAACCGTCCAGCGATCGGCACAGCAACAAACTGAAGCACGAGCCGAGAGTGCCGGGCGTTGGCGATGCTGCTCGCTGCAGGCACATGTTCTTCTTCACAATATATATATATATATATATATATATATATATATATATATATATATATATATATATATATATATATATATATATATTTATTTATTTATTTATTTATTTATTTATTTGCGTGTGCTTCTGAAAACAGGTGAACTTTGAAGATTTGGTTGTCTTTGAAAAGGTCTTGGTGGAAAGTAAACACAAAATTTTGAAATGGTTAAGTAGCACAACTAAACTTCACTTCACTTCACTTCACTTTTATTTCCTTAAAGACCCCCTGTAGGGGTATTACATAAGGGGTGGTGCATAACAAAAAAAAAAAAAGAGAACTATACAACGGTGTTTTTAATGGCTTCTGCAAACATAGATGGGTTAGTGATGGCACAGGTGGCGTGAGGAAGGCCATTCCAGTCTTTTGCTGCTCTTACGAAAAAGGAGGCTTGGAATACAGTGGTCCGGGTACGTGGTAATGCGACTTGTAACGGATGACCAGTGCGATGGGATATGTGCGGAGGGGGCGTGATGTACGGTGGATGATTCAGTGAACTGAAATAAAACATATGAAAAAGAGAGAGGGTGGCACACCGTCGGCGTGAAGCAAGGGTTTCTAGACCTGATTCCGCCTTTAGAGATGAGATGCTGATATCGTATGAATATGCAGAATGAATGAACCTGGTAGCCCGATTTTGAAGTGATTCGAGTTCACTTATGATGTATGATTGATGAGGGCTCCAGATGGAAGATGCATACTCGAGTTTGGACCTGATAAATGATTTGTATGCAAGCGTCTTGACGTGAGGCGGAGTATGGCGTAAGTGTCGTCTGAGAAACCCGAGTGATTTATTAGCAGACGAGATGATGTTAGTAGTGTGATGACGCCAAGACAGGTCATGAGCCAAGGTGATGCCGAGGTATTTGAATGATTGAACTGATTGTATGGGAACATTAGTGATGGAATAGGTAAACTCAAAAGGGTTACGGTGGCGAGAAAAAGAAACGAGCTTACATTTATTAGGATTTAAGTTCATTAACCAACGATCACACCATGTTTGTATGTTGTTAAGATCATGCTGAATTAGTGTTTGGTCATGAATGTTGGTTACTGATCGGTAGATTACGCAGTCATCGGCAAACATACGAAAGTTACATGATACATGCAATGGTAGGTCGTTAATGTAAATTAAAAAGAGTAGAGGCCCTAAGACAGACCCTTGCGGGACACCTGAGGTTACAGGTAGTCGGTTAGATGAGTGATTATTAACAAACACAAATTGGGAACGATTAGTCAGGAAAGATGTTATCCATGCAAGTACATTAGGATCTAGATTTAACAGAGATAATTTAAGAATTAGGCGTTTGTGAGGGACAGTGTCAAATGCTTTGGCGAAATCCAGGAAAAGAGCATCGGTCTGAATGTTGCAGTCAAGGTTAGAATGTAAGTCGTGAATGAAAATGGCCAGCTGCGTTTCACAAGAATAACCCCTTCGGAACCCGTGTTGAGAAGGATGAAAAAAGTGCATTGAGTCCAAGAAGTTGATGATATGGGAGTAGATGACATGTTCCATGATTTTGCAGGGGATACTTGTTAAGGATATGGGACGGTAATTTAGTGGAGAATCTCTGTTACCTGATTTGTAGACTGGAACGATCTTGCCTACTTTCCAGTCTGCTGGCAGAATGCTTGATGATAATGACTGCGAAAATAACAATGTAAGGTATGCGGCACACACATGTTTAACATTTATGAGAAGTTTTGAATTAATGTCATCCACACCTGCAGAAGAAGAAAGCTTAATCTTTTCTATAATCGAAATGATGCCGTCCGTAGAAAATGCAATCGGGGGCATAGACTCGGTGCTGCGCGCAGGTGAAGAAAAATCGGGAACTGAACTCTCATTCGTAAAAACAGAGAAAAAGGCCTCGCTGTGCATAACCTCCTTGATATTAGAGAGTTTTAGTACTGCGTACGCTGCGTACGTGGCAGCGTTGCGTACGTAAGGACGCCACGTTCTGCGTAGTGGGCATGCGCAGACCGCAACGCACACGTATCGCGTTACGTACGCAGCTGCTACGAACGCACGCATGAGATGCGTGCGTGCGTACGTATGAGCTGATCGCGCCGCTCTCGAACAAGTTCGCGAAAGCGCGAGACTTCGTTTTGCGAAATGGCGGCATCGAAGGCAAGCACCGACCGGCTCTGTGGCTTAAAATATGGCCGTAATGTGGCTATAACACTTGGATTGGCTCACATTGGCTGTCAACAACACGCGCTTCTATTTTGATCTACCAGATGGCACAGCACGCTTCACGCTCATTACGTACGCGGGTACTGCGGCGTACTAAAAGCCGATTAGTTGCAAACGACGCCCCGTAACATAAGGCGCTTGCGTATTGCGTACGTAGCACCATTCCGCAGTACTAATACTCTCTACTAGCAATGTTTAGCAAGGTTGGGACACAGTGTAATCAACTAGCGGAGGTGAAAGGTGGAAACTAGACGGGAAGCCCAGGCCGTGAGGGAGTGCACGCGTGCCGCTCCTCTAGTCCGGCCGTGCCACCTCTCGTTTATACCTTGGAATGTCCGCTGGATGGTGGTACTTCTATGTGCTGAATATATGATGAAAAGATGTGAGATGGCGGTACTTAACGTGTTCACTAGCTGGACGGATGCATGAACAGGCGCATAAAGGAATGAACGCACAGATGCACAAACAGACGCAAGGACTGATGGACGCATGGACTAACGCACGGACGGATGGATGCGCATACGAATGGACGCACGGACGGTCGCGCAGACCGACAGACACACGTACGGAAGCAAGGACGAACGGTTAGACGGGTCGCAAATGGACTGATGGACGCTTCACCGCACTCATCCTCGGGCACTCGGTCGATATTCTGTGATTTGTAAGTGTGAATACACTTTATAAGCGACCCCAAACCATCCACCGCCGTCTGTGGCGTCCGCAGTCTTCTCTCTATCTTTAAAAGAAAGAGGCCTTGGCGGGCCGCAGCGCGACGCTCTACCGAATAAGCCACGGACGCGACGCTGATATCGGTGTCAGTAACGCGCCTTATATCTTTAACGCCGCTGCGCGCGTCCCCCTCCCCCTTCGCTCGCTCCTCCGCTCTCCTCGCTCGCTGCAGCTGCGCGCACACCCCTCTCTCTCGCGCGCCCGCCTTCTCTCTCAGTCTCCCGTCGAGAGCGGGACGTGCGATGGATGTCCAGGAGGCAACGCTATCATCAACAACGAATGCAGTACAACCGAATGCCAGCACTGCACCCGTCGTTGGAGATGACGGTACCGCGGTGGTTTCGCCGACGTTGGAAGACAAGGCGGCGCTGCGAAGGGCTCGTGAGAGCGAACGTAAGCGGGCGAAGCGTGCAGCGGATGCCGAACTGCGTGCTCGCGAGGCCGAGTGCAAGCGGGTGAAGCGTGCAGCGGATGCCAAACTGCGCGCTCGTGAGGCCGAGGACAAGCGGGCGAAGCGTGCAGAGGATGCCGAACTTCGCGCTCACGAGGCCAAGGACAAGCGGGCGAAGCGTGCAGCGGATGGTGAACTGCGCGCTCGCGAGGCCGAGATGAGGCGTCAGCATCGAGCCGCGAACGCGGCCCAAGAAGCGGAACGACAACGCAAGCGTCAGGCGGAGAAGGGCGATGAAGGCCGGCGTCAAGACGCCGCTCGCAATCGTCAACGGCGAGTGGACGTTCCCGAAGCCGTTCGAGCCAGTGAACGTGCCGCGCGGGAGAAGGTGCGAGCCCTGGACTTCGCTCGTCCGGACGCGCGTTTCAAACGCGACTTTGTGGATCGCAGCTTCGGTCACAGCTGCGCCGTGTGTGACCGCCTGTGGTTCAATAAGAACCTGAGCTGCATTTCCGGCGTGAGGAACGAGAGGTTGAACGCGTTGCGGGTTCTTTGGAACGAGTTTGGAAGACGGTCGGGTGAACACCGATGCGACGACATGTATGCGCAAGACCCGCGGCTGGCTCCCTTCGGTGCGTTCCAGGTGTGTGCGTCCTGCCGAGAGTCCCTGCTGGCCGGGCGGGTTCCGCCGTTGAGCAAGAGCCATGGCTACGCGTACCTGCCTCGTCCCGCGGACCTCCCCGATCTGAACCCGGTGGAAGAGCGCCTCATCTCGCCTCGACTCCCCTTCATGAGCATCAGGCGGCTCACGCGGGGCAACGGTCAATCTACACCAGTGCCTACTCCGGCGATGCCGTCCTGGTTGTGACCGTCTACCTGGCCCCGAACCTCTCGAGAGATGACGTCTTGGAGCAAATGGATGCGGCGATGGAGAGTGAGTCTATGCGCGCGCATCCCTCGGTTCCGATTGTGGTGGTGGGTAACTTTAACGTGGACGTTAGAAAGGACAATGGCTGGTTGGTTGACCACATGTTGAACAATTACTTGATGACGTGTCTGTCTCTCGAGTTTCCAACCACGATCAACGGTGGCTTCATAGACTTGGCGTTCAGTAGGAACTGTACGGTCCGCTCCGTCTTGCCGGATCCGCTCACCGTACATTTCTCGGATCACAAAGCGCTGGTACTAACCGTGAGCTACAACGATAACACGAATAGGTGCTAATCTGTAGTGTAGTTTGTGTGTGTGTGTGTGTGTGACGCGCTCGCGATGTGTGCATTTAATGCGTCGTACGAAAATCGTGAAGTGTAAATAAATAATACTTCGTATATAATGTATCTGTGTACAAATGCTTCATGACAAACAACACCTAAATGCATTAATTACACTTTAATCCTCACCATCAGTAATAAAACTCCCAAGCATTTCCCCGAGGGTGAACATGGTTAAATGCGAATGCATGGGGTGATGCTATGAGGGGGAGTAAAGTTAAAATCCGTTGGCATTCGCCAGTGAGTTAACGTAAACTCCCCCATGTGATCAAATTGCGATTCCCAGGAATCATTACACCATAAAGGCACCATAGTGTGATTAATAAATATAATAGTGCGAATTAATAAATACCCCTCATAGCATCACCCCGTGCATTCGCACTTAACCATGTTCACCCTCGGGGAAATGCTTGGAAGTTTTTTTGCAATCTCTGTTCATGCTTGCCCAATAGTTTCTCCTACGGCAAGACTTGAAGTTTCAATCAAGTCATGACTTTCCTGTTTTTTCTTTCATTTGCATGTCGATTTACGGTCCGAGTGTCATTCATGGCTTTGCACTAGAGTTGTAAATATACATTGTCACTCTTCCTACCTTGAAGTAAAAATTCCAGTACAGCATTTCTTGGCGTTATGGGAGCACAACGCATCATATCTGTATTCGAATGTAGGTACCACCACTTCTCATTCAATATGTGTGACTAATCCGAGATGTTTATATTAGCACATGGCTTAAAACTTTCAGGAATCGTGCGCCATTTTCACGTTATTTTCTTTAGTTAGAAATTCTTTATGATGTTACCATGAACGTTCGGATACTCTGAGAAAACAGTGATGACGACGGCTCCCCGACGATGTTACATCCGTTTCCAACAGCATTTCAAGTCGCTGCTTGAAGTGAAACTATGTGCCAACCTCACATCTACTCCCTATCACAGCAAATCAAATTACACTCATGTAGGCATAACAGGGTGAAGTTGTTAGTTGCCGAAATTGCTCGGCCTTCCCTTCTAGTCATGTCAAACTAAAGGAAGAAACCAATCAAGTGAATCACTATAAATATTTTTACTCCTTAGTATACTTTTTAGCTTTCCTGGCCGTTTCGCTAATGGTATCAGTACCAAACTTGGTATGGCATAACGTGACTCTATGAAGAACATATTTGACTAGTCATAACATGAAAATCGTGGCATGGATGTCATGAATGTCATGATTTACATTTTATGGTTCAGCAGCTCTCGCGGTGGTTTCGTTCACATGGTATGTTGAAAAACTGGTATGGTATAACGTGATTGCATGGCGAGCACAAGCGAAAGGCCGTAGCATGAAAATCATCACATGCGTGTCATGTAACAACATGACTACATGCCAAGCTCGTAAGTACTCGCGGCTGCTTCACTAGCGTCACATATACCAAATTTGGTATTATAGTACGCGAATGGATGACGAAGGTATGGGACTGGCGCAAATAAGACAATCATGGTATGCGTGTCATGTAACAGCATGACTACATGCCACGCTCATGATGCGTTGGTGACCGTTTCGCTAGCTTCACTTTTACCAAATTTGGTATTGGGGGGCGTGAATGGATGGCGAAAGTATGATACTGGTGCAAAAATGACAAACTTGAGATGCGTGTCAAGTAACAACATGACTACATGATACGCTCAGGATGCGCTCGCGGCCGTTTCGCTAGCTTCACATGTTTCAAACTCCGTATTACGCGACGCGAACGGACGACATAAGTAAATGACACATCGAAACATCATAATGACGACATGCATGTCATGTACCAAGATGACTACATGCCACGTTCATGATGCACTCGTGGCCATTTTGTTAGGTTCACATATGCCAAATTTAGTATTACTTATCGTCAATGGATGACTACGGTATGTTACTGGTACAAACATGATAATGATGAGATGTGTGTCATGCGAGAACATGACTAGAGGCCACAAACAAAACGCCTTTACATTTCAATGTGACGCGGTGCACGTGCTCGCTGGCATTCATTCTATCGCGTCATGCCTGCGTTTCCACGCCAGGCGCTGGTCCTGCCAAATGCTCGCAGACGCGCGTTGTGCTGCGTTGCTTTGACGCATGCACGTTTCAGCGCGTCCGGCGTCCCTTCGTCACGAAAAGGGGGAGACGCAGTATCGTCTGGTAATGCATTGGTGCGAAATGCAACATGTCGCAAGTCGCGCTGGTTGCCTTCGGGCCACGCCAATGGACACTAGTCGCGCCGGTCGCACCGGGCGTCAGACTATAGAGTTCTTGCATTTTGCTAACGTTGCGTCGCTGTGCCCAGCATGAGCGCGTCAACGCTACGTTAAAATATATAGGACCCTTCATGATGCGCTCGCGGTCGTTTTGCTAGCTCTACATATACCAAATTTGATGTTAGGCGACGTCGTTGCATGACGGAATATATGGCTGGTGCAATCATAATAAACCTGACACATGTGTAATGTAAGCACGTGACAACTTACCACGCTCATAGTTTGCTAGCGGCCGTTCCGCTAGCCCCACACATACTAAATTTGGTATCACGTAAATAGATGACGAAGGTGTACAGATGTTGAATGGGTGAACTTGGTGAATAGATAAGGAAGAAAAATTACGGCATATTCACGGGGTGAATGATGATGAATGGGCGAAGCTCCGGAGGGATTCATCGGTAAACTGTGAATCTTCCGTGTAATTCGCCCAGTCGATCATCATGTAAAGACGTGAGAAACGCTTTGTGTGTATATACACAAATCAACTTTTATTTGTTCTTAGACGATGGATGGCTTGCCATGTCCCTTGCCTCGCGCGCTTGCACATCGGGATTCTGTCTGCGAGCGCGCGCTGCTGCCGCCTTTCGCTCTCTCCGCTGTGCAGCCTTATCCATCCGGCGACTCCGAGCGCGCGCCAACAGCGAACGGATTTTATTACAACGCTCTCCCTAGCGTACGTCGCCGCACTAAATCGAACGATTGCCTTCAACCAATGGCACGCGCCATATGTGACATCATTCCTATTTTATAAGATCTCGCGTCTTTCATCAACTACAAGTACCGCTTTCTAGTTCATAACATCTTGCATCTTTTCATCATCAGCTACAAGTACCACCATCTAGTAAACACTACAAGAACTAAACGAGAGGTGGCTAGATACAGGAGACAGTACCGCCATCTAGTGAACACTGCAAGAACTAAACTAGAGGTGGCTACATACAGGGGACGGTACCGCCATCTAGTGAACACTGCAAGAACTAAACTAGAGGTGGCTACATACAGGCTACAGGGGACGCACAGCCCATGCCCTAAGGAGCTTCGCCCCTAAAACGACATCTTCAAGCATGATAATCATGAGACGGAAGTCATGTACGGCCTCATTTACCCGCACCTCGTAACGCTGTGCTGAATTTAATAAGACATATCAAGTTTCTCATTCGTGCTTCGCATATAATCGATTCCCACTGCACGTGGAATCTGCCGATTTTTTTTGTTCATATTTGAGCTCGTAACAGGCTCTAGGAACCTTTTTCGTGTACTTCAGGTTAAATCGCCCATTTTCTCAAAGCTGGAGCATTGTTTTTTTTTTTCGCCACTGATGTGTGCAGGCGGCAAATGCGTAGCCTTCGAGATGCACATTTTCTTTTTGCTATAGTGAGGGGTCAACGCGGCGTTGTTTCGACAATTTTGGAGTTGAAATTTGTTACGTAGGTATCATATTTATAAGTAGGAAGTAAGCGAAGGGCGGCGGGGGTTGTTCTGTATTCGACATATCTCCGCCCTCTTTTTATGTTCATTTCAGGAGCTTTTTTTATTATAAAAGGGCGAAGTCTTGAACCAAAACAAGCTCAAATAACGTTGCATTGGCACATACATGTTATCAACTTTATTCTACAGCAGTAATGATACAATTCTAATTATTAATAATATTTTATTATTACTGTATTAGAGGAAAGTTGAGAGAATGTATGAGCCAATAGAGCATTATGTGAGCTACATTTGAGTCAGGGTTTGCCCATTTCAAAAAAAAAAGCTTTTCATTTCGATCCGCGCGTATATAATCGCGGGAATAAATGTACATACAGATAGCTCATATCTCTTCTTTCGTCTTTCTATCCCCCTCCATACATAAATCCTAGCAACACCCCTGCTGTGCTATCCGCTTCCTTTCAATTCAGCAATCACTGATAAGAACCTGGGGAATATGCTTTTTCTGCCGACAAAGTATGAATGAAGCTTCCTTTTAAATCATGTGTTAAATTTCGTGTTAGCATATGAATGTGCGATATATCAATGCGTCGTAACGTCATAGACAGAACTGTCAATTACAATGCCGCAATTAGTAAACTACTCTCCCTCCTTTTGGCACAGGTACAGTGCGCTAGTGTCGACTGTGATCGTTCACGCGTATATTGTACGACCCACAAGCATTCCCATTAGGAAAAAAAGATGCAAGTGCCCACAGAGTAGAGCGTTTCATAAAGGACGAGTTCACCTGTGCTTAGCATTTGTGCGCCAAACTGGTGCTGTGGTGCAGCATGCGTGCCCAGCAGCTGCAGCAGAGTGAGCTCAGCCAATTCAATGTAAAAATGCTTACTTCCATGTCAATGCGGATGCTGCATACAGTTAATTTCGGCTGATTCAAAACCATAAGCCTAAATATAATTCACTGAATAAATCAGTGACTTGAGGATTGATGTGAAACGCTTCAGTGTGAAGAAATATTTGAATTCCATTGTAAATAAAACAAGTGCTCTTGTAAGAAAATCTTAGTGTGATTTCGAATGAGAAAGCGCGCACAATGTCAAAAAGAGTGTGTACGCACTTCACCTTATGTTTAAGCGCAACATATATCTCTTTTACCGATGTGTCAGTGATAATTAGTGATGAATAGACACGAGCGGCAGGCATTTTTAATAAAAATCACACACTCACCTATTATTTGGTCTTTGAACATGTTAAGAATCTTCTGCCTAACGTAAATAGGGGCTGGTAAAATAAATGTATACATATATATATAGTATATAGCGCTATATATCATAGCGGATGAAACGTGAAATGAAAACAGATGCCAAAACATTGACTTTCACCAAAATTTGCCATGCAGTTTGATTGCATCTTTTGAAATTTGATATGTATTGATGCTCTAAAATATATACATATTTGATAGGTGTAACATTCAAGAAAACACTCTTGGGTGTAGTTTATGAACATACAGCTTTAGTGCACCTCAAACTCACATATGGGTGTATGAAGGGGGAGTTACCCTAAATTACATTCTTTCGGATAATTTTGGCAAAAAAATAAGTGGGAGATGGGTGATTTATCGAAAATACACCCCTAAATGTGTGAAATGGTTTGCAGTGTAATGTACAACAACCTCGGAAGAAAACAGTGCTTCGAGACAGGTAATAGTGCCAATGAAGCTGTAAAATACTATGTCTACGCAGGACAGGTAATAACCGCGGAGCAGAACCACGAGATTGAAGTAACTAGAAGAATAAGAATGGAGTGGAGCACATTTATAAAGTACTCTGAAATCATGACCGGTAGTTCGCCACTATGCCTCAAGAGGAAGGTATGTAACAGCTGCATCTTGTCGGTACTTAGCTTCGGAGCAGAGACCTGGAGACTTAAAAAGATGGTTCAGCCTTAATTGAGGACGACGCAGCGAACAATGGAAAGGAAAATGGTAGGTGTAACCTTAAGAGACAAGAAGAAAGCAGTGCATCAGGGAAGAAACCAGGGCTATAGATATCACAGTTGAAATCAAAAAGAGTAAATGAACATGGGCCGGCATGCAGCGAGTAGACAGGATAACCGCTGGTCATTAAGGGTAACTAACAAAATTCCCAGAGAAGAAAGCGGGTTAGGGGAGACAAAAAGTGAGGTGGGCAGATCAGATTGAGAAGTTTGCGGGTATAAAACGGCAGTAGCAAGCACAGGACCCCGAGTTGACTGGCAGTACATGGGAGAGGCCTTCATTCTGCAGTGGACAGGCTGATTATATATATATATATATATATATATATATATATAAGGTGTAACTTTGAAGAAAACACCGTTAGGTGTAATTTGGGAACATACATCTCTTGTACACCCAAAAATGACAAATGGGATAATCGGACAATCTTGGCAGAAAAAAGTAGTTGTACGTTGGGTGGTTTTATAGAAACTACATCCTTAAAAGTCTGAAATAGTTTGCAGTGAATGCTTGAAGACACGAATTCCAGATTAGATTAAGAAGTTGGCGGGTGTAAAACGCAGAGCTCATCCACTTGCAGTGTTTGTCGCAAACAAAAGACGCACACCATCAGAGGACTTTTTTTGGGTTTTTTAAAGGAAAACGGGCCTTTAAACTGGGTCGGAGTTCCGTGTATATATGTGTTCGACAGGCGACTCTGCTTTGTTTTCTCAGAAATGGCCGGCCTGTTGTCTTCTAAGGCTGATATTCAAGTAGTCAATGAAGTGATAAATTACAGTGGTATTATCTGATAAAAAGTTAAAAAACTGCATTGTCAGGATGTTCATCACAATTTTGGATCCTAACTTTATTACTATAGACCATTAATTGGCACATGAATATGTGTGCAATGTCCCTATTTTCAAGCAAAAACTTAGTGTATTAGAGCCGCTTTGACTGAACGAAAGGACCCATAACTTACGTTATAAAACTTTTGTCTGTTGAATTATTTTCACCTATACGCAGTTATGCAGCAGCTGACGAAGCTCTTAAAGTATCTAAAGTCACATCTATAGATGGTACGCTACCTTGAACATGGCTGCGCCGCTTGTGTTGACATGCTGGGTGTTCACTGGCTCGCCAATCGTCTTCTTGGTGAAATAACGGTGTTTTGAAAGCGCGCTGTGCCGATATAGTGGGAACTCGTACTGCTCTTAGGACGAGGCACCCGAGTGGAATACAAGAGTAACGCAGTGCTGCAATATAAGAGTATTTCTCTGTTTACTTGCACCTTCATTGCATTACCCTTTCCGAAGACAACAGCCGTGATGACCTTAAGTTAAGCCTGCCCTTCCGGCTTGTCAAATGTGACACCGATGTGAGTCGGTTTCGGCACTCGCTACGTTATACTTATGTGACAGAAAACTGGAAGCTTACGAAGAGTGTTCAACATAAATTGAGGGGGATGCAGTGAGCAATAGCAAGAAAAATGACAGGTGTAGCCTTAGGATATAGAGAGCAGAGTGGGTGAGGTAACAAATGGGGGTTAAGGATATCATAGTTGAAAAGGGGAAGAAAAAATGTATATGGATCGGGCACGTTGCGCGTAGACAGGACGATCGCTGGTCATAAGGGTAACTGTCTGCATTCCGAGAGAAGGCAAATATGCAACGAAGATGGAAATGTAGGTGGGCCGATGAGCTTAAGAAGTTTCCTGTATACCTTGGCAGAAGCAAGCATAGGACTGGGATGATTGGCGGGACATGGGGGAGACCTTTTCTCGGCAGGGATATTAGTAGGGCTAATAATGATGACGATGGTGATAGTTTGAGTTTTCCGTCGATCCTTGTCGGGATTCCTAATTTGAGGGCATAGCCATACACTAGCAGGGTGAAATACTACGCTGAAAGGTATCTACTGGAATGCGGAGTAATGTTAACTATACGCGTATTCACAACGTGGCGTGCGCAGGTGCGAAAGTGCTACCAGCTGATGCGCACGGCTGGATTCGCCACATTTGGCTGGGCCATGTATGACGTCGACCTGGAGGACCATAACACCGCATGCGTGAACAAGGCCCAAAACGAAGCCAACGTCAACAGGATCGTGCAGGTCAAGCAATTGCTGAAGAACATGGCCGACAGCAAGGCGCCAGCCGCTTGAAAGCACATAGGCACCACCCAGCTCGGCCTTCCCGCTTCGAAAGCCCTTAAAAATATATCGCGAGAATAACCTTGAGAAAGGCCATTGTTTCTAGGCGCTCGTTACGCACCGCTTCTTGACTTTATGAAGACGAACTTCTGAGCTGGTGCATTTTATCGATGCTTCTAGCTATATCCTAGTATTTTTGTTTTTTTGTTTTTTCGCCTGTCTTTGACTTGATTCGCACTTCATTGGCTGCACATCACTCTGAAACTTTCTAGCTTCTTGGTGAGCTAAATTGATTGGGCGACTGCCCGCAAAGGCGTTTGTTCCAGGTTCAAATCCCGCACTGAGACGAATGTTTTGACAGCCATACACGAATTTTCTTTTCGCTAACGGATAACGGGCCACTGTCAGTTAATTTTTCAGGGCTGCCGTGTTTTATGGCTAGGTATATTTAGTTATTGAAGGTATTTATTTTGAATAGAAGTAATGCAAGCTAAATTTAGCGTCGCGATCTGTACTGAGGCGCAACACATCTGTGGTGGTAAACGACTGAACACCGGAAGGAGCAATAAAGTGCGCCTGTAGTATGTTTATTTATTAGTGTTAGGTCCTGCTTCATGCATAAAAAAGGAAACGAATGTTACGAAAAGTTGTGGTCGAAGGAGAAAAACAATAAAGTCACTTTTGGAAGACTGCTTTAGCACCGGTCGTCCATCTTGGTGGGCTCTATTGGATCGAGCTTGTTCTTTGGCAATCGACTTGTACGAAAATGCCACTAGCCACGCGTCTAGTGTGCTAGACGCAGAACTGTGGTGGCGAAGTATATTAAATTAAACCTTGAGTTTACTTTTGCTCAAAACGGTTCCTCGTCTGATGATTTTTTCACGCTCCGACAGCACATACTCTGCCTATTGTATAAAACAATAAAACAGCAAGGCTTCGTGAGAGAGCAAGTATTGTAGTTGTGTTTTTTCTGTCGAGGAGGAAGGCACTTTTTACGTGAATTGCCTTTTGAAGCGTTTATAATGCACGGAAGAGGGTACCTAAATTTTGAGGCTATCTTCAGTAACTTTCTGTCATGAGAAAATGCAGTACTACTAAACACCTTTAAGCAGGTGACTATCTTGTCTATATGCAGAGTCTTAGACGACTATTTTTAGTGAACGCTCTGTGACTACCTATTAGCTTCACTCGGTAGAGGACTCCTGAGGTCAGCTTGGGCGAGGAAGGCCTGCCTAGGCTCCCATAGCAGCGTGAGTATCACAGGTGACTGTACCTTCATAGGCTTGTTCGGCCATTCCTATGTGATGTTCTGCAACGTCAACCTAGACTCGCACCATGAATATTGGTTTACATATCCATTGGGGGCTTGTGTGATGCAACCTTTCCCAATGGTGCGATTCATTTTTACTGAAAAAAAAGTGAGATTTCACTATATTAGAGTTCTAAGGTTTAGGAGACTACAGAAAGTTGCAAAATGAACACGTTTGCTTCTTTTTATTGTGGCAAATTAAAAGCGTGACGGAACCATATCTTCCGTTCATGTACATATATTCGTCACTGTTTTTCATTGACGAACTGAGAGGTAGTATAGTAGGAGCGGCGCCACAGTTAATTTAGGAGTGCAGAACTTTTTGAAACAGCTATGGCAGTGCATTTTTGGAGGTTGCACATGTGCTTGTAATATTGATACATTACATGCCATGCAGGTTACCTCAAGAGAGAGTGCATGTATATACCTCCAAAGTATCTATTGCAGGCGGTACTGCCACCCTTAGGTCCACTGCATTTCTTATTGGTTTCACTCAAATGACAATCTCAACTGCTTACCTAGACATGTTTTCTGACAGCCATTGCCATGAAATATTCTTATTTTTCCCAAGGAAAGATAGGTTCGCCAAGTTTTTCTTGATAAATTAAAAAGAAAAATGAGCTCAGATAATCAGTTCTTTGCCGATCTCCCTGAGTGGGTATGAGCCAAATTTAAGTCGTCATGATCATAACCCCCTAGTTGAGAGTAAAAAAGGCAGCTCTGTGTGCGAAATACCTTTTTACACTTTATGGATAGCTGATGCGGCTCAGGCGGGCAGAAATATTGACGTGATCTTACCACATTTTGGTCACGCGATAAAACGTAGGCTAGAAATTGCTTTCGTTTGTTTAATTTGGCATTAACCGCATATCTGTGCGTGCGCATTTGTCATTGCTGTGACTTGCGAAGGTAGGTAAGCTCCTCTGTGTGTGCCAGCACTTTTAAACAGCCTGACAATTCCAATGGAGGCTGGATGCAAGCACTGCAAAGAGTGCAATACAGAAGAGGAATAAATATTTGCAATACTTAGTCAAACTGCATTTTAATTTTAAAGCAAAAGTATTTATAGCCACATCAAACGTGGAAATTGCCGGTGTGCTGCAAGAACTGCTCAGAATAAACATAGGCTACATTATGGGCAGCTAATTATCCTGCCGTTTTGGTGGGTTCACGTATGATGATGATGAAGATTGATGGTGGTGGTGATGATGATTATGATGATGATTATGATCCTCGACATACTGGCGCACACCCACAAAGCGTGATCGGCCAGAAAGCGGGCAGCAGGATCTTTGAGTTAAAGACTTAAGGTTTTACAAAGTAATTTGGTTTAGACTGAGAAATATATTATGGGCATTTAAAACACGCTTCTACATCAACTGTACAAAACCATCATCACCTAGTGTTCTTCATCTTCATAGTTTGTGAGGATGACTCTTGAGTCGGTTTAGTGCCTCAGGGGTAACTGTATTGGCTACGTCTTCCAGGCCTAATAAAGGCGTGTAAAGGACTACGTCACAAGTGGTGGAGGTTGCTCCTCGATTCCCCGTGCCTGCTCGCCCTCTTTACTTCCTGGCGCTTCGCTAGGTCGTCGTTTTGGCTACGTGTCCACCAGCATGCCACAGGGCGAACCCTCAGGCACTTCTCCTTTTACCCCTCCGGCTATGACGGCCGCAGCTACTCGCTCTTGGATCGTCAATGGACCCCTCGCGAGCCCCCGCGATTTGCTGAACTCCGAAATGAGGACGTGGACGACTGGCTACACTAATATGACATAGTGAGCGCAGCAAACCGTTGGGACGATCCGCACAAGCTCTGCGACGTCTCCTTCTATCTTACTGACTTGGCGAAGACTTTGTTTTTTAAACACCAGAATGAATTTCCCAAATGGAACTTCTTCAAGGAACATCTGCGTTAAGTCTTCGCTACTGCAGCGGTTCAAGCCAGTCTGACGAAGAAAACCCTTGATGGTCACTAACAACAAGTAGACGAGTCTTATACCTCATATATCGAGGGTGTTCTCTCTCTCTGTTGACGCGTCAACTGCTCTATGTCCGAGACAGACAAAGTGCGCCATCTTCTCAAGGACACAGGGCCTGTCGCATTTAATGCTTTGGTCGTAAAGGACCCAAGTACCGTTGCTGACATCTTAGCTATGTACCAGCACCTGGACAAACTCGAATCCACACGGCTGCAGCGGGATAACTGTCCTGCAGCCATCCCTGACAACCCTACTGCCGACCCCTAGTTACGAGCCATGATCCGCAGCATGATAAGAGAGGAACTGCAGTCGCTCGGGTTTAAAGCGCGTCAGTTTCCTTCTGACGCCACCAGTACAAATTTACCGGACGTCGTCAAGGAGGAGTCGGCGGCTATGACTGGTAATGTGTACACAGACCCTCAAGTTTCTAAAGCCCCACTTATGTACGTGCAAGTCACCGCAGTTACTCCAGCCTTCGTTCCACCAATACCGCCGACGACGACGCCGGCCCATCTAGCGTCTTTGGCGCACAGCACGCAAAACCTGCCTTACAATGCTCCACCGGCGCCACCACACCTGAATTCTATAGTCCCCAGCCCACACAACCAACCTTACTATCAATCATGGCGCCCGACGAGACCTACAAGCTACCATCGCGGATGTCGTGGACACATCGCACGTGTCTGTCTCAAGCGTCAGCGAGACGAGCGTCGTGGATTTGACACTTACGAACGGGATGACTATGCGACAGAGAGCACTTTCCAGTCCCATTCTTACACTGCGCTTCACGGTCGCTCTTCCTCGCCATCAATAACTCCTCAAATGGCTCCCCGCTACCATGGTGCCAGGCATCACTCGCCATCCCCTCTCCTTCACTCTACGTCGCCACTTCGACCAGCCTCACAGTTTGCCGACCATCACCAGGAAAATTGAATTACACAGCTTGAATTACGCAGGGGAAATTGAATTACGCAGGGGAAAGCTGCATTCAGCGAAGTAAAAAACGTCCTCCAGAACAATCTCATAATATGATATCTGTTTCCGTGGAAGGCATAGAAGCGGAAGCATTATTAGACACTGGTGCTAGTTTTTCGGTCATTCACAGAGATTTGTGTGCGCGTCTCCGCAAAGTTACTACGCCCTACACTCTAACGTAAAAGGGTGTTTAAAGGGTGTGTGGTTCGTCCTTTTCGGGACTAATGGGACTGCCACATCCATTATTCTTTTAAGGACTAACGGCACTGGGTCTAATGGTTAGTCCCCGCAGACGAGCTAAAAGAATTAACATTTAGCCCTCACATTTACACCTTAGTGAGTAACCGTTAGTTCCACAATTCACGTCAAAGGACTAACATTTATTCCTCACACTTACACCTTATAGGACAACTGTTAATCTACACATTTACACCTTACTGGGCAACCGTTAGTCCTCATGGTTGCACCTTGCCTGACGAACGGTTGATTCGCTCAAATGCTCCAATCGGTTGAACTTTTTGTCCCCAGTTCAAACATTGTTTTTTGTTTATTTTCCGCCAGGCCTAATACTTTTTTCGCCTGTTTTTCTGCGCAGTGAGCAACAAATTGCGCAGAAAAGAACACGCGAAAAAGTTGTTAGCCACCTATGAGTAACTGCTTTCGCAGTCACGGGAACAACGAAAGACCAAATTGAGACATCGAAATCTTTTATTTTTCTACATACACATGAAATTTCTCCATTCTTTTAAGTGAATTCATGGTGAAGTGTACAAGTCAAGTCTCGTCATCAAATCTTGTTCGCTTCTTGTGGAGCTCGTCCGACGGAAGCGATAGATGACGGGCATTGCAGACGCCAGCGCACGCAGCCTTCTTCCTGTTGTGTTCCCACGCCTGCACGTACAATAAGATAGTAAAAATAGTTGGCCACACATGACAGAAGATGAAGATGCACGCAAACGAAAAGAACGTGAGCGTTAATATAAAAACAAGCGTTAAAATATGAAATGCAAATAACTTTACCTTCACATCTAGCACAGTCCTTCTGAAGCTGCTATGACGAAAGAGATGGATACAACTTTACTATTACCTACATTTTCGGCAAAAGCATCAGGACACGGGTGCGCTTTCTCGCTGCCCGCTAGCTACGGCACCGTCCACTGCTTCCTCTACTAACTTTAGCGAGGAACGCTTCGATAGTCCTTCCACATCTGCTTCGTCCTTAGCCGCCATTAACAAGATCCCTTCTGAAGACCACGGCTCCATCATAACGCATCAACTCGCGGACGCTTACTGTAGACGCATCATAGATTGCCTTCAGGGGAAATATAACCGCCAAATGCCCGCCTTCGGCGACAGCTCAGGCATTTCAAGCTCGATAACCGCGTTCTATACCATCACATCTATCACCCGGATAGTCAACGCTGGGTGCCCGTTCTGCCTCGCTCTCTTCGAGCCGATATTCTTAAGGCCTACTACGACGACCTAACTGCTGGTCACTTTGGTTTCCAGAAAACATACGATGGCAATAAAGGTCATTTCTACTGGCCTGGGATGTCCACCAGCGTAGCAAAGTACGTCGCCTCCTGCAACCTTTGTCAGCGCCGAAATCTTCCGACATCACCTCAATACGGAGAGCTGCAACCACTTCCATGTCCGTCGGCACCATTTGAAGTCGTTGGCGTCGATCTATACGGTCCCCTTCCTGCGACTCCCAGTGGCCATCGATAGATAGTGACAGCTGTTGACCATTTGATACGTTACGCTGAAACGTCCTGCGTGAATTCAGCGTCCGCTTCTGACGTGGCTACATTTATGCTTGAAGACTTGATCTTGCGTCACAGTGCTCCTCGTGTCATCCTTAGTGACCGTGGAAAAGCTTTCCTTTCACAAATTCTGGAGTAATTGCTAAAAGCCTCCGGCACCAGCCACAAGACAACCTTCATCTATCACCCCCAAACCAACGGGCTCACTGAGCGCTTTCATCGCACTCTGTCCGACATGATAGCCATGTGCATTGAGCCATACCACACAAACTGGGATGCGATTTAGCCATTCGTAGCATTCGCTTATAATACGGTCGTACAACGCACAACTGGCTACCCGCCGTTCTACCTTGTCTACGGCCGATCGCCATCTTCCTTTTTAGACGTCTCGTTCTTGACAGCCCCGGCTACACCATCTGCATCCTCCTGTATGTCGCGCCTCTATCACTGTCGCCAGCTCGCCAGACTCAATACTGAGGATTGACAACAAGCCCGTAAAATATCTGCATGACGCATACCAACACCACTGTGACCATTCACCCCGGCGACGAAGTGCTACCGCGGACACCGGTTCACACTGCTGGCTTGTGCGACAAATTTCAGTTTCGGTTCCTCAGCCCGTACACAGTCTTAGAGCAGACCTCTCCCGTTAAATATCGCGTTAAACTTGTGATTGCTCCAAGTGACCGGCGCTCTCGCGGTACCGAGATAGTGCATGTCTCGCGTACTAAGCCTTTCGCAATGCGTTCTCCGCATCTATAAGTTGCGGCCAGGATGTCCGCAGTTATGCGCGGGGAATCAGCGTGGGCATTTAATGCACACTTCTTCACGACCTGTACAAAACCATCATCACCTAGTGTTCTTCATCGTCATCGTTAGTGGGGATTACCCTTGAGTCGGTTCTGTGTCTCAGAGGTAACTCTTTTGGCCACGTCTTTCAGGCCTAATAAAGGCGTGTAAAAAAATACGTCGCAATATATATATATATATATATATATATATATATATATATATATATATATACATATAGTGGGAGTAATAATTAATTCAATGGGCCAGTTAGTCTTCGTGAAGGTATGGGATATGGCACAACGGGAGCGTTGTCAACAAGGATAAATATATTTATTTCCCAACAGTTTCGGGAGGGGTCCTCCCTTCATCAGGGGATGAGTTATACTGACATGAACTTCCAAACTTCGTTGCTGCCGCGTCCCTCTCGCCTTGAAAGACGTTTGCGAGAGTGAGAGGGAACTAGAAAAAAAGGGTGGGGGGAGAAAAAAGACGAAAAAAAGAAAGAAAAGAAAGAAAGTCAAAAAGAGGAAGAACCACTGTCAACACTGAGAACGAAGCCAACTGTCCGTCTACATCCACATACGGTTCATATCACGTGCTGTTCAGTTCTTGACGTGTGTTGGGCCACCCAAGATTGTCGCCACGGTGCCGGGAGGGTCCGTGACGGCGTGCGTAAAGAAAGGGGTTTCCCCGTAATGGGTCGTTCGGTGGGCGGCGGGCGGCGTGCGTAAAAGAAAGGTTTCTCGTTAATGGGTCGGTCGGCTATTTACCTTTAATCTTCGTTCGTTTCCCTTCAATAGTCACGAAGTGGTAAACGAACGTAAACACTTTGTATGTGCATGTGAAAAAAAAAACACACACACACACAAGAAAGGACAGTGTACACGTACGAGTCAGTCAGAAAAAAGCATGGTCTCCAGCTATCAATCTTTGTCACCGATTTTCTCCTGGCTTACTTCTCGGAGGCAGTTGAGTTTTCCGGGGTCCTCGTTGATGCCGGCTACTAATGTACGAAATTTGAAAATAAAATATGCCTCACGCTGTTCGCGCTCGCGTCTGTTTGAGAAACCGGACTGCAAAAAAGTTACGGTGATATTTTCAAAACTGTGGTTTGGCAGGCGCAGATGTCTAGATAAAGGTAGCTTCGGCAGTGAAGTGGCGTGGTACCGGTGATTATTGAACCGCAGCCGAAATGGCGTGTCTGTTTGGCCGATACACTGTAAACCAAATTACACCCATATAGGTGTTTTATAGTGTCTATAACTCACACCCCTACACCCCACGAAATGGGTGTATCAAGCAGGACTACACCTATTACCGTGGGCGGATTTCCGAATTTACACCCTATGGCACAAACATTTTTCGGGGTGTAAAAGCAAATGTACACCCAAGTGGCCATAAGGGAGTGAGGGTGTAAAAGCGAATGTACACCCAAATAATCTTAAGGGCGTAAGGGTGTAATATTGCTGACACCCTAACACCCTCAAAAACAAAAATAGTGTAAGGGTGTAATTCTCCCAAACAGCAAAAGGGGTGTGTGGGTGTTCATGCTGAATAATGCCCCAACACCCATGAGAAAAATACCATGATTCGAGTGTTACCCCTTTCCAGTAGGCCCCTGTGGAAGCACGTGAAAGCTTACCCTTTACCATTCATGTGCAGATGTCCTATTGTAGTGGCTCCTGCCACAGTGTGGTAATCCTGGCCCTAGCACAGTTTTTATGGTGCATATATGAAGCGCGGCATATAAGGCTCTCACATATAACATGTAATCCTAGCTGAATGCGAAGGCATCACTCAAAATGAGCTGTCACACATAACAGAACGTTCACAAAGTCATGCCGTAGTGCAAAATGAAATCAAGCTTTATTTTACTAAACACAGAGCACATACAGGCTTCAGAAACAAATTGTACCTTAATCAAAAGCCTTTTTCAATTGTGCGAAACAGAATGCCATTTGCTACAAAAGACTGAAAATAAGACATCAATGGTACGGCATGAAGCTCTAACTACCGATGCATGCATTTCAAAGTACAACAGAAGAGCCTTTATTTGCACTCAAAAAAGAAGAACTAATTTTAACACGCTTCAATGCAGCACAAAAGCACAGTGCAGTGAAGCATACAAACAGCAAGAAGAGTAGTGCAATGCAGCATGCCTTATTCCTCCAATATACTGAAATAATATATCAATGCACACTACAATTGCTCATTGATACGCCACAGTTTGCATGTGTTGTGGCATGCCTTATGCATATTATGCAAGGCTAGTGATATTCTAATGAATGTAATGACAAAACAGTCTTAAAATGGCATTTTCATTTCACAATAACCCTTGTGTGTTCAGACATTCATAATACTGGAGAAACAATAATGCAGGAGTGAAAACAATAGGCAAAGTTACAATAGCTTAACAGTGTCACTAGATATTAACCATGCAGAATAATTGATTTAAAGATGTAAAATATCAAGCACATCCCATATGTCTCCCTGAAACAATGCAACATCAAAGAACATAAAATGGACACACAAAAGCAGGGTGAAAGAGTAACCACTTACAGCTAGCAGAGGTGGAGCAGCCAAGCTATCATCTGGAGCAATATTTTGAAGCATCATATCTTGCTTTTCCAGGGAGAAAATTTAAATTTGGAGCAGGTTTCAGGAGAAACAAACGCAGCATTTTTGAGCCTGATGTTCAATATTTACAGCATTGATTGATATGTGCAGTTTAGCGACCCAAAACCACCATATGGTTATGAGAAACGTCGTAGTGGAGGGCTCCGGAAATTTCGACCACCTGGGGTTCTTTAACACGCACCCAAATCTGAGCACACGGGCCTACAGCGTTTCTGCCTCCATCGGAAGTGCAGCCACCGCAGCAGTGATTCTATCCCGCGATCTGGGGGTCAACAGCCTAGTACCGTAGCCCCTAGACCACCGCGGTGGGGCTCCAAGTTCACAGTAGTACAACAAATTAGACTGAATCACACAAAAGGATAAATATATGTAGAACTTATTTGACATCCGCTAATTCATTCAAAATATACGAGAGCGCAGCCATTTCAATAAAAGCACTCTTGAACTGTCCCACAGTGCAAACAATGCTAACCTCCCTATTTACGAACGCTCCTCGACTCGAATCTCGTCCTTATTTGAACAAGCTGAGCACAGCGCCACCGCTTGTCTAAAAAAGATGCTGCGTTTCTCGAGAATCGCTGCAGATTATCACTGATATTGGGTGACTTACTCTGCCTAGAGACTGCGCTGGAATCAATTTTCTCAAGTCAAGGCGAAGCATTTAGTGAAGGGACGTTCTAAAATATGGTGGTAAAACTCACAGTAGTATTTGCCGAGCTTGTCAAACTGTTTGACAGGCGACCCAGAGATTCCAGATATTCGTAAAGGAGGAGCTCAAGGGGGTGGCGAAAAGAAAAAAGGTCGCATACGATTTTCCTTATCGTCGCTTAAAGCTGCAAAAACTTCATAAATCACTCTGAAAGACGGCCAGCACTCATACTAGTACTCGTTATTGAATGGCATCTGCATGGCAGAGTAATATAGGGAAAAAGTATTTTGTGCCCTGTGACAGCGAGTATTAGTAGCCACTTCCAAATCACAAAACACTTTTGTGTCAATTGTGTCAATTGTATCCAATTGACACAATTGGCATGGCTGCTGTTCTCTTGAACATGCAAATATGAATACGAAAATAGCATGTAATATTGTGCTACAGACATTAAACATGTGCTGTAAATAGACATGAATGCCTGAATTGAATAGTCCATTTCGCGAGAAAACAACGACCACACAAAGAAAACACATGGGCAGGACGGGTGCTCACTAGCAGCTGTTTGTAGCATATATTCATAATATAGCATATATTCATACACACAACCTTAAAAAGGTGGCGAGTCGGCATGAAGTACTGATGGAGTTCGTGCCCCTATCAAACTAGCAAAGTTGCGCCGGTGCATCGCTGGAAATCATCCTGAGCAGCTGAAAGGCTCTAAAAAGAAGCACGCGTGGCCATTCACGAAATCTGCCACTGAAGTGGTTTACAACATACCCCTATCGTGCAGAAAGAGACATGTTAGCCAGACGACGAGGCGCTGCGTCAATGATCGAGCGAGGGAACATGCCCTTACGGCAAAGAATAACGACGGTGCCCGTTCAAGAGCGCATGTCACTTCATGTGGATTCACACCAAGAGCAATTTCGAAGGGCTTTCACAAAAGAAATGGGGTATCAATTGCGTTAGCAAAACTTCACTCATCATGTATGAGCTGGAAGCACGGTATCTAGCGATCATGTGTCCTATAGCGTGATTAAGTAAGGGACGGCCCAAGTAGGTTGCACATGCGTTGACGAAAAGTGGGTTTATATCAGCCTGTTTCCTCAAGAAATAAACAATTGCAAATGAGTGCCCATACCGTTTATGTGTTTTCTTTGTTTGTGTGGTCGTCATTTTGGCGCAAAATTGACTAATGTTTAATGCAAACATGCGCCAACTATCCCAACAGCGAGTTCTACTAGATATGAACGGCACTGCTGCACATGTAAACAACAACAGCATGTGCAGCCGCCTTAGAATTGTGAAAAAAGCCGCGTTATACAGTGCCTCAGAGGAGGCACTTTTAATACATTTCTTGGTAAATAAAGGGCTTAATAAGCATAGGACCTTTTTCTGTGCTCATGACATGCTGTTAGGGTGATTTCATGCCAAAGGCCCAGCCATTTTGGCCACCATCTCAAATGCAATAAAAAATATTGTGCTGATTAACTGTATTGAAAGCAGTGAAACGGTAGGATATTTCGGAGAGAAAAAATATACGGTCACGTGGTTGCCTTCGGAACTTTCCGGAATGTCGTTTGGGTGTTTGTGAAAAAATTTATTTTAAAAGTATGTTCTATAGCAAACTTGGCCTACATGTTGAGTTAAGGTTCTTGTGTAAGGTGTTTGAAGCTCAGTAATATTATTGCAATTATACTGGCACATATGCTTCCAAGAATTAATCCAAAATGTGTTATATTTGCAATTTTTTTATTGCAATACTGCAGTTTGTATGAATATCTGAGTAGTGAATACTTACTCCACGCAAGGTATATTATGAGAAAAAAAATATTTGAGACCTCTCAAGCTGGTAAACTTTATGAAAAAAAAATCATAAATTTTACAAAATCGTAATTTTTGTCCATATTGAGATGCAATTACGCCATGTGGTGGCTCAACTAAAAATTACCTTTAAACATAAATTGAAAGCAAATAAACAGTTCTTTTCATATACCATCATTACATTTTTTGTTTTAAGGAAGAAAATATTTTTTAGCATTCCCATTGGTGCCTATCTTCCCATTTGGTCATACGACAGCTGCCGCCTTGAAATTCCCTATTTTCATCAATGGGAAAGTTCAAAACTTATTTTCTTTCTTAAAACAAAAATATGTAATGAGTACAATTGGCATATGAAAATACCTTCTTTTCTTTTCCATTTAGGTTTGAAGGTCATATTTATTTGGACCGCTCGACAGTGCAAATCGCGTCTCAATACAGACGAAAATGACGATTCTGCGAAATTTGTAATTTTTTGTCGTAATGTTTAGCAGCTTAAGAGGTCTCAGAATATTATTTCCTCAAAATATACCTTTTGTGTAGTTAGTATTCATTACTCAGACATTCATAGAAAGTGCAGTACTACAATAGAAAAAAATGCAAATATAACACATTTTGGCTAAGTTCTTGAAGACGTGGTAGATGAAGAAAGTGTTTAACAGTGCAAACAACAAGAAGGGAAAGAAGACACGGGAACAGAAACCTGAACATACAACCAAAGTTTATTGCAAACCAACTGCAATATATAGAAAACAGAATCTGCGCATAACCACGCACCATAAGCAGAATTGCACATACATGCACCATATGGCCTACCTTATCAACAACCGGTCATATAAGTGGACCCCAGATAACTAACTTTACAGCAGTAAAGAAAAATTGAGGGTACGCTAACACAGGGAGCACCAAGTTGTTGAATATAGAAGGCCTCACTAATCTCGTGCTCGCGCCGATTTTTATATCCCCCGTGATCGAACACTTGTCAAGAATTGGCTGACAACAAGACTTATTACAATGGTCTGCCAAGTGGCTGGGAAGGAAACCTTTTAGAGAGTTAGTGTGCTCCGTCAACCGATCATTCATGCATCGCCCTGTTTGGCCAATGTCCAGAAGTAAATAATATCTTGTAGAAAATCGCTAGAACACATTCAACATGGCACATAGCGTGTTTCTTAGTGCCTGCTTCTACCTTAGGTCCTTCACTGTTGACCCTGCGACACAGGCCAGCGAGCATGTCGCGTGCGCAGAACGCAACTCTTACACTATTTTGTAGCGTTAGCTACACTAGCCTCGATTAGCCAATTTCGCGTGACACTGGTCTGCGCTTGCGCAATGATACTCCGCTGCCGCGCGCGCCTCGCCGCCGATGTGTACGCAATTCGATGCGCTGCGCAGGCGATCAGTGGTGCTACACACTGGAGCCGGCACCTTTTCCAGTGACCTTCTTTAGCCTATGAGAAACTTCGTGTACGTAGAGAATAACAGCCTTGCTAGAATGAGGCTTGTTCAGTTAGCTGTTGCTTTGTGTCTTATCAGGCAATCTTAGTGACGTTAGGAGAGTCTCGGCAATAGAAGTTAGCAGGGCATTAGAAAAGCCTGCTTGTTGAAGGCGGTGAACTTAGAGCGAGAAACTGCACTCTATCTGGTGGTGACAAGAGCCAGATAGAATTGCCTTTAGGCAGGAAAAAGCGATGCTTCACTTGACTAGCTTAGAATGGGTGGACGTAAAAAGAAGGCTTTTTCTTGAGCAAGGTTCGTACCGCCAATATACATGGTCAACCAAAAAAAGCATTTTCAAGTCTAGACATTGTAACTTGTCGTCATGAATTAAACTCCGTCTTTAGTTCCAGTTGCTTCATTTCACGCTGAAAAACGTCAAATATCTCACCAATGCAGATGTGTGCATTGGCTCATGTTTAGCACCGGTTCTTTGTTACCTTTTACTCGCGCGATATGAAAGAAGTCTCATGGCTAACTTCGATCACACGAGTACAGTTAAAGTGTTCGGCTGTGTTGACGACTTTTTAGTGTTTTACCGCATCGATCAATCTGACCCTCGGCGAACCACCGATGAGATATTTGACGTTTTCGGGCGTGAAATGAAGAAACTAGAAATAACGTCGGAGTTTATTTCTGACAACACCCTTCGATGTCTACAATTATAAATGCTTTTTTTTTGTTGTTGATCATGTATATTGGCGGTACGAGCCATGCTCAAGAAATAACCTGCTTTTTAGGTCCGCCCATTCTAAGCTAGTCGTGAAGCATCGGTTTCTTCTGCTTAAAGGCAATTCTAACTGGCTCTTGTCACCGCCAGATAGAGTGCAGTTTCTCGCTCCAAGTTCACCGCCTTCAACAAGCAGGCTTTTCTAATCCCGAGCTAACTTCCGTTGCCGAGACTCTCCTAACGTCACTAAGAGTGCCTGATAAGAGACAAAGCAACAGCTAACTTAGCAAGCCTCATTCTAGCAAGACTCTTATTCCCTACGTACACGAAGTTTCCCAAAGGCTAAAGAAGGTCACTGGCAAAATAGGTGTAAGGGTTGTGTTCTGCGCACGCGATAAACTTGCTGGGCTATGTCGCTGGGTCAACAGCGAAGGACCTAAGAAAGAAGCATGCACTAAGAAACACGCTACATGCCATGTTGAATGTGTTTTAGCGATTCTCTACAATATAGTTTTTTTTTTTACATTTGGGCACGGTTACATCGGCCAAACAGGGCAATGCATAAATGATTGGTTGAGGGAGCACGCTAACTCTCTAAAAGGTTCTCTTCCTAGCCACTTGGCAGACCATTGTAATAAGTCTTGTTGTCAGCCAATTCTTGAAAAGTGTTTGATCATGGGGGGATATAAAAATCGGCGCGATCACGAGATTAGTGAAGCCTTCCACATTCAACAACTTGTGCTTACTGTGTTAGCGTACTCTCAATTTAGTTATCTGGGGTCCACTTAGTTAGTTATCTGGGGTCCACTTATATGACCGGTTGTTGATAAGGTAGGCTGTATGGTGCATATATGTGCTATTCTGCTTATGGTGCGTGGTTATGCGCAGATTCTGTTTTTTTTATATTGCAGTTGGTTTGCAATAAACTTTGGTTGTTCGTTGAGGGCTCAGCTCGTCTCTTCTTTCCCTTCTTGTCGTTTGCGCTGTGAAGCACTTTCTTTGTCTACCATACAGCACCAACCAGCCGTATCAAGCACTTTGTTAGTCTTGGAGGCGTATGTGCCAGTGAAACTGCACTAATATTACTGCGCTTCAAACACTTTACACATGAACTTGTACTTAACAAGTAGACAAATTTTGGCATAGAAGCAAGGAGCAGTACTTTTAAAACAAAATTTTGCACAAACAAGAATAAAACGACATTCCGGTAAGTTTGTAAGACAACTACGTGACCAAAAAATTTTTCTTTCAGAAATATTTTACTGTTTCACTGTTTTCGATGCAGTAAATCGTTACATTTTTTTTCGAATACATTTGAGATGGTCGCTAAAATAGCTGGGATGTTTGGCGTGGAATGACCCATTAGTGAATCAACCTTTTAAGTTGGAGACATCTAGGCCGTCTCCAGTTTATCATACAACTCTAACATTATGCATTGTACACAGTTTTCTACATGCACTGCTGTTAATCTGATGGCAAACTGATACTCATATTGGGAAAATAGATAGGTATATAGAACACATAGCTTGATATGAAGCCTTCCCATCAGAGGAATGTTCCTAAAATGTACAAGATGTTTGGTGCACCCTATGAGTAGCGTCCACCACTGCTGCAACCCTTTGAGTGATGTCGTGAGCCCGGAACAGCTGTTTTCAGGTCGTGATTAAGAGGGCACTGCATCGTCAGCACCCAGTCCATCGTAGAAGACGTAGTGTGCTTTCCTTTCAACATTCTGCATGTAAGAGATGCACAACATTCAACTAAGCATTTAAAAAATACTGTGAACAATCAGAACCTCATTATGATGTGTCATATAATAAAAAGCTCCAGCTTCCCCACCTTCAGCTTTACCACTATTCACTTTTACATTTACAAGCATCTGTGCATATTAGTGTACGAATGCAAGGGCCATGTTTGAGTCTACACCATGGTGGTGGTGAAAAAGTGCTTCTCTCTTGAATCATGCACCTACCAAGAAGTTTGAAATATACTGGGATGCTCACATTTCAGCGTTTTTACCAAGTTTTCTTGCTTAGCTAGAATACCCTAATGAATAGGCCACTACAATGGGTGATACAAAAAATTATATAAACCCATTAAGACAGAAAAGTAGCAAGATTTATCATTTTCTTTCAAGGATCGTTTTGTAGACATGTACTCATCACAGATGTACAATCTACTGTGTGAAACTAGTGTAAAACATCGAGCAAGCCCCAATCTGAAAGGATCAACAGCACTTGTTAAATGACAACTGCTGCTGGAAACACAGCACTGTGTATTTGTGGAAGCTCACCTCTAAATTTCTTCTCCAGTTACATAAATTTGGTGTACTGGATAATTTTATAATATGTCTTTCACAGGTTGCTTATTGGTCAACAAAATGATTACTTTAGCCCTTGAGTAAAACTGACCACTTTAAAAAATCAATAAGACGTGCTAATCTTATTCTTCAAGTGCATGCGTAAGCAGCTAATTCGCAGTTGATTTTTTTTAATTCATGAAAACAGCCATGCAACAGATAATGTATCAAAAGTAAGTTAAATATATGCTCAATAAGCTCTGAACAGCTGGACTATAAATATGTATAATTAAAAAATGCACGACTTATTGGAGAAGTAGCTAACAGGAATATATGCATGGAGGGCTTATTAGTTGGATCAGTGTGTTTGCATTCGTAAGGATGAAACCTGCACAGACAAAATGCATGAAACAGACAAGAACTGTTAGGTCTGCCTGCTTTCATTTACAGCCACCTGCGTCGCCATCCTCATTTCGTTTTTCGCGAGCGTGTTCTTTAGTGGCTAACTATGCCTACACCATTATCATCTGTGCTGTATCAGCTTAACTGAAAGTTTTTTGTGGGTGTTTGTTGGTGAACTTTGGCTAAGCTTTCATATGTAACCACAGCGCCAAAACCCTACACCAAAATGTACAGAAATATTCTATTCTACAATATTCTATGTCCCGCACTACAATGGTGCAAAAATGCAAAAAGATGCGTGCGATTGAGTGTGGCTGTTCAATCCCTTATTAAAACACATCAATATTTCTATATCCTGATTATCTACGATATACTAGTATAAATATAAACAAACCTAACAAGGCATAAAAAGCGCGAATCGCTGACCAAACAAGGTACATCTAAATTTTTTGGTTGCTGCAAGATTTGAAACAAAACACATGTCACGCCACTGCAAAGCGCAAGAATCAAAGGGGTACTGATACAAATTTTAAGTATTTTCGGATTCTTGTTTTAGATAGCGTATTTACTCGCATTAAAAACGCACCCCTGTCTTGTCACTGAAATCTGGATTTTTTTTTTCTCCCGCGTAATAAACGCGCCCTATTTGTCCACTGTAGTCCCGCTAACTGACAACTGGTGCCTCCTTTACCGTTGATCTGCTTTGTTTTATTATTATTATTATTATTATTATTATTATTATTATTATTATTATTATGCCATTTCTTTTGCCCACCTCGGCTCGCTCACCCCCCCCCCCCCCCCCCCCATTTCTCACCCGCTGCCGCATGCCGTAAGGTCTATCTGCGCGCGGCACATCCCCCCGTTTTCTTTAACCATGCGCGACAGCGAGGTTCACGAACGCCGCGACTGTTCAGACATCGCAGCTGATAAGCACACAGCGAGCGAAGGTCACGAAGCTACCGGCGCCATGAGGCGGTCGCTTCCTGCAATGACGAGTATCGCGGGCAAATCGGGAGTTGGCAGGCAGGCAGGCACGCACTTTTGCACTTCGTTGTTCACAAGCACGAAAGCTTACCTTTTCAGCAATAGCACGAAATCCAAAAGCGTTCTCCATGTAGCTCCCAGCATACACTCCGTTGATTGCTTGATCGCAAACACTCTGCTTGCGGCGTGCACAAGCTTCAACGTAAGCCGTTGACAGAGGAGACACAACACACTCCGCCGCACCGAAGTTGTTTTGTACTTGCCGACGCGCCACAGATTGCAGTGACTCGTACTGTACCTACTGTAAGCGCGAGTTGAACCGTGCAAGCCGTATAAGTACACATCCTGGGCAAAGCAAGTGAATAGTAAAATAATAAACCACCGTCAGCCTGCAGCAAACACGCACACGACATGTTACCACCCAATTCAAAGTCTGCCTGTTGACGATGGCGATGCGCAGTTGCCCCGAGACCTCAAAACCGAAACCGAAATTCATAGCAGCACCGTTTCATGATATAATTTCCAAGCTATGTCAAGCCTCCAAGATATAGTGTAAATTTTATGCTTGACAACATATTTATTTGCTTGCAGAGCTTCAAAGTCGTTTTTTTCTTGCCACTGACGTGTGCAGGCGGCAAGTGTGTAGCCTTCGTAATGCTCGTTTTTCTTTTCCCGAGGGAGGCGTGATTGTGGCGTTGTTTCGACATTTTGGAGTCAAAATTTGTTATTTGTGCAACATAGATATAAAAAAAAAGTTAGGGAAGGGCGGCGGGGAGGTTGTTCTATATTTGACACAACTCCACCCCTTTCTTATGTTCGTTTGAGGAGCTTTTTTTATTAGAATTGGGGCAAATCTAGAACCGAAAAAAGCTGTCTTGGCATATACAAGCTATCAACGTTTTTCTAGAACAGTGATAAGTATAAAGAATGGTTTAATTTTACTGTTTTAGAGGAAAGGTGAACGTATGTATGAGCCAAGTGAGTGTCATTGGTGCTACTTTCGGGTCAGGATTTGGCCCATTTCGCAGAAAAAATGAAAGCTCCCGATTTGGTTTCTTAAGTATGCAACCACAGGTAAAAATGTACATGCGAATGGGTCAGGCCCCCCCTTTTTTTTCTCTTTCTATCCCCCTGCATGCATAAATCCTAGCAACAACCCCGCTGTGCTATTAGCTTCTTTTAAATAACACTCTGCCATTCAGCAAGAACCTGGGGACTAGGCTTTTTTTACCGACAAAGTATGAATGACGCTTGCTTTTATTTTAAGTCTTAAATTGTGTGTGCGCATAGCAATGTGCGATTATCAGTGCATTTTAACGCCACAGTAACAGCTATCAATTACAATGCTGCAACTAGTCAACTATTCTCCATTCTTGTGGCACGGGTACATTGCGCTAGTGTTGTCTACGATCGTTCACGTGTATATTAAGTGACGCGCAAGCGTTGATATCAAGGATATAAAAAAGAACAGTAAGTGCCCACAGAGTGGTGCATACCATTGTACGAGTTCACCCGTGCTTAGCGGATGTGCGCTAAGTTTGTCCTGCGGCGCGGCATGCGTGCACAGCAGCTGCATTATAGTAAGCTTAACCTGTTATTTGTAAACATGCCTAGTTCCACGGCAATGCGAATGCTGCAAACATTCAATTCGAACTCATCCATTTTCATGAATCTAAATATAACTCACTGAATAAATCAGGGACTTGTGTATTGATGCGAAATACTTCAGTGTGAGGAAATATGTGGACCCCCATTAAAAAATTGGCCCCGTATCTGCATGTTTCTGCAAATGTCGTCGAAAGACGATAGTCTTGCGTGTGGAGAGAGTGAACAGGATATTTATTTGGTGTTCTGGGCAAGAAAATCGGTGAGTGGTAGTCTGGAGGCACTGCGTTTGAGTGCCTCCAGCGTGCAGCGGAGGCAAACGAGCGCATCAAGTCACGTCACACATGAGACATGAGCGTCATCTGGCAGTTTTCTGAAAAAAAAAACAAAGCGCATGGCTCCGAGAAGGGTGTGCGCGCCCATCTCAGAGGTGATAAGGTGTAGAACGCAAGGCGACGGTAGGTGCCACCACCGTATCGTCTTAGAAAAGCGTTGGAAACACTCTTCGTTCCGTGCAATAATTGCATGGTCAGCGCAGCATGATAAGCGCTACGGTCCTTAAATTTAGTTATGTATGCTTTTTCTAGTAAAATATGCACATGCAGAATATATACGTGTTGTTATGATGCCACAGACATGCGCCATAATTGCTTTTTAATTGACGATTGCACAAGCACAAACGCTCAATCTTGAGCAACATTGGTGGGCGCTGCGGATGGGGTCGGCCGTTTCAAGTACCAGATGCTGTATAGAGTGGACAACAGACAAATGTGCAGGCGGACAGACAGACAGACCAAAATTTTTGCGTCGAAGGTCCCCAAGAAAGAGTATCGTTTTTAATAAACCAGGAGCTCTGGTACGAAAAACTTAGTGTGATTTCAAATGAGAAAGCGCGCACGATAGCCTGTCGAAAACCATGTGTAATCGTTTCATGTTATGTTTAAGCGCAACCTAATCTCTTTTACCGATGTCTCTGTGAGAAGTAGGGAAGAATGGACATGAGCGGCAGCAAAATATTTTAGTAAGAATCCCAAAAACGTAACCTATGAATTAAGTCGTTGAACATGTGAGAAATGTTCTGAATAATGTAAATAGGCGGTGGTATAATAGATATAATACATAGCACGATATATTTTGGCGAATGATACAGAAATTGAAAACAAAGGCCAAAACATTGATATTTTCACCAGAACTTTGGCATGCGGTTTTATTGCATCCGTTGAGATGTGATATGTATTGATGCTCTAAACTATATGCATATATGATAGGTGTAACATTCAAGAAAACACGCTTGGGTGTAATTTGCGAACATACACCTATAGTACACCTAAAAATGACAAATGGGTGTACAAAAGGTGGAATTGCAGAAATTACACCCGTGCGGATAAGTTTGGCAGAAATAATAGGTGTAAGATGGGTGATTTATTGAAAAATCCACCCTTAAGGGTGTGAAATGATTTGCAGTGTATGTTTTTGTCCGCAGATGTTGCAATGTAGCATGTATATTACGTTACTGGAGTCACAATTAAGGCTTTCAGTTATGCAGAATTTGAAATCCGAGAAGTTCGCTTTGGATTCACGTGTTGTGACTATCTGTGGGCATACCTTGCATCGAGCTTTTCCGCAGGGATGGCACCCTGATTGAATTTTGGGAGTGTTTGTTTTTGCTCTGACAAGAATGTCCTTCAGATTTTTATCCCGGCGGTACACCACGTGAGGTGGCTTCGCGAAAATAGAAGTTAGTCGTTTGCTTTGCCTGATTATGTTGAAATGGCGGGAAAGTATGTTGTTGATTCGTGGCGCTGATGAGGAGTAAGTTAGTACAAGGTTCGTTTGGGAAGTCGTTTTACATACTCTGTTTGGTCCCTTAATTATATCATTCCTGTTCACGTTGCGAGCACGTAGTATGGCATCGTCAATAATGTCTTCCGGATTATTTTGTTTCATTAAGGAATGCTTTAGGTGTTCCGCGTGTCTGTCAAATTACCGCATATCGGTGCATATTCTTCGGTACCGGTAGGCCTGAGAATATGGAATACCCGTTTTGCAATGCTTTGGGTGGCTGCTGTTGAAATCAAAAAAGAAATCAAAGTTATTCAGAAGGTTTTTAAAAACTAAGGATGCGTCAGACTTAACCACATTTAAAGAATACCGCAATAAGGTGAACGCCTTTATCAAGAAAGAAAAAAGAAATTACTTAAATCAACAATTTCATGCAGACAACTGCAAAGGGAGTGCAGAACTGTGGAGGAAACTTAACGCTTTGCTTCACAGGACACCGATCTCTCCTGGGGTTACTGAAATAAATATAGATGGTCGAGCGGTTACAGATTTAGAACTCGCAGAAAGATTTAATCATTTTCTCACAAACGTTGCACAGCCGACGCAAACAGCGCAGACAGCTATAACTGACGCAATGACAAGACAGACAAAGAACATCTTTCTTCGACCAACCGATGAACAAGAAATAGTTTCAATTTTTTCCACGCTAAAACAGAGCAGCGCTCGTGACATAGATGGAATTCAGATTTCCCCGATCAAACATGCAATCGATATCATAGCTCCCGTGCTTTCTCACATTTATAACTTGTCCCTATCAACAGGCTGTTTCCCAAAACAAATGCAAACGTCCATTGTTAGCGTGTTATATAAGAAAGGAGACAAGAATGATCTTACGAACTATCGGCCCATTTCTATATTACCCATATTTTCGAAAGGCTTGGAGAAAATTATTTTTAAAAGACTTATGAATTTTTGTATGAAGTTTAACATAATATCCCAATCTCAACATGGTTTTATGAAGGGCAGGTCGACGGAGACTGCTTTACTAGCTCAGAAAGAAATAATCCTAAATCGTTTGAGAGTGAAGAACTTTGCATTGATGTTTTCATAGAATTTTCTAAGGCTTTCGACCGTCTCTGTCATCATACTTTATTTGAAAAATTAGAAGTATATGGTGTTCGCGACATTCCACTTTCCCTCTTGAAATCTTACTTCAAGTACCGCTTACAATGTGTAAAAATTAAGGATTCACTTTCTTCTCTCCAGGCAATAACCACAGGGGTTCCGCAAGGTATCATTCTAGGACCGCTGCTTTTTAACCTATACATAAATGACATTGTCAAGGTCAGTGACAAAGCTAAATACATAATATACGCGGATGACACCAGCATTTTCTTTACAGGTAACGACATGACTGCCATGACCACACTTATAAACACTACGCTAGAAAGCTTAAACACATGGAGTGAACGAAATTCATTACTTATTAATGCAACAAAGACAAAAGCTGTAGTTTTTCATTCGCGGAGACTGATTTCCTTAGACAATAGATTACGTATAGGTAGCGCGGCTGTTGAAATCGTAGAAACCGGTAAAACATTAGGAGTACTTTTTAATTGCACAATGTCGTGGGATCCTCAGATTAATAATCTAATTACCAACCTATCAAAATGTGTGGGCATACTTGGACGAATGCGTTATTTTCTTCCAGTTTCTGTTAAACTAACACTTTATAACAGCTTGTTTTTGTCGCATGTAAATTATTGTCTTTTGGTATGGGCAAGTACGACAGCAACCAACATAAATAAAATATACAGGCTACAAAAGAAAGCGATCAGGTTTATAGCAAATGTCGACTACTATGCACACACAGATTAACTGTTTCAGCGCTATAATATTGTCCCAATTCACAAACTTTACGAGTATTCCCTAGCAATAAGATATAAGCAATCTCTTTTTCATAACAATCGTGCCTTCTTAGATATTTTTGAACTGGAAACGCATGCTAATCTGTACCCTACTCGTCACCAACAACATTAGAACCTTCCATTCTGTAGAACAAATTTTGGGCGATAAATGTTATGTTTTAGTGTTCCTTTGTTATTACATAAATTACTGGAGGCAAAAATAATTCTTGAGAAATGCAGTGCACGTGACATTAGGGAAGTGTTTTTATCGTGAAAATTGAGAAAAAGGTGGTCCAGGCATTCATGAAACTCTCTATATATGTATGTGTGTATATATATATGTGTATATATATGTGCGTATATATATATATATATATATTTATATATGTGTGTATGTATGTATATATGTGTCTGTATATGCATCTCCATATGTGTGTGTATATTTATGTGTATGTGTGTACACGCAATTTCTATGCATAGCATTGTTGTCATATATATAGTATTTTGTATTCCGTCATATTTTGCATTGTACTTCGGAATTTGTGCCGAACTACTTACGCATATTAGTCTCTGTATATAGCATTACTGTACGTGCATCTTCCGACTTGTACTGCGCTAAACATCTCATGGCCTATGTTCGTTGCCTATATGTTCATGGCTTATGTTTCTTTACTCATGTCCACGTTGCTTGCCATGTATTAGGGAGATTCGGGTTCTCCTCAAGTGACAAAACGTCACTTTTCTCCCGAGCCTGCCCTCATCCTTGGGACGAAATAAAATTGAATTGAAAATTGAAAAAAAAATGTAGGTACATTTGACGGTCTGTAGGCTTTTTGTAAAGGTTTGTTGACAAGCGGTCATTTTGACCGTGACAGTGACGTCCAAAAAGTTAATGGTAGTTTTGGAAATTTTGTGCGTGAATTTTATTGACGGGTGGTATTTGGTAAAATCCTCTATGAAGCGGAAAAGACTTCTCTTATCATGGTTCCATATCATAAAAATATCGTCTAAGTATCTTCTTTAGTAGAAAGGTTTCAAGGTGTGTCCCTCAATGAATGGGATTTCAAGTGAAGCCATAAAGGTGCTCGCGAAGTTTGGGGCCATTTTCGTGCCCATTGCAGTGCCACTGACCTGAAGAAAATGCTTGCCGTTGAACTCAAAATGGTTAATATTTAGTACAAGTTCAAGAAGTGTAAACAGTACCTCGCCACTTACACTAGTTGATGAGTCAGATTTTACATATTCAGAAACCATAGCCGCTATTCCGTCATGGTGGGGTATGTTGGTGTACAGTGAGCAGACGTCCATGGTCACAAGAAAACTGCCGCCTGGGATGTCGAGACTTGAAGTTTCGCAGATGAAGTGGTTTGTGTCCTTTAGGTAATAGGGAAAATTTGGGGGGACGTTTTTTATAAAGGAAATGATGAATTCTGATATATTTTCTGTTGGTGCGCTGTTACTGGATACTATCGGACGTCCCGGATTACCTGCCTTGTGTATTTTGGGGACCAAATAGAATCGACCGGGAACAGAATGGGCCGGTAACATTGCTTTTAACATTTTGCCGGTAATTTTCTCGTCCCGGCGGAGATTGTTTAGGGTTACTTTTATCTCCCTTTCAAATTCGGGAGTCGGGTCCCTTGGAAGTTCTTTGTAGAATTTTGTGTCTGATAGCTGTCGTTCCCCTTCCTTTAAGTAGTCCGACGTGTTTAGAATTACTATGCAGCCTCTTTATCAGCCGGTTTGATAGTAATTCCAGTGTTTTTTCGTAGTTCATCGAGTGCCCTTCGTTCTGACTTTGATATGTTGTTTCGAAATGGCCGATTTTTTTCATACTTCATACGCTCTGATGATATCTTTTGGAACTGCTGATATATACATATCGAGGTGTTTGTCCCTCTGCTCACTCGGACACCATGGTCTGTCACCACCAATCACTCTATTCTCGTCCGCACAGTCCCCGCGATCATGAAAGTATTCACGGAGGCGGAGATTACGCGCAAAGTTATTGAGGTCTTGGTACAGTTCAAATTCATTGAATCTACCGGATGATGGACAAAGGGTCAAGCCTCTCGACAAAAGTTGAAGCTGAGCGAGTGTGAGTGTTGTGTTTGACAGATTGAGGACATTTTTCTCATAAGTTTTCGGCTGCTCTTGGCTATCACGTGGCGCGGGAGTGTCAGCGTCATATTCGAGAGTAAGGATGTTTTGATTAGGATTGCACTGTAGTTTTGAGTTCCCATTTTTCTCCTCAAAGTTAGGTTGTGGTACGGGTGGTCCCTGGCGTTCTTGTACGGCCTCATTCCTATTTTCCTGTTGCAGAGCAGTGGAGCTACTGCAGTCCCGCTTGAGTTTTCTATCTTTTACTAATGAAATTTCGCCTCTCTTCTATAGTTCATATCGTTCCAGTTCTCTTGCCTCATGCTCTTCGAGATCAGATACCAATTTCTGCGTGGCCTCGGTGACACTGTATTCGGCGGCCTTACGCTCACTATGGTCCGCAATGACCCGAGTCAGTTGCAAGGACGCTTCCAGTAATATTTTTTCCCACTTCCCCCTTTCTGTTTCACTTAGTGTAGACATTGAGGGGTTGCAGGCTAGGCGGAGGCCCTTAGGTGCAACTTCGTGAGATAGATATTTGGTTAGTTGTTCCGCGTGTTTTTCGTATTGTACGCGCTTTTCAATGATTTTCCTAATCGATAGAAATGAGTGGGACCATGCATGTTTAAGACTGCCCGTACCTTTTGTTTCCCCGTGTCATTTGGAAGCCGCCGCCTTGGTCTTCGCCGCATTGGTCCGCCTGGTGTTGTTCCCTCTCACTCTCGCAAACGTCTTTCAAGACGAGAGGGACGCGGCAGCAACGAAGTTTGGAAGCTCATGTCAGTATAACTCATCCCCTGATGAAGGGAGGACCCCTGCCGAAACTGTTGGGAAATAAATATATTTATCCTTGTTGACAACGCTCCCGTTGTGCCATATCCAATACACACACACACACACACACACACACATATATGTATATATATATATATATATATATATATATATATATATATATATATATATATATATATATATATATATATATATATATATATATATATATATATATATATATATAGGGGAAAGAAGTGTATACCTAAGGGCTCGTTTTTCCGTGTTTTAACACAATATTAATGAGATCTAACAGACAGTAATGCCAAGGAATGTACAGGGGAAGTTATTAGAACCAATGGAATGTAAATAAGAAGAAAGAAAAGTGGTGGATGAAAAAATAACCAGCCTTGAGCAGGAATCGAACCTACGACCTTCGAATAACGCATTCGAGAGCGTCGAACGCGTTTAATAACTTTTCTGTACATACCTTGGCATTACTGTCTGTTAGATCTCATATATATATATATATATATATATATATATATATATATATATATATATATATATATATATATATATATATCCAATAATCGAAAAAGGAGTATATCAGAGTAAGGGTGCAGGCTATCAAATGTGATTTGAGACAGAGGTAGTGATCAGTCCAAACCGAATGATATAAGTAAATTATTGACCACTAACATGTGAGTCGCTCTGGTTCATTTATGTAGTCAAATACCGTAGAGCAGACGTACCTGTGCCTGTAACCTAACTTAATGCTGCCAAATGATAAAATTACTGCCACATTTATTTCTAACCTTAATTTTTCAAACGGAGCTACCAGGTATCTTTTTAGCTGATAAGAATATCAGCGACTTCTTCCTTTGCTTGAACTTAAAATAAGCCAGCGCGTCTGCCACCCCTTCAATAGACTCTTTTTAGCACTCGAGACTTGCCATGCTGGTCTAGTCGTAATGGTTATGACCCACAGGTTGCATGAATTCCGGTGGTGGTGGCCGCATTTTCCACTTAAGCTGAAATGCCCGATGCCCGTACACTTAAATTTAGGTGCACAGTAAAGAACTCATATTGTAGCTATATCTAGAGCACTCCACTGAGGCATCTTTCACAATCATTTGTGGTTTTGAGACGCTAAACTTGAGCAATTATTATTGGCAATCAAATTCTTATGCTCCTTCTTTGTCGACAAAGCAAAGACCACAAGTGTGAAAGTTCATGACAACCTATGTAACGAAAATGGCAGCAAGAAGTTAGAAAATTCTTTCAGACAAATCATGGATCTTGTAATTAGCGTTGTATAGAGAACCAATTTAACTATCGTCGTGTATATTCTTACGTCTGCCTCTGAACGTTCATCGAGACACGGGCTTAAACTAGTGTAAATTAAATAACATAGGGGATCGTCAGTCAAGCTTCCACCTTTAAACTCGCTGCAGCACTAGGTAGCAAGCACTCAACATGCCTTGGTCGTTCCATATGTAACTGTATCAATTAAATGCTCGTTTCGCAAATAACAATCGCAAACCATCAGGACTGGACCGCGTATCATAGGGCAAGTATGACTGCAACATCTGGGATCAGTCGAACTTAGAAGACCCGTGAGCTGGATGAATTTTGTACGCAAGTCAAAATCATAATTTTGTTTATTGCTTCGCGAACGATTATCAAACGGACGAATCATTTGTGTTTCTTAACATTGCGTGAAAGCGAGTCTGAATGGATGCCTATGTGCAAAGTAGGAGCATGTTTAGCCGAGGTGTCATCAAACGTCGATTGAAGAACACTCCACAGGTATTTTTAATCCGGGTGCATGGTGTCCGTGATAACGCTGACCCGCAGTGATCGGCGGAGGAACTCCTTTTCGGTCGGATGGTTGGACGTCCAGGCAATCACGTGAATACCCCAGTTACGCCAGGCCTTTACGTATTCAGCGCTCATCATGTTACTGCTGATCAGAACAGCCGAGGCACCAGTCAGGTAAGGCAGAAGGCCGGTGTGGAGTGCCGTCTCGAGGAGCCAGTCGGCAATTGTGTCGAACATGTGGGCTACGGCATCGCGGTGGCGTGGTCGCGTGTTGTTCACGTCCTCGTACGCTAGGAATCCCGGTCGCCAAGTTAGCGCGGTCACAATATCTGGGTTTTTGCGTCGCAGAAAGTACACGAAGTTGTGATAGAAGGAGGCGACTAGTGCCCGTCCATACAGCTCCGGTTTTTCACGAAATAGTTTGTCGACTGCCTCGACGGCGCGGGAGTCGTAGTTCTTGACATCGATGATAATACGCATGCCAAGACGCAGACACTCTTCGACGCCTTCTTCGAGCGTAGGAACGCGCTCTTCGGGGAAACGCTTGGAGAGCGGGTGCTTGCACGAGGCGTCCAAACGACGCAGCTCCTCGAAAGTTATGTTCTCTAGTAGACCTTCACCGTTGGTGGTGCGCTGCAGGGTGTCGTCGTGGAAGATGACGGCAACATTGTCACGCGTGAAGGACAAGTCCAACTCGATTCCGTCGGCGTCGTTTTTCTTGGCCTCCTTGAAGGCGGCCAAAGTGTTCTCGGGAGCATCGAGGGCACAGCCGCGGTGCCCGAAGACAGGTGGCAGCCGTGAGCCGTCATGCTGTTTCACGCCAAAGATCACCTCCGAAGCTAGGCTATCGTCAACGCGCGGTATCGAAAACAATCGGACAAGCACGCAGCACACAACGGTGATGATTCCGACGGCTTGAGCGGAAACCATTCTGCTCTAGGAATACTTGTCAACGCTTGCACAGGGATCAATTTAGGACTCGGTGCCCTGCTGTGCGCCAGATACACGACGAAATGCGCTGAATGGCTGTCTTCTTCTTCTACACCTTCTTCATATCCAGGTATGGCATGAAGCCGTTGGAGGGGATTAGAGGAGTAGAAAGAGAATAATACCTAAAATTTCTGTATTTTTGAAGTTATAGGTCTGCTAGATTTGAATTTATTGATTTTAATTGGCTATGACTCATAATAAGATATGTAGTGTGGTCCGAATTTAGCAAAGTATACTTTTAGTCACATTAATATAGTCCTGAATCGCAACGAAGACATCCCTATGGCTGCACTAACAGAGTAGTGATTACTTTTTATTTTAAAATGTGGTTTGTCGAATCCTATGGCCCTTTTCACTGTCTTTTCTTTTATTTTTATGTACGTTGTTATTCGTCTTGTTCTTTTCTGATTTCTCTCTTTTTTACCATGCATGGTATTGAAATTTCCGTTATAAGGTATAGTGTGGCCACACTCTGAGCAAAAAAATTCAGCTCAATGGGGGAGTGACATCAACTTTAGCCCTAATCATGTCGTTAGTCCACCAAAAGACCAAGGGTGGTGAGGAGCGTGTCGTGTGCAAATTTGAAGGACTAATGAGAGAACGAACGGCTCCCATACTCTCTGGCGTAGGGGCTGAAGGGATAAAAAGACGCTTTTTCTAGTCTTTGCTGAGTGGATGGGTGATCAGCCTTTGAAAGGTCTGGTTCTCGGTCATTTGTGCCCCAATTTTCTAAAGCTCATCCTTCTACTCTGTGGGGGTAGTGGTAGCGCAAGGCGAAGGACTGAGAGGTGAATAATGTAGCAGATGCGTGTCCAGGGGTTCACAGAACTCATGACAAGGCTCCTCAGCCCACTTACAGTTACGATAAAGAAAATATTGCCATAAAAGAATAATTTGTTGGGGAAGAATACTGCGCCGACAATTATAATGATTTGAAACGCAGTTCAATAAATTTCACAATATTTACTAGCGGTGACAATCATGCAAGTCTGACGTACATTTGAGCGGGTATATTCTGTATCCATACGCCCCGGACTACTTCGAAATCGCTCACAGTCACTGTAGTCAAGAGTACGCCTCGTGTTCGTCACTCGTGGTGATCCTTTTTGGTCTGGTTCCGCGGAAGGCGAGTACCGCTTCACAGGCTATCAACTGAGCAGTGAAAAACATATTTCGTCGCATGTGCTGGAATTGTGGACGCACGTGTATTTGTGTGTTGCGGAAGGGCTGTTCAAATGTACTTAACACCACAACGATCCTGCGAAGAAATGGACATGCCAGCTCACATGCAGCGCTCCTTCGCAGCTTCCTATCTGCAAAGCTTCAAGAATGGACGCCGTCACCTTGAAGCGTGATCATCATTTTCTGGATATACGGGCTTTAGAAATCACGTGCATCTGTTAATTTTGAAGCTAAGTTTTCCATTCTTGTCACCTTGGCGCATTACATAATAAATAGTGTGAAAGCTGAAAGAGCACTGTGCGCGGCTTCTTTGAGCATGTTTTATAAGCTTGTGACTGCGTTTCATTGGGGCTTAGGCAATTAAGTCGTGGATTCATGGTCTTGTTAGTTTATTTTTATGCAAAGAATTGTTTTTTTTTCTCGCAAGTAAGAGGGCACAGCAGCCAACGGGGAACACCACTGGTGCGCATGACGCACTATTTATGGGAAATAAATTATTCTACCTTTGAATTGGTCTTTGAATTTTCTGTTCCAACACACATTCATGAATGTAGTTCTTAGTTAGGCGCAGCTGACATGAGCTATCATGTCAGTCTGGCGAAGATGGCCGGGGTAATGTATAGTGGATTAATCATTAGTCCCTCAAAAAGCTGTTCAAATAGAATAACAGTTCATCCCGAAGGAGTAACATTTCCTCGCCCAAGGATGACTTTTCGGGATCAACAGCTAGTCCTCACGAGAGTAACATTTGCACTGTCAGAAAGCATTTTCTAAAATCAGCTGTTAGTCCTTCCAGGATAAACTATTAATCCTCTCAGGAGCAATGCTTAGTCCTCTTGCAGTTCATCCTTCAAAGACGAGCTGTTTATCACCTGCAGTTAGTCCACAAGAGGATGAATAGTTGTATCAAGTCAGTTAATCTCCAAAGGGACTAACCCTACCACTTTAGTCCTTTTTTTTTTAGAGTGCAATCTTCCTTGTGGGTATGAACCAATATATGTAAGTGACAAAACAAAACAAACAAAACTGAGCAGTGGCCCAAACGGAAAAAACATGTTTTGATAGCCCCAGGCAAAGTTTTCGAAGATAGCATACTAGTATAGTATGTTTCTCTGTGCTAGTACGCTCCTCCAGGAAGCATTGAGTCGGCGACAAGACATTCAAAGAATGACCCGTCTTTGAACGTCTTCATGAGCACTGTCTTTTCCTTCATTGTCTAGTGTTTTATAAATTGCGCGCTTGGTCGTGCTACGCACGTTACCTACTAAAGGTTATACAATAATACCAAAGCGTTTTTTAAGAGAGATTTTACGCTATCCTGTGGAGTGAGTACCACACCAGTTGTGTTACGTCACTCCGAACAGATTCAACAGTCAAAATATTAATTTTTTTATTCATAGACCACAGAATCAGATACTGAGTAGTTGTACAAGTGTGATTCGATCAAGATAGCATTGATGACTTCCAGGCGTGCCATGCAATTACGGGCGCGATTTCATTCATACTGCATGAAACTTTGTAGGCATCGTGCTATACCGCATCATGCAGTCATTGCGCTATACTGCATGGAGTACTGCAATCCGGAGTATTAATGAGCAGTCACTACTGCCACTTCCGGGAGTAAAAATTCAACCAGTTGGGCTTTGTGGCCCCGATGAAACGACGAAGCCGAGTTGAGTCTACCTTAATTAGGCTATTGCGTTTCTACGTGTTGCAGGCGTTTCAGATATGTCCTACAAGTTTTTTCTTATTAAACACTCTTTGTTAAGCTTTGAGGTGGTAGTAAAGTCACATCTTTATGATACAAAAAGTATCACTTCTCAGTGGTGTTACTATGGTAACGCACATGCCATTTGTTGGACTCGTTGCCTCGCTCATTTTCAGTGAAAGTTGTCTGTAGTGGGATTCACCAACGCTCAGTGACACATACGCATTTATGGTGATGATAATAGTTTTCTGATCAGCGCCAAAGATTTCTGTGGCGCATTCCAGTTTGTTGGGTTAACTTCCACCTTTATATTTTTATTTTTGGACCAGTGGTGAGCAGTGAAAGTTACCCAATTTCCGTGTTGCGTGCGCGTTTTTTGTGAATTTTATAATTCATGACATTTACAAAGAATACGGGATCCCCTCAATCTAATTACTCGTTTCTTGGCCGATCCCCCAGAATGGGAGCCATGCTTCTAGGCCATCGTCATCATCACCATCATGTCAACTTGTTCTACCACAAATCCCGGACATGAAACCCTCGACCAAGAACAGCTTGTCCTCTATAAGTTCTTTCAGTTTGCGTGTAGGTTGCATGATGATTAAAAAAAATACACATGATGGACACTCTCCAGAAAGTGATGAGAGCATCTTCAGAAATGAAAAACACTAGGAATGTTACCTTCTCGTACAATACGAACAGCAAAGCCGTTTAAGCTAGCCTCGGCACATTCTCGAGCAGGTATGTACCAGAGGAGGCTGATGTGCGCCAAGCAGCTCTTAGCATATTATATTACTGTGATCTGGCATTTAATATCCCAAAACCGTGCTATGAGAATGAAAAACGCGGTAGCGCAGGGCTCTGGATCCCCTGGTGTTGTTTAACGTTCTCTGGCATCGCACACTACACTCTAAGCCAAAACGGAGCAACAGGGGTATAGGGGTTGCTCCTTTCAGAGAGCAATTGTATTGCCACTGCCATTACTCTCCTAAAAGGAGTAACTGCAGAGGGAGGAACCGTTGCTCTCCTTTCAGTTTCTCCTTCGGGGGATGAACAGTTACTCCCTCCAGTTCCTCCCTGCAGACCAACAGTGACTCCCACTAGTTGCTCCCTGCCGACCAACCATTACTCCCACCAGTTGCTCTTCTATGAGCAACAGTTACTCTTTACCGTTCCTCCCACGTGTTCGCAGTTACTCTCTGAAAACCAACTGCACATGCTTCCAGTTACTCCTTGGGGAAATGAGTATTTATCTCGAGTATGCTTGTCACACGCTTAACACATGGCGAGAGCTCCTTGGAAGAGCCCTGCTTGGGTGCTTCTAACACAAAAAGTGGACAATATTGAAAGGAAAATAAATGCTTTATTGTTCTTTTTATGAGGCGACGTGTGACCACACGTAAAAGTAGACTTCGCCACACCACAGCCAGCACTAAACAAACACCACAATACATCAAAGGTTTTCTGCGTCATCCGTGGAAAAACAATCTTGAATTTCTAGCATAGGGCAGTCTGTGTCATCATTGGTGAGAGAAGCGCAACTTCTCAAATTCTGAAGAACTCAAGTTTCGCAGCTGGTGTTTCCATCAGGCTCGCGCAGCAGAACGTCACCGCAAGCATATGTGAAGCATCTCATTGCTGCAAGAAAAAAAATAGAAGTGTGAGGTTAAACATGCCAGAATCAATACATAACAATTAGTCACACACACTGCAGCAGCGCTTACATTCTAGGATGTCTACTGCAAAACAAAATGTGAAAAAAAGAAAGGTTCGGCCAAACGTTACTTGGCAAGCCATATAAATGCTGTTGTGGTAGACGCTCTTCACATGATGTCTCAGACAGCAATATTCTGGAAGAAAATGTGCAGCACCTCAACAAGGCATATTTGTAGCAGTTAAAGATACCCTTAGGTTCAGTTAACTTGTTTCCTATACACAGCTGAGTGACATTTCTATGAGCCCATTCACCAATGGGCATTCTAAATGAGGTCATGTGTGTGGCAAATAACACGTACTGTCCGCTCATGTTAAAATACTTATTTACCTCGTGCACATAGTTGCTCTTGATTATACTGTTCTATCATACGCTGCTGCGTCTTGACTTGTGCAATACTTGTAGGCACAAGCCAAGCATGCAAAGCCTGCTTGAAAGCAACCATTTGCAGAGGCTACATGATAATCTTCAGTATATTTCTTTGTACCTGACGCAAACGGCTGGACAAAACTATAGACAAATAAATGTAGACCGTGCTACCTTCAAAAAATGCTTTAAATTTAGAAAACTAGGGTGCATTTGTTCACTCGGTTGACGAGTCACAGCCACGAGATATGTAAACGAAGCAATATATCTTAAGGCATGCACAGATATTCTGATTCTTTGTTTGACAGTGTCACAGATAGCCTGCCAATACGTATATATTTGAGAGCAACAAGATGTGAAGCTTTTATTAGTTCAACGTCTTGTTGGTTCACAGCCAAACAGGTTACTGCTTGTTAGACAAATTGGAATAAGCACACCATGGTTTCCAAAAAAAAAGCATAATTAGAAGTTAGCTCCCGGTGTGAATGTCTGCCTATTTATTTTGTACTGCCTTCTACATGTGCCACAAAGACATTTGTTCAGGATGTGCTACCAGTCAAGCCAAGATCGCATACTTGGTCAATGTGATGGAAATACAAACATTAGAAACACTGCCACCTCTAGTAAGAGCATAACACTTCAGTATCTTGGACTAGCAAAGAGGTGCACAAGAAAGTTAAGCCCACTCTTGCGGAACTTTGAACGCGAATATTTCAGAGTGGGGGAGGTCAACATGCTGTGGCACTTTTAAACCCACGAAACATCTGCAGAAAACAGGGTAAAGGCAAGTCAAGAAACGCTCTTATGAAGGCCTGCGCATGGACAGCTTTGAGAATCTAGGCCCAAGTGTTATGCTTTGTGCAAGCCAAAATCCATGTAAATAGGGAAAACATACTTTTAGGAGTACCAGCGTAAACAAATCTTGGCAGTTGGCTTTTTAGTACAAACAGCAATCCCTGCAATGAAAACATAAACATTTTATCTTAACGGTAACAGTGTGAGCACACACACGGGCCAGCGGAGCCATGTCGAATTGTCAGTGCCAGTGTAACCATGTGGCATAATGAACTATTCTCTGGCCAACACATGCACAGTTTGCCCCTAAAAAGCGATGCTTTCATATACGTAGTACAAAAAGTCTGCACTTACCAAAATTCGCTTGCTTTCTGTACTTTAGCATCGTTGGGAGCATCTTTATCTGCAGTATAACCAAATTTGTGCCATATCCCTGAAAAAAAAGTAAAAGACATGCATCAAATATTGTTTCATTTGGTAGCAGTGAAGTGAGGTTAAGAACAGCTAAGTGGGAATCAGCCTAATTATGTGCATGCGGCAAATCCCAAACGGCGTTATTGAGGTTGTCGAAATTTTCGTCGATTGGTATTAACGTCGATATGTGACTTCAACGGCATGCCAAGTTTTCACAGCGCATAAAGATTTCATGATACAGAATAATGACAGCGCTAACGAGAACATACAGAATTTATGATTGTTTTTTACAATATTCAGTTTTGCTAAGGTTTTTCATCACTAAAGAAATCTGAAAGACTTGGGTCATTCCTCCTCCAATTGTTCTGTCAATATGTAAACTGCTCGCTTGATGGTGCGCTTATAAAATAGTACGTTCAGCGCAGAGGTGAAGCAAGTGACGCAGTGATGTGGGCAGATTTTTTTTTTTAGGCGTGCGGGGAGGGGGGGGGGGGGGTCCTCTTATCTGAATAGGCCGGGCAAGCGAATATGGTCGTCAATTTGGGCTCCCTACGCCCGGCCTAAAAAAATTCTGTGCGCAACCGCCTGGCTATGCCAGTGAAGTGATGCGACAATGATTTGTTCACTTACTGATTTACATACACTTCACATCTCTAAAAAATGCGGCCCAAGGCCTCAACACTCAGCCGTTAACATTACATAAAGCCAATGATAGAAAAGTGCCAGTATGAATGCAGCTACAACCCCGCCCCAATGTTTTTTCAAGCGAGGTAGTGTTGCGGAAATGAACTTTTAACTGCAAAAGTACACTGGCACTGCAGTGGTGACTGGGGAAGCAAGAGGGTATGCAGGCGGTAATAGAGGTAATTTAGTCCGATACGGCTAGCAATGGATACGGTGAATAAGAGCAAATCATTTCTCTTTCAATAGCGCAAACCACTCAACAATGTATTGTAAGAGCATTAAATGTGGCTGGAAATGCCACTCACCTGCACGCTGATGCATGCACAGTCCTTTGTCCGACGAGCAAACAGGCTTGCAGATAGCTGAAGACGTGTTTACGATGTGTTTGTTCCACCCAGCAGCAAAATCCACAACTACTTCGCGCTCCATAAAGATAAATATACACTAACCTTCATCACGAATAAGTAGAAACGCAAATCTGCGACACACACACACGATCAAAACATAGCTCACAAGCTCGCACGTCCATGTGCTCGCCAACCACAGACCATATGAAAATGAGTAAGTAGTGCGAACGCGAACCTAGTTGCGCCAAAAAAAAAAAACGTCGAGCAGTGACAGCACAGGCGTCAGCGCAATAATTTCAGTGTGTTCTCCTAATACAATTATAAAAAAAACTGAGGTACACTAAAACTCATAAATAAATATAAAAAGTTGAGTGTAATTTTTATTTAGTGCTAGTCAACATAAACACTGAAGAAAAATTACTTTGTAACTTACATCGTTTGCTACACTAGCGCCACACTTGTCGTGCGGGCGCAGATGGCGCAGATTTGTCATTCTGCCCTCAAACTACACGGTGAAGCGTGCTACTAAGTGAATGGCTGATGAGAAGCGCGTCTGGGTCCGCTTTTTTTTTCTTCTCCGATATATCTGGGCGGGGGGGGGGGGGGCTCCTTATGCACGTGTTTTGGTGCTTGATCGATTTTGACGCCCTTACTTCGCGGACGAACGGCGTGTCTAGGCTTTTTTTATCGTTGTTTTGCACGTGTTTCGGCGTTCGGTCCGCTTTGACGTGCCAACTCTCCATTCTGCTGCTGCGTGTGTTAGGTATTTGCCGTACTGTGTTCTCAGGCCTTCTGTGTTCAGCCAGCGCAGCTATCTTATTATCTACGGATGCTAAAATAAATCACTGTTTTGGTTTGGTGAAGTTTGGCACACAGAACAAACAATAATCTGGCCCATGAATATCAATGTGGGCGGCATGCATATTTGTGTGCGGTGTCCTGCCGGGGAGTAACCGTTGCGTGACGAGAGCATTTACAGCGGTTCCTCCTTCCGTTGCTCCCTTACAAACTTAAGATGAATACAGTTGCTCCCCCATTCTCTAACAAGTCGGCCACCTTGTTCCACTTGGTCTTTTCGGAGAGTAACAGTCGGTCTGAGGAGTAAAAACAGCCGTTGCTCCCATTTTGGCCATTTTTGGCTTGGAGTGTACAGGAACCCCTGGCATTTCTCCTTCGTTGTAATGCGACCGCTGTGGTCGAGACCGAACCCACGACATCCAGGCCAGCAGTCGAGAACCGTCGCCAGTGTTGCACCGAGGTGGGCCATACTTGGCATAACCTAGCCATGTATAGTATAATAGGAAGTGGGAAAGGAAAGTAAGGGCGAGTTGGATGGAAAGAAGGCGTAAAGTGCGTACAACATGACATAGCCGTGTACAGTCCTTTTTTATTATTTATTCATCCTAAGTGCAGAAAGAGGAGTCGGTGTTACAAAACTCTCAGGTGGAATTCATATTAGTCATTTGACAACGAAAATCTGTTTGAACACTTGCCACACCTTGTATAGCAAGTGTGTCGTAGCGACAAGAGGGGTGAATAAAAGGGAAACGGAAAGGAAAGAAAAAATCGTAGCGTAGCCTTGTGTACAACTAGGCTGCTGACGCGCTGGGCGGATGCTCTCGCACCTATGTCTCAATGCTCGGGGCTGCCAAGGATCGCATGTTTTGCGCCAAGCAAACAAGGCTCAGTCAATTGAAGCCTCAGAACTGCAGCTCTGAGGTTTTGAAGTGCGAAAATGTACTTGCTCATGTCCCTTCCACGTCGTCCTTAAATGCCAAAACAAGAAGCGCTGCACGCCATTCTTGGCGCCATCTGCGCCGATTGAAATGTTCTACGGGAACCATTCCAGTGCTCAACACCAGATATTTCAAATTAAACAGAAAAAACAGAACCCGTGAGTAAGTAGACTAATAGCCTTTATTCTATCGTCTTGCCAATATATTCTATTTTGAATATTTATTTTCGTGACACGCAGCAGGACTCAAGGATGATATAAGTTTGTTTATGCGTTTTTTTGACAAAAATGAAGTGCAAGTAAGCGCTTTCAAGCCCAAGCAAGCAGCGTGCTTTGTGGCTTCCTGCGTAGTAATAGGCTTTAGTGGTTTTGATTGCGTGCAAGTCTTCAATACTACAAGTTTTCATCTTCAAAATTTATTAAATTCACAGTGTTCCTGAATAGCTGGCCAAAACAATGTGGCTTTATTGCAGTGTTTTATTTCTTCAAATTTTATTTGGACGTTAGGAGTCTAACTGGATAGACTGCAGTATTGGTACGTATATAGGTGAACAGTATTTGTGCCAATGTCCTTTAGCTCACGGACGCAGACGTGGTTTTGGATCAGCTAAATATATGGCATATGCTTACACAGCAGACATTTATTAAGAGACAGTGGATACCACCCGTTTCAAGGTCGAGTTAACTAATAGCGGTGTCACATGGGCATTTTTATTCACGATCAGTGCCGATCCTGATTAAGTGCTGCTACCCGGTCACTTTTATTCGCGATCAGCCACCGATCAAGATCAAGACTATTGCAATCTGCGCATCGCAATCCGCCTGAGAGATTGCGATTTCGTGCCGTCTGCACCCACTGGCCGAGGTTGTTAAAAGCAAAAGAGACAAGCAAATCTAACATAGTTCTGTAAAAACAAATTTAAAACGCTAAATATTCATCTATAAATCAAATAACTAAGTTTCTACTTGAAAAACATCTGAATTAATACATATTTTAGGATTAGCATAGGCCGCCTGTAGGTATTGGATAAATAGACGATAAGCAGACGACAGGTTCAACTGTCGCACCGTCGGAGCAGCTGGAGCAGCTCGAAGCAAATTGATTATGAATGTCGCCAGCTTTTCGACCACGTGGCAGCGTACGCGCACTTCGTGGTCGAGTGAAGAGACCTTTACAGTAACTGACCACTGGCATGAGCAAATGGGAGACTTGGGACGCCAGAAGTGAAACTACGGCTTATACAACGAGAATGCAGTTTCGCTGCGACTGAACGGCTACGAGCAGGTGCCATTGAAAATGAAAGTGAAGATTGAGGTTCTCGCAAAATAATACAGGTAAGTGCAAAGAAATGCTACCGAATGGTTGATTTTTTCAAAATTTTGTAGTACCATGCAAAGTTTTTGCTGTTCGAGCGGTTCCTGCGCTAATAACATATTACTGATAAATGGCTGGATTGAAAGATCACACGCTGAGTTTTTTCTACGGCATTTTTAGGTACGGAAGTGCCACCTGGTGGATTTCGTTTGACCCAAGCTCAAACCGGATTAGGCTTAGGCTGTTTAGCAGCGGCCACAAACTTCATCGCGATCAAGATAACCGATCCGGAGCACCGTGTTCGCGATTAAAAGTGCCGTGTGACATCGGTATAAAAGAAGCATAGTTTCGCCTCTAATGCACCATCATTACAGGATGAAGATCACCCATATAGCTTCCAAAAACCATACTGAATGATACTTCGGTGGATAGTATCTGCAAGCTTTTGTGAGCTAAACACATGATTGTAGGAGTGCTTCTAGAACGAAAATTGCGTCTTGCGAACTTATATGCAAGGCGTCTACTAGATATTAATTTCGAAATGGTCAGTCTTGACGAAGCTTTGCCAACAACTTGTAATGTGCTGCCACAAGATATCGACGCATTCTTCCGAAACGTGCATGCCATTTACGATTGACGTATAATAAATAGTACAGCGAGCACGTCTTGGTATGAAAAAAAAAAACGGGAAACAGATTATCTGACACATTGAGTTTTGGAAACTTCATGTTTTCTTTATGTAGCATCTCCTGGCTAGGAAACCCGGGGATGTTGCTTCTTTTAGTTGGCGATAGACGGCATGACGCACGGTGCAAACATGGTGCCGCTCATGGAGTTGGTGGTGTTCGAAAGTATCGTATAGTATTTAATCAAGGAAAGAAGAGTAAGCTAAAGGGGCCGTTCACTTTGTTGGAAACAGTACTAATGAGAACTGACAGACAGTTATACTAACGAAAGTGTAGGCGTTATTATTCAAAGTAATTTTAACGTAAATGTGAAGAAAAAAAGTGGAGGAAAAGAAAACTAGCGCTGGGCTGGGGCCAAACCGGCGACTTTGAATAACGCATCCAATGCTCTACCAGCTAAGCTATCATGGCGGCTATGGCCTCATCCTTTTTTAGGGCATGTATATGCACTAAAGTGGGAGCGCCAGTCAGCATTGTCTGTTGCCATGGCCGCGCTGACTGACGCTCCCACATTTAACTCATACACATACCCTATAAAGGGATGGGGGGATGGCCGCCGTGGTAGCTCAGTTGGTAGAGCATTGGATGCGTTTTTCAAAGTTGCAGGTTCGGTCCCTTCCCGCGGCTAGTCATCTCTTCGCCCACTTTTCTAAACGTTTAATTAGAATTACTTCTAATACTATTCCCTATGCGTTCCTTGGTATACTATGATTGTCTATCACTTGTCTATAATATAGTATGTAAAGAACACAAGAAAGGGAGGTGAGCGTCCGGACTCGAGGCCCCCATGAAAACACGGCACGTGGCCTAGAATTCCCAATAAAATCTTAAAGTGAGCCAAAGGTTGCTTTCACTTCTCTCCACAAATTACGATACAAGCTCAGAAATCACTTGTCACAGCCATGGTATCAGCCTTTGGCACGGAAAAAGGAAAGAAAGGAGAGGGTGTGCCCAGCCGGAGCGCTACGTGAAAAGTGTGGAGAAAATGACATCATGGTGGCCATATTCACTGGGCACAATGGCGACGTTGCTATGGTTACGTGTTGCGCAGTGTAGCTGGTCTAGCAGTGAGCGGCCGCAGTGGGCGGCGGCATGTGTGCCTCCGCAGGTCTCGTGCTGAGCCGTGGCGGACAATATCCGTGCTCTGCTCGGCGTTATTGGTTACGCAGTGTTCTCCTGGCACTTACTGTACTTTTAGCAATGTTTACTAATCCCTTTGTCAATCACGCAGTTTCAATAGTGCGTAGAACGAGTGCATATCAATGTGTCGTGCGGCGGATGACGCGGATAAAGCATTTGAAGTGTTCTGTGAAATTGCGTTGGGCACCATGATTAAGCACAACGACGACGAACTCCTTGCAGGTCAGTGACGGTTGGGCAGTGCTCCTGCCTGTGGCAACGGAAGACACTGTTGTGCCCAGCCAGACGCAATGAGGACCATTTGCACATACGTAGTTTCGTGGTCGTTATGTGTACACCGACAACTTGCATGTGCGTAATAAAACACCTTTTCTGTTCCGCTTGTTATACTCGCCCCCAGAATTGTAACCTCAACGTTAGAGCAACCGCGTTCAAGCGTCACTTGCCACGGTCGCAGAATGCTGACGCTAGTGAGTTTCACGCGGAACACGGGCACAGTGGCTGGGTGATGCGTCGGCCTCATGTCAGAATACAGCCGTAGAAGAAGGCGCACGACAGATCGTGTTGTCTGTACAGTTGCTGAATTAATGACGTGAAAACACTCGCCGTTGTCAGTGCATCTATTGCGCGTTCTCTTGTACTTGCTTCGTTTTCAGCGAGTCGTTACTCGCTGTTAATAATAAGACGAAATGATCCACAGTGATGAGCCCCGTTCCATTAGTTTCGGACCGTCACGACACGTGCGCTGCGCAGCCCACGTGCTTTCCGAGCCGGAGAGAGAGTCGCGCCTTCTGCTTTAAATTCGGATGTAAACGAGAGAGGAGAATTCGCCCAGTCAATATGGCCGACTTCCGACTTCACCACGGCTTCACAACAAGTGACGTCACGGCCTCTCCTAAGTTTTTTTTCCTTGCTCCATGGCCTTTGGCATATTTGAGCATGCGTGGAGCGCTTGATCGTTACTCAGGCCGCCACAGGAGGCCACTACTTGTCCGCGCACGAGCACTAAATCGCGCTGAAATGCCACGTATTCAAAGAAAAAAATTTGCTGAAAACACGAGTCACGCGTAACGTATTTTATTTCACTTGTGCTATCCCTTCATGCGTTGCTTCCAGTGATTTCATAGGGACGACATCAAAGAGAAGGAAATTTCAGTGGTTTACAAATCTTTCTAACTTCACTGGACGGATCACTAAATTTTTTGCGGCGCTGAATTGGTAAGACAGTACGCTCTTTTGGTGAATACGTTTTATGGTTATCTATAAAAGCGTTTCAGTATTCTTTTAAGATGCCTGCATCTGCCAAAGAAATAATTTGGAAAACACCTAACAAACATTGCCCTTCCCAATGGTTGAGAATTTTCGGCACATTCCGTGGAACACCTATTCTACGCAGTGATCACTGTCCGGAAGTACCACCCAGTCTAGCAAGAGGGACCATCAGTCTTGATAATCGAACAGAACATGTACTGCCGCTTCGCGCAGCGAAGGCAAATCTTTTCGTGAACCTGCCGTAATAAGGCCGCACATCATCCACCAACAGGAGCTAACACCTTATTAGTGTATGAACGCCAAATCACACACAGTAGAAATGTAGACAGATTATTCAGTGCATTTTCATTATCCCAAATTCGATCCACACTGAATGTTTCAGAAGCGTTCACTTCTAGTAACTGGAGGTCATGATTGGTCAGAGTCATTAAAAACGAGGTGAATATGCATCAAAATTTACCACTGAATAAGAGCACACTCAAAATTATAGCGACCAAATCTGACGGCTTTGGTGAAAAAGTTTATTTATGCACTTCCAAGGACGTTTTTTTTTAGTTGATGCAGTAACCATAATATATATACAGGTATTCTGCTTGACAGTCAAAAATAATGGTTCAAAATTGCTTATAAGACCCTTGTTGTCGACACTTCTTAATCAGTGATTTTCTTTCACTCTTCGATGCCACTTCATAATGGTGTAATAATAAAAATTGAAAGGGCCAATAAAATAATAAAATTCTTCAAATTTAACATCTATAAACCACCATATGATCAATAAACAATGTGTTGTAGTGGGTTCCGAAAATTTTGACCACTTCGGTTGTTTCAACCTCCATCTATTACAAAGCACAGAAATTTCTACATTTCTGCCTTGGCCGAAATGCCAACTGTACTCTATCTCATGATGATGACATTGAGGCAAAAAAAAAAGAATCCTGTACCCTTTCTGTTGGTCACAGTTATTGCGTAACAGAAAAAGTAACGGATATTCTTATTGAATAAGAGCTTTGCGGCCGTGATATCAAAAACAAATTGAAATTCAAGGAACCAAATGGTATGTGCTTGATTTCCTTTATTCAAAAGAAATATCAACATACCATGTGTTTTAATTTTGGGAATGAGAACAAAGTGCGCATTTCTTGTTTAAAAAGCCCAAGTAGTAATTTTGATGCATATTTTCAAAATCTTAGCATCAAAAAACGGAGAAAAAGAAAAAAAGACGAAGACAACGTAGCGCTTATGTTTTCGGCATCTCCTTCTTTTGTCTCCGTTTTTTTTGGCACTAAGATTTCGTATATATGCATCTTTACGAACCCGCTCAACTTGCCCCACTCATCAGTAATTTTGAGGAAAGCATTAGTGGACGAAACCACTTCTCTAAGGTGGTCGCCAAAGTTAACACACGCTCTGAACAGGCGGAGGGTGCTCTGCGCATTAGTGTAGATCGGTGGCTGTTCTATTTTCCATTTTCTTCTATTAGTGGCGCTATCGAAAATTCTGTCGGCCTTACGTAAATGAATCCAACAAAGAGAGAGACAAAAGTGGCATTCCTTAGCTTATTTTGTATGCAACGTAGCTGCCGAATAGAACACAGGAGAGCAATATCACATTGTCTTAATGTTCCCATTCAAGCCTTCTATTTCCTTCAACATTACAATTTCAGCATTGAAATTGTGAGCACTTCTGAGTGTGCCTCTACGAGCTTCCTAGCCTCGCTGACTCTTGGTGCGATGCCGTTCTTTAAGGCAAAATGTTCCAAACAACAGAAAAAATGTGAATTATTGCAGCTGTATTAGTTACTACAGGGTCATTCCACGCCAAAATGTCTTAGCCATATTGGCGACCATCTCAAGTGTATTTATTTATTTATTTATTTGAATACTTTCCATGTCCGAAGGCTTTACAGAAAGGAGTGGGGGTTATACAACAAAAAGTAAGCGAAATGTTACAATTGCTGCAAAATGGAGAGTTTGAAGTTTGCAGGGTCGATGAGGGATGCGGTGGCAGCGGAAAGGCAGTTCCAGTCTTTGCTTGTTCTGGGAATGAAAGAATCACTGTAGTGGTTTGTTCGGCAAAATGGCACACCTACTTTAAAGCAATGATCGAAACGAGGTGAAATGTAAGAGGGAGAAGAGAGAAGGCTCTCTTTTAAAGATGGATTGTAATGATAAATTTTATGAAAAAGAGAAAGGCGAGAGCATTTTCGACGGAACGATAAATCGGTTAGATTCAGAGTTTTTTTCATGGCTGTGACGCTGGCATGACGGGAATAATTGCACAAAATGAAACGGGCTGCACGGTTTTGAACGGCTTCTAGAGTGAGAGTTAGGGTTACTTGACCGGGATCTCAGATGGCGCATGCGTGTTCCAGTTTAGAGCGTACTAACGTTTTGTAACGGTTTAGTTTCACTGACATGGGTACGGAAGAAAAGTTTCGTCGCAAATATCCGAGCATGCGGTTAGCATTATTAGTGACGTATTCGACGTGTTTCTGCCAGGATAGATTGTTAGTAATGTCAAGCCCAAGATATTTATACGAGTGCACTGATGATAAGGGAGCATCATTAGGAAGATACATGCAAGTGTTAGAAGCTGAAGTTTTTTGAGATACACGCATGCTTTTACCTTTTGTTGAATTAAGTTTCATCCGCCAGTCACGACACCAAAGAGACACGTTATCTAGGTCATTCTGAAGTCTGATAGAATCAGTTGGGTTTGTGATTTTATAATACAGCGCACAATCATCAGCAAATAATTTAATGGTTGAAAACTTAACACACTTAGGAAGGTCGTTTATATAAATCAAAAATAACAATGGACCTAACACAGAGCCCTGCGGCACCCCTGATGTTACGACAGAAGTATCGGAAAAAGAAAATCGTGTTGATTTACTGCACTGACAACAGTGAGCTGCTAGAATATTTCTGAGAGAAAAACTTTTTTGGTCACATGACTGCCTTTTGAACTTCCCAGGATGTCGTTTGAGTGTTGTTTGTGAAAAAAATTTATTTTAAAGGTAGTGCTCCTTCTTTCTAAACCAAATTGGCTCTACGTATTGAGTAAAGTTGTTTGTGTAAGGTGTTTAGAGTTCAGTAATGTTTGTGCAATTTTTTGGTACATAAGCCTCCAAGAATTCAGCCGAAATGAGTTAGGTTTGCATTTTTTCATTGGAATACTACTTTTTGTATGAATATCTGGCCAGTGAATACTTACTCCAAAGGAAGTATATTTTGAGAAAAAGTTATAATAGACCTCTAGAGCTAGTAAACTTAACGATAAAAAATTATTTTTTTGCAAAATTGTCATTTTTGTCCCTATGAAACACAGTTTGCACCATGTGGTGGTTCAATTAAAAATCACATTTATACCTTAATCAAAAGCAAATGAATGGTTCTTTTTATATGACAAATCTTATCAGTACAATTTTTGTTTTAAGGAAGAAAATATTTTTTAACTTTCCCATTGACGGCAAAGAGGTGGAAGCTGTCGTATGACTAAGTGGGAAGATAGGCGCCAATGGGAAAGTTCAAAATTATTTTCTTCCTTAATTAAAACAAAAAATGTAATGATAAGATTTGCCAAGTGTAAAGAATGGTTTAGTTGGTTTCGTTTTAAATATAAAGGTAACTTTTAATTCGACCACCACATGGTACAAATTCTGTTTCAATATGAACACAAATGACGATTTTGCAAAATTCGTGATTTTTTTCGTGAAGCTTAGCAGCTTCAGATGTCTAAAAATACTTTTTACTCAAAATATACCATTTTTTAAAAAATATTCACTACCTAGATGTTTCTACAAAGTGAAGTATAGCAATCAAAAATGCAAACATCACACGTTTTGGCTCAATACATACCGGAAAATTGCACTAATATTACTGAGCTTGAAACACCTTACAAAAGTAAATTTACCTTACATGCAGATCAAGTTTTGTATAGAAAGAAAGAACGGTTTTTCAAAATAAATGTATCCATAAACAGAAGGCAGAAGATAAGAAGGCAGCCACGTGACCGAAACTTTTTTTCTCCCAGAAATATTACACCGGTTTACTGTTTTAATAGAGTAAATCAGCACACTTCTTTTTCAAATTAATTTGAGAGGGTCTCCAGAATGACTGGGACATTTGGCATGGAATGACCCTACACGAAACTTCCAAAGTGAAAAACTGTACAAGGCTTCGGAATTTCACCTTACACGACTGTAAAAGCGTGGGAATGAAATATACACCAAAAGCACACGTGACGCCACCTGCTCCTTTGTTTGTTTCCGTAACTATATGGCCGTTTTCGCGTAGTTTACAGCAGCATGCTTTCGAACCAAGAAGACCGTCTAACAAATAGAAGAGAAAGCATAACTAAGCCGGCTGTTCCTGCAGCCACCGTTTCAATTAAGATTGTTGAGCTAAGAAGCACTTCCGAACTTTTCGATTGCTTTTTCGAGAGCACTGAGAGCATCCAAGGCGAGGTCAAGGGACGACAGTTCTCGGCGACGCCTCCTGCGACCAGCGACTGTAGTGCTGACAGCAGCGCCAGCGGTTCCAGCGGCGAACGTGGCGAACAGGGCGCCCAGCACTGGCAGGAAGATTATGCCGGCTCCGAAGATGATGATCAGGGGCACCCAGTAGATGATGTCTGAGAAGCCCTGCGACAGTGAAGCCACCTATATTGTGTACACTTTACTATGCCCATAAACAATACAATATCAAATTACGTGCAGGCATAGGACATAATTTTGTTTTGTGTAGCCGACAAACTCAAGGAACATGTGTGCTCTGCAGGAGGCACAGTACCATGCTATGAGCTCGAATGCGCACAATAAAGCAAGCCATTCCAATAAAAAAAAACTAAAGTGCAACTATGTAGACGTTTTCGTTAGTTCATTTGAATTCGTTTAATTTTTGTGGCATATGATAATAGAGGAATTGTAGCTTAAACGGGAACGAACTTACTTATGCGTTGATTCACTCACGGTAGTTCAAAGTAACGTCTGTTCGTAATTCCGGGTCGGATATAGTCTGAGAGAATACTACTTTGGTGAGTTTGAGCCCGAATGAGGAAAAAAATGATGAGTATGAGTGTCGGTGCCTTCGGTTGCAGCAAGTATTGATGAGTCAGAGATGAAAGAACCCAAGTGCGACATCTCTTTCTCGAATAAGTTGTAGAAAGCTCCCTTTACGTTTTGTTTCGGTGACTGATCAATGGTCCTATCTACTTATTGTCAGTAATGCTACCAGCTTGATATCGGCTCTCGTTGTCATTGACGTTGATTGACACTCATTTTAACGCACCGGCGTTCATATACCAGCTGAATTTTTATTGATCTAAGGTCATAAGAATGGCTGTCTGTGCGTCCTTTCTAAAAATTCTTTGCCGGAATGTGCCGTGGGGGGGAGAGATTTAATTTGTTTTTTTTGTCTTTTGTTAATAATATCTTTATTTTGTTTCAACTGTTCGTCGGTCGTATTTTCATGTACTAAATAAAAAAGCTCAACGCAGAGCACCGGCTATTTGAAATATAGTCATTAAAGTGCTACTCACTGCATGATCGAAGAACCTAACTCTAGGGTAACACACTAATAAGCTGACTCACTCTGGATCAAACTAAAATCGTGTTTTACGTCTGAGCATCAGTGAGTTCAGTTGAAAATTAAATTAGAGAGCTCGTGTATGAGTGAGCCCTGTTGAAAAAAAATATTACTGATTCTGAGTATAGATCAGTCGACAAAATTTGGTTAGTCTCAGTTCATGTGAGCCCTAAGCGTAAAATGTTTGCACATTTTGTTTTGTGAGCCTGCGTGACCTCCATTCCTTTCGGCGGCACATAGACGCTGACCAATACTTAAATTGACGCTACCTTTGCGAATTAGCGCCGTAAAAAAAGCGGTAATATTCTGCAGTTCAACGCATATCGTAACGCATGGTGCGTCATTGACTAAATTATGTTATCGTGAATAGTTTGAAATTTATGTACTTCAGTGTTTCTATTGCTTTAAGGGAAAGTAATGCAGGAATCCTCAGGAATAGACTTATTGTGTTTTCTTTTTTCTTTCGCTCGTGAAAAGTGTCCCACAGATAAACGCTTCACACCCAACAAGCTTAAGGCATATTCCCTAATGTATCATCGATACAAAGGCTTTTCTTATGGTAATAAGGTCCAAAGCAGGACTAGTTGGGCTGGTGCACACCTTTTCAAGAATAGCTCTGAAAGCAACTGAAAACAATCAGAACTCGTGTAGTCTCTTTTTTTACGCGAGTACCTTACGTAGCTATCCCGCACCACTTTGATGTATGCTCTCACCGTTCTACGCCGCACATCGTATGGCTAGAATAGTGTCGAACCAGTCTGTTCTTATTTGAACACATAATCAATGCATATGGCCACTCCCACCTTGTCATAACCTTGGTATACATCGTAGAATCCGTGGCTCTTGTATCCTCGGGGAGTATGTGAGGTCGCCGCTGCTTGGCCACTCATCGTGGAGTAGCCGGAAGTTTCAGCTGTTTTCAAGCTCCCCACTGTTTCCTTGTCGGCCGTTCTTCTGCCGGAGTGTTCCTGCAGCGGACGCTGCGATGTTGATGCTGTGGGCGCGTCTCTGGCAGATGCAGCAATGACCAAGCTCAGCAGTAACAGCCAGGCAATCTCGACTCGCATGAGTCGTTCTGTTCCTGAAATTTACAATATAAATTGCGTTGGACACCTTGGCTGTATGGTATGGCGAGATGGAAAAATGAAGGGGGAACACACGGAGTTTGACCAAGGTTTGGCTCGGTTGGCTATTTTGCACGTTCGGTGGGCAAAAGGTGAAGAGTATGTGAGATTGAGAAGAAATAACTAGAAAAAAGAGGGGAAACAGAATTAGAATAAACTTTATTGTAATTAGTACTGAGATTACATGGTCCTAATAGACAAAAGAGATCCCGAAATCAAATACAGCAATTGGATGATCTTTTCAAACTAAAAAAGAAGTATAGCTCTAGCATAGTAAACATACCCATTTAAATGTGTGAAATTGGAAAAAAATAAGTTTTACAGAAATAAGGTAAATTGGAAAAAGAAACACAGAAAGTACCAAGAACAGGGTCATCAATAACAATACTCAATGAAAAATATTACATCAGACATTGAAAGAACTTAATCTTTGAATTGTTCTTTAAATTCATGAATCTTTGGTGTTTCGCCTTCGTATGGAATTCCAGACTGTTATGAATGACAAAAAGGCCCTCTGCTTGCCATAGCTAGTGCTTGTTTTGGGTAACATAAAGTTGCTATTGCATTTAAACCTTGTAGTATTCCTATTTGTTAGATATAATTGGGGTATAACGCCATCATATCGCTTGAATTTAATTTCTTTGAACAAGAATTTGGTAAGGCGACACAGAAAGAGGTTAGAAACCGGTGAAATGCGGCTAGATTTGGACAGATGCATGGCTTTGGGATTAAGGGTGCTAAACTTAGTTATTATAATAGCTTGGTTATGAAGTATTTAAAATGAATATAGATGTGTGATGTAAGTATTTTCCCAACGTGTAATGCAATAGCTAACATGTGAACGAATAAACGGAAACTGCAACGATAGTAAAATGTCATGATTGAGCATGTATCATTATTTTAGATGTGCTCGGATCCAGTAGGCAATTTTTCGTTTTTCTTGGATATGTGATTAGTAAATTTTACGTGATTGGCTAGTTAGTTACGAGATACGCCTAGATAATTACAAGAGGAACTTCCTGGAATAGAAGTAGATTCAAGAAATATAGGATGAATGAAGGGAATTGTAAGGTTATTACACGGTATTAAAAGAAATTTTGTTTTTGATGCGTTTATTTGTATTTGATTATTTTTGCACTATTCGAGTATATTTCGCACGTCCTTGTTGATTTTGGACGCGAGTGTTGTGAGACGTTTGTTTGTGTCAATGATACTGGTGTCGTCTGCATGCAGTATACATTTAGAAACGGAGAGACAGCTCGGTAGGTCATTCACATATAATTAAAACAGTAGAGGAAGTAATATGGATCCTTGGGGCACTCCAATATTGACGAACATGGTTTTGTAGCTAACAAATAAAATAGCTATTACCTGCATTGTGACGTGTGAGTAGTTTTGAAGCAAAAGTAGGGCTGGACCAATAATTCCTAATGATTGAAGCTTTCTGAAACACTGTTTTATGGTTTATTTTCTTAAACACGTTAGTTTATTATAGATATACTGAAGCACCATAACGACTCTTATCAATCGCGAGTTTTAATTCATCTGTTAGTAGAATAAGAACGAGTTTAGTCGAATACCCTAGGCGAAAGCCGCACTATGATGGCGAGAAAATACTAAACTTTATTTAGTAATTGTTGAAGTGCTTTTCAATGAGCTTTTGAATTACACTGCTCAAGAATGGTAATACAGAGATGGGGTGGTTTTGGAAATTAAAGAGTGGTTATTCTTTTTGAAAACTGGTAGTACTCTGCTTTGTTTGAGCTCATTAGAGAACCAGCTAGATTTGAACAAGAGGTTTATTGTGTGCTGAAGGCTATCGATTGAGAAAAGTGCAACTAATTCTACGTGAAAGGGGTGCAATTTACCAACACCAGCACCGCCTAACTTCATGTTGTTTATAACTTATAGTACTTCCGCAGAGGTGGTTGGAAATAAAAAGAAAGACTTTCCGAGGCCATGTGATAGGGCATTATTGTGAGACGTCATTTGTTGTTCCTCTCTGAGAAAAAATCTGCAACGGCCCCGCCACGGTGGTCTCGTGGCTAAGGTACTCGGCTGCTGACCCGAAGGTCGCGGAATCAAATCTCGGCTGCGGCGTCTGCATTTCCGATGGATGTGACAATGCTGTAGGCGCGTGTGCTCAGATTTGGGTGCGCAATAAAGAACCCCAGGTGGTCCAAATTACCGGAGCCCTCCACTACGGCGTCTCTCATAATCATATGGTGGTTTTGGGACGTTAAACCCCACATATCAAATTATCAAATAGTCTGCAACGCATTAGCAATGTCTTCGGCGGTTTTAAGCATTGTTCGCTTAGGAACAATTTCAAATATTTCTTCATGGTTATGTGTCCTATTCAGAACTCAGCTAACGAATTCCCACTTCTTTGTCAAGTTATTACCTCATTCCGAGATTTTGTTTTCGTACGGCATCTTTTTTCCTGCTTTCAAGTTTGTAGAAATAATAATGAGAACTTTTTGTGCCACGAAGCAAGATTTCTGATCAATGGTTGTCGTTTGATTTTTCGCTAAAGATCTTCTTTCTGGTGCATTATTGCAAGTAATTTATGTGTTAACCATAGATTACAAGATGACGCTAATTCGATGGGGCATTTCACTTGGTGGGATCGATGGTCGAAACAGGATTTAGGGATATAAATCAGAAGGGAGTAAGCCTTCGCAGAATCATTCATACTAACGATGGACGACCAGTTCACATTAGACGCAGCTTATACAAGATGACGCGACAGTGCAAAGGGAATCAATTTATGATAGACTAAAGAATAACAACAATGAGCTGAAAAAATATAAACGAAGAAACTTAGAGCCACATAAATGACGAGGCCTTTGAAGTGGAGTAGGCCACCGTAGTCGAAAATGAGGATAACGTGACCCGCATATTAGCCGAGCTTCAGAGCAAGCGCTGACAGCACAGCGATATATCTGTCGGTTCAACACCGTCAAAGTTTGCGACGTGCGGGCGGCTATGGGACTTGCTGAAAAGCCAGGAGCGAAGTTGTCAAAGTTAACAAATAATCAGTTCGCAGGTGACTTGTGCACGTACAATGCGTTCTGGGAGCAATTGTATCAGCTCTTCAACCGGAATGGAAGTCTCACCAGTACAGAAAACTTTATTAATTTGAGGCAATTTTTGAGAGGAGGCACTGGGGCAGCTATAGCGGGGCTACCTACAACCTAAGCGTGCCAAGAAGACGCCTTAGTCATGCTAAAAAGATTCTTTGGCGACAAAATGCCCTTAGATCAGGAATATTTCTCAATGGTTCGAAAGACTTACTCCTGCGCATTCTTCTAACGAAGTGGCCCAATGCGCAAACTAGACCACCAAGTGCTAAATAACAACCACGGGTTGGAGGCTCTTCGCGTTAGCAGGTCGTCTTTCTCATTGATGCTATGCGACCCTGTGCTAAGGATTTTGCCACATGACATTGTCGTTGCCTTCCACAGATCTTACAAAACAGAACTCTTGAGGTTCGCCGTCGACAACCTTCAAGTTCAGCATGCCACGGAACGAGATCGCCTTCTTTCGTCTGTCTGTATTGAATTATAGAGTTCAAAAAAGTGACTTTGGGGAGCAGAAAGAATATGGCGAAGTGGCTGATCCCTGAAACCAAGATAATCCCCATTGTCATTGCGCCACCAATACGGCATTGGTACTTCATTTTAAAGTTTTTACTACTCCCACGAGGCTGACCTGCATTTTTTGCAAATCGAAGCAGCACAGGATAGAGTCAAGCCGTAGAGGTGTCCTGCCGTAGAGGCCTCCCGCTGTCAGGTAAGAAGTGGCTTCTCCAACAAAAAAGAGGGGTGCTTTCGATGCACCATGCAGTACATGTCAGGGCACAAAACACTGAAGGAGAATAGAATGTCTCTCTTGTAGAGGTCGCCATGCTTCTATTATGTGCGACCCAGACAAGCTAAGGCGAAAGCCTCGCGAAGGCGTCAAAATGACTGGTGAACATTGGACTACCGAGCCAAGGACCTGACCTCACAATTCAAATCGTAAAGAGTGCCATGAAATTTTCGACACAGCAAAGAAACGACTCCAGTGCTAGCAGACCCGCCTTGAACGACATGTTCAAACCCGCACTAGTGAAAGCCTGGAGCCGGCCTTACATGCTAACCAAATTTGAATCATGCAGCAGATGCATGACGTCCTGCATAAAGAAACGAGAATGAGCTGACCGCTTCATTAGAAACCAAGGTCACCGAGTCTTGATCGATTGGAGTCGGGCGCAGAGCAGACTGATTTTGAGTCGGAACAAAGTGGCCATGTCAGCGCGATGAGGAAACTTCAACTGTTACGGGGGTTTATTGAGGTACACAGTGACCAGGAAGATAGCAGCAGCAGCAGCAGCAGCAGGCAAAGCGTAGCCAGGGAGTGAACAGCCAAGCGAGCCAGGCGATGGCAATGCGCTTCCGCATGTGTTCATCTTCTTCCTCACAATAACCCCCAGTATCGAGAGGTAGCCATTTTGGTGACTTAGAGAGAGGTCAGAGGGTCATAATACGGCTTGAGATGGTTAATGTGGACTGCTTCTTGCCCCCAACGACGAAGGTCGGAAGAGGGCGTAACGGGTTCAACTACATAATTAACAGGAGAGGTCTGCGCAGCCACGTGGTAGAGTCCGTGATACTTCGGAAGAAGCTTAGACGAAATGCCGGGAGCAGCAACTGGCGTGACCCAAAGCCTCACGAGAGAGTCGCCGGTGAAAGGGTCAGGAGGAATGTCGGAGTCGTGACGCTGTTTTTGGCGACACTGTTGGTCGTTGGTGTAAGAACGGGCCAGTTGTCGGCATTTTTCGGCGTGGTGAGCCACCGCAGACACAGGCTGGTAGTCGTCAACGTCTGGATGGTATGGCAGAATTGTATCAATGGTGCTAGTGGGTTCACGGCCGTATAGCAAGAAGAATGCGGAAAATCCTGTGGTGGCTTGGAGGCGGCGTTGTAGGCGAATGTGACAAACGTAAGAACAGGATCCCAATTGCAGTGGTATGGCGCAACGTACATCGGCAGCATGTCACCCAGAGTTCGGTTAAATCGTTCTATTAATCCGTTCGTTTGTGGGTGTTGAGCGGTAGTGGTGCGGTGAATAACTCTCTATTCCGATAGGAGTGATTCCAGTACGTCTGAGAGAAATACACGGCCGTGATCTCTGAGCAGTTCCCGAGGGGCGCCATGGCAGAGAAAAAAGCTGCGTAGAATAAACGAGGAAACTTCTTCGGCTGTTGCAGGTAATGCAGTGGTTTCGGCGTATCTTGTCAAGTGATCCACGACGATGACAATCCAGCGGTCGCCAGCGCCAGTGCATGGGAGAGGCCCGTACAAATCAAAGCCGACGTGATCCAATGGGTGGGCTGGGCAGGCAAGCGGCTGGAGAGGTACTGTGGAGAGGTGCGAGACTGGTTTGCGTCGTTGGCAGGTGAGGCATGAGCGGACGTATTTGCAGACGTAGCTGTACATTCCGCGCCAATAATAGCACAGGCGAAGACGCGTGTACGTCTTGAACACGCCACCGTGGCCACACTGAGGGTCATTGTGAAAAGCGGAGCAGAGATCGCGACGAAAATGGCGGGGCACGACCAATAACCATGTGCGGCCATCGTTCTAGTAGTTACGGTGGTATAAAAGACCATCGCTGATAGCGTAAGGCTGCACTTGGTGGCGTAGCGCTCGTGGAGCCGGGGTGGTCAGGGGGCTTGACAAAAAGTTTAGAATTGTGGCGATCCAAGGGTCATTTCGTTGCTCCGAGGTCATGTCCAAGATGTCGAGTGGCGAAATATTGTGATTGTGACTAGATGCGCTGGCGCCTGAAATGAGTGCGAAGCGTGACGGTGTGCCAGCATCAGAGTGTTGTTGGCCGGAACAATATACGACATGGATGTCGGATTCCTGGAGTCGGCGGGCCCACCGAGCAAGGCGACCTGACGGGTTCTTGAGGTTTGACAACCAACACAGAGCATGGTGGTCTGTTACGACGTGAAAAGTACGACCGTAAAGATAGGGATGAAACTTCTGTAGTGCCCATATGATGGCCAGGCACTCTTTTTCGGTTACGGTGTAATTGGTCCAAGGTTTTCTGAGTGCACGACTGGCATATGCAAGGTTCCACGTAGTCGGCGTTGGCATCGTCATGTTGTGCGAGCACAGCACGAAGGACGACACCACTGCCATCAGTGTGAATTTCTGTGTGCGCTCGGAGCAAAGCGACGCAAAATTGGTGGAGACGAAAGCAGGCGTCAAAGTGTCGTAAACGCATCGTCACAAGCTTCTGACCAGGTAGAAAGTTCACTGTCGTCTTGGAGAAGTGCATTGAGAGGTGCGATGACAGTAGAGAAATTACGAACGAAGCGCCGAAAATGGGAGCATAGGCCGATAAAGGTGCGCAGTGCTTTCAGGTTAGTAGGCTTCGGGAAATCGAATACGGCTTGAAGTTAAGCAGGATCGGGAGAGTGCCTTCTTTGGAGACGACATGACCTAGTATAGTTAGTTTTCTAGCGGCGAATAGGCACTTTTTCAAGGTAAGCTGAAGACCGGCATTTTGGACACAGGTCAAAACTTCTTGCAACCGTTGTAGATAGGTCGGGAAATCTGGCGCAAAGATGACAATATCATGCAAATAGCAGAGACAAGTGTGCCACTTCAAGCCACGTAAGACGCCGTACATCATGCGTTCAAAGGTGACGGGTGCGTTACAGAGACGAAATGGCATTACAGTGAGTTTGTATAATCCATCTCGTGTTACAAGCGTGGTTTTGGAGCGCTCAGTCTCAGCCATTGACACTTCCCAGTAGCCAGAGCGGAGATCCAAGGAAGAAAAGAACTCCGCTCCTTGCAAGCAGTCGAGTGCGTCATCGATTCGTGGCAATGGGTACACATGCTTTCGGGTAATCTTGTTAAGCCGGCGATAATCGACGCAAAATCGTGTTGTGCCATCTTTCTTCCAAACAAGGACGATAGGTGATGCCCAAGGACTGTTTGAAGGTTGAATGACACCGCGTTTAAGCATGTCATTCACCTGGACATCGATAAGATGCCTCTCACTCGCCGATATTCGGTAAGGACGCTGCCGAATGGGCGCATGGCTTCCGGTGTCGATAGTATACGAAACAGTCGTTGTGCAACTGAGTGCCATTGCTTGGCAGTTAAAAAAAGGAAGAGAAATTGTACAGCAAGCGAAGAAGTTGGTTTCGTTGCGTCGTCGTAAGGTCGGTGGCTAAAACTGGTGTGAAAGATCGCGGTAGTGGCCGAGGAGTTGTTGTCTCTAGGGTGGCTATATCAGTGGGTCGTCCATGGTGTCGAATATCGATTATGACGCCTGCAGCTCGGCTTCGCCGAGGGTTTCCCGGCATCGCAAAGTGATTAGCTCAGGCGATGGATTGATGATGTACATCACAGAGGCACCTGTATGGAACTCGAGAACGGCAAATGACAATGGCAGTGATCGGCGGCGAACTAGAAGTGCAGACGGTGCGAAAAGCACTGAGCCATCGTCTCCAGATTCACAAGAGATGGAGACGAGAACAGTAGACTGGGCAGGCACAATGGTGTCGTCTCAAACTGTGATTTTTTGACATGTGTCCTTGTCATTGATGATATCTGTCTAAAATGGGAACACCTCGAGTTAAGCGCGGGCTCAATTTATGATCGCACGATGTGTAGAGAGTAAATCCCACCCTAATATGACGTCGTGAGAACAAGATGGCAACACAATAAATTCGATCACATAAATGACATCTTGGATGACGACACGGGCTGTGCAGGCACCGGAAGGCTCGACGTGCTGCGCGTTGGCTGTACGAACGAATAGTCCAGAAACAGGCATCGTGACTTTTCCAATATGGCGGCAAATGCGGACACCAATCGCTGAAAGGGCAGCGCCAGTGTCTACAAGGGCTAGCGTCCATGTTCCTTCTATAGTGACTTGAATAACGTTTCCGCGAGAAATTTGAGGCCTTATGCATTTCGCCGGAACCGCAGTTCTCACATCCTGAACTGCGCTACTTACTTTTCCTGGCGCACTGGGCTCCACCGTTGGTGCATGAGGGAAAGGGAGTGGCGGCGATGAGAAGGTGAGTGGCGAGAGGAGGGTGGGGCCTGGGAGGTAGAATCAGATTCGTAGTCGTCTGAATAACTGCGGCGGGGTTGACGTCGCGCATACCTGACCCATGGTGGACGCCCACTGTTAGAGATAGGTGGTGCACGAAAGTGACAGTAACGGGCCACATTTCCGACTAGGCCACAATGAAAACAAAGGGGATGGTTGTCTTGCGTGCGCCAAGGGTCGTCGGCTCGTGCGTACTGTATGAATGGGCAGGCAGGCAGCAATACTGGCGGGCGAATAGGCGGACTACGAAGGCTGTAACCTTGCATCACAGGCCTGGAAGCTACTGCGGCGTACGTCAGGGGAGCAGCAGTTGGAGCCTGATGAAGCGAAGGTGAGACCTCTTCGGCGACCTGGTCCCTGATGATGTTTTGAAGAGGGGGCGTCAACGGGGAATTCGACTGGTCGTGAACAAGCGGCATCAGCGAAAGCTGGCGGGCGACCTCTTCATGAACGAAATCCTTAATCTATTGCAGCAGAGATGAGTTGTCAGGAGCAACAGCCAATCCCGACGTTGAAGTCCCCTGTGGATGAGAGCGGCGCGTGGCTGTGCGTTGTTTGCGCAGCTCATCTATACTTTGGGAAAGACTGACAAGTTCAGACACTGTGGACGGGTTCTTTGCCAGCAGCATCTGAAAGGCGTCGTCTTCAAACCCATTCCATATATGCCTGATCTTATCGGCATTGCCCATTGCCACATCAACGCAGTTACACAGGTAGACAACGTCTTCAATGTAGCTGGTGAATGTTTCACCATCCTGCTGCGCGCGGCCACGCAACCGTTGCTCGGCTCGAAGCTTGCGAACAGCGGGGCGCCCGAATACTTCCGTCACGTGCGTTTTGAAAGCAGCCCACGTCGGGAAGGCGCGTTGGTGGTTTCGATGCCACACGCTGGCGACACCACTCAAATAAAATGACACGTAGCTGAGCTTCGCAGCGTCATCCCAGAGGTTGATAACTCTTACCCGTTTGTATTCGGCGAGCCAGTCTTCAACATCTTCCTCTTCTGTACCGCTCAAGATTAGTGGGTCGCGTCGACGCGATGGGCCAGGGCAGGCTAGTGTGGGCACCAGGACAGCAGGTTGTTGCTGCGGTTGATTTGGTACGTCATCCGGCATTGCAGAGGCTGGCTTGAGCGTCCGGCTGTGAAGTTCCAGGTTGGTGCGACCTAGCAGCTCCACCACTTGTTACGGGGGTTTATTGACGTACACAGCGACAGGGAAGATAGCAGCAGCAGCACGCAAAGCGTAGCCAGGGAGCGAACAGCCGAGCGTGCCAGGCGATGGCAATGCGCTTCCGTATGTGTCCATCTTCTTCCTCACACAACGTATGATTAGTGATGAACGGCTTCCTAAAGAGAGCTTCGAATGCAAACTTGCGGAATCCACGAAGAAAGCTTCGCAGACAGACCTGCAGAAAGAGTACGAGTCCAAAGTAGAGAGACCAATTCAGGAATTAGACGAGGTGCGCGAGCGGCTTCGTGCAATGGAGGAGAAGCTCATAATAATCTTTTCCCTGCTGCTCAAGATACAGCAGTTGGACATGAAAACATGCCAAGATCAGTTGCAAACAGAAAGAAGCAGCAAGGACAGAGCGTCTATTGTCTTCACTGGAAGACGACGAGAAGAGAGACTCATAATGGGAGCGCAGACAGCCACGTGCAGAAGTTTTCTGAGGAAGAACGAGCACAAGGTTGCCTGTGATTCCACGAAAGTTCTAACACCAAGCGGATCTCAAAGCGTGTCTTGCTCAGCTAAGATCACGAATACTTGTGAAATACTACGAACATCAATGCCAAGGCTGCCGTACTGCCTTCCAAGCAGAGATAACATAAGCCTGTGGACAACCCTGCACCACTTTGGCGAAAAGCCCTAGCAGCTGAAACAGACAATGCAGCTCCTGCTGTGAGGACCATCGACCTGAGCGCCTTTAACAGTGAACTATCAGGGAAGGAAGTCATCATCCAGAATGCCCAGTAGAGAAAGAAGCGGTGGCAACAGCAAGATGACTTTGAAAAAAAGGCTCACACCTAGCCGCCGTATTTTTACAATGGAAGCAGTAACGCACACTGAAGATTTCAGGTAACGCAACACCGGAAGTGCCTGACCGTAGAGACTAGACGTCATTGTGTGGCCTGGAATGTGCTCGATTTCTCGTGTTGAGCCTGAGCGAAAAAAACTACGAGCTTTGTGCCAGCATGCCAGGGAGAGCGTGGGCTCTTTCGAAGAAGAAAATTAGGAAACTTTTTGTGCGTTTTGAGCTTATTCGGACACCAACGTCTGTCTGAGTTCTCAAGTCCTTGTTACTATTCAGTTGGCCACATTTTTTACAAGAAGTATGCGAGCCTGTCCATTGCGATATCTGGATCGTACTCACTATGCGATTGCTTCGCCGCGGTGGTCCAGTGGCTAAGGTACTCGGCTGCTGACCCTCAGGTCGCGGGTTCAAATCCCGGCTGCGGCGGCTGCATTTCCGATGGAGGCGCAAATGCTGTAGGCCCGTGTGCTCTGATTTCCGTGCACGTTGAAGAACCCCAGGTGGTAGAAATTTCCGGAGCCCTCCACTACGGCGTCTCTCATAATGATATGGTGGTTTTGGGACGTTAAACCCCACATATCAATCAATCACTATGCGATTACCAATGATGACCACTGTTCGGGCTTCTTTTGACGGCGAAAGTATATAGGTAATGTTCTGGCTTTGTTACGAATTTAAATATCCTAGATAAAGTAAAAATTGACGTTGCACCGATACTGAGCCCGCAGAGTCTTAGGCAGATTCAAGACATAGAGTGACTCTGTGGTAGACTACTTGACTGCCACTCAGAATAGTTGACTTGAACTTGCGCTGGGATCTTAATTTTTAATCTTTGCATTCGTTGGATCAACGTTGTCGATGTGAGTTTTTTCTAATTCCATTGCAACTAAATCACCAATGCCTGTTATGGTCATTCCGGCCAAGATATGAACTGTTAATCACCGGCGGCTCATACCTGGACACCGCATTCGGTGTTGAACGAGTGTGAACCACGTGAGTCTGAAGAAAAGGTTCTCGCAACTTAAGTGATAGAACTTTCACTTTATGAATGTTATGTTCAGATAGACATATACATCATACGGTGTTACCCTCTCATGCCAAACTTAAGACACCCTATAGGTTCATCTTTAAGAGTTGTTTCTGGTGCGTACTTTTAATGATTAGTGCACTAAGTCTTTTCAAACTTGCCATGAACCCACTATGTAGATTTAAGAGAACAAGCACCGTAACGGGCGTGCCTTTTGTAGTGGGTGACCGGATTTAATGCCATAGTCGCATGTTCTGACGCCCACTGGCAAGAGGTGCTTGTACCACGCATTATAGCTGCAATATTTCATGTTGTATTGTGAATCATATATAGAGGTCGCGTGTGTTTGTAAAGCATGAAAGTCACTTGTGTGGCATTGGAGACTAACATCATCATCAACAGCAAGAAGCACGGCTCACTGGTCTCAAGACGATGTGTCACTATCAATGGGAGAACAACAACAACAACAGCAACAACAACAACAACAACGACGACGACGACGACGACGCTCGCGCTGCGCCGGAGCTCGGGTTCGCCGAAGCTCGGGCTGACCTGGAATAAATGGCGTGCCACGTATGTTCTGCTGAGTCAGTGTCGTGTGTTGTAACAGTGGCGACGAGGACAACGAGGACCTCAACCAGTCCTGGACCCGCAGAGCCATGAGCGTGGGACGGCCGTCAGGGTTTCAGGAAGCGTGGTCAACGTTCTGAGTTCGCCTCGAAGCCTTCTTCGAAGCGGAAGACATCACGGACACGACGAAGCGACGAGCAGTGTTAGTGGCTTCACTACCAGACAGCGCAATTCAAGTGGTCCAGGGACGTTGCCATCCGAGGCGAATCAATGCACTTAACTACTACAGTGCCGTTAATTATCTCGAGGAGTACTACGCCCCTGAAGTCAACGAAATAGCGGCAAGTTGTGTTTGTTTTACTCGATCACAACTAGAAGGAGAGGGGGCACATGAATTTATTGCTGAAATAAGGCGGCTGGCAGAAAAATACAATTTTGGATCGTTGCTTGAACGCATGCTACGAGACCGAATCGTGTGTGGAATCTTAGATGAAGATCTGAGACGACATTCGCTGACCCTCAGGAACCTGAAGCTAACGGACGCAGACAATTTCGTTGTTGCAGCTCAGAACGTGACCGCGAATGCTAGAAGCATGCAATCTACCGATCAGAGTAGCATCCAATTCATGCGTCAGAATAGGCCCAGAAAATGGTAATCCAAAGCCAAAAGCACGACACCTTGCCATAGGTGTGGTAGTGAAGCTCACTCGAATGAGCAGTGCTATATGTTCGTACGGTTGAACGAGGACACGACACTCGAATGTGCCGAGAACAAACCCAGCGGAAGCCCCGTGGCGCTTACGTCCTGTCGGCCGCAGCTGACGATAGCTCAGAAAATGAGTAGTTCTATACTATAGTGGCTCATAAAACGAATACTGGTCGCATCGTTAAGCCAATTTTCAAAGAAATTGCTTGGAATGGTGTGCCACTTACAATGTTGATCGATACGGGGTCACCTGCTAGCGTTATTTCAATGAGCCTGTTCAAGTAGAATCAAAGCAGATGGCCGCCTTCAAGCAGCACCACTCTCGAATCGTCATATTTTTTGGGGGGGAGAACTCCAGTGGTTGGAGAAGTTGCGCATGAAAGCAACCTGTCAGGGGCATGAAGTACAGGGCAGCCTGGTTATCGTCGATACACCTGGACCAACGTTACGCGGAAGGGATACCATCAAGGCGTTTAACAATTGTGAAGTGGCCATGTTGAGACCAAATTTCGTCGCAAACCTCAACACACGGAAGGAAGACCGCACGAGCCAGGAACTTCACACTTTGCTCAAAAAAGAGTGCAAAGTTGTCTCTGATGCTTTGGACGAATTCGTTGCCGACGATGTGATATCACCATTTAGGGCGGAAGAATGGGCAACGCCAGTTGTTCCAGTTGTTAAGACTGATGGGTCCATTCGACTGTGTGGAGGCTTTCACCTGACAGTGAACACGACCACAGTGACCGAAGAGCACCCACTTCACGTCTGGATGACATCTTCGCATGACTGAATGGCGGTGAAGTATTTAGTACGCTGGATTTGACTCAAGGGTACAACCAGCTGCCCCTGGACGACGAGGCCAAGAAGCTGACAGTCATAAACACTCGCAAGGGCCTATTCTGCTCGAATAGGCTTCCTTTTGGGATTAGTTCAGCTCCGGCCATCTTCCAGACGCATATGGATTTCTTATTCAAAAATCTCCCGGGTGTACAAGCCTGTCTGGATGACATCATAGTGACTGAAAAGCGCAATGACCCTTCATTGTCAAAGCAAGTCTTGCTGCGCTTACGGGACTAAGGTATGAGGCTAAACATCAAGAAATGCAAATTCAGGCAAGAAGAAACCTTCCTCGGACCTCGAGTTTATGCTAATGAGCTCAAACCGAAGGACGACCACACTGAAGCAGTTCTTCAAGCTTTGGTCCCCAAGTCAGTGAATAAACTGAAATCCTTCTTGGGCTTAATCAACTATTATACCGAATTTTACCGAACCTTTCCACAGTCCTAGGGCCATTATACAATCTGCTAACTAAAGCAGGCTATACAAAGGTAAATGTTTTTGACACGATTTGACCCTTAAAAACCTTTGAAGTTGGAAAGTGACGTTTCATCTGTAGGAGGGGGACACTACTTTCCCATCACATCAATGGCACAGACTATCCGCTTGGATTTCGCTCCAGAAGTATGTCCAAAGCGGAACGAAACTACTGCCAGCTAGAAAAAGAAGCATTAGCCCTTGTATTCAGCGTGACGCGATTTAAGGACTACTTATATGACAATCACTTTGTTTTGGTGACCGACCATAAACCACTGGCGGGTTTGTTTAACCCAGGAAAAGTCATTCCTTCCATGGCTGCGGCAAGGATTCAGAGGTTGGCTCTTGGACAATAATTGCAGTATTGCAATATTGCAGTATCACAGGGGAACGGAAAACTCAAGTGTTAATGCCTTAGCTCACCTGCCATTACAGAGCACACATGATACCAGCACAGAAAATTCATCAGAGCATGTCCTGTACTCGGAATGCTTGGAAAAGAAAGCGATTAGTGTCAGCGATGTGGTACATTTTGCAGAAACGGATTCTCTGCTGCAGGAAGGTATATTCTGGATTAAGAAAAGCGGGCAAAAATTTTTGTCTGAAGAACAGAGCCGCTTCCGGCCGTACAGATGGCGAAGCTCACTTACTAACAAAGCTTGGTCTACTGGAGACACCGCATGGTGCTTCACGGGGCGCTAAATCGACGCGTCTTGGACTTGTTTCATGAAACACACTCAGGCAAGACGACCACGAACAACCTTGCAATATCCTTATTTTTGTTTCCGGGTGTAGACAGTGAGATCGAGCGATTGGTGCGAGGATGTCCTGCTTGTATACAGGCTGCGGATATGCCTGCAGCGCAAACACCTGTACCATGGCCCACGACGGAAGAAAAATGAAGCTGGTTGCACGCTGACTATGCAGGTCTCATTAAAGGACACGTGGTATCGGTAGTTGTAGATGATGAAACGAAGTGGATGGAGGCAGTTCTAACAAAATCTGCACCAGCAGAAGTGACAGTGGAGGCCCTGAGGGCAGTGTTTGCGATGTTCGGTCTACCACGTACTCTCAGTTATGACGGATAATGAATCTAAGTTCATGGGTTTCCAATTCTGCAGTTCCTTAGCGAATAACCAAGTAAAACTCTTGACGACAGCGTCTTGTCATCCCCAATCAAGTGGTTTAGTGGAGTGAGCCGTAAGAACATTGAAGGAAGGCTGGAAGAAAAACGAAGAAATTGCGCTACAAATTCGACGTTCAAGATTTCATTTCCGTTACCGCCGCACGCCAGTAAAAGAGGGCAAGCATCCAAAGGAGCGTTTGCTGGTGTATCAAATACGAACGAAACTCGACTGCGTTATGCCGACCACAGATGATGTTAGAGCAAAGCCAAGCTTCCAACGAACAACAGCGATGGCCGGTAGGACAGCTTGTTTCGACACGAACGTTACGGCCTGGGAAAAGGTGGGTACCAGGTATCGTGCGGGACCATCAGGGCAAGCACGTGGTCACAGTGGACACAACTGAGGGAATGGAACGACGGCATTTTGACCAAGTGCGATGGCGAGACGTCTCCGTTGACGAATCGTGCGACTCCAACACGGTATCAGCCCGTCAACAACGTTCGAGTGAAAGCGCAAGGGATTCACTGATTCTGGCCACTCAACCTTTGCGGCACTCAACGCGGAAGCGTCACGCTTTTGATCGTTTGAACTTTTGAGAAAAAGAGAAGCTGTTCATCGGAGACTAACATCATCATCACCAGCAACAAGCGCAGCTCGCCGGGCTCATGACGCTCGCCCTGCGCGGGAGCTCGGGTTCACCGAAGCTCTGGCTGACCTGGAATAAGCGACGTGCCACCTGTGTTCTTTTGAGTCAGTGGCATGCGTTGTAACAACTTGCAGTGCATTTCCAAGCAGAGGAAGTTTTTTTTCACAGTATTCACAAGCAGACGCGTGACCGTGGGGTATAACATCCGCTTGCCACGAAAAGGGTCAGGGTTGGAACCCCTATCAGACCCATACAACCCGTGTTGTATTTCTTCCTGCAGGGACTCGCTCGCTGGATTCCGTTTAGAGCGGCTGTGCCTCCGCGATCTCCGACGACAGCGCAGCTCTGGCCAACCGGCTCGCCCTCCGCCATCTCCCGAAGCCGTGAAGCTCTCGCTGAGTGGTTCCCCGTCCTCGGACTCCTGCGACCGTGTCCCCATCTTGCTCTGTCTTATCTTTACTTCTCTCTCTATCCTTTTTAATCCATTCTTATCCCCTTCTCTCGTGAGCCACTGTTGAGGTGTCGCACTGTGATGCATACAGTTACGGGGCTCACTTTTATCTTCTTTTCTCTCATTTAAGAATCATTTGCCCTTTTGCCTAGGAATTTTTTATTTAGTTGCATCATATTATATGCGAACATTTTTAGCGAACTTCGGCGACTTTGAGCGTATCTATCTATCTATCTATCTATCTATCTATCTATCTATCTATCTATCTATCTATCTATCTATCTATCTATCGATCTATCTAGCCTCCTACGACTTTCAGCTCTCCTGGCCGTTTCGATACTGGTATCGATACCAAACTTGGTATGGCATAACATGGCTGTATGAAGAACATATTTGACTAGTCATAACATAATAATCATATCAAGCTTGTCATGAATGTCATGATTTACATTTCATGGTCCTGCAGCTAATGCGGTGGTTTTGTTCACATAGCATGTTGCAAAACTGGTATGGTATGACATGACTGCATGACGAGCACAAGCTACAGACCCTAACATGAAAATCATGACATGCGTGTCATGTAACAACATGAGTACAAGCAATGGTCATGATGCGCTCGCGGCTGTTTCGCCAGCGTCACATATACCAAATTTGGTATTACAGTACATGAATGGATGACGAACGTATGCGACTGGTGCAAACATGATAATCATGAGATGCGTGTCATGCGACAACATGACTACATGCCACACTCATGATACGCTTGCGGCTGTTTCGCTAGCTTCGCTTATACCAAGTTTGGTATTACGGGACGTGATTGGATGACGAAGGTTGATACAGGTGCAAACATGATAAACATGAGATGCGCGTCATCTAACAACATGACTACATACTACGTTCATGAAGCGCTCGTGGCCGTTTCCCTAGCTTCACATGCTCCAAACTTCGTATTACTCAGCGCGAACGGACGACATAGGTAAATGACACATCCAAACATGATAATCACAACACGCGCGTCATGAAACAACATGACTACATGCCACACTGATCATGCGCTCATGGCCGTTTCGCTAGCTTCACATATGCCAAATTTCATATTACGTTAATTGATAACGAAATTATGTGACTGGTGCAAACACGATAATCATGAAATGCGTGTCATGTGAGAGCATGACTACATGCCACAGTGAAGGCGCCAATACTTTTCGACGTGACGCGGTGCGCATGTTCGCCGGCATTCATTTCGGTTTCGTCGCGTAGCGCCTTCGTTGCCACGCCAGGCGCCGGTCCTGCCATATACTGGCAGGCGTACGCCGCGCTGCGTTGCTTTGACGCATGCGTCCAGCGTCTTTCCGTCACGAAAAGAGAGAGATGCAGTGTTGTCTGTGAAACGCATCGGCGCGAAATGCAGCATGGTGTATTTGGCGCTGGTGGCAGCCGGGCCGTGCCGCGGACGCTGGTCGTGCCTGGGGTCTGAATATATAGTGCTCGCGTTTTGCTAACGTAGCTTCACTGTGTCCAGCGCGCCAGCACGTCAATGCTACATTTGAGCATATTGGGGCCTTCATGATGCGCTCGCGGCCGATTTGCTAGCTCCACATATAACAAATTTGGTGTTACGGGATGTCAATGAATGACGAAATATATGACTGGGGCAAACATGATAATTCTGACACGCGTGTCACGTAAGAATATGACAACATACCACGTTCACAGCATTCTCGCAACGGTTTTGCTAGCTCCGCTTATACTAAATTTGGTATCACGTGACGTGAATAGATGAAGTTAAACGACACATCCAAACATGATAATCATGACACGAAAGTCATGTGCGGCATAATTTACCTCCACCTCGTAACGTTGTGCTGATTTAAAATGACATAAACATTTCTCATTCGTGCTTTGCATATCATTGATTTCCAATGTACATGTGATCTGCCAATTTTCTTTTTACAAGCAATGACGCCAACGCCCAAACTTCTGCGAAACAAGCTCTTCAACGCTATCGCGTTAATATTTGTCCACGCAAAGCTAGAGGTGCGATCTTGAGGGCGCCAGACATAGGTGGCTAAATAGATAAAAACGTGCAAAGCGTCTTAGTTTCGGTAACAACTTCATCGCATTGAATAACGTTTCATTCTCTTGCCCTGAAAACGAGGGAGAATGTCGCCCCCACTTGTATTACTCTTCTTGCAGCACTTGCGCGGCTTCTTTTATGGTGCGTGAATGTGCTGACTAGAATTAATAATTTTTTGTACTATAACCTCCCTATTGCATAACAATGTGTCCCAGCGTGATGCCAGTACGTTTTTTTTTTTTGGCACTGGTACACGCTGGAGACACTAGAAGACGCTGGTATTTACTGTCACTTAGCTGGGCGCACTAGTAGGGGCACTGGCTTAACCGTCATGATGCTGGTGCACACTGCGAAGCGCCGGAAGCGTTGGAAAGTTCACTTGTTCACTGGAAAGCGCTAGTGAATACTGTAGCACGCACTGCTTCTATACTCGGCGACAGCTTTTCTTGACAGCACTGTGGAAGCTATGGAGCCGAACCGCCTGCATGCGCGCGCTCCAGGAAATAGTACCTATTTTATTTTCTGATTCTAATAGCTACTTGGCCCGAATAAATAAAACTTTCTTCATTATAAGGATGGAACAAGTATGGGACGCTGTTCATAGAAAAGAAGTTATCGTGCGCCCTAGTTTTTTTATTTTTTATTTCTTGGACGGCACCACGTTTACCGCACGCCGGCTGCGTCTGCTGCTTGCTCTTGCAGCGGCGAGCACAGCATCGGCCATGAAAAAGCTGCTCATCGTTGAGACGCGCCGCTTTTTAATACACTACGCATCGAACGTTCCAGCCTTATCACTGGTGGCTGCGCAAGCTCTGAAATAAGCTTCACTGTTCGCGTCTTGCGCGCAATCTTAACAACGATCTACAATAATTGTGAGGCTTCTCGAACACTGAGGCGCAGTCTGCGCCGATCATTGCTGACAGCCTTTGAGGGCGTAAACCGGATACAGCAATACTGAAACAAGACAGGCCCGTGGCCGGATCGTGCCGCAACCGGCCTTCCATTTCGCCTGTACCAGGGCTCAATACCGTAAACGTTAACATTCGATCACGTGTGGCGTCTACCCATATATACTGAGCTGAACACGGAACCTAAACTTCACTGTTATAAAGGCTGAATAATGCTGGGAAAACGTTCTGAACAACGGAAAATTTTATATGTACCAGTATATAAACAGCACAGTAACTAGCTGCATGTATGCACTCTCATCAAAGTTTAACTCCGACGTTCCCAATTTGCATGCATACATTTTGCTAAACACACTAGCGCAGCGAGCAAGCGAAAACCGAAACTGGAACCGAAATCGGCTGCAAGCTGCCGGACTATTTGCGTAGTAACACAAATGTGCGGAGGCCCCGCCTCCGTAGCCTTCGCTCCAATGTCAAGAAAAGCTGTCGCCGAGTATACCAGCGCAGCGTGCACATTACTGTATACGATAGCCGTGGTATGTTTTGGTGTCGTTGAATATAAAACGCTTCATTCGATGGCAAGGAGAGATGCTACTTTAACAGATACCGAGTAGACGTATTTTTTGCTGTGCACGTACGTATCGCAGCAATTATAATGCACGTTTTTCGCATATGCCCCCGCGTATACCAGCCATATTCGCATCAGTCGTGTATTGCTGTAACGATTCTAAGTTGCAGTGTTTATAAGCCTGGAGCTGAATGCCACTCCTAACAGAAAGAGAAAATTGTTTTTGCCGCCAAGTTGACGAAACGTAAGTGAGCCCTCTCGATCGCTTCACAAGGTTTCCCAGCGGAGACGAGAGAAAAATCTGTCGTTCGATTCCGCCACATCGCGTAAATGGATGTCTGGCCATGCTTATCCTTCTTCTTACTTCAGGTAACAGTTAGAAATATTCCAAAGCACAAATGCAGAAACTTCAACCGTCCCAACTCCCCGCATCAAGAGCGGTCTTACCCTGTGCCCGGCCCAGCGAGCATTATCGTGCCGGCCGCGTTGGTGTAAATTTTACCGGCGCTTCTTGCTTCGTGTACACACAATTTTAAATTGTGAGAATAACTGTAAAGTATAGTGTATACATCCATGAATCTAAATAAACTATTTTGTCTTGTGTCGATGTGCGCACAAAGAGCACTGATTATCGATGCGTCGTGCTTTCAGCTACGCAGGCTGTCACCGAAAGCTGCCGGCTGCGCTTAGCCGGTACTTCTCCGACTCGTATGTAAGAACACGCAATTTTCGCCGACGCTCTTTTCGCCACTATCAGTGCCAGTGTCTTGATCTTCTTTTGCGTAGCCACAAGCTCGGTCCGAATAAACGGTTTCTTCATCGACCTGGAGTCTGCTCTCTCCATTCGCGTCATGACCCCGTGACAATACAAACGAATCTAACTGAAAGAAGGTAAGTTCCTTATAGGTTCTCATACGTAAAACAAGGAAAAAGAGTCGGCAGCCGTGTTCAGGTGGAATCACCCAGTGACGATTTTAAATGGCAATAAGCTGCCAAGAACAATGGTGGCAATATTGTGTTTCAGCCTGTGTCTAGCACCCAACTTTCGCTTGCCTCCGTCGTCGGACGTTATTCAAGGCAGGAATATGAACCTAAAGGGGGCCAACAAAAATTTTTTTTCACTTCACTAACGCATTCAGCTATAAATGAAATGTAATACCTGACAGCTTATTGAGTGTAACCTCATAAACAATATTGTTATATTATTACAAACATGCCGTTCAACAGTGATATTTTGAAACCCATGGGGAGTGCAATCATGAAATCCCAGCTGAAATCACGGGAATAGCTTGTGGCTGCAAAAATTGCGTACGAGTCGCTAATCAATAAATTTGTTTATTATTTACCAGATGGTATTGAAAGCGAGTGCTTGGTCAAGGTTAGTTACGATGTAAAGAAAATCGGTTTCTTGTGCCTTTTGGCAACGAAAGCTTACATTTCGGCCAGGGGCTGTGGTTTGTATGCGAAAAGAGGAACAGTGCACGGGCTGTTTAAGCCGGGTGCATTGTGTCAGTGATGACGCCCACCCGGAGTGATTGGCGGTAAAAGTCTTTTGCTGCCGGATTGTTTGTCGTCCAGGTAATCACATACACGCCCCGATTATACCAAGCATTTACGTATTTGTTGCTCATCATGTTATCGCTAATCATGACAACCGATGCACCGGTCAAGTAGGGTAGAAAACCGGAATGCAGAGCCTTGTCTAGAAGCCAGTCTGCCATTGTGTACAACATGTGGGCGAAAAACGACTCGTGGTACGGGCGCGTCTTGTTCACGTCTTCGTAGGTCAGGACTCCCGGCTGCCAAGTCAGCGCTGTCACAATTCCCGGATTTCGGCGTCGCAGTGAGTAAACAAAGTTATGATAGAAGGAGGCGACCAGCGCCCGCCGATAGAGCTCGGGCCTTTCGCGAAACAGCTTGTCGACCACCTCAACAGCACGGGAGTCGTACCTCTTGACGTCAATGATGAGCCGCATGCCTAGGCGTAGACACTCCTCGACGCCTTCTTTGAGTGTGGGGACGCGCTCCTTGGGAAACCGCTCGGCGAGCGGGTGTTTGCACGAGGCGTCCAACCGACGCAGCTCCTCGAAGGTTATGTTGTCAATCGGGCCCTCACCGTTGGTGGTCCGCTCGAGAGTGTCGTCGTGGAAGATGACGGCGACATTGTCTCGCGTGAAGGTCAGGTCGAACTCGATTCCGTCTGCGTTGTTCTTCTTGGCTTCCTTGAAGGCGGCCAATGTGTTCTCGGGGGCGTCGAGGGCACAGCCACGGTGCCCGAAGACGGGGGGCAGCTGTGAGTCGTCGCCGTCTTTTACGCCAAAGATCACCTCCGAGACCATGTTGTCATCGACGCGCGGTATCGAGCACCAACGGACAGCCCAGCAGCTGAGAACAAGGATGATGGCGACGCCATAAGCTGAAACCATCGCGCTTTGCGAAACCAGGTTGAAGTAAGACGCGTACACGCTCACAGCGAGGTTCTTTTGGGAGTCGCCGATATTTTGCTCAACGCCGGTTACACCACTAACTGCCCACATTAGCCGTCTCTAAATACTTCTTCTTCTTCTACTTCTGTTTGTCGGTAGAGCGTGCCTCCCGTGTTTTCTACTTGACTTAAAAAAAGAATATCAATGCAGGTAAAAATGCTGCCCTTTTAATCGACCCGTCAAGAGCCTGTGAAACTGAACGCACAAACACACACAAACGAGTGCTGTGTTTTTATGGGCGTTTACTGTCCTTTGGGCACACATCGTACCGCGAGAATGGCGATTCACGTGACGCCGTTACGGTATATAATCTCGAATGGTTCTTATACAAGAATCATCGGTTGCGAATCATGTCTTACCCTGCTGTGTCATGCATCCTTCCACCAACATTTTGCTTCGCGTGATTATCAAGTGCAATCAATTGATATCACTTTGTTATGTGTTTGTCTAACTGCGCAAGGAGATATAACAGTGCATAGCCAACAAGAACAAAATAATGCAATCAACAATGCGTATAATGATTTCATTGTCCACGTGTATATAAGTGAATATTTGCGAGTGGAATGTACCGCCTATAAGAAAGGTGTGTCGCCTAATGAGAAATGTTTCTCTTCTTCGAAAACTTTCAACACGGTGTGGTTCCGGCTCCAAAAGAAATTTGATGCTATTCCGGGAGCAACAACAAAGACGCCATCAATATTAGCACGCAAATTATCCAGCCATGAAGAAGGAATATTCAGGAGGTGATATGCTCGTTAGTATGGGTGTCCACAGGCGTCCAGATAACGTCACATGTGTAATGCAGAAAAAAAGACGCCAAGCCTGCGCGGAATTCACAGCACAGTAACGCCTAGTTCACACTCAATAATCAGCTTTCTACAGAGACCGAAATTCTCCTGCTGCCGAAACGCAGTGTCGTTCGCAGTGGACGCGCCCCGCCCCGCCGAATATGTCATCTACCACGGGCTGAACGCGGGATGGATGCGCTGTCACCTGGTTGTTGTCATGGTTCGCAAATGCCGCTAGGCTATCCTGTGGTCTAATCTTCAATGATTCTCGTACGCAGGAAGCAAGGAAAGACAGTACTGCTTACTTTCCTAGCAAGTGGCTGCCTTGTAATGCACGAAGAGCAGAAAAAAAAATGCCCGCAGCTTCCCTCGGGGGAACACTGAGGAGGATGCGGACCATATAATTGGTTAACGGGGTGTTAAAGTGCGACTTACTTGGGTCGATGGCTAAATTGGTTAACGTGGTTGTGAAATGGGGTGTTAAATTGCGACTTACTTGGGTCGATGGCTAAATTGGTTAACGTGGTTGTAGGAGGGGGTGTTAAATGAGTGAACACGTACACACGTATGCGAAAGGGCGGCGCTGGTCGAAGGGACGTCGATCATTGTGTTTGTGATTCGTTGGAGTTCATTTCACCGCGACCTTGGACGTCGACGCGCCGTACAAACCAACCGACGAGCGGCAACTGAGCGAGCGAGCGCCCACCTTGAGTATATATACAGCACGACGGCGCATGCACTGTCAGCTGTTGAATGATCTCGAAGCGCGACGCCACATGCGCGTCCACTGGAGAATCAGGAGAATTGTAGATGTCGAACGCGGTGTGTAGAGGAGGAAGGGTGCACAGATGGTGGAGGAGTGAAGCGCGCGCGGTGTGTAGAGGAGGAAGGGATGCACAGATGGTGGAAGAGTGGGCGACGGCGCGACGGCGCATGCGCGCGCGTCAGCTGTCGAATGTTCGAGAAGCGGTGCGGACGGCGCACTACAAGGCGCGAGTTTAAGATGCTTCCGCATCTAAAACCACTGACGCCAGCGCGTTGGTGGGTTCGTTTTGCTCTGCAAGACCGAAACAAGCTCGGTCACGCCAACAGCAAGCTCGATCACCTCTTCCACGTAATGCGGACGCGAAGTAGGCACAGAGTAGGTTAAACTCCCGTTGGCGTCAACATTCAGTTACGTGCACTGCGGCATAACAAGTGAATAGGGCTTGGGCGCCATTTTTCAAAATTCTTTGACTAGCGCTCCTATTGGTCCGCGGTGACCGATTCGGCGGAAGACGCTGCAAAAATCGGTCCGAGAGCGATGCACGCGGAGAGGGTCCTTTCGGTGAATCTCGCCGCCGCCGAACCGAATTCGGAGCACTTCGGCGGCCGGAATGCTCAGTGTGAATGCGCCCTAACAGCAATAACAAAACGAGTGGCTTTTCAGAGCCTTTTCGAAACACTCTTCGGAATTATATAGGCACACTGCTGGGTACCCACTGCGCCACAAATATACATATCTTTTGTTGTGTAGGCCAGCATTCGCTATGCTATATTTCGTCATTCTTTGGAGAGCGTGGTATCTGCTACACACTTGTTCGAAATTTTGTGCATTATTTTATGCAGTCGCTGACGACGATGAAGAATTATGTGTGAAGTGGGTATGGACCAAAGTTAATAGGTGATCAAGAACAAGTTTTCTAATGAGCTGAAGGATGACCCAGTTATGCAATTCGCGTTGCGTGACGCCTGGTTCTTCCTTTGATGTTATGAAAAGCTTTATTACTGATATTATCGCGATTCCTTTCCCGACATCAAGCTGGCCTAATAGCAGTTTAGAAAAGAGTTCCAACAACTGGCGTTGCTCATCTATACACAAACTGGGCAACGCCAGTTCTTGTAACTCGTTTCTACACTAACTTCAGATGCTGTGCTGAACTTCGTCACATGTCGAGTGTTTCCTTAGTCACGCAAGCCCTTATTGTCGCTGTGTGATTGTACTTGTGCTCCATACTATAAGTGTCATTTTATGTTCATTCTAATACACATTTTAATAAATACCATGAAAGAAAGAAAAAAAACTGGTGTAGCTCAGGGGTAGAATACTGGGCAGGCATGCTGTAGACCCGGGTAGTAATCACATTGGGGCACTGGTGTTTTTTTGCCGAGTTTTTTTTTTCGTTCGATATTGGCTCCGGACACCGGCGGTAGAACACTACGGCGCCGCTCTTGACCCATCTTCTGATCTCCTAACAGCTTTCGCTGTAGAATACCAAGCTCCGGGAGAGGCACGAGTTGGCGGAGTCTTGTAGCGTGAAGCCGCAAGGGCCAAACAAAGAGAATATGCTACCAGCCGGGCACTTATTCTGTTTGGAAGTGTTGGGAGCACACAACAAATAATAAATATACGTTGGGTTTAACGTACCCAAACCCCGATATGAAATTAAAGACGCCGTAGTGGAGAGCTCCTGAAGTTTCGACCACCTGAGGTTCTTTTAGTATATGTGGAGCTAGCAAAACGACTGCGAGCACGTGGTGAGCGTGCTATTTTGTCATGTTCTTACATGACACGCGTGTCAGGATTATCATGTTTGCACCAGTCATATACATTCGGCATTGATGGACGTCATGTAACACCAAACTTCGTATATGTGGAGCTAGCAAAACGTCCACCAGTGCATCTTGAAGGGCCCAATATACTCCAAAGTAGCGTTGACGCACGCGCACGCTGGGCACAGTGACACTACGTTAGCAAAACGCGAGCACTCAATAGTCTGACGTCAAGAACAACCGGCGTGACCAGCGTCCGTTGGCGCGGTCCAACGGCAACCGGCGCGAAATGGTACATGCTGCATTACTCGACGAAGCGTTAGCCAGACAACACTGCGTCTCCCTCTATTCGCGACAGAGGGACGCAGGAGGTGCTGAAATGCGCATGCGTCAAAGCAACGCGACCAAACTGCCTGCATTTCAATTTTTTTTATTTTTTTTTTCTCTCTGAATAAAGTTTCTTCCTCCTCAAAGCAACGCAGCGCGGCACGCACCTGCGAGTATATGGCAGGACCGATGCTTGGACTGGTAACGCTGGTGTGACGCGACTGTATGAACACCGGCGAACACGCGCACCACGTTACGTCGAAATGTATTGGCGCCTTGACTGTGGCATCTAGTCATGTTTTCACATGACACGCATCTTATGATTATCATGTTTGCACCCGTCACATAATTTTGTTATCAATTGGTGTCACGTAATACCAACATTGGCATATGTGAAGCTAGCGAAATGGCCGCCAGCGCATCATCAGTGGGGCATGTTTTGATGTTGTTAGATGACACGCATGTCATGGTTATCATGTTTGTATGTGACGCTCTCTGCGTCCCGCCTTGTGGCGATGGATAGCGGCGACTTCTACAGGACCACGTGGTCAAATGTCGGCGCCCTCAAGCCCTTCTGTGGCTCAAGGCTCATTGTCCATCACCAGCGACGGCTCAAGAAATGCTCCTGCTCCCGTGCCCATGGACGAAGAACCAACTGCTGGCCCGTCTGGCTTCAGCTTCACATTTCTAAGCTCCGCAAGGAAACAAGGCTCTTGGTGCAGCTCCAGTGAAGACACGGACATCTACTCAGTCGACGGCTACGACTCATCAGATGGCAGCTTCGTGTCTGTGATGAGCCGCAAGGCCAAAAGGAGGCTCATCAAGACGTCATCACCAGCAAGCACGTCAACCGTGAAGGCAAGGAGTGAACGCTGGCCGCATACCATTCTCTTCATGCCCGTGGATCCTTCCGTCAGGCTTCGCAAATTGAAGAGGCAAGCTATTTCCAGTGTTCTTGAGGGAATAGCACAGAATGAAATCAAAGAGGTCCGGCTAAACACACGTAAGAACGTTTTAACTGTTGACACAACACACGCAGACACGCTGGAGAAGCTTCGAATGATGACAGAGTTTGGAGATGTCAAAGTACGAGCGGTCGTACCGATGACTGGGACCTGCACTGCAGGTGCCATTTACGACATTGACTTGGCAATCCCAAACACGGATCTACCCATTCTGATAAAACCGGCGTACCAAGGAGTGGTCTTTAAGCATATAAGCCGCCTCGGGAACAGCCGCTGCGTTAAGATAGTCTTTAAGGGCGACTCAATCCCTACGCACGTCAAGTTGGGACATTTCCGGCATGTGGTACGGCATTTTGTTCCAAAGCCGCTTCAGTGCCACAAGTGTTTCAAGATCGGCCATGTCAAGGGCGTCTGTGCGAACTATACCGTATGCCCCCGGTGCACGGAGCCGCACACGGTAGACACCTGTTGTGCAACAACTTATAGGTGTGGCAATTGTCGAGGTACGCATGAAGCCACGTCTAAGGAATGCCCAAGACTTAAGAAAGAAATAGGTATCCTGAAAAAAATGGTCCGGGATAACTCCATTCATAGAGAAGCTTTACAGAAAATCCGGCGTCGACGTTGCCACCGACGGAAGCGCTCCAGTCATGGTGATATTCATGCACTACTTCGGTCTACACCATCATCAACATCCAGTAGAAAGCCAGAAAGTACAAGAATACCTCCACCGGCGAAGCCTCTCTCCCCTGAAGACTGGCCGGTGCTTGCGAACGCACGGTCTTCCGAGCAGCCTTCCCGATCTCTGCTCCCAGTGAAAGCCAATGCTGCTTATGACGAGGCTCCAACAGCAGATTGTCGAATTATTCCTATGCTGCAATACATCGTGAGTTTCATCAGAAGTCTTCTGACAAGCATCGATACGCCAACTGCTAGGAGCGGCCTACAGGTGCTGGATGCGTTGAGTCCGGTCCTTGCAAGCCTTCAGTAAAGCCATGGCCGACAATCACAAGTCGTTCCGACAGGAGGTCAGAGAAGCGTCGATTTTTCAGTGGAACGCAAGAGGTCTGAGATATCGCATATCTGATTTTCGCCAGTTCGTTCACCTGTACCAATTTCCTATCATGATTATATGTGAACCGAAATTATCGCACCCAATCAGATTATCCGGCTATGAGTAATTTTTCTCCTCAAGTGACATCGAAAGTAGCAAGGTTGCTGTATTTATTCGACGGGAGCTTACTTACGTCGTCCAGCCAGTGCAACCTCACGACGGCAATCAGTATGTGTGCTTGTCTGTTAAAAAAGAAAAAGTGACATTCGCACTTCTAGGTGTGTATATATCCCCATCAAGTCAATTCGACGCCAACAAACTAGACGGCATATTAAGGGCACATCCGGGTCCGTGAGTTATCACCGGGGATTTCAATGTGCATCATCCCATCTGGGGAAGCTCAAGGCTTAAGTCAACGGGACGACGTCTAGCATCATTGGTTTCAAGCCATGGTCTCGTCCTTCTGAATGACGCCAGTCCTACGTTTTAGCGAGGCACTACATATAGCAGCTGCCTTGATTTGTCCTTTGTTTCACGCCGATTTGCTACACAGGTAAAGTGGTTTTTGGACATTGAAACACCCGGAAGCGACCACATCCCAATTTACCTGAAGAATAAAGGTATTTCGAACACGCACTCCTCTACCGCAACACCAAGAATAGATTGGGGTGTGTTTAAAACTCAACTTGAGGATGCTTTTGAAGAAGGCCTGTCTAATGGTCTTCAGCAAGCTATTAAGAAAACTGCACATGCGGCTATGCGCACAATAATATGCTCTTCGAAGTACTCTGAATTTGACCTCGAGCTGGAGCGACTTCATGCAATCCGCCGTCGTGCCGAAAGATGATACCGACGCACCGATTCCACAGACGATCTACGAACAGCTCGGCGCATCGAAAACAAGATACAACGGTGCCTCGACAAATTAGACACCCAACGATGGAGGAAATTTTGTGCGTCGCTAGATCCTCATAAACCCCTATCTCAGATATGGAGAATTCTGCGAGGCCTACGTTCTGTTCCAGAGCAGCGTTTTCCCTTCAAAGCCCTTGCACTTTTTCATCGCCGGCACGAAATTGAGGTAGCAGATTTCTGCGCTATGGCCGTGGGCCAGACAGCGTACATAAGCCTACATACAGTGAATCATATCCTTCACTCACGGGACCCGCGCATGTATCTACCGTTTACATAACAGGAGCTCGATGCGGCACTCGTATTATGTAATAAGTCGTCGTCAACTGGCCCGGATGACATCTCATACAGGATGCTGTGCAACCTTGGTAAACGGGCACGAGAAGCACTCCTTAACATCTTCAACTATTCCTGGCAAGCTGGCGTCGTTCCGCAAGATTGGAAGATTAGCCGCTTGGTACCGATTCTTAAGCCTGGCAAATCTTCCCTGGACATTGCCTCTTACCGACCGATCGCACTTTCAAGTTGCGTAGAAAAGGTAATGGAGAGAATGATCTTGGCCAGGCTTGAATGGTACCCGGAATACTATGAGATATATCCGAACGCCATGGCTGGTTGTCGCCGTCACCGATGTTCGATCGACAATGTTATAGATCTCGTCACATATGTCCAGCAACAAAAGGCATGTAAACGACTATCTGCTGCCATGTTCCTTGACGTAAATGGAGCATACGACAACGTTCTACATGACGCCATCCTCGAAGCCATTGAGTCAGTGGGCCTAGGCGGGCAACAGTTTTGTTGGACACGCAGTTATTTACAAGGGCGGGCCTAATTTGTGAACACTGCAGATGGTCCAACCTCCCACCACCCAACGCATCGTGGAGCCCCGCAAGGTGGCGTCTTGAGTCCAACCCTCTTCAACCTCGTTCTCATTGGTCTTGTAGAACGACTACCAAGTGTGGTCAAGTTATTCATGTACGCTGACGACATCTGCGTCTGGGCATCTGGTGTGACAAGACCTCAGGTACGCGCAAGACTTCAGAAAGGTGTGGCGTTGGTATCAGTGTACCTCAAGAACCAGGGTCTGAAAATCTCGCCATCGAAATGCGCATTGATTGCTTTTAGTTGAGAGCCAATGAGACCATACGCTATATCAATTGTTGGCCAAGTCATACCATATGTCAGGACACACAGATTTCTAGGCGTATTCATTGATAGAGACCTCTGCTGGGGCCCACATATGGCCCACTTGAAGAAGAGGCTGACAGATATTGCTAACTTTTTCAAGTATCTCGGAGGAAAAACCTTGGAGACTTCAGTACATGCAATGATGCAATTGTACAAGACGTTTTTTCTTGGCTATTTGCGCTACAGTTTGCCTTCGTTGACCAACACTTGTAGAACCAACATTTCGACTCTCGAGAGCATCCAGGCTATGGCTCTGCGAGTTTGTCTGGGGCTACCGCGATGTTCAACAACAGCTGAGACAATCGAGATTGCTAATTTCTACCCACTAAAGACGCATATCATGATAGAAGTGCTCAGAGCACACGTGAGGCATCTTACTCGTGCCCCTGCCCATCATCTAGCTTCACTGCAAGAAGCCCGACCTCGTGCCTCATTTTGCCAGACAGTCTTGTCATATCGCACACGCATTCCTACGGGATATACAACTCCATCAAGGATTTCAACTCCCCCATGGAGTATGACCTATGCACATGTTGAACTTACAGTTCCAGGCATAGGGTCAAAAGCCCGGCACTCGTCTGCAGCGCTAAAGCAGCTTTCTCTTCTCTTGTTATATGAGAAGAACAGTGAGCATACTCATCGATATACTGACGCTTCAATTAAAGTGGATGGGTCTGCAGGGTCGGTGATCTTTCCTGAAACAGCGACAATATGTTACGTGAAGGAGACTGACTCAGAGGGGTAGTCACCGATGTATTTACAGACGGTTAGGCGAGCAGCGCCAGCCACACAGATTAGCTCGTGCCAGTCTATCTGCTTCGTCTTCTTCAGCTCCATGCACTGGCACGTAGCATGACCCCCGGCGGCGGAGGCACCGTCCCGGTGCTTTAAAGGTCGTTATCTGACGCATTATTGTAGGGCTTGATCCGCGAGACGTGTACGATGCGGCCCAGTGATACGATATCACTGGGCCGCATAGTAGATGATGATGGGCAGATGGGGCTGATCTCGTAGGTGACAGGTGTTACTTGACGCAATATACGATAGCGTCCCGTGTAATGAGACAGAAGTTTTTCGGATAGGCCCAGCCGACGATGAGGGGACCAGAGTAAAACGAGGGTACCGGGAGCGAAATGTACGTCTCTATGTTCCGCATCGTACCGACGGCATTGGTTGGTTTGCGACGCCATCAGCCGAGCGCGAGCGAGCTGACGGGCATGATCGGCTCGCGCAATCGCGTCGCGGGCATACTCGCTGGTGGACGAGGTGTGAGCTGAGATGACTGTGTCCAGTGGTAAAGTCGGCTCTCTTCCGTACAATAAGTAGAACGGCGAAAAGCCCGCTGTGTCGTGACGGGATGAATTATACGCGAAAGTTGCGTAGGGTAAGGCAAGGTCCCAGTCTCGGTGGTCGGGCGACACATACATAGCGAGCATATTTGTTAAAGTGCGGTTAAATCGTTCCGTAAGGCCGTTTGTTTGAGGGTGGTAAGCGGTTGTCAGTGTGTGTTGCGTCGAACAAGAACGCAGAATGTCGGCGATGACTTGGGATAAAAATGTACGGCCACGGTCTGTGAGAAGCTGTCTCGGCGCACCGTGAATCAATATAACGTCCCGTAACAAGAAGTCAGCGACGTCGGTTGCACAGCTGGTCGGTAGAGCTCGCGTAATAGCGTGGCGTGTAGCGTAGTCTGTGATAACGGCTATCCATTTGTTTCCCAATGTTCATGTGGGAAAAGGACCAAGCAGGTCTAACCCAACACGGTAAAATGGTTCCGCGGGTATGTCAATTGGTTGAAGATGGCCAGCGGGTAGCAGCGATGGTGTCTTACGACGTTGGCATAGGTCACATGTGGCGACGTATCGGCGTACCGAACGAGCAAGGCCTGGCCAGAAAAAACGGCGCCGGACGCGCTCGTACGTGCGGGATACGCCAAGGTGTCCAGCCGTGGGAGCGTCGTGAAGTTCGGTGAGAACACAGCGGCGCAAATGCTTAGGCACAACAATGAGAAGGTCGGGCCCGTCTAGTCGGAAATTGCGACGGTATAGCACACCCTTTTGAATGACAAAGTAGCGGAAGGAAGCATCATTTGTGGAGGATTCCATACGGCTGATGATGTCAAGCAGCTCTGGATCACGCTTCTGTTCTTCCCCAATATTAAGGAAGTCGGACACTGACAAGATAGAGTTCTCCGTGGGCTCGTCAGTGTCCTCAGGATCGTCGACAGGGTACCGGGAGAGGCAATCGGCATCACGGTGTAGGTGGCCAGATTTGTAGACCACCGAATAGGAAAACTCTTGCAGGCGCAAAGCCCAGCGACCAAGGCGGCCTGATGGATCTTTCAGAGAGTTCAGCCAGCAGAGTGCGTGGTGGTCGGTAACTACCGAAAATGGGCGTCCGTATAGATAAGGTCGAAATTTCGCTACCGCCCATGCAAGAGCCAAGCACTCACGCTCTGTTATCGAATAGTTACGTTCAGGGGCGGATAGGAGGCGGCTGGCATATGCAATAACGCAATCATGGCCATGTTGTTTCTGAGCCAGCACTGCACCAATGCTATGCCCCCTTGCATCTGTACGGATTTCCGTAGGGGCAGCAGGGTTGAAGTGTGCCAGAATCGGAGGGGTAGTGAGAAGAGCGACGAGAGTCGAGAACGCAGAAGCCTCTTCGGAGCCCCATGAAAACGGGACTTCTTTCTTGAGGAGCTGCGTAAGCGGCCTCGCTATGTGCGCAAAATTTTTCACGAAGCGTCGGAAGTAGGAGCATAGTCCGATAAAGCTGCGTACATCCTTCGCAGATCGTGGTACAGGAAAGTTTTTGACGGCGCTGATTTTTGCCGGGTCTGGTTGTACACCGTTGGCGTCTACTAAATGGCCAAGCACTGTGATTTGATGGCGTCCAAAGTGACATTTGGACGAGTTGAGCTGCAGGCCAGCGCGACGGAAGATTCCCAGGATGGCTGAGAGGCGCTCTATGTGAGTTTCAAACGTTGGTGAAAAGACGATGACGTCGTCCAAGTAGCACAAACATGTGGACCATTTGAATCCTCTGAGCAGGGAGTCCATCATTCGTTCGAAGGTGGCTGGAGCGTTACAAAGGCCGAAGGGCATGACCTTGAACTGATATAGGCCATCAGGGGTGATGAATGCCGTCTTTTCACGGTCCATTTCATCTACCTCTATCTGCCAGTAGCCGGAACGAAGGTCTATGGAGGAAAAATAATGGGACACATAGAGACAATCAAGCGCATCATCTATTCGTGGCAGAGGGTAGACGTCTTTTTTGGTAATTCTGTTTAGGTGTCGATAATCCACACAGAAACGCCATGCACCGTCTTTCTGGCGGACTAGCACTACAGGAGAAGCCCAAGGACTGCAAGATGGCTCAATGATGTCCTTGGCGAGCATTTTGTCGACCTCACTTTGGATGATGTGACGCTCGGCCGCCGACACCCGATATGGGCGCCTATGAATAGGATGCTCATTGCTAGTGTTTATGCGGTGGCTCATACCGTTAGCTTTCCCCAACGGACGGCCGCTGATGTCAAATACGTCGATGTAGGACAGCAGAACCCGGTGGAGCTCATCAGTCTGCTGCGGTGTTAAGTTGGAAGCGATCATCGAAGTAATAGCGCTGTCGGAGCAAGTGGCAGACTGATGTTGAGCGTGGGGTTCAGAAGGGGCGGCCATCGCGAAAACATCTACCGCATTGTCTTCTAAGGTGCAGAGCAACGCTAAAGACATCCCTTGCGGCAAAACTTGAGGTGTCAAGCTAAAGTTGATAACTGGGAGGCACGTAGAATTTCCTGCGACGGACAGAATGGTGTGCGGTAATGTAATGCCACGGCTTATGAGAACATCGGTGATAGGGGTCAGAACATAGTCACCGTCGGGAACTGGTGGTATTGAGACGAGCTCTATGTAGGTCAGTGTCTGTGGAGGGAGGCGCGCGTGTCCCGTTGTGCAGAGGCGACTCGGCCGTTGTGTAAGAGGTTCTGTTGCGGGCAAGTGTAGACGGAGCGTACTGGTCGAACAGTCTATGAGGGCAGAATGCGCGGATAGGAAGTCGAGGCCTAAGATTACGTCGTGGGGGCATTTATCAAGGACGGTGAAGAGAACAACTGTGTGTCGATCCGCAATGCTCACACGAGCGGAGCACATTCCAACGATCGATGCTATGCCACCATCCGCAACACGGACGAACTGGGTGGTCGCAGGTGTGAGAACCTTCTTGAGCTTGCGGCGAAAATCACTCGTCATCACGGAAAGTTGGGCGCCGGTGTCGACAAGAGCAGTGACATGTAGGCCGTCTACTTGTACGTCTATGAGGTTCCGTTTTGTCGGTATCGTCAAAAGAGGATTTTCGGTCAGTCCGAGCGATGCAGCGCCACCTCCGGGGGCTGCAACGCTTAGTTTTCCGTCGGAGAACCTCGTGGGAAGGCGGGGGAAGATGGTCGGCGGGGCTGTGGAGAACGAGACTGGCGACGTTGGGGGGATGGAGAGCGGGAGTAGCGGCGTTCAGAAGCAGGTTCCTGGGCAAAATGGTCGCGGTTGGTCTCATGGCGATAGGCAGGTCGTGCATATAAGGGACGAGAGGACGGTTGTGCAGGAGGACCCCAGCGACTTCTGCAATGGCGAGAAATGTGCCCGATTCTGTGACACGAGAAGCATATCGGCTTGTCATCGTGTGTTCGCCATGCGGACGGATTACGGAACGTTGAGGGAGAGCCGGTCGGGAAGGGACGTGCAGGCGTGTATCGGGGCTGGTAGTCGGTGCGGGTAGGCGGTGAGATAGAGTGAATTCCCAAGCTGGCGATTTCCTGCCGGACGACTGCTTGAATGAGAGGCAACGTAATTGGCGGAGAGGGGTCAGGGGACGTTGTTCCCACCTTAGCTGGAGCAGCCGCTTCAAGCTCCCGCCTGACGATTCGCGTCAAGTTGTCACAGTTGTCTGGTGGATGATATGTGTCGAGACATGAGGACGTCGCAGTGGTGTTCGGGAGGCGCTGGAACTGATGGGAGATGCGTCTGCTTTTAGCTTGTTGGAACCGGCGGCATTCTTGAATGATGGCATCAACAGACGACACATTGTTGAATACCAACAAGTTGAACGCATCGTCGGCGATACCCTTTAGGATATGGGCAACTTTTTCAGGTTCAGACATATTTTCGTCAGCTTGGCGGCATAGTGAAAGGACAGCCTGAATATAACCGATATAGGGCTCTGTGGAAGATTGTGCGCGAGTCGACAACTCATTTTTCGCAGCTTCACGACGACCAGAGATGTTGCCAAAAAGCTCACGGATCTTTGCCTTGAAGCTGTCCCAGCTTGTTATGTCATGCTCGTGGTTATCAAACCAAACACGAGGTGTTCCGTCGAGATAAAAGATGACGTTTGCCAGCATAAGAGTGGGATCCCACCTGTAAGTGGCGCTGACGCGTTCGTAGAGGCGTAGCCACTGGTCGACGTCGGAACCCTCGCTGCCCGAGAACACGCCGGGGTCTTTGAGCGCGGGAAGCGTCACGAATGTTGTTGCGGGCGCTGGGTTGACAGGTCGGGCAGAAGGGGGAGCGACCGGAGAGGATGTAGCCGAGTCTTGGGTGGTCATGTTGTAAGCCGCGAGTGAGCGTCCGCTTCGGAGTTCCGTGGCGAGGACGGGGATCGCACAACTCCACCAAATATGTTACGTGAAGGAGACTGACTCAGAGGGGTAGTCACCGATGTATTTACAGACGGTTAGGCGAGCAGCGCCAGCCACACAGATTAGCTCGTGCCAGTCTATCTGCTTCGTCTTCTTCAGCTCCATGCACTGGCACGTAGCAATATTGATGTTTCGTTTATCCCACCAGACATCATCGACAGCTGTGGAACTTGCTGCTCCACGTAGCGCAATTCAAGTCATTAAACACCAAGAAGCCAAGAAACGGAGCGTGTTCAGTGACTCTAAGGCAGCAATACAGTGCTTGATATTCGCCTTACGCCGGCGACCTCATGAACAACTAGTGCTGGAAATTAGAGAGCTGCTTCACCACCCCTTCGACGAAGGACACAGAATCACGTTTCAGTGGCTTCCAAGTCACTGCGGCATATTGGGCAACGAACATGCTGATGCAGCTGCCCGATCAGCAAACGAAGATGGTGAAGAAGAATCTATACCATTTTCAAAGACTGATGCTGCAATGACCATCCGAAAATTCGCTCATGCAGAATTAAAATCCCTGTGGAACGCCGAGTGCTTACGGCACACGCGACTGCATAGACTGGACACGTCTCGTCGACTCCGGCCTCCGTATGGACCCTCTCGACTCGAGACAACGGTGCTTTGCCGACTATGGCTTGGTGTAGCCTTCACGAAAGCTTTCGCCTTCCGAATCGGCATGAAAGACAGTGCTGCTTGCGGTCATTGCGGCAGCGATGAAACTATAGAGCACGTCCTTTGTCACTGCCCTCGTTACAGTGTGCAAAGACGGCAACTAGCTGCTGCGTTAGCTCGCCTCGAAGACAGACCTTTGTCTGAACAATCAGTGCTGGAAAGACGACATGATTTGTGTACTCACAAAAAATCAGTGAAGGCCTTACTGAACTTTTTGCGTGGCAGCGGCCTATTGTATAGACTGTAGCACCCCAGCTCCCCCCCCCCCCCTTTTTTTGCGCGCATCTATTTCCCTCTTCGCTTTCTTTCCAATCTTTCTTCCGCATTCCCCGTTCCCCTTGTGCAGGGTAGCAAACCAGATGCTGTATTTTCTGGTTAACCTCCTTGCCTTTCCCTCATTTTATTCTCTCTCTTGTATGTGTCATTTACTTATGTCGTCCTTTCGCGTCGCTTAATACCGAATTTGGTACATTTGAAGCTAGCGAAACGGCCACGAGCGCATGATGAGCGTAGCATGTAGTCTTGTTGTTACATGATACGCATCTCATGTTTCTCATGTTTGCACCAGTATCATACCTTCGTCATCCATTCACGTTCCGTAATCCCAAATTTGGTATAAGGGAAGCTAGCGAAACGACCGCCAGCGCATCATGAGCATGCCATGTTGTAATGTTGTTGCATGACACGCATCTCATGATAATCATGTTTGCACCAGTCACATACCTTCGTCATTGATTCACGTACTGTAATACCAAATTTGGCATATGTGACGCTGGTGAAACGGTCACGAGCGCATCATGAGCATAGCATGTAGTCATGTTGTTACATGTCACGCATGTCATGATTTTCATCTTAAGGTCTCTCGCTTGTTTCCGCCATGCAATCATGCCATACCATACCAGTTTTGCAACTCGCCATGTCAACGAAACCACCTCAAAAGCTGCAGGACCATGAAATGTAAATCATGTTATTCATGAGATAAATGTGATGATTTTCATGTTATAACTTGTCAAATATGTTCTTCATACAGTCATGTTATGCAATACCAAGTTTCGTATTGGTACGGTTGTCGAAAGGGCCAGGAGAGCTAAAGGCCGTAGGCGGATAGATAGATAGATAGATAGATAGATAGATAGATAGATAGATAGATAGATAGATATGCTCAATGTCGCCGAGGTTCGCTAAGAAATGCTTCACATTTAATTAAAATCACGGCGTATGCACGGAATGAATAATTAGTGGAACGAAGCATTCATCCGTGCAATCGTTCGTCCACGCGTCCGCCGACTCCCATCACACTAAATCATGAATCGGACGGACGTACTCTTCGTCCCACTCATAATACTATTTACTCCATGGATGTACTGGCTACGCCGGATAAATGATGATGATAATGAAAAACATTTATTATAAAAGAGAGAGGTACGGGGCCAAAGCATAACCCCGCTACATGGTCGGCGTCCTTAGTCCGGGACACCGCATGACGAGGCCCCTATTCGAGCCCGTCTCACCAGAGCCCGTTGAGACTCTAGTGATGAGCAGTTGAGGAGGGCAGTGTCCCATGCCTCTCGGAAAGAGTTAAGGGAAGAGGGTAAGTGGGGATTTTTCGGACATGCCCACACCATGTGGAAGATATCACACGTCTCCCCAGAGTGTGGGCACCGCCCATCTGTGTTCGCATCGAAATGTTTTAGGATTGCAGGACAGAGTAGAGTACCTGTCTGCAGGCGCCTTAGAATTCGCTCTTCCGCCTTACTCAGCCCCTTTGCAGGAGCCGGGTAAAGGCGGTGAGTGTCGCGATAATAGGTCAGAATTTCTTTGAACCGCAGCAGCGGTGTATTGGCTTCCGATTCATAAGAGCCAAGGTGAGGAGCCCGGTAGGTAAGCGCTCGGGTGGCTGCGTCAGCGGCCTCATTATCTCGTAAGCCCTGATGGCCAGGAGCCCATACGATGCGTTTCGGGGCTGGATCAGCGAGAGCCCGTTTTAGAATGTGGCTGGCTAGGGGGGATATCTCTCCTACCAAGTAATGAGCACATGCTTTCTGGGAGTCCGTGATGATAACTTTCGAGTTGGGGTCCGCAGCAGCAAGCGCTATCGCGACTTCCTCAGCGCGCTCTGGATTTTGTGCTCGGAACGGGAGCCCATTGACATGCTTTTCCCGGTGAACTACACAGGCCGTGTATAATCCCGTGGGCGAAGGCTCTGCTATATCTACGTAGAATACACCAGGTCGGGAGCCGTGTTGCCTCTCAAGCGTCCGAGCCCGCACCTGTCTTCTGCTTTCGTGCGTGTGCTTATCCATGTTACTGGGGAGTGGAGAGACCGAGAGCATATGGCGCCACAGTTCCGGAATACGCTCCGCCTCCTCTGCAGTGTAAGTGTGCTGTATATGTAAGCGGTTCAGCAGGTGGCGCCCGGGAGCCATCTGCACGAGCCGCGTATATTGTCACGTGCTACAAAAGGTCTTCAACTAGGAAGAACTGAGCCGGCGGAGAGACAAACCGAAAACTGGCAAATGGCTGCTTCAATAATAAACAACTGGCCAGAGGACGCGCTGCCCCAGAACATCGTCTTCCATTCTCGTGGGCAGCCATGGCTTGCGCTCGCCGTAACTAGCGGCCAAGTGGCAATATTGATTCATAAGGTGGGCCTCCCGCAACTCCTGGTAGGAGTTGAGCACACCTAACGCCCTCAGTTTGGCGTTGGAAGTGGCCACCGGAAGATCCAGAGCTCGTTTAGTAGCCTTACGAATGATGGCATCTATTCTTTCGTCTTCTTGCTTGTTAGTGCGAAGGTGTGGGACAGCGTAGAGGATACGGCTAGTCACGAAGGCATGGGTGAGCCGAAGCGCGTCCCTGCCCCGCAGACCACCCCGCTTGTTGGAAACGCGGTAGATCATGTGCCCTACCTGTTCGCCTATTCTCTTGAGTTTCGCTATAGTGGAGTCTGGTCTGAGTCTGTGGTGAATGAACAGACCCAGAATCCGGAGCTCCTCTATCTCTCTGATGGGAACCCCAGACAGGGAGATGTGTATGGCTGACTTATCTCTTGGCTTCGCTCTAACGTTCAGAAGCTCTAATTTGTTTGGAGCACATTTGAGTCCACAATCGTCGGCATACGCCTCGACTTTGGATGCGGCCTGCTGAAGGCGTTCCTACATTTCACCAAGGCTCCCTTCAGTGGTCCAGATTGTAACTTCATCGGAATATACTGCGTGTTGTGTGCCTTCCACCCTGGCCAATTTGCTTGGAAGGTGCATCATACCATTGTTGAAAAGGAGCGGTGATAACACTGCTCCCTGTGGGGTACCCCGTGTTCCCATAATGTACGGGCCATATTCCTCGTCCTCGATCCGAAGAAGTGCCTGGCGTTTAGAGAGAAAATCTCTGACATATGCAAAGGCCTTAGCCCCGCAATCTGTGGAACTCAAGTTAGCCAGGATGCTGCTGCGTTTAACAGCCGGATAGAAGGCTTTCGACCAACCTGATGCTATAAGGAGCTTCGTCCTTAAAAACAATAAAACCACATCACGCTACATTTCGCAGCTGTGAATACGTCAGCGCACCTGTAATAATTCTCTAAACAGAATTACAATATAAATCAGGGATAGCTCAACAAAAAGAACACGAATGTGACACATGTATTTGCGTGTAACTTGTGAGCGCAGAATGCGGCATTCTGATTTCGGGTGGGGATTGGGCTGTCGGTTTTTAATAAAAGTGGTACATTTTATAGTCGCACCTATTCGCCAATCCGGTGCCGTCGGCGCTGTTGACACCGCCACTGCGCATACTGGCGTCTAGTGCCAAGGTTCTTTTTTTTTCTATCTGACGTGCAGAAGAGCACGAAGCAGCATGACATATTCTTGAAATAAATGAAAGAAACAAAACCTGACGTCACTTTCTCTAACAGTAAAAAACTACAGCATTGACGTAGCATCAATTGTATAAACCGCATCCAGTCGGCAACATAAGTAATAGATTGTTACTCTTGGATCAAACATTCATTTTGACTTCCACTCCGAATTTTTTTCTCCTCTATGCAGAATGCCAGCGACGCATACACGCAAGATGAACGTGAACGCCACAGCATGAACGCATTACGAAGAAATAACATGCACTGGAGAGGGACGGTCTCGGAACTCGCTTGCTGAATTATGTGCCGACCGGTTGTGCCCCCGCGATCTCCGACGACAGCGCAGCTCTGGCCGACTGGATTAGCCCTGCGCCATCTCCTGTCGCCGACAAGAGCTCTCGCAAGTGGTGCCCCGTCCGTCCTCGGACTCCAGCGACCATGTCCATCTTTCTTGTCTCCTCTTTACTTCCTTCGTTTTTTTTGTCCTTTTCTATCGCTGGACCTCGCTCTCTGTTTCGTCCCTCCATCTATTCACCTTTTAATCCTATCCGTTTAATCCCTCCTCACCCCATTTCTTGAGAGCTACTGTTGAGGTGTCACACTCTGATGCAGACAGTTACGGGGCTCACTTTTCTGTTATTTCCCCTTTAGGAATCACATAAGAATCACATAGGAACGGTTGCTGAGCCGACGAAACTCGGCGCTCAGCATGAGCAACTCTCTTGCTCTCTCCTCGCAATGTGCTGACGCCGTCAAGTCTGGCGCAAAAACCGCGGTCTCAAAGCGTACAATGCTTCGCACTCACCCGCCAGGCTTCCCCAGTTTCTCTTTACAACTACCTACCTTCGCGTCGCAGAAGGAGGAGACAGGGAGGAGGTCTAGACTACGTCTAGACTGAGCGTCACAGGCTCTGCGACGGCCATGGGCTAATTACAGGTGCGCTTTGTTCACATATGGTCATCCATTCGCACTGTCAGTTTTATGGTGTTCAGTGGATTTGTTGGGGAATGTAAGCACAAACATTGAGATCTCTTGCTTCTTGAAAGAAAAGCCACACGTATCCAGAATTTTGTGTGTATGGTATGAAACACTGAGCGTTACATAGCAGTGACAACTTACACTTTTCTTTCTTCAGTAGTCTACCTCGATGAATACTTGATTTTCTGGAAGACGCCGTTCGGCCTCATGTGGGACCCTTTGGTTTGGATGCAGTCAGGATTATTAAAATGAACACGATACTGATATTGCCATTTTGCTCTTAAAACAATCAATATACAAAGCACAAAAAAGGAGACAATTATAACGCTAGCACTTTCACTGTGAAGGAAGTGGGGAGTAAATGTAGATCGGCTAATTGTAGCCTTCACAATATTTAGGCAAAATGACTTATCACATTAATAAGCACCACGATCAGGGTGCCTAATTATCTAGAGCGTAAGTGAAATTTGCTTGACCACCCGATAAATATCAGTATGTGACAAAAATTATTATGATCTCTAACAATAGGGGCAACATGAACCAACGGCAATAATTAGCCCAATTTTCACCAATATACGCGTCTGCAGAAAGAAAGAAATCCTAGAATGCCTCTGCCACAGAAGAAATAATGTCTCCTTGCAATGATCTATATAAGGAAAATTCAGCAGTTACCACGCTTTTATTCGCCAATTGGACCAAAATAAAAGCAGTGACAGAAAAAAAAATGCTCGCCTTCAGTGCAGCCAGATTTGTCGGTGATTTTCGCGAGACGCTCTCGCGCGAGGAAAAAAAAAACGTGTGCACGCTGAAATTCTGCGCGCTCTGCTTTCTGGCGTTGTCCTGCGCCACTCGAGGAACCCTTAAGGAAACCACATTAAACGCGCCCTCTCGGGTTAGCCGGACGCGTGAGGTGATACTCGCTGGTTTTGCTGGGGAGCTCGCCGATTCGGATGGCCTGAGAGAAACACGCTGCTCACCCGCAATCTCGAAGGCCTTGGAGCAGACCAAACGTTTTCATGCGTGCGCGGTAGATGGCGCTAGTCACCGCTTGCCAGCCACCTATCGCTATCACCACTCGTTGCGCTGTCAAACTGTGCACACCACATGACTGCTCATGTCAGTGTGCCACGTGGATTCTGTCTTGTGCACAGTGCTTTTACTCACCGTTGTAGGCATCACTGTGTCCTTTGAAAGCCTTTATGTGGGCTAAGGTGCAGCAGCAACAGCACGATGTTTAATCGTTGCTTGATTTTCATGCAGTGCTTCGCTGGTCTTGCTGATCTCAACTTCTGGGACGTCACGAGCTCTGACACCGGTTCGCATGGTTCTGCCCAGTCATTTCTGGCTGGGCACGTGGACGTCACTGAGTGTTTCCCATGGGACTGCCATGTCAGTCCGCTATGGAACGGCACCTGCGCATCAGCCTTCAAGCTGCCGCAATTCAACGATCGTGGCCACCCTCTACTTGACCAGCCATTCATCGACAACTGCGGGACCGTGACGTCATTCACCACAAAAAGTATAAAGCCACTACCCGAGGATCGTCTCTTCAGTGGGCTTAGGTGCAAAAGCAACAGCACGATGTTTAGTCGTTGCTTGCTTTTCATGCAGGTATGTTACCTTTCCAATGCTGCATGCATTCGATCCGATGATCGCTTTCTGTTGCTGCTGCCTTGCCCACGTAGACTTGTATTTTTATGCCACGTGTTATATTTCAAATGTTGTCTCGTTCTGAGTGGCGATGTGGAACTAAATCCGGGGCCTTTGAATAAGTCGGTGAATACCAGTAAAGGCAATACTTCTGGTAATAGACCTGTAACCCGAAACGCAGCTGGTTACAATGCTCTCGACGAGGTTACTCATGCACCATTTACTTCCGTACCTGTTGACACTGGCGCTCCATCTATCTATGAAATGTTATCTAAACTTTTGGAGGGGCAAACTAAGCTAGCTCATGATATTGCCGACATCAAGTCACTTCAACAGACGGTCGCCTGCCGTTTTGATGATTTAGAATCACGTGTTAATGCATTAGAACGGGCTCCCAAATCTAATGAGCATAATTTAGTGAGTGAATTTCGTTCTGAAATAAATTGCTTAATTTCAAAGATTAACGGACTGGTCTTAAAAAACGATGTCCTAGAAAATCGTTCAAGGCGTAATAATCTGATAATACACGGTATTTCAGAAGCTCCGAATGAAAACGCTAGCGCCCTGTTGTACAGCGTTACTTCTGTATTCACTAATAGCCTGAAAATTGCCTGCCCTCAAATCGAGCGCGTACACAGGCTTGGTAAACCACGTACTGGCTACACACGACCCATTATTCTGAAGCTTTCGAACTTTGGTGAAAAATTCGTTGTCCTGAAGAATTCATCTAAACTCAAAGGCTCAAACGTGTTTATTACAGAAGACTTCTTTTCGCGGATTAGACACATTCGGAAAAGAATTTGGGAGGCATCACTTCCCTTTCGCAACGATGGCTCTGTGGTGAAGTTAAAGTACGATCACGCGTTCATTGACAAGGTTCGTTACAACTGGGACGACGCCTCAAACACACTAGTGAAAGTCTCAGGTCAACCCCGTGGCCCTCGTTCTTCTGTCCCCACGTCCTCAAATGCCTCTTCATCCACTCCCTGACCTCGTTAAAACCGTCAGGAACACCTTGTAGTTCTAAACGTTAATGCTCGTAGCATAGTTCAGAAACTTTCAGATCTATTGTCCCTTGTTGCAACGTATTCCCCTCATGTTGTTGGCATTACTGAGTCTTGGTTACATAGTAACGTTTACGATTCTGAGTTTACTCCGCCCGGCTTTATTGCCATACGTAATGACAGGGCACACAGCATTGGCGGTGGCGTCGCTCTACTTATCCGCTCAAATGTCCGCTTCTCGGTGTTGCCATCACCTCCAGAGACTGAATCCCTGTGGTGCAAAATTGATCTAAATGATCAATGTATTGTAGTTAGTGTTATATATCGCCCACCTGGATCCTCCCTTGATGTTCTTCATGCTCTTTCCGATTTCATGTGCGATATTAATATAGCTTCATTAAGGTTGATCTGTATGGGTTATTTTAATGCTCCTGATATCGATTGGCCTTCCCTGACTGTAACGGGTCGTGATGCTGCTATCTGTCATGAATTAATAAATATTTCTTTATCTTTTGGGCTTACTCAAGTCGTTTCATGTGCGACTAGGTTTAATTCTATTCTAGACTTAGCTTTCCTAAGTACAGATTTAGCTGATAATAACTTTTCTTGCGAGGTAATTGACGGATTATCAGACCATAAAGGTGTCTTATTATCACTTTGTTGTCCCACGTCCAAATCACCCTATACGTTTACTAGTTTCCCTGATTTCACTCGTGCGGATGACAATTCCATTACTGATATTCTAGCTGATCATTTTGATACGTTTTGTGCACTTTCTGACAGGCAGGATATAGATTACCTCGTTAATTACTTTGAGGATCTTGTTAAGTCATGTGTCCGTAGATTTGTGCCACTTAAGACAAAGAAAAGCAATACTAATCTTCTTTGGATCACTCGTGACATCTTACATTTGTCTCGCCGTGTCCGTCGACTTAGGCGCTCCAGAAGAACTCACGATCCCGTTAGCCTAGACAAATTTCAGAAGGCGAAAAGTGAACTTAATTCTAAATTGAGAACGGCGAAAGATTTCTTTTTTCGCGTCCAGTTGCCGGGCATGTTAAGCACGAACCCACGCAATTTTGGTATTCGATTTTGCCTCATGATGCCTCACCTTCTTTTTTCAGAATTGATAATGATGTTATTAGTGACCTGTCAGCAATATCGAAGGCTTTTAATCACTATTTCCAGTCTGTGTTTATTTCTGAGAATAACTCCATTCCTTCTCTGACAGGCATAACTCGTTCTGAACCAATCAGTGACATTGAAACAACGAGTGAAGGCATTCTGAACCTTATCCTAAAGTTAGACGTAAAAAAATGCACTGGTCCTGACGGGATACACAATGCATTCTTAGTTCGCTACTCCATTTCGTCATCCAGATATCTGACGATCATATTCAACAAATCTTTATCTTCTGGCACTTTTCCATCCTCACGGAAGATAGCAAAGGTACTCCCTCTTTATAAATCTGGCAACAATCAGTCTCTATTGAATTATAGACCGATATCATTGACTTCTCAATCATGCAAGATGTTAGAACATATCATTCATAAACACATTATGCTCTTCTTGGAATCGCACCAACTACTATCAAACATGCAGCATGGGTTTAGGCGTGGTTTCAGTACCACAACTTAATTAGTCGAATTCACGCATGATATTTTTTTAACCTTGATCTTGGTTACCAGGTTGACGCTATATTTATTGACTTCTCAAAAGCTTTCGATACAGTACTGCATTCTGAACTTCTCGCTAAACTCGATGTCAGTTCGTTTCTTACAGGTCAACCAACTCTACTGCCATTGATGTAACATCTGGAGTGCCCCAAGGGTCTTTCTTGGGCCTCTTCTTTTTTTAATTTACTTGAATGATTTGCCTGTTTGCATCTCCTCTTCCATTCGTTTTTACGCCGATGATAGCGTTTTATATGTGGTCATTAAAACACACACTGACCATTACCGCTTGCAAGAGTCATTTGCTGGTTTTTGCGATTGGTGCAGAACCTGGAAAATGAACATTAACTTTAAAAAAACCGTACTTATGTCCTTTTGAAGTAAATCACCTTCTGCTTTTGCTCACTCTTTCGATAACCGTGCAGTAAATAGGGTTCTTAAGTATAAGAATTTAGGGGTCATTTTTACTCATAATATGACATGGTCTAAGCACATTGACTACGTAAGTAACAAAGCATTAAAAAACTAGGCTATCTACGTCGCACTCAATCTAAATCTCCGAAGGAAACTAAGTTTCTCTTATTTAAATCACTCATTCGCTTAATAGTAGACTACGCATCTGTCGTTTGGAACCCGTACAATCAGTGCGAGATTAATAGGTTAGAAGCAATTCAGAAAAAAGCTGTAAGATCCATATGTTATCGCTAAGACCACGACTTTTCACCCTCTTCTACTCTTTTTTCACTGAACTTAACTTCGCTCTCTTCGCGTCGCGGAATAGAGTCATTAAAATTCTTGCATAGCATTGTGACGTCTTCGGTTAAACTTTCAAATGACAAGGACTACATAAACTTTGCACCTCAGTCAACGACAAGAAGCTATCACAACTTAAACTTAACGCCTTACTATGCTCGAACTAACACGTTCGACTTCAGTTTTTTCCCCCGTTCTATTGAAGACTGGAATTCGTTACCTGGTACTATTCGTTCACGCCCATCATCCAATTTTCAAGTTGACATCCATGACATGCGTCTGTAACATACCCTCGTCTATTTGCCATTGGTGTTAGCTCTTGAGTTGCATTGTTTCTGTATTCTATTTTAATTCATGTTAATCAGATGTTTGTGCATGTTTGACCTTGTATAACTACACATCTGTATTATGTTACCTGTTTACATAATTTTCATTCCTGTCTGTTAAAATTCCGCGCATTTTGTACACCCACTCCTGCCATAGCGCACTTAGCGCTGCAGTATGTGTAAAAAATAAATGAATAAATAAATGTGGTAATTTGCTGTGAATTTTGTGTTTAGCGGGTCTGTGGACATTATAAGCCTAGAGAGTGCCGAAATTTATGTTGTTGCGGTTGTGACTGAGAACAATGCCATCAACAGGAAGACGATGTCTCCTTTGGTGACACCAACGAACCAGAGATTGTCTACCAGCATGTTGCTAATGCACAGAAGCCTTTGGTTTTTGTATTCGTTACTGTGCACTCGTTAAAATGTGTGAGAAATGACTGGATAAACCAAAAAGATGATTACAAGTGCTTTCATTATCCCCCATTCAATTATCTGGCCACAGAAAGCAAAAGCGACCTCAAAGCATTTTTTTTCCTTAGACGACTGTACTAGTCTAAAAGAAACAAACTAAAAAAAACTAGCATATAGGCTCTCATATAAGGCGCTCTATTCTACTCAATTGGGGCGGCAAAATTTAAAGCTTGCGCTTGAAATTTTCAGCGGGTTTGTGTCAGCAGCTTTCACAATCGAAAGCAAGAAACTGCAGTGCCACTACTTAAGCAAACTGCAACATGCACTGACCTAATTATTAAGTGGTGGAAGGTTGTGAATGTAAAAACACGTGATAGGGGGCATAGATAGCGAGATGTCTGGCAAGAGCCAGTGCAGGATTTTCAGTGTTCCAGATTGAATTTCGGTATATGTTTGTGACCTGGCTTGATGCTTGGAGTAGTACAGGCACTCACTCCAACAGTTTGACCAAAGAGACGCATTTCGCTCTGTGTCTCAGCACCTATGCATTGATCGAGCTAACAAGGTATTGTCGGCGCGAGCTAGGTTTTAAGAATGTCCTCTTAGGCAAGTTTCAAACAGATTGTCTAGAGTCTAAAGTCGGCAAGTACAAACATCTCTGCGGGTCCCAATATCATGTTTCTATTACGCGAGTCCGAAGCAGAAGCGAGGATTCGTATACAGGGCACTCTTATTCTGGGAGACATGCATTTATCTAAACAGGAAGAAAACACAGTAAACGCTGAAACACTAATAAGGAAGTACAACATCATGCTAGCTGAAGAAAGTTTCAAGAAGTCTGCTGATGACATGTATGCAATTACGTACATTGCTAGCTATTGTGCACACGCAGCACTGAAGCGCCAGCCATGTGAAAACTGCGGCACACAACTCACAATTGTAGGCAGAGAACTCGATGTAAGCGACCACTTCTTAATTGACAGCATGAGCAGGGGAGGGATAAAGTTTTCCAACGCCACTTGTCGTGCATGCTGTTCTTTCAACAAAAGTGGATCTAGAGAACTTTATAAGCAGGCTTAAATCAACGGTCCACCTTGCGAAGCGTCATGGTATATCTACTCAGTGACAGTGAGGAACTGGGCACTTTTATGAATGGCCACCACCCTGATATAGTGCTTGTTACGTTTGGCCCGGCGATTCGTCTGGGCAGACGCCATTGTGCATGAGCCGGTCTACTGGGGAGGCTCTCAGCCCCTTCGGCGCCTAGTCTGCCAGACGCCGTTGAAGATTTCTGCAATTACCCAGACCATGCGGCAAGAAAAGGCGAGTTCCTGACTTTCAAATGGGGACACTTTCGTCGTTCCTTCAAACAGCAGCGGTGCCTGATGAGCTCGGCGACTCATCTGGCGACGGGGAAGCTGTTGTGACTGACCGGCGCCAGAGCTAACGGGGGAGCGGCGCTCTTTTAACCCTAAATCAAGTAGCCGACCGGCCGGCTGCCTATGCCCGCCAGGCATTGTCCCCGCCAGCCGGAGGATGAGACTTCGTGTCGCCACGACATCGTAAACAGTTCCAGAGAGGACAACAAAGACAGCACCTTTCTTGGAAGAGACCGTGGTGGCTGGCGCAAATCGCCCCGCTAATTAAGCGAACAAATCGGCGGACCCTTTGATGTATGCTGTCAGGATCGTGGGACCTCTCGACTAGCGGCACACACACGACGAGGAAGAGCCCTGCTGGTGCCACCTTGCAGTGCAGTGATCACGACTCATCATCGGACGTGCACGTGGACCGTGCATGCTCGTCCCCCTCACTTGTGTGTGTGTAATTGGTGTTCCACTCGGAGAGGAGGAGCCCGACAGGGCTTAAGACGACGCCGCAGAGTGCAGGACGTCGCTCTGAACTATGTAACTGTTCATCCACCACGCTCGTGCTTTCTGAAACCACTAACCTTTCTTTGCTGTAAATAAGTGTATATAGTGCCATAAACCTTTTTGTTTTTCGTATCCTCTTCTTGTCAGCGTTTGTTTGCTCCACCCGGTTACACCACGCTACCATTAGAGACCGGGTAGACCCCCATTCGCAACAACTTATGGCAGCGGTGGGATGCCATCATTAGCAACTTCCTCCAATTCCGACCCATAACAACTGGTTGGCAGCGGTGAGATGGACTTCACGACATGGTGCTGTGCTGTGGTGTGTGTTTGGTCCTTGCTTTGACTTTCCAGGCTTCCATTGCGTGAGTGTAAGTAGAAACTGCATTGTGTGTGAACTAGGGAGATTACCTTTTGTGAGTTTTGAGTTGTAGGGATCACCTAATTGTGTGTGAAATGCAGGACCAAAGTACAACGGCATTTACAGTGTGGAAGGCAATTCTAAGAGATGAACTTTTGGCTGTGAGTAAGCATCTAGGCATTGAAGTAGAGGAAGGAATGGGCAGGACAGCGATTGTGAGGCTGATCTCGCAAAAAGCCAGTGAGGAGGAGATTAAAAACGCGGTAGAGATTTTAGAAAAACAGAAAAGAGAAAAAAGATGAAAGGGATAGAAAAGAGCGTGATCGAGCACGAAACTTGGTGATCGAACAATTCGAACAGAAAATCGAGGCAATCAGACGGAAAATTCAGCCATCCGCAAGGGTAGCTGAGGAGAAGTACGATGTTCAAACGAGTGAGGTGCAGTCCAGAGCTATAAAGAAGGCTAGCACGTGTGAAGAGCGCAGCAGGTTTGAAGACGAACCAAATGTGAGAGCTGTGAAAGGTGCTGCTCTGAGTAGAGAGGCCGACAAAGGCCAGAGCATGTGCGACGAGGTGCTGTGCCAGTTAGATGCTAGCGAAACAGCTAGGGTATCTGTAGACAGGCTGGTACAGGCCTCAACTGAGGTTGTCACGACGGTGGAACTTGCAAACAATGTGGTAGTAGGCGAGGAAACCGGAAAAAGCTCAGGAGCAGCAGCCAAAGCAGAGGGTGAGAATCAGTACAGTTGGTGACAGCTCCCACTCATTCGAGGTAGATTGTGTGAAGGAAAACTGCGGCACTGTTCTTGAGCGTGTTGAGCTTTCTACCAGCCTAGAGTGCGACAGAGAAGATTTGTTTTCGAAAATCATTTAGACTGCGTGTATTCGACAGCTGACGCAAGGTCTGAAAGGGTTGACGAGCTTGAGATGCGATCGGGAAGCTCGGGAAAGAGTCGCAAGAAGCATCACAGACGCCAGAGACGTCGGAAAGCCGTGAGAGAAACAAAAGGTACTACGCGGGTAAAAGAAGGCACAAAATCTTTTAGCGTAGCAAGTAGGACTAGGAGTTCTGGATCGGCGTCAAAGTCGGTTTGCATGCGTGCGAGCAGCCGGGCCAAAAGTAGAAAGAACGCCGGTTCGCAAATTGGATCACCTGGAAAGTGCCAGTCTTTCCGTTCTATCAACAGCAAGTTTCATGGTGCGCCCTTGAGCTGTAATACCGCCGATGACTCAACCCGCGACCGGTTTCAAAGCAATGAGGGAAAGCTCGGTTGCAAACGTCGCCGAAAAAGGAAGAAGCGTACGTGAGTGACAAAGCGAAGGGGTGAAAGAGGTAACAATCAGCCGGGCAAACGAGGAAAGAGTGGGTTACCGACCAGTTCAAAGAAAGGTCCTTTGTGGCGTACGGTAAGGCTCAGACGGCGAAACGGTAGGCCATGGCGCAAGTCCTCGCGACGGAATGCGAGGTGGAGATTTAGAGCTTTTCGTGGACTAGAGTGTCGACGAGGTCCTCGAAGAAAAGCCACAGTAGCTAGACGCCACACAGGACCAAGCCCAAAGAGGACATCGACACTTTTCCCACGCATTGCTGGGGTCCCCTCCGCCAGACTGACAGAAGTCTGCTGAAATCGCGAATGAGGCGTAACGCTGCCGTTCAGCTGGTAGCACGTGCACGTTGTGGATTTGGGCGTTCTCGAAATGCGCCAAGACCATGACCGCGACGAGTGCGATTGAAGTGAGGGACAACTGTAAGCTGGTGAGTCGGACAAAGGGATGTTCTTAGAAGCATGCTGGCTTGCTTAATTTTAGTTTTGAAGTATTATTCCTTTGTCATCTCTCCGGCTAGTTCGTGTGGCAGCAGTTCTTCCCTTCTAGGTCTTTCTTTAGAGCATTGTATGTGTTTTTAGTGGAGTTGTTATGCGTAAGCAGTGGCCCGCATCAATCTGCCGACTGCATCAAATTAGTTCTCTTTGATATAAGAGCACGTTAGTCGCGCATGAAGACCTGTACGCCCCGCAGGTTTTTTAAAGCGTGGTAGCGTTGTCGAGCGAAGCCGTAGATTGTATGCTACGTACCTTTTGTTGTGTAGCGCGAGGTTTTCTACCGTCTTTAGAGAGTGAATGAGCATTGTTAAAGAATGTTTGTGAAGAACACGAGAAGCGATTTTCGAACTGCTCATGCATAAAAACATTTGGTACAGGCTTTTCAGCACAAAACTTACAAAAGTTTTTAAGTGCTCTTGACGTGTATGGCATTTGGCGTTGTTTTCTTTGCATGAGGTTCTTTGTGAACATGTACGTTAAGATATGTGTTTTGCACTGCCTTGGTTTGAAGGATTTACCTTGGTTAGGTGTGAGTTAGTATGCTAATGCTCTTTGGATGAGAGTATGATGTCGTGCTGGAGCGCACAGCAAAGTCATGTGCGTTATTTAAAAACATGGGCTGACATGAAACTACATTCAGCAAATGAGCGTGTTAGTACACGAGTTGCATTTCCCTTTGTTATTTTAGTATGTGCTCAGGGATCAGGTGAATTCTTTAGCTGAGCGTTATGTTATACCGAACGTTGAGATTAGGGATGCGTTTTAAGGATTTATAGGACGCAGTTTGATCTGTCGCGAGTGAGTTTTCATTGGTGTCAGGGTGTCCTACAAGTAGGTACTCACGACTATGCCTTAAAATTATGTATTGATAGAATAAAGAGTGTGCACAAGTACCTTGTGTATAGGGTCTGGCAGCATTTGTATGAAAACCATGTAGTTGCGCTTTATTAAGTTAGTGTTGAGTTATCAAAATAGTTACAACATAGTAGGGCGGATGGCAGGAGAAAGCGAGTTTTGAAAGAGTGTAATTGCGGTTATTCGGGGCCAAATTGTATTTGCCTTTGAGTGCTTTTCTCACACGGCAATTTGTTCCATCTTTGGTAAGCACCTCCACGTCCATGATTGTTGTAACTTTGGCGGCACCAAATTGTCTCAAAAATTTAGCGTACAGGTTTTCTTTTGTTTGTTTCATGAGAAGCCTGGAGGGTTTTAAGCGGGTCCAATGTGCTTGACTGCAGCATGATATTGTGTTGTGTGGTTCGCCTTGCTGTTGTCGATCATTGTGAGCTGGTTTGGGAGTTGGTTACGAGTTCGCAGCTGGAGGGTCAAAACCAGGCCTTCGTCCTCATCACCAGCCATTCTCTTCGTGCCCAGCGGTTGGGAGCACTGGCCAGCCGAAATTTTCTGGGCGGCAGAGGAGCTGTTACGTTTGGCCCGGCGATTTGTCTGGGCAGACACCATTGTCCATAAGCCGGACTACTGGGGAGGCTCTGAGCTCCTTCAGCGCTTAATCTGCCAGACGCCGTTGAAGATTTCAACAATTACCCAGACCATGAGGCAAGCAAAGGCGAGTTCCTGACTTTCAAATGCGAACCCTTTCGTCGTCCCTTCGAACAGCAGCGGTGCCTGATGAGCTCGGCGACTCATCTGGCAACGGGGAAGCTGTTGTGACTGACCGGCGCTAGAGCTGATGGGGGAGCGGTGCTCTTTTAACCCTCAATCAAGTAGCCGACCGGCCGGCTGCCTATGCCCGCCAGGCATTGTCCCTGCTAGCAGGAGGATGAGACGTCGTGTCGCCACGACATCGTAAACAGTTCCAGAGAGGACAACAAAGACAGCATCTTCCTTAGAAGAGACCGTGGCGGCCGCCGCGAATCACTCCGCTAATTAAGCGAACAAATCGGCGGACCCTTTGATGTATGCTGTCAGGATCGTGGGACCTCTCGACTAGCGGCACACACACGACGAGGAAGAGCCCTGCTGGCGCCACCTTGCAGTCCAGTGATCACGACTCAATATTGGACGTGCACGTGGACCGCGAATGCTCGTCCCCCTCACTTGTGTGTGTGTGATTGGTGTTCCACTCGGAGAGGAGGAGCCCGACAGGGCTTAAAACGACGCCGAAGAGTGCAGGACGTCGCTTTGAACTATGTAATGGTTCATCCACCACGCTTGTGGTTTGTGAAACCACTAACCTTTTTTTGCTGTAAATAAGTGTATATAGTGCCATAAACCTGTTTGTTTTTCGTATCCTCTACTTGTCAGCGTTCGTTTCCTCCACCCGGTTACACCACGCTACCACTAGAGACCGGGTAGACCCCCATTTGCAACAGCTGATAGCAGCGGTGGGATGCCATCATCAGCAACTTCCTCCTTCCGACCCATAACGTGCTGAAAAACATTTTGAGGCCGCCATCCACACGCTTCTAGAAAATTATGTTGCTTGCAAAAATGACAGCATAACAATGCAGAAAGGTTCTAGAAATAAGTAGAAGATACCTACATTGAACTGAGTTGTAAATGTACATATTTTCTGTTTTTGTTTGTAAGTGTGTGTCGATGTCAAGTTTTTTGCCGAGAGACAGTGTTCATAAGTGATCGTAGCATATAAACAAGGGCCGCGCCTCTTGAAGACTAGCATATAATTTTTATGTACAGCTGTTAACATTTTTGTCATCAAGTGTTTGTGCTAGTTTTCATTCAAAAGTAGCCTTTAAATCAAACCTGCAGTATGCTGTAGCTGTAATTTCTTACTTGCTCCTGGAGTGTGGTGTATGTGCAAATAACAAATGCATAACCTTTGTGTTTAAAATAAATATTTTAATTTTGTTGTCATCTTAGTCTTATAAACGTTCTTCAGTGTCGCACCTGGTCACAAAATGGCAACATATGTCGCGGCAATAGAAAAAAATATGCCGATCTGCACCAACCGAAACAAACTGTGCCGGTCTCATCGGGCCTGGTCCGTGAAGTCACGCGGGTAGTGCGGAAGCCTGAAGTAGTCTGGGTGGTGGTGGCCCGAACCGCAACGAAGACACATTGAAGGAGGCACATGCGCTAACTATCCGCGGTCTTCGTGAACACATTCCTCGGAGCCCAAACAATTCGATGCCGAAGAGGAAGAATATTCTGTCAAAACATATGGCGACGTTCTTCATAGGTACAGAATGAGCAGACGCCTCAACCCACCACATCGCCAAGACATACAACGTAGCGAAGGAGCCACACTACGCCAATTGCAAGCACAAGCCATATGGACCATCGTCTGGGCAAATCACGCCTGCCAGAGGTATACTCCACAAATATATGCCAACACTGTAAGAAGGCGCGAACCACCCAGAGCCACCTCCTCCTGCACGGTGCACAACTGCCGGGTAATCAAGAAGCAATCCCAACTTCCATGAGAACCAGAATCATGAGCCAAGAGCCAAGCAACCAGAGAGACGTGATCTAGCATGTGCTTGGCATCCTGGAACGCCAGCAGCCGAAAGCGGTGCCCCCTTCGGGTTTGACTATAGTATAGGTTGCTGCTCCGGGACGTCCGAGCACGCTAAAGTCTTGCTTTAATTCCCCTACCTCTTCCACGTTTGTGCCGGATTGGCAACAAGGTTTTTCAACTCGCTCACTCAACGGTAACTTCGACGCTGTTGGTGACGATAGGCCTTACTGCCTTCCTTCACCTACTCATCATGAATCACTTCGTGAACATTCGTAAATTTTAGGGGCAAAGCTCCTCATAGCGGCACCCGTTCGTCCCCCGTAGTATGTAACAAGTATAACATTTTGACCTCCAAAGTGGTGCCGGTGAGAGACTTCTTCTGTGCGTTGTTGAACAATAAAAAATAGTGCTCAATGTACATGTCAATGGCTGTTAATGGGGAATGAGAGACGGGAGCATTCGGCTATTAGTTAACGCGCAAGCTGCGATCACCATTAGCAGCCATTGGCATGTACATTGAGCACTATCTGACATGAAAGGGTTGCTACGTTATACTCGCTGGGTGTAACCTCCTTAGCTTTAGAAAGGTTTAGCGAGCGTTGAGCCGCAGTGCCATGAATACAATGAACTTGTATATACCATGAATGAACTCGAGGTGGTTAAAAATGGGAAGTAGATACGAAGCGCAAGCCGTAAGAAAGTAAAAGCCAAATTCTCCGCCTCTCATTTCCCATTAGCAGCCAATGGCATGTACATTGAGCACTATCTGACTGAAAACGTTTGCTACGTCATACTCGCTGGGCGTAACCTCCTTGGTTTTCGAAGGTTTAGCGAGCGTTCGGCCGCAGTGCCATGAATACAGTGAACTAGTATATACCATGAACTCAAGGTGGTTAAAGGTGGGAAGTGGACCCGAAGCGCAAGCCGTAAGAAAGTGTGCGTGTGCCACCTCTCGTTGAGTCCTTGGAATGTCCGCTGGATGGCGGTGCTTCTATATGGGGAATATATGATGAAAAAATGCTAGATGGTGGTACTTGGAGTGTTGAATAGATGGACGAACAGACACATAGACAGATGCATGGATGGACGCATAAACCAACGCAGGGGCGGCTGCATGGACGAACGCAGGGACGGACGCACGAACAGACGCACGCACGGACGGGCTGATGGACGCATGGACGGTCACACTGACGGACGCATGGACGGACGGAAGCCAGAACGAATGGACGGACGAATTCTTCGCCCGACTCTCCATCACTCACTCCGTGGATATGCTGCCATTTTTTTTCTTCGAAAGACTCGAAAGATTTTAGAACTTAGCAAATTTTACATTGCTTCTGAGATAAGAGACATCGCACTCTCTTAGCACCTCATGTGCCGCCGGGATAGGCCCACCTATAACCGCGCGACGACGCCATCTGAGGACGCGGTCATTTGGCACATTGTTATGCCATCGCCTTGTTTTGACACAGTGGCGTCGCAATTACTTCATGGTGACGCCAAAAAGCTTTGTCATCGAGAAAAAGGTGAAGTACGGCTCCGAGATGTCTGTGATTACGCGAAAACTTGGAAGCCACAAGTTCTAGTTTAATGCCGTGAAACCGCGCTGCAACTTATTGCGCTAACTGTCAAACTTCTATTTTACTTACATTTTGTAACCATACGTACCGAAAGAAGCCGTTTTCGAGAAACAAAGGAGAACAATACAGCTTATAAGTAACACTCAAAATTGAAACTGCCCTTCTACACATGTGATTCGAACACCGGTGTTTCGAGTGGGAATCGGAACTTCCAGCTTTGTACAACTTTGGCAAAGCCGTGCGCAACAATTGAAATGACGACACAATATTTACTGCGGATTGCAGCACCACAAGTGGCTCGACCCTGTATGGGCTTAAATTTCTGCTCAATGGTGCTGCAGCCATTTCGAGCATTCCTGTTTCAATACAACTTTAGAGTGATGGTTAGCTGCACGCAAGTTTGTTTTGTAAGCCCCGCCGCGGTGGTCTATTGGCTAAGGTACTCGGCTGCTGACCCGCAGGTCGTGGGATCTAATCTCGGCGGCGGCGGCTGCATTTCCAATGAAGGCGGAAATGTTGTAGGCGTGTGTGCTCAGATTTGGGTGCACGTTAAAGAACCCAAGGTAGTCGAAATTTGCGGAGCCCTCCACTACGGTGTCTCTCGTAACCATATGGTGGTTTTGGTACGTTGAACCCCACATATCAATCAATCAAGTTTGTTCTGTAAGGCGTACAAACTATCTTTTTGACTCATTCAAATACGCCAACTTTACACTAATGGCAGCTTCGACGGGCTTTCTAGCATAGCATTGAATTGCACTTGTTTATAGTTGAACACGCAAGCGTTTTATGCCGGGGTTCACCGATACTCCATTCACGTATTTCTGTGGCAGATATGACGTTGGTAAATCGCTCACTAACGGATGAGAACAAGAAAAGAACTCGAAGAAGAAATTTCACCTCTGGAAATTAAACACGCGATCGTTTGGTCCGCGAAATTAGCTGTCTGGCACTCTAGAAACCAAGCCACCGACGAATATGCGTGGGGGTACACCAACGCACCTTAAATCTCTCATATTTTTCCTCTCGCCCGGTGCTCTCCGTTCGCTAGACTATAGACGAGGCGCAATGGTGCCACCGTCTGTGAGCGGTTCTGTGAAGTACTACAGCATTATGGCACTAACGAGCGCAGATAGAAAGCAATTTGGTGACGCCGTAGTTAATTATTTCAACATTTTTTTTTCATTTCATTGACGAGTCCTAGCCGCGCTAGCATCGAGTAGTCGCCTTACACGCAGTTACGTTATTTACCATTCGTGTCGTTTCAGACTGTGACGGATTGTTGTTAGAGTAGTGCAGCTTTCGCATGCACCACCACTTACGTAAATATACACAGGCCATAAGGCGGGCACACATGTTGCAATGATGGCCATTTTGTTAATATAATGCTTTACTTTAAAAGTGAAGCCCCTTTTAGTCTAGCCTTGTCCTGCAACAGGCGTAACCAGCAGTATCTCCTGAACATTATAATAGATGGCGCTGTCTGATCACCATTTTTCGTCTCATTTCCTAGATGGCGTTGGGGCAGTACAAGTGTGTGCAATAGTATGGATGGCTGTACAGGTGGACTAAGGCACGGACGGATGTGGGGATGGACGGCTGGACGCAAGCTTCGCCCCACTCATCATCATTTACTCCGTGGATGTGCTGTGACGTGTTTAATCACATAAAATAAAATTATGCATTCACATATAATAATAATAATAATAATAATAATAATAATAATAATAATAGTAATAATAATAATAATAATAATAATAATAATAATAATATGAGCACGAGCATCACCATCTGGTATGTTGAAATAGCACTGATTAATAAAGAGTCTATGAGCGACGTCAGATAGCGAAGTTATTTTGTAGCAGTAACTCCTTGGCAGGCGCCAGCATTTGTGCAGCTGCATTATTCTGGTGAAAGCACGCACGAGTAAAAGCAGCACTCCTTGTGTTAACGCATACAGGTATCCCCATAGCGTGTACCGGCTAGAAGTACTTCGTTACTGTTCAGTAAATCCGCTTCGAATATCAGAGTTCGTTTTACCAAACGTACGCTGATCATGGCTGTTAGGAATATCATATCGGACACTGGGACGATAAATCTCGAGGAGGGACTCTTCCATGGGCTGTCTTTTCCAGTCTGAAAACAAGGAAAACGTCCGACCGCCTCCCTCCCCTTGACACCCTCATGATACACGCCACAGTGCACTAGTGGTGTTTCTCCCCCACCTGCTGCTTCGAGTGTACTTGAGCAGACCAATAACACTGCTCCGATAAGCGTTGCAGAAAGGTGGCGATGTCGATTGACAAATGTCGGGACTTCGTGGAGCGAGACACAGGCCTGCGGGACGTGCAACGCCTTCGCACGTGAGCTGGTCATGCTACGAATTTCCGTCTCACGTGTTGTGAACGGACAGTGTAGTATAGTGTAAAAATGAGGAGAAGCGTAGATTACATGATTATTCGGGAGGCCCCATGGTCCCTTGTTCCCCCTCAATTTGTGACACTTCAAAGAAGTGCGTATCGAGTTTAACAATGAATAGTATGTCCTTGTTGATGTCATCCTTGTGCGGAGTTCACGATATGTTATGTCCTGGTGCATGTCAACAATTTCACCACACCAGTAAAGTCATGATTATGGGCGTCAGTCATCGGGATGGAGATGTGCCACTACAGCTGTCAACGCGAGTGCATGCACGTCAAATCGTTTTGCAGCTGCCGAACAGCAACAGACATTGTACAAACACTTAATTATCAATCACAATAACACACTACCACCTATGTAAAGACACGTGTCACTTTACTCGTATGCTTGTCAGGGCATGTTAAATAAACCCAGGCGGTAGGAATTTCATGGTAGGCTACAATGGGGTTTCTCTTGTAAATATGCTATGGTTTTAGAACATAAATACCCAGTTAAAAATAATAAAATAATAATAGTGATATTATAATATATAATAATGTCGATATTAGGAATAACATTGTTATTATTTATTTATTTCATGTTATACCAAGTCTTTGATGGGGCGACCAGCTTTGTTGCTTTTTCCTTTTCTTTTTTTTTTGCCCTCTGTAGTCGCGACGCTCTTCCTATATAGTGCAGTGCGCTATGGATGTATGCTAACTGTAACAAGGTACCGAGCCTTGTCCAATAAATGAGCGGTTAGGCACTTATCGAGCAATAGGAAGTTTTATACGACGCCAAGTACCCGCCCCCTTTCACGGGAATTCTGCTACGGCAAGGGTTATTTCTTAGCGAACTTAAGCGAGTTGGAGCGTATCTATCTATCTATCTATCTATCTATCTATCTATCTATCTATCTATCTATCTATCTATCTATCTATCTATCTATCTATCTATCTATCTATCTATCATCTAGCCTCCTACGACATTTAGCTCTCCTGGCCGTTGCGATAATGGTATCGAAACCAAACTTGGTATGGCATAACATGACTGTATGAAGAATATATTTAGTTTGCCATAACATAAAAGTCATGGCATGTATGTCATGAATGTCACGATGTACATTTCATGGTCTTGCTGCTTTTGAGGTGGTCTCATTCACATGACAATTTGTAAAACTGGTATGGTATGACATGATAACATGGCGAACACAACCGACACAACCTAACAACAAAATCTTGACATGCGTGTCATGAAAAAACTTGACTACATGCCACGCTCATGATGCGCTCGCGGCCAATTCGCTAGCGTCAAATATACCAAGTTTGGTATTACGGTACGTGAATAGATGACGAAAGTATGTGACTGGTGCAAACATGACAATCATGAGATGCGTGTCATGTAACAATGCGACAACATGCCACGCTCATGATGCGCTGGCGGCCATTTCGCTAGCTTCACTTATACCAAATTTGGCATTACGGGACGTGAATGAATGACGAAGGTATGATACTGGTGCAAACATGATAAACATGATATGCGTGTCATATAACAACTTTACTACATGTTACGCTCATGATGTGCTCACGGCCGTTTCGCAAGCTTAAAATGTACCAAATTTGGCATTATGGTACGTGAATAGATGACGAAGGTATGTGACTGGTGCGAACATGATAATCAGGAGATGCGTGTTATGTAACAACATGACTCTATGCCGCACTCATGATGCGCTGGCGAACGTTTCGCTAGCGTCACTTATACCAAATTCGGCATTACGGGACGTGAATGCATGACGAAATTATATTACTGTTGCAAACATGATAAACGTCATATGCGTGTCATGTAAAAACTTCACTACAAGTTACGCTCATGATGCCTCGCGGCCGTTTTGCTAGCTTCACATATGCCAAATTTGGTATTACGTGACTCCAATGGAGAACGAAAGTATGGGACTGGTGCAAACATGATAATCATAAATGCGTGTCATGCGAGAACACGAGTACATGCCACAGTCAAGGGGCCAAAACATTTTGACTTGACTTGGTGCGCGTGCTCGCCGGCGTTCATTTCGTCGCGTTGCCACGCCAAGCGCCATATTGTATTGGATTGGATAAACTTTTATTTTGTCCTCCAAAACACAGATCACTGTGTTGCGGGCAGCTCCCACTTGGGGACTGAGATGCCAAGCTCCTCAGCCGCCTCGCGGGCTTGGTGGACAGCCCAGAGCTGGCCAAGCGCCAGTCCTGCACATATACTCGCAGGCGCGCGCCGCGCTGCGTTGCTTTGACGCATGCGTGTTTCAAGTGAGTCTGGCGTCCCTCCGTCACAAAAAGAGGGACACGCAGTGTTGCCTTGGTGAGGCATCGGCGCGAAATGCAGCAGGTCGCATTTTGCGCCGGTTGCGCCGTGCCTCAGACTAAAGTGTGCTCGCGTTTTGCGAACGTAGCGTCGCAGTGCCCAGCGTGAGCGCGCGTCAACGCTAAATTGGGTATATTTGGCCCTTCATGATGCGCTCATGGCCGTTTCGCTAGCTCCACATATACCAAATTTGGTTACGTGACGTCAATGGATGACGAAAATATATGACTGGTGCAAACAAGATAATCCTGACAAGGAGTGTCATGCACGAACATGACAACACGCCACGATGATAGCGTACTCGCGCACGTTTATAAGGTGACCTGAATAGATGGCGAAGGTTAACGACACATCCAAAGATGATATTCATGACACGTAAGTCATGTACGGCCTGTTGTATCTTAACCTCGTAACAGTGTGCTGATTTTCAAGTGACATATAAACGTTTCTCATTCGTGCTTCGCATATCACCGATTTCCGCTGTACGTGGGATCTGCCAATTTTCTTATTGCGATAGCAAATAACTGGAAACTCTCTCGGCTGCATTTCGCCGCCGGCGTCGGCGTCATGCATTGTATATATATATATATATATATATATATATATATATATATATATATATATATATATATATATATATATATATATATATATATATATATATATATATATATATATATATATATATATGAAAACGCAAGAAAGAAAAAAATCGTAAAAAAGGCTCCGGAGTGCGGAACTGAACGTGGGACCTCCACGTCGTGGATATGAGGCGTTAACCACTGAGCCACCGAGAGATACCTTTTTCTGCGGTTGAACAGCACGCTATTCATATCTACCACTTACCGCTGTTGGTGGGCATATGAAGGGGGGGGGGGGGAGCGCTATCGTGTTTTCAGCATTATACGCAAGAAGGCACATTGAGCGCAGCGTGGCTCTCGCCTCTCGCGTGTACTGTTGATTGATTGATTTGTGGGGTTTAACGTCCCAAAACCACCATTTGATTATGAGAGACGCCGTAGTGGAGGGCTCCGGAAATTTCGACCACCTGGGGTTCTTTAACGTGCGCCCAAATCTGAGCACACGGGCCTACAACATTTTCGCCTCCATCGGAAATGCAGCGCCGCAGCCGGGAATCGAACCCGCGACCTGCGGGTCAGCAGCCGAGTACCTTAGCCACTAGACCACCACGGCGGGGCCTCGCGTGTACTGTGGCCCACGTAGAGAATAAGGAGTGTGCGCTCGATCGCACGCTCTTATCTTGCAGTGAGGAGAATCGTACGTCTTGTTTAGCTTTGCGTTTCATCGGAACGATTTTGTTGTAGTTACCGGGCGCTCAAAGGTCATTTCAATCATTGCACAGCCTCCGTTTGTGACACGCACTTCAGGCAGAGTGAAGTAACAACTGGAACGCTTATTCGCGTTAATCTATACCTGTGAGTACGCTTCGTGCGTCCTTTAAGCGTGAGAAACGAAGGGAGCGTTTTGATTTGATTTCCATTCTGCGCATGGCCTTCCATTTTGTTGCTATCGCGCTCATTACATCGCCTTTGCGGCAGAACTGTAACTTTTCTTTAATGCATGCGTCGAATTTATGTACCAGATGTCGGATTCAGAAGTTCACCACAGAAAACAGATGCGACTTTAGCACAACAAAATTTCGTTTTCTTCATATTATTCAAAGAAATTGGAAGCAATTTCACTATCTTCACGCTATGAAGACTGGCTTATCAATGAAGCTGGTGGCGTCATAGTGCTGTCATTGCTTTGCTTCACAGTGGAGTAGTTTTGTCAACATCTGCACATTTAACCATGCAGTCTTTTCGGCGTCATGATGGTGAGTCTGCTTAAATTTTGAAGACCATTGCGCATAGTGAACTAGTTCTGAAAGAACCAACTAAATTTAGCCGAAGTGCTCAAATTCCACTAACCAAACGCTTAGTAACTTTCCAGAGTGCTCGAGGGCGCTCGTAAACGTCCAACCGAAGACGCCATAAACACTATGTCGACTCTCCAACTTCTTACAACCCTTAAAAATACAACCTTTAGAAGTGTTTTTCAATTTTATGCTGCATAATTTGCGTTCATTACACATCTTTAAAGGGTGAGAAATGGTGCCCAGGCTCCGCCACAAACGCTTAGACCGTGTTAGGATTCTCATTATATCCACTGTATAGAATAAATAGTATGCCAATAATTCATTCCTTCAGAGTTCACTAGATAAGCAAATTTCCATAAGGCGCAATACACCTGCTTGTTGAGTTCTACCAGATTGTCCGCAAATTTACAGACTACAAAGTTTAGAACTTTCATATTTCCGTAACAGGGCTTTTTCACACCTGTTCTTAACACTAATACCCCAAGCGGTGGTGATGATGAAGCTGTTCTAGTCCTAACATTATGAACAAAGGTTCGAGAACCTGAGACTGATTGGGAAGTACCCGTCATTAATATATGCTCCGTGAACAAGCAGTGCTTCTTCACTATAAATTTATAAATTCTGGAGCTTTAAACTGTTCTAAATGAAGTATTCTGAAACAGAACATGTAGTTCAATCTTTTGATTTCGCGGACCTCCGAAGTTCAATAGGCCATCAGTTCAACACGTTAACGCGACCGCATTAGAGAGCTCGTGTCGCCGAAATTCTGCTTTCGACGTCGGCATCGTTGGGTGTGAGCGAAAAATCGTCCGTGACCGAAAAATCGAGAAAGAAGCAATTACAATAAAGAATGAGATTTCAGGTCTCATTGAGGATTGAACCCGGGCCGTTCGCGTGGCAAGCAGGTGTCCTACCACAAAGGAACGACGTACCTTGCAGCCTCTTTTTTTTTTAAATAACAGTACATAAATTCCATGTAGTGGAAGGAGTCTCCTTAACGCATTTTGTTCGACAGGTGTCACTACGAAAACGAGCCCATTCTGAGATTTGTAGGCGCATTTGGGAGGCCATCAAACTACGCGGAAAAAGGCCGAGATAGTTCAGCCATCGCCGATAAAAACACACAGGAACTTTCACACTGCTCTACAAATGCACAACTATGTCTATCTCGCGGAAAATATATCATGCCTTCGCAGAGGCGTTGATGAAGCTAACAGCAAACGCTAGATTATGTGCTGCCATCTGCTACGCAATGTAACAATCTTTATGGCCATCTGAGATGGCAAGTGGGCGGCGTGAATCTTGGAGGCCATGCCACCCTTGTGTTAGATAAAAAACCTGTATGCACCATTTGCGCGCGCGTGCGCGCGTGCGCATGCCTGTGTGTTATCTGCGAGACATTGTGAAAAACGTGTCTCGACTACAGCAGAGCGCCGTTCAAGCAGAGTGAAGTGGCCACACTGCACAGTCACTGCATTACTATAGATACATCGCGCTTGCACGTGCGTGCGTTTGTGTGTGCATGTGTGCGCGTGCGCGTGTGTGCTTGTAACAAAACATATTATTAAGTATGCACTTAGCAGTTGAAGGCTGCACTACGGCCCACATTTGGCTTTCGCGGTCAACTCTTATAGGCGAAGCTTAAGAGTGCCCCGTTTTTGTGGAAAGTGTCTGCAATACAGTACACGTCGAGCGTCGGCTGACAGGTCTTTACAGCATGTTACGTGAAATTTGGTGCCCGTGTTTAGTCATGGCAGACACCGACGCAAGCGGTTTGCGAAAGCGGAAATACTATGTCAACTATAAAGTTGTTCGTCATATGCTTCAGACAGACTGTATTTATTCACCATGCTAAGCCATGGCGGGCATATGTGAACTGAGCTATGACTGAAGCTAAGATCTATTTCACAACTCATACTTTGTTACCGTCCTCCTCCAAAAATGGATAAATTCAGCAAGCTCCTGCGAGCTATAACTGTACTCGCATACATTTCCTTCTTCGTGCGAATGCATGCATATGTGTCCGCCCTCTGCCCCCGTTCTCATAATCAATAAGGTTGTGTGAATAAAACTTCTCCGGGTATAGGTTACAGCCAATCCTGTTAGCGGAGATATCATTGGCGAATGTGTCAGGGCAATATTACTTACAAAATAAATTGCTTACAAGTACGGTTCACGACGTCTATGCGACATCACTTGGAAATCCAAGCGATGTTCTTGTTTATGGCCAATAAACTCCCTTCTAACGGACTTTAGCATCGTTTTTTGCCACTAGAATACTTGTTTGAAAACTACCGCGTTCACCATCGCGATATGATCAATAGCTTATGTAGGGTTGGAGCCAAACAGTTTCGCGTTGTTCTTACAAACATGTTACTTACCCATGATCGTATCCAAAAAAGAGCGCACACACACAGACCCAGGTGCAAGCCACCACCGGTCGTTGACCACCTTCACTTTGCTCGGAGCTCAATACACGCTCGTCCTTCTTATAGGGGCGTGACACCACGTGCGCCTGGCATGAGTTCTCTCTCCTCTCCTTTGGTGTGGCACAAAAAAAACTCACTCTAACCAGGATTCTCCTTGACAGACGATCTTCGTAAAAGCCGACGATGAGGGAGGCAAAAAAAGGAAAGCGTACGACCGCTATTGTTTTGCCGCGCCCGCTCAGAAACGAGAGAGGGTCGATTTCAAACCCGACCGACCACCCACCGGACTGTGTCTACGCACGTTGCTTTGTCTAAAGAGTAGCCTGGATCTGTCGTCTCCACCACGAATGAGCACACTTCTCCCACGGCGAGCCAGTGAGGAATCCCCCGAAGTTGGACCTTGTGCATCCCTCCTCCTGGGTGACCATTCAGTGGCAAGCGACGTGCGCGTGCGTTCGAGGCGAGCAGCACCCAGAGCACGGCCAGCTACATACACGGGGCACGGACGGCCATTGAGCAGCGCATTCAGACCTTGACAGTGGTTTCGCTCGCGCGCGCCTCGGAAGGCCGTCGACCCGGACCTCACTGACGCTTCTATACCACAGCGAGCAGGACTACTTGAGCCCCAGAAAGCGTGGACGCCACGCCGCTCTATAGGAAGGTGGACCACAGTGGACATAGAAATCACACGCGACGACCGTCTCGCTTTATGGCGACCTTCTGAAGAAGAGTCCACTTGACGTAGCTGCCATCCCAATGGGCTGATCTTGAAGGCACTACCGCGTGCACCCAAAACTCCGCGCTTGAAGAGCCGCTGACGTCTTAAGCCAGGATGTGTGTGTGCATATGCATAGAGTCACTCGGTCGCGCCTTCCGTAACTGGGGGAAAGTTGCGTTCTTTGTGTCTCGGAAGGCTGACTGCACTACGACTCGTGCGTTGCGGTACGTGCTTGTTTCGATCACGGATCTGCGCAGCAAAAAAAGAAGAAGAGTCTTGTTCGCCGATATGGAGCCTGGCACACAAAGGAAAGAGTGGCTGCACGATGGTGTTCTGACATCGTCCTTCTTTGACTGTGTTCGTAGTTGCTGGGGATCTATTCTTCCTTATGTAGGAAGAAAGAAAGAAAAGTGTCACGTATCCTAAAAAGTGAATTTTCAGCGCTGTCGCTCACAGAGAAGATATCTTTTTTGAAGGCCACGACTGGGAAAAGGGACAAGGGAAAGTGCCAGTGATAGCGGTGGTGGAGTTCAGCGTAATGCTTTGAAGTGGTGTCACTTAGACGTACATACATGCGTCCTGACCGGAAACGTTGGCTATGTTCCGTTGGCCTCAGTTTTTGGAACCTTAAATCTGTTGATGAATCGGCATTACTCGGTTATTATGCAGCAGTGGACTTGCATAACAGTCGCAATAGAAAAAAAGAACAGGGGCCTGGTGTGCTGTTTTAACGAGCTCTTGTGCCTACCATGTGAATGAAATGACAAGATACATCAGTACAATCTCCTCAAGATAAAGCTCATTTTGCTCGTTCATTTCACCACCTCTCTCGAAGAAGAAGTTTGAAATTGGTCTTTCTGTTTGACACACTCAAGTGAGGGTTAGTGTAAAGGTTAGGGTCTATATTGCTATAACAAAGGGTGAAAGAAATTTATTACACTCTAAGCCGTAAAGAGCGAAAGGGGGTCTCTGGTTCGTCCTTTTAGGAGGCAACTGTGCATTGCCACAACCATTACTCTCCGAAGCATCTACGAGTCGTCATTTCAGAAGTAACTGTGAGTGGACGGACTGTTAATCCTCAGTAGTTTTGAAGGACAAAAATTCAAAAAGCAAAAGTTACCTCCTTTACTGGAGGAAGTGACAGCGTAGGCACAAACTATTACTCCTGATGAGACAACCAGTTGCTCCTTTTGGAAAATAGACGACAAAAAGAAGTCAATTTATTACAATTCACGGTTGAATTACCGAGAACTTGACGAATGCATTTGACGACATATGCAATGAATACGCGGCAAGTAAATTCGCAAGTGTACTACAGAAAACTCACGATGAATACAGAGGACCTGAAGTTGGTGCAATTGAATCATCAGTCGTGTACGCTAACTCCTATATCACACCCCAGTACACAGCGAAGTGAAAAATACCGGGGCATATGCAACACCGTCTGGACGCTGCGCGTTCGGCCATGTTGCTCAAGCTAAGAAGATTCCTTACATTAGACTTAAGGCTTCAGTGTTGGTCAAGAAACCATTCGGTGATGAGGTTCGTGAAAATGTAAAATAGGTTGGATAGGTATTTCTGCACGGGCGTTTCAAGCGCATTTGCGTGCTTGATGAGTGTATGCATATATAATTGCTACCATATACGTTGCCGTCACTGTTACAAGCTTCCTCGCTTCTCATAATAAAGAGCGCGGTTGGTTATGTCGCTAACCGAAAATGTCCATTTATTGAAAAAAAAAAACGTTTGAAGAAGAAAATTGGCAGATCCCACGTACAGTGGGAATCTATTATACGCGAAGCACGAATGAGAAATGTTGACATGTCACTTTAAAATCAGCACAACGTTACGAGGTGGAGGTAAATGATGCCGTACATGGCTTCCGTGTCATAATTATCATGTTTTGATGTGTCGTTTACCTTAGTCATCTATTCACGTCACGTGATACCAAATTTAGTATATGTGGAGATAGCGAAATGACCACGAGCACGCTATGGGCATGGTATGTTGTCATGCTCTTACATGACATGCGTGTCAGCATTATCATGTTTGCACCAGTCATATATTTTGCCATCCATTATTGTCACGTAACACTGAATTTGGTATACGTGGAGCCAGCAAAATGGCCACTAGCTCATCATGAAGGGCCCAATATACTACTACAATATAGCGTTGACGCGTGCGCATGCTTGGCACAGTGACGCTGCGTTAGCAAAACGCAAACACTCTATAGTCTAACGCGAGGCGCGACCAGCGTTTGTTTGCGCGACCCGACGGCGACTGGCGGGAAATGAGACATACTGCATTTGGCGCCGATGCGTTACCCAGACAACACTGTGTCTCCCTCTTTTCGTGGCGGGGGGACGCCGGACGAACTGAAACTCGCATGCGTCAAAGCAACGCATCTCGGCGCGCCCCTGCGAGTATATGGCAGGACCGGCACCTGGCGTGGCAACGCCGGCGTGACCCGACGAAATCAACGCCAGCTAGCATGCGCACCGCGTGACGTCGAAATGTATTGTCACCTTGACTATGGATCGTACTCATGTTCTCACATGACACGCATCTCATGATTATCAAGTTTGCACCAGTCAAATACCTTCTTCATTCATTGGCGTCACGTAATATCAAATTTGGCATATTTGAAGCTAGCAAAACCGCTGCGAGCACATCATCAGTGTGGCATGTAGTCATGTTGTTACATGACATGCATGTCGTGATTATCATATTTGCATGTGGCATTTACCTATGTCGTCCATTTGGGTCATCTAATACCGAGTTTGGTACATGTGAAGCAAGCGAAACGGCCCTGATCGCATCATGAGCGTAGCATGTAGTCATGTTGTTACGTCACACGCATGTCATGATTATCATGTTTGCACCAGCCACATACCCTTGTCATCCATTCATGTACCGTAATACCAGATTTTGTATATGTGACGCTAGCGAAATGGCCGCGAGCGAATCATGAGCGTGGCATGTAGTCATACTGACATGACGCGCATGTCATGATTTTCATTTTAAGGTCTGTCACTTGTGTTCGCCATGCATACCATACCAGTTTTGTCATACCATACCAGTTTTGCAACATGTCATGTGAACAAAACCACCGCAAGAGTTGCAGAACTATGAAATGTAAATCATGACATCCATGACATACATGTCGTGAATTTCATGTTATGGCTAGCCAAATATGTTCTTCTTACCATCTTGCTATGCCATACCAAGTTTGGTATCGATACCACTATCGAAATGGCCAGGAGAGCTAAAATCATAGGCGCTAGATAGATAGATAGATAGATAGATAGATAGATAGATAGATAGATAGATAGATAGATAGATAGATAGATAGATAGATAGATAGATAGATAGATAGATAGATAGATAGATAGATAGATAGATAGATAGATAGAAGACGGCGACCTTAAGCATATTTATCTCTCTATCTATAGATAGATAGATAAATAGATAGATACACTCAAAGTCATCGAAGTTCGCTAAGAAATGCTTCGCAGTTAAACCCATGCTTCAGTCAGTTCAGCAACCACACATCAGTTCAGCAACCTTTATGAGTACAAAAGATAGGATGGCTTTCCTGCACTTTAGTAGAGTCAACGTTGCAATTCTTTATTCTAATGAGGGCTCTCCAGCCGACTTTAGGAAGTGCAGCCGCACCATCGACAGCTTCTGTGAGCGTGTTCGTAGCTGCAAGATGTTGACTTTCCTAGGAAGGCGCATTGCTCTGAGTCATCGATTTCCTGAAAAGGTAATTGCAGAAGCATTCAATATTTCTGAGAGAACTGTTCGTGCACTTCTCGTTAGGTCCAATCGCGTCTGTTGAAAATGCCGCATGGGGAAAAATTGTAGGAAAACTGCACTTTCACGGAACCTATCATAATGCGATCGAACAGTTCAGAACGTGTTGTGATGTTCAAGAAGCCCATTCTCGAGATTCGCACTTCAAGTTTTCACTGCCATACGCTTGTGGGCCCACCTATTTATCGATGAACCTTTTGTTTCATTTTAAAAATACATAAATAAAGTATATTTAGCATCGCTACAAGTGAGAAAACTCGCCGACGTGGTCACTGACTGCCTGTGTTAGCGGGGCCAAGCCAAGCTAGACATGCAATGTTAACAGCCAACGTTCCTAAAGTACTTCCTTAATTTGCAAAAGATGACGTGCGCAATTTTCTTTTTAAAAGCCGCGAAAGTTTCTGATCAACATTGCTTATTTGTGCCGCACTGGAAACAAAGTAAACTTTCAACAGCTGTACTTGCAACAGCTCATGGTAAGCCCTAATCAAGGCTACCACGTACCACGGCTAGCCATCACGCTTGTAATTTTATAGCAGACAAGGCAGCACTCGCAACGCTGTGTAGCACGAACTCATCAACTATGCGGGTTTTTTTCGTGATGAACGCGAGTAGTAAACAAGCGGCGATAGTTACATATCAACAGCACACTGGTAGAATTTCGCAGAGTGAAGGCAGCCTTGTTTACACTCTCCTCTTAGGCGATATCCCTGTCGGCGCGTAGCATTTTGATAGCGCAGCACTTCATTCCTGTAGCAGATCTTGTTTACCACAGCGGAAAGGTGATACAGTGCACCACAAGAAACAGCATTCACAGCCACGTAGGCGATAACACATCCACAACACACCGCTTTAACAATGAGGGTTAGTTTGCCGAAAACACCACGCTGCGCATTGATACAGCTTGAGTGCGAGCACTTTTTTGATGGAGAGAAGCTTAAACATTTGCTTATATTTGTGCTATATAAAGAATATTACATTGCTTCTGACGTAGTGACCGTAGTTGTCACGACCATTTGCACTAAATTAAACTGTTAACAATTGCTTTCCTTATTGAACCCTTTGCCTACGCTTATGCTGATGATTCCTTCGAGGCCAACACTGCACCGAAATTTCCATGGGAGTAAACGTTGTTCCGTAAGTTGTAACACTTCCTCCTTGAGTTTCCACACGGCACCCTCATGTTGCAGTTAATCTCTCCGTACAGTAACTTTTGGTTGGAGGGATGAAATGCAGCACTTAGTCCCATTTCGCTCCTTTTCTGCTTATAGTGAGTTTATGCTCTCTCTCTCTATCTCTCTCTTGAGTCAGCTTACAGCACACACTGACACATGAACGAACAGACATGAAAACACAAGTGATGTCGTCGTGCGTCTCTTCGTCCGTTTGTCAGAGTGCACTGCAAGCTAGTATGAATCTTAACCGACTAGCTCAGTCAGAGCTTTGTAACAGACGCAGACAGCCATGAAAGGACACTTGGGTTTTACAGCGAAAGCTGTTATGAGATCACTTTTCGAGTCACGCGCAGTTGCATGTTGTCCACCGCCACTGCCGGTGTCCGTAACAACATCACGCGAAAGTAGAGAAAAAAAACCTTGCACCAATGACACAGTGGGGCTCGAACCTGAGTCTGCTGGGTGCCAGTCCAATATTATAATATAACTGAGTTACGCCGGTGCTTGTGTCATGTTGTCAAACTTGCCTTAGGCAGGCTTGACGTCGGGAAAGAAATCGCGTTAATGCGGCTTATAAAGCGTTTTACAACAGCGAAAGAACAACCAGTCTTCGCACAATGCGAATCGCATAACGAGTGGGCCGTCCAATGATCCGAACCATCACAAAAGCTTGTTCTTGTTTCCCTATTAACTGTGGCGCATACCCACTTCAACCATAATTTCTCATCGACGCGTCAGCCACTGCATAAACAGTTGACACAAAATAAGTGTTAAGAGGATACCACGCTTCTCAGAAGAAATACGAAAAATAGCATAGCGAATGCCGGCATACTATCCAAAAGTTTATTAATAATGCCTTCGCGGGTACCAAGCAGGTGTGCTTGCAGTAGTAACTCAATGAGTATTTTGAAAGGCCCTGAAAGACTGCTCTTATAGCTTTCGCTGTGACTGTGCTGCACTTTCCACGCAGGCCTGGCGTTTTTTTTTCGTCTTCTAAGCGTTATCCATGCGTATTTCTCCCTTTTTTTAACATTGTGGAAAATCATGTCATCAGGCTGCCTTTACGCCATACTAGTCACGTGTTGTGCAGTTGTCACAATAATTTGCTTACTCTGTAGGTGGATAAGTTGACACCCGAATGCCAAAATACATTATTTAAGACCTTCCGACAATAATGGCTCCAAGGCAAGTTTGAAGGAATTTCAAATTTAAGAGACGCGATAGTTCTACTTTAATTTATTTATTCATGCACTTACGGTGACTGTCAAACAGCAGGAGATCAATAGAGGGACACGCCATTGTTGCAAAAGCTTCGGGTGTCTTGTTGAGCGGCTCCTTGGGAGACAGAATACAGACGAATGAATTGGCCTGAGAACCCAAGTGATCTACGTCAATATTGATGCTATTTTGTGACATCACAACAATAAATTGCTGACGGAACGTAGAATGACATGATTTCGGCATTTGTTGCTATGCTTTCAGAAATCAAGGTGCAGACAATATCTAAAAAAAATTAACCAACACAACACAAGATTGCGTCAAAACCATACAAACTAACGTTCGTCGTGCGTTTATCTGCTGGGCGTACCATTTCCGGAAGCCTCTCGTAACAATTGTATTTTGAGTATAATAGAAAATGTCGATGGGGAATCGCCCCCATCGTGAACTGGCCTGCGCTTAACCACAGCCCAAGCATTCTGTACAAATGGTTAGCAAGAGAAGCTGAAATGGCGGGGTCCTTAATCACTGTTTGCCACCCGTTTGTTCTACTGTCAACTTTTAGTGCAGCAATGTAGTGAATCGGGGGAGTTGTGTGATCTTTCACGGAGAACCCAGCGGAGAGGAAAGAAGAAGTTCCACCAAGCGGCCGCTGCCTCTTTAGTGAACCATTCTTTTTCAAATTTTGAGGGACTAGTGTTGGTTTGAGACTCTCTTCTGTTGGCTGGAGGTACGAGGTCATTCCAGCGACGCAGGCGGCGCCATGCAGTCATGCTCCGAAGCTGTCACACGGTTATAAACACCGACGCAGTTCGGTCTCTCAGTAGTCATCAACCAATGAACACGTCTCCGCGCTCCGTGACGCTGACGTGCACGCTCGCGACATCAACGTCTCGTCCGTCATTTCGACGTACCATTGCGCCGCCTATACTCGCTGGAATGGTCTAATACGTATGCGTTGAATATCCTTCACCTCATTCTGTGGTTTCACTGCACTCTCCAGGGCGTCTCTATCAATTACGGCAGTAGGCAGCAAAGAACGACGGCACGAGCCATATGACCGGCAGCACGTTCTAAGGCAGTGGGTGCCGCAGAACCGGCCTGCAGCACTCGGGAATGCCGCAGCATGCGCACCACGTTTTAAAACCGGTGACGCTTTTACTAAACGCTGCAGCTCATGCCAGCGTACCTTCAGAGAGCATGACTGACACAGGCAAGAGCGAGACGAAGAAACCTCGCATCGACAATGACAGGACATCGACCTATGACTTAAGCGATGAGAAAAATGAGTGTGATGACACGCCGTTCACCTTCATGACCTAAAAAAACGACCGAAGGCAATTCCAGTGTTTTTTCGACCATCAGAGAAAAGCGTCAGCTTCTGGCACGTGATTCCAAACCGCGGTGCGTCACAAATTGTCTCGGCGGCCAAGCAAAAAGTCCAATAGTTCTGAGTAAACATAAATGGGAGATTTTCTGTCCACATTTCTGTTGTTTCGCCGGCAAACCATCTCCTATCGACGAGTGAAGGGACTGTTTTGTGAGTCAAGCCATACGTTCCACCATCTTACACGAGAAATGTTGGCAAGACACGCCATATCCCACTTCAATACACAGAGGAGCAACTGGTTGATATTCTGAAAGATTTTATTGTGACATATGCGCCACGGTCAGGCACGCTTCAAACAACAAGAACATGGTGCGATAGTATCTCAACCTCTAAGAGCTGCTATACTGACTTTCAGAGAAGACAAGCCAATGCCGCAAAGACTGCATTCGGGCTTCACCAGTCACCCTGTTGATAAATACCCGGTTTCTGCCCTTAGGTGCTACAACTACCAGAGATCTGGCCATTTAGCAAAAAACTGTCACAGTCAACATCGCTGCAATATATGCTCTAGAACCATGACCACTCGGAGTGCAAGTCTGTGCTCCAGCCAAAGTGTGACAACTGTACAGGGAATCATACGAATTTCAACTCTGGATGCTTTCAGAACAGAGCTGCCTCAAGATTACGCTGGCACGAGTGGATACACGGATGGTCACCACCACATAATGCACCCCCACCTAACCCTGAAACTGTAAGACATGTGGCTTCGATTTCCCAAAAAGAGCAGGACCAAGCCTGTAAATTGGGTAATTCTGCAGCTGTAAAAAAAAACCGGGCTGACAACGTCCAGTCAGCGAACCAACAGATCCGCCGTCAGAGAATCGGGCTCATCTCTTGCAGACACCACGGTAGACAACTCATTAAAAATCATCTCACCGACCACCTCAGCATCCACTTCTGACGCAGAAACCATCTCAGTGGTCATCTTATACTCCTCCTCGATGGTCAGCTCCGACCAAGGATGGTGCTTCAGCGCCGGTTAGTGATCACTGATCTGCATCTTTGGCTGCTGGAATTCTAACGATGCTATTCAAAGTTCTTCGTGCAATTCTCAGTGCCTTTCCACGATCAAACAGCCTACCGGAGGTGAAAGCATTGCTTTCAATGGAACCGCTAGTGCTCCCACAAACTCAGTCAGCTTCACGGCAGGCTTGCTATAAATAGTCGCTATAACAATGTCTTCATATATCAGTGGAATGCTACCAGTCTTCGTAATAAGTCAACCGATTTTCATAAACAGCTTGCTGAACATAGCTTTCCTGTATTATGCATCCAGGAAGCAGGTGTGCGAGATGATTTCCAATTGCCCAACTACGTGATATATACGTCATCGTGCAGAGCTGGAAAGAACAGAGCGATAGAAAAGAACAGAGCGTTAGAAAAGACCTGCCGTTCTATTGAATACAGTCAAGTGACTCAGATTTATCCGAGTTTGTGGCCTGCAAAATATACACAAGAAATAGATTTGTCACTGTGATAAGCCTTTTTCTACAAGCTTTTCGCAAAGTATCTTTAGAAAGGCTAAATATAGCGTATCGCAGACTCATGTGTGCTGGTTTGTGGGGACTTCAACGCTCATAATGCAATCTGAGGCAGTGAACATACTGATTCTCGCATAAATGTTGTCGAGTGTGCTGCTGAGAAATTTAATTTGACAACACTAAGTGATACCTCTCCCACGTTTATAAGAGGATATCGTTACTACAGTTGTATAAATGTCACACTATGCTCATAAGAGCTTCTTCAGGGTTTTTAATGGTCAACGGATATAGAAACGCATGTGAGTGACCACTTCCCGATTCCGCTGAGACATAGACTCATGTGAAGTACAAGGACTCAGTGCTACTCAAATCATACTTACTGGCATCATTTTCCTCATCGCATAACAGGTGCATTAGGCAAAAAACTAAACTGAGAAACTTTTAAAGCTATATTTATCGTCTCTTACAACATTAGTACCAAGCAAGTCAAAATGCCAAATGAGTATACTGCAGTTGACGGGGAATACGAAGGCCTAACAGCAATCAGAAGACGAGCAGAGTGGCCTTACCGTCACAGCGGGAACCTCGAGGACTACAACATGGCACAAACAACTCACGCAACACACACCGTCGCTCAAATAAATTAGGTAGCAGAGGATGGTGACAGTACTGGTCGTCGTTGATCCTTTTCACTCTTGTTCGTCCATAAGGGCGATCGTCCAATCCTTCAGCGTCCCTGTTACCCAGAGACACCCTTTACGAGCTCTCACTATAGCTCAGAACACTCCATGAGCAAATGTTGCTGGCGAATTCTGTCGACTACTAACCAGACGACGAATCCCAATTAGATGCCCGAACTTTGCAAGTTCCTCAGAATTTGCCACTCAAAAGGTGTGAGCGTGCTTTATGTCGAAACACCCTCAACTTGATTGCGAGTTTAGCTTAGACGAAATTAAAAGTGCCCTTGAGTTATGTCGTACGAAACAGCACCGCGATCATATGGTATTACATACAAGATGCAGAATAACCTTGCACTAGCAGGTAGAATGACATTATTTGAGCTTATCAACAATATATCTGCATATAAGAGACTGTTCCAGATTCATGAAAAGTAGGCCGAACATTTCCAGTCTTAAAGACCGAGAAATACCCCTTTATGTCTGGAATAATGTTTCCCAATCTACTCCACAAGCTGTCTTTGTAAGTTGGTAGAGAGAAGGGCATGCAGCAGGCTTCAATAGTGGTGGGAAGATAAAAAAGTGTTGTCAGACTATATCACAGGTTTTCGTCAAAGTAATTGAAAAATATATGTGATACTATATACTGTCACATGTTTTGAGCACGAGCGCATGTGTGTAAACACCACAATAGCGGTATTTTTTGACATTCAGAAAGCATTCGGCTCAGTTAGTCACATTTACGTCCTGGCGAGGATGTTCGAACTTGGACTATGTGATCGATCACTGCGATGGACTTCAAATTTACTAAGCGACAGGGAATACACATGGAAACAACTGAAGGACAAATTAATCATCTCTCCGTCACACAAGACGTTCCACAAAGGAGTGTTCTAAGCCCACTCCTCTTCTGTGTTAAGGCGGCGTTACCGGCAGAGTTACCACCTGGATAGAGGTATTCACTCTACGCAAATTACATCTGCATAAGGGCCTCAGGACCAGAGATATGCGAAGTTCCAGTGGTGCTGTGACGTTTTCTTGAGGTTGTCAAGTTTTTGAAGGACAGAGGCAAAAGTCTGTCTTCCGCAAAACAGCGGAATCACCTTTAACTAGTCGACAGATGAACCATTTCAAACTTACACAGGTGGGCAGACGTTGACGTTGGTGAAAGAACATAATTTTCTTGGCGTTACCCTTGATAGACACCTCTCGGGGGCGTCGCATATTTGCGCACAGGAAAAACAGGTCAACGTAGTTATAAACGTACTACGTCGAATCGCTGGCAAAACAGGGGGGGGGGGGGGTAATCAGTTTTTTCACTACTTGAAGTGCATAACGCACTAATAAGGCAAAAGACTGATTATTCAGCACTGATTCGACAGGGGTTCTCGCACAGAATTCAGCACCGATTCTCTGGGGGTGCGCATGGGAGTGCCACAGACAACATCGAGTTCTCTTGTAATCGCCGAAGCTCGTCATCCGCTATTCTCCGTAATACGAACGGTCGAAAGTTGTCGTCATGGTTTGCGCATCGCAACTCAGCACGAGACGCATACATTTAACTTCGTAGTTACAGAAAGAAATAAATGCAAGCTACACCATGTTGTTCAGGAACAAAAGAATGAATTCTGTGGTATGAGATAAACAGAGTAGATATCAACTTAGCTTTTTGGATGCTGCCAAGACCAAAAATTACAGTTTATTTATTTATTTTATTTATTACATACTGCAAGTCCGTAGACCAAGCAGGAGGGGCACAAAAGTTGTCGGTCGATCAAATATTATCTGGAATAGACATGTTCTCGACACTTGTGCAGCAGCTGGCACTATTCCAGATTTATTCCCCATATCCGTAGTGTATTCAAATGTATACAAACGGATATTGTCATGTGAATTCCTCCTGTTCAGCTTTTGACATTCCATGCTTGGCAATAAAGGAGACATTAAATTATGTCGAGTGACGTCATCCAGTGTTGCGGAACTATTTGCAATTCTATCTATGCCACGTTTTATATTATTCGGAAAAAAGGCACAAAAATGGGTCATGCTTAGCCATTCGCAGGCCGCTCTGCTGCGGACGCCACAGCAAATAACGCCCACAATAAAGGAGAGACCATTGTCCTTTGAATTTCACACACTGTTAAGCATATATACTGCTAAGAGAGATAGCCTGTAGCGTCACCAAAGAGAAATGGTTCGATAAAAATTTAAATGGTCAGATCTATATCTAATATACCCTTGCATAAACCTAAGCATTTCATCATAGTTAAGAGAAAATAGGAGATTTGAAACATTGGTCCACCACCTACGGCTCAATAGAGCATTTACGCGACACTTCCTACACCGAATAAAACGTGCACTTATAGTACAGAGTGTTCTTGCTGCCGCGCTGACGAAGATGTGTGTCACCTGCTTCTGGATTGCCCGAATTATGAGACACAAAGAAAAGCACCACGAGCAAGTTTTTAACTTTTAGATAGGAGGCCTTTCACTGTGACGAAAATACTAAGTTCATGGCCAGCAGCAGGTCTTCAGAAAAGAGCACTTGTTGCCTTCAAGATGTTTCTTGAAGAATCAAATATTATATAGTAAAATTTGTCTACCGTATGTGATGTCGCCTTCTTGATAAAGCAAATGCGTATTATTTAGATAGCGTGTTTCATAAGTGTAATCAATTGTCTCAGAGTGAACTGACCTTGTGTGTGACAATCGTGTACATATGAAAAATAGGGTGTATCTGAACTGTAATGCGATATAAGGCGTATCTTCACTGACCTTGTGAATGGAATGTATGAGCCTATTAGCCGTACGTTAGCTGACCTGTGACATTTGGCAATTGCGTACTTTCGCAACGTATATTGTACAGTCTCGCATTTTGTGCCCTTATTGTTTATCTTACGGCATATCTGGTCTGCTAAGAAAAAGGAGTAGCCGGTGCCACCATAATAGCAGCAATCTCTCCTATTTCATCATTTTAATAAAAAAAGTCACAGCATATCAATGGAGTGAATGATGATGAGCGGGGCGAAGCGTCCGTCAACCCGTCCATGCATCCGTCCGTCCGTTCGTTCTTGCTTCCGTTCGTCCGTGCGACCATCCATGCATCCATCCAGCGTCCGTTCGTCTCTCCATGCGTCCGTCCGTGAGTCCCTTCATTCGTCTGTCCATCCGTTCGTGTATGAATCCATTCGTACGTCCGCGCGTCCGTCTATCTCTCCGTCCGTCTTCTAGTCTGTCTGTCCGTCCATCCGTGCATCCATCTAGTGAACACTCCAAGTACCGCCATCTCGCATCTCGTAGCCCCTGCGGCACATACCCGCTCCGCGCGTCCGTCCATTCATCCATCTGTGCGTTCATCCAGTGAACACTCCAAGAACCGCTATAGCACTCTGAAACGCGGTTCCGAAAAAAAGCGCGGTTTATTATTGCATCTCCACCATTGTTCCAACTACTTCTTCTTTCTCCTCAGCAGACTACCCACTACTGGCTTATGTCCCACGTGTGTCATGCCAGAAGAAGAAAAAAAGTATGCCACAGATAGGCCCCCTCTGCCGACAAGTGGCCGTGGGCACTTCAAGAAAAAAATGATCAGACGGAGCTTGTCAGAATGGGTGCCGGCTTGATCCTTTCAATGCTGACGGTGTTTTTTTCATGCCCATTAAGCAGGATTGTAAAATGATGTTCAGAACGCTTGATGACTGGGAAAGGACCATCATAGCGAGGCTGAAGAACACGGCGAGACGCATCGACACGAACGAAAACGTGTGAAGATGTATGTAGGTTTGCCGGCAGAAAAACGTCGTTCTTGGTGTGAGCTGAAGTTGGTGATCGGTGCAAGTTTTGCATGAAGATCCGCAGACGCTGGACGAAAGAAGATGGATCCGAAACACTCTGTGTAGTAACGGGGCTGACGAGGTCACCAGACAAACGGAGTGTGCAGCCATAAACCATCTCGGCTACAGGGCAGGCAAATTCTGGCCGAAGTGTTGAACGCAGGCCGAGAAGCACGATGGGGAGGTGTGATACCCAATCTTCGGCGTGAGGCTGTGAAGCGAGTGCTGCTTTTATATGACGGTGGAGTCTCTCCACTAAGCCATTTGATGCTGGATGATACGCAATTGTGCGAATACGCGCACAACCCAGTAGAGATGTGACAGAGGTGAAAAGCGCTGACTCAAACTGTGTGCTTCGATCAGTAGTCACCGTTGATGGTACACCGAAACGGCTAATCTAGGTAGCAAGAAAGGTACGAGCAACTGTTTCTGCCGTGATGTCTGGCATTGGAGCTGCTTCAGACCACCTAGTGTACCTCTCAATACACGTAAGCAAATACGTATTTTCCCGACATGGAGGTAATGGCCCGACAATGTCCAAATGAATGGTGTCAAAACATGCATCAGGGAGAGGGAATTTTCCTCGTGGAGGCTTGGTGTGCCGTTGCACCCTGATACGCTGACATGCTCTGCAAGTGCCAACCCAGTCACGAATGCTAGCGCGTATGCGTCGCCAGACATAGCGTTCAGTGACCAGATGTTGCGTAGCTCTTACGCCTGGATGGCAGATAGGGTAGGGGGTGTGAAAAACAGCACGATGAAGCTGTGAAGAAACATAGATACGCGTGCAGTTGTGTCAAACATCCCACCAGAGCATAACGTCATCGTCGGGGAAGTTGACTAGTTCCAGTCGGAGGGAAGTAGAGGATCGGAGTTGTGGAAGCTTATCGTCTAATGCCTGTGCCTCCGCGAGCGAGGACGATGAAAGGTCGGTGGTGCCTGTTGTGGCATTGATAGTAATACGACTGAGAGCGTCCGCTGCACTGTTAAAGCTGCCTTTTACATAACGTATGTCCGTGGTGAATTTGGCTATGAAAGCAAGGTGTCGAAGTTCTCTACGAGTGTGCTGGCACTGCACGAACGTAAAGCCGAAACAAGGGGCTTGTGGTCGGTAAGAATGGCAAATCGTCGCCCTTCAAGGAAGTACCTGAAATGCTTCACCGCAAGGTAGGCCGCGAGGAGCTCCCGTTCTAAAGTACTATATCGGCGCTCAGTGTCGCGTAACTTGCGGGAAAAGAAGGAAATTGGAGCCCATGCACCATTGATCTATTTATGAAGGGCGGTCCCAACAGCTTCTGAAGAAGCGCCCACCATGAGGCTAGTGGGAGCAGTTGGTGAAGGGTGGTTCAGGAGGGTGGCCTGGGCGAGCTTGGTCTTAGCGGCGGCAAAAGCTTGATCCGCGACCATGTCCCAGGGAAGTGCGGCTGACTCGGCTTGCGAAGTCAAGAGTAGGGCTTCCAGAGGCTGCAGCAGTGTAGAGCATGTAGGGATGAGACGGCGATAAAAATTGACGAGTGCAAGAAAACGTCGTAGACTGCGTATGGACGTGGGAGTCGGGTACTCGAGGATAGCTTAAACCTTGTCAGGTAGAGGAGTGATGCCATCTTTAGTGATCTGATGTCCGGGGAATGCTATCTCTGAGAGTCCAAACTGACACTTTTCTACATTGATGACAAGGTCGTAATCACGCAGTCGAGTGAAAAGCTGACGCAGATGTGCCTTGTGCATTTCAGCGTCCTTGCTGGCAATGAGAAGATCGTCGATATAGGCGAAACAAAACGGTAAGCCTCTTATGAGTTCGTCTATAAAACGCTGAAATGTTTGAGCTGCGTTTCTCAAACCGAAAGGCGTTTGTAAATACTCATAGAGCCCAAATGGGGTAATTATTGCAGTTTTGGGAATGTCAGAAGGTTCAACGGGGATCTGGTGATAAGCTTTCAAAAGATAAATCTTCGAGGATACAGTTGTGCCGGTTAAAAAGGCAGTATGGTCCTGAATATTAGGTAACGGGTATCGATCTGGAACGGTGACTGCATTGAGAGCCCGATAATTACCACAGGGCCGCCAGTCATTGTTCTTCTTGGGAACCATGTGTAGCGCTGACGACCACGAGCTTGATGACGGACGAAGGATTTGCAACTGTAACATATACTCAAACTCGTTGCGAGCAATTCGAAGTTTATCAGGGCCAAGTCGGTGAGGGTGGCAGTGAACCGGTCGGCCTGTGGTAACGATGGAGTGGGTCACAGTGTGCTTTGGGGTCTTATCTATAGCAACTGCGTTGTAATCTCCGGAAACTCGTTGAGCAGAGCTGTATATGGTGACGTGGGCGGTTTCACGAAAGTGGGGTTTAGGGCCGTAGCGCGTGGCAGAAAACCATTGACCGATAAGCCGGTATAGCTATCCACCAGGCGACAGCGGTTCATATCCACGAGCAGATGAAAACGCCTTACGGAATCGGCGCCTAAGATTGCGTAGCGTACGTCTGCTATCGAAAATAACGACTGCAGTTTCCTTTTAAGACCGAGATCAAGGGTCAGAGACTTCTGTCCGTAAGTTGCGATGACCGAAGAATTGATCGCTTGTAAAGGAGTTGACTTCTCGCGAAGACGACGGTCAGTTTTGGACGCTGGAATTATGCAGACTTCTTTTCCGGTGTCCACCAGCAAGCGCAGACCTGTAATTCTCTCGGTGATGTTGAAGAGGCGGCTGGATGCTTGGCCTTGATCACCCGCCGCTGTTATTGACGATCGGCCGGAGCGTTTCCCATGCGCCATGAGCAAGGTGGCACACATCTGCGAGCCACGGCACGAAAACACCGGTGATGCTAGCATGTGTTCTGCGATGAAAAGCAGTGTTCGGGCTAGTGGAGGGGTCGTTGCGGAGCAGCCGACGTGAAAGATGGTAGATGTGGACGAGGTTGGTCTCTTAAGTTGCGAATGCTCAGCAATTGCAGACGCCATTTGGCGACTTCAGCTGCGAGATCTTTTATTGTTTCTGTAAGGGAATCTGTTTTGGAGATCGGAGAGGTGTGGGCAGCGTTTATGACTGCCGGAGCAACGTCCATCATGTCGTCGGCCTTTTCTGCCAGCTCCGACAGCGGCTTATCTTGAGCTGGGACAAGAGCCATTTGCATGGTAGGTGGAAGACGCTGAAAAACAACTCACGTAGTATGAATGTTTCCGAGCCGTCCAGCTGGTCCCCAAGCAGGTGCTGCAGGTGACGTAGACCTGTGTGGGACGGCGGTCCCCAAGCTCTTCATTGCACAGAAGTTGCTGAACGCGCCAATGCTTAGGCGGAACGAGTCGGTGAAGAAGTGCCTGTTTAACTGTCGTATATGGAGTGTCACCAGGCGGGCCCACGCGGATGTCGGGTATTTCGGCCATTTCCGGCCGAAATACACCAGAAGAAGAAGAAAAGTATGCCACACCGCAATCTCCCTTCTCGCATCCCCTGTGGCACATACCCGCTCTATAGCGGGTACGTGCCATCGGTGGCTACGAATGACGACAACGGAGGAAGGACAGACCCACAAACTAAAGAGCTTCACCACTAATAGGGAGGGGGGAATATGCCCAATTTCTGTAGCCCATACGCAATATAGGCGTTTTAGAAAAGAGCTGTTACGGAGAAGGAGTGTTTCCTTTCATTGCGAAACAATGACTACTGAGATGAAGAGAAGCTACAGCAAGAAGGAGAAATAAATAGCGAAGAAAATGGAAGACAGAGAGAAAAAGAGACGCAAGAAATAAATTGGCATAGAAGAAAGAGATGAAAACACACAAACTAAAAAAATTTAATTCAAAAACACCACCTAAGCACTACGTTCATGTGGTCAACCAGCAAAAGCTGAAACGTGTGACTTCTGAGTTTAGCAGTGAGTTCAACCCGATGTGACGCTGGAGCCTTATACAATTATTGGTTACATGTTCATGCTTCTTAATGAGGGAAGACATACGTTGGCTTGGGTTTACCACAGCGTTTATTTCCCATGCCACATCGTGTGCCTCGCATGATCACCATCATGAGGATTGTAGTGAGCGGTTAAGTGCGTTTCGCAATGCGTTAATCGCAGTTGTTAATTGTTCTCGAACCACAGGCGGAGACAGACGACACAGCCGAAGCCATTCTGTCGCCGGAGAAACTACCTCAGAAAGCGGCCGTTCCCCTCTGTGGCCGCACTCCCGCAATCACCATATTAGAAAGTTATAGTATACCGGGCATACCGTGATAGCGGGAGTGAAGTGCGCATGCACATATACGTGCGTTACCCGTACCGCTTACCGTACCCGCACTATTTTTCAGATGTAACGTTACCGTGTTAGCTTAGGTGTACGTAGTGTACGAAAACATGGCGGCGCTCTCGGACGCTCGCTTCGAAGTGGTTTTGGCGTACTTGTTGATTCACTTTGTTGATTCACTTTGTTCACAGCAAACGACTGTTTAAAATGTCTTCGCTTGCCGTCAGTTAGCTTCCATGATCGAGTATTAGGGATGATCCGTCCTAATTTTTTTGAGAAAGCTTCCTATTTCGAACATCTCTCGGCCTAACTAGAAGATCGATGTAAACAAGTCGGCAACATCAAGGTTTTCGCGTTTGGTGCGTGGTTCATATTTACTTTTATTATTACTAAAATAAACTTGTAACAATGCTTCGCTCAATGGCACAGGCAAACATTCTTCTTTTGCCCCGCCGCGGTGGTCTAGTGACTAAGGTACTCGGCTGCTGACCCGCTGGGCGCGGGTTCGATTCCCGGCTGCGGCGGCTGCATTTTCGATGGAGGCGGAAATGTTGTAGGCCCATGTGCTCGGATTTGGGTGCACGTTAAAGAATTCCAGTTGGTCTAAATTTCCGGAGCCCTCCACTACGGCGTCTCTCATAATCATATAGTGGTTTTGGGACGTTAAACCCCACATATCAATCAATCAACATTCTTCTTTTCTTTTCCTTTTCATTGTTCCTTAACTTATTACCTATCCGATAAGTGGTGTCACCATCCGAGCTGGAGTGCGTAAACCACGTAAACGCTATCCCGCCTAACTATAAGACGCTGTCCGCAACGAATGTTTGCTGCATGGTAACGCGATTTCCTTTACCTCCGCTATCCCGCTAACGTTAAACTATAGCTGTCTATAGACGCTGCTACGCTGTGCAATGCCGTGTTGTTGCAGGAGTTTGACATCGCGAGCTAACTCGGTGGCGTGGTTTGCAGTAGCAGCCCGCCGCTGGCATTAGCATTCTCGTTCGCGATTTAGCGCGGCTTGGAAGACAGTGAATCATCGGTATTGCTGCCGGCTCTCGGCCTTCAAGGCCTGTTTTTGTGCCCGCACTGCACCTTCGTCCCGTCGAATACGTGCTCTTTCACGTTTCAACTGTCGGCACTCTCCTAGAGTTGTCCGTGGCGTACCCATGTGGAAGGCTCGGCGCCCGCACCGCCGCGGTGGTCTAGTGGCGAAGGTACTCGGCTGCTGACCCGCAGGTCGCGGGTTCAAATCCCGGCTGCGGCGGCTGAATTTCTGATGGAGGCGGAAATAACGTAGGCCCGTGTGCTCAGATTTGGGTGCACGTTAAAGAACCCCAGGTGGTCAAAATTTCCGGAGCCCTCCACTACGGCGTCTCTCATAATCATATGGTGGTTTTGAGACGTTAAACCCCACAAATCAATCGAAGGCTCGGCGCCCCATCTGCGACGGAATAGACAACGTCACTCACAACGCTCCCGAAGGCGCGTGATCTTGGCTGCGACGCTGCAAACGACGCAACTGATAGCACAGCCAATGGAGACCGCTCGAGACACCACTGATGGTTTTTCATTTTTTCTAGACATATACAGCTTTCGCTGTAAAAGGACGTAAGCATGACCAAGTTTAGTATAGTATGGGAGGGGGTGGGACACAACTTCTTTTTACGGATTTTTTATGTGCGGTAGAATGCATGATTGACACGTTTGATGCTTGGGTTCGATTTGTGCTGTATGGGGTCCTGACATTTATTCTTTTTCACGTCAATGTAGCCAATGTTCGTTTTTCTTAACGTTCTCATACTTAAAAAGCCAATGTCCGTACCCCTGGCACATGCCTGCGTACCATAATATACGCGCATATGCCACACGTGTCTGCAGGAAAGGGGTTGGCGACCTACGCGATGGGATTTTCACGTTAATACTGTCATGACCAAGCAGACATATTTATTAAATCTTCCCACCCTCCGATATCAATTCTGGTTTACGCCATGTTAAGGAGGTGATCACTAGAGCCCCCAGAAGTAGGCGGCTACGTCTGGGGGCCTAATACTTAATAGAACGATAGATGGATAGAAACATATAAATGCTCAAAGTTCTTGAAGTTAGCAAAAAGTGCTTTACATTAAAAAATCGCAGCATATCTATGAAGCGAATGATCTATGAAGCGAATGAGTGGGGCGAAGGATCTGTCAGTCCGCCCGTGCTTCCGTCCGTCCATTCGTTTTTGCTTCCTTGTTTCTGTCCATGCAACCGTCCGTGCGTTCGTCGGCCCATGTATCCGTCCGTGCGACGATTCATCCATACGTCCATCTGTCTGTCTGTCTGTCTGTCCATCGGTCCGTCCCTCCATCTAGTTAAAACTCTAAGTACCGCCATCTCACACCTTTTCATCATAAATTCATCGTATACAGTACCGGTATCCAGCGGTCATTCTAAGGACTAAACGAGAGGAGGCGACTACTGCAAACACGAGACGTACGCCACACGGCGTAAGCAGGCTCACCCCTAAAGAAGGAAAAACAGATGTGGATAATACTCCATCCCAAAGCTCGAGTGACACTTGAAAATGGCGGTAGACGGCGTGATAAAAATTGGCTCCGTATTTGCACGTTAATCTGCAAACGTCATCGAAAGACGACAGTCTTGCGTGTGAAGAGTGAACAAAACATTTATTTGATGTTCTGTGCAAGAGAATCGGTGAATGGTATTCAGGAGGTGCTGTGCTAAAGTGCCTCGAGCGTGCAGTAGAGGCGAACGAATGCATGAAGTCACGTTAAACGTGAGACATGAGCGTAATCTGGGAGTTTCCTTAGAAAGCGTTGCGCGTTCGAGACGGGCGTGCATGCCAGTCTCAGAGGTGATAAGATATAGAACGCAAGGCGACGGGTAGGTGCCACCACCGTCTCGCCTTAGCAAAGCGTTAAAAACAACCGCCTCTACGTGCAAGCGTTGCATGGTCAGCACAGCATGAGAAGCGCTACGGTCATCAAAATTACTTATGTATGTTTTTTTAGTAAAAGGCACACATGCAGAATATATACGTGTTGTTATGGTGCCCCAGACATGCGCTATAATTGCTTTTTAATTGACCATTGCACAAGTATAAACGCTAAAGCTTGAGCAGAATTGGTTTGCGCTGCGGATGGGGTCTTCCGTTTCAAGTACCCGCTGCTGTTAGGAGTGGACAAACAGACAATTGTACAGACAGACAGACAGACGGACAGACAGACAGACAGACAGACAGACAGACAGACAGACAGACAGACCAATACTTTTGCGTCGAAGGTCCCCAAGAAGGACTATCGTCTTTAAAAAATCAGCTACGACTAAGGTGTCTAGCCAGATCTAGAACCATGGGTGCTTCTTGGAGTCTTACCCTGAGCGTAGCGCGGCACTTGCAGATTGCAGACAAAATGTTACCTGAGGTATTTTCTTGTTTAAGCAGCCGTTGTCAACATGACTGCAGACTTCCCTAAACCTTGGGTCACCCTCATAGCACTAAGGTTGTTTTCAACTTTAGACCTATTGTAAAAGGCACAGTCAAGGGTGATAAAGTGCAAACTGAAAAACGTGCGATGAAGATACATCATCGCATAGAAAGCTGTAACGTCCAAACAGTTGACAGCTTATTCACAATGAATAAATTATAGTTTACTTCATGAGAGTAAATGATGATGAGTGGGGTGTAGAGTCCACCAGTCTATCCATGCTTCCGTTCGTACATTATTTCTTTCTTCCGTCAGTCCATGCATCCATCCGTACGTGCGTCCGTTTTTTGTATGTTGGTGCGTCTGTTCATCCATCCGCCCATCTGTCTGTCTGTCGGTTCGTTCGTCCACTGATCCGTCCATTTAGTGAACACTCCAAATACCGCCCTCTGGCATCTTTTCATCGTATAATACTTTATACAACTACTGCCATTCCGCGGGAATTGCAATTGTAGTGGTGAATTAGCTAGGCAATCGCCAGTGGGACCATTTTTGGTGCGAAGCGCGAGTGGTGTGCACGAGTTAGGGACGCTGAGCCTGTTCGAGTATTTCTATCTGCACCGGCTGTCTGCTTACTACCGGGCGTTGTTAATAAACCTCCTTTCAAAGAGATGGAGGTGCTGGGTACCGGAAGCAGCTTGTGCGTCGCGTTCGTAAACTTCAGGTGGCACTTGAGGTGCGTGGTATGGAGGCCTAAACGAGTAGTCAGCTTATCTCGGTGCCTCCGGGCTCACTGGGAAGCGCAGGCTGATGGCATAGGTGTGCAATTGACCTGAAATTCTGCAAAAGTACCATATAGGCAGGTTGTCAGCAGTGCACCGGGAATTTCCGGAGTGCTGCTGTGTAGCTGGAAATGGGACGTTGGATAGTCACACGGGTTGTGGGATATACAATGGCAGGCGGCGCGGCGGTGTTGCGGCGACGTTGCGACAGCCGTCTAAGTCTGTGGCGTGGCGACAGGTGTTGGAGGAGAGGGGGATGTCGGCAATGGCAACGCCTCACAGACCTGCTCCACAATAACGTTGGGTAGTTTTTTGGTATCTTCGGTGGTCGGCAGATACGAGTACCATGACAGCTGTCGAGCGACCTCTTCGTGCACATATTCAAATATATATATATATATATATATATATGCTAGCAGGGTGTTGTCACCACCGATGGTCAGGGCAGCAAGAGAGGGGTCTGCTGTCGTCAATCTCCGAACTGATGAACGTTGCTTGCGAAGTTCTTCCAAGCTCTGGCATAAGCTCACAAGTTCGGACACTGTGCTTGCGCCCTGCACCGGCAACATTTGAAAGACATCTTCGTATATGCCTTTCAGCACATGCCTGATATTTTCTAGTTCGGTGATCTCGGGGTGCAAGCACCGGAATAAATCAATGACATATTCAATATAGCTTGTGAAGCTTTCACCCTACCTTTGCGCACGTCCACTGAAACGCTTTTCGGCGTGAAGCTTGTGCATTGTGGAGCGATCAAACACAGCTACAAGGATGGTCTTGAAAGTGGCCCAAGTGAAAAATTCGGCGCTGCTGTTTGTGAACCACAGGCTGGAGACGTCTTTGGGGTAAAGTGGGACATACTCCAACTTCTAGGGGTCGTCCCTCTTGTTGACACTGCTCACCTTTTAAAAGAGCAGCAGCCAAACTTCCACATCTTGGTTCTCGGTGCCACTGAATGAGGAGGGATCCCGTTGGCGCAATGTGAAAGGCACGATTACCAGCGGAAGTTGGGCTATGCTTAGCTGGGAGGCGTTTTGCTTGGTAGTCTGATCAAGCATGGTTGATGCATCGGGCAGCTTCCGCTTTAGAAGTTCCATATTTACCTACCCAGCACACTTCCCTCACCTTGCACCAATTTATTCGTGAGATGGTCCACGTCTGCCGCCTCAAGCCCTTCTACGACCCTCGTGTTGTCTCGTCACCTTGAGTCACCGGGATGTGTTTTCTTCATCGCACGGATATAGTAGTGGTGAATTAGCTAGGCACTCATTAATGGGATCATCTCTTGGAGCGAAGCGCGAGCAGTGTGCACGAGCTGGGGACGCTGAGCCTGTTCGAATATTTGTACCTGTACCGGCTGTCTGCCTGCTACAAGGCTTTGTTAATAGACTCCCTTCCACAAGGACTACACGAGAGGTTGTTACCTACTATTACTACTACTACTACTACTACTACTACTACTACTACTACTACTACTACTACTACTACTACTACTACTACTACACTACTGCTACTACTACTACACACATCACGGATGGACTACCCACGGCATAGGGGGCTTCACTTCTTGTACATCAATTTCTCGAAGAAAGGGGAGGATCCGTGCCCTGACACTGACACTTCGAATTACAGCGATGGCGTCAACCTGGGCGACAGATACCACCAGTAGTGGTTCGTCTCGAAAACATGCAGATCCCACGTACCTTGGGAGTCAATGTTATGTGAAGCCTGTGGATGGAATGTGGCTGTCTTGTAATTTTTTTATTGTGCGAAACCCTACAAAGTTGTGCTAAATGTATACAAATGCACGTACAGACACATGTTCACCAACCGTATATGTTTGATATAACCTTTTGTTTACAGTTGCGTAACGATGTCAACAGCAGCATTAACATTACAACAATAGGAGCTGTAAGCTGATATGAAGCCCGGATACTCGCGAGAATGGTAGCCCTGAACACTGCTACATAAATCAATTTTAGCGGATGGCGCTTTACTACAATTGGCGTTAACCCAACGCTACCGCTTGATAATAGGAATACAAACGTAATGTTTATAAAATTAGATAGCCAGCACAAAAACCGCAACTGACGTTTAACCAACATTAGGGTCAATTAGATAAGTACTTGGGTGACCTGACGTGACTCTGTGGTAGAATACTTGATTTACACGAAGAATGTTGGGACTTGATTACTGGTGGGATCGCGACATTTATTCTTCACATTCGTCGGGTCAACGCTGATGATGTCGACATTTTTTAACGATCACACATTATTTGCCCATCTCTGTTGCCTCCATTTCTAGGTAAACTGTCAATCACCTGTGGCACATACCAGTTCTGCAACATGTCATGTGAACGAAACCACCGCAAAAGCAGCAACACCATGAAATGGAAATCATGACATTGATGACTTACATGTCATGATTTTTATGTTATGACTTGTCAAATATACTCGTCAAATAGTCATATTAGGTCATACCAAGTTTGGTATCTATGCCATTATCGAAACGGCCAGAAGAGCTAAAAATCGTAGGCGGCTAGATAGATAGATAGATAGATAGATAGATAGATAGATAGATAGATAGATAGATAGATAGATAGATAGATAGATAGATAGATGCTCAAGGTCACTGCAGAACGCTAAAAAACACATCGCATTTAAAAACCTGACACGTGGCAATGCAACAATGTCACTGCCATGAATAGCCCAACTTCACCCTCATCGCTCACCTTAAATAGATTGAATGCGCGGCATTGTTGAGTATGAGTGTTTTTGTTGCATGTCTCAAAGCTGCCCTGTATGTTCTTTGTTGCTAATTGTATTGGACCGGCCACTTTATGTTATATTTCCAGGTAAAGCTTGTACTTTTCAGTATTCTCTTCAAGAAAAATAGTGCCATTGAATAGCTCATTGATTGATTAAAATAAAACTTCATGGTCTATATTTTCGTGGCCGAATCACTGTGGTTATAGGCTAAATGGTTACATCATTGTCAGGTGCCATGAAAAGCCAAAACGGATAAAACATCAATGACGCATCTAGAAGCACTTGAACCACGTTCACGAATCTGTCATCTTTACCTGCTTTGGTTAACTTCCGGTTCAAATCAGTGATGATAGGAGCGCTAAGAGAGCTCTATAGAAAAATTCATATTTGTCACTGAGAAAATATTTGTACTTGATCTAGTGGTAACGCAAACGGCAGCATATTCAGCGCACAAGACAAGAAATTTTTTTAATGATAAACTTGAATTTAAACGTCTTCTATTCCAAACAGTACTTTCGCTTTGTTTCCGCACAAAGTGCTGCCAAATAAATGTATATATGAATGAACAGTTTTGTTTATTTTTATCTATTTTCTAAATTTACATGTATGCATATAAAGCAGTCATGGAATCATTTTTATAACAATGCTGCTCTTTATTTAACAAATACACAACAAAATTTTCGCATCACCAAGAAGTTTTGTCATTTAACGCGTGGCGCGAATGGGGGAGGGGGGTAAAATCTTCGTTCCTAGAGATTAACCACTGTTCTTCTTTTTTAACTAAGTGGGCAACTAGTCCAACGTATTCACACATGGGTAACTTCGTCATCGCACCATCGCACGCTATGTTGTCATACCTGTGTGCGCAAAAAGCACACAATGCCATCGAGTCAGCGTCTATATCAGATTACATTCATGAAGGTACTCGATGCGTGAGTCTGCATACACAGACTACACGCTTTGTGGTCGCCTTCAACAAACTAAAACGCTTTTCACGCATGAAGCGGTGCACGCGGTTCGGCCAAGAGGGACTCGCGGTACCAAAACAATTAGGCCTCGATCTGGTCTATTGCGTAAAATTTCGTGTTCAGTAGCAATCAAAAACGTATGACAGTGACGTCTGCACATTCAAGCCAGCGCGAGACGCTTCCGTTCCTGCTGCTGTCACGGAAGTCGGAAGTTTCACCTGCACCCCAGTGTCATCCCGTACTAAGCAAAGTTCGTCGCGCCAGCAGCAAACGCGCGCTGAATCAAAGGAAAGCTGATGTCCACAGAACCAAGGCAGCATTTTGTACACTGTCAGCAAAGATGTTTCTTTCTCTTCCGCTAGGAGTGTTGTGGCCCACATAATGTTCAACGATGCAACCGGGTATGTCGTTTCTTTGTGCACATACCCTCCTGGAAGTCTGTTATACAATGTCTTCGCAAGCATCTCGCAATGTTTCACGAAAGGAGGCAAGCGGAAAGGGGCGGGCGCATAGGCGAGGAAGGTGTGAGCCGCGTACGGGCCGAGCATAGCTCCCAGCGAGGGGGCAGCTCTTTTGTCTGCTAGCGGTACGGCTCGCTGACCAGGTGTGAGGTTTCGATAGAGCGTGGCAACACGTCTTCCGGAAGGGCTCCTCTCAGCCTCTCATACGCAGTCTCGGAGACGTTCGCACATACACACACACACACACACACATAAACACACACGCACACACACACACACGCACACGCACGCACACGCACAACATACGACGCCCGTACCAGATATGGCCTGCCAAGAGGGGCGTGATGCCTGACGCTACTGCTCCCGTTGCCAACGGGTCCGATGAGGACGCCGCTGCGACCATGTCGCGCGTAGTGATACCGACCACGCCTATATGCAGAGTGCAGCTGCCTCTGCGGTGCGATGCATCACGGCATCGTAGTGGTGACGACATTTGTTTCGCACCTCCTGTCACCCTCTCCGGTCGGAAGGGTCGGCAGGTAGCGGCGCTTTCATTTGCCTGACCCTGGGCGACGTGTGGTGTCATTACGGCGTCTGTTAGTCCCGACTCGGTAACCTAACGCGCCGTCCTGTCTGCATCGTTCATCTCGGCTGTCCTACGCACCCCATCGCGAAGGTTTACCGTGTCACCGGCACAAACCAAACCTGAAGGTAAGCTGGTGTCCATCAATGATCATTATGTACGTTTTGAAGATATTCCACAAATGTCTCCTTCATTTTGGAAAGTAGTATTTGTCGTCTCCTTTTATTGCTTTCATCTATTTTTGCGTTTTCACCGAGTGTAGGCCGCTACTGACATACAGGTCATCACGCCAGCAATAAAGCAATCATTGTGGTTTGATTGCGATGTGCAACTCTTTGTCGATTCTGCTTCGCCGGGTTATTTTCCGTGAACTTCCTTAGGCATTTTTTTTCTGGTGAGCGAGAATGCAGCGTGAATAATCAGGTTGTTTATTTACTTAATAAAGTGTGCACCAATGTCACGTGAGGCTCTAGGACGCTACGTCTGCCAATGTGTCTTTTTCGCTTCGAAAGTTTGCGGAAGTAACGACAAACTATATCGTTTTGAGTGACTATCACCAACTCTTTGCTTTTCTTTTTTTTGCGTTGTTTCAATGATTACGCAGGATGTTACACTTTTTACGCAGCTTGAAACACGTAATAACAATAACAGCCATCATGAAATTCAGGTAATTATGCACAAAAGAGCAATGTCCAGAATATTCTGTACGCTCGGCAGAGTGCAGGGAACATTCACCGTAGCGTACATGCCACTCCCGCGCCAACATTCAGAGATAGTGTTGTTACAGGTACACGAATAGTCACAACGAAAACAAAACTGCCGCAAAGACAATCTATAATAACGAGCGTGGGCTGCTCGTATACACAATCTTATTTAATTAGTCACATGGTAGCTATACGCACACGCAACAAAAATCAACATGTTTTAACACAGCGCACGACTACGCGGACACAAAAGAAGAATGGACAAACCGCAAGTTAAAATATGTTCGAATACTGTCACAAACTAGCCCAGCTTACAGTCCTTTTACAAGAGTCAACAACGTATTTTAGGAAAAAGAACGCAACGACTACTATACAATGGGATGCATACTACTGAAGTCGTAGGTCAGGTCCGTCCAATAAACAATTTACTTAAATAAATTCAAGTAGCAGTAAACGTGGCGTTACATTGCATTAATAAGCCTTCTTTTAAAAATATGACTGGGCAAGATTTTGATGAACGCAAGCACGAAAGCATACATTGCGCTGCACTCTTGCGCTAGTTTGGCAACGTACCTCTTGGAACTGATCTAGCGCATAGAAGTGATCCTACAGTAACATGTCATTCAAGTTCCCAAACTAAAAAAATTGTTTTCCAATGTAAATTATGGTATTCGTAATTGAATAGAGTTTCAAGTGCTGTTGTAAAATTGGAATGACCTTGCTAAGTTTTGAAGAACTTAGCATATGCTACGTTTTAAAAAACGAGCCATATTTTACCAAACCAATACGTATTAATCAACCTTTTACCAGTTACATATACTTTTACAAGTTGCTGCGTGCTAATCAGGTAGCCACGAACCTTACGAAACGACAAATCGGGAAACTTATTATATGGCTCTATGATCTTGTGGTTGCGGCTGGAGTTTCTGGTTGCGGAAGTGACATTACGTTTAATGCGCAGTACAACAACGGTCCTATTAAGCTTAAATAAATAAGGGGAAATGTACAACACGGTCATACATGACAACTTCCATAGCGATACGCAGTTTTACTGTATAATAGTTAATTTAAGTTCTGTACCCTGGTCGAGTGTCCTAATTTCCATTTAACTATCATCAACGGCATCCGGGACTCTATTGACACCATCAAACTTGTACGCATTTGGCTTGCTCTTCAAAATAACGTTTATTGCCCTGGCTCTTGTTTCCAGTACCTTTGAAATTAATCACAGTAGTGTGTGCAGTTTAACGTCCCAATCCACGATATGATCATAAGGGACACTACAGTGGAGATCTCCGCAAATTTTGACCTTATGGTGCTTTTTTTTTAACGTGCACTAACATTGCACTCTTCCGCACACGTAAACATGTACGTAAACGAAGTGATTGGTTAACCCTCCATGTAAAAGCAAGGAAGATTCTCCGCAAGGTCTTCTGCCTTACTTGACCCTGCGCATCAATTAACACTGTCCATTATCGTATACCCTGCAAGAGCTAGGCGTGCCAATAGATACAAAAATAAAAAAAAGCTTCTAGAATGTAACAAGACAATAACGAAAATAAACTGAAGGACGCTCACTAGGTCAGTGCACGAATGCGAGCACTTGACGCACTAGATAAAGCGTTTCAGTTGCTTATTTACGATGCGAAAAAAAAAGCGCCAGGCCTGCGCGGAAGGTGCAGCACAGGCACAGCAAAAGCCAGAAGATCCACCTTTCAGAGCCTTTTCGAAACACTGACGACATCATAATAATTTCTGGGTACTAGGTCGGTATTCACAATGCTATCCTTCGTCATTCTCGTGAAAAGCGTGGTAATCGTGGCCGGAGCATCGGACGGCCCACTCGTTACGCTATTCGCAATGTGTGACACCTGTTCGTTCTTTTGCTGTTCTAAAATGCCTCATTACTTGTGTTAACAAGATATCTTTCCCGACATCAAGCCTACATAAGAAAAGTTTGCGAAGAAGTCGGAAGCACCAGCCTGGCTCAGTAGTAGAATACTGCGCTAGCAAGCAGCGGACCCGGGTTCGAGCGCCACTGTGTGCTTGGTACTAGATCTCTTTTTCTTATTTCTGCGAAATTGGTTAAAGGGTAGCGGCGGAATATATTGTTACGGGGAAGATTTATTCACCGAGAGCTGGTCTTGCTAACGGCTTAAAGAGCGCACAGTCATGCAGGCCAACGGGAGAAGCTCTAGAGTCCAACCTACTACAACCACGTTATCGTCTTCTTCATTTGGGTGCCAATTCAGCTGTGTCTAGGTGACAGTTTCATACACGTATCATCACCCCGGCCCGTAAGGCACCGTCTCGGTGCCTGTTAAATGAGCGAGTCGGCGTTGTAGGGCTTGAGACGAGAAACGTGGACTACTTTCGTTCTGGGTGCAGCAGCTGATGAGTTTGTGGTACCGGCAATCTCGTAGGTCACAGGTGTGACCTGACGAATGACTCGGTAGGGCCCAGCGTATTGCGATAGTAGTTTCTCGCTGAGGCCAACAAGTCGAGACGGGAGCCACAAGAGAACAAGAGATCCCGCAGAAAAAACGGCATCTCTATGTCGACGGTCGTAAAGGGACTTCTGTGCTGTCTGCGACGACGATAACCGAGCGCGCGCTACCGCGCGTGCCGTGAGGGCCCGGGTGATCACATCCTGAGCGTACGAAGTGGAAGATGGGTGGTCTGATGAAAGCAGTGTGTCGAAGGGCAGTAAGGGATGACGTCCGAAGAGTAGATAAAAAGGGGAGTAGCCCGCCGTTTCATGACGCGACGAGTTATAGGCGAAGGTTACGAACGGAAGAGCTATGTCCCAATCAGTGTGGTCGGTAGATACGTACATGGAAAGCATGTCCGTCAATGTGCGGTTTAGGCACTCCGTAAGGCCGTTAGTCTGAGGGTGGTAAGATGTGGTGAAGTTGTGACGGGTAGCACAAGATCGGAGTAGGTCACCCACCACATCGCGAGACTACCAAACACTGCTGCGACTTCGTCTTGCGAGGATTCTGCAGCGCCCCGTTCACTTGCGCCTCCTGCCAATATCGCAAGAATTGTTCGCCAGGAGCTGGAAGCCATGGCACCCGCTTCCTATCAGCCCCCTGCGCAAGACCACTGGGCAACAGTCTCGCTCATTCAAGCCGTCGTACGCCAGGAGTTTGCTAACCTGGGCGTCCAGGTTCCCCAGCCGCAGCCCATGAGCACTCCTGTCCACAACGCTGACCACCACTCTGCCCCACTTGTCGCTGCGGCAGCTTCGACTCCTCGGTTTACACCACGCTACCGAAATCCATCTGAGTGGCGTACGCACGATGATCGACCCATCTGTTTTTCTTGCTCTCGAGTTGGGCACATCTCCCGCCATTGTCGCAACAGGGGGTATTTCCGGCCAAGCTTTCGTAATGTCGACCGCCGTCAGGACCGTGGACACTATTCGCAACCCGGTTTTTCGGATGACCATAATCAGGACTCTTCAGCCCGCCGTTCATCTCCACGCTCCGAACCGTCCTACGCTGACGTCGTCGCCCAAAGAACCTGGTCAAGCCGCTCGCCGTCACCTCAGGGTCGGCCGTCACGCTCCCCTCAACGCCGCCGCTCTCCGTCACCGGCTTATTCTGGCCATTCCCCGGGAAACTGACGAGTGCAGCTCCTGGAGGTGGCGCTGCGTTGACGACTCGGAACGAAAACCCTCAACCGGCTACAATTTCAAGACGCAATTTACTTCGGGTGTTCGTTGATGGCCACGCCGTTACTGCTCTAATTGACACTGGTGCCCAAGTATCTGTTATGAGTTCTACACTTCGATCTCGCCTGAAAAAAGTTCTCACACCAGCTATGTTCCCTACTGTTCGAGTTGCTAACGGAAGTCGAACATCGGTACTTGGTATGTGCACTGCCCGCGTTACTGTTGCTGGCCACCACACTTCCGTTCTCTTCGCAGTCCTCGATGCTTGCCCACACGACGTTCTCCTTGGAATTGACTTCTTAACCACCCACTCCGCCCTCATCGATTGTTCTACCGGTATCTTACGGCTCGAATTGCCTTTGCGCTCCGATTTCACTCCTCCAAGTCGCACTCGGCTACGATCCGTGGAGTCTCTACGGCTACCGCCCCAGGCTGCTATGTACGTTCCTCTGTCGCCCTTCCCGTCCGTTCCTGATGGAGATTATCTGGTAGCTCCCCTCATTGATTTGACCCTTACGCACCACATCGCACTACCACATACTATAGTGATTGTCGCTAACAACACGGTGCTACTTCCAGTTCTGAACTTCTCTACGTCGACCCAAGTTCTTCCCCAAGGCATCACTTTAGCCGATCTTTCCACCCTTGATGAATGTTCGATTTGTTCTTTTACACCTGACACTAAGACCATGGCGAAACCTGTCATCACGTCGCAAAATAAGGCGTTCCTCGACAAAATGATATCCAGCGACCTCTTACCTTCCCAAATTGCGGCGCTCCGGGGTGTTCTGTTTTCTTACCTGGATACCTTTGACGTCGACGACCGTCCCCTGGGCCGCACAAGTGCCGTAACCCACCGCATCGACACCGGCGACGCCAGTCCACTCCACAAACGCCCTTATCGCGTGTCACGTGCTGAGCGCCAAGTAATACAGACGGAGGTCGAGAAAATGCTCAGTAAAGACGTCACTGAGCCGTCATCGAGTCCTTGGGCCTCCCCTGTGGTCTTAGTTAAAAAGAAGGACAACACCTGGCGCTTTTGCGTCGACTATCGCCACCTGAATCGGATCACCAAGAAGGACGTTTATCCTTTACCCCGAATCGATGATGCGCTCGACTGCCTCCACGGTGCCAACTATTTCTCGACCCTTGACCTTCGATCCGGATACTGGCAAATTTCGGTCGACGACCGCGACCGTGAGAAGACAGCATTCATCACACCCGACGGCCTTTACCAATTCAAGGTCATGCCTTTTGGGTTGTGCAATGCCCCGGCAACGTTTGAACGTATGATGGACTCTCTTCTTCGCGGTTTCAAATGGTCGACCTGCCTTTGCTATCTGGATGATGTAATAGTTTTCTCGCCCTCCTTCGAAAGCCACCTGTCTCGTCTCTCGGCGATTCTTGACGTTTTTCGTTGCGCTGGTCTCCAACTGAATTCGTCGAAATGTTCATTTGGACGTCGGCAGATTAAACTACTCGGCCACCTTGTTGACGCCACTGGTGTTCAACCCGACCCTGACAAAGTCCGTGCAGTCCGAGAATTCCCGGTTCCGCGTTCCACACAAGACGTTCCCAGTTTTATTGGGCTCTGCTCATACTTCCGCCGCTTTGTCTTCAACTTCGCGGATATTGCTAGGCCCCTCACGGATCTCCTCAAAAAGAATGTGGCCTTCTCTTGGGGAAGGGACCAAGAACATTCCTTCGCGTCGCTGATTACCGCCCTCACCTCACCACCTGTGTTGGCTCATTTTGATCCAACGGCTCGAACAGAGCTTCGCACCGATGCAAGCGGCCATGGCATTGGTGCTATACTCGCTCAGATACAGAATGGCACCAACCGTGTGATAGCCTACGCTAGCCGCCTTTTGTCGCAAGCGGAACAAAATTATTCTATAACTGAGCGGGAATGCTTAGCCCTCGTTTGGGCTATCGCGAAATTCCGTCCGTACTTATACGGACGTCCGTTCGCAGTCATCACAGACCATCATGCGCTTTGCTGGCTGTCGACGCTTAAAGACCCTACAGGAAGACTCGGCCGATGGGCTCTTCGATTACAGGAGTACACGTTCTCGGTTGTTTACAAATCTGGAAAGCTGCACAGCGATGCTGACTGCTTATCCCGGCACCCCGTTGATCCACCTAGCTCCACTGATTTGGAATCCGATGCCTGCGTTTTAGCCATCACTGACTTTTTGAACGTGGCTGACGAACAGCGCCGAGATCCATCGTTGCTCACCATCATTGACCGCCTTCAATCGCGTCATGCTGACCCTTCTCTTAGCAGATACCTGCTTCAAGACAACATTTTGTACCGCCGCAACTTACACCCCGATGGCGCGGAACTTTTACTCGTCGTACCACATCACCTGCGAAAGGATGTTCTGCGACAATTCCACGACGCTCCAACTTCTGGACATCTAGGAGTCTCCAGAACTTACGACCGCATTCGACGATGAGTATTCTGGAAGGGTCTGTACCGCTCTGTTCGCCGTTACGTCACATCTTGTGACCTCTGCCAGCGCCGAAAGAAGCCTACGACTCCCCCTGCCGGTCTTCTTCAACCTATTGAAGTTCCAGCCGAGCCATTTTATCGAGTGGGGTTGGACTTGCTAGGTCCCTTTCCTACTTCTAAAGCTGGAAATAAATGGATTGCAGTGGCCACAGACTATGCCACTCGGTATGCAATCACTCGAGTGCTACCAACCAGCTGCGCAACCGACGTTGCCGACTTCCTGCTGTACGACATTATTCTCCAGCATGGCGCTCCGACTCACCTGCTCACAGACCGTGGTCGCTGCTTTCTATCTCGTGTGGTTGATGACCTACTCCGATCTTGTGCTACCCGTCACAACTTCACCACATCTTACCACCCTCAGACTAACGGCCTTACGGAGCGCCTAAACCGCACATTGACGGACATGCTTTCCATGTACGTATCTACCGACCACACTGATTGGGACATAGCTCTTCCGTTCGTAACCTTCGCCTATAACTCGTCGCGTCATGAAACGGCGGGCTACTCCCCTTTTTATCTACTCTTCGGACGTCATCCCTTACTGCCCTTCGACACAATGCTTTCATCAGACCACCCATCTTGGATGTACGTGACGTACGACTCCGTCGATGATTGAACACGCGACGCGAGGTCTTGCCTGGCTGCCATCTGACGAGCAACTGACCGACCGAACAAATCGCGAAGCTTTTGCTTGCATGTGTCCCAGCTGGTTAGTTCTTCTTCATGCGTCTCATACCAGGCGCGGGCCATACCCCTTAGGTAAAACAGAATATTTGCCAGCATAAGCGTTTCGTCCCACCTGTAGTGCTTGCTGATGCGCTCGAATAATGCGAGCCATTCTTCGACGTCCGTGCTGTCCGTCCCGGAAAACGTGCCAGGGTCGAGAAGATGGGGGGGAATCACAGGTGATGGAGCCGGCGCGGATGGCGAGGCCTGAGTGCCAGTTTCAGGCATCGTGGCTGGAGAAAGCTGGCGTCCACTGCGGAGTTCCAGAGCAGGCGTTGTGTGAAGAACCCAGCACCTTCCACCAAAAGATGTTACGGGGAAGATTTATTCACCGAGAGCTGGTCTTGCTAACGGCTTAAAGAGCGCACAGTCATGCAGGCCAACGGGAGAAGCTCTAGAGTCCAACCCACTACAACCACGTTATCGTCTTCTTCATTTGGGTGCCAATTCAGCTGTGTCTAGGTGACAGTTTCATACACGTATCAATATTTACGGCACCGCGCACGACCAGAGTTTAGATCTCATAACCACTTTCGCTGTAAAATACCTTCATTGAGCGGGCTGGTTCGACCAATTTTGTGCCCATGGCGTCTGTGCCTGTAAGTGAAATATAGTGCATTTGTTTAGAGCAGCTCTTCAGTGAAACCAGCCAAAGTAAAAACTGTACGAACTGCGGAGCATCTATTCTCCTCTGCGTCTCTTATCTTGTGCTCAATTGCTCCTTTCGGTTCCTGCATGTTACTTTTTTGTGCTTATGTGCAGTTGTAATATAATGTTCTTTTCCCTTGATTGTACTGCGGTTATCTATTGTCTGCCATGCGTTATTTCTACTGCTTTTCTACTGTCTCTTGCTCCAATCCCAGTGCGTTCAACCAACTAGCGGCGCTGGCGTTTCACCTGCACTTCCCTCTTCGTAGGTATGTGTCGAACTCCCGACGGTGACGTTTCGCTGTCGCTTCGCTGGCTCGGAGAGACTCCTTTGGTGTCGCAGGCGTTGATGCGTACAATCGCACGCTCTTGCTACAAACGTGCAGCCGACTCGGCTTATGGACTGGCTTGACTCCATCGTGAAACAGCAGTGCGGCACCTAAAGATTTCCGAATTCATGCAGGTTGTCACCGCTGAAGAGCGCCAGCCTACCAGAACAACCACGCAGCGACCGGGCCGCCATGGGACCCCGCTCGTCGGGGGGAGTCCGCTGGCTGACCCTCCTGGCCCTGTTGGTGGTCACGCTGCCAGTGGAGGTGCTGCCCGCCTCACGCAAGAAGTCTTCCTCGTCCAAGAAGACAACTTACTACTATTACCAACCACACGAGTACCGCGGTCACTGGTACCACCAATGGCCGGACACCCTCACAAGGCGCTCGTTCGGTTCGTGGGAGGACACTTATGATGAGTGGCTACCATGGAAGGGTGTCAAGTATGTTTCCCCAAGTAATGAACAAAGCCCATGCCGCGAAAATCACACCTCTTTTCGCGTTGTAGCGATACTAGGCCTTATTCACTGAGTCATGCATAATGATTACTGAGCGTTTTGCAGCTATTTTGCTATAATTCAAATTGTGCAGACATTATGCAGTCTGACAGTTATTCCCACGCATTGAAGGAAAAAGCTACTGTTGGATTCAAGCAGCCGAATCAATTCTAATGGACGAAACGCCGTAGAGGACCACTAAAAGAAAACTCGATATGAGTAATTTTGAATGCCACCCCAAGATAGTAGGTAGACGCGTGAAGAGAAACCATCATCTTGTAATGAAAATGAGCTACTGCGAAGTTTACGCTGGAAGTTTTGATGATGAGGCAGCACAGGTGTAAAAGATAGGCCTGCAGTTTCCGTACATTCAATTTTTTTTTCGCCATTACTTACCATAACAACAACCATGCTCGCATCTGGAGCGGTGGTAATTTACTGACAGCACTGGTCGCATACAGCTTCAACATTTCTCCTTTCATGACCGACAACAGAGAAAGGGGGTGGTGTGCCTGTATGGAGCTTGTTAGCTTTTGCACCAAAATCACATTACTGTTTGAAATTCTTTGAAGCAAACAGTCATCCGCAGAATTTGTTGTAGCCCGATTACATTTAATGTGCAACCAACAAGATTCTTGAGGTTTTTTACTCTTGTGTTCACATCGCCAGGTAACGCTGTGTTAGGCGCCTTATTTCGAAACATGGAGGCTACCGTAATGACGCCTCCGCTATAGTATAATGTCTTCAGTAAAAGTAAGACCTCGAGTAAATGACTAAATACGTGAATGCGTCTTCAAATGGCCGCCTACGCGAGGGTCGACGTTTTCTGAAAGCACTCATTATACGATGCGAGCTCCTACGGTCTCTTTCTGCGTAAATGTTTTCTTTAACACCTTCTCCGGCCCAGATATCACTGCTCGGTCACTGTTTTAAGTGTTTCTTTATTCGTAACGGTCAAGAGACACAAGCCTAAGCGACACACGTATCCTTTCAAACGCGTACGCTAGCAACATATTTGCTGCCAAATTAATAATTTTTTAGCTCTATTGTCTTTGTTTTTATTGACTTCCTTTTTTCTTCATCCTTTATGATATCCAGCAGATTTTTGTGACATCGATTCCAGCCAAACAAAATAAAAAGATTTATTTATTTATTTATTTATTTATTTATTTATTTGGAACGAAGCTGTGTAAGCCATCGGTAACTTGCAAATGAGTTCTGAGGAAACCCGCAAGGTAGAAGACGGGTAAAGGAAGTGAAAGAACGCAGCCACCCGTTGTGGCACATAGCCACAAGGAAATCCAGACAAATTTTCTTCTGTCTTCATTAGCTGAAACTGTAGAGCAACCGCCCAGGAAAGGCTTTGGTCCCGAGTTCGATCCCTGGACCAGGAAGAATTTTTCGGCCACTTAAAAGCTCTTCTTTCTGAGAAATTCTTGTGAATGTCGTTGCGATTTTGTGCCGCAACGGATAATGTTCTTCTTTCCCTTACCTTTAAATAACCTGTGTGAGCGTTAAATGAATATGCTCAGCGAAGTGGAGCACGCGAAATACATGAAAAAAAGAGAAAACGTGAGAGAAAAAATAAAGAGCGTAAGAAAGAAATAAAAACTTCACATATAAGAAGAAAGAGAAAAATAAAGTGCAGGGACTACAGGGACTGAGGACATTAAAAGATAGGACAGTGAATGGATCAACAGATAGAGGGAAAGATGAAGAAAAAAGCAGACTAGAAAAACAAAGGATCTCTAAAAACAGACTAGCTAGAGAGACAAAAACTGAGAAATAGAAATAAACAAAGAAAGGTCGAGAAAGCAGGAAATAGAACAAGAGTAATGAAGAAAAGCGAATACAAGACACTGATGCAAGAAACAAGGAAGTAGGGCTAAATTTAAGGGCTTGTTTACTTTTTTTAAATACGGTAATAATATATAATAACTAACATGCAATATATGAAGAGAAGTATGTAGAATGTTATTATGAGTTTATGTAATGAAAATGTGTAAAAAGAAAAGGCAATGAAAAGATAACTACCACATCATTATTAAAAGGTCGCAGGTTCAGTCGCTGCCCACGGCAAGCTATTTTTCGTCCAATTTTCTTTATTTCTTCACGTATATAATAAAAATACTTGTAATAACATCCCCAATACTTCTCTTGAGAACATTGTTATAACCACAATATGCTTACATTAGTCACATTTGCTTGAGTATTGCTACAATTGATGACGTTTTTTTATTTATGACTAACTCATTCCCTTCCATCAACACGCGGCTTCACAAAGCAAGCAGGAGTGAGCAATCATGGCACGCTGTCAGCATATGATAATATTTGTTTTCTAAATTCAAATAGGCGTATTTACTTACAGCAATTTCAGCAGCAAATATCTTGCGCACGAATGTTTGCAGTGAACCGTGTTCTGCTTGTTTACACCTATGTGCAATTAGAAATCACTTGCAAGCGTGCATTCCAAATATATATATAACCTATCCTCCGATACAAAGTAATAGAATTTTATGTTTTTCATTTTACAGATACACTCTGGCACCTACATTGCCGAAAATAGGGTAATTATAAAGCGTTTTTCTAAGCATGTCTTCGAGTACATCGAAATTTATTGCACAAAAGTTGACTATGGATACCCGAAATATTCAGCGTCATTGATTGACGCATGCATGCCATAGTCAGGTTAACATATGTCAGTGGGAAATTTCTACGATGACACATTACTTACGTTTGTTCTAACTGTTGTGTACACAGCAGCAACTAAAAATGAATCTTTGCAGCTCTGCCTCTTTGTTTGTTGGTTCTTTCCCTGGCTGGCATGTATATAGTGCCAGCGTATGTTTTTTCTTGCACATATACATACTCTTTCGAGCAAATTCCTCTAAGGCTGGGTGTGTTAAATCTTGGCTTTTGAGGTAGAATACATAGAGATGGTTTTGAGCGATATTACTGAAGAGGAATGTGTATAAGTTCAACAGACGTAGGCAGCAGACTTTATTCCCGAAAAATCGCGGTCCTTGCACAAAAAATTTAAATTAACGTTCCGCGTTTTTCTACGAGAACCTAGACTGCTTACGTAATATTAACCGGGTCCATAAAACTTTGCTCATGAACTTATCTGTCAGGGATAACAATGTCCCAATTCCTTGTTACGTTAGAAAAATATTATTAGAAAATCTCTTTAGGTAGCTGAAAGGGTTACCAAGCGAAATGCTCTGTCATGATACTTCTACAGGTGGGATTGATGGTGCGTGATGGAGTCCACAGTCATTTAAGAACCTGCTACGTTTACTTTTTTTGAATTTTATACGACGACCATCTGATGAACGTCGAAGTATTCAGATGAGTTGCAACTTTCATTCAGCCTGAAACAAGATATGTGGTGCAATTGCTCCTGAAAGCATGCACAAAATCACATAGCAAAAAATGGTGCTGTAAGCTGATTATGCTTTGATAAAATGGCTCATATGTCATCATTTATGCAATAGCCGCGGAAAGAATTGATGCACGGCCATTTGCTCCCCGCCTTTTGCCGCAGGTCTTTGTTGACCTCCACAGTTTAGCTGCCGGAAGCGCACTGCCTTCATAGTTCACCTTCGCACGGGATTTCGCTCATCTAAAAAATAAGATCATTAAGCAAACCTGAAGTTTGGAAAGTTGCAGTTTTTTTTACGACCTCACTGCTGCGAAAAATACCTCATTGGTGAGGAAACTATGTTAAGAAGGGTAGCGCAAAATATAATGCTATGATCTTAGGAGTATGCTCAGACACCTATGCGAATGTTTACTTGCAATATAACTTTTAGGTACGTACGCAGGAAATCATTGTGTTAACAGTTGTCCTGGAACAAAAGTGAATACTTAGGAAGCACCTTTTTCTGCGGCACTTTGGTGCATCCTATAATTATACGCCTTGTTCATATATGTGTGCTTTTATATTTCAGCAGTTATACTCACTCACGCACCTTGCTTTGATCTTGTTTCTTTCCATAAAAAAAGCGTGAAGACTCTTCTGGCACACAAGCACCACCACCTCCACCACGGTCACGCCCGCTCCGGATGTGGCCTAGAAGCAGTCCTGGTGGGAATACTGCTCATTGTGCCGTTGGTAAGCGAATGACTAAAAATTCAGGATTGCTCATCGACTGCTCTTCAGCAGGATTGCTCATCAGCCACCTTTTTTAATGCAGTCGATTGTACTGACACTACATGTCCTCCCGTCCCATTTCGGGCCTATCCGCACCTCATACGGGTTGCTCTGCATACGTGATCGACCTTTCTCTAACCAAGAGATGAAGCCACGTGTGGCTGTCGTCATATGACGTAATGCTGCTTGAAGTCACAGTGATGCCATGGCACTAGTTCAAACTATCACGTCATCACGACCGTCATCTACTATTACTTGATTTTTTGCGTGTTTACTAACGTGGTCAAGAGGTCCCGGATGTTGACGAGCACTTTTGGCATTTGACGAAGCAGATAAAGCCTTAATAAATAGGTGACATCTACTGCCGAAGCAATTTTATCGACCCCCATGGGCTGGAAAGTACCCGATAAAGCTGCCTTTGAAATGCCACGAAAGCAGCTCACGCTTCTACAGTTAATACTTCCCGGTTATAATTACTGTACCGGTAGATTGTCTTATAGTTGTTTTGTAAGGCAGCGCGTTACCATGTGAATCATGTCAAACTACAATTCGAATTCTTAACTTCGTGTCACCATCGGCTGGTGGTAACGTCATTGTTGTTTTCGAGTTTGGTAGGAAAAAGGTGTAAGGCAGTTAAGGAGAAGTTGCAAGCTTTAAATGACGAAGCCTTGAAAAAGTAAAGTTTGCTGGTCGAAACGTTGGCGTCGGCTCCAGCTATACACCTCCTATTGACAAGTTTTTCATCTCTTGGACATCAGTGAGTTACACGTTTACGTCAATGCGAAGAAGAAAAAGTTTGCGATATCCCTGACCGACATTAGCAGTGTTCTCAACAAAGTGTTCTACGCGACCTTATACCTCCTCTTGACTAATAAATAATCTATTGTGTACCAAAGCTACTTCACAATACCCTGTAGCGATGTGCAACATGCCTATTCTGACGGGCTGAAGAGGCTAATATTCTGTAACGACCTATTCTTCTGTCTGAATTTTTATAGGAGACTCGTGAAACGTAAAAATATGGGCCCTTTTTCAACCCAAAAGATGCCTTAGCACGTCAAAAAAGGGTTCTTCCGACATTTTTTTTCTTTATATGGGGTGTCCGTTTTTTTGGGGTCAAAAAATGCCAGCGAGGAAGCAGTTGTGGATATACGATACTCTTTGATCATATTCTTCATAATAAGACAGTTAAGAAACCATTTAGTCATTTCAACGTGCATCACTATTCATAAATCCCTCATTCTTTTCATTATCGAACAAGTGGCCGGGAAAAGTTATTTAGGCTGACACAACACACTTGTTCGCCCTCCTCGTCAATAACCTATCTCTTGATTTTTAAAATGATTTTTGTATCTTATTTAGGTTCCTCATTGACGCTATGAATCGTTGTGTTTTTGCACTAATATATATTCATTACACTCGTCATTCATGTTGAAATTTTTGGTAAGTTTTGTACCTTTTATTGATTTTTTAAGTATCGGCTATGTTGATGTATCTACTCCTGCTTTGGCCCGAACATGGCATGCAGTATTTGTAAATAAATAAAAAATGCCAGTTGTCATAGCTGCAAACGCACACTCATGATTATACCATACATGACATGATCGTTAGTCTGCGTTGAGAGCTGTCGTAAGCGCAGACGAGTTCATTTGCTAAAATATGCTGCTATGGTCGCAAATGTCGCTCACGTTCACGTAAATGCTAACAGCACTGCGGACTTAAATTGAAGATTTTATCCAGCTCAAAATACGAGAATATCGAAAAGATTTCATGCGTATCATGTATAACGCGACAGCGTTAGAGAGCTCGTGTCGCTGAAATTCCACCATCAGCATCGGTACCGTTGGCTATGAGCGAAAAATTGGCTGTGAGAAAAAAAGCTTGCTTTACAGATCGCCGCGGGAGGCCGCAACTTGTCCATGCAAGCGTGCGCGATCACAGTGAAAAAACGTGCATTCGAAGAAAAAAAAAAAGAAAGATGCGGTCAAGGTCACGAAGCGCAGGTGGCGTAGTTTTTTTTGCCCCGGTCACCCTTCCCCGTTAAGCTTCCAGCCCTTTTGTTGAGACCAGAGACGAGAGATTGCGATTTCAGCATGTGACCAACCTTTCTAACTCCACTCGCACTGGAAAGATTCTTAAAAATTTTTTAAGCATTGAATTCGCAAAGCAATAAGCTCTTGTAATGAATTCATTTTATAGTTACTTGAAGAAGTGTTCAAGGGCCCCTTTTAAGCATTTTGCTTGACAGGTGTCACGATGAAAACGAGCCGATTCGGCTATTTGTAGGCGCATTTGGGATGCCTCAATCTACGCTAAAAAAGGCTGAGATAGTGAAGTCATCGTCGCTAAATATACACAGAAACTTTAAGACAGCTCTAAAAATGGACAGCTATGTCCGTCTAGCGGAAAGCTTATCATGCCTTCCAAGCGCTAGATAATGTCGTGCCATCTGTGAGGCATTGTCACGCTCTTTATGGCCCCCGAGATGGCAAGCGCGCAGCGTGTATCTTGGGGGCCATGCGACTCTTGCTTTAGGTCGAAAACCTCTATGCACCATTCGCCTTGCGCGCTACTATAAACTATTGTGTGTGTCGGGGGGGGGGGGTGTAACAAAACACAATAATAAGTGTGTACTTAGCGGTTGAACGATGCACTAGGGGTGGGATTTCACTATCGCGTTCAACTCTGAAAAATGAAGCTCGTGGGTCTTTTCTCAATTTTTTATAGAAAGGGCCGACTTCACCAATTCCCTAAGAAAAATTTATTTTCTGTGTTCGATTTTTTGAAACATGATGGTTATTGTTTGTCTAACAATAATAAGAGGGTAAACACAATGAACGTCCCATTTCTTTCGCTTCACTAAACACCAGCCTAGCATGCATCGAATACATTTTATTCTGACATTTCTTTATCTGCGATAACTGCCACTGATAGTTTGACATAAAGGCAAAATGGGTGCGCGTATTTTCAAGCGTGTTTTTTACTCAAGCATACAATTTCAAGTACTTTTCATTTATTTTCAGCGCGAGTCAGCTGAGGGCAAAACGCCAATAAGCTATGACCAGAAATGGTTTGTCTGTTTTAGGGGCAAAGCTCTTTAAAGCGGCACCCGTTCACCCCTCGCAGGAGTTTGTAACATGTCTTACGTTTTGACCTGCAAGGTTGTGCCGGTGGGAGATGGCTGCTGCGTGTTGTTGAACAACAAAAAATTCGCAGCGTGCGCGTTAACTAAAAGCCGAATTCTCCTGTGTCTTATTCCCCATCAGCAGCCATCGGCATGTACATTGAGCACTATCTGACAAGAAAGGGTTGCTACGTTATACTCGCTGGACGTAACCTCCTTTGTTTTAGAAAGGTTTAGTGAGCGTTGAGCCGCAGTGCCATGAATACAGTGAACGAGTATATACCATGAACTCGATGTGGCGAAATGCGGGAAGTACACACGAAGCGCATGCCGTAAGAACGTGTGCGTGTGCCACCTCTTATTTAATCCTTGGAATGTCCGCTGGATGGCGGTGCTTCTATATGCGGAATATATGATGAAAAGATGCGAGGTGGTGGTACTTGGAGTGTTTAATAGGTGGACGAACGCGCGGATGGCTGCACGGACGGATGGATGCATGGACGGACGCAGAGTGGATGCATGGACGAACGCAGGGACAGACTCACGAACGGACGTGCGGACGCACGAACAGACGCACGCGCGGACGGTCACACAGACGGACGCATGGACGGACTGAAGCAAGAACGAATGGACGGACGGATGCTTCACCCCACTCTCCATCATTCACTCCGTGGATATGCTGCCAATTTTTTAGCGCTCGTCTGTTCGCGCTGAAAAAGGCTCGCTCAATATCATGAACCCAATAAATTGGCATATATGTCCTTCCCTATAGTACTCTGCTACAACCACACTAACAGGTGTGCATTGGCATCTCTGACAATCGAAACTGCGCCCGAATACATGAGCCGCGTCATGCCACACACGTTCGCATACCTTCGCAAAGTGGATGAATTCATTAGTCACACTCTCCGAAGAAGGCTGCCATACCGTTCGATCGTCGCGGGGCAATTTCGTTAATCGGTCAGCCGAGAAGCTACGGGTCAACGCTTTTCCATGCTCCACAGAACATACACGTCGAGGCTTAATAAGCGAACAAGTCGAGCAAAGGGGTTAATTATATTCAAATTTATTTGCTAATTTCTACACCAACAGCACCGAGATGTGCAAAAGATTACCGATGACACATCGAGCGCTCTTATTTATTGTCCGGTCCTTTTGTAGTAGTATCTAAGTTTTGCGTTGTATCGCTCTTATCGGAAAGCATTTTTTCCTTCATAACGTCACTCATTATTGAGAGATCGGTGGACGCGCTTATGAAGCAAGAGTACCAGTCCTTTTTTTAAAACATGCTCCAACGAATGGCTCATAATTAAGGACAGCGCCACTAGAAAAAAAACCAGAAAAATGGCGATTAGTTTACAGATATATTAAAAGGAAGTAACTTCTAAATCTGGTAGTGGGTGTGAAATGGAAACAATGCTGTCAAAAATTATGTTGGTTCTCAATCACGTTTACAAGTAACAATTGCACTACCTCTGTATCTGAGTGTATTTCCTATCATGAATTGATTGCTGCGAAAAATTCCTTGACTCTGTCGAGAACGAGGACACTTGCAAGAATTTGTGGCAAGCTGGGAGCGCTTTCCCTATTTTCTGCTAATGATAACGCCGCTTAAAGCTACCCAAGCAGAAATGATACGAAATAATAAAGTTGTGCCAGTACATGTCGTGGCGTTCAGGTTACATGATAGAACACTTTTTCAGATTATCACCGAATATACGTTTCAGATTCAGGCATAGTGTGTAATGTATATTGATCCTCGACTCTCGCGAAACTACTCGTTTAAGTATAGCTAATTTCCACAAGTACTTATTGACTGGGACATGCTGCCCACTTTACTGGTTTCCTCTCCTTGCGATAGTATATTCTTAAACGAGCTCCATACTCTGCCTATTCGGTTCATTCGGCATTTTCTATTTCGAGTCCGGAAAGCTTGAATGCATTCGCCGCGATGAATGCGTTCCAGCTTTTCCTTTTCTTTTCTGTTTTCCCTGTTACTGTTCTTTGCTCATGTAGAAGCAAGCTTGATCCTTGAAATCATGTTCACATATTTGTTGCGTGCGTGTTTTCTATTTATACGCGAACAAAGCCAGCAAAAGCACAGGACACGAGAAAGAGGCAGGTGCCAACAAAGCAGGAAAGAGGCACTGTTTGCCTTTTTTTCGTATACTACGCTTTTGTTCGCTTCCTGCAAGTATCAAGAGCCAACTGGGGTGCTTTGCAGGATGGCCCAAGCTTCTCGAGCCGATGAGTCACTCCGAGTTCGAGGTCGCTCGGCGGCTGCCTTGGCATAAAGACAGTGTTAAGCACGTGATCGTGTCGCTGATAAAAATGGTCTGAAGAAGGCGCATTACGTGAGAAACGTGTGTATGACATTTGAGGTAGTTTTAAAAGAAACGCCGTGTGCGTTCACGCCAGCGCCGCCATTCAGTCAACATTTTAGCATTGCAGAATGGTCATCGTGACTGTAGCGCTATTTTTTTTTTGTCAACTCTACACGCGCCTCCCACAGGCGTCTTCGTGTGCATTTGTCTTCTTTTTTGACAGGCTTTTTGTTCCACCTGCAGCATGAAAATTTCCTCTCTCGAAGGCAGCGAGGGTGCGCACGCCACACTCTTGTGCTGCTCGTTTGCTTCTATCAAATATTGCAGATCAATATGAAGACAGGTTGTCACTAGGGGCGCTCGCATCGTGGCAGCAACGCGGCTGTGAATGGACACATCGTAAACGTGGTGAAAACCTGTTTCGATGGAGGCGACAATGTTGAAGGCCCGTGTGCTCAGATTCGGTTGCACGTTAAAGAACCCTACGTGGTCAAAATTTCCGGAGCCCTCCACTACGCCGTCTCTCATAATCTCACGTTAAACTCCAGGTATCAACTAACATAAAAGCTGTTTTAGCGGCGAGTATTTCAATAAACACCTTCTGCTCAGGGCTTCGCAGGGATCTGTTTAAGAAAGAGCTATGTTTTTAATTATTTATTGATGCACAAAACGCGAGCTACACACTCTGTCAAGCTGGACGTCCAAATATGTACTCTTATGAAGGCTTCTTTTTTATTACCAAAGTCAAAAACTGTAACTGAAGCCGTCATTGCGGAGCGAATGAAGTTGCGATTAACAAAAGTATCTAGTAAAAATAAAACTTTCTCTTCTTTGCACTGGTCTCTTTGCACACATGCATTCTTCAGTACAGAATGAGCAAAAAATTGCCCGCAGCTTCCCTCGGGGGAACACTGAGGAGGATGCGGAGCATATAATTGGTTAACGGGGTGTTAAAGTGCGACTTACTTGGGTCGATGGCTAAATTGGTTAACGTGGTTGTGAAATGGGGTGTTAAATTGTGACTTACTTGGGTCGATGGCTAAATTGGTTAACGTGGTTGTAGGAGGGGGTGTTAAATGAGTGAACACGTACACACGTATGCGAAAGGGCGGCGCTGGTCGAAGGGACGTCGATCATGTGTTTGTGGATTCGTTGGAATTCATTTCACGTGACCTTGGACGTCGACGCGCCGTACAAACCAACCGACGAGCGGCAACTGAGCGAGCGAGCGCCGACCTTGAGTATATATACCGCGCGACGGCGCATGCACTGTCAGCTGTTGAATGTTCTCGAAGCGCGACGCCACATGCGCGTCCACTGGAGAATCAGGGGAATTGTAGATGTCGAACGCGGTGTGTAGAGGAGGAAGGGTGCACAGATGGTGGAGGAGTGAAGCGCGCGCGGTGTGTAGAAGAGGAAGGGATGCACAGATGGTGGAAGAGTGGGCGACGGCACGACGGCGCATGCGCGCGCGTCAGCTGTCGAATGTTCGAGAAGCGGTGCGGACGGCGCGGACGGCGCGGACGGCGCACTACAAGGCGCGAGTATAAGATGCTTCCGCATCTAATATATTGAATAGGAGCAAAACTAGGTTGTTTGCCTATTGATCAACATCAGCATCGGTATAGTAAACCACTGAATGGGATCACTGCTATTCGGATATTCCATGAAACACCCACGATTGATATAATATATTTCGTCCTAATAAAGATATATTGACCAATACACGAACCTTTGGTAAACTGAAATGACAAGAGAAACGCGACACTAAACTGCATCTCTGTGTTTTCTCTAATAGTCAGACATCAACAATCTTTGGCAATGATCATGCTAGAAGGACAAATACACTGAAGTGCCGTTTCATTGTGTAACGCATTGTGAACTGCACAGAAGCTCAAGCGTTTTTGTTCAGTACATTATTCACTTATCTGAAAAGGCAGCTGCCTCTTGAAGAGCCATTCATATTTCCCCCTCCTTTTTATTCACAGATGGTCCTCATAGGTCTGATGCTTCCCATCGTGCTTATCATCATCTCAGTGATGGTTGGCACGCCGCTGTTGGTTCCAGCCGTGCCGCCCGCCCTGCTTCCTCCGCTCAACACAGACGCCTCGCAAGGCCGACGCCGGCGTCAGGTGTTCGGGGAGCCCCTCGAAGATGTGCTCGTTACGACGCTCGAGAAGCTGCTAGTCGCTGTGGCCAAATACGGCGATCTGTGACACACCAATCACCGACAGCCACCACCACCGCCCCTTATGAACGGTCACTGCGCCACCGGCGACGAGGCAGCTACCCGTACCGTGTCTCCGGAAAGCACACGAAGGCCGTGGTTCAAAGTCGTCAAAAGCAGCCTGTCGTGCGATTCGATTTAGCTTTTGGTGACAATATTGAGAAATGCATGGGGTGTATGTGGTCAGAGACAAGATAATATCTGCTACCCGACCTTTTTAGTGCTGTAAGTGAAAGTTTCCCAGTGTTTTATGTTTGGACTCCTAGACGCCACTGTTCCGGGACGCCTATACGTCTTTTATTGCAGTGCGCTCGACCATTGGTTTTGTTAAGTTCATAATTTACGTACACTTCTCGCATTCTTAGTCTGGTGCCTATGCGCAAGTCGGTAGCAAAGCTTCTTCACCTAGAGCAAATGTACTGTCCCCAATCTATACAACCAAAAGCTAGCGATCTCATTGTTTCCTTCGCTGAGGCCCTACCACTACCAAAACGTCTAACCTAGCCGTATTCTGCCTCAAACATTATTCAGGAATGCATACAAGTCGTGTCTGGCTACACAGGAAGACGCATGTTTCTTACAGAGTGTGTTTCCTGAACGGAGCAGATGTCGTTGTAGTTTTATGGGACTGAGCCAAAAGAAAATTTCTGTTGTCCACTGTTGTGTCAAGCGAAGTGAGCTGCACGCTTCATTCGACTCGGTTCTGTAAAATGAAACGCTCAAACTTTTATCAAGAAATAGAGTGCAACAAACCTTTTGTTTATTAGAGTAATTAGAGCAATCCCTAGTGACATACGGTTATGAAAAAGAAAATACATCGCACAGTCTTTACACTCTCCTGCGTACGAGATTGCTCAAGTTTACTGTTCTGTCGCGACTACGGTACATTGCCCATAAAGTGCAATAATTCGCGATCAACTCGATTTGGTTGATGATCAGTATAGTTTACGCATTCTGATACGAACACGGGAATTGAGCGCATAGCTGTTGAATATATTCACGTATTTATTCACCTCACTGCATTAACATCTACAAAACAGATTGCTATTCTTATTTATTTTTTTCATATCTTAACTACTTTAAATGTGATCTACAGTCTCCAAGCTACAGCGTACGGCCACTGTGCAAGTGCTTCACCGTTATTTTTATATTTTTGTGAAGTTGCCAATCATCTATTTATGAACATGTCATCTGCATTTCGTGTAACTCATGGTGAATAAAGTTGTAAAGTGAGAGCCCTCATGAAACTTGCACCGACATCTTCATTACCCTTTCTAATGATTGGAATTTTGTCTTTCTAGCACCATCGATGTTTCCATTTATTATTCACCGTGGCTTGGTAAATTGAGCAAGGCCTCTTCCTAGTGGCATTTTTCAACGTTTACACGTTGTCAGCCATCACTTAGCTAACTCTTTAAACCATATCTGAGGTCACAGTAGAATTCCGCTATAATAGTGTTCTCTATAAAACCTATAGTTGGGGTGTCGTCTGAGCTGGGTTTTTAAAGCTGCATGTGCCAGGTCTTGTCACAGTGAAATGACGGAGAGCGAATCGGCAGAATAACCGCTCTACAGCTTAGATGACCAGCTGGACTTTAACCATGGGTGGTTTTGGAGTCTTAAAATCTTACCTTCCGTGTTTATCTCCAACGCGTGGCTATTTTCTACATGGCAGCAGAGTTTTTTAAACCTTCAATCACACCAATAGCACCGCAGTTGATTTCAACTTCAGAACAATTGTTGAATGCCTAGTCAAGCGTGACAAAGTGGAAAGTGAAAAACGTAGCACGAACGTACACCCTCGAATATCTAGCTGTAACGTCAGAACCGCCGACAGCTCATCCACAATGAATAATTTATCAGTTCACGTCATCATATAACTAATTACACTGAATAAAAAATAACATTGCTACATGCGCTATTCAAGGCAGGCTGTATTTTCGAGTGGTGGGGCAGATGCCGATCGTGCGCTGAAATTTGTGCCAGATCAACAGAAACTGAACATACACCATGTGCATGGTATTAAGCTAACATTGCACGGCCAACGAGTACATATTTGGATGGAGATTGCATGTGTGCAATAATCCCTTAACTGACAATATACAAGCCCTCATCCTGCCAAGCGTCTATACCTTGTAAGGCCCACGGGACGGCTTTTTGCTCTCCCATGGCAGAGTACACCATACTCTAAATCGTTAACAACTTTTTCTACGCACATATATCACCCTACATTTTTCAGCGGCGCCTCAAAACACCTTTGGTCAGATAAAATTTGTATTCACTGGCCTATTTAATATAAAAGGTTTATAGTAGGCGCAATCAGCAGGTAGCACGTGCAAGTTTGTACATTTTGTTTGTTTGTTTGTTTGTTTGTCTGTTTCTTTTATTGTTCAGACCTTCACTTGCTTAACTGTGTGCTTGTTTTTTCTCTTTGGTCAGACGTACGAACATTTGACGATTGCTTTGCGTTGTTGCTGCAGTACAATGTAAGTGGTCACACGTCGCTTTATTACTACGCGACCAGTGGGCAAACGCTGCCGCCGCCGAGTAACCCCTCACCGTCCGTGTGGCTTCACGGCACCCCTACGTGAGAGCACACTCTTGTAGTGCGAGCCCGCTTTGTTCGGGAGAGTCGAGACGACTGTGCCAGCATAGTGAATCGCTCGGGCGAAGCAGTAATGAATGCGGCGCGGCGAGTACGGCAAAACGCGGCGTCGGAACAAGCGTCACGCGCGACGTGCTCCAACGCCGCGGCAGCCGTCCCGATTTCGTCAAGGTGGCCGCGCCGTCGTCGGGTGCAGCGAGCGGTGTATCCGCGACGGGAATCTGTGCACGACATTCCCTGACCTCATTTTCGCCGTCGCCGCGATGACGAGCTGCTGGAACGTCCGTAAGCTTCACGCTGTCCCGTACGCACTTTTTCAAGGTGGTTATTCATTCGGCGCTGTCACGCAGGGATCGGCCGCAGCAGCGTCGCCCTCGGTCAGGGTCAACACTCCAGGAGAATAGTTAGTTGCATAACCCTTCTTGCAACACTCTAGTCAGGAGAAGAATAGCTACCCGCTGCGGTCGCCTAGTGGTTACGCTGCTCGACTACTCATCTGAACGTACCAGGATGGAATCTTGAAGTTGTGCGCCGCCACCGCCGCCACTTGCTTTTGCTCATGCCACCTGCACCTCGGCCGAAGCCCTGAAAGTGACGCCTTGCCTCCGCAGCCGCTAAGGCCGTTTCACGTGACACAAAAAGCAGCGATGTTCAGGCTTTGAATTCACTCACAGCGAAAAAAAAGGGTCGATCGCTCGCGTAGCAGCGGTCAGCAGAAAGCGACTACATATTGAATTTTTTTTTTTTGCTTTGTTCACAGAGGTAGAACGGTTTTTCAGTCAGGACCGGGAGGAGTGGTTTTTCGGCTGGTCTACAAACCAACCCCGTCCGACACCACTCCTCAAACTTGTGCTCCATGATCTCGTGACATATCCCAGCATGCTTCTGTTCAATATTTTATGGCTGGGGAGTTACTGTACATGTGTCCCCCTAACGCACTGTACCTTTCGGCTGCAGCTGATTGGCTGGAGTTTGGTGAACAGTGTGCCCCCTGCTCCATAATCTTTCACAACGTCATGTTCATGTCACACATCTTTGGCAACACTCCACTAAAGATAGGAATGGAATGCGCTTCAACGTAACGTGCCCGTCGACCAGATGGTGGCTTTTGAGCAGACATCTCTAACCCCGTGCATAAATTGCTATCGCATAAACTATCACCCGTGAAAGTCAATACGCATTCCCTGTATTGTTCTCGAATATCTGGGTTACATTAATCTGAAAGTTAAAATTATGGATGTTCGTGGTCGCTAAGAGCAAAAGTCACGGCTCACTTCGTTTTCGAGCAACTGAGTGCACCGTACCTAAATGAACTGTAGACTTATTTGGAAGGACAACTCTAGAATAGCTCTCTGAAAGTTGTGAGATATTCCTCTACTCCAGAATCTTCAACAGAATTGCATGACCTCAACCTTCCAGCGTCTTCAAGCCTAGAAGGGCGACTACACACATCAGTGAACAGTAAGTTCATGGAGTTTTAGACCTACTTCAGCGGCCGTAATACTAATTTATACGCAGATAAACAAAATATTAGGTGTTCTATATCTAATAAGTGCTTTAAATATATATATGTATATATATATATATATATATATATATATATATATTATCCTCTGCGAGCGGTCACAACGTGGTTTATTTCGACGTTTCGGCCTAGAGTCTGGCCTTCATCAGAATTCTGAATATATATATATATATATATATATATATATATATATATATATATATATATATATATATATATATATATATATATATATATATATATATATATATATATATATATTCTTTACAACATACTGCGGTCTTGAAAAGACCAAGCAGGACAGGCACAAAAATTAAGTGGAAAACGCACGTAAGCGTGATAGATGAATGATGTGCACAAAACACAAGAATATAAGGACATTGTAAAGAGATATAGGAGGGTTGCACATGGGCGTGGCTCGCGAGATGGCGCGAGCGTCGAAAAGGCAGCGCGTCCATCTTTGTGGTTCCCCTCGCCCGGCCGGCCCGGCAAGCAGTCACATGAACGTGATCGCGGGTGCGCGTCTGTGCGAGATTCTTGAGGTCCAACAATGGTGAACTGTGCCGTATTTGGTTGCTACAACCGCTCGAAAAAGAAGCCTGGTGATATGAATGTGTCTGATGTCGGCTTTTTTTCCATACCTAAAGTTATTGTAAACCAATGCAAGCGCACGAAAGACGTCACGCAGCGACAAAGAGTGAAGTGGCTCCGACGCATCAATCGAAGAGACTTGGATGGCTCGGCAACCCACTACCGCGTGTGTGGTAAACATTTCATTTCCGGTAAGTTTCCAGAACCTATGCAACATCAAAGACGTTGGCTTTTCCTGTATACCGTGTTGAAAAACGTTTTCGCAACGTGTTTACCAGCAGGAGACGAGCGCATGCGCTACGTCCGGGATCGCTGCTTACGAAGCAGTCAGTTAAGCACATCAGCAGTAAAAGTTGCAACTGCACGCTTGAACAGCTTGGTAAATTACTGTCGCTTTCATGTCAAGCACTTCGTTTTTGTCCCATCCACAAAACGTGCATCCAATTAAAGCAGCGGATTTCATTCTAGGTAGGGCCGGCGTGTTACTGACTGCTTACGCATCGTTCAGACGAGAGCGCACTGCATCGCTGATTGTTGAGGGAACGGTCAGCTAAGCACACTAACGTTGATATCACCGCCGCTCTTTGCATTTCGCAGGACGCCCTTCTTACGCGATGGCTGAAGCCGATCCGGACTGGGCGCCATCTCTTCATCTTGGATATGGATAGGATTGCCAAAGAACGCTCATTAGTTTTAGTTAATGTGAAAGCACCATATTTTTATATGTCTTGATTTGTTTATGTGCAGGCTGTAGTTAATGACCAAATTCTACTTTTTACAGACACACAAGGCATTTGGAAAGGCTGCAAAAGAAGCACAAGCTATTCCAGCCGCTGCAAGCCTGCTCAGATGATGGCAGCATACCTCCCACGCCACTTGATTGTGAAGACAACAGCGAAGAGCCTGAGATGGCCATCCAGGAGGAATGCAGCATTAGTGGCACGTTTTATGCAATTTTATTCACATGAAAACTTTAGACCCAGGCAGTTTTATGTGTTAAAAAACAACGTCTCAACGATTCTAACTTATGAATCTTTCAGGGAGGACTGACTTTGGGCAAACCACAGAGTTGACAATGCTGCAAATCAAGCTGCTTGAAGAGGAAAATAACCACCTTATCTCGGAATTGGTCGACACCAAAGGCAAACTTCGCACTCGCATCCTGTCTGAAGAATGCCTCAAAGAGAAGCCAGACATGCTGCAATTTCACGCTGGGATGCGAAACTTTAACTGTTATGGGCGCTTTTCCTGGTTTTAGAACGAGGCATATCGCATACAAGCCTGAACTGCTTGACGAAGTTCCAGGAGATGCTTGTCTTCCTCATTTGTCTCCGTCTCAATGTTCCATTGCAAGATTTAGCTTACAGGTGATCAAATTTTACATTGCTTTCGACTTTGATTTTATTCTGGTAACTTGCTAACTACACGAATTCCTTACAGGTTCCATGTTTCCCGCGCCAAAATCTCGAGGGTGTTCAACAAGTGGCTAGACGTGGCTTTTGTCCATCTTGGAACAGCAGTAGTGTGGCCAGAACGAGACGTCTTGCGCAAAACAATGCCAATGGTATTTCGAAAAGCATTTGGCACAGATGTAGTTGTCATACTCGACTGCTTTGAAGTGTTTATTGAACGGCCTTCAACAATGATCTCTCGTTCACAGACGTGGTCCACCTGTAAAAACCACAACACAGTGAAATTTCTCGTTGGCATTGCTGCTCAAGGAAACGCAACATTCATGTCACGTGGCTGGTGTTGCCGCACTAGTGACAAGGCAATAATAGAAGGAAGTAAAGTGCTCGACAATCTTTTGCCTGGCGACATGGTTCTAGCGGACAAGGGCTTCACAATATCCGACTCTGTGGAAATACGTTCCACTAGGTTAGTAATGCCTGCGTTCACAAAAGGCAAACCACAGCTTTAGGCTTTCCAAGTAGAAAGAACACGCAGGGTGGCCAACGTGCGCATACATGTCGAAAGGGTTATTGGTCTGCTGCGGAACAACTTTCGCATACTAAAGCACACACTGCCAGTTGAGATGCTCACTGCAGATGAGAACGGACCAACAGTGCTTGACAAAATAACATTTGTGTGCGCAGCGCTAGTCAACCTCTGCAATTCTCTGGTTCCTTTTGGTTAATTGTGCAAAGCCCTGAATTGTGCCGTGGGCATACTCTTTTTTTAGTTTCTTCGTTTTTTCTATTGTGTTGTTCACGCTGCTGTCAGATATATTGTTTAGATAGTTGTGTATAATCCATCGTTGTTAATAAAGGTCCCCGCTTTCCTTTTCACTGCACTTCACTGGGCTACTCGTTCTTTGCTACATGTCAAGAGACATGGCATTTCAAGTGAACACATTCGGTGCACTTTTCGTGCCTTGTCTATTATTACCGCAATAAAATTGCAGCCATTAAGACAGATACCAAGGAATCTTCTTCAACTGCAGTCACCACAATAGTGCAAAACAAACTATACTTTATTTTGTAGCACTTTCATTTACAGGTGAAATGTTGCTCATATGAATGAACACTTTGCAAATGTCATTACAGCGGAATGCAATCACACCTTATTCAGCAGCTTCTTGCATTCTACACAATACCACTTCTTTGCTCGAGGAGCCCTTCGCAAGTTCACACACTCAAAATGAAACCATTTGAACTTGCATGAGTCGCTGTCGCATCTAATCATTTTGCCAGATTCTGGCTTTTGGCACATGCAGTACAGGAGGTCACTCGATGTTTCAGTGTTCTGAACCTCTTCTTCTGGTGTGTCAACACTGGCTTTGTTTGTTCAATGATTAAAACAAAGTTGAGGAAGCACAACACGCTCGAAGTACACCTGACAGCGCTCTGCCATTGATTTACACATGTTGGGTTCCTTGTACACTCTTAGTGTGACAAAATCTTTCGTGGTCCACACGACGACGTCGCAACGTCGCAGTAATTTTTCTTGCATACAAGCCATTGTAACTGGACCTGGTAGTAATAAGCATGGTCTGTACGAAGCCTCAGCTCTCCCCTCTGCAATATTCTGCATGACGACGAAGAGGTAGCCAGCTCTCTGACGGTTATGTCACGCACATTGTATGGACGCTTGATCTCGAGCACCCCGTCACCACAGCATGTGCAACTGACAAGGCCGTCTGGTGTAGCAGCCAAGAATGACTGCTCTTGCGAAATTTGCAATCCTGAAACGTCGCACTTGAAGTTCAAATGAATGCTCGTTAAGGCACTTGCATATGCCTTTCGTGCTATCTCTTCATGTTCCTTACCCCGCGCAGTCTGAGGGGACCAGAACTGTGTTTCTTGAGGATAGCAGACCTTCTTCAGTAGGGAGATTGAAGGGCTAGGTATGGATGTCCTGCATACAGCTTTTGCATTCGATGCTGTGATGCGACCTGCCCGGAAAGCAAACCATTTTGTAGATTTCGCTTGTTTTCTAGACTCGGCTTCAACCAGGGTAGTAACCTGCAATCAGAATAAGATGTATGCATATGGGGTTACAGAATATCACGGCTGGTTTGTGTAAGTGAACATGAAGTCCACATTTTCAACACAAAATGTATGCCCGGTAACAATACCTGTGGCTCAATGCTGAGGGTCCTCATTACTTCCGCACAGTGCTCTCTCAAAGCGACGTCTGTTCTTGGAGCTTCGTCCTTCGACAAGTTCGCCAAGATTGCCTGGGAAAATCTCATGGCAACAGGAACAAAATCTGCCGCATATGTGCTGTGCACAGACAATAGAACTGGCTGGCTGCCGCTCCTATGACAAGCTGCCAAAAATGACGACCACTCTGCATCCGTAGTTTTTTCAACGGCCTTGCGCTGTCGTCTGTAAGCATGGCTTGATTTGCCAGCATCCATGCACACTTTCTTGGCAGGTGCCGAAGCAAAGGTAACATCGGAGCACCGCTTGCCCTCAAGGTGCCCCACATAGGGTGGGAGCCAGGCATTCTATTCATCGGTGCATACTTTGCCATCTCTCTTGCTCACCACAACCTCCACATAAAATAATAACGCTGCAATGTGGGAGCATGCCTCCCCGAGGCCTGCCTTGCAAATGCAATGCGCATTCAAGATTTCTCCGTCTTCTTTTGTGAGCACCCAGGCTTCTAACGGCTTGTCGGAGACGGCCTACGAGTGTCGAACCTGAAAAAGCGGTGCAGCATCAGTCACCGTTAGCAGGTTGCCGCTGTTTCATTCTAATAAGAACAGCAAAAAACAATGTAGCATTAGAACAAAACTAGAAAAGTTTGGGGACCTTTAAGCTTCGCTTTTAAAAGTCACGACAGTGATACTCTTAGGTTTAACAGGTTTTGAGATAAAAAAAAATATTTTTCTTAACCGCACTCGTTTCGAAGCACGATCGCTAGTTCTCTCGTGTTCCTCAGACACGTAACCTGTTGAGTTCCGGATGTAATGCGAGTACACGGCTGCTTTTGGTCGATCGCATACGAGACCATAGGCGATCTCTGGGCGCGCAACTGCCCGACGCGCGTCGTTGGACCCTGCAGCAAAGATCATTTTCGATCGCAAGCGGCTTGGGCTCAAGCACGAACTATGCCACTTTTATCACCCCACACGTGCTTGCAAACGGCGAAGCCCCTCCGCACAAATTTATGAAGCGACAAAAATAGTTTGTCCGAGCACTGCGAGGGGAATGTGAAGCATAAGCACCACTCACGTTTCCGACGATGACGCGGCGGCCGTCTCCGAGGTCTCGAACTCTTGGCTGTTGGACCCATCCGCTAGTAACGTAATTGTGGGCGTCCATCGATTTGTAAGCTTTAAGTTCGCCCCTTGTTGTAAAGCTTGTACCGTCAACAAAGTAGTCCCTAATGTCGGTGAACTCTATGCGCGGATAGCACTTCATGTCGCAAACAGCTTCATCGCTGCTAAAATTGAACGGGTCGACGCCAGCACAAAGGTGAACCTTTTGTTCGTAGCGGACTTTTGCAAGACCCCGGAGGTCACGCGCGTAGGCACTCAGCCGCATTTCACCGAGATACACATGGTCGCGCGCACAACCTGTCACCGCTGCTCGCCGCTTTGAAGGGAGAGCGCCACCACGGACCGTAAAGATGGCGGCGGAGGCCGACGCCGCTAGCGCCCCAAGCGGATGACGTCACTTGCAACCTTCCTATACTGATGAGCTTAAACACAGGTTATTACAACCTTCAGAACAACGGAGATGGGTCTGATTGATATGTGGGGTTTAACGTCCCAAAACCACCATATGATTATGAGAGGGACCGTAGTGGAGGGCTCCGGAAATTTCGACCACCTGGGGTTCTTTAACGTGCACCCTAATCTGTGTACACGGGTCTACAACATTTCCGCCTCCATCGGAAATGCAGCCGCCGCGGAGATGGGTCTATCTTCCTGTTATACATTCACAATTGCGATAAACAGTAAAGCAAGTCAATTACAGACAATATGGCACGCTCAAAATGGCAAATAGACTGAGATGGGAAGACCACTTCAGGCAGTGAATTCCATTCCGATACTGTACGTGAGAAAAACGAATTTTTTAACATGTTTGTGTGGGCTCGATACGGAAGCAAATTGTGCGTGTGCCGATGTCTCGTGGGGCGCGATTGAAATGGCTGAATGTATACCGATGCCTTTACCTTTGTGGAACCAGTATAAAGAGCAAACAGCAGTTTCAACATATCGATTTTTCGTCTATCTTCCAGGGTTGAAATGCTATTCACCCGCATTAGATAAGTTGGTGAGTCGGTGGTCCTATATTTGTTGAAAATGAAGCGTATAGCGTGTCTTTGCACCATTTCAAGCCGGTACTTATCTTTCTTAAGGAATGGGTCCCATACGGCCGAAGCGTATTGCAGTTTAGGAAGTATTATCATTTTGAAGGCCAGTAATTTGACATGAGTTGGTGACGCTTTCAGTTTATGGCGTAAAAAGCCTAACTTGCGTGTGGCAGATGCGCAGATGTTTTCTATGTGCTTTGAACACGACAGAGTATTGGTGAACGTTATCCCTAGGTATTTGTACTGGCTTTTTTCTACCACTGGTGCACCGTTTAATGAATAGGAAAACTGAAAGCGTTGTTTTTTCTTCGTTACATGAAGTAGAACTGTTTTGTCAACATTCAAGCTCATACCCCAGGTAGTGCACCACTGACCACTTCCCGTCAAACTGCTGTTTAACAAGACTTGGTAATCAGTGCCCGTGATTTCCTTGAAAATAAGACAGTTGTCTGCAAACAACTTTATGAAAACTGTCGGGTCAATAGTAGATGTTATGTCATTGATGTAAATTAAAAAAAGAACCGGACTCAAAACACTGCCCTGTGTAACGCCAAATGTCACACCAAGTCTTTCAGATGCGCACCCGTCGACTTCCACAAACTGTGTTCTGTTTGTTAAATATGATTTGATCCAGGTAATTATAAACGCAGGAAGACGCAAAGAAGAAAGCTTAGTGAGTAGTTTATCATGGGGTTCACGATCAAAGGCTTTACTGAAGTCAAGAAAGACTAAATCTATTTGGCTGGATGAATCTATAGCTTGTGCGATTTCATGAGTGGTTGTAACAAGTTGGATAGTGGTAGAAAGGCCTTTGCGGAACCCATGTTGGAACTCGGAAAGAACGCTGTTTGTTTCTAGAAATTTGTAATAAAAGAGGCAATTATGTGTTCTAAAATTTTGAAGCAGGTTGATGTTAGTGAGTTGGGTCGATAATTTTCCATTTTCAAGCTATTTTCCTTTTTTAAATACAGCCACAACGCGTGTCTGATGAGTGGCGCCTAGCCACAACGCGAGCTAGGCGCCAATCATCAGGCAAGACGGAGGGGCGCAAGCATAAACAAAAGATGGCGGTCAAAATGTGCGATATCGGCTCGGCATAACGGCGCAAAAGAAAGCATTTGTAATTAGGTTTGGCCCTTCTGACGACTTTTCATTTACATCCAGCAGAAGTGCAAGAACGCCTTCGCAAGATATAAATTCAGGATCGATATCAGTCACATTCGTAAACAGCCCGTTTGTTTCAGTCTGGGGAGAGAAGACCGAATGGAAATACTCGTTCATTGTATTAGCAATAGTCTGCGGTTGAGTTATAAGGACGTTGTTTTGTTCAATTTGTTCCAAGCGTTTTTTACTGCCGCCCAGATAGCGCCAGAACTTTTGTGGTTGTGTTTTCATAAAATTTGGCAACGGGGTCAAAAATATTTCTTTCTGGCTGTAGATAAGCTTGCTGAAAGCTGTGTTTTAAGGCTCTGAATGAGTTCAGCTCTAGGTGGTTTTGTTTTCTTGGCCCGTTTCGGTTTCCGCTTTAAATGAACGATATTCCTGTCTACCCAGAGACTAGCTTGGTTTGTTTTTTTATTTTTTTACGAGAGACACAGGTACGAATACAATCGAGGACCACCCTCTTAAGTTCAAGCCATAGTGAGAGGGGTTTCATTTGATACGTTGTTGACACACGCCCAAAGCTCGTCTAAGATTGCCTGGCCGTCAGCACGGGCAAATTTACTAATAACTTTTGTCTCGAGCTTCGCGTTTTTAGGACAGTTTTCAACAGAACAAGTAATAAAAACGAGCTTATGGTCCGATATACCCTCTTCTATGCAAACATCATGCTGTAACGTAGCTTTGCTGATAAAAACGAAATCCAAAATTGTGCCACCATCACCAGATGGACGGGTGACCTCCTTTACCACTTTGTCCAAGTCACATGCCATCATTGTGTCAAGAAGTTGGTTATCCTCTGTTCGGGAAAGGTGGTCACTCGTCCAGTTGATAGATGGCATGTTAAAATCACCCGCCATAATAATCTTGCCCAGATTTGTTGCTGTCATATAATTCAAAAGCATCGTTAGAAACTCGTGTGGGGAAGACGGTGGCCTGTGTACCGCGGAAACTGTAAACACATGACCCCAGAAGGTTACTTTCAAAAAGAGGCTTTCATGAAAATCAATCTGCGGAAGCAGAGTGACTGAGAACAATTTTTTTTAATATGACAGCAAATCCTCCTCCCCAAGAAGAGCGGTCGCGACGGAATATTTGGTGCGAGTCAGGTACAATAGAGTCGTCGCTGACACCATCATGCAACCATGTTTCACTTATGACCGTCAGATGGGGTTCATATTTGTACAAGAGACTTTCTAACTCAGCAGTTTTATTCGCTATGCTTCGGGCATTCATATTTAGGATCCTTAGCTGTTTTGGTGCACCGCAAGCTTCCCGTCAAGGCTCAGCAGTTGTGACTTCATTTTTTGGTGAGAGTATTCTTTATTTATTTATTTACCGTGAATACATTGAAAGGCTGACAACAAAAGTTGCATACAAGCAGCTTCAGCTTGACAGGCCCGTCAGCCCAATTCAAACGTCAGCAGCAGACGGCAGATATGCATGCTGTAGAAATTTACAGTAATAGACACAACACACCAAAGTATCGCAATTCTATTGCGATAACAAAAATATGCAAGTAAAAAATATATGCACGCTAACAACTAAACAAAGAAACGATATTGTATTCGAAAAACATGGGAACGCTACAAACAAGAAAAAGAGAAACGACGAGGCAATACTGAAACATACAAAAGTGCAAATAGTGTCAATTTACAAAAAAAAAGATGCACCGGTAAAAGAAAGACTGATAATAAAAAGTATACATATGAGCTACTGCACACAACAGAACAGGAATAAGCGCTTCAAAAAAAATGGTTGCACCAATCAGGGTATTACCCACACTGAGATGCATATGCACTAAAATGTTACACATAGGAAAACCAACGGCTAGTAATTGAAGGCCCGAAAAATTGGATGCATAATGCATTAAAACGGTACACACAGGAAAAAAAAGTAATGTTTGTTGTTGAAGGCGCGAAAAATTTGAGTAGCAAAGAGAAGGAGTAAAAAGAAGGTCTGTAACGAAGGTCCGCAAAGCAGAATCGATAGACACTTGGCGATAACAAAATGGGCGACGTAAAAAAAAAAAGAAACCTTACCAGGATGACGCTATCAATCTACGCACTTCCTTTTTGGAAGTACGCGTCATATCTATGTTTCTTGCTTCCAGTTTGTTCAGTAAGCGCGGCAAAGTATTAGATAATGTTTGCAGATCGTATGATGTACGAAAGGTGGGCACGTGCCATCGTTCAGTGTTTCTGCAAGTGTATACAGGCGCATTCGGGCAAAGGCAGGCCAGCTCAGATAAATTTTTGCAATTTTTCGCTAGTTCTTTCTTGAAGCTAAGAGCTAATCTTACATTATAAAGATCGAAAATTTTGGTATTTCTGAAATATTAGTATTTCTGAAATAACTGACTAGTGTGGGCCGAGAAGCTCAAATTCCAAATGGAACGCAAGGATTTTTTTGCAGTAATTTGAGTCTATTTTTATTAGCAAGCGTAGTAGTTCCCCAAACTAGGTGAGCGTAATTTAGATAAGATTCAAACAAAGATTTATAAAGCAGTAACTTAACTTTAAGTGGAATTAAGTGGCGGTGTTTGCTAAGAATTCCTGCATTACGAGACAATTTTATCATTACAGAATTAACGTGGTCATCCCAAGTAAGGTGACTACTGAAGTGCACTCCTAATACCTTCAGGCATTCCACGATTTCTATTGAGTCAGAACCAAATTTAACATACTGCGGAACAATGATTTGTTTATTTCGGGGTCGAAACAGTATAGCTTTAGACTTGTTTGCGTTTATTTTAATCGATTAGTAATTGACCAGCATTGAATAGACTGCAAGACAGCGTTAGTTTCCCTTCCGATCTGGTCAGACGAGTCCAACGAAAAAAGTATGGTCATATCATCGGCATACAAAATGCACTTAGCTTGTTGACATAAGCTTAAAATATCATTAATATATAAATTAAACAACAAAGGTCCTAATATACTCCCCTGTGGAACTCCAGCTATTATACGCTTAACAGATGATTTGGGGGTATCAATACAAACATACTGTGTGCGACTGGCTAAGTAAGAGGCGAGCAAAGAGTGAACACAACCGCGGAAGCCATACCTATCAAGTTTCGATAAAAGTATGTTGTGATTAATGCAATCGAATGCCTGAGAAAAATCTATGAACACGCCTAGAACAACTTTTTTTTCTTCAAAGGAGCGATATACGTATTCTTTTTGTTGAAGTAGTGCTGATTCCGTAGATTTGTGTGTTACAAAGCCGTATTGATCGTCAGAAACTAATTTATGAGTTTTACAAAATGATGACATCCGAATCTGAATTATTTTTTTAAGCCCTTTAGAAAATACCGGCATTATTGACACGGGTCGATAGTTTGACGCACATCTCCTGTCTCCCTTTTTAAAGAGGGCGGACACTTTTGCCTTTTGCATTTCGGTGGGAAAAACGCCTGAATTAAGGCAGAGGTTAAAGATGTCTGTAAGTATTGGGGTTAATATATCAAGGACGTATTTCACCGGCTTTATCTGGACGTCATCTGCATCCCGGCTTTGAGAATTTTTCATATTCATAAAAACAGAATAAACTTCTGAGCATGTCACTGGGCTCATAAACATGCAATTACTGTTATAAAAATAGGAATTTTCATTTGGCGGTGCAGCACATTCAGTCTTGCGGCTAACAAAATGATCGTTAAAGGCATCACACATGTCTTTGCCCGTGACGCTAGCTCCATCAACAACGATCTCAACGGGAGCTATGACATTGTTCGACTGCAAAACTACCGTATTTCTTTGTGTCCATATTTTTTTCACGTCATCTTGACAGGATTCAAACAGAGCGTAATAGTACGCATCTCTTGCCTGTTGTAATTTTTTGTTGAGTTTATTTCTGTATAGTTTAAACTGCGAAAATAGTTCTTGATTACGCTGTTCAACAAATTTTTTGTACATTTGATTTTTCTTCTGAATTTTTTTCAATAAGCTTGACGTAATCCACCTTTTTTTTTGCTTTTTTAGATGGGAAACAGGCGCGGGTTGGAAAATAAGTATTGTATATTTCTACAAATTTTCCAAAAAAAGTGTTGTATGCGACGTTTGCATCCGTCATGGCGACGACGTCAGCCCAATTCACACAAGCAACTGCCTCTCTAAAGGCCTCGAGTCCATTTCCGGTAACGCGTTGTACTAGACGCCGCCTCGGCACCGTCTTGTTTACTTGTGTTTTAACTGCGAATAGAACTGGAAAGTGGTCGCTAATGCCGTAGCCAACCACGGAACTTAAATAACGATTCTCAATAAAGTTTGTAATAAAAAGGTCAATAAGAGATTCGGTTGTAGGTGTAATTCTTGTTGGTTTAGTAAGGGAATTGGCGCAGCCATTGGCTGAAATAACTGCAAGAAAATCTCTGGTAACGTTACTATCAGAAAGCAAATTTATATTAAAATCACCTCCTAACACCACGTGATATTTTTTTGAGATTTACATAATTCAAAAATTTATCTAAAAATGAAAGAAAATTCATGATACGACCAGCAGGAGGACGGTAACAAACCGCGATAACCATGCAGCCCGATAGTGTACAAAAAAATTCATAATCAGGTGTAAGTTCACAAAATTCAAGCAAGGGGTCACAAGCAATTGATTTTTTAACCAGGACACAAACTCCACCACAAGCACCAACTGTTCTATTTAAAAAATAAGAGTTGTAATTTGGAAGCTGAATAACTTGTTCCGGACAGGTATACCAATATTCAGTTAACATAAAAACATCCATCATGTCAAGCTCATTAAACAGTTGTTCGAGGGTTGCCGACTTATTAACGGCCGATTGCACGTTGAGGTGGAAACAGCGAAAAAATGTGTCACACAGGATTGGTTGATTTTTCAATTGATCAAAGGTGTCGTACTTAACTGTGGCCATTATTGTTGAGAGTTTCCGTTAGCCGAAGCATTCTTTGTCTTACTTGCTCTTGAACAGCGACTGGTTGTCATGCTTTATCATATGTACTTGACACACAGACCAGGCTACACACCATAAGCAAGAATATTAGGGGGCGTATATATGCAAAAAACCGAAAAGGAACACGAAAAACACAGCTCAATTCTAAAGCAAAGGTGTGGCATGATTCACAGAATAATTAGGATAATTGGGATTTGCAGATGCCATGAGCGCAGTACCCGGAAAGGGTTTAACACGAGTTACTTGAGTGCTCAAGACAATGCGTTGTTGCCTAGTGGCATCCCAGGTATAACTTACACCATCGATCTTCAGTTTATTATAGATAAGCGAGACGCTTTTGCCGTTTTCCTTGTCGGCTTTTGCGGATTGCCATAACAGTTTGCGCTTGCGTAGTGTGAATTGACTGAAATCGTTTTGGATGAATATATTAGTACCTTTGAGTTTGCTGGCACTACGTAGGATAGCTTCCTTCTCGAGGAAATCCTGGAAATATACGGTCACTGGTCTATTTCCAACTCGCTTCCTGAGACGGTGATTCTTGCAACAGATGTGCTGGGTTGTTTGAGTATTTTTGGGAACACATTATCAATGATTTGCGCTCACAACACTTCATCACTTTCATCAGCCTGGTCCTCAATACCATAGACAACAAGATTGGACCGTCGACTGCGGTCTTCAAGGTCAGTTATTTTGCTTATCTGTTGCTCAATCACATTCTCAAGGGAAAGTACTTTATCCTGTAGTGTCTAAATTTGCGAAGCTTTTCGCGTACATTGTGTAATACCTTATCCAGTTCGGTCCAACAATTATTTAACAAAATGACAGCATTTTCGGTGTCTGTCAGCGTACTTCATTTATCAGAAAGCTCTGTTTTAATTGATGACTGACCCTTCATTAGTTGCTCAAACATTTCTTCGACTGTTGGACCAGGATTCTCTTCTACGTCACCGCAGACGGCGAGTTTACAGGCATGAAAACAACTATACGCAATGAGAACACATGTCCGTGGGCACGGCAGAACAAGGAGTGTACTATCATCACTGCGTATACTTTTAAATAGGTTGAAATAACCTGGATAGTGAACAAGAATTGCTTGGTCATCGGCATGTTCCCTGCCGCTTCGCCGTGCCCACTGAAGACGAAATGCTATGAGCCGTCCTTTATAGCCAGCAGTGGTGTTGTCCCGGTCGAGAGTAGGTCACGAGGTCCAATCAGATGTAGAACCGTTGGTGACCAGTTCTGGCAGAATACGCTGTCATATCTTGCGTCATGCACAGGAAACGTTTGACACGCGCTGGTTGAGATGACTAGCAGGAAAGCCTGGACAGTGAACAGGAATTGCTTGGTTATCGGCATGTTCCCTGACGCTTCGCCGTGCCCACTATATATATATATATATATATATATATATATATATATATATATATATATATATATATATATATATATATATATATATATATATATATATATGTGTGTGTGTGTGTGTGTGTGTGTGTGTGTGTGAGAGATCTAACAGACATTAATGCCGAGGACAACTTGCCGTGGGCAGGATACGAATCCTGTCCACGGCAAGTTATCTTTTCACCCACTTTTCTTTCTTCTCATTTACATTACAATAGGCCTAATAAATTCCCCTATACCTTCCATGGCATTATTGTCTGTTATGTCTCACTATTATTGTGTAAACACGAAAAACGAGCCCTTAAGTATACACTTGTTTTCCTTATAAATATATATATATATATATATATATATATATATATATATATATATATATTATGAGACCCCGGACCACCTCCGGTACGGCAGTAACCAGGTTATCATTTTTATTCCAGACGCACGAGCCAGAGACCCAGCCCGCGTGATATACGATGATGATCACTACAACGGTTTGGGGATGCAAATGAAGACGAAGTAAATAGTCAGCACTCACACTATTTTCCCCCCTTCGTGAAAGAGGGCAGCACCTTAAAAAGGGTTGGGACGCCAAATATATCGTTTAAGTCGAGAGGCGTGGGCGATCTCAGTGCGGTGGCGACGGCGATCAGGAGTCGCGTTGACAAGAGCAACGCGATAACTGACTTCAGATGTTCGTTCCCGGACGGTGTATGGACCGAGATATCGGTGAAGGAATTTTTCACAGAGCCCAGGTGTCCACAAAAGGACTTTGTCGCCTGGGCGGAACACAACAACGCGAGGCTTTGCATCAATGTCAATTTTTCTCTTGTCCTGAATGGTAGCAGTGTTGGCGCGGGCGATTTCACGGAAGCGAGCGACGCGAGCGGTGAACTCTTCCGTGAGAGATGTAGATGGGACGGAAGTAGTGGCCGAAAAGGTGGTGTCCAGAACAAAAGTCGGTACACGGCCATACACGAGAAAAAAAGGGTTGAAATTCGTCGTACGCTGTATGGCAGTATTATATGCGAACGTGATGAAAGGAAGTATAGCGTCCCAGTTTTTGTGATCCGGTTGCACGTACATAGAGATCATGTCGGACAAATTTCGGTGAAAACGCTCAGTCAGACCCTTAGTTTCTAGGTGATACGCTGATGTTGTCTTGTGGATGGTGTTAGAGGCCTGGAGGACTTCAGCAAGGACATGGGAAATATGTGTCTTGCCACGGTCACTAAAAAGCACACGCGGTGCTTCTTAGTGACCGTGGCAAGACATGTGTCGTAAAATAATGGCGCGAAGGAAAAAACCGGCGACTTCAGAGGTAGCACCAGACGGAAAAGCTGCCGTCTCCACGTAGCGAGTAAGGTGGTCCGCAGCAGTAACAATCCAACGGTGACCGGCTGGCGTAAGCGGAAGAGGTCTGTGTAAGTCTATGCCCACAAATTCAAAGGGAGTGGATGGGCACGGCAGTGGTTGCAATGGTCCCGCAGGAAGACACGTGGTACGTTTTCGATGCTGTCTTGACGCGCAGGAAGCGACGTACTTGGCGACAGATGTGGATAGGCCAGGACAAAAGCAGTGAGTCTTGAGGTGATCAAGAGTCTTGTGCAACCCTAAGTGGCCAGTTGTCGCATCGTTATGAAATGCTTGTAAAACTTCCAGACGAAGTGAGCGAGGAATGACGGGAACCTATTGGTTACCGAGAGGATGGTAAATTTGCCGACATAATGATTCATCTTGAAGCTTGAAACGGGCAAGTTGTCGTCTTAGGTGGCTCTTTAGAGCACGCGATAAGCCAGTGAGCCGATCGATGATTGTGCGGAAGTAGGTATTGGCATGTTTGAGCTAGGCGAGATGTTTGGACGAAAGAAGGTCCCTCGAGGCAACGAACTGTTTCGAACCAGCAGCCGTCTGTTTGGTCACTTTGGTGGGTGGTGACGAACAGATGGGAGGTGAAACTTCGGCGTTTTGCGAGAGTGGGCAACGTGACAAAGTGTCGGCATCTTGGTTGTCGACCCGACCTATATGTGACGCTGTCACATATAAGTCGGGTCGACAATCAATCGTAGTAACCGACGGCCAAGGCGACCCGACAAATTTTTGAGAGACGATAACCGACACAGAGCATGATGGTCAGTCACTATTGTGAAATGCCGGCCGCATATATACGGGCAACACGTTTGTACAGGCCACACGATGGCGAGACATTATTGTTCAGTGATGCTGTAATTTCGCTCAGCCGGTGAAAGAGTACGGCTCGCGTAGGCCACGACTTGTTGTTCTATAAGCTTGCGTTCAGAAGCCGGCACACAGTAAGGGTGGCGGCGAATGACAGGGGATCCGTCGGTGTTGATACGATGAGTGGCCATTGTTGTTTGACCCGGACCTTCGGAACAAACGTCAAAGCAAGTTTTGTGCTTCATTATTAACGCTAGCAAGGCATCAGTTTGCGTTGGGTTGAGATGTTCACACAAAGTGGCCTTGAGAGCAGGAGATTAATCTTCCCCTGGCATACACTTTGAGAATGATGAAGCAGATGAACCAGTGACGACACAAACCGGTGCTTCTTCAGTAATGCTTGCATCAGTGGTCCCCTCTGGCAAAAGTAGTGGTTCTCGCGTAGTGTTGCAGGCGGTGATGCTTGCATAACTACGTGAGAACTGCACTAAACTAGATGCGATGGTCATCCCTCGAAAAATGCAGCGCTGGCAAAGAATAACCACAATGTCACAATCTAGAATGTCTCGTGACTTAATCGTAAAGACACGTTCTTGTCCGGGAGGCAGGAAGAAATCCGCAGCTGTCCCAAGGTTAGGCGACAAAAGGTCGGCAGCAGAAGAGAGCTCAGTGTCCATAATACGAATGAGGGGCCGACAGCATGAAATTAATGCAGACTCAGCTGACAAGAAGTCCCAGTCTAAGATTATCTGATGTGCGCTTGAAGACAGTGCAGCCAATTGTATGTGATGATGAATTCCAGTGAGAAGAACACGAACAGTACACAATCCGGTCGGGCAAATTGGACTGTCATTAGCGCCGCATAATATGGGACCGGCATAAGAAGTTCGCGCTTCGCGCAGCCGAAAACACAATTCACGATCAATTACCAAAATGGCGGCTCCAGCGTCTATAAGGGCGTCAACAAAAACACCTTCCACACAAACAGGCAGTAAATTAGCTGGACGAGACGGAGGAGTTCTAACATTCCGACAACAAGCAGTTTCCCCTCCAAAAACTGCACCTTTTAGTTTTCCGAGTCCGGAGAGATCTGCGCGGGACGCAGAGGTGATGACGTACGCCGAAACGGTGACGGAGAACGGTGGCGAGATGAACGAGAATGATGAAGCCCAGCTTGAGACCGTGGAGGTGAAGGTGACGGACGGGAGGTGGACGGATACGGTGCGGGATCGTATTCATCGGGTCTCGGGGCAAAGTCTCTTTCGTAAGCTGGATAACCACGTCGTTCATCCTGCTGACGGCGACGATATATGACCCCTTATGCCACAGTAGAAGCAGATGGGGCACGCAGGACGCCATGTAGAATAGTGGGGTGGCCTCCGCACTTACGCTGTCATCGCAGCCAAATGGTCGCATCTGACGTCAGCAGGCACGGTTGGAACTGGTGCAGGGGCCCGTGATGCAACTTCTGCACACGAAGGCGTGGAAAGCGCTTAGGAGACGGGGCATGTGAAGCTTTTGTCATTGATGCCAGTTCGTCCTTGATTATCTCATGCAGGTTGGGAAGAGGTGTGCGGACAGGCGCCATGGTTGGGTTGCCTGGAACAAGGCCGTTTAGTTCTTCGCTGACAATTGTGCGGATAAGGGCTCGCAATTTATGCTCTCCGGTAAAGTGAGAGTCACAGGAGGCGTGTGGAAGGCGCCCGGAATGAAGCGCGTCCAGGCAATGTCATGTGGTGATGACGTCCCGGATGGTAGTTGGATTCTGGATCGCGAGAGCTTTGAAGGCCTCAAAGTTGACACCTATCAGTAGGCGTCAGATGCGATCGGCCCCCGTCATGTCATTTTGTGCTCGGCGACAGAGAGCCAGGACATCTTCAATGTAGGACGTATACGATTCGTCGTCCCCCTGGATGCGGGTTGCGAGCTTCTGTTTCGCTACCACAGAGCATCCTGCAGACGTGCCAAATACCTGAAGGAGATGCCCCGTGAAGGCCGACCAATTGGAGAAGTCACTCTCGTGGTTGCAATACCAGGTTTTAGCGACACCATCCAGGTAAAAAGGAACGTAGCGCAGTTTGTGCGCCTCATCCCAATATTTACAAACGCTGGTTCGATAATAACTGTCCAGCCATTCTTAGACGTCTTCGCCGCGCAGGCCGGAAACTACTGGAGGGTACTAAAGTGCTTATTTGGGCCGGTTGGTACATGGTCAACGAAGTGAAAAAAACAGCGCGTAACACAGGACACAGGACAGAGAAGAGCCTCGTCCGTCTCTTCTCTGTCCTGTGTCCTGTGTTACGCGCTGTTTTTTTCACTTCGTTACTGGAGGGTCTCGGTGAGAGGTACTCACGGTGTAGTATAGCCTAAGTGGCTGATAAGGAGCGGTTGTAGCAGCGGATGCGTTGTGTTCTGCCATCGCTGTTGCTTGAGGGCACAATCGTCGACCAGACCGGAGCTCCAAGGGATACGGGTAGAGCAGGAAGACGTGGGAACCAAAGCACGGTCCACCACTTATGAGACCACGTCTGGTACGGCAGTAACCAAGTTACTGCCGTACCTGGTTACGGCAGTAACCAGGTACGGCCGGTAAAAAGGTTACCAGTAACCAGGTAACTTTCAGAGTGAGAGCCAAGCGCCAGCGTAGGGCCCAGGAAACTGCGATACGGGCAGAGCAGTGTCAACGTCGCTACAAAGGAAAAGATCGCCGGTGCGGGCTTCTGTTTTCATCGGGAGTTAAATTGAGTGCCACTTTGATTTAGGCTTCGACGTTCTCAACCGCCAACAGCCACTCATTTCAGCTTCTTTGGGTAATCAGCTGTATGGAGTGCTTCGCTAGTGATTTTTATCTTGAAAAAAACAATCAATAAATAAAGCAGTAACCAAAATGAAAAATTTACACTAACTGATAGCTGGTCTAGTTGGTAGATATTTATGTTAAAACGACATGACTTGAAAACAGGCACAAGAGTTAAGCCAAGGAAGCAAACAGCTCTTTCTCACGTAGACGATCACTGACTTATTGGCATCGCCTCTTGCCTGGGAAGGTGCAGATAGGTGTATGAAGTGCAAGGCACTTTTGGGGCCCGTGCTGTCGTATGTTGTCGTATACTGTCGTCGTATGCTGTCATCGTATGCTGTCGTCACTTAGCATAACACAGGCAAAACGAAATATATAATTAGAAAAAAAGAGATAAAGCAATTAAAAATTTAAAATGGAGAGAAAAAAATGGAAAGAACGAATGGAAATACAGGAAGAAAAGTGCAGAGAGCGAAACAAAAGAAACAGACAGATAGAAATAAATGCATTAATAAAAGTATTTAATGAGAAAAAAAAGACAGGAAAGCAGATACACAGAAAACGAAAAAAAAAGACGAAATAATCAAAGGTGCAGATAGTTTATTGAAGTGCAAGGCACTTAAGAGCCCGTGCTGTCGTATGTTGTCGTATGCTGTTGTCGTATGCGTTCGTCGCTTAGCATAACACAGGCAAAACCAAATATAGAATTAAAAAAAGAGATAAAGCATATGAAAAATTAAAATGGAGAGAAAAAATGGAGAGAAAAAAATGAAAATACAAGAAGAGAAGTGCAGAGAGCAAAACAAGAGAAACAGACAGATAGAAATAAGTGCATCAATAAAAATATTTAATGAGAGAAAAAAGACAGGAAAGCAGATACACAGAAAACGAAAAAAAGAAGACAAAATAGGTGGAACCCTAACAATTGACACCATATTCACAGAATGGATGTTGATAAGTAAGCAAAGCTCGAAGGGGGGAAGGAGATCGTCGGTAAAACGTGAATCTCAGGTGAACGTTAGCCAATTACATCAGTAGAAAGACGCAAGACTGTGCGTGCAACATACAAATAAGCTTTTATTTTGACTTATTCGCAGCCCTTCGCAAACGCAGCAGCAGAATACCAACACACACGCCTGTAAATGTCGCTAATAGGCAACTACAGTGCCTATCGCGTCAATTCAAAGACGCAAGACTGTGCGTATATTATACTAACCAACTTTTAGTGTGTTCCTGTTTTCAAATGTCCTTTATATACTGTGAAGTGGTGGATTGTTGATGGGGCGTACTGGGATGTCTGCCAGGACGATGTAGTGGGCCGTTTGCAGATGTGGTCATCTCCCTCGCTGAATTCCGTGCCAACCGGTTGTGCCCTCACGATCTCTGACGCCCGCGTAGCTCTGGCTGAGTGGGCTCGCCCTACGTCATCTCCTGACGCCGACCTCCGACGACAGTGTAGCTCTGACCAACTGGACTTGCCCTACGCCATCTCCTGACGCGGACAAGAGCTCTTGCAAGTGGTTCCCCGTCTTCGGACTCCTGTGACCATGTTTCCATCTATCCATCTGACCATGTTTCCATCTATAGCCTGACTTCTGGCGACATTTTCTCCGAGGCACGAAGCCTGGGATGGTCGGGTGGGTCAACTTTGACCCTCCTCAACAGTGAAAAAAAAAGGATAATGTGTACTTTGTCCTTATCCCATCGGCCAGCATCATCACAGTACGGGGTTCACCCCTTCTTCGAGTCCGCTGTGCGCAGAACCCTTGTGATGCTATGTGCGCATGTGAGGGGGGTGGTATACCGGGGGCCTAGACGAAGAGTAAGCCCCCCGGGTCAGGCCTGGTGAAAACAATGGGTGAATCTTACTTATCGGACTTATCGGGCTCAGCTGAGCCTATGCCGCCAGGAGTACTCTCCCCGTTAACCGCTCCCCAAGGAGCGGCGCAGCAAGACTGGACCTCTTAGGCTAACGCCCAGCGTAGCCACTCGCAGTAACGTTTGCAACTTGATGCACTGCTCAGCGGACTCAGGCCAGTGGGTCTTTGGGGCACATCTCCCGTATCGCCGCAGGAGGGGGTTGGCAGTCCGCGCTAAAATTTGCCGGGTGTCGGTGGGAGCATGACGAAGCATGTAGGTCTACTATTTTTCCCCCTCACTGCAGCCGCTGACCCTCCGAGTCCAGGTCAACAGCTTGAGACCCCCTTCTTACCCCTCGGGTATCCAGGACACCCTCACATTGCCCGTGACGCACTACGTGGAAGTGGAGGGGGCTGAGTGGCTCGTGAGGTCATGGCTCCTACTAGGTTGGATTACGTAGGCACGCGACAACCCACACCGTTCCGGCACCTCCGAACCACGAACGCACTTGAGTCACCGCCAAACCAGCAGAGAGATTCCAAAACCGTACCATGGCCTCCTATTGGCTGGATTACAGGGGCTTGCAAATGTTCCCGGCCAAAGCGGCACGTCAACGAAACTTCTCATAAGAAATGCAATCCCATGCTGAGGCCTCCTAATAACTCGACTACAGGTGCTCATCAATTCACCCGGCCCATTCAGCATTGTTCTTGATGCGTGTATGGTCGGCGCTTCCTCGGACGCTGCTGGTTTTATTCGGTTCATGTCCGGCGTCCATACAGCACGCCACAAGAAGTCTCAGCCCACCATAAAGTATCCCCCCGGTTATACACGGATAAACCGGGGCGGGTGCCTTCCCAGACAAGAGCGTCCCCTTGCTCCCGCCTGTACCCATTTACGTTAAGTCTTCGTCGACCCCCCACCAAGGTAGGGTCCCTTTCATGCACGCCGTTCAAGGCATACATGGCATGTACTCAAGAGGGCGGGGACGCACGACCCCCGAATGCCCACCTGTGCATGGACATCTCTGCCTGGGTGCCCGCAAGCATCCCCGAGGTTACAAATCCCTGAGGGACAGCAAGCTCTCCTCGCATCTTTAAAGTGGCTGAGTTGGCTACTGGCCCTCACAAGAAGGACCAACCATAAATGGGTGGTGCTATCCCGGGCCAACAGAGCATCAATATATGATGCTACTCCCAAGGCTCAGTTTCACTTCTCGCCCACTTAGCCATTGCAAAGCAATGTTGCCCGTGGCGCACACGAGGAGGGGAGGCTAGTTTCGTACACAGGTAGCGCTTCTTTGAAACTGGTTTGGAAGATGCGAGAACACCACCTCCCGCGCGCAACGCCTGTGACCATGTGGATCTCCCACACCACGTTTTTCTGCAAAAAAACCAGTGCGCACCAGTTCCTTGATTCATCGTAAAGACAGACAAGTGTGCTTGAGTTGAATCGGAAGCCCACCGCCTCCTAATACACGATGGATTACAGAGGGGCGCAACGGCGTCCAGCGAATGCGGGACATCTCACCCGTCACCTCGCACTGCCTCCCAGTGGCTTGGATTACAAAGCGACGCCACTCCCTCCAGCATCAGTGCCTGCCAAGACGACTTCAACAAATCCCTGGTCACACGGCCCAAAACAGGCACATCGTAAATGCCCCAAGGGACACGTCCTAATAGGTGGAGATCCACTAGTGACTGAAACATACACCCGGGCTCCTCTTGGATTACAGGGGTGCTTTGCCCCACCCAAAGGGTGAGTAGCAGTCACCCACCTCATGAGGCCTCATGACGGTGGGCGCTTATTTGTTTGTGCGTAATTTCGTCAGCAAACACGGCTCTGCCCATGATGATGCTGCAGGGTTCATGTGTATGGCGTGGGCACAGCTGAAGCAGGTGCCGCGGCGAAGGCGAGAACAAAGTTGACGCTCACCCATGTGCTCACTAATCGCCTAGGATGAATGGGAAGACGGCGCTATCAAGTAGTTGGTGCTACCAAGGTGCTACGGAAACGCTGTACGCACGCCTGTGTCCACGTTGCTGAAAGACTCGTCGCTCCATTTGCAACAATCACCGAAAGCATCGAAGTCAGCGCAGATATGCAGTGAATAATGGAAGATGATGGTGTAAAGAGTTTATACACGGACTATATAACAATAATCGCAACACGGCAAGCCTTCGTTGCAACTCAAAGAGCCGTTGTTGGAGCACTTGGGTGCCTATACGTCGCGCACGTCACTCAATCGACCAAGCAATACAGGCTCAGCTTGCACTCACTCTGGCATATCTCGGGCTACTTGTAGCGAGTGCGACCGCTACTAATTATGATAGCGATATGACATGAAAAGCACGAATATCTGTAACAGCGCGTCGATAGACTTGCAAACAAATATCTTCGTAATGTCACTCAATAAACCCGCTACGCAATTCCGTTCACATAAGAAGCGAGAGGCCGCGCTATTATTAGGAGATAAGTACGCGGGTGACAGCGTATTTCCTCTAGCCCAAATACTCTTCGAAATGTACTGTATGTTGTGCATATAAAAAACTCGCCTTTCACCTACTAACTTCACCGCAATGCATGCCTTTACCACGACGCATGCTCACTTCACCGCAATGCCCACCTGTAGAACGGTTAAGTGTTGACAGCACGAGAACTGTCATACTGCAAAACGCGCGCAAGCAAGGGGCTGGCGAGTAGTGAATTTCAGAAGTGAATTCAATGCGAATCCAATAGCTGTGTAATCAAATCGAACGCCTGAACGAATCTAATACTCTTCTGATAGTTTCTGAATAGTAACGAAACCTTTCTTAAAATATTCATAGAACTCCACAACAGTTTACTTGAATTAAGTATTCATGAACTGTCACCAAATATAACGGCAATTATGAGAACTGTGATAAGCTTATATAAAGCAGCGACCAGAGCCCTCGAAATACTTTTCTACTGTATGTAGAAAAACCGCAGCAACCACAATATTGAAGTTGAAATTGTGTTGCCAGCTTGAAAGTGAAATTGCGGCAGAAAATCTAAACAATTTTGAATGCAGCACATGCATTCAGCTAAATATTTATTGGAAGAAGCAAGTTTATCACAGCATATACCCTGGCACAGAGCATGTAAAAATCAAGTGTTGAAATCTGTATCTGTAAGAATAATTTACATGAGCAAAATACTTGCATGTGGTTTTATTCGTGAAGCTGAATGCAGCCATAGTCCCTAATTTCAATGATAAAATGACAGGAAATTATTATAATAATATTGCAAGACGAGCAGTAGGTATGAGTTCCTCGTAACTTATTTTTAGCGCACAGTCGCACATGGACAAAAAGAGGGAACAACACCAGCGCTGGTGTTGTTCCACCATGCTGCTCCACCATAGTAAAAACAGAGTGAAAGTGCACTTTGCAGCAAAAAATGCTTTATTTGGAAATAGTTACGGCATCAATAGTGCTGCCAATATTCCGGCTGCATTCGTTGTGGTAATTTAAGGATTACAAGAAGAAAATAAACCTTCAGCTGATTCTATGTTTTGCTGCTTCAGGGTTGTCCCATAGGGGCTGATTAGTTTTTCAAATATTCAGTATTTCGTGTATGTATCATCCAATTCGACTAACAAATGCTATTTGATTCGTTAATAAATATTCGCACGCCCCTAGCAATGTTGTCGCCATCAATGACCCACCATCTTTTTCTAAGATTGTGATTGCGCACCTGTAAACACCTCGAGTGCTTTTTTTTGTGCTGTATCCTACCCCTCATTGAACACACCCTTGCTCATGCCTCAAAGTACGTAGATTAAAGAAAAAACGTGCCTGGCTACAAGTGATACCAAATTTTGACATGAAATGGGAGTAAAAACATAAGTGTATTTGGTGAAAATTGCTCTAAATCTTGTCGTTCATTAGGAAGAAGGATCAGTTTATAGCACATATTTTTTTACTCTTACCTTACATCAGTAAACTAAAGATGAGCCTGTTCACTTACTTGTTTTTTATTGCATTATTTGTGCAATAATTATAAAAGCACAAGGTCAGACAGCACAATCCTGCTGAGATAAGAATGAAATTAACACGGCAAATCACAGTGAAGTGTCTTTTACAATTCAGCACATGCCAGATAGAAAATGGAGTGAGTGCCTATGCATTGCGGCAATTCTCGCCTAAATCGCGATTAGCAACCTGGCAAAGTTATAATGTTTAGTGTCAATAAGATATGTTTTCTGAGAATCTTTGGAAGCATCGATTTTCTGGCTCAAGTTGAGTGAGATGCCTACATACTCCGGGAGCTTTGTCGCAAAAAAATGCAAAATCTCACATGTACATTTAAATGCTGTTCTGAAACAAAAAAGTAAGTGCAATATGTTAATTATTTCAACCTTTTAAAAAAGAACTTAATCATCTCACTTCGCAATCATAAATTATCTGCATTTATATACTGGGATTCTTTTACATTCAGAGCTAGTACTGTATGAGTCAATTTTACATTTACTACACATGTACATTTGAGTTGTCTGGTGTATCATTATATTTAAAGTCCCGTTTGTTCATGTTTCTGCGGGCCTGCTCTGGCAATTCATGGGTTCATTTTACATTTTTAAATCTTAGCAAAGGTTATGTTTCACAGCAGTTTTTTGTCAAGCAGAATGATAAATTACGTGTAGTAAACGCCTTCAGAAAAAGCCCACAAAGGCAGATGCTGTCCTCATTGCGGTACTTGTCCACACTGAGCTGACCAGAAGTACCCGGCAGCATTCCAGCTCCGGTCAGTGATCCACATTGCTTCGGGGGCCAGTCTCTAAGGAGGGGAGGAGAAAACCAAATGGTGTTAAATTTAGAGTTCAGCAACGCGCTGTCTAGCGACATTTTTTACTTCTTTTTTAGGACAGTTGCATGCTAAGAAGTCTGCACTTTTAGGTGTGTCAACATCAGAGAGCAAGTCACAGAGATGGCATAACATCACGTACAAGAACCGATAGCTGCACAAGCGGCTAAATCAAAGACTGAATGGAAGGAATGGAAGCATAGGGAGGTCTACATTGTTAAAAAATTAAGTGACGTGATCCCGTATCTAATCTACTAGACTGATCTACCACTTAGGTTGAATAAAGATGGATCACAATACTGAATAGGAGCAATATTATAATAGTGAGATGAAAGATTTCGGAGTGGTTGCTAACTTTGTGTGGTTGGTTACCGCTGCTACACGTTTAACGAAGTGGAAGTGAACTGCACGACAGTAGAGAAAGAACCACAGGCCATGCTAAAGGCACCCGGAAGCTTCAACGAAAGACAGCGGTACAGAATCTGTATTGGGGATCCCACTTGCTGATGTGTAAAACAGTAAATGCTGTCAAGCTTTCAGAAGAAAATATGCGCCGAAGACCACCATCACAAGGACTGCAAATCGATAACACAACCTAAGTGTGCCAATTGCAAGGGGCCCCACGCTGCGTCGTTCTCTGTATTCCAACATAACAAGGTGGCTTCTCTTCAATATCAACATGACATCATCTACGGTTGCACGCAACAGCATGACGCGCCTGAGCCCAACATGAACACCATGAACCCAGCACGGCCTCCTCGACCGCAAGCACCTAAACGCCAGGACCATGTAATGACGTATGCGCAAGGTGCAAGAGGACAACTAAAGCATGGGAAAAGTGCGGGGACATCAACAAGCCAGCAGTAAGCTCGACAAGAATCTCAGGAGGGACTTCAAGAGAAAAGTAACCACGTGATTAACATCCGAGAAAGCACTAGCACATCACATCCAGTAAGTGTAACGCAACCCAAAAACAACTCTGTGTCGATAGCTCATATTGTCATACCAATGTTATTCTCGGCTTTAAAAGCCATACTAGCCGCGATCCCACAGGCTAACAACCTTCCTGAGGTCAAAGCCATCTTGTCGATGGAACAGGTAGTGTTACAGTTAGCCACAACAGTCACTGCGCAGGCAAAACATGAATAATTGTTATCAAAATGTCGCGATCTTCCAATGGAATGCGAATAGTATTCGCCCTAAGTGTGCACACTTCCAAAAATTTGTGGCTCAGAGCTCCTTTCCAGTGTTATGTATTACAGAGGCTGGGGTAGACGTCACTTTTCGGTTATCGAACTACGTTGTGTATATGACCTCTAGATCTACATGACCGAGCAGAGCGATGATATGTGTGAAAAAGATCTGCCATCAGTACAGTTGAATGCTACATCATCGGACTATCCTGAATATGTAGCATGTGAGGTTAGATTTGGTCGAGTAAATATAACAGTAGTCAGCGTTTATCTCCAGCCTTCAACTAATATCTCGCTTTCTGCATTGACAGCACTTTTCCGGACGTACACGAAAGCTGTGATATATTGCGGAGATTTCAATGCTCACAATGTCATGTGGGGAAGTGCGTACTGCGATCGTCGCGGAAAGGACCTACAAAAAGCAATTCAGGATAGTTCATTATGCTTGTTAAATGACGGTTCAGTGACGTTCCTATGGGGTTTCAATTACTCGAGTTGCCTAGACCTCACGCTCTGCTCACATGATGTTGCATGTGGGGTGTCATGGCGAACAGACATTGAAACAAGGGGTAGTGATCATTTACCTATCCTAATACAGCATCCAAAACTACGCTTTACTAAATATAGGCCCTCAGCAAAGATAACTAACTGGCAAGCATTTCGTTATCACATATCACATCAAGCTGATACTGTTACTGACACTGACAGCTTGGTCTCACTCATAGAAAACAAATTAAATCAGTGTTCCAAGTTCATTAAAATTCCGGAAGGTTATGAAGCAGCCAACGACTTCGCTGCTGTGCGTTTGCTTTTTGCCGCTGCCCACGTCTCTGCAGCTCTTAAGTGGTTCCCAGGCCCCTGACAGGACAGCTATGGCCCCTGTTGGGGCCATAGCTGTCCAGGCGTGTTTTTCCTACCATGAGCCAGGAACGCCCATCCACCAGCTCGTCCAAGGTACGTTTTCTCAACCTGAGCGCCAAGGGAGTTCGGCCTATTACCCGCTCTGTTTCGATGGAGCATTTTACTGCCTCCACGACAGTTTCCAACGAACATGAAACGCCGTGGTCGACGGCGAACGCCGACGCGCGTCCCTCGGTAGCAGCGCAGACACCCGAGGTGAATACTGCGAGGCCGGCAACTGATCCTGCTGTCTCCAATTCTTTCTTCCAACAACCTGAAGTCCACACACCACCCGGAGAAAGGATGGAGGAGGACAATACTCTTTGCGACAACACGAACAACGACGCGGGAGGTTGTTGAAAGACGGTCCAACACAGGCGACGCGCCCGCCATATGCACGCCGAGGCGTAACCCCCCGAAGATACATCGGGCATTCCTTAAGGCACGAACACACTGGCGGCGCCGCGCTCTGCCGCGCGCCGCGCGCCGCTCGCGAGGCGCCGCTTTTCTCTCTTTCTCCCGCCGAGCGTCGAGGAATTTCTGCCGCCGACTCAATCGCTCCTTGCGCTATTTCTGCCGCCGCCGCCCAAGCAAAGCGCCAATCAGCGACGTGCGTGGTAGTCGCCATAGCAACGCACGGAGCTTGTTTTCTTTTTTTTTTCGGCTGTCATTTTTCTCGCCCCGTCGTTTTCTGAAGCACGCTGACAACGGCACCATGGACACCGAACGCTTTTTAGAGGAGATCAGACTGTACCCCTTTTTATACGACAAAATGATGCCCGATTATAAAGACAAGCAAGCAAAAATGAACAGATGGGATATTATAGGAGCTATGTATGGATTGACAGGTAAGTGGCGATTGCGTGGCTCATTGCATGCTGAGCGCGAATGAATTGTATGTTTTATTCACTCACTTGTGCAGGAACACAGGCCACGATGAAATTTAAAAATATTATGGACCGGTGGATGAAGCTCGTGTCAGTAGTTGAGGCGAACACTCGGAGCGGTGCGCCAGGCAATCATGGAAAAATTAAGTGGCCCCTGTTCGCAATTATTGATGGCATGCTGAGGCAGACACCTCACTATGCGGAAAAGTAAGTGATCAATGACGTGCCGTTTCATAGTGCAGCGCACGCAGGATACCTGTTTCATGCCTGCCGACTATCTTGATTTTGCTGCGAGACTCCTGAATACTGACTGACCCTCCGGGTCGACGTGCACGTTCCCGAGCTGTCGCTCAAAGAAAACTATTTACAGAATAAGGAAAGGTGGCCTAGTTGATAATGAATTGAATGGGGCAGCGTTAGGACGAAGACACGAACGAGAAATGACACGAGAAGTGCTGCTAAAAAACTATTTACGACTCATAGCCGAGCGTTTTTTTTTTCCCGCCGTTCGTGCGAATGCTGTTTCAAACACCGCAGGCCATGAAAAGTGCTTCTACGTAAATTAAGCGTTGTACGTTAATTTATTGATTCTACTTTTTACAATGAATTCGTGCTACAGATCGGTTCATACTGTAGGATCATGCGGTGAGGCCTACAATGGCGGCGAGGGCACGCCAACTGTCGCGAGACACAGCACATCTCATTTCATAATTGTGAGTGAGTGTTGCGAGCACACATATTAGATACATGATGGAGGGTGTGCCTCCCCCCCCCCCCCCACCTTTGAGTGATCGCTTGCTTTGAAGTAACAGCTGGCTGTTCAGGACAGGATCCCAAGTGTTTTTCTGTCCCTTTGTGGAGCTCTACAGAGATGCAAATAAATCACATCTGCTTTACTGCCAATAAATAGACAGCTTACTTCACTCTAAAATATGTCAGGACAGCATTTCAAATGTCTTCTTTTAAGAACTGGCCTGTGTCGCCCATGTACCAACTACACTGTTTATATCTTTCGTGTTATGATCATATTTATGAAATGAAAATAAATTATATTAAACAAAACATGTTATAATTCATCATGTGTGCCAATTCTGATGCAGCAAATGCTCACTTTCAGGCCTGTAACCAACATGCCACAGGCATCTGAAGATTGGTAAATATAAACTTCATCCACTCTTTCTTGTTATCATGAATACATATCCTATTCTTGCATAATAAGACAGTCTTTACATTTATGCGTCTGCAAGAGACATTGTGGGTTGTGTGCATGGGTGTAAGCTTACATGCTACTCTAGCAGCAGCAGGCCAAGCAACATTGCAACACTTCATTCTCTACTTTGCAGCAGTCAAGACGCTCCACAAATGGCACAAGACATTTTAAACGGAATGTAAGTGCCTTAAGTTGTTTTCTTGGTGGGCCAAGTTTGGTCTCCAGGCTTATGTTGCTATAAATATGCTAACTTTTGGCTCTGAACATGCAGCTATGCCAGTGCCAATGAGGATGAAGGATCCTTCTGTTATGCTTCTCCGTGAGTTGCTTTTTTATATTTTTCAGTGTTCAAAAGCAGTTCTCTACTAATCCAAGCACATCGAAATAGAGCTGCTTTCTCTGTCTTATAACCTGTGTGCTGTTGGCACAGCTCACAAGTAAAGTTTTTGAGCTGCTAACCTAAACGCAGGATAGCTTTTATTGAACTTGTCTGAAGTTTTAAGGAACAATAATTGTTCAACAGGTGAATGTGAACAACTACGTAGTGCCGGCTGTCTTCTTGAGTAGGCCGCGATATTTGGACATCACTGTGACATTTCATAAATTTCAAAGAATGACGGGAAAAAATCTGGAATATTTATTTGTAAAAACAGTATCTGCATACTCCCACACTGTATGCCAAAAAATAACAAGCAACACGCACAGTTGCTTTTTCACTAGTGGTACATACTAATTCTTTTACTTCTTTTTTATTAGAGAGATGTGCCTTGAAGAAGAATGCCCTGAAGGGTAAGCCACATTTCAAAAGTTTTATCTGTTTTTATATATCCAATCAAAACAAGCATTCAAAAATCTGCCTGTGACAGTTGTACCTCTAACATAGTTTGCTAACGGCACAGCAAGCAAATCGTGGCTGTCTTTTGCTCATAATTGTGAATCCTTGCTGTTTTAAGTGCTATATTTGGTCCACATGCTGAGAGGAGCATTGAGTAGTTTATAAGCATGTTCTTTTACGTCAAATATATGCGCTAGAACTCTTTTATAGGGACTGCCAAGGAAGTCTTTTGGTACCTGTTTTCTTTAGTGCAACTGAAAGCCTACCAGTCAGTATCTAATCGTGGAATGGTAACATGGAAAACAATGTGCCGCGTTTATCAGAATCTCTCATTCAGTGGTAACGGGGAGCTGTATGCAAAATGCATGCTGGAAGCAGTAGAACGTGAATGCAATAATGAAATTCGAGTTTGTGCTGTGCAGTTGCCTGTATATCTATACACCTTTGCCGCATACACTATAACTGACGTGTTCCACTAGTAGGCGCAAACACAGCGACTATTTACAGTGTTAACTCCATTAACCTTGTAAGCAGCTCAGAATATAGTGGGAAGAAATAATACCAACACATTGTAATCTTGGACAGTCATTGTGGTGCACATAAGAGCATCAGCCTACATGCAGCTAAGCGAATGTTCAAAGCCACAGTGTAGCGTGACTAGGCTGTGTGACGTACCATGTTTTTTGTAACATACAAATGCAAGTGATACATCTACTTTTTCTTAATTCATGAAAATGATGCTCGAATATGTCACTGTATGAGTTGCGGTATGTTGATTTTCATGAATATCTAATCACATGGGTTAGATAAGTGTCTGTTTCTTGTTTCTTTTATACACTGCAAATTTAGCAATGTTTGTTTCTTTTTTCTAATAATTACATTTTCATGTTGTACGAGTTCATGTTTGACTTCATGCAGTATGCGAGATGTCACTGACGTATCATTATTACGGTTCTTACAGGCCTTCGCAGGCTATGACAATAAACAACTGCTCGGCTGTGCCACCAACCACGCCTTCAATGTAAGAATGCCTATGTGTACTTTGAATATTAAATCTGCTAGGCTTTGTTCAAGCTGGAGGTATCATGCTTGAGCAAGTACAAATTTGCTATGTCAGAAGAGATAGATAACATACAAGAAAAATGATGACAATACACTGGCAGCACACATTTTAATTCTTTTTTTGATTGTACAAATGAATAGCAGCTTGGACATATCTTTTTAGTCATCCTGCATGAGCAGCCTCCAATTTTTGCGTAGGACAAGTGTCATCTATGCTCTGCTTGCACTGCCTATTGCAGGTTGGCAATCACATGCTTGTAGTATTGCTGTCAATGTATGGTTGCATCACGCAATTCAACTTAATTGTCTGTTTTTGTTAATGTTGTGTTGCTAGTACACTTATACTCTACAGGCATAATCACTCACTTGGCAATAATCAGTTTCTTTCCCTTTCCTTAGCATCACTCTCTGTGCCAACAAGTGAAACTAAGCTGCCAAGACTTGCATATGAACTTCACGACAGCTTTTCTAATCTGTGCTTTGTTTCTGTTTCTTCTGCAGGCCCACCGGGAAACTCACAGATTTTACACCATCTCGGTAATTACACCCTCCACACTTTTTGCAAAATTTTGATGGCACTTAGCGGTAAGTGTAAATTTGTTTTGCAGGAAGAGAAAAACACGCAGTGAGGACGTGGATGCAAGCATTAAAGACCTTCTTGGCAGCTGCTCCACCTCAATTCGAGCGATCGCAAAGAAAAAAGAAGCACTGCAGCCCGACGAGTGCGACATAGCTGGAAGCCTCGTAGCTGTCAAACTCAAGGCATTGCCAAAAAGAAAGCGCTCACAGGTGCTTTTTGAGATCCACAAGCTTCTACATGAAGCCGAAATGGAATGTCTGGAGGATTCGGATTGAAATTTAAGTACATATTAATGAGACTAGCATTACTTCAAATTTGGACAAGCGTACAATTATAAATCATTCATCACATCATATAGCGATTCTATCGAAATTATGTCAACCTAATGTCAATTAGGTCGACCAAATCATAATACCGTCTTTTCCGTCATCTTTATTGATGTATCTGTGCTTGTAAACCACGCCGTCACCATCGCGGTACGAGCAGCATTGACAAGCAATCCCAGCTTTACATGCAGAGATACACCTGATAAAGTGAATGGCCCGACGGGCAACTGCCTTAGCTCAAATGGTACAACATCAGGTGCCTTATTCGAAGGTTGCAGGCTCGGTTGCTATAGACAGCAACTTGCCTTTTTGTCCACTTTTATTGTCACACCTAACTGTAACTACTACGAAAAATCTCCCCTATACTATCCGTTAAAAAAAAACTAGCCCTTTAACTCTCCTTCTTTTGTTAATGATTAGGGTTATAAACAATGAAGAGATTGGTGAAAAGCTGATGATGCCATTTTTTTAAAGGGGTACTGACACAAAATTTATTGTCTATTGTTTTATGTGTCAAATGACAGGCCAACACCCCAAGAGCGTAGGAAATGTACCGGTAAGCATGAGTGCGCCTCGGAAAATTAATTACAGCAGGCCTTTAAAAGCCAGTTTTCCTTCTACTGTACCCTGGCATCATAGCATAGTACGAGCAGCGCCACCAGGTGGTTTATGCGTGCATAAGGTTTTGCGATGTATTCTTGTCCACACATCGCTTCTTCAATCGTCTGCTGTATGCTGCACCTGTCCCAGCTGTCGTAGCAATTCGAAATCAAACGATTTCTCTGGCCTCTGCTAAGCGTATATCTTGCGTTCGCGTGTGCATACCCTGTTCTGTCCACTATCTGGCTTCACAGGTACGCTGAATGATAGTGACTGGAAGGCGCGAGCAGGTGATTGAGAAGGTGAGGCGGAAGCTAGCTTTTTTGTTTTGTTTTGGTGCTCGACATCATCACAACTAGCCACACTGCTACGTAAAGTCACCAGGATTAGTACTGTAGCTCGACGTCAAGTTTGTGTCAATGTTTGTAGATTCGACACGAGAAAAACAAGTTTCACATGAAAATGAAATATTTTATCAGCATTTGCTGAGTGTGACACTTGCTCAGAGCAGTCTCTGTGTACAGGAGATTTGTATTCCAGAGTAAACTTGCCTCCCAAAAAGGTGTCAGTACCCCTTTAACTTATCTATAAGTTTTGATGAAATATGTACACTTATTTAGTTTTCAGATGTAGGAATAAAACAAATTCAGAGCCGATAGTGACAGTGAAAACAGTCAAGAAGTAATTATCAGTGGCTGTTATGCATTGCTCATATCTGATTCTGTCAATATCGTCATTAATAAGCGTAACTTAGTGTGCAACCATCGGTTACAACACTCCAGAATTGTCTAGGGTTTGTATGCAGTGCTGAGTAAACTAGAAGAATCCAGTTTTTGCTTGTCTCACACACTGGCAATAATGATTTTATAATTAGCGGGAGCTGCTTGTCCTACTAGATTTGCAAAAGGGCTTTGATCTGTTGTCGTTTGAAAACCATAAGTAAATTTTGTCTGTTTTCACAAGAATCACGAGTATAGATTCAATTTTGAAGGTTTCCTAATGTTTTATCGATTTTCCACAGTGTTTGCTATGTTCTCTAAAATTGTTGTCAAAAGTGACCCACTTTGTTTATAAGCGATTCATAATTTATAGTCAGTGAATACTTCCCTCGATGGGTTCTTGTTTTTATTTTGCTGATGGAAGCTCCTTGTCCCATTAGATTTGTGATGAAGCCTCTTCCTGGTGAGGAGCCTTCCTTTTCAGATGTGTTTTAAACCACGGGCATTTTTGTCTGTTTTCAAAAGAACTACGAATGTAAGTTTGCATTTTAAGGTTGCGATATTGTTTTTATAGATGTCCCTCTGCGTGTTTGGTATTTTGTTTGAAATCGTTCCAAAAAGTCGTGTACTTTATTTATAAGCCGTTTAGAGTTTACTGTCAATGATTTCCTCGATGGGGACCTTTTTTGTTGCACAGGCAGTACACTCATCTCTAAGCTTAGGCAGAGCCCGAACAATATAGTCAGGTACAGCTTTAGATGTCTGTAGCATTTACTCCTCAAAGGCCACAAGCCTTCACCAATGGGGGTGAAATTTAGACTGATGTCATGGGTTGGATGGCCGGGATACCCGGTTTCGGAAAATGAAAAGTGCATGAGAACAACTGCTTCTTTAGTGGTAAAGATGGTCAGCTGCTGTGCTTTGGTCACCGAGATGAGGCCTCTGCATATTTATTAAGTTGTACTCAACCAGAGAGTTCCGTAGTAATATTTAGAGGGAGATCTGGCACTAGTGTCTACGCGGGCTTCTTCAGGAGCGCTTGTACCCCCACGGGAATTATGGAAAGTACAAGCTTCGGAACTGCTTCGAATGGAACATCAACATCGATACGATTTCGAAATCTGTCCAATTTGTTGACTTTGTGTATGCTCATTTGCATTTCAGTTCAATGTTCGCATTTCTTTGTCTTTTTTTTTCAGGGCACTTTTCGAATTTATATGGTCAAATAGTCGCACTTAAAGCACTGTGATGTGTGGTGCGCGTTCAAAGTGCGCGCCTTCGAAAAGTGCGCGTCACGGAAAAAAAAAAAAAAACAAAAGGAGAAATACCAGAGTGCACGTGCGGGGCTGCTTAAACAAGAATGACGACGTTAAAGAGCGTCGAGCACGAGGATGCGTGGCAGGACGTGAAGTAAACAAAAGGTAAAACATCCAATGGGCAGCGAACACGGAGATTTCAAGGCCCAATGGCTTGACACCACGAGACAGCAGTATCTCCAATGAGAACGAGACAAGTGGGCCAGAGCTGAAGCAGGAGCCTGAGCAGACCAGAGCAAGGAGAGTTCGAAGAAGACGGGGCAAGCGGAAGGTCGTCACCGGACCGGGCGCTGAAGATGGGCCGTCGGGCGTAGGACCCGAGCCTGCAGGTCTTCAACCGGCCGGGGCCTCCTGCCGTCGTGTTCCCGCTCCAAAGGACCGTGGCCATCCGGTCCTGAACTCCTTTCCAGGGCCTGCGGACTTTGGTTCCGGCAGGCGAGCTACAGCCGTCGGGCTCCGGGCCCGAGCTGTGCGCCCAGCTGCTTGACTAGGTCGACCCTAGTTCCCGGACGCGTCGCCACCAGCCTGCGTTCTCCCGTCTCCGACGTGTCCACGCTCCTCAAGCCGAAACCATCACGATTTGGTAGGGCTTTTCGACGTGTCGCCAGCAGCCAGCGTTCCCTCGTCCTCGTCCAGCCCACGCAGTGACGCAGGAGTCACGGCGTTCCGGTTTCTCATCACCGCCGAAAACCAACTTGTGGGTGAGACTACACCGATACTCTTGCGCTACTCCCATCACTCAGCCCCTTTCGAACGTTAGGTTTAGTTACTGACTTTGAACGTTTTTGTTGGGTGTTTACAGATGTGTTTCGTCATGTCCAGTCAACTGTTTATTAAGTGTTTTGTTTTGTGAGGAATCTTTGCCTTTTTTCTTTTCAATTAAACTTTTTGTGTGTTTCTTGGAAACCGAACGGCTTTGTCCTTATTAACAAAACTCTCTGAGGCTCAGCCCGGGAGAAACAAATCAGCAACAAGAACCCGCATCACAAATTGGCGTCCGCAGCGACAGGACAAAGTCGTTTGTTTTTCCAGTAGATTTTTTGACGCGGTTAACACGATGACGAACACGTGGGAGTTAATTGAGTTGGCGGATAAAATGGGACTGACGGGAGCGGAGTTTAGAGTATGGTACGAGGAGCGGATGGAGAGGGAGCGTGAGGAACGGGCTGCGATATGTGACGCTAAAAAGCAGCAGATTGCATTGCAAACACACGCTAAGAGAGAGGAGTTCGAGCGAGAAACACGGGCTAGGAGAGAGAAGCTCGAGCGAGAGACACGCGCTAAGAAGGAGCAGCTTGAGCTAGAAATGCGTGAAAAGAAAAGGCTGCTCGAGATAGAGATGCGCGAAAAGAAGAGACTGTTGGAACTAGAATATGAGGATTTGCAGCAGTGGCTTGAGAGGGAAAACGCTGAATATACGTGGTCTGAGAGCCAGAGTAGTCAACCAGTGGATGAGGTGTGCTCTGAAAGCAGTTACATCGGGAGCGATTTGAATTTACGTGAGACTGACCCTGTACCTCGTCATGACCTTTCGCTAGAGAAAGAAACTCTGAAAGAGTATGACAGGGAGGTAAACAGTCAAAAGACTAGGAGACTCGATAAGCTTATTGAAGCGCAGGAATGCTTCGTGAGCATGGAACAAGAACGTTCCATTCAGAGTAAAGGGTATTTTGAAACCTGTGAGAGGTCAAGCGCACTTTATTCAGAGGTAGGATTGCCTCTGAATAGCTCCGCTGAAGGAGCAATAAAAGGTCTCCTAGGTAATGCCGGCGAATGCCATAATGAAAGCTCTGATGTAGCAGCTACCTATTGTTTTGGGCCACTGGAGATAGCAACAGACGCTACGGACATGGTTTTTCACCATGATTATAACTTGCCCATACAGAGAGATGGCTTGTGTTCTCGGGAAATTGTAGATGATGCTTTTAGAAGAATATTGGAGCAAAATGCAAAAGCACTTGTTGAAGAACAGAGAGTAGAGTTGCAATGTAGGTCAGCTATATGTGACAATGAGGGTAATCACGATGACCCAGGCAGAAGGGTTGAAAGTATTGATGAACAAGCAATACAGAAAGCTGAAGGGATGGAAAGTGAACCAGAAGGCAGTAATGGTCCAGCAGGTTATTGTACGAGGAAGGACGCCGACTGGTGCTCTTTGGCATCTTCGGTTGAAGAGGTCGCTTCTGTTAAGATGTCTCAACGATTAGCGGCTTACGAGCTCAAGCAAGGCGTTCGTGGGAAGGATGAAATGATTCAGGCGTGGTTGTACTGGTGCGCCTGGAGGCAACGCCTCCGACTGGCATACAGACATTCCAGCGTGTATGCTTGTGATTTCGAGGTTGGGAACCTGGTGATACACAGCTTTAGGTTCATACGAGCTTACGGTCGAGAATTCTTCCACTGGCTTCCGATTCCTTACTCTTGTCAAATGGTTAGAGCAGTTAAACGTCTTGTACGGGACGCTATAACTTAAGCGTCAAATTCGATTTCCCGCTGGTTTCTTTTGGATCTTGCTTGCGGACCATGGAAGGGTGTTGCTTGTAAATATTTGAAGAAGTTACATGCAATGTAACATTAACATGATGTATAGTTTTTGAGATGATAGGGTATATATGATAAAAAAAAAAAAAGGGGTGGTGTACTACTAATTTGGGGATTTTCACAATCCGCTAGATGTGTCCATACTTTTTCTCACTTCTTGCGTATTTTGAGGTTAGTGAATGTGGACCTTTGGGCAATGCAGTGAACTGTGTGGCGGACATATGTGGGTAAATTGTGGTGCAGTGCGAAACGTGCACTCAACGGCAGTTTTTTTTTTCTTCTCGAAAAAAAAAAAAAAAACTTTTCTTATTGTTGTTGGTTGAATGTTACGTTCTGTGGACTCGGTGTTTCGACGTGAGACATGTCAACGAAGAAGCAGTGTGGTGCCATCGGTGTGATGTGTTGAACTGCGTGGTGCAAATATGTGGTGTAATTGTGACGTAGTGCAGAACGCGCACTCATCGGCAGTTTTTTTTTTCTAAAAAAAAAAAAAACTTGAATGAAAGGGGGGCGTATGTGATGTGTGGTGCGCGTTCAAAGTGCGCGCCTTCGAAAAGTGCGCGTCACGGAAAAAAAAAAAAAACAAAAGGAGAAATACCAGAGTGCACGTGCGGGGCTGCTTAAACAAGAATGACGACGTTAAAGAGCGTCGAGCACGAGGATGCGTGGCAGGACGTGAAGTAAACAAAAGGTAAAACATCCAATGGGCAGCGAACACGGAGATTTCAAGGCCCAATGGCTTGACACCACGAGACAGCAGTATCTCCAATGAGAACGAGACAAGTGGGCCAGAGCTGAAGCAGGAGCCTGAGCAGACCAGAGCAAGGAGAGTTCGAAGAAGACGGGGCAAGCGGAAGGTCGTCACCGGACCGGGCGCTGAAGATGGGCCGTCGGGCGTAGGACCCGAGCCTGCAGGTCTTCAACCGGCCGGGGCCTCCTGCCGTCGTGTTCCCGCTCCAAAGGACCGTGGCCATCCGGTCCTGAACTCCTTTCCAGGGCCTGCGGACTTTGGTTCCGGCAGGCGAGCTACAGCCGTCGGGCTCCGGGCCCGAGCTGTGCGCCCAGCTGCTTGACTAGGTCGACCCTAGTTCCCGGACGCGTCGCCACCAGCCTGCGTTCTCCCGTCTCCGACGTGTCCACGCTCCTCAAGCCGAAACCATCACGATTTGGTAGGGCTTTTCGACGTGTCGCCAGCAGCCAGCGTTCCCTCGTCCTCGTCCAGCCCACGCAGTGACGCAGGAGTCACGGCGTTCCGGTTTCTCATCACCGCCGAAAACCAACTTGTGGGTGAGACTACACCGATACTCTTGCGCTACTCCCATCACTCAGCCCCTTTCGAACGTTAGGTTTAGTTACTGACTTTGAACGTTTTTGTTGGGTGTTTACAGATGTGTTTCGTCATGTCCAGTCAACTGTTTATTAAGTGTTTTGTTTTGTGAGGAATCTTTGCCTTTTTTCTTTTCAATTAAACTTTTTGTGTGTTTCTTGGAAACCGAACGGCTTTGTCCTTATTAACAAAACTCTCTGAGGCTCAGCCCGGGAGAAACAAATCAGCAACAAGAACCCGCATCACAAGCACGTAAACAAAAAAAAAAGTCAGAGGTAAAATGCAAATACTGTATTGTTTCTTTCGTATGCCATTTGTGTCAATGTTAAGTACAAAAAGCTCACATTGTATCTTATTAAATTTGTGTTTCAGTGCAATGTTTTGTATTTATTCAGTCACATTTATGTTTCAGTGCAGCATTTGCATTTCTGTGATTTCAATTGTGTTTCAGTGCAATATTTTGTATTTGTGCATTCACATCGATGCTTCATTTCAATATTCGTATGAATTCTCTCACATATGAATAAATTCAACATATTGATGTTTTGCAAAATTGAGTTGTGAATTAGTCCTTGTGCAAAACTTTTCTATAGCAGAGAAGGTCAGCCATAGTAATCACAAGTAAACCATTTATATCTATTGGTGGAGCACTCATAAACCTATATATAGCACATTCTGATCTTCATGTCAAAGCAATGTGGCAGCGCTACTGGTGCGGAGAAAGACATGTTTAAGCCCAAAGTACCAGCAGACATGAGTGAACCATTGATACATCTACTTCACTACTGCATCACTGAAATGCTTCTATACATTTTACACAATAAAAATGATCCCTTAAAGTTTGCCTTGTCGCAATGATTGGTAGGAAAGGTCTAGTTATGGCAGACTTCATTCTTTAAGGTAGTGCGTGAGAGCTTATTGGTCACTTGCCAGCTGGTAAAAAGATATCTCTTGTGCTACATGATACCAGCAGGCAGAAAATGTGTTCCATGCTTGCCTTTCTGGCAGGGAGTGGCTAGAAAGGCAAGCCGGGCATTTCCTGGTTAACAGTCTCCGATTAACACTAAAATGAGCTGCCGGAGCATGGATAGGCAGTATCAACAGCACTTCTCAAATGCTTATTTGGGATACGTCCGTCACGTTGTATATAAATAACAATTAGCTCTGGAAGATACTATGTTACGATATACATTAGCACAGACACTTTGTTAGGATAGTATGATAAACACAGTATCATGTGTTTGTGTTCAAAGTGAACCTACACTGTAGACTCTCAGAGCATGCAAATTAATAAAATAGAACTGTTGCTTGAATAAAACAACTGCATCTTCATAAGAATGAAAGCTTGAGTGAGTAGGTACGCGTTAATCTTGGTTGATACAGCGCACACAGAACAACGAGAATAAACACAGTACGGGTGCTGAGTCAGAAATAAATTTTATTGGAAAAAACAAGCATATATATGGCGACATACAACATAACAAAAACCAACAAAAAAGGATCCTAGCTAAGAAAAACAGGTACATATATATAAAGCGGTATGAGCCTTGGGACAGGAGAAGAAGAAGCACAAAAGTTGGGGCAGGAAAGAACAGTAGGATGAAGTTGGGAATGATGGACGCCAGTCCCTACTGAGGCTATATTGCTGCTCCATTCTTTTAAGTTGAAACACTACATTAATTTGGCGCAGCGGGCCATCGAAGCCAACATGTGGGTGACGTTCTTCGTTAACGAGACCTCCACGGACAAGATCATCTTTTCGAAGTACCAAGTTCAAGATGAAGCAGCGGTGGACCTACCTCGTGAGCTCTGCTCGGAAGAACTCGTAAACCTGGTTGTGGGAAAGGCAGTTGTGGACGCTACTGAACTAGGAAGGAAAGGTGCTGTAAAAGTAAACTTGCATGTGGCGACCTTCTACAACCTAGTTCTTGAACCAGCGCGTCGAAGAGACTCAGGATAACGGTCTTTGACGAAAGAGGTGAGCCTCGTTTTGAAGGCTCTTCAGCTGCAACGTGAACAGATTATGCAACAGAACAAAATAATGACATCCTTTATAAGCTCTCTGAATGCTGAGAAACCGGAGCCTAAATTCGTAGAGCCTGATGCCTTCGACGGTATCTCTTCAAATCCAGAAAGTTTGCTTGAGTTCTATGAATATGCCACTAAAAAAAACAGGTGGCACTCTGATGATGATAAAATCACTAACATGTGTTTTTACTTGAGAGGTGTGCTCAAGTGGTATGAAATGTGCATTCAGGAAGACAGTGGTGGCTTTTGGAGTCAGTGGAAGAAGAAACTTTTGACCGCATTCGGAAGGCAGATCCCACTAACCGAAAAAACAGAAATGTGCACAGCTTTTATCACACCATCCGATCTCTACGAGTATAACTGGCTTCCTTTCGGTTAGAAAAACTCGCCAGCATTGTTCCATAAGACCATGAATGACGTGCTAAAGCTATTCCTTGGTGTTTTCTGTCTAAACGACATAATAGTCTTCTTCAAAACAAAGGCTGAGCGTCAGGACCATCTGTCTCAGGTGTGAAACGCCTTGAGCTTGGCACGTCTCAAGGTAAATTTTAAGAAGAGTGCTTTCTTTCAACAAAAAGTTGTGTTTCTTAAATGAGTCTTCGATGGGAACACCAAAAGCACAAAACAAGGGTTCGTTGAGAAGATCTCCCAGTTGAAGAAACCATATGACGTCTATTCACTGCATGTGTTTTTGGGATGGGCAGGACATTTCCGAACTTTCATTAAGGACTTTGCTGTCAAAACTAGATGTCTCGCATGTTTAACACATAAAGACGTTCCCTTTGAATGGAGTGACGAATGTGAAAGAGTCTACCGTGACTTGGTGCTCAGAATCTCTTCCGACTCTGTCCTATGCCTACCAGACTTCACTTTACCCTTTGAATTGAACACTGACGCCTCACATTATGGGACTGGAGCAGTGTTGTATCAAAAATATGTGGAAGCATCCAGCCGAAAAAGGCGACTTGTAGTAGGTTACTACAGTTACACGTTTAAGCCATCTGAAACTAACTACACGACTACAAAAAAGGAAGTCCTGGCCGTTCTGAAGGCCACTGAGTACTTCCGTTTGTACCTGGAAGGTACTAAGTTCACTTTGTTCACCGATCACCAGGCCCTCACTAATCTCTTGAATATGAGCCAAACTAAAGGACGTATTGCTAGATGGGTGAATTACTTGCAGCAATTCGACCTTACAATCTTGCATCGATCAGGGCCACTTTTAACCGATGCAGATGCTCTATCAAGGTTGATGGTACGAAGCAACACAGAAAAATTCGAACAGATGAATGAAGTGAAGCTGTTGGAAGGCTCCGGACAACTGGTTTTTACTGAAAGTTGTTATAAAGTCCCATCAACATTTGTTTCCAGAGTCCTTTGTTTGTACCACGATAGCCCAGAATCTGGAGGACACAACGGATTTTGATGCACCTACAACAAATTGGTGGCCTCACACGAAGAAAGATGTCAGTCAGTACGTTCATTCCTGCCATGTGTGTCAAGTACACAAAGTCAAGTATAAACAGCCCACGGATGCTATGATACTACCTTGTCACTCGAACGTACCTTTCAAAGAAGTTCACCTGGATTTGCCAAACTAAATAAGAAACGGGCGAAGTCAATAAAACGCAAGCTTTTCTTCTGGCCATAGATGAATACACGAGGATGGTCGCGGCACAAGCAGGAAAAGAGGATGCAAATAGCGTCATAGGCCTCCTCGAAAAAGGCATGTTCAAGACTACGCGGTCAATAGTATGCGATAAGGGCCCTGCGTTCAAGAGCGAAAAGCTAGCAAGATGGGCTCGGGATTACAATATATCGATCAAGTTCTGTGCTCCAAACCATCTCACAGCGAATGGGCAGGCAGAACGTGCCATACGGGACGTGAAACAGTACATCAAGATGTACGATAGTTTTCCTGGTGGATGGAAATGTTCTTTGGAAGCCGCCGTGATACATCATAATCGATCCTATACAAGTGGCTTTGGGTGCAATCTACAGCGCGTTTTTCAGTATAAACCCCTATTTTGCAGGCAGACCGTGAGTTGGGACTCTTAAAAAACATCAAGATCATTGAGGAGAGGCAAGAAAAATCACAGAAGGAGAGATACCAAAAATGAATGAAAAAAAATTTTCGACAAGAGGCATCGAGCGGACATGCCAGACATTCAAGTCACCGACCTCGTATTAATGAAGAAAAGAATAAGAGATGACAGTGCCAAATTTTGCGGTCCTTACTCTGTGACCAAGACAGCCACCCAGAATGGAATTTTGAAGACTGTCTGGTACACTGGTGAACGTGGATCGGTTGAATATGCGTCAATTGAAAAAGTCTGCAAATATTACCCCAGTAGGGGTAATTACAAGAAAGCGGAAAAGGTGAAGTGTTATGAGCCCTAGGTGAAGTGGTACGAGCCCTGAGACAGGAGAAGAAAAAGCACGAGAGCCGGAGCAGAAAAGAAAAGAAGGATGAAGTTGGGAATAAAGCAAATCAAGATGGATGCCAGTTCCATACTGAGGCTATAACGCTGTCCCGTTCTTTTTAAGGAGGAACAATACAATATATACTGACAATACAATTTGAACAACAAGTGATATAAAGGGTATCTGCCTTTACTCAGGCTCCAGTTTACCCGCTGACCTGCCCGAGTGACGATGCGCTCTTGCCACGGAACTTGGCCTTCATTCATAAAAAATTTGGCAAGCTTCTCCCGGACATCTATCACCACTCTGCAAAGTAGATGCACACAATATAAAAGTGAACAGAATTATTGACATTTGCTCTGAACTGCCATTTGCAAACTAGAACACGAGTTCTACAAAAATAATGGCAGTACTTTTCTAAAATTAACATGTAAGAAAGAATGTGACTGCGACAGCAAGATGCCTTTCAGCAAAAACCTTATTTTGAGAAAATGAATTGCACATAATAATGCCAAACGTATAAAAGATAAAGGGTAGGGTGTTCAAAATTTTACCTAGCGGAGTGACAGCCAGACGCAGTGGGCTCCCTAAATATAGAGGGGTCATCGTCGCTGTCCCTCCAAGCTCCTTCCATGCAGCTGCCCTGCCAGTCCTCATGGTCCACATAGCCAGGTGGATTATATGTCAGCCTTGCATGTGGCGACTCCTGGAGCATGAAATTGTGCAGCACGACACATGCCCGGATGATGTTTTCGGTGGTGGTCTCTGAGGCCCTAAAGGCTCTGCGGAGAATCCGCCACCGACTTGACATAATGCCGAATGCATTTTCAATGAGGCGGCGTGCGCGGCTCAGCCTGTAATTGAAGGTCGCCCTCTGAAGGTACTCTGCACGCTGTGCAGGATTGCTCCGGTGCTTCTGAAGTTCTAAAGAAAATTAAGTAAGCAAAGAAACGCACGTAAGAACATCAAACGAAAAATAATGAGGTATCATTACTCATTACAGCAGGTATTGGAGTGCAAAGCAGAAGCTTTATGTTTGTGCAAACAACTTTCCGTGTATGTGTACGTAGCGCAAGCGTAAGAACTCGGCATGAGTTTTATACATAGTGTCATCCTGTAATGTAATATTCTGGCTGCGATATTGCAAGCAGTTAAGCAGTACGCAGAAGCTGCGTTGCTGGCACCATTTTTGTGGCTTGCGCTTTGTTTGCTCTCCAGCAAGCATGATATGCTCATCAAGGTTAATTTATTCTCGCTAAATAGAATAATATCATTTTTTATGTGGACCTTTTTTTGGTTTTGGTTTCTAGGCGCAGAACTAGCATGTGACATGGCTGTGTAGCTTGGTCACATGGCTACACAAGGCTGTGAAGCATGTCATGCTGATTATCGTCTGCTCTCGCTGGCTTTCTCGCACACACGTCATACAAGCACCTACAAAACAAACGAGAACTTTCGAGAACCTCTGCCACATTCCAACTGGCAAAGCATTGGGACGATGCTTTGCCACGACATGCTTGCTTTACCTTCGAAATTACATTGCACCGCCCCTTTTCTCAAGAATTGGTTCTTTTTATATGTTACAAGTACTAGCTAAAAGGTCAAAATGTTGCATATATCATTGAAATGGCTAAACACAAGTCAGTTTTCCAAAATTTAATAAAGCACTGACAATGTCAACTACACTACCATCAACATCTGCTTAATACAGCCCAATTAAGAATCCCCACAAATGTAGGAGGCCTTTCTGCAGAGCCACTCAATGACATGACAAATACACTCAGCTCCTGCAGTCTGCTTTGGTATGCATAGTTGCACACTTCCGAAGTATACGCTACATTTGACACTCCTATCTCTCCGCATAGTTTACAGTAACTATATGCCCCAGTAGTGCAGATATTGTCTAACTACTTTCATTTAACTTGTGTAGTGTCTATGAGCTGTTAACTCTATTTCTATATTAATTTTTTGTAGAATCTTCTATAAGAATTTTCTTTGTATTTGTATAATTGTCCAGCATCAAGAAAGAAATTGTGCTGCACATGCACAACAAAACTTGCCTCGCTGGGGGTAGGGCCGCATCATGAAAGTCTTCAGGGGAAAGGCTTCATACCCTACTAATACATAGGGTATAAGTCCTATGCTTCCGACATTTGACGGCGGGGGAACTCCAAACAGTCTTCTGTTGAAGCAATCCAGCAAACGGGACCTTTAAAAAATTCCACTGTCTCCTTCGCCTCCAAAGTGGCCCATGTCAACGTATGTAAATCTGGAATACAGTGATAGGTAATGCTGTATGAGAACACATATTGTTGCCTTTGTGCAAAGGACTGGTTTTCCATAGCGAGTCCAGTAGTACATGTACTGGCCATCTGTAAAAACTTGCAAAATGTAATTATCCTCCAAAAATGAGCATACAGTGTACAAGAAAAGTTTATTAAGCTTAGTGGTCACCCCGCAAATGAATACCGTAAATATTGTGCAAGATGATCCACCTTTTTGTTACATGTGGCTGTTTACGTACAAGTCATGTGTTTGACCCGGGCTGTGGTTGCAGTGCTTTGATGTAAGTGAAACGCTACATGTATGTGTCTGTGTGATGTCAAGGCATGTGAAAGATTAAACACCAAGCAAGCGAAACTTTGAAGCCTTCCACTTAGACGTGTGATATCCGACACTGGTCTGTACCTACTTTGCTCTCTTTTAATCACGTCTTATAATGAGGCATAGCCTCCCCGCCAAAGGCTTCACTTCCTCATCATTATTGTTGCCATATTCACGCTAAAAAGGGAAAAACACACAGTGGGAGAACCAAACAGAAAATCTAGTAGACATAGTTATACAGCACACCACCCAGACTTCACTTCCTCCTCACTCATCCGGTAGGTGTAAAAAAGAGCGAGTGATGGTGTTGTCGTAGATGAAACACTGCTTTTTGGCGACAGGTTTTAAGGCATGCCAGTGGCAGTGGTAATGAGTACTAGAGAGAGGGAAGGGATAACAGTATTACTATTAATAAAGTCTATCTGAACAAATGGAAATCGTTATGAATATCTATGAGTGTAAGTAATAATGCAAGTGTGGAACCCCACAGTTTAGCATGAACGTAAGTGACTGTAACACCATTGAAGATAATGTTGAATGAGTATGACAATCTGCTTTTTATGATATCTTAAGCCCACATGATTAAGTCAAGAATTACCATGAGAGGAAATTCAACCAAGTTGCCTATTCGTTGTCATTACTACTTGAGAAGGCCAGTAAGAAAAAGAATTTCACCTGTAATGTGCATCACACACTGCAAGGAAAACAACACTGAAGGTTTTCTTGTAGTTTAAGTTCCTTGAACCGGTATTCCTTGGGCATTCAATGATGACATGTTTTCCATCTATGCTTCCCAAACAATTAGGAAAATTCCAAAATTCCTCCATATCTGCAGCAATTTAGATCCATCAAGAAAGAGCCACAAAAAATAAAATCAATATAAATGAACTCAGTGGAACAAAATGCTTGTTCAATGATAAACACTGGAATGCAACATGAAATATGACAATTAAACATAATGTTATGCAGATGCCTAGTTGGAGCTGAGTTGTGGCTTGCAGATAATTGAAGCATTCACAGCATTACAACACACACTGTCGGACTAAAATAGGCCAATTGCTTGAAAGATATTACGTACCAGCACAGAACCAATGAAATTAAATTTTGAATATGTTTAAATATTCAAAAAGCAGTTACTGCATCAGAGTCATTTACCTGAATGGGCACCAAGCAATTTCTAAAGCAATTTTTAAATGAATTCGACAAGTAACAACGTACTACTCTTGAAAATGAAATACTTTGCAAGCCGAGCTCAAATTATTTTACCATTACTGCAACCTGAGTGTATACTTCCTGTTGTCATTTCACAAAGGAGTGCACTGCCAGCCACTCATTTGCTGATGTTTTAATGTTACCAAGCAACCACTTTATCATTCTCCTTGCTGTGGCCAACTGCTTGCATAATTCCAGTGGACTGAGAGGAATAACTTATTTCTGGTTATTTTTGTAACTGTAGCACGTTACATGGCCATGAGGAACACTGACTTATTTATTTGAAAAAAAATCACTCAATTTAGACTACTTAATGTAGTTAATAAATAGTTCAATGAGATAAGTTGCTTGTGAATGTATTTTTCAAAAAAAAAAAGATGAAACCACAGCAATCCTCATATGCCACTGATACACATCAGCCACTAAAATAAAAAATCTAGTATGAATGGTCCTCCCATTACCCTTTTCCACTCCCCAGTTGTCTGAGGAAACTTCATGTACAGTGGTTGGAGAACATGCCACAGCACGGCCGTTGTTTTCCTTACTATTTCACCTGCCGTGAATCGTCCTGTCAGAAAGTTGAATGACAGACTTCGGAAGGTGTCTCCATTAGCAAATATCTGAAAATACAGAAATGTTTTTAAGGCAACACATCTACTTTTGTTGCACTGAGCTGGATGCTTAATGCTGCTGAAGACAATGAATGGCTCTTGCTTCAAAACAGCGATCGCAATGCTGAACTAGAGAGGCAGGTCATGCAGGCTTCCCACTTTCCCAAGCAAAAGAAACTAGTGATTTTTCTCTTTCTAGTGATCTCAACAAAGCTTTCAGTGTATGTTCTCATTAGGTGTCAAACGACATGAAAAAAACTTTGTCATTTAGTATTCCTGAAAACTTACTTGACTGAGGAGAAGTGCTGTAAAAGCGAGGAGGAAGTAAAGCAAAATGGTACGAAAATAGGGTATGGCATAGCCTCACATAACCTAGTTTAAATGTGGGATTCGAAAAGTGACTGTGGGTGTAGCAGACTGATGTTTGAGTGAACAAGAGGGAAAGGAAAGGTGTTCATGATTAGAAAAAGAAAGCGCCTGATTTCCACAGCCTGATAGGGAGCACGGCTCAACGCCTAGGAAAAGGAAGAGGGCAATACGTAATGAGATAAATAAAGATGAAAGAAACAATAAAGAATGTGTATAGACAGATGAATGGGCATGAAATAAATGACAGAGATGACGACAGAATATCTTCATCTGCGTTCGGCAAGTGGTGTCGTTTTCCACCTATGCTATGTGCTAAGGTTGCTATGTGCTAAGGTTACACAAACATGGAACTGTTTTTTTTTTCATTTTAAGACCATAACGTAATAACTATTCTATGGTGCTAACTTAGAGTGTATGGTATTGAGCATAAAGCGTGAATATTACTATATTAGTAAACATAGGTTTTGATGTAGCTATGCTTTAGCATGCAGTACAGAGCTGCAAATGTGTTACTTGATTATTACTTTTCTTTTGATTGCCTTACCTCAGGGTCATCGCCAGCCTTTCATGTGCAGAAATTGGCAGCCGAAATAGCGTCACTCTTCTCTCGATAAGTGATCCAACGAGACTGAGCAATGTGTCAAAAGTCCTTGGTGGCATTCGGAGGAAACTGAAAAATGAGGCTGATTACTAGAAACCGGATTTTAGCGTGATGTTTTTTTTTGTTCCTTGCAATCCTATCGTGCTGCTTTCATTTAGGATCATAAATTAGAGGCTACTGAGGGCTTTTCTGTAGTTTTTATGGTGTATATAAATACCAAATATGGCCATTTTTGCCTAAATGCATGAAAATGGCGGGAAGGAAAAAATAGAAAAAATCAGTAAACAGAGGTACTTTGCTGGAGCCGACATTTTCACAAGTGGACTTGTCTTTCTCAAGGCTAGACCGAAACTGTTCTATTCTAGCCTTGAAAAAGACAAGTTTGCTTGTCAAAACATCGACTCGAGCACACAACCCCTATTCACCGATTCTTTATATGAAAAATGTCTTCTTACGAACACTACTTTGCCAGGACAAGGCCATGTTTCTCAGGACACCCTCTCATGCGAGCTCATACAACGAGAATGTAACCTGACATAGCATAGGCTTGGAGATGTTAGTAATCCATTTTACAATATATTTTATTTTAGCACACTGTTAAGCAAACATATTCTGTCCTCTGTCTTGTTGAGGAGTACGCTAAAAGTTGATGAGAACCTACCTCATGCAACCATTCTGTCAGCACCCATCATCGAACATTTATGAGCATACCTAGAAGCTCTTGAGTATTATAGCTGCAACTCTTCGGACATCACGGTCAGTATTAACAGCTTTTCAGGTGTCGAGAGAACTATTATCAAGAAGGCTCAAGCTGCCCTCTTTGTGGATAGCCTGCTAGGATATGTTGCCTACTTGTGCATCGAAATCTACATGTTCTGTAATCTACAAAAGTACCATGAAACTCTGACATTGTGGAGGAACTCCAATTGCAAACATTGCATACAGTATATATGTAGAAAAGAATAGCCACTGTTCCTGAATGACCAGTGCCTGAAAGGGCATGTGCAAAGTTACAGTGGGTCTTGGACAAGAACTAGAGACCTGTTCCTAAATAAGCTACAGAAGTTCTTAAGCCTCAGCACTCTAGGACCCCAGTGTAGGTTCAGTCATTCAATGTCCCCTAATACAACTTCACTTCAGCAGCATCTGTTAACACTGTGCATACTTCACCAGTGTATGCACTTATTTTCAGTGATGGGAGGCACAACATTAAATTGGGAAATAGTGGCGGTTCCCTATTGTTTTGTCAATTTTCACAGAGATTGCTAGGCTACGTTCCTCATGCTCACCGAACGTATTTTTTTGAACATCAAATGGGCTGTGTTTGGCAGTGTTAGGATGAATGCCCTGTTCAATTCGAATATTGTCATTGTGCACACAAAAATTGCCAGTGTGGACCTAACAGCTCTCACACAAGAACATGTTAAATTCTTAATAAACCATTGTCTCTTGAACTTATTGTATTGTATGTATTTAAATGAATTAATTTGTTCGTAATTCATCGCATCAGTAAGACATGAAGTAGTGCTTCTGAATCAGTATTCCGAGTTTTCAAGCATTATTTTTATGTATGTTTGACCATACGCAATACTCGGGTAATCAACAGTGGCCATTGAAAAGTGAATGTGCGCATAGGCGTACAGTTACCTAGGGGGACCTCGTTAGACTATTCGGCCCATAGTCTTCCTGAAGTAAAGACAGGAAGTAAACAGCCAAGGGACCGCCGTCTCATTCACGGACTTTTGGCTGTCGACCATTATCATCACAAACCTGAGTGGCCATAACGCAGGTAATTGAAGAGGCAGACTTTCCGCGCACTCTCTTTCCCTCGTGCACACGACCATGAATGCCATGCGATGTCATGCGCGACCTGTACAATCCTTGAAAAGATTTGCATTCATGTAGAAATTTATTATGCCTATATTGACGAAGTTGGAGGCATGAAACCTCGTTTTCATTGCCCCTTCTTGGCACCTGAAAACTTGCCGTCAACTGATTTTAACAGCACTAAACACTGAATGATATAAATTACTTACTCTCGGAAATAGACTTCATCCCTTGCTCGCAGACGGGGAAGCAGTGTGTGGGCCTGTCCTTCAGTATCTCTGTACCTCCAAAGCGGATGCACCCAATATCTTCGCGGCGCATTTCGAGAGCGGCGACGCTGAAGCAACAGCAGACACGCCATCATGGTAACGTTGAGCGTTGCGAGGAGATCGTCGTCGCCGGCCATTGTTCGCACGATTGCACCGTAAAGTCAGAGAGCTCTGAACAGACGACGAAAAAGCGCGCGAAATCTCGCGAGCCGCTGCGAGACCGCTCGAGACTGTTGTCACGTGACTACCGCAGATGTGGCCAGCGTGCCGCTTTTCACCGCTCGGCGGTGAAGACGCGCGTCATGCCACGACCACACGCAAGTGGAGCCAGAATCAGAATCCGCCTCCGCTTCCTTTACACGATGAAAAGATAATTCTGCGACCCCACGGCGGACTTTGCCTCGATAGTTGGACGCGCCCAGAACTCGCCAACGCTTTATGAAGCGCGGCAGGCTTGAGCACCGAAGATTGTCAGAACATCATATTCCGCCTGCGGCCCCAGCAGAACTTGGCAGTCATAAGCACACCCAAGTCACATGTTGCCGACGCATTATACAAGGTGTGGGAACTGAGGCTTGGTCAGCGAGTGTATCCTATCACAACGTATTTTGCTGCCCCAGACAACTCATGCAAGGGCATTGTTCCTGGTCTTGTACCCGGCACGCCGTCGTCCACGCTAGTGGACGAGCTTTTGACACCTGGAACCCAGATTCTTCAAGCACGTATGATGGGGCAGACCAACGTTCCGTTAGTCACCTTTGAAGGATTGAAAGTGCCTCGCTATGTGCGATTCTACGGCGCCGAACTCCGCTGCTACCCTCATCGCCCTCGCCAACTGGTTTGCAAGATATGTCACCGGCTCGGTCATTGGGTTGACCATTGTCCCACGCCACACGTGCTTATTTGTGCAACATGCGGGACTGACAACCCAGCCCCGTCGCATTCGTGCACCCCTCACTGCACGTCCTGCGACGGAAGCCATCCTACATCCAACCCAAACTGCCCACGGCGCGCTCGCCAGACACCGAACAAGGCGTGGCTGCGCAAAGCTCTGAAGAAAGAACAGCGTGAACTGCAGCCCCCCAGCACATCTACTGCTTCCAAAGATATGGCAACGACTGGACACTCACAAGTCTCGACTCAGGGGACACTGCGAGCGCGTTCGAAGTCTCGCTCGAGATCCCGTCGCAAATCCCAGACCCGTTCCAAGTCTCGGTCCAGATCCCACGGAGCATCAATGCGGCCGCCCGAGAAACGCCCTCCTGACCAAACTGCACCACCCTCACAACAAACCTACGAGAAGGCCCTGCTTACCAACAATTCTGCCAAGGTGGCCCAGGCCCCCACGGAGACGCAGAGAATCTCGGCGCAAAAAACATCCACACAGGCACCTCGGGAGGTAAGTCGAGCGGCGGATCTCCCACAGCTCGTTATAGCCCATACTTTACTTTCTACTCCGTCCCCTCTCACTACCTCATCCTCTGCTCCCGATCCCCTGGTAGAAATCGCCCGTTTATGCCGTGACATGGAGGCACGCTGTGAGCACTTGCAAAAACAAATGGACGCGCTGGCGGCAGACATGGGTACAAGTATGCAGGCGGCCCTCGACCGAATCGAACGGCAGATGGAAGAACTTCGTATAGGAATTACGGAGCAAGTGAAATTATGTATAGAACGTACTCTCAAGCGAGATAATAACATACAAACTCCTGAACCTAGCAGTTACAGCGCCAGCCTGCCACCCGACCACATCTCTCGTGCGCAACATTCAAACATGGGTAACTCTAACGGGGGTAACCGACGCGCGCATCCCTATACACGCCCCTCTGCTTCCTCTCGTGATGATGATGGCGCCGCGTGACCCGCCACAGCTAGTGGTGTGTCAGTGGAATTGTAGGGGATTCCGTCAAAAACGAGGTTCCTTGCAACAGTACGTTGCCACATCCACAAACCCTCCGGATGTCATCCTCTTACAGAAACCCAGTTTCACCCCTTGATTATCCGGTTACAGCCCGCTCTCGGGTGTCTCACCTATTGTGGGAGCCCTAGTCTCGAAACGCGTTACATGTCGCATGCATACGACGAGTAGCGACATTCCTCATCAAATATTGGAAGTTATTACGCAAGGAAAACGCGGCGACAGTCTGTTTATCCTCAATGTATACAGTTCCCCTCGTTCGCGTACACACTGTTTTTACCGTCTCTTAAAAGAATTCGGCAGCCTTGGACAGGTTTGTGTGGTATGTGGTGACTTCAACGCTCCACATGTCGCATGGGGTTACGTTAAATCGCAAGCCAAGGGAACCCGCTTATGGAATTCCATCTGTAACATGCGATACACACTGCTCACCGACCCAGAGCATGCCACTCGTATAGGCAATAGTGTTTCTCGCGACACCTGTCCTGACCTTACCTTTGTCAGCAATACTGGTCCAGTCGTAGCGCACGGGCCTTTAGAAGAGCACCTTGGCAGTGACCACTATATTGTCGCAACCATCCTGTCGTTACGAGGTGCTCGCAGGCCAGAGCGAAATGTGCGCATTACAGATTGGACAAAATTCAGGGAATGTCACCAAAACCCGCCTGAGGGCCAGGGCTACGAACGATGACTTGAGTCTCTCGCTGACAATCTTGAGGCCACCACGTGTACAGTGTGTACCACAACTGAGACACCAGACATAGATCCGCATTTACTTCATCTTTGGAACGCCCGGAGAGGGTTGACGCGGCGATTGAAGCGACAACGCCTCAACAGAAAACTTCGGAAACGTATAAAAGAAATTACACGGGAATCCGAGGAGTACGCAGCGTCCCTCACCAGTAATAATTGGCGACAATTTTGCAACCGCCTCTCAGGCACATTAGGCACGGCTAAAACGTGGTCGATTCTACGTTCGCTCACAGACCCCAACACATCAAAGAGAAAAACATTTCAGCAGCTGCACATCTTAATGCACGAGTACCGGGATGATCCTGACTTGCTCCTCACGGAACTAGAACATCAATTCAATCCCATAGGCCCGCCACCACAATATCCTGATTACCCGTATGTGGGTGAGGAGAATGAATTGCTGGATGCCGACATAAACCCGGACGAGGTGCGGGTGGTCCTACAAGACCTACGACGAAACACGGCTCCAGGAGCGGACCAAATCCGATTTTCTACCCTTCGTAACTTGAGTGACGCGGATATCAACCGCATTACCCATATCTTTAATGAATACTGGTGCGAAGGCACACTTCCCCAAGCGTTGCGACATGCTGACATTACACTTATCCCCAAACCGGGTAAACCTATAAAAGTTGAAAATCTACGGCCCATCTCTCTAACATCATGCATTGGTAAGCTAATGGAGCACGTACTCATGCGGCGCCTGCAACCTTTCCTGGAAGAACACTCTTTCTTTGCTAACACACAATTCGGATATCGAGCTCATCTGTCTGCCCAAGATGTCCTTTTACAATTACGGTAGGAAGTCTTAGGACCACCGTCGCGCGCCCAAACGAGAGCACTTGTCGCCTTAGATCTCAAAGGGGCGTTCGATAATGTTGCACATGAACTTATCCTTCGCAATGTTGCAGAGTCGCATTGTGGGGCTCGTATGTACAACTATATCCGCGCATTTCTTCGAGATCGCACAGCTACCATCGGAATCGGGCCGCATCGATCAGGTACAATCCGCCTTGTAGGGCGTGGGACACCACAGGGCTCTGTTCTTTCCCCCACCCTATTCAATATCGCGCTTGCAGGGCTCCCCCGGCTTCTCGATCAGATCCCCGATGTCGCTCACGCTATTTATGCGGACGACATCACTATCTGGTGTACACGCGGTTGCGACGGTGCTATCCAAGAGCGACTGCAGCAAGCAGTTGACACTGTCTCGGAGTATGCGAGAAAAGGGGGCTTAAATTGTGCTCCGCAAAAGTCGGAGCTCATAATCATTCGTTCCCGCAGCCTCTCACCTATGCCGCCCATCACTGTACACGTGGATGGTATACCCATACCACAGGTCAGCCGTGCTTGCATCCTAGGCCTACACGTCCAGGCGGATGGCAGGTCTAACTATACTGTTTCCCTTCTATCCCGACAAACTGAGCAAATTCTGGCCATGATCAGGCGGGTGTCTAACAGGCGCTCGGGTCTTCGAAAAGAGGACCTGCTGCGCTTGGTGGAGGCATGCATCATTAGCCGTCTTACATACCATCTTCCCTTTCAGCGGATGACCCAAGCGCAACAACTTCGCGTGGATGCCCTCATTCGTAAAGCGACGAAGCTTGCCCATGGCCTACCGCACTATACTTCCACATACCGTCTCCTTAATTTAGGAACGCATAACACACTAGGAGAACTACTAGAGGCGCATTAGGTCAGTCACCGCCAGCGCGTCTTGCTCACACGTACTGGCCGCTATCACCTTGCACGGTTAGGGCACTCTGTCCTACCACTTGAACCTGAAGCCCGCCCAACGACCTTATCACCCACCCTACGTAAGGTACTGAATACTCATCCCTTGCCGCGTAATATGCACCCAGTGCATGACAAAGGACGGCGTAAAGCTTTTGTGCGATACCTTAACCGCATGCTCGAAAACATCCCAGAATCCCAGGCTCTATACACAGACACGGCGCGCACTCAAGAGAGCTATACATCCGTAGTGTTGGATGGCACTGAATCCCTGAAGGACTCTGCTGCAATGCGCGGCACTAATGTCACGTACGGAGAAATTCTCGGCGTTGCTCTCGCCATTGGACACGCCGTTTGTGTCCCAGGGGAAGTGTACATACTGACGCACTCACAACAGGCATGCCGGGCGTTCCTATCAGGACATGGCATTCCGAGAGCGGCACAACAAATTCTCAAACAGATCCCGAAAAATGATTCAGTCACACCTTCCCGCATCCACTTAATGTGGACCCCTGGTCATGCCTCGCTGCCGGGCAATGAACGCGCACATGCAGTAGCCGCGATATTTCCCTCCGGGCGGCCCGGCGTGGTGAAATGACCAGTTCAGGGTGGGGGGTCGCTTGCTGCGTTACGAAGAGATTCTCCGTCATTATAGAAGCGTTCGCTGCACTCACCGTGCGCCACCACCATCCTTCTCGAGAGAGGAAGCAGTGGCACTACGCCAGTTGCAAACCGACACTTTTCCTAATCTTGTCTCCCTGAAGAAATTCTAGCCACACTGTTATGCCGACAATTGTCCGGGCTGCGGCGGGTCACCCTCCATCTTCCACGTCACTATCGAGTGCACGGCAAACCTTTTCTCTCCATTAGCACCCCTCCTCCACCCGCTGCGCAAAAAAGAGCTGTGGGACGACGCCCTCCACGACGGACCTCCCGAGGTTCTGCGAGCCATCATACAACGGGCTCGACACGTCGCCGGAGTCGTCCTAGGGACCCCGGACTAGGGGTCCCACCCATGCTTTTTGTTCTACCTACATAATAAAGATGTTTGTCTCTGAAGGTTACGTTGGAGTAGACGCTGAATACGAAACGCTATCGAACAGCGTTTCGAGCGTTCAGAACAAACAGCGTTTCGAATAAACGCTATCACAGCGTTCTCGATACAATTCGACTATTCGAGAAACCCTCGCGCCGAGGGATATAAATTCCCGCAAAGCCGATGCCGCGACATTCGATCACCGACGCTCACTAGCGTGCACGTCGTTTTGCCGACCGCTTCTTCGCCGCCTGTGTATTATTTCAGTTGTTAGGGGAGAACAAGTTCGCTCCAATAAACTTGTTTTCCTTATAGACAACTGCGTCGTCCTTTCCTGCGTGACAGTATTGAGAGAAAAAGTAATCAATGCTTTCATATCTCCCAACAGATTTAATGTATTCAGGCGTGTGCCCGGCTGCACTAGGTCTTATAATATGCTGACAAAATTCGTCCGCAACGGTTGCTTCCGGTACATTCTTCACTAAAGCTAAGGCTCTAAATGGTTGTTGATATGTTACTGCCCCACTTAAAGAGCATAGAACATTCCATAATTTTGACTCGGGTGTAAATGGCGTTAGCGAAGTGCAGAAATCGCGCCAGCGCTTTTTGCCTAGTCTATCCAGTTGTCGTCTCATGCGGTCATGCGTTCTTCGACAGTCGCGGTAATCTTCAAGTACACCCGTGCGTCTGTATTTTCTTTCAGCTCTGCGGCGAATACGAATGTTCGTACAGTTGTGCTATGCCATAACAAGTTACATATCGACACTATTATTGAAATGGCCAGGAGAGCTAAACGTCGTAGGCAGATAGATAGATAGATAGATAGATAGATAGATAGATAGATAGATAGATAGATAGATAGATAGATAGATAGATAGATAGATAGATAGATAGATAGATAGATAGATAGATAGATAGATAGATAGATAGACAGACAGACAGACAGACAGACAGACAGACAGACAGAGAGATAGATAAATAGATAGATAGATAGATAGATAGATAGATAGATAGATAGATAGATAGATAGATAGATAGATAGATAGATAGATAGATAGATAGATAGATAGATAGATAGATAGATAGATAGATAGATAGATAGATAGATAGATAGATAGATAGATAGATAGATAGATAGATAGATAGATAGATAGATAGATAGATAGATAGATAGATAGATAGATAGATAGGAACGTGCGGCGTTTGGTTTCCTACAAATTTTTTTTATCCTTGCTCCGGCGTGGACGTCCGCCGATGCTGTCGTTCTTGCTGGCATCTTCTCTCTTGCTGGCTCGAACACACGGAGGAGCTGCGGCAAAACTTCTTCGTCTTCTTCGAGACGCTGACGGCGTGCCATAGCCCCCCTCCCCCTCTAGCGAGGTAGCCCGTACGTGAAGGAGCAAACCCTATGAGCAGGTTGTAGGTTCTGCTATTGCAAAGCGCGTTCGTCGTGTGAAAATTTGACGCAGATGCGGAGTCGTGTGAAAATCTGACGCAGGTGTAGTTCGTGATATTATGCTGTGAGGCTGAAGACAAGGATGTTGTTGATGTACGCGAAGCAGAAGGTCAGACCTCGAAGTACCTGGTCCACGAACCATTGAAATGGTTGTGCGACGTTTCGTAGACCGAAGGGCATACGCGTGTATTCAAACATACCAAAAGGTGTTATTATGGCAGTCTTTGGTACGTAAGAAGGCTCGACAGGTGTTTGGTGGTATGCCTTTATAAATAGACCACTTTTGCTGATTACGGTTGAACCATGCAGCAATGCCGTGAATTCCTGGATGTGCTGCATTGGATAGCGGTCCGGTGCCGTCACTTCGTTGAGGGTGCGGGAGTCACCGCATGATCTCCAGTAACCTGAAGGCTTCGGAATCATGTGTAGTTGTGTTGACCAGGCACCGGAAGAGGGGTGGACGTATCCGAGTTCAAGCATGTGGCCGAGTTCTTGGCGTGCAATCTTGTAGCGGTCAGGATCGAGACGACTAGCACGTGCAAACACCGGCGCTCTGACTGTCACTTTGTGATGAGTGACATTGAGGCGTATCGGGCCTTTAAAAGATGGAGCACAAAAAAGGTCAGAAAATTCTTGCAGAAGTGTAGACCATGGTGGGGAGACTTTGGCAAGAGCTTGCACGAGACGTAAGAGTGGCGAATTTGATGTCATGCCCTGAACTATGAGGAGCGTCTCAGAATCCACGAGACGGCTAAGTCGTAGTTCTACCACAAGCTTAAAATGCCAAAAAAAATCCGCACCGACGAGGGGTACACGCATGTCGGCGATTAAGAAGATCGACCGAAACGTGCGTCTCAGGCCGATGTTAAGCGTAACAAACCTTTCTCTGAAGGTCCGTATGGTCGAACCATTGACCGCAATGACAGGCAGCGAGGTCTGGCGTCGTTGGAGGTCCTCCAACGTAGAAGGAAGAACACACACTTCGGCACCTGTGTCAATGAGGTAGCGGACTTTAATGCCGCAGTCCGTGACGTGGAATAGGTGGCTGTATGTCGGGCCTGAAACATTGACCACCGTTAGTGCCTGGTCCGCGCGTTTCCCGCAAACTGGCATGGCTGTTTGAACTGACGAACTCTAGCTCCGTATCAGTGGTGGTACCAGCAGACGCTTAAAGGCATACTTGGTGATCTTTCGCAGCTCTGGCGCCGTTGTCGTGACGCGTAGCGGTGGTGGTCTGCCTTGAGTGCCCTCAGTTCAGTAGCCAGCTGATCAACCTTGTGGTTGAGCTCCTCGTTAGCTTGAAGAGGCAGTCAAAGTGGTCGTCGTGGACCAGTGCAGAGAGGGTAGATTCACGTGGTCTCTCGATCGCAGATATGGACGGCGCACCGATATCCATAATCTTGTCGGCCATCTGCGCTAGCGAGTCAAGGGTTTCTGTAGACGATACTCTCAAAACATCCGCACCAGCTGTGGCAGTCGCTGTAAATAGAGTTTGAATAGGATGCATGCATGTAATGCAGTAGAGTGGTCCCCGATCAGGTGTCGCATGCGACGCAGAAGCTTCGTAGGGGTTCGGTCACCGAGTTCTTCCGAAGTGAGTAGCTGCTGCAGCTTTTGTTGTTCCGACTCAGTTGTCCGGCGTATAAGCTCGTCTTTAAGGGAGGAGTTCTAAGGGGTTGGAGAACGCAGATTGTCTCTGACGATGGCAATGACAGCAGGTGGTAAAGCGCCGACGACGTAATCGTACCTCGCTGTTTGTGAGGTTGCCCGATGTCGTCGGAAGAGTGGTTCGACGCTCAAAAACCAGAGTTCAGTCCGCCTGCCGAAACTCCGGGAGCCTGAGAGTAGCGACGACACGGTCAGGAGCCGTAGGATTTGGCGTGGCATCGCTGTTTGGTGTGGTGCCTATAGTCAGACGAAATGAATGGGGCTGAAGAAGCAGAGTTGGCTGTGACGCTCGGTGTGTTGACGAAAAGACGAGAAAGTGCGCATTGCCACTCGAAGTCCGGGTCACCACTTGCAGGAAGACGTGGGGCGTTCGGTTTCATAGATAATTATTTATCCTTGCTCTGTCATGGACGTCCGCAGAAGCTGTTCTTGCTGGCGTCTTCTCCTTCTTGTGCTAGCTCGAACACGTGGAGCAGCTGCGGCGCACCTTCTTTGTCTTCTCCGAGACGCTGACGGCTCACCATAGATAGATAGATAGATAGATAGATAGATAGATAGATAGATAGATAGATAGATAGATAGATAGATAGATAGATAGATAGATAGATAGATAGATAGATAGATAGATAGATAGATAGATAGATAGATAGATAGATAGATAGATAGACAGACAGACAGACAGACAGACAGACAGACAGATAGATAGATAGATAGATAGATAGATAGATAGATAGATAGATAGATAGATAGATAGATAGATAGACAGACAGACAGACAGACAGATAGATAGATAGATAGATAGATAGATAGATAGATAGATAGATAGATAGATAGATAGATAGATAGATAGATAGATAGATAGATAGATAGATAGATAGATAGATAGATAGATAGATAGATAGATAGATAGATAGATAGATAGATAGATAGATAGATAGATAACTGCAGCCATTACTTTCTTGCACCGTTACTACTTTTTTGCTACCCTTTCATGAGCTATATCTAATCTAAATAATATTTATAACATATTCTAATATTTACGAGAAAAATCTTCTTGACGTACCATCTCTAAATAAAATAAAGCATCACAAATCTATGAATGAACAAAAACATACATATTAAATTACGCAACTGGGGTATGTAAGCGTTATTCTGTTATTATGAAAACGGAAAAGTACAAGCTAATGAACCGTAAGTGCTGCATGCGTCGTAATATGCCATCATAGCGAATTTTCAAATCATAGAAAAATGACATGACAGGAAGATCAAAGTTAATCAGATGGTCAAAATAAATGCGGGTCTCTTCTTACTCCATGTCTCGTATTGATATTGTGATTTTCGCACATAAAACCCCAGAAACTCATATTACCTTCTAAACCCCAGTATATTAGCGCTGCAAAATATTCAACTGCATTCAGACTATGTTAATGAGTTCGGTAGCTTGTTTCGGCAACTGTAGGTAATGCTTTATTGTGGCATATATAATAAATGCGTATGAGATATTTTTTATGTGTGCGGTTGGTTAAAAGTCTTGTGATGAGTCCCCAAACTTGCGTAATAGAATAGTATGGTATAGCGCTCCACGTTCGCATTATTTATAAATAATTTCTCCTGAAACACAAGTGATCACCTGTGCCAGTCACTTACTGGGTACAGTATGGTGTACTTGTTACGGCTATGACTCTTCGCGTCCATGACATACCACGCAGGATTACGTGAGGTTCTGTGGTAATGAGACAGTAGAGAGTTTTAGTACTGCGTACGCTGCGTACGTGGCGGCGTTGCGTACGTAAGGACGCCACGTTCTGCGTAGTGCGCATGCGCAGACCGCAACGCGCACGTATCGCATTACGTACGCAGCCGCTACGTACGCACCCATGATATGCGTGCGTGCGTACGTATGAGGTGATCACGCCGTTCTCGAACAAGTTCGCGACAGCGCGAGACTTCGTTTTGCAAAATGGTGGCATCGAAGGCCAGCACTGACTGGCTCTGTGGCTTAAAATATGGCCATAATCTGGCTATAACACTTGGATTGGCTCACATTGGCTGTCAACAACACGTGCTTCTATTTTGATCTACCAGATGGCGCAACACGCTTCTCGCACGTTACGTACGCGGGTACTACGGCGTACTAAAAGCCGATTGGTGGCAAACGACGCCACGTAACGCAAGGCGCTTGCGTGATGCGTACGTAGCACCATTCCGCCATACTAAAACTCTCTAATAATTACCCATTATGAACAATGGGGAAATAATGAAACAAAATGTGCATGGTTGTACCGGTTGCTACTTTTCTTTTTCTTAAAACCTCTAAAATTACTACCTATATGTTTAGTAATGGCTAGGGTAATAACAGTAGTGAGCTGTTAGTAACGGCACAGAAAGGTAGCAACTGTTAACACTCTCGCCGTTACTAACTGCACTTACCGCAAGGGTTTTAACATATGTGACAAACCATTACTGCTACAAAGTTAGCAAGTACTACTACCTTTTTCAACAGCGTAGCGATCCTATGGTTTTGAAAGAGACTGTTATTGGGCGCAGCGGCGCTCCAACGCTGATCGAAAACAAGCTCATCACTCAATGTCGTGGAAGCAAAACACCGCCGCGGGTCACTGATAGAGGCGCACTCTTGAGGCAGTTTCAGCACCGCCGTAACACCCAATGCTCTCCGATCCCGGTCTTCGAGCTCGAGAAACCGCAGCAAAGCGGCAGCGCCATTACTCGGACCCGGTTCTGAGAGCACCCATCACCAAGAACCTCGAGATGCCTCTGGCCTCAAACTTCTTGAGCAACAGACGCGATGGCGTCCAACTGTAAGACGGAATATACGTCGTCACCTTCTTCCTCGAAGCCACCCTCTCGGACAGCGACGTCAGACGGTACATCATGCAGGCGAAAGACGGCCGCGAACACACCTACACAAACCAACCCCTCACATTGGCAAGGGATTTGAACGTCTCCGCATATGTCAGCCATTAGTATTCGTACATCCATCACATGGAAGACGTATGTTGCCTGAAGCTCATTTTTCAGTGGAAACACGCCACAACCAACAGGGGGTCATGCATCGACCTAGCCTTCGCCAATCTTCATCTGCTACTCATCTGCAATCTTCATCTGTAGTCGCTGCGACAGCATATACGCAGAGTCAATGATGATCAGTAGGGTGAACCGTCCATCGGTACAACCGTCCGTGTGCCCATTTGTCCACGCATTCAATCGCGTTCGAGAGCGCCGACGTACTCGTACGCCGATGACGGCTACTACTACTACTACTACTGTTACTGCTACTACTACTACTACTACTACTACTACTACTACTACTACTACTACTACTACTACTACTACTACTACTACTACATACATCGCGGACGCACGACCCACGGCATAAGGAGCTTCGTCCCTGAAACTATCGTGAATCACCACGAAGTTCCGTGCAGTACTGAGGAAGCTACAGGACAGGACTTCCCAACCAATCAGGAGGGCGAGCGTATTTAAGTGTATCCTTCCGTGCCCTATTGTCTGCTAGTGGCGAGCGCTCCAGCGAAAGCGGCAAGAGCGTCTCGGGACACTGAGCAACTGCACAGTGGGATGCAGCTGTAATTGTGAAAGCGGTTAAATATTTCCCTCGGTACCATAATAGCGCGCGTCTTCGAGATACTTGAACGTAGACATTGGAGGGATAAGGTTCAGTGGCTCATGTTTCGGTGGAAAGTGCCGCACTAGCCAAATTGAATATGAAAGCACCATCCTTCATCATATTTTGCATACGCATGCTTATGGGCGTGCGAAGTGCCGCTCGCGTTCGATACGAAGTGATGGCTCTATTCTCGGTGCTTTACTTGTCCCTCTGTGCGCGGTGTAACAGTATGCAAGCCGTACTTGTGCACATATCACGTCGTAATACGCTGCGGATCTCTCGCTAGGCGTGCAGGATTCATTCTGAGCAACTCAAGCTAAACAGGTTTGCGTCGACCACGATCGCCGGCCCGTGTAGATCTCACGGATCGGCTCATCGCCTGCGAGCTCTTGGTGCTGTGAGTCGTCTAGGTTGACTGTGCCTATATTAGCCCTCACCTATCGGCCTGTCGTCCGTCATCTCCGGTGCTATGTAGCTCTCGCCAGATCGGCGCACCCCGTCTTCGATCTCCTCTGACCATTTCCATCTCTCTTCTCTAGTTCGTGTGCGGGTTCTCTTCTTACTATCATCTTCTATTTTATTCCTATCTCTTTCACTACCCTTCTCTCATCCCTCTGCCGACCTGTTGAGGTGCCCTCGCAAGGAGAGACAGTTACTGGTCGGCTCTTTTCTCATCATTTTCTTTTGATAACCACTTAGAGAGAGGAATGAAGAATCGCGCTGTCTAGTCCTTATGCTGCATATGTAATTATACCTCATGCGTTCGCTACGCTACGAATGAACGACGCGTAGCGTGTGTGTGGTGCCACTACCTCTAACGTTAACATGGGGCAGGGTGCATTTGCGATTGTGATTGATCCTGAGTAAACAGGCTAGACGGGTATATAATGAAAGTGACCTGCTCGATTCGCGGTGCAACACTAATTGTCTCGAACTATGCGCAGTTAGTACTGCACTTGTCACTTAAAATACTTGTTTGAGAGGAGATGTTCTGAGTGTTATATCATACGCGTAAAGTATGTAGTGTGTTACCAAATAGTTCAGATTCATATTATGCAACGAGACAGCTGACTTCATTTAAGTATTGGGAGCAGTGACTTGCATGAGGGCAGTGCCATAAAGTTGAAGAGGTGAAGTTTGGTAGAGATGTGTTTCTTAACCTTTTCAGCCCTCGATTTTTTATTTTGATAGGGTAGATTTTTCGTGAGTGTTTTTCTTGTAGTGGGGTCTTCAGAAGACCAAAAACCAAAAATTTAGCCAGTGGTGCAAGCATTTTTTGATTAATTGACGTGGCATCTAATTAGGTCATCAAGGCTTAGTGATTGGAAAATGAAACAAAATTGCTTCTTTATTTCTGCTAAATATTAGTGTACACAAAATGGGATCCAAGGACTTACTTTTCATCATTATACTTATTGAAACAGCGTCGGTACGACGTCCCGAAAATCGCACTTACCCACCTCACCTTACACGCCCCAGCTTCACCGAAGACTTTTCTCGCGCTTCTTGTTATTTGTGGCTCGTAGCTCCCCAAACATGCCCCAATTTCGATGTCAATTGCAGTGGGGATCATTGAAAAACCATTGCACCAAGAATGAGCAGTATTGGTTACGTTTTAGAAATGATAGGGGAGATTATGTGCGATGGTGTCAATTGACACCGCCAGGGCCGATAGGGTTAAGTAAATAAGCTATAATGAGGTAAATGAGTAAACACGAGTTTCTCTGCACGACCTGTAGGTAATAAGTATTGGAACTGCAGCAGTTCTTCAAGAAAATGGTATCCACTGCCGCCTTAAGCCCACATTTTCACCCATGGTCTACTGCTTGCGATTACATTACTACAAAAGCTTCTCGGGTGGTGCTTTTTATCCTCGAAAGCTGCGCGTCAGTCCACTGTAGTAGGAACTTCACCTCTTGGAATTGGACGAGTTGTTTCATGCTTGTATACAGACACCACGACTGAGACGAAGACAGCAGACATATAGATGCAAATAAGTCCCAGCTGACAGCTGTTTTTGTTTATACCTACAATTAACACATTACACAATGCATCACAAAATATAAAAGCTCATTTAAAAAGATTTTTTTGTATTAAGGCTCATTTGTCCCCTGTCACACCAATCAGTTATTTTCATTACAGTGCTATTGAGTAAAATGTGGTCTTCACTGTTGTGTATCTCCTGATATATTATACAATTGTCTGCAAAGAGTTTTACTTTACAATCAATCCACGTTGTTATGCAATTGACGAAAATCAAAAATGACAATGGGATCATTACTGAGCCCTGTGGGATGCCTGAAGTAACCGGCACAGGAGCAGATGAAATGTTTTGATAACGACAAATCGAGATTGATCTGGTAAAACGCTCTTTATTCATACAGTAAAAGGACCGTCATCAATATTGGCAACAATTTCGACAATTAATTTGGTATGGCACACACAGACAAATTCTTTACTAAAGTCTAATAGAAGTGCGTCTGTTTGATTATGGTTGTTATTACCTAATGCGGGATCATGAACCAGCTCTGTAAGCTGAGGAACTGTCAATAAGCTTCATCTAAAACCATGTCGCACATCAACCAGAACGTTTTCTTTAAATATTTGGTTGAGTTCTTGAGTAAAATGTGCTCCAAAATTTCACATTATGTGCTGGTAAGGGAAATTCGTCTGTGGTTGGATGGTACGTTATTGTCTCCTGACTTATGGATCGGTACAATTTTCGCGATCTTCCAATATGCAGGTAGGTCGGACGTCGAAAGTGACTTGAAGAAAATAAGCCACTTCCGAGATGAGCTATACCTGCAGATTGCAAGATCGCAAAATTGTACCGATCCATAATTGATTGTAAGCCTACTGTGATATCACTCATGCCCTACTTTGTCATAAAAAAATCACAAGATGAAGTATGTATGCGATTTATAACTGATTGTATTCACTGTGAGCCAACGAAGATTGTATTTTTCGTGTCGCTTCCAGAATGTAGAACGTGAGGTAACTCGCCAAAAATGGTAATGCCTTCGAAAAGCTTCTTTTCTGCAAGAATTCTCCACACGGTAAAGCGAAACGACAGCCCACTGAAAAAAATCTGTTAAAATAATCACATCTTTCTTTTTCTTTCGCGGCAACTTTTCGAGTGAACATGCACAAAAAAGTAGTGTTCACATATGTGGACAATGTGTTTGAATGGGCTACATCACTCGACTATTAGGTAAAACAAGAATGTTCTTTCATTAACATAATGTAAACTTGTCAACAATCAAGCATTCAGGCAAGGCTTGATTCCCAGAACAGTGACCGTCAGACCAAGCACAATTGGAGGTTTACTGATTGTACGCGAACCATTTGGTCTACATCTAAGTGTGAAACATCATGCAAGTAGGACAGCAAAGTAGAACACAGATGCAGCTTCAACTAACAAGTGAGTCTTCATTATCGCTTAACCAGCAATAAACAGCAAATACCGAGCATGCAACATCACTGAAACAGTACTGCTTAATAACACTGTGTCAGTGCTTTGCTGGTGTGTCGTACATTATTGTCCCACTTGTCTCGCTGTTTCACATTCAAGGTTCATTCATGTCCTGTGGTAGTGGCACTTTGCAATACGTTCCACTTAGCTGTGGTGAAGTGTGCATAGCCCACATCAGGTGGTGTATCACCAAACGCCTCAAGGAAAGTCACACTTCATTAAAGGCTCCCCCCCCCTCTCACTTATCTAGTTGCTGTCACACGTGTGTTTGCATACATGCAGTTTTTTTAATGGTAACACTCTCATGATACACAGAGAGCACGGGATGCATTAAATAGCTGAGGCTTTTTAGGGGCGAAGCTCCTTCAAGCTGCACCCGTTCGTCTCTATTCGTAGTCATAATGCGTAACAAGTCTAACGTTTTGACCTGCAAGGTGGTGCCTGTATGGGACCAAGAATCAGCGTGACAGCAGGTGCGTCCGTCAGGCAGCCAGTGCTGCTCTGTTTATTCAGTCCGCCACATTTAAAATACACTCTAAGCAACGTCCCTTTGATGAACACGCAATAGCATCAAGATTGGGTGAAGCCGCTTGAGCTTATCCTACGTAGCGCACGAGTGAGGCGCGATAAGATACAGTGCCGGTGGGAGATTTCTCCTGTGCGTTGTTGAACAATAAAAAATTCGCAGCGTGCGCATTAACTAAAAGCCGAATCATCCTGTCTCTCATTCCCCGTTAGCAGCCATTGGCATGTACATTGAGCACTATCTGACAAGAAAGGGTTGCTACGTTATACTCGCTGGGCGTAACCTCTTTGGTTTTAGAAAAATTTGGCGAGCGTTGGGCTGCAGTGCCATGAATACAGTGAACCAGTACACTCTAAGCCAAATAGGGTGTTAAAAAGGTGTGTGGTTCGTCTTTTTGGGGACTAATGGGGCTGCCACAACCATTAATTTCTTTAAGGACTAATGGCACCGGGTCTGACAGTTAGTCCCCACAGACAAACTCAACAGACTAATGTTTAGTCCTCACATTTACACCTTAGTGAGTAACCGTTAGTGCCACATTTCACCTCGAAGGACTAACATTTGCACCTTATGGAACATCTGTTAATCTCCACATTTACATCTTACCGGGCAACCGTTACTCCTCACAGTTGCACCTTGCCGGATGAACGGTTGATCCACTCAAATACTCCAATCGGATAAATTTTTGTCCCCAGTTCCAACATTGTTTATTTTCCGCCAGGCCTAATACTTTTTTCGCCTGCTTTTTCTGCGCAGTGAGCAACATATTGCGCAGAAACGAAAGAAACGGCAACAACGAAAAACAAAAGTGAGACATTGCAATCTTTTATTTTTCTATACACATGAAGTTTCTCCATTCTTTTAAGTGAATTCATGGTAAAGTGTACAAGTCAAGTCTCGTTGTCAAATCTTGTTCACTCCTTGGGGAGCTCCTCCGGCGGAAGCGATATGACAGGCATTGCAGAAGCCAGCGCACGCAGCCAGGTTCTGCCTGTTGTGTTCCCACGGCTGCACGTACAATATTATAGAAAAAATAGACACACGTGACAAAAGACGAACATGCACGCATATATCAAGTACGTGCACGGTAATATAAAAACAAGCGTTAAAATATGACACACAAATAACTCTACCTTCACATCTCGCACAGTCCTTCTGAAGCTGCTCTGGCGAAAGAGATGAATGACAGGCATCGCTGACGCCAGCGACACAGTCTTCAGCATGGTGTGTGCCCACGGCTGAACAATAAGTATGTAAAATAGTGAGTCACACGTGGCAGAGGATGAGTACAAATGCATATGAGAAATACGTGCAAGGTGAAATGAAAACATACGTGGGATGTGACATGCTAATAATTTCACCGTGATGTCACACACCGTTAAAGACTCATTTCGATCACCGTAGCGCGACAGCTTAGGAGTGGCGGCCGCAACCACGACTGCGCGAACAACCGTGCCGCCAAGAAGTCGGCGAGTCCTAAACGAGTGACGTCGTTCAGCTTGAGCAAGTGAACGCGAGACCAAGCACGGCGCAGCACGCGGAGTGTCTGCCGCCAGCAAACTTCGAACAGGAAAGCGAGCGTACGCTTGGCCGCCGCCACGAACAGCGCTGAGCTGGTTTGGAGCTAGCGCCGAATAAATCGAAGGTAATGCGGCCCTTTTCCACAAACTTGAGCGAGTGCAGCGCGGAAACCCCCGCCGCGGTGGTCTAGTGGCTAAGGTACTCGGCTGCTGACCCGCAGGTCGCGGGTTCAAATCCCGGCTGCGGCGGCCGCATTTCCGATGGAGGCGGAAATGTTGTAGGCCCGTGTGCTCAGATTTGGGTGCACGTTAAAGAACCCCAGGTGGTCAAATTTCCGGAGCCCTCCACTATGGCGTCTCTCATAATCATATGGTGGTTTTGGGACGTTAAACCCCAGATATCAATCAATTATCATTAATTGGCGTTGGCCGCGGCGGCCAACGGATGGTGCCGAGCTGCTTGCGACCGACTGACGGGAAAACCAACTGTAATGGCCACCAATTTTCAGTGAGTTCCGACGCTAGCGAAAGGCCCGCCAGCCCGTGCTGGTGCACTTACAGCGCGTGACATACTATAACCAAGCTCTTTACGAGATCTCGCAACGTGTTTTTGATGACTCCCGAAACAGCGGCGAGGTCTCAGCCCAATATCGTTAGCCCGGAGCTCATCGCGGCGGGGAAGACAGGCGAGCACTCGACGAGCGAACGTACGGGAGGCCGACGGCAATGGCAGCATATTGCCAGGCGGTCGCAAAGCACAGGCGAACTGCTGACGCCGAAGCTGACCTTCGCGATGCATTTCGTGCGTGCGATATACAACACGACGGAGCCCGTTGCCGGCAAGCGCGATCCGTATGGCACACGAGACAAGTGGATTAGAATAAAGAATGATAATTTACTTGCCTTAGAATCCAGCGCTGTTTTCTGCCCTGAGTCGGACTGAAGTATATCCGATAGGCCTATTGTCTTCTCGGCCGCCATATTGGCCTCCCCAACTGTGTCTGTCGTGTGTTGGTCGTGACTATCTTGAAGCCAGAGATATACAGCGCGGCGTGGTGACGTGTCGAGGCTTGCTCCAGATTTCATGGGTGCAGGGAAACGCAAAAGCAGCAGCCCACGCTCATCCAAGCGTACACACAAGCACCACGTCGTAATTCTTAGATCGTCGAATCCAGACGGCCGTGGTCGAGCACTCCGACAGCGATGCAACGCGAACCATCGCCGGCAAAATACAGGGAAAGACTGAGCCCGCAGAGGAAGAGAGGGAGGGCTGGTCACCTTGGCAACGCTTTCAGCGCTGCCTGCCATCCCCGGGTGGTTCATCCCTTGGTTTCGTGCAACACGCTTCCCTTTGTGGTTGCTCCTCAATGGTCTATCAGTCAGTCGGGCCCGCCTATTAGCCTCCGTTAATCCTTTTTTTGGGTAATTTTGCCTTAGAGTGTATATACCATGAACTCGAGGTGGTTAAAGATGGCAAGTAGACAAGAAGCAAAAGCGGAATTCTCTTGTCTCTCATTCCTCCTTAGCAGCCATTGGCATGTACCTTGAGCACTATATGACAAAAAAGGGTTGCTACGTTATACTCGCTTGGCCTGACCTCCTTGGTTTTAGAAAGGTTTAGCGAGCGTTGGGCAGCAGTGCCATGAATACAGTGAACTAGTATATACCATGAACTCGAGGTGGTTAAAGGTGGGAAGTAGACACGAAGCGCAAGCCATAAGAAAGTGTGTGTGTGCCACCTTTCGTTTAGTCCTTGGAATGTCCGCTGGATTTCGGGGCTTCTAATTGTTGAAGATATTGTTACGGGGAATAAAGTATACACTGGCGAGCAAATGTGACTGGCGAATATACTGGCGAGCTAATGCGTACAACGCTGCTGTAGTACCCGATGGTGACTATGTTGCTGCCCCAATTTCTGACGTGGCCATGACACGCAATGTTGCACTCCCCAACACGGTGGTTACCGTTAAGGATAACCGAATTTCATTTCCCGTCCTCAATTTCGGCTTCTCAGCGCAAGTTATTCCTCGCGGCATGTCACTTGCGCATCTGATACCACTGGTCGACCACACAGTTTCCGCCCTAACCACCGATTCGCCACCCGATTTTTCATCAACGTAGTTCTCGTCACGTTCCTGTTCCGACCTTTTCAAGCCAATGCTATCTGACAAGCTCACCTCTGAACAAGTCTCTGCTTTCTGCCGTGTGCTTGCTTCTTATCAGGACATCTTTGACTTCGGCGACCGTAATTTGGGCCAGACATCTGTGGTAACCCATCGCATCGACACCGGTGACACTCGACCCATTTGCCGACGACCCATCCGTGTGTCAGCCCTGGAGCGTGCTATTATACAGCGAGAAGTCGATAAAATGCTTCATAAGGGCATAATCGAACCCTCGTCTAGTCCCTGGTCCTCACCCGTTGTACTTGTTAAAAAGAAGGACAATAGCTGGAGATTCTGTGTTGATTATCGCCATCTCAACCATATTACCAAGAAAGATGTCTGTCCCCTACCGCGCATAGATGATACACTCGATTGCTTGCACGGTGCCAAATATTTCTTTTTAATAGACCTTCGCTCAGGCTACTGGCAGATCGCTGTGGACGACAAAGACAGAGAGAAGACGGCCTTCGTGACTCCTGATGAACTTTATCAGTTCAAGATGATGCCTTTTGGATTATGCAACGCCCCCGCGAATTTTGAGCGCATGATAGACTCTCTCCTTCGAAGCATGAAGTGGACCATCTGCCTCTGCTATCTTGACGACGTTATTGTTTTTTCGACTACTTTCGACGACCATCTTACCCGTCTGTCCACAGAGCTTGATGTTTTTCGACGTGCCAACTTGCAACTTAACTCGTCCAAATGTCGTTTTGGGCAACGCCAAATCTGCTACTCGGCCATCTTATTGACGCTGCGGGCGTTCAACCAGACCCTGCGAAAATCCGAGCAGTTCCCGACTTCCCCACACCCCGCTCAGCCAAGGACGTTCGAAGTTTTCTGGGACTGTGCTTCTATTTCCATCGTTTTGTCGAGAAGTTTGCTGAAGTAGCCTGTCCTCTAACCTGCCTCCTCAAAACGGATGTCGCATTCACCTGGGGCCAACAGCAAGCAAACGCCTTCTCGTCGCTCGTTGACATTCTCACCAATCCACCAGTCCTAGCACACTTCGACCCATCTGCCGCCACGGAGCTTCGTACTGACGCCAGTGGCCACGGCATAGGCGCAGTGCTGGCGCAGCGGCAACACGGCATGCACCGCGTCGTCGCGTATGCAAGCTGACTGTTGTCGCGCTCGGAACAAAATTATTCTATCACAGAACGCGAGTGCTTAGCTCTCGTCTGGTCCATTGCGAAATTCCGACCGTACCTGTATGGCCGACCATTCTCAGTTATTACGGACCACCATGCGCTTTGCTGGCTCTCCTCACTCAAGGACTCTACGGGACGCCTTGGTCGCTGGGCGCTGCGCTTACTAGAGTACACTTTTTCCGTATCCTATAAATCCGGACAACTTCACAAGGATGCCGACTGCTTGTCCCGTTACCCAGTCGATCCCCCTGACACGAGGGAAGATGAGCAAGAGGCCCTCGTTCTTTCAATTACCGAGTTCACCGACATAGCTGCTGAACAACGCCGCGACCCCTCGTTGCGTGCTATTATCAATGGTCTGCACTCTCCCCACCTTGACCACTCCTTCCAACTGTTCGTTCTTCACAACGACATCTTGCACTGCTACAACGCCCGCCCTGATGGTGCTGAGCTTTTACTCGTTGTTCCTGTGCATCTTCACTCAGACGTTTTGGCCCAGCTGCATGATGCCCCCTCCGCTGGACACCTAGGGGTGTCACGCACGTATGACCGCATTCGCCGCCAATTCTTTTGGCCTGGCCTCTACCGTTCTGTACGACAGTACGTTGCGGCATGCGACCTCTGCCAGCGCCGCAAGGCACCTGCTCTGAGACCTGCTGGTACCCTCCAGCCCATTGAAGTACCAGATGAGCCATTTTTCCGTGTCAGCCTCGATCTTCTAGGACCTTTTCCCGTGTCGGCCACCAGTAATAAGTGGATTGCTATTGCTACCGACTACGCAACGGGCACGTGTATGCCATTACACGCGCCCTCCCCACCAGCTGCGCTACTGATATAGCCGAGAACCTTCTTCATGACATCATTCTGCGTCATGGTGCTCCTCGTCAGTTGATCACCGACCGCGGCAGCTGTTTTCTATCTAAAGTAGTCGACGAGCTCCTGCGATCCTGCTCTACCCACCACAAGTTCACTACAGCGTACCATCCGCACACCAACGGCCTCACGGAACGCCTCAACCGTACCCTGACGAATATGTTAGCGATGTACGTCTCCAAGGATCACAAAGATTGAAACATCCACTTACCTTTCGTTACCTTCGCATACAACAGTTCACGTCATGATACAGCTGGATTTTCACCTTTTTACCTACCGTTTGGTTATGACCCGCCTTTGCCAATGGACACCATGCTCCAATCTGACGCCCCCTCATCGACTGCTTATGCTCGTGATGCCCTGGCCCGAGCTGACATCGCCCGCCAAGTCGCCCGGGATCGTTTATGTGCCTCGCAGCTTAACCAAAAGAGTGCTTACAATCGCCGGCACCGCGACGTACAGTACTCTCAGGGGTCACTCGTCTTGCTGTGGTTACCATCACGTCGTGTTGGTCTTTGCGAAAAACTAATGTCGCGTTACGTAGGCCCCTACCGCGTCATACGCAAGGTCACCAGCGTGACCTATGAGATAGCTCCACTCCAAACCACGTCAGTACAAGCTTCAGTCCCGACCGATATAGTGCACGTCTCACGGCTTAAACCATACAACTCACGCCTCGAGAATTGATCGCACCGGGACGGTGCTTTTGCCGCCGGCGGGTAATGTCACGGGCTAAGTAGATGCCTAAGGATGACGACGACGAAGTGCTGAAAGTGAACGCGCTCGGACTGCAAATCCTCTGATTACTCCCGACCAGCGGTGCAACCTTCTTACAATTCTCGTTGATGGTTTACCTGTAACTGCTCTTATTGATACCGGTGCACAAATATCTGTGATGAGCTCAGACCTCCGCCGCCACCTCCAAAACTTTCTGACGCCTGCGATTGCACCTACCGTTCCTACAGCGGATGGGAGTACTCCGGCTGTGCTTGGAATGTGCACTGCGCGATTAACAATTTCTGAGCATCAAACTTCAGTTCTGTTCGCTGTACTGGAAAATTGCCCTCATGACTTAATCCTTGGACTCGACTTTCTGACTTCACACACTGCGCTCATTGACTGCTCCAAAGGTCTTCTTCGGCTCGAACTACCATCCTTCTCGGAGACCGTTTCTACTAGCCCACCTCGTCTACGCTCTGTCGATTTTTTCAGACTTCCGCCGCAAGCCACAGTCCAAGTCCAACTCTCGCCATATCCTAATGTCACGGGCTAAGTAGATGCCTGAGGATGACGACGACGAAGTGCCGAAAGTGAACGCGCTCGGACTGCAGCAGCGTCGTACGCATTAGCTCGCCAGTATATTCGCCAGTACACATTTGTTCATCAGTGTATACTTTATTCCCCGTAACATCATTGGTGGAAGGTGCGGGGTACCACTCGCTATACAGCTCAACGAGCTGGATCCTCGCAGCGGACGGCGCATTGCAGCTACCACGATGACTGACCAGGCTACTAAATGTCAACAAGATCCATCAGCCCCGCAGCCGATCGTTGTGGTGCAACCTCGCGACCCAGGCCCATTCAACGGCACAAGTGGCATAGACGTCGATGACTGGCTGGCTCTATATGAGCGCGTTCACTTTCAGCACTTCGTCGTCGTCATCCTCAAGCAACTACTTAGCCCGTGACAATATGATGAAAAGATGTGAGATGGTGGTACTTGGAGTGTTGACTAAATGGACGAACGGACACACAGGCAGATGCATGGACGGACGCATGAATGGCTGCACGGACAGATGGACGCATGGGTGGACGCATGGGCGTATGCATGGACAAACGCAGGGACGGACGCACAAATGGACGTGCAGACGCACGATCAGATGCCCGCATGGCCGGGCGGATGGACGCACGAACGGTCACACCGACGGAATGCATGAACGGACGCAAGCAAGAACGAATGGATGGACGGATGCTTTGCCCCACTCTCCATCATTCACCCCGTGGATATGCTGCCATTTGTTTTATACTTCAGATGTATAGCACAACAAAAGCACATTCTGTCCTTCAATAGAGTGAGATATTGTTAGAAGGTTGAATGCATATATTTAATGCTACCCAAGTGTACCAGTACATACATGTTTGCGCCTTCAGGCTTTTTGTTTATTTTGTGGCGACATTGTAATTTAACTAGTCCAGTTATTCTGCCAGCTCAAAAAGACATGAGTACCCGGAGGCCATCCTACTTATTCTCAACTAAACATTACTTTAGTCGCACTATCTTGGTTGTCTACAAAGCTTTCCTCTTTAAAAAGCCCTATCAAATAATAAAGAAAGTGAACCCTTAAATTTACACTTATTTTCGCATTCATAGCGAGGGTCTCGTTCTGGCAGACTTGGTGCCTTCAGGTAGTATGCAAGGGATAATTGGTCAGCTGCTAGTTTGTAATAGGATCACGTGCTGCGTGACACCAAACAGGCACTAAAAAATGGCAGCATATCCACGGAGTGAATGATGGAGAGCGGGGCGAAGCATCCGTCCGCTTATTTGTTCTTGCTTCCGTCCGTCCATGCATCCATCTGTGTGACCATCCGTGCGTGCATCTGTTCGCACGTCCGTCCATGCGTCCATCCATCGGTGCATCCATCTGTGAGTTCATCCATTCACCTGTCTGTGTGTCCGTTCATCCATTCATTCAACTCTCCAAGTACCACCATCTCGCATCTTTTCATAATATATTCCCGATGTAGAAGCACTGCCATCCAGCGGACATTCCAAGGACTAAACGAGAGGTGGCATACGCACACTTTTTTACGGCTTGCGCTTCGTGTCTACTTCCCACCTTTAATCACCTCGACTTCATGGTAAATACTAGTTCACTGTATTCATGGCACTGTGACCCAATGCTCGCTAAGCCTTTCTAAAACCAAGCAGGTTACGCCCGGCGAGTATAACGCAGCAACCATTTTTGGTCAGATAGTGCTCAATGTACATGCCAATGGCTGCTAATGGGGAATGAGAGACAAGAGAATTCGGCTTTTACTTTCTTACGGCTTGCGCTTCGTACCTACTTCCCACCTTTAACCACCTTGAGTTCACGGCACTGTATTCATGGCCCCGCGGCTCAACGCTCGCTAGACCTTTCTAAAACCAAGGAGGTTACGCCCAGCAAGTATAACGTAGCAACCCTTTCTTGTCAGATAGTGCTTAATGTACATGCCAATGGCTGCTAATTGGGAATGAGAGACAGGAGAGTTCGGCTTTTAGTGAACGCGCACGCTTCGAATTTTTTTATTGTTCAACAACGCACAGGAGAAATCTTCCACCGACACCACCTTGCAGGTCAAAACGTAAGACTGGTTACACGCTGCGACTACGACTACGAGGGACGAACGGGTGCTGCTATAAAGAGCTTTGCCCCTAAAATGTTCTACACTCACCCTCATTACAACAGGGCATGGCAGTCGGGAGTGGAAGCACACGATGTCCTCAAAGTATTGGCGCGAAGGCAACAGTAGCATGGTGTCACTGGGGAAACGGTGCATATGAGCACAGATGAGTCACGAATTTGAAGTGCAATGCGACACATGAAAAATGCAGTGGTGACAAGAATGGACTTCGAAGTAGGAAGTACCACATTGTCTGACACTTCGCCGCGTAAGTTTTCAAGAGTTGCTGTTTTGGCATTCAATGGCAGTGAAACACAGTGACAGCTTTTGGATGGTTATGTGCAAGGCTCCACAATGATAGTTTCCAAAGCTGTTGCAAGTGACATGTCTGATAAGCAGGTGACCGAGATATAACAATAGTTGTAGACCTGTCTTCAAGAACCAGTCAACGGAGAGTTTGATGATCATCTTTGTTCATGCCGATGCCATAGTTGCGTGTCGTGTCAGCATGCGAGGTCACTACGACTCGTTGGTGGTCATCAATGATGTGATTAATCTTCACCATGTCATCTTCCACTTCTATTACGTGCTCACATAATTTTGTCCATTTTTGTGCAGTGACTTGCTCTATGCCTTTCCAAAGAAGAGCATCAAGGCCTTCTACATGGAAGTGTGTATTTGCTTTTGCAACATAACCTTTTCCATCGCTCCACGCGAGCTCAATCTAGTTGAGCTCACAGTGGTATGGCGGCAAGCGCATGATAGTGTGACCAGCATCAGCAATGCAGTCAATGCAGTACCCATCACCCTCCGCACTTACGGTTTGAACAGGTTTTATCAGTTCTGCCTTCACTAGGTCACTTCCTTCAGAGAGAGCCAGGCCTGAATGTCTTTTTTCAACGTACCCATACGGGGTGCCTTTTCAAGCTTCACAGAATGATAAGGTGCATTATCAAGCACAGTGGCACAGTGTGGCGGCAAATTCGGCAGTAGTTTTTTTCTAATCCACTTTTCGTAGTGGGCGCCATACATTTCATCGTGATAATCGCCTGTTCCCTTTCTGACCCGAATAACTTCTCTGGCAGCTGTGATGAAGGCGTCCTCGTTGCCACAGTGAGTAATAATAAGGGCACCTCCCTTACCACTGGGGTTTCGCGGGCGTGTCGTCAGGTTGGCTTTCTCGGCGTGCTCAGTGAATTTAATGATCTCGTCGACCCACCCACGGCTCACACTGTGCCCTGCGTTCGTCCAGGTTTCATCAACGTAGAACATGGGTCATCTCCGGCATCCAACCTCCTATAAGTGGCGCAAGTGCTTGCGTCACCACTGGATGATGTGAGCGGTGAATTCTGGGAACGGTTTCTAAAGTGGAAGCCTACCTTGAGCAGCTTCCTGTGAATAGTTATCGTGGACACGGACGGCAGCGAGTAATCTTCTTTTTTGAAGTATGCGGTGAGCTTGCGCACCGTCGGAATTTCCCACTGTTTTTAGAAACCGTACATGACTCTGCGCAACACACCAATGTCGAAGTCATCCAGCAGCTGCTCTCGATCGCGGTCCCTGCCACTGCGAAACAGCGTCTTGGGTGAAAGTACCTCACCGTGCTTATCGTGCTCCACTACCCACTTGTACAGCGCATGCTCACTGAAGTTGATGTACGCAGACTTTCTCTTAATGAGAGAACTCATGCTTGCATTTCTGCCACCTTCGTTACGCACTGTCCCGAACACATTTAGAGTGAGCTGCTCCGCTCCCTTGTCGTGAAAGTTTATACGGGAACGATATCGCACAGTTGAACCAGGCGCGGCCATTTCAACAGGAGTGACCAAATTTGCCACTGCGGACCAATCACAACCCAAGACTGGGTACTCCGCGGTGCTGTGAACGCTCGGGCTGTGCGGACTACTCATTAGCGTTTAGACAGTGTCCTGACAATCTTTCGTATTTTATAAGTAAAAACCTAACACATACGAGCCACAACAGCGTTATTTATTTCGTCATTTGTATGTTCTAGCACGTACAATAACTCTTCAGTATCATGGAGCCACAAAAAATGTTTTTTACAGAAAATGCGACAAGATTCTCATACAAATCTCAGCTGCAACAGGCACATAAGCCTTCAAGTAAACTTCCCCGAAGAGACCGCTTGCGAAAGTCATAAGGACAAACAATGGGCTACGTATATGGGGCACTACATATTGCTTCGCAACAACCTGTGTTCGAGGGTAGTGTAGCCTGGGCTCTGCTGCGTGGTACTTCTGGACTGGAGTATAGCTCTGTCTCGCCTTTCATTTTGGTTGTCTCAATTCTTCGCTTGAAAGGAAGCCGAGCGCAAGCGTCTTCAACACACCCATCACTCTGCTTCGTCAATGCCCCACCAACGATCCGCCACGTACGGTGACTATCCAGGAGACTGAAAGAGGCACTCGCTCTCCGCGTACCCAGGCACAACCCGTGCCACAGCCAATTGGAGAGTAGCGGTCCAGGCGTATAGAATACCCTCACACAACTGCAGTTTGTATGTACTTCTAGGAGACAATGCCATCTGTTATACTGTTTGGAAGAGATCGCCTTCTCTCTCGTCTCTTCTTCTCTAGTTTGCGCGTGACGCATGACAAGGTTAGACAAAGAAGAGCTTCGTCCCCCCCCCCCAAAAAAAAAACTGGCCCCGTATCTGCATGTTGATCCTGCAAATGTCGTCGAAAGACGAAAGTCTTGCGTGTGAAGAGAGTGAACAAAACATTTCTTTGATGTTTTGCTCAAGAAAATCACTGAATGGTATCCTGGAGGCGCTGCATTAGGCCGCGTTCAGACTGAGCATTCCGGCCGCCGAAAGTGCTCCGAATCCGGTTCGGCGGCGGCGAGATCTGCCGAAAGGGCCCTCTCCGCGCCGTTCGCTGTCGGACCGATTTTTGCAGCGTCTGCCACCGAATCGGTCACCGCGGACCAATAGGAGCGCTAGTCAAGAAATTTTGAAAAATGGCGGCCAAGCCCTACTCACTTGTTATGCCGCAGTGCACGTAACTGAATGTTGAAACCAACGGGAGGTTAACCTACTCTGTGCCTACTTCGCCTCCGTATTTCGTGAAAGAGGTGACCGAGCTTGCTGTTGGCGTGACCGAGCTTGTTGCGGTCTTGCAGAGCAAAATGAACCCACCAACGCCGCTGGCGTCGGTGGTTTTTCTGCTCTTCGTGCATTACAACACAGCCACTTGCCAGCAAAGTAAGCAGTACTGTTTTTTCTTGCTTCTCTCGTGCGAGAATCGTCGAAGAATACACCACCGGATAGCGTAGTAGCGTTTGCGAGCCGTGACAACAACCGGGTGACAGCGCATCCATCCCGCGTTCGCCCCGTAGTAGATGGCATATTCGGCGGCGCAGGGCGCGTCCAGTGTGAACGACGCTGCGTTTCGGCGGCAGGGGAATTTCGGTCGCTGTAAAAAGCGGATGTTTCAGTGTGAACTAGGCATTAGAGTGCCTCGAGCGTGCAGCGGAGGCGAAAGAGCGCATCAAGTCACGTTACGCGTGAATAATGAGCGCTATCTGGCAGTTTTTTTTTTTTTTGAAAACGAAGCACGTGGCCGTCTCAGAAGTGATTAAGTGTAGAACGTAAGGCGACGGGTAGGAGCCACCACCGTCTCGTCTAAGCAAAGCGTTGTAAACACTCGCCTTATCGTGCAAGCTTTCCATAATCAGCGCAGCGTTATAAGCGCTACGGTCCTTAAAATTACCTATGTATGCCTTTTCTAGTAAAAGACTAACATGCCGAATATATGCGTGTTGTTGTTGTGCCCCAGACACGCGCAATAATTGCTTTTTATTTGACAATTGCACAAATATGAACGCTAAACATTTAGCAACATTGCTGGGCGCTGCGGATTGGGTCAGCCGTTTCAAGTACACAATGCCGTTAAGAGTGGATACTATACCCCCGTATTCAGAGACGCTACTTGACTTGAACTTGACTTGAAACCACCTTTAATGCAGCGTGGTCGCAACGCGTGTGTGAGTCTGTGCTACCTTGGCACAGCCTAAAGCGGAGCATTCGAAACGCGTTTGTGCTGCATTGAAGTCGGTGGCAAGTCAAGGTCAAGTCAAGCAGCGTTTCTGAATACGGGGGATAGTTTAGCATATATGATGGCTATTGACACTTCCTGTTTTCAAAGCGATTAGATGATTGATTGATTTGTGGGATTTAACGTCCCAAAACCACCATATGATTATGAAAGACGCCGTAGTGGAGGGCTCCGGAAATTTAGACCACCTGGGGTTCTTTAACGTGCACCCAAATCTGAGTACACGGGCCTACAACATTTCCGCCTCCATCGGAAATGCAGCCGCCACAGCTGGGATTTGATCCAAAGCGATTAGTAATATCAGCTTGTTTCTTATAGGTAGCGAATAGTGCATTAGTGTCGAAATGTAGGCTGCAGTGCTTTCATGGGCGCTCACTGCGGTATGAGGCACAAGCTGAAAAATTTCTTCTGCGTTTTGCAGTTTCGCCGTGCAGCTGGGAGCAACTGAAACCACTGCGCATCATCACACACGAGCCATTATTATCGACTATCCCACAGAAGCAAGCACAATCTGCAGAACATCAGGAGGCGACTGATTCCAGGACCGTGTGATCTCCGGGACCACGTGGCCATCTGCATATATAAAGACTGCCCCTTCACCGAGGATTGCGTTCGGCAGCAGTGGTGGCGTTCTAGGCACAAGCTGAACAACTTATTCTGCGTTTTGCAGGTTAGTGGCGCTCTTCTCAGAGCATAAATTTGGTTCTAGTCTTGAATAGCTGCATCTGCTGCCCGGTGTTTAGTATATGTGATTTTTTCATGTGATTTTCTTCGTGTGGTCGGTAGTAACTAACATGAACAAGGAAGTTTTGAGACTCATCCATGATTTCAAATATGAAATCAGAAATGAGTGGAAGCAAATGAAAGAAGCGCTAGAGCGCGGATTCCGATCAGAAGAAAGAAATCTGCGCATTGAAATTGAATAAATGAAGAAGAGCATGGAATTCTTCAGCAAGACCCTAGATGACACCAATGAAAAAAATTGCCCGCAGCTTCCCTCGGGGAACACTGAGGAGGATGCGGAGCATATAATTGGTTAACGGGGTGTCGATGGCTAAATTGGTTAACGTGGTTGTGAAATGGGGTGTTAAATTGCGACTTACTTGGGTCGCTGGCTAAATTGGTTAACGTGGTTGTAGGAGGGGTGTTAAATGAGTGAACACGTAAGACACGCATGCGAAAGAGCGGTGTTTATTTATTGCGACGAACTTTGAGCACGATGGCTTTTAGATGCCACTTTGGCCGGCGCTGGTCGAAGGGACGTCGATCATTGCGACCTCAGACGTCGACGCGCCGTACAAACCAACCGACGAGCGGCAACTGAGCGAGCGAGCACCGACCTTGAGTATATATACAGCGCGACGGCGCATGCACTGTCAGCTGTCGAATGTTCTAGAAGGGGGAGAAGCGCAACGGCGCATGCGCGCGCGTCAGCTGCCGATGTTCTCGAAGCGTGACGGCGCATGCGCGCTACATTATACAGCTAGCGAATGTTCGTGAAGAGGAGAAGCGCACGCGGTGTGTAGAGGAGGAAGGGTGCACAGATGGTGGAGGAGTGAAGCGCGCGCGGTGTGTAGAGGAGGAAGGGATGCACAGATGGTGGAAGAAGGAGGAGGAAGCTTGCGGACGGCGCCGCACTACAAGCCTCGAGTATTAGATGCTTCGCATCTAAAACTAGTGGCAACTTTAAAGGAAAAGAATGCGCTCAAGAAAGAAAACGGTGTGCTACAGCACAAAGTTTTTTCTTTGGAAAAGAAACTGGCGGACTGCCAATCAGGCCTCTTGCAGTCTGAGCACTCACTCTCTTGTAACGCCTCTTATATACTTGTAACGCCTCTGTATATATGCTGTACATAAACCTTGTTCAACTCACCGTCGTCTCGTCCGCTCGTCTATCAGCTCTGCGCAGAAGCAGTCGCGAGCTGAGAAACCTACGCTACCAAACGGCTGGTGACCTTCCCGGCGGAGTTCGAAGCAGTGGCGCCTTCGGGACCGTGTTGGCGTCGCTGTCTTTCGAAACAGTCGTTGCAGCGGTGAGATTAGTGGTGCCCTTCGTAACGTCGTCGGAGGCGCGCGTCGCAACAGTGGTTGGCAGCTGCGGGATCGGCCGGCGTCAGCAACATCGATGCGGTGTGTGCCTGATGTTTTCCCCTCAGTTAATCAGACTACTCTAGCTCAGGTTATAGTAGTTTACAGAAGGGCTGTGTGAAGCATTAGAGTGAGCTTTGATCAAACAAAGGACGTTATGCCCAGCGAGTATAACTTAGCAACCCTTTCTTGTCAGAGAGTGCTCAATGTACATACCAGTGGCTGCTAAGGGGGAATGAGAGACAGCAGAATTCGGCTTTTAGTTAACGCGCACACTGCGAATTTTTTATTCTTCAACAACGCGTAGAAGAAATCTCCTACCGGCACCACCTTGGAGGTCAAAATGTAAGACTGGTTACACACTACTACTACTACTACAACTACGAGGGACGAACGGGTGCTGCTATAAGGAGCTTCGCCCATAAAAGGGTTGCTACGTTATACTCGCTGGGTGTAACTTCCTTAGTTTTAGAAATGTTCTGCGAGCGTTGAGCCGCAGTGCCATGAACTCGAGGTGTTTAAAGGTGGGAAGTAGATACGAAGCACAAGCCGTAAGAACTAAAAGCCGAATTCTCCTGTCTCTCATTCCCCCGTAGCAGTTATTGGAATGTACATTGAGCTCTGTCTGACAAGAAAGGGTTGCTACGTTATACTTGCTGGGCGTAACTTCCTTGGTTTTAGAAAGGTTTAGCGAGCATTGGGCCGCAGTGCCATGATTACAGTAAACTAGTATATGCCATGAACTCGAGGTGGTTAAAGGTGGGAAGTAGGCACGAAGCGCATGCCGTAAGAAAGTGTGCGTGTGCCACCTTTCGTTTAGTCCTTGTTGGAATGTCCGCCAGATGACGGTGTTTCTATATAAAAAATATATGATGAAAAGATGCGAGATGGTGGTACTTGGAGTGTTGAATAGATGGACGAACGGACACACAGACAGATGCATGGACGGACGCATGGATGGCTGCACGGACGAATGGACACAACGTACTCAGGGTCAGATGCATGGATGAATGCAGGGATGGACGCACGAACAGATGCACGCAGGGACGTGCGGATGGACGCACGGATGGTCACACAGATGGACGCATGGACGGACGGAAGCAAGAACGAATGAACTTACGCATGCTTCACCCCACTCTCCATCATTCACTCCGTGGATGTGCTGCCATTTTTTTTAGATGCGGAGCATCTAATACTCGAGGCTTGTAGTGCGGCGCCGTCCGCAAGCTTCCTCCTCCTTCTTCCACCATCTGTGCATCCCTTCCTCCTCTATACGCCGCGCGCGCTTCACTCCTCCACCATCTGTGCACCCTTCCTCCTCTACACACCGCGTGCGCTTCTCCTCTTCACGAACATTCGCTAGCTGTATAATGTAGCGCGCATGCGCCGTCACGCTTCGAGAACATCGGCAGCTGACGCGCGCACATGCGCCGCCGCGCTTCGAGAACATCGGCAGCTGACGCGCGTGCATGCGCCGTTGCGCTTCTCCCCCTTCTCGAACATTCGACAGCTGACAGTGCATGCGCCGTCGCGCTGTATATATACTCAAGGTCGGCGCTCGCTCGCTCAGTTGCCACTCGTCGGTTGGTTTGTACGGCGCGTCGACGTCCAAGGTCGCGGTGAAATGAATTCCAACGAATCCACAAACACAATGATCGACGTCCCTTCGACCAGCGCCGCCCTTTCGCATACGTGTGTACGTGTTCACTCATTCAACACCCCCTCCTACAACCACGTTAACCAATTTAGCCATCGACCCAAGTAAGTCGCAATTTAACACCCCATTTCACAACCACGTTAACCAATTTAGCCATCGACCCAAGTAAGTCGCACTTTAACACCCCGTTAACCAATTATATGCTCCGCATCCTCCTCAGTGTTCCCCCGAGGGAAGCTGCGGGCAATTTTTTTTCTCCTCCTTCTTGGCCACCACGAATTCATTCGTTCATTTATTGCTACATGTGTTTCTTTTGATCGAACCTTCTCTTCGCTTGGTGAAGGATTCCTAGTGGTCAAATAAATGCCACATACGGGGCTTTTCCAATATTATTTGGTTAAAGGATGAATGTGAGCTTGTTTTTTTTTTGTTTCTAGCACTCTTTACTGCACAGCATTTGCATAAGCTTATTGAAATATTGAGCAGCATTTTGCAATATAAGCAGGTTGAGCAAGGGGGGCTTTAAGGGTGACTTAGATGAGGTGCGTAATGGGAATCCGGCTCCGTAGGGAACAAGTATGTCGGTACGGAGAGCCTTACACCTAGTGTAGACTCAAACTGATGTTCTCGGGACGGCTTTGTGCTCTCCCATTGTAGTGTACCTAGTACACTAAATCGTTACCCACTTTTCTAAACACATCTAGTGTTCTGTCGTTATGGTGCTAGGTAACGAGGTCCACGGGATGGCTTTCAGCTCTTCCATAGTCGAGTACTAAGTACTCTAGATCGTTCACTGCTCTTTGTAAACACACGTCCCATAGTTCTGGAACAGTGTTCTGTTCTCCATTAGTTGGGTACCAAGTGCCACAAACTGTTAAACACTTCCTCTAAACACAGTAAGGACGCAGTGTTTGCGGTGGGAAAGATTATGGTTCCCATATAGTCGTGAGTGTATAGGTATTCAAATCTCGCGTTTGCAGATCTAGGACAACGCCGCGCTGAGGTTGTCGTAGCTGCGGAAATTTTAGAGATTGGTGCTATAGCGGAAGCAGTTGATTCAGTGTGTTTTACTGCAGATGAAGTATGTGCAGAGCGCAGTATGCGTTCTGCAGTCACTGCGGGGAACTTCGGAGCTGTGCTGTCTGCTTGGCGCGCCGGAACAAGACGCTCGCTGCTTGCAGTTGCCTTTCCACTTACCTAGGGGTTGACTGGCATGCCCACATCCTGTGCATGCCCACTCCTTGTCTCCGCACAGTGCGGCCATTTTTACGTATAGGCAGGATTGAGCTATTTTAAACTGTCGGGCACACAGGGTTTACAATTGAGTGACCGAATCAGTAGAATTAACTAATTTCTCAAAATGTTAAGACAAGATAAGGTTCAAGATCCATTTCAGAAGGGTCTCAAAGCTTTACTCGGTGAGTGAGCCCGTCGGTGGTAGCGTCAACCGTTTCATTGCCTTCGAGAACCATTTGAACTGGAGCCAACAGGACTCTACGAGACGTGGGGTTCCGGACGTAATTGCTATTTTGTAAGATGCGTTACGCCAGGAGTGGGACATACTTATGTTGATTATTTCTGCAGGTACCTCTCGAGTCCGTAATGATGCGCGCGAGTCCTGGTTCGCAGCAGCTATCCCGAGGATGACTTTCTGTGCTTGAGATATGTCCTGTGCTATGAGTAAGATTCCATTCAGGGCAACATTTTGGCGGATGACTGCAGTCGTGTACCACCCCCCATGATGAGGGCGGTGTCATGAACGTAAAATAAGGCGTGTTTGTTCTCATAGTGTCGGGCCAGTGCTCCACCTGCGCGAGACTCCTGCCACTGTGGTCGTCACATGCGATGTTGGCCGGAAGAGGGCGCCCGTGCAGGGCATATTTCCAGACTTCTGGGATGCGTACGCGCTATGTCGTGTCTGTTGGGTGGGCGATGTACAGTTGGGCTAACAGAAGGCGACGCAACGAAGTCTTTCAAAGTTATACGGACAACAACAACAACAGACAAGGGATAGGAAGAAGCACAGGTGAGCACTGAACTTAAAAACTGACGTTGCATTCCGAAGCGAAGCAGAATGTAAAGAAAAAAACGACACCTAAACAAACTTATTCAGACCAATATTTGCAAAAAAAAACAAAAATAGGAATCAGCCTACATCACTTTCGGTGGTCACGCGCGTGGGACAAGTTGTGCACTTTCTCTTCTTTAACCTAGTTAAAAAAGTGTATTGTTTATACGTGCATAAAAATGCTCTTGAGATGTTATGCGTGCCTGCACCTAGTGAATCGTTCACGCAGAAAGTTGTCCTCATGGAATAAGTGGGTTATTCAAGACATGTGGTGGTATCGGTGGCTGAGGCTGTTCGTCTCAGCGTAGCCTGTTTGAGGAGGCATTTGCTACTTTTGAATACAGGAAAATGAACACGGCCGTTGTGTCTTATATCCATGGCGTTTACTACAGAGTGAAAGAGGTGTCAAAACGCGTCCAGGCTTGCATGGCATTCAGTGCTCCTGAGAACTTGTCCCAGCTTGCGGCGAAATCCACATCTCTAGAACAAAAGAAACTGGGTTTCCAGGTGCAACATCAGAACACTGCACAGAATGTGCATAGGTTGTGATCTACAGCATCCCGCTGACATGCTGAAATCAGTAGGTCGCTGAGACCAGCCGAAGCGTGAACGACTGGTTGTGCGAACACAGTAATTGTGTTCTGTTTCTTTCAGAAATAAACTTCAGTTGTAATTTTAGCGCTCGTCTGTGTTTCTTCCTATTCCTCGACTCTTCTTGAGTAGTTACCAGTATAATGGATCACTAACTCACCCAAAAACTTGCTCTTCTTGAAAGTTTCGTGTATTGGGTAACCAAGTGTGCCTCCTGGAGCTATGTGAAAGTGTTAAGAGGGCGGTGCCACTCCCTCTTTCTCGCAATAGGTCGAAATATGACACCAGGTGACGCTACTCATCCACGCTTGCAAACAATTTGAATATCCCCCCGTACAGAGGGGATCATTGATATACAAAGCATCAATGAGGAAGGTTGATTTTGTCAGCCTCAAATCAGTCACGCTCCGCCGCGGTGGTCTAGAGGCCGAGGTACTCGGCTGCTGAACCGCAGGTCGCGGCATCGAAGTCCAGCTGCGGCGGCTGCATTTCCGATGGAGCCGGAATTGTTGTAGGCCCGTGTGCTTAGATTTGGGTGCACGTTGAAGAAACCACTTGTCGAAATTTTCGGAGCCCTCCACTATGGCGTCTCTCATAATCATATGATGGTTTTCGAACGTTAAACGCACCATATCAATCAATCAAAAATCAGCACAATGTTACGAGCTGGAAATAAATGATGCCGTACATGACTTACGTCTCATGATTGTCATGTTAGGATGTATCTATTACCTTCATCATCTATTAATGTCACGTAATACCGAATTTAGTACATGTGGAGCTAGTAAAATGGCCACAAGCACGCTATGAGCGAGGTATGTTGTCATTTTCTTATATTGCCGCGTGCATAGCAGCATTTAGCGGCGAGATAGCGATGACAACGAAGAACGCGGATTTGCTCGAGAGGCACAGCGCAGGCGAGTGAAAAAGACGACAATCTTAGCGGCCTTGTTTGAGAGCGTCCCTACAAGTCCCACTGTCCGTGTTTTTAAATAAACCCCCTGTACTTTATAACCCACGACAATATGACAGGCTTGTCAGCGTTATCATCTTTGCACCAGTCATATACTTTTGTCATCAATTGACGTCACGTAACACCAAATTTGGTATATGTAGAGTTAGCAAAACGGCCGTGAGCGCATCATGAAGGGCCCAATATACTTTAATGTAGGGTTGACGGGCGGCCACGCTGTGCACAGCGACGCTACGTTAGCAAAACGCGAGGAGGAGGAGGTAAAACTTTATTAGACCAAGGGATTTGGGCACTTACGTCCCAGGGTCCCCGCACGACCCCGCTGCGCTATGCGTTCATGAGTTCATGCAGTTCCATGACGTGGGCGGCCTGGTCAGCGGCGATTTTTCGCTTGGCCGGATCCGTCGAGCGCAGCAAGGTCTCCCATTCCTCCCATGTGGTCAGTGGCTCCGGGCTCCGCGGGGGAGGGTCCGCCGGGCATTCCATGAGAATGTGGGTAAGGGTAGCGTGGGGGTGAGTGCATTGAGCGCAGGGCGGGGCGTACGCTCCCGGGTAAATGCGGGAAAGAAAATAGGGGGAGGGAAGGGTGTGGGTCTGAACGCGACGCCATAATATTTGGTGAAAATTTTTGAGGGATCGGTGGGGTGATGGTCATAGCTGGCGTTCGGCGCGATATGACTGGGTCATCTCGTTGAACGAATGCATGCGCTTCCTGGAAGAGCCCGACTCAGATTCCGCCGCCGCCCGGTTGATGAGACCTCGGGCTTGGTCATTGGCGGCTTCGTTGCCGGGATTTCCAGAGTGCGCGGGCACCCAGATCAGCTCCACATGGCGGGCCGGGTTTTTGGTGGGCGAGCTGAGAATTCTGAAAGCGCTCTCATGGACTCGTCCTCGCGCAAAATTTAGGATCGCGGTTTTCGAGTCGGAAAGGACGTACCGGGCATCAGTGTGTGCGAGGGCAAGCGCGATCGCCGCTTCTTCCGAGGATTCTGGGGTGAATGCAGGAGGAAGGTGGAGAGTTGCAATGGGTTGGAGTGTGCGATCAACGACTGCAACTGCCGCGTCGTCGCCCGTGCAAGCTGCATCCACCCATACGACGTCCTCTTCAGAACCGTAGTATTTGTGGAGAGCTTTTGCACGGGCCTTGCGGCGGGCCGAATGGTAGGTAACGTGGGCGTTTCTTGGGAGAGTTTTAACTATTATCTGTGTGTGTATGGGTCGGAGGATTGGTAGAAGTGTGGGGTCGGCTGCTGGTATGTGAATATTGAGGGTGTTAAGTATGTAGCGTCCGGTGAACGTCTGAGCTAAACGAGTGTATTGCGCTCGTCTGTGGGCCTCATTGAGTTCGTGTGTAGTGTTATGGAGCCCAAGCTGAAGAAGTTTAGTGGTCTGTGTGTTAGGGGGGAGGTGTAAGGCCACCTTGTAGGCTTTACGAAGCATGGCATCCAGGGTGGCTATTTCTTCTTGTCGAAGTCAGGGATACGGGATTGTATAAAGGAAGCGGCTCAGTATGAAGGCATGAATGAGACGACACAAATCATGTTCCTTCATGCCATAGTGCTTTCCAGAAACTCTGCGGACGAGGTGCGAGAGCGCATCCGTCACCCGCTTGAGTTTCCGGATAGTGAAAGTGTTACGGCCGTTATTTTGGATGTGAAGGCCCAAGATTCGAATTGTGTCGACCTCTGGGATAGGGCGCCCGTCCAGAGTAACGGTGATGGGGGCAGTGGGAAGAGTACGTGGTGAAGGGCGTATGAGAAGCAGCTCAGATTTTTCCGGGGAATAGGAGAGACCAATGCTTTGTGCGTGTTGTTGTGTAATGTTTGCGGCGGTTTGTAAGGTTTCCTCTATGTCGCCATCACTACCGTGGGTGGTCCACAGTGTGATGTCGTCTGCATAGAGGGTGTGGTGAAGGTGAGGGATATTGTGAAGAGCGCGGGCTGAGGGAATGAGTGTAGCATTGAAGAGAAAAGGGGAAAGGACCGAACCTTGCGGAGTGCCTACACCACTGAGGGTATATGGAGGGGACGCATGGGGGCCCATATGAACCTCGGCCGTGCGTCCTGATAGGAAGGCTTGTATGTAGGCGTACATACGAACGCCCACATTGAGGGGGGAGAGAGCCGCCATGATCGCTCGGTGTTCTACTCGATCAAAGGCCTTGGTTAAGTCCAGGGCCAAGACGGCTTTAGTATGAGCGGGGATGAGAGGATCAAGAATGCCGTGCGTCAGTTGAAGCATGGCATCTTGGGCGGAGAGACACGGGCGGAAGCCCACCATGCTATGCGGGTATAGGTTGTGGTCGTGCATGTGTTGAGTCAGTCTGTTTAAAGCAACGTGCTCGAGAAGCTTCCCGAGACATGATGTGAGTGAAATGGGGCGGAGATTTGATATGGTAAGGGGTTTGTTAGGTTTAGGGATGAATACAATCTTGGCATGGCGCCAGGATTGCGGCAAGGTGCCTTCCTTCCAGCATTTATTAAAGTAATCTGTAATCTGTGCAATCGATTGGTCATCTAGATTACGGAGCATGGAGTTAGTTATCCCGTCTTTCCCCGGTGCAGAGCTTGTTCGGATGTTCTGGAGGGCCATACGGACCTCTTGCTCCGATATGTCGTTGTCCAGGGCTTCATTCGGGGCTCCCGTGTAGGGCGGGAGAGGGGAGGAGGTGCCGGGTGCCGTGTGTGTTGTGCGTAGTTGGTCCAGAAGGGTGTCAGGGGAAAGCGTGGAGTTGTGAAGTAGGCGTGTAATGTGATGTTGTGACGTTGTGCGTGAGTGTGTAGGGTCGATAAGGTGCCGTAGGAGGTGCCATGCGTACTTGGTAGAGAGGTTGCCAGCTATGCTGTTGCACACCTGACCCCATTTGGAACGACACAACTCCTCGGCGTGCGCAGTTATTTGTGTCTGTATCGTAGCCAGTCGGCGTCTTAACGTTCGGTTATGTTTCTGTCGTTTCCATCTCTCCAGTATGCTGTGGTGCGCCTCCCAGAGGTGGGCTAAGCGAGTGTCCAATGTAGGGGTGTTGGGTGGTGTGGTAATCTTTCGTGTGTGTGCGGTTATATCATCTAGGAGAGATGAGACCCAATGATCAATGTCTTGTATCGGGGTATTGGGGAGTTCCCGACGAGTGGATCGGATAGCGTCCCAGTGAATTAGATTGTGGGTGAGGAGTCGAGGTCTGTGTGGTGTGTGAGGTATTTGTATGGCGATAATATAATGGTCGCTTCCAAGTGTGTGTTGTGTACGAGACCATGAGATATCTTCGAGAGAACGGCTGAGTGTGAGGTCTGGACTAGTGTCCATTGTTACGCTATTGCCGATTCGGGTTGGTGTGAGAAAGTTGTTATGTGTAGTGAGGCGCAAGTCTTGAATGGTAGTCCAAAGCCTGTGACCCCGTGCTGTGGTGTACCGATAACCGCAGTCTGTATGCTGAGAGTTAAAATCGCCGCCTATGAGTAGGGGGTTTTGGCCCGCGATGCGGTGAATTCTCTGCAATAGCGCATCGAGAGTGGCGATGGCCTGGCGTGGGGTGGGGTAGATATTGACTATAAAAATCGGAGGTGTGTTAATTTTCGTGGGGATGAGTTCTATGAGGACGCACGGAGTGGAGGAGGTGATTGTGTGTTCTTGGTAGGTAAGGGTGCGATGAATAAGTGTGGACACTCGGGGAGTGTCAGTGGGGTCTGAGTGTACTGCATGGTAACTTGGAAGTTTGGCTTGGTGTTGCGTGTCCTGTAACAAAAGAAGTTTGGGTATGGCAGGGAGGGCAGGTATTAAAAGCTGCAGCGGTGCGCGCATGCCCCGAAAGCCGCGGCAGTTCCATTGGATTAGTCATAGATGGGTAGAAGTATCACGACCCGCCATATTGGAGCGTGGGCGGAGCTAGGATTGGTTGTTGTTGCTGTAGTGGAAGTGAAATAGAAGGAGCAGGTGTGTGTGAGATGTAAGTAGAAGACCCCTCATGTGATGAGCTGGTAGTTTCGAGCTTCTGAAGGCGGGTCTCAAATTGCGTTAACCTAGTTTCTAGTGTTTGGGTTAGGCGTGTGAATAGTGCATCCATCTGTTGCTCAAAACGAGTAGACAGCTGCTCGACTATCGTTGAAAATTTAGCTTTGATGCGCGCCTCCAACGCTACCAATTTGGCGTCAAATTTGGCTTCCAAGTTTCTTAGGTCAGCCTGATAATCATCGACTGAGTCTGAACTGCGTTTTTTTAAGGGGGGGTGAGGAGTGTGTGGCGGGGCTGTTGGGTGACTGCGCAGTGGGTGGGGTGACTTGTTCTGGGGATGGCTGTTGCGAAGGAGGTGAGGGGGGAGTAGGGTTTTGTGTTAGAAGGGTCGTGAGACGGCTTACCTTCACACGCAGGGCCCGGAGCTCCTGGTCACGGGGGTCCGGGGCAGGCGGAGTGTTGGTTGCCGGTGGTCTGGTCCCATTGGGCGTCTTCAGCTTGTCCGCCCATGTAGGTTGGTCGGAACTCTTTGACTGCCCTTTTCGTTGGCCGGCATGTGGCTCAGAGCGTTTGGTGCTTGCACCGCGTAGTGAGTGGTCTACTCCTTCCTGTGATCGTGGTTCACGTGGTGACTTGGGCCTGGTTACTTTAGGTAGGTGCCGGTGCTTACACTCCCGGGTCCCCGACAGATGTGGGCCTTCGCAGATGATGCAGACTGGAGTACACGTTGGATTTGCCTCCTTCGGGTGTAATTGGCCACATCTGGGGCACCTGTGCGTCCTAGGTTGTATACATACATCCGTGCGGTGGCCTATGGTCCGACAGTTACTGCACGTCTCGACCCTTGGTGTATAGGGCGTGCACAGATGCAGTCCTCCACCATAAACAATCTTTCGTGGGACGGTGGCTTGTCCAAAGGTAATGAGAATCGATCGCGTGAGTCCCATTCGTCGAGCGTCCAGTATAGTTTCGTGTGGGTTGCGGGAGATCAAGTCCGCGAGTAGTTCTTGTGGTGATTCCTTCCAGTAGGCGTTTGTAATAACACCCCTGACTGAGCCATCGGGGGGTGCGATGTATGCTGTCATGGCATACTGATGCTTGTCGTAGGTGATGTGCTGTAGGTGCACAAGCTTGAGCGCGTCCTTTTCATTCACCGCAGACACTGTGCAAGTGTTATTGACAGGGTGAATCCGGAGGGTCAGCGTAGATGGGTCGGTCAGCGCAGCGGCCTGCATGAGAGCGGTGAGGAGGTAGCGTGGCTGGAGCGTCGTAAGGTCAAGGCCTCCCTGGGAGCGGAACACCACTTTAAATCCGTCGAGTGGAAGGGGCGGTAGTTGCTTGATCTTTTGGGCGGTTGTTTGGAGAACGCGCAGCTGCGTCGAAGAGCTCTGTAGCCCGGGAGTTGTGGCGGTCTGCGGAGTCTCGCGCGACTGGCTCGGCGTCCTCGCACAGAAGGATCGGCGTTCGTACCGTGGGTCGCGTTTCGTGTTTCCCGGAGGTTTGCCTGGGCTCTGAGGACTTGGGTCCAGTCCCGAGGATCATACTGGCTTGGGTCTATGTCCGTGCCTTGTACTCGAACCTCCATGCTGGCCTAAGGTGAGGAGGCTGCAGCGCGACGCGTCGCAAGGCCTAGCACGGCGGTGGCGTGACGGGGCCTGGTTTCTGGGCCCGGTGGCCCTCCTGGGGCTCGCCGAAACCTCAAGAGGGGTTAGTGGAGAGCGCTCACCTGTATGAAGGCGTTCGTGTTGTTGAGAGCACTCGAGATACCAGCGATTGGCAATTTTCGCTATCGCGGTAGGGAGCCGAAGCGAAGTGCTGCTGCACTCCAAGACCCCTAGCGGCCAAATCAAAAACGCGAGCACTCTCTAATCTGACTCCAGGCGCGACCGGCACGACCAGCGTCCGGCAACGCGGCCCGACGGACACCGGCGCGAAATGCGACATGTTGCCTTTCGCGTCGATGCGTTACCCAGACAGCACCCAATCTCCCTCTTTTTGTGACAAAGGGACGCCAGACGTGCTCGACGCGCATGCGTCAAAGCAACGCAGCGCGGCATGCGCCTGCGAGTATATGGCAGGAACGACGCCTGGCGTACACAACGCCGGCGTGACGCTATGAAATGAACACCGGCAACCATGCGCACCACGTCACGTCGAAATGTATTGGCGCCTTGATTGTGGCATGTTCTCGTGTTCTGACATGACACGCATCTTATAATTATCTTGTTTGCACCAGTAACACAAGCTCGTCATCTATTGGTGTCATGTAATACCAACCTTGGCATATGTGTGGCATGTAGTCATGTTGTTAGATGACACGCATGTCGTGGTTATCATGTTTGGGTGTGTCATTTACCTATGTCGTCCATTTGTCACGTATTATCAAGTTGTGTACATGTGAAGCTAGCAAAACGGCTGCGAGTGCATCATGAGCGCAGCGTGTACTCATGTTGTTACATGACGCGCATCTCATGTATATCATGTTTGCACCAGTATCGTGCCCTCGTCATCCACTAACGTCCCGTAATGCCCAAATTTGGTATAAGTGAAGGCCGCCAGCAGACTATTGTGTTTACACCATTATCAGCAAGAAGGCGCAGTGAGCGCGCGGCGGCTCTCATCTATCACGCTTTTTTTGGCCCACGTAGAGAATAAGGGGGTGTACGCTCGACCACGCACCCTTATCTCGCAGTGAGGAGGGTCGTACGTCTTCGCTAGCCCTTGGGTTTCGCCGGAATGATTCTGTGTTAGTTCTTTGGGTTTCGCCGGAATGATTCTGTGTAACGTGGTGCTCGTGGGAGATTTCACCTGTGCGTTGTTAAACAATAAAAAAATTCCCAACGTGCGCGTTAACTAAAAGCCGAATTATCCTGTCTCTCCTTGCAAGGTACGTGAAACTATCCAAAGAGTGGACTGGACCAAGTTTGAATCTGTCATGGAAGAACGCTGCCAAGCGAACACCTCATTTGATTTAGAAGAGATGATCAAGTCCACAGTGCAAGACACAGTGTTCACCCTCACATGCTCTTCGAGAGTAACCGAATTCGATGTGGAATTAGAACGACTTCGGGCTCTCCGACGGCGTGCGGAACGAAGGTACCGATGCACGAAAGCAATCGACGATTTACGATTCGCTAGACGTCTTCAGAAGAAGATACGACGCCACATAGACAAGCTAGAGTCACAACGTTGGGCAGCCTTCTGCGCTTCGTTATATCCTCGCAAGCCTTTATCACACTTGTGGAGGACAATAAGAGGGCTCCGGACAGCTCCCATTCAGCGGTCTTCATTCAAGGCTCTAGCCCTCTTTCAACAGAGATAGGAGGTCGACGTCGCAGAAGAGTTCTGTGCCAACTTATCTGGTCAACTCACATATCCCAACATCTCCACGCTCTCACGTGGTGGCACGACATCACACGATCACCGCATGGACCATTTTTTTTCTATTCACGAGCTTAAAGCAGCACTGGCTTTGTGTAGACGGACTTCAGCACCCGGGCCTGATGGAATATCATACAGAGCACTGTGTCACCTTGGTGAAAGTGCCACTGATATATACAACGATTCGTGGTGAGAGGGCACCCTCCCAGTTAACTGGAAGACCAGCCGTTTGGTTCCATTACTGAAGCCTGGCAAGTCACCATTGGTGCTCACATCATACCGCCCGATTGCACTGGCTAGTTGCTTGGGCAAAGTGATGGAGAGGATGGTACTTGGACGGCTAGAATGGTTCCTGGAGCATCACAACATCTACCCGGACGCTATGACGGGATTTCGCCGTGGGCGGTCATCAATTGATAGCGTCATAGACCTGGTCAGCTACGTGCAACACTAAAAAGGCCGTAAGCGTCTCTGCGCTTCTTTATTTCTTGATGTTAAAGGGGCATACGATAACGTCACACATGAAGCTGTCCTCACCGCTCTCAAGGAGGTAGGAGTGGGTGGTCGGATGTCTCAGTGGCTACGCAGCTATCTCTCTGAGCGATCCTTTTTCGTGAGAACCGAGGATGGTGACACTTCGCTACATTACAGCCACCGTGGTGTTCCCCAGGGTGGCATAATTAGCCCTATACTATTCAACCTGACGCTAATAGCTCTCAATGAGCATCTGCCAAGTACTGTCGGATTGTCAATGTACGCGGACGACATCTGCGTTTGGACGTCTGCAGTAACACGTCTACAGCTACGAGCGTGAATTCAGAAAGCTGCCACTCAAGTTGCTATTTACCTCCGTCAACGAGGTCTGCAAATTTCCTCTGAGAAATGTGCACTTGTGGCATTTACGCGCAAACCAATGCAGAACTACAGCGTTCTGATAAACAGTGAAAGGATACGTCACCTCCGATCATACAAGTTCCTAGGTGTTATAATTGACAGAGACCTCTAATGGAGCTCACTTGTATCATACATGAAAAGGCGATTGATAGGCATCTGTCATTTGTGCAAGTTCTTCGCTGGAAAGAACTGGGGAATGTACACAACTGCTATACTGCGACTATACAGGATTCTTTTCCTTGGATTCCTTCGGTACAGCCTACCTGTGTTAACCAACGCAAGTAAAACAAGCATACGAATGCTTCAAAGTGTCCAGGCTCAAGCACTCCGGATATCTTTAGGCTTGCCCCAAAGTGCGTCAACAGCGGCAACTATCGCCATCACAAGGGACAACCTCATCAAGACCCACATTAAAGTGGAAGTGCTGAGGACACATATACGACACCTTGCTCGAACCCCTCGACATCACCTAGCCTCTCTACCAGTGGTCCGACCATGCACATCTTACTGCAAAACAGTGACCACACATGGTGAGTCGATCCCAACTTCGTTCTCTCCTTCCGCTAGACCTGTGACTCCGCCATGGTGCCTTGCACAACCATTGATTACTATTAACATACCTGGCGTCCAGAAAAAGGCCAATTTGTCGTCACCGGCTCTTAAACAGCTCACACTACTTCTCTTGTATGAAAAATATCAAGACTCCACACATATATACACTGACGGATCGGTTCAGCCGGACAGCTCTACAGGAGCAGTAGTGATACCAAGGTTGGCCACGACAATTAAATTCAAGACATCTCACGCAACAACATCAACGGCAGCAGAATTGGCAGCACATTGTGCCGCGTTGCAATTTGTAGTTGATCAACCTACACGCAAGTGGACTATTTTCTGCGACCTGAAGGCGGCACTGCAGTCTCTACTATCAGCCTTACGCCGTGGACCACACGAGCAGCTGGTACTAAATACAGCAGAGGTTATACACAACCTGACTAATAAAGGGCTCCAAACTACATTTCAGTGGTTGCCCAGACACTGCGGAATCATCGGCAATAAACGGGCCGATCAAGCTGCCCGCTCAGCCGCTCACAGAAGATCATAAACTGCGACTACCACTTTCTAGGACAGATGCTGCACGAAAGCTCCGCAGGCTTGCTCGCCAGCAAAGCACATCACAATGGAATCAGCCACATTTCAAGCGTGCCCGACTGTACTCGCTTGACCCTACGCTAAGTCTTCAAGTCCCGTCGACGCTTTGCCGAGCAGACCAGACCCTGTTATGTAGGCTGTGGTTGGGCGTTGCGTTTACCAACACCTACGCTTTCCGCATTGGGATGGCGGACACCACAGCCTGTGGCCACTGTGGCAAAGAGAAAACAATCCAACATATTCTTTGTGACTGCCTAGCATATAGTAAACAACGACTATGTTTTGGCAAGGAACTAAACAAATTAGATGATTAACCTCTGTCGGAGCAGAGAATTCTGCAGTATCGTCAGGATGCGACTTCACAGAAGAGGTCCCTGAAAGCGCTACTACACTTTTTGCGATCAACCGGCCTTACTGAACGGTTGTAGCTAGGACGCCCTTCCTGTGTGTGTGTTTTTTTGTTTTGTTCTTTTTGAGCGTTTTTTTTTCTCTTTCTACCCCCTCTTTCTTGCCCCTACTTCCCCGCCCCCAGCGCTGGGTAGCAAACCAGATGCCAATATCTGGTTAACCTCTCGGCCTTTCCTTTTTTACTCTCTCTCTCTCTCTCTCTCTCCTGTCTCTCATTCCGCCTTACCAGCGATTGGCATGTACATTAAGTACTATCTGACAAGAAAGGGTTGCTACGTTATACTTGCTGGGCGTAACCTTCTTGATTTTAGAAAGGTTTAGCGAGCGTTGGGCCGCAGTGTCATGAATACAGTGAACAAGTGTATACCATAAATGAACTCGAGGTGGTTAAAGGTGAGAAGTAGACCCGAAGCGCAAGCCATAAGAAAGTGTGCATGTGCCATCTCTCGTTTAATTCTTGGAATGTCCGCTAGATGGCGGTGTTTCTATATGAGGAAACATGATGAAAAGACGTGCGATGGTAGTACTTGTAGTGTTGAATAGGTAGACGAACGGACACACAGACAGATGCGTGGATGGACGCACGGTAGGCTGCATGGACGAATGGATGCATGCATGGATGAAGGCAGGAGTGGATGCATGGACGAAAGCAGAAACGGACACACAGATGAACGTGCGGACGCACGAACAGACGCACACACGGATGGGCGGATGGACGCACGGGCGGCCACACAGACGCACGCATGGATGGACGGAAGCAAGAACGAATGGACGGACGGATGCTTCGCCCCACTATCCATCATTCACTCCGTGGATATGCTGCTATTTTTTTTTCGTAGAGTGCGCAAGTGTTGCGTCTGTTCATGTTATCAGCGTAGTTTCGGCGAGCGAACCAGCAAACACTTCATGGCTGTTCAGTGACACGTCCCACTAGCGGACAGAAATTCGTAGACCTTTTTCTGAGTGTTCAATGCGCAGGCACGCCTAATATTTCGCTCAATCGTTTCACATGCACTAGTTGCACGCAGTTGTGCAGTAAACTGTGCAAGGGAGTGGGGAATTGCACTACTCAAAACTGCGTAGACAGGTATCAATCACTCTGTGTCCGCAAAACTCCTAAGTCTGGCGTCTATAGTCTGACGTCAGGCGCGACCAGCGTCCGTCGGCGTGGCCCGACGGCAACCGGCGCGAAATGCGACCAGCAGCATTTCGTGCCGATATGTTACCCACAAAACAGTGCGTCTCTCTCTTTTCGTGATGAAGGGGCGCCGGACGCGCTCAAACTCACATGCGTCAATGGAATACAGTGCGGCGCGCGCCTGCGATTATATGGCAAGACCGGCGTCTGGCGTGGCAACGGCGGCGTGATGCGACGAAATAAACGCCGGTGAGCACGCGCACCTCCTTACGTCTAAATGTATTGGCGCCTTGGCTGCGGCATGTCGTCATGTTCTCACATGACACGCATCTCATAATGATTATGTTTGCACCAGTCACATACTTTCGTCATCATTTGGCGTCACGTAATACCAAATTTGGCATACGTGAAGGTAGCGAAACGGCCGGGAGCACATTGTGAATGTGGCTTGTAGTCATGTTGTTACACGACACGCATGTCATGATTATCATGTTTGGATGTGTTATTTATCTATGTCGTCCGTTCGTATCGCGTAATGCCGATATTGATACATGTGAAGATAGCAAAACGGCCGCAAGCGGATCATGAGCATAGCATGTAGTGATGCTGTTACATAACATGCATCTGATGTTTATCATGTTTGCATCAGTATCATACCTTCGTCAACCATTTACGTTCTGTAATACCAAAGTTCGTATAAGTGATGTTAATTAAACAGCCGCCAGCACATCATGAGCATGGCATGTAGTCGTGTTGTTACATGACACACATGTCATGATTTTCATGTTAGGGTCTGTCGGTAGTGTTTGCCATGCAATTATGCCATACCAGTCCAGTTTTGTAACATGTCATGTGAACGAAACCACTGTGAGAGCTGCAGAACCAATGAACTGTAAATCATGACATTTATGACATACATATCATGATTTTCATGTTATGACTAGTAAAATATGTTCTCCATACAGTCATGTTATGCCATACCAAGTTTCGTATTGATACCATTGTTGAAACGGCCAGGACAGCTAAAAGTCATAGGCGGCTACATAGATAGATAGATAGATAGATAGATAGATAGATAGATAGATAGATAGATAGATAGATAGATAGATAGATAGATAGATAGATAGATAGATAGATAGATAGATAGATAGATAGATAGTTGATAGATAGATAGATAGATAGACAGATAGATAGATAGATAGATAGATAGATAGATAGATAGATAGATAGATAGATAGATAGATAGATAGATAGATAGATAGATAGATAGATAGATAGATAGACAGATAGACAGATAGATAGATAGATAGATAGATAGATAGATAGATAGATAGATAGATAGATAGATAGATAGATAGATAGATAGATAGATAGATAGATAGATAGATAGATAGATAGATAGATAGATAGATAGATAGATAGATAGATACGCTCAAAGTCGCCAAAGTTTGCTATGAAATGCTTCCATTTATTAGACCAAGTTCCCATTTGATCCTTTACCCAAAAAGTTCTAAAGAATGAAAATGCTTGAAATGGGGCGTTTAAATGCCGGCTAGGAATTCCCCAACCTAGGTGCAGGTGCAAGTACTAATTACCATATTAATAAATGAGTAAATAAAACAACAATTAAGTTTGTGGTGGCAAAAGAATTTGTTACGCGATTCACAAGACATGGACAGACCACACATGCCTATAATACGAAGCATGGCCACGCGGTTTGGATGCTGCACGTGCATGTGTGTGTTGCTCCCCAACTATAGGACAGTTGCTATATATACACCTTTTGGGTCGGTGTCAACACAGCAATAGCAGCAGCACGTGTCGCTTCCCAAGAAACGTTCACTTATTTCAATTAACACTCTCTAATGGTGAAGCAGAAAGCTTGCTAATTTCAGTTTTGCCTGAGTAAAGATTATCTACTTTACCTATTTCTGGTGAAGCCAAGGCTCTTTAACATAAAGACTAACTTGTCGATATTTGTCTGTAGCTTACAATAAAATCAATTCAGGTTATTTGGCTAGAAAAACGGGAGAAAAGTGTTGAAGATGGGTAGGCTATTCGCTAAAGCCTTCGTTCCCCGTTAATGCATCCTGACTACGCAGGTGCACAAATTCAGAATGCGTACAGCACTGGAACCAAAACCGGAAGCCGTGCAGCACCTCTGCGGACGGCTCAGTGCTCTCCCGTAGTAGGTGCGAAGTATTCGAAATTGCTAAACATTTTCACTAAACACACCTCTGTTTGCTAACAGCGAAATGGTCCACATACTGTCTCGAGCGCCCATGACAGCACTCCAGCTTACATTTCAGTACTATGGCACCATTTACTTTTTAGAAGAAATAAGCTAATATTTCTAATCACTTTGGAAACAAAAACTGTCATTTAGCATCCTCCATGCTACACTAGAGCTGGTATGTTATGATTATTTGTAACGGCAAGTGATAGTCTTGCTTTTCCTCTGCAGTAATTTATAGCTATCAGTAAAGAGGCCCCCCAACACATACGATGTTTATATATTTGTGGTTTGCATGGATTTATGGTTTATCTTTGTGCTTTGCATAGGTATATGGATGTGGAAAGTTTTACCATTACTCGAAGCGTTGATATGAAATAGGTTTAGTGTTTTGTTAACGAAATAATGTCTCTGAATCACTTCCGACCGTGAAGACGTGTTCTGGCGCTCGCCAGCATTATTGCGGGTGGCAAGGGCGTCTAGGCACGCTATCGTATGATTGGCTGATTGTAACGTTAGAAGAGGTCATGGTTTGGCATTGAAACTAAGGTGACTTAAGGTTACCGCTTTTATTATCCGTGCAGTCTTGTTGAAGCTGAAGTAGAAGCCATAGCAAGAAAAAAAAATTGGCATATTCCACGTACAGTGAGAATCGATATGCGATTGGATTGGATAAGCTTTTATTTGATCCTCGAAAACACAGATCACTGTGTTGCAGGCAGCTCCCATGTGGTGACCGAGATGCCAAGCTCCTCAGCCGCCTCGCGGGCTTGGAGGACAGCCCAGAGCTGATCTGCCAAGGACGAGCTGCGGATTGCCGCCTCCCATCTGGCACAGGTGATGTTCCATAAATGAGCAAATTTGGTGCACTGCCAGAGCATATGTTCTAATGAAGCTATTTCCCCACAATGTGGACAAAGATTACTTGGGTATAGGTCAGGGTACATGATGTGTAACGTTTTTAAAGTAGGGTACATCCGCGTTTGCAAAAGCCTTAATGTAAGTGCTTGGGGCCGAGTTAGATTTTTGTGAGGTGGAGGGAAAATCATTCTAGACAAGTAGAAATGTTTAGTGAGCTCGTTATATGTTGTAAGAATTTTTCCCGGTCATCCCCTTCACTGGTAGAACGCATCCCCGGGGAGGCGCGTTTGGAGAGGTCTCGCGCCGCCTCGTGTGCTGCTTCATTCAGATTGGAAGGGGAATCGTTGATTTGTCCAAGGTGAGCTGGGAACCAACTCAGACGATGATGCGTTATGTTCTTGTTTTGCAGTATTCAGAGCGTTTGTTGAGAGACCACCCCCTTGGCGAACGCCCGTAGTGCTGCCATGGAATCACTGTAGACGACTTCGATGTTATCCATCTTGAGTGCTAAGGCGTCGGCCACCTGTTCCGCAATGATTGGGTCTTCGTCCTGACCGTCAATGAGTTGACAACATGGCCAGCCTCAACGACCACCACTGCCACAAACGCTTTCCCATTGGCGTAGGAAGCCGCGTCAACAAATACGACCCCTTGTTCCTCGTTTGAGACTTCACGAAGTATAGTCCTGGCCCTCGCTACTCTTCTTCTGACGTGGTGTTCTGGATGCATGTTTCTTGGTATAAAAGATACCGTGATATTCTCCCTGATGTTGTCGGGAATATCATTGTAGTTGCGCCTGATTGTCATTGGGTGTAGGCCCAACTCCTGCAGGATCATTCTCGCGACCTTGTTGTAGATAACCTTGCAAACTGTGCTCTCTCTTGGGCTTCTGCTATTTCTTCGAGCGTGTTGTGAATGCCAAGCTCAAGCAGACGCTCGGTGCTGGTATGTATGGGTAGGCCCAGGACCTTCTTGATAACTTTCCTGAGGAACACATTCAGTGTCTCGGACTCTGCTCTTGACCAGTTGTGCATTGCGGCCTCGTGCGTAAAGTGGCTTAGAACAAACGCATGCATCGACCTGATGAGGTTGTCTTCCTTGATCCCATTTCTTTTGCTGGCCACTCTGCGTATGAGGTGCACTGCAATGTCTGTTTTCCAAGTTAACTTGGCTATAGATTTGCTGTTGGCGCCGGTAGATTCTATCAGCATGCCCAAGACTTTGATGGAGTCGACCCTCTGGATGGCATCCTCTTGACTTGTACGGAGGTGGATGTCCATCTCGTTTAATGGCTTCCATCCCCTGGGCTTCGGTCCTCGGCGTGCAGTCCGATACAGTAAATGTTCTGACTTAGTCGAGGAGCACTTGAGTCCGGAATGACGAAGGTACTCTTCTACGGTGTCAATCACCTCTTGCAGAGCGCTCTCAATCTGCCCCTTGGTTCGACCTGTGCACCAGATCATAACGTCATCTGCGTAGATGCTATGCTTCAATCCTTCAATGCTCGATAATTTCTTTGACAGTCCAATCATGGCAATGTTGAACAGCATTGGTGAAATCACTCCCCCTTGCGGCGTGCCCCTAGCTTCTGGTTCGATTGCTGCGGTCTCGATATCTGCAATCTTCATCACGGCTTTCTGATCTGTAAGAAAGAACCATATGTAGTCGTAGAAGGCTTTCCCTAGACCAAGCTTGGAAATTGCTTCGAGTATGAATGAGTGATAGATGTTGTCAAACGCTTTTTCTAGATCTAAGCACAGAATGTCTCTCACGTCTCTGGTTTCATTGTCGATGACCTGGTGTTTGATAAGCTTCAACGCATTTGGTGTGGATAGCCCTGCCCTGAATCGAACCATATTGTGTGTATATATGTCGTTATCTTCCAAATACTTGCTTATCCTGTGCTTTATGGCATGTTCCGCAACCTTGCCGATACATGATGTCAAGGATATTGGCCTGATGTTGTCCAAGATAGGGGGCTTTCCTGGCTTAGGAATAAGGATCGTGCTGGCCAGCTTCCACTGCTCTGGCACCCTGCCTTCTTTCCATGCTGCATTGATCATATCCTTCAGGGTTTCAATTGAATCGTCATGAAGGTTACGAAGGGCCTTGTTTGATATACCGTCCGGGCGAGGGGCCGACCTGCCGTTGAGATCATGCAAGGCTCTCTTCTGATCTCCTCGATGTTAAATTTGCCCTCAAGACATGAATTGGGTGTGCTCTGGTACTGTCTACTTGGTGGTGCCTATCCTCTTTTGATTGGGAGGAACTTATGCACGAGCCGCTGCACAACTTGCTGTTCTGTAGTGCGCCCTATCTCTTTAGGCGAAATTCGAGCGATAACATGCTTTTGATTTCTTTTGGTGGTGTTTTCGTTGAGGAGATGCTTTAACATGTTCCATGTCTTGCCATTGCGCATCTGACCGTCGACGGAGTAGCAGATTTCGTCCCATTGCTGCCTGGATAGTGCGCGACAATGTTCCTCGACTGATCTGTTTACCTCAGTTATCTACTTCCTCAGTCTTCGATTCAGGCGCTGACCCTTCCAATGGTTCAGTAGTGCTTGCTTTGCCTCAAGAAGATAAGCGAGCCGGCTTTCCATTCTTTCAACCGGAAAATCTGTGATAATTGTGGAGGAGACGGATTTGATGTCCTCTTTAATCTGTTCGACCCACTGCTCCAAGCCTTGTCTGTAGCCATCTTGTTCCCTTTCCATCCTTACCTTCCTGATTTCATCCCAGTCTGTGAAGTGGAATTCTGTTTTTGTTGTTGTTGTTTTAACTGTTTTGCTGTGGAGAGGTTGAGGAGCCTATTGCCTCGGCTACTCCATATCACAGAGTTCTGCAGCGAAAAATAAAAAAAATAATACAGAACGGTACCCAAAAATTAACAATACGGAAAAGGAAAAAAAACACATAATAGCACACTGAAACCAGTTCAAATAACCAGTCAATACACAGTTTTCTTCACGCAGTTCACACAGTCATAAACTACTTTCACGCACACCTTACTACTCTAAGGCCAGTATATACATGACCACCCTTTACATAATACTCATTTCTGGCTGTCAGTCATAGGCGCTTGTCCAGTCCGGTCTCCACTAAAAAGTCTGTCAGGAAGATTATTGCCTTTTTCTGAAGATTGAAGTTGAAGTTGAAGTTGAAGTTGAAGTTTATTTCAGGCAAAAGCAAAAAAAAAAAAGAAAGGTACAATTTGCCTAGGGGACCGGCGAAAAGGCATAAAAGCCTGACGAAGCGCCTGCCCCCTGTAAACCCAAAACCCACCAAAATAACACAGTGCTCAGTGTAAAGTAACGAGTCAATAAGAAATTAAGCATAAATATGTTTCTACATGCAAAACATGTACAGGAAAACATAAATGAGCGAAAATTTGCGCAGGAGATGAAATCTATAAAGCATATGCGTGTCCGACAAATAAAGCAAACTGTAGAGGACACAAACAAACACTAATGTAAGACATGTAAAATACCTGAAGAAACTTTAAACTTGAATACAAGGTTTCAACAATCAAGAGACAGCAACATCAATAAGGAATATGTTTGATCAATAAATGAAACACAGTTTGGATAACATAAGCAAACCTTAATGTGATATATACAAGAAAATACTTCAGGGAATATGAGACAAAGATGGTGACGGTGATTACGTTTGTGTAAATAGGAAGTGTTCCTGTATCTTCTTTTTAAAAATGCCATATGAGACTGTATTGTCAATAAGAGAAGCTACAATCGGTTGTTCGTTCAAGAAATGCGAAATTTGATACAATAGTTTTTGTGTGCCGTAATTTGTACGTGGTTTCTCATATGTATACACCCTGTGCCGTAGGTTGTGACTGTGATCTCTCGGGAGATGCCTCTGATAAAACCCTGTGCGATCAGTTCGTACCTGCTTATAAATAAGCATTGCCAATTTTTGTTTCATGACGTTGGTTACCGTAAGTATTTTATGTTCCTTAAAGAGAGGCGCGGTATGATGCCTGAATGACACCCCTGATATTAGTCGTATAGCTTTTTTTTGCAAGGTGTGAATTTTGTCAGTGTTTGCTTTAGTCGTATTCCCCCATACAAGAAGACAATAATGGAGATGTGAGTGAACAAGGGAATAATATAGTTGTTTTTTCAACCACTGAGGGAGGAGTTGTCGCAATTTGCAGATTATACCCGTGGATCTGGAAATCTTGGTACGAACGTGGTTGGTGTGTAAGGACCAGTCTAAGTGTTCTTGAAAAAGTATCCCAAGAAATTTATGCGCTGTGACACGTTCAATTTTTTGCCCTTCAAATTTTATTGTAGGCTCGCTTGTGATAGCCTTATTGCGTGGGCGGAATAAAACATACTTTGTTTTTTTGGTGTTTAATTCTAATCTATTACATTTAAGCCAGTCGGATAGATGTGTCAGCCACAGGTTTGCGTGTTGTTCAAGGTGATTGAGGGAATTACCGGCGAAGAATATATTGGTGTCATCCGCGTAGAGAACAACATCGGGCGTTAGCGGTATGTTAGGTAGATCATTGATATGAATCAAGAATAGCAAAGGCCCTAAGATTGATCCTTGTGGAACGCCACAAATGATATTACCTACGTTTGATTTAGTGTCGCCGAGACTGGTGTACTGTTGCCGATTGCTTAGATAACTTTTTATAAGTTCTAGAGCCTTTCCTCTAATTCCATATGAAGGGAGTTTCCGTAATAAAATATGGTGCTTAACCGAATCGAACGCTTTTTTGAAGTCGAGAAAAATCCCTATGGTAAGCAATTTATGTTCAAAATTGTCAAGTATTTTTTCTTTAATATCCAGTAGTGCTGTTTCAGTAGATTTTTTCTTTTGGAAGCCATATTGTTGTTGTATTATCACATTTTCTTGCAATAAGTAATTTGAAAGTCGTAGGTTGATAACTTGCTCAAATATTTTAGAGAATATAGGTAATAATGAGATAGGCCTATAGTTATTAAGGTCATTTTTATTACCGCCTTTAAAGATGACAGATACTTTCGCAATCTTTAGCTCATCAGGAAAAATACCTGAACTAAGAATTGTGTTAGCGATATGTGAAAGCGGCTTACTTATGGTATGGGCAACTGCTTTAATAGGCTGAGGTTTTAAGTCATCCACGCCACATGCACAATTATTTTTTAATTTTTGCAACAATATGTATATTTCGGATTCGGATGTGGGAAACAAGAAAACAGAGGATGAAATGTTGCTAGTTACATAAGTATGATTGCTTATCTCCCCAGCAGTAGTCCCACAATCACCAACTCTAAGGAAGTGTTCATTGAATCTATCTGCAAGTGGCGGACCTGAGCATGGTTCACCGTCAATCACAAGCTCCGATACAACCGATTTATCATCTTTGCACATAAGGTCATTGACCTTTTTCCAAACTTTCCTGGAGTCGTTCGATATACCAGCAAACATATTTTCGTAGTACGCAAAACGCGCTTGTTTAATATCAGTGCCAAGTTTATTTCTAATTTTTTTGTATGTAGCTAATGTGTCCAAGTTTTTTGTTCTGATAAATACGCTAAACAGATTATCACGCTCTTTTATTCTTTTTAAAAGGTGTGAATCTATCCATGGTTTTCTAGACCTACGGGTTTTTCTAATCGTTGTCTTAGGAAATGCAAAGTCATAGAGACCTTTGATAGTGTTTAGAAAGAGGCGGTATGAAGCAACGGGATCTTTGATCGCTGTCACAGAGTTCCAATCTGTACCTTCAACTAAGTGTTGAAAAATCGCAATCTTGTCCGCAGATATTATTCTGCATTTAATGGTTGTATTCTGAATAGTTTGGTCATGTCTTGACAAGTATGTCTTGAAGAAAATAAAGAAGGGCAAGTGGTCGCTTAAGTCTGCTATCAGTACACCTGCGTCGCATTCACATGGCTGATAGTTTGTAAAACATAAGTCGAGTAGCGTTTCAGATACGTCTGTAATTCTTGTTGGCATGTTAATTACATTCTGATACCCAAAAGAGCAGAAAATATCAACGAGGTTTTGCCTATTAGATGTTGTTGCCAATAAGTCGATATTAAAGTCACCACAGAAAATCGCAGGAAATCCAGATTGACAACAGTATTCTAGAACACTTTCAAGATAATTAAGAAACACAGTAAAAGAACCAGAAGGGGGTCTGTACACGAGGACGACAATTGTGCCCATGCATTTGATCATTAAACATTCATAGTCAAGTTCAATATGGGAGTATTCCAAAGAATTTCATATTGGAGGGAGTTTTTAATATAAATCGCCAGACCACCTCCTCTTCTGTTCTCTCGCGATATTTGAATACATTTGTATCCAGCGAAATGTACATCAGGGTTATCACCGGAAAACCAGGTTTCTGTGAATGTCAAGATATCGAAATTATGTTCGAGTGTATCGAAAAAAAGGCTTATAGATTCTTGTTTATGCCTTAGACTACGGGCATTTAGATTTAACAAGGATAGGTGTTTGACGTTTCGTGTAGCTTTTAATTGCCGAAAAGAAAAGGCATCATAATAATTCTGCGACTGTGTGAAAAAAGCCATGAATTAAGTCGGCCAGAAAAGGAACTTTCTAGTTTTTTTTTTTTAGTTACCGTAGTCCTTCTAGATCTGCAGCAGTTCTTATGTTAACAATTTGATGACGTGGGCTTCGTCGCATGAACATTTTCCCATTCTTAACCCAAAAAAACTGATAATGCAGCTCACGGGCTTTACATCTCATCAGCCAGAACAGCTTTTTATTCTGTGCAGTTAAGTTTTCATTGAAAAAGATCTTGGACTTCGATTTCCTTAGTTCTTGTCGCTGTTTGAGCCAGATATCTCGCGTCAGTCGAGACGTGAAGCGTACCAATATAGGGGCAGGCTTATCAGCCTCGTCTTGCCCTGCTCTTTTCGGAAGCCTATGGGCGGCTTCTACATCCGATTCTGATAGCCTAGGCAGCTTTAAGTCATTTGCCAGTATGTTCAATTTTTCGAGAACATTTTCATTCATTTGTTGCGGAAGCCCGTGAATTTCAAGGTTTAGTCTTCTGCCGTATTGGTCTAGATCGTTCATTTCTTGCTTGAGTTTGTCAATTTTCTGCTCTTCCACGCGTTCTTCAAGCTTTTTCATTCGTGTCTTTAGGCAGTCTATATCTGCACCTTGTTTTTTCATTTGTGCTATTATTTCATCGTACTTATCGGACATTGCTTGTACGGACTGTTCAATAGTATCAACGGTGGCAATAAGGCCTTCTAGAGCGTCCACTTTCTCTTTGATTGTCAGTAGTATGTTAAGTTTACCGTGTATTTCAGCAATTTCATTAGCAAGGTCTATTTCACGGTCCATTTTTTCTTTTGCATTACTCGGGCCGCCTCGAACATTCGCAGTTCTGCAAGTCGGACATTTCCAAGAAGTTCTGGCCTCAGACGATTTCTTTTTGTATGCGCTTTCGGTTACGCCTGAGCATGAGCCGAGATGATACTCATAATTGCACTCTGAACATGATAAATATACAGAATCAGTTGGGATACACTTGTGACAGGCAACGCAGTTTTTTGCCATTTCGTTCAGCAGCAGCGACAACCAGGTCTCTCGCTAACGTTTAAAACAGTGTAAAAGAATAAAGTCAAGCACCAACCTGCAAGTTGGAAGACGGTCACGTTAGGGATACCGCGAACAGGCCTTTCGGTGCCACTGCTGCTGAGCGTGTGTGCTATTGCGCTCAATGTTGACTGCTTTTGAAGATGGTCCTTGATGACGTAGGTCAGCACGTGGTCCTTTGGTCGTCGCGTGTTCGTTCGTATCCTGCTCCTGTGAAGCTGCTGCGCGTCGATTCCTGCAAGTTGGAAGACGGTCACGTTAGGGATACCGCGAACAGGCCTTTCGGTGCCACTGCTGCTGAGCGTGTGTGCTATTGCGCTCAATGTTGACTGCTTTTGAAGATGGTCCTTGATGACGTAGGTCAGCACGTGGTCCTTTGGTCGTCGCGTGTTCGTTCGTATCCTGCTCCTGTGAAGCTGCTGCGCGTCGATTCCTGCAAGTTGGAAGACGGTCACGTTAGGGATACCGCGAACAGGCCTTTCGGTGCCACTGCTGCTGAGCGTGTGTGCTATTGCGCTCAATGTTGACTGCTTTTGAAGATGGTCCTTGATGACGTAGGTCAGCACGTGGTCCTTTGGTCGTCGCGTGTTCGTTCGTATCCTGCTCCTGTGAAGCTGCTGCGCGTCGATTCCTGCAAGTTGCAAGACGGTCACGTTAGGGATACCGCGAACAGGCCTTTCGGTGCCACTGCTGCTGAGCGTGTGTCTCAGGCCATGGTCCAAGTAGTTTCTTTATTCTGAGGGGCCGTCTGTCCAAACTTGCTAATTTGTTCCTTAATTTTTCTCTTTCTTTCGCGTATTTAATGCACTCCAAAAGAATATGGCGAACATTTTCTTCTGCATGACCACAATGGCATTCCGGTGAGTTGGATCGATGTATCTTGTGCAGGAAGCTGTTTGTGTATGCTACTTCCAATCTAAGTCGGTGGATCAATGTCTCTAGGTGTCGTGGAAGGTCTGTCGCTATGGAAAATTTTCTGTGTGGATCAACTTCATAAAGTACCGTTTCCTTTGATTTAGGGCTCTCAAACCACTTCTCCATCGAACAATGGTTAGCTCCTTGCGATATAAAATGTCTAATATCCGTCCCAGATATAGGGATTGTGCAATCCCGTCCTTCCTTCAATGCTTTCTTCGCGAGACTATCAGCATCTTCATTTCCCTTTATTCCAATGTGGCTGGGTATCCATTGGAATACGATGTTGTGACCCTGCGATGAGGCATATTCCACAGTTTCTGCGATACATTGTGGTATTTCACCATTTCTGTAAGGTGATCTCACACCTTAGTGGAATTCTCTCTGCTTTTTATGCTCAACGGAGAAGGTAGTGGCTAGAATGCAGTGGTCACTCCCTAGATCTACAGCAAGGTTCATCCACTGGGCCTTCTTGATGTTCCTTACAAATGTAAGGTCCGGGGCGGAATCCCTGCAGCAAGATGTACCAAGCCTTGTTGGTAGGCTGGGGTCTGTGATTAGGGTGAGATCAAGTTCACTGGCACTTTGTCAACGTCGAATTCCTTTCCCAGTGTTGTACTTGTAACACCATGTATGATGAGGGGCGTTGAAATCACCTGCTATGACGAGTGGACATTCCCCGGCGATATTAACAGCTTTCTTTAGAACCGTCTTGAACCCTTGCTTTTGTTCCTTTGGACTGCTGTATATATTAGGAATGAAAATGCTCTGATGGTTGCTGGTACCTGACACGATCTCTACCATGACGTGTTCAAACCGGCCTGCTTCTATCTTGAGGTCATGGGTTACGTGCGTTAGCTTGTTGCATACGAAGGTGCAGACTCTCCTCCCTTCCGATCCCCTACTACAGGCCGGAATCCAGGCAACGTTGCTTGCGGTGAAAGGGTCTCTTGTAATAATATAATATGAGGCTTTTCTTGGCTGCTCCTTATATACTGCTGTAGGGTTGTCTTCTATTTAAGGTAACCCCTGCAGTTTCATTGCCAGATACGAAATGCTTCACGTGGCGCTACCATCATGGTTATTGCATGGGCGGCCAGAGCCTGATGCTGCACCTGTCGACAGGTTTGGTACCACTAGTATTGGTGGCCGAAGAGGTGAGTTTTGTGCATGAGGAGGCCTTGCTGTGTTGTGCAGATATGCTTCGACCTTTGTAATGCGCAAAATCATATGCTCTTTCAGTGCCGCCACGCTTGATTGTAGCCTACCCATCTGCTCGCTAAGATTGGCTACTACTTTGCAGAGCGTGTCAAAGACCTCTTTCATATCTGACATGGTCGTTTGGTTAGCTTCCACGTGTTCTGCCATGACTGCCCGCTTTTTTGTGGTTCTCGAGTCCCCTACGTTTTCAGCCACAGGGACATCAACTGGCTGAGACAATGGCGGTGAAAACTGCGCGCTGGTTAGCTTAGAGGGAAAAATTTTTATTTCCTTTAACTAAGCTGATAGCCTCTCATTCGATTTTGTAAGTCTCAAGTTTTCTTGCTCTAGCTGTGCAATTCTATCATGCTCTGGCAGCTTACGTGTCACCACCTCTGCCGCGCCGTTGCGCACTCGCTCAGCCCAGCTGCCTTTCGATGTAACTGCAGGCGTCCTCCCCGGGTCGGAAGCCGTGATCTCGAACTGAACGCCAGACAGCTGGCCATTCGGGTGCCGCCCAGGCTGACCCCGACCCTGATGGTGACCTTGAGACCTCGAGCACCCCCGTGATTGGGAGCGGGCCTTGGGTCTAGAACCTTTTCCGGAACGCGACCTCCTCCTGGAGTGGGGCCGCCTTTCCTGTTCTTGTGTAGTCGGGATGCTCTGAGTCCCGTAGGCTGGAATAAGCTGCTCGTCGTTGATGTCTGGACTCAATGTGATTGATGCGTCCCGGGCTTCTGTGGCTGCTCGCGATCTTTCCCAGCGTCTGCATCTGACGACGTATGACACTAAGAACTTGTTCTTGCACTCCTTGTCTGCCGTGGAATGGTGACCATCGCACAGCCTGCATCTTGGATTGCACTCATGCAGGCTATCTGGGTTCTTAGTCTCGCAGCCTCTGCAGATGGTTTCAGCTGGGTTTGGACAGACGTCAGACTGATGTCCCAGCTTTCCACAGACGTAACAAATACCGATGTTCTTGCGGTAAAGGTAGCACTGAAAAAGGGAAGGTCCTTATCTCACGAATCTGGCAGCCTTGTGTCATTCGAACGCTATGATGATTGCCCCGGTGTCCTTGATTCTCTTGGCCTGCAGCGCGAGCGGGTTGTTCGCGTTCACAATCTTTCGGGTCAAAATGTCCTGAGTATCGCTTACGGGGATCCGGCGAATCACTCCTTTAAAAGTATCGTGGGGTGCCGTGGCGTACGCGCTAACCTCGAAAACTTTGCCTCCAATGTTAATTTGCTTGACCTTGAGGTATCTTGAAGCTCTGTCTTGGTCCGGAGTGCTTGCCACCATAATGTTCTGCTGCAAGTTGCAACAGATGATGTCCTGCATGGCCTCCTCATCTTTGACGCCGGCCGTCAGTACTATCGCGTCTGCCACAGCTCCAGTGCCAATTCTCGAGATGTTTAATCCTCCACGTGGTCATAGCACAATTTTGCTGAAGTCCTTGGGTAGTGGCGGCATGCGTCCAGCTCGCACGATTGTGTGCTTGGTATCATACCTCTCACGACTGGCTCGAGCGTCTCCCGCAAAGCCAGCCTTGGTCGAAACCTAGGCAGCAGGAACGCTAACCACGGTTAGCTTATTCCTTGAGTGTCTCGTTTCGGCTTCCTTCCAACCCATGTCTTCCGTGCAATCCTCTGGAGAGATGTCCTCTCCATCTACTTGGTATTGAATTCTCAGTTGCAGGTCCAGGAACGCGCAGAGCGTTGAGTCACGTTGGCGTCGGGTCGGCGCATCGGCGACAATCGCCTCCTTGGTTAGGCTTAAATCCCCCGGTGGCGTTGCCGTGTAAAAATGTCCCAAAAATGGTTTAAAAGTGCACTCACCAGCACAAAGGTGGTATCTGCTGATTTCCTGAGAACTTGGGCACACAATGGGACTGAAAACTTGGCGACAAACTTGTGAATACCACACGAAAGCATTCTTGCAAGCAGGAGTCGATCTTCGCGCGTCCGCACTGGTCGGCACCTAGAGCGTCCAATCGATATGCGAAGCATAAATGATAACTGTTGATAAAATCCCCACAATGTTATGAGGTGGAAGTAAATGATGCCGCAAACGACTTCCGTGAAGTGATTATCATGTTTGGATGTGTCGTTTACCTTCGTCATCTACTAACCTCACGTGATACGAAATTTAGTATATATGGAACTAGCGAAACGGCCACGAGCACGCTATGAGCGTGGTATGTTGTCATCTTCTTACACGACCCGCGTGTCAGGATTATCATGCTTGCACCAGTCATATATTTAGCCATCTATTTACGTCACGTAACACCAAATTTGGTATATGTGGAGCTAGCAAAACGGTCGCGAGCGCATTGAAGGGCCCAGTATACTCTAATGTAGCGTTGACCCGCGCGCACGCTGGGCACAGCGACGCTACGTTAGCAAAACGCGAGCACTCATAGTCTGACGCCAGGTGCGACCAGCGTCCGTTGGCGTGGCCCGTCGGCAACCAGCGCGAAATTCGCGCCTATGCGTTAGCCAGACAACACTACGCCTCCCTCTTTTCGTGACGGAGGGACGCCGGACGCGCTAAAACGCGCATGTGTCAAAGAAAAGCAGCACGGCGCACCCCGGCGAGTATATATGGCAAAACCGGCGTCCGGCGTCACAACGCTCGCGTGAGGCGACGAAATCAACGCCGGCGAGCACGCGCACCGCGTCACGTCGATATGTATTGTCACCTTCCCGGCGGCATGTAGTCATGTTCTCACGTGACACACATCTCATGATTACCATGTTTGCACCAGTAACATACCTTCGTCGTCCAATGACGTCACGTAATACCAAATTTGGCATATGTGAAGCTAGCGAAACGCCCGCGAGCGCATCATGAGTGTGGCATGTAGTCATGTTGTTACATGACACGCATGCCGTGATTATCATGTTTGGATGTGTCATTTACCCATGTTGTCCCTTTGCGTCGCGTAATACCGAGTTTGTACATGTGAAGCTAGCGAAACAGCCCCCAGCGCATCATGAGCGTGGCATGCAGTCAGGTTGTTACATGGCCTGCATCTGATAATTATGATGTAAGGGTGTGCGCTTGTATTCACCATGCAATCATGTCATACCATACCAGTTTTGCAACATGTCTTGTGAATAGTTCCCATGTCTTGGGAATAGTTTTCTCAAACGTGTTAAAAAATAAAGATTCAGCCAAGCGCCAAAACCTAATGAGAGAGAGAGAGAGAGAGTTACTGGTTTATATATAGAGAGTCAGCAAGGTCGGCTTCAGCCTTAGCATCCTCTAGCCTCTCTACACCGGTAGAAAAGGAAGAGAAATGGATGATGATGGTAAAATAGAGAGGTGAGTGTATAAAGTCTTTTCAAACTAACAAAATGTTATAGCCATGCATATAGTCCGGTAGCTTTAAAAAGGTCCATATTTATTCTTACGACCACAATTGCACTATTAGTGTCAGGCCAAAGGCCGCTTAATGAGCTAAGGCGAAGTCCTTCAATCCAAGCAGTCAAAGTTTGTCGTTCATGTGTTCATGCTGGGCAGCCACTAAATGTGCGCTCAAGTGTTTCTGGCCCACGACAGTGTTCACAATTGGGACTGGCGTCACTGCGGCTGATGATATGTGTGTAACGTCTCGTGAACGCCACACCAAGACGAATGTGGTGGATCGCACTTGCAATGTGTAGCTTCAATTTATGGGGCATGCGGATATTCATTTCCGTGTCCAAATTGTGTAACGCCGGTGTCACTGCTTCGGTTTCGTTCAGTTAGGTCAAATTAGGGCAACGTGACGGTTAGGACTTTCTGGAATATTCAGTATTTTTAATGCATTGGTGCCCAAACTGTTTTATCTGCAGAAAGCCAGAGATGATAGACCAAGTATTTTTACGTTGACGGAGAGGATCTATTTCTGGGATGCTTTACAAAGAACCCCTAAAAAAAGAAGTTCCCTCACAAACACTTGACATCAGCTTTCTTAATTAGAAATAGTAAATGACGATGGTCTGCTTTTTAACCGAATAACGCTTCTTGGCTTGCATTGTCTACGGCGGGCTAGGATGGCAGGTTTTCACGGCATTTTCTCAGAACAACGTAATAGTGCCACAGACATAAGCATGTGCCCTACTGGGTCCTGCGGTACTTATCACGTCAACCCATTTCATGCTTTATAGAAGTGAGCGGAAGGTTTAAAATTTTTCCTTACGAACATCGGCGATTAAAGAAAACGGAGTTTTAGCTCTCCTGTTGTGGTAAGCCTGGAAACGGCAACGGGTAGGTTTCATCAAAATATAACCAAGAATCTTGAAAATCTGCGGTAAATAGTAAAACAGAATATTTAAATATTCGCCTATTTGTAACGCTACGAAATATTTTTTAATATGTCAAGACAAATATAGCACTATTTTTATTAAGAGCATGATACAAAGGATATACATGCAGGGTATGTACTTTCATGTTGTGTATAAATTACTCCATCTTTGAGATGTCATTGCCAAAAAGCACTACCTGTCAAAAAAGAATATATCCATAATATTTGAAACACTTCCAGCGTAGTCTCTGAGGTCTCAAACCGTTGTGCGAGTTTTTACTGCCTGCAGGTAGAGGACACTTAAATCCCGCAAACAGGCTGTGAGGTATGGCGGAATAAAATTCCTTCTTCCATACGGTGAGGAGAAAGAAGCTCGCAGAAAAATCAGGTGCATTACGTTCCAAGAGAAGTAACGAACCTGAAATATTGCAGATGAATGCAGAAAATGTTCAGGTATATGTAAAAGAAGCGGTTAACTCAGGGCGGAGAGAAAGGAATAGGAGGCTTGTTTGCAAGTTAAAGGCTGGCAACGTAAACGACACTCGTTATTGGATACATATTCAGAACCTTTGGCATTATCGTACATGTGTAGCACTCATAGCACTCACGTCGCGGCCGGCAATTTTTGCATGCCGGTTCAGCATGTGATAGTCAGAAGCTTCTGCAAAACTTTCTTTCAAGAGTGGTGGGGGAGGAGGAGGGCGAGGTTACCATCAGTTATGTACCTTACTTACACTAAATTATAGCGAGTTTTTTTTCTTTTTTTTACAGCGAAAGTTGTTGCCTCGCACAGCGCCGTAGTTGTCCACCGCCGCCGCCGCCGCCACCGCTGCTGCCGCCACCGCAGGTGTCCGTAACCACATCGCACCAAATTTAAAAAAAGCTATTATCAATGACACAGCGGGGCCCGTACCCGGGTCCGCTGGGTCCCTGCCCACTATTTCACCACTGAGCCACACCAGCGCTTGGGACTGGATGGCAAACTTGCTTTAGGCAGGCTTGATTTCGGGAAAGCAATCACGTTAATATGACTTCTGAAGGGTTTTAAAACAGTGAAAAAACAACCATTCGTTCCACAGTGCGAATAGCGTAACGAGTGGGCCGTCCGATGCTCCAAATCATCACAAAAGCGTGTTCTTGTTAGCCTATTAACTGTGGCGCATACCCACCTAAGCCGTAATTCCTTATCGTCGTAAGCCACTGCATGGACAATTGGCACAAACTTCCTTGCAAGTGTATAGCGGATACCACGCTTCTCAGAAGAATGGCAAAAGATAGCATAGAAAATGCCAGCCTACTACCCAAAAGTTTATTATTAATGCCCTAGTGGGTACCAAGCAAGCGGGCTTGAAGTAGTTACCCAATGAGTGTTTTGAAAAGGCTCTGAACGGCCGCTCTTCTAGCTTACGCTGTGATTGTGCTGCGCCTACCACGCAGGTCGGGCGTTTTTTTTTTCTTTCTTTCTTGGCTCTGTTTGGCTTTTAAGAGACCGAAGTGATTTTGCCGGAAGACGAAGTACAGCAAACGTTAACGCTTCAATAATTCGACCTGTTTAGGCTTCCCAATTCTGATCGGCTCAAAAAGGTCTCAAAGGCTCGAACTAAAATGAGAACACAACAATATACAGAGTCGCAAGGGCGTTCCAAGCCCGCAAGCAACAAGATGCTAAGGGCATTTCACGTAACCAGAGTATAAAGAGGAGGAGGTCTGATAAAAGGAGGAGAGAAAAAACTCCCAAGCATTTCCCCGAGGGTGAACATGGTTGAGTGCGAATGGACGGGGTGATGCTATGAGGGGTATTTATTGATTCGCAGTATTATATTTATTGATCACACTATGGTGCCTTTATGGTGTAATGGTTCCTGGGAATCGCAATTTGATCACACGGGGGAGTTTACGTTAACTCACAGGCGAATGCCAACGGATTTTAACTTTACTCCCCCTCATAGCATGCGAGCCCCGGACGAACAAAGTCCAGGGCTCGCACCCTCTCCCGCGCGGCACGTTCACTGGCTCGAACGGCTTCGGGAACGTCCACTCGCCGTTGACGATTGCGAGCGGCGTCTTGACGCCGGCCTTCATCGCCCTTCTCCGCCTGACGCTTGCGTTGTCGTTCCGCTTCTTGGGTTCGCGGCTCGATGCTGACGCCTCATCTCGGCCTGGCGAGCGCGCAGTTCACCATCCGCTGCACGCTTCGCCCGCTTGTCCTCGGCCTCGCGAGCGCGAAGTTCGGCATCCTCTGCACGCTTAGCCCGCTTGTCCTCGGCCTCGCGAGCACGCAGTTCGGCATCCGCGGCACGCTTCGCCCGCTTGTCCTCGGCCTCGCGAGCACGCAGTTCGGCATCCGCTGCACGCTTCGCCCGCTCACGTTCGGTCTCACGAGCCCTTCGCAGCGCCGCCTTGTCTTCCAACGTCGGCGAAACCACCACGGTACCGTCACCTCCAACGACGGGTGCAGTGCTGGCATTCGGTTGTACTGCATTCGTTGTTGATGGTAGCGTTGCCTCCGGGACATCCATCGCACGACCCGCTCTCGACGGGAGACTGAGAGAGAAGGCGGGCGCGCGAGAGAGAGGGTGCGCGCGCTGCTGCAGCGAGCGAGGAGAGCGGAGGAGCGAGCGAAGGGGGATATCAGCGTCGCGCCCGTGGCTTCTTCGGTAGAGCGTCGCTCTGCGGCCCGCCAAGTCCTCTTTCTTTTAAAGATAGAGAGAAGACTGCGGACGCCGCCGACGGCGGTGGATGGTTTGGGGTCTCTTATAAAGTGTATTCACACTTACAACGAGTAAGAAGGGCCTGAATACGCAATATGGGGCGACACGAAAACAAGAACCCGTACAAACATGCACCCGCAACACTTCCAAGTGACTTTATTTTGAAAAAGCAGGATGATAATATGTGGTGTTTAACGTCCCCAAACCACCATATGAATATGAGAGACGCCGTAGCGGAGGACTCCGGAAACTTTGACCACCTGGGGTTCCTTAACGTGCACCCAAATCTGAGTACACGGGCCTACAACATTTCCACCTCCATCGGAAATGCAGCCGCCGCAGCCGGGATTCGATTCTGCGACCTGTGGGTCAGTGGCCGAGTACCTTAGCCACTAGACCACCACGGCGAGGCTTGCAGAAAGTAGGTTATTTATAGGTAAGAAGAGATGAAGAGCAAGAAACGCTGGCAAAACAACACGAACGTGAGTGCATCACGTACCCGGGAGTGACCTAAAGAGTAAATCTATAGGTTTTATCTATTTTTTTTCATAATGAAGGTGCGCTCACCCAACTCTCTTTCTTTTTTGCCACGATAAACGTTGCAATCATTTCCCTCTCAGTTCTCGGCTTACCCTTTGATAAGAACTTTGCCTTTTCCAGATGAGGCAAATAGCTCTTGCTGTCCTAACTTGTGCAATGCAGGATGAAGCTGCTATTTCTGACGGTGCGCAATTATCGGCTGAGCTGCTGTGCAGCTATAGAGACATCGGCCGGTTCGGCCTATGGAAGGCCGACCGCAAAAAAGAGGTATCTCGTAAGTGAATTGGAATCACAACTAGAGATATGAAATGCACCATGCAGTTACGATTTCACCGCGCAGCCTATGCCTTTTTGAGACCATCAACTGACTAATGCAACAACGTGCTTTGCTTCGGGAAAAGGAGTGTGACGAGGTTAAGCTTGCGCAAGGCGGTCCATTCGAAGGGTTGACGGAAGTGGTAGTCGCGTTATGAAGCTCACATGAGGCGGCTTACTAAAATTGTGGTCTGAGAGGGTGGTTCAAGCTTATGGATGAAGGGGGAATGAAGAGGAAGCTCACGTCATGAACCTTACTTAACGCACCTGATTCCAACAAGGGATCGAGAACGGAGTTCCTGCCATGACAATACAAATTGGGGAATGAAGCCGCAGGGCGAAATCAGGCAGACACACACACAAGATAAAACATGGGACCCTAAAGCTTCGCCTTTAGGAGTAGAATGCGATAGCAATATCCTGCTTTTAGAGAGAACTTGAAGCACTTATTGCATGGAAACTTTTCTAACTTGCAATGCACCCAATACGTGACCTTAAGAGAATAGGCGCAGTAGCGTGTGTGCCTTTGTAGTGGGTGGCCGGCTTTAAACCACTAAGTCATTAAGATAATTGATGTTTGGACGTCCACTGATATTGTGCGCTTGTAGCGCGCATTATTTCTGCAATATATCATGTCGCATTTTGAAGAATGAGCACAAGATCAGTGTGTTTGTAAAGCATGAACGCCACTTTCTCGGCATTACCAAGCAGAGAAAGTTATTTTCACTGCGTCCACAAGCAGATGCATGGCCATGTGGTTGGATATTCGCTTGCCACGCAAACGACTCGGGTGCGACGCGTCATCTTTGTCGATATCTTTATCGACAACCAACGACGCTGACATCGACGCTGAGGCCGACGCCAAAGTTTCTGTGAAACGAGCTATTTAACGCTATTGCGTTAAAAAGGAGTGTTAAAAAATAACGGCGAAAGGCAATTTATCAATATAGCTGCGAAAGGTATACATACCGTCCGCAACATCACCCAGCAGTGATGGCTGAGCATTTAACACATAGCGCTTTCTTTCCCTTTGCCTAAATATTGATTCTTGGCTGGCTCACAACGATCCGAGTTGTCAGCAGGCACTAAATACATCACTTAGTTTAAGTCAGGAAGCAAAAATTAAGTAATTTAGGAGTATACTTGGAACAAACAGAAACATTCTGAGGCTAAATGAAAAGGACCACAGTTTCGCTGTTCCAGGCTTTCAAGGCTATATTTTGCTTCATCTGAAACGTTGCATCGGTGTACCTGTTTCACCGGCTTTTTTAGGCCGTCTTATAGTCACTTTTTTCCGCCATTTCGTTTACCTATCAGCTATACTACACTGATTATGAGAGCTTCAGCGACAGGGAGGACGACTAAACTATGGCGTTGGAATCGTCCACGCATTCTATGCCCGGCATTCGCTGAAACCAATCATCATACTGCCCACAGTATAAACACGAGTACGCAAAAGGGACGCGGCACATCGCTGTACTCATGCACACGGGCGTCTGCCGTAACATCGTGTCGGTCATGCTTTCTCTCTCCAACGTTGCACGAAGTCGTGACGTAACCTCAACGAAGACTCCGACAACTCGATCGTCGAAAGGTACACGATCACAGATACACGACAAGGACAGGTTTCTCGCGTTTGGCCGTTCACTGACCTTCGTAAGCGACAACCTGGTTCACTCTTACGGGACCAAGGGCACCGCGACGTAACACGTGACATAAACAGTATCGAAATCACGCTCGGCATGTTCGTCGTGCGCGTGAGAACTTACGACTTTGTGGACCGAGTGTCTACAAATCCGTCTACGGCACAGTAACTGACAACGTGGTCTACCACGGCAGAAGCTGGACGTTGTTTGCTTATCTCGGTCAGGGGACAGGAGTGTTTGCCTTGCTTCTGGCGCAGACTTCGATCAAAAGCGGCACTGCCAACCAGAGTCGGCTTTGTATGTGTGTAGATAAATGCACGTCAAGCTAAACGGCTTGCCTTTAAAGAGAGTAGAGAGGCTTCGAGATGACCTGCTTCAATGCGGCTCAAGAATACGGCTTCTTCTTCGTGTTTTGTCTTTTCGTGTGACAGGGCATAGTTATTCTTTAAGCTGATAGTCAATGTCATAAATTGAAGCAATGCGTGATGCGGAACGTACCTACGTGTTAAATAAAATAAGGAACGTTCATGCATTGTACTTACTTTATTCTTGGGCATATACTTTGCTGCACCTTATTAAGTGCTAAGCCTTTCTTTGCGCACTGCAAGCACCTTTGGCATCTGCCTGCGTATCTATCTATCTATCTATCTATCTATCTATCTATCTATCTATCTATCTATCTATCTATCTATCTATCTAGCCGTTTATGTCAAAGTGCTCTCTTGATGACCCTCCTATCTTGACATGAACCAAAATTAGTATGGGAGGGTACGCTTTGACAAATATGACGCACTGGTGAAGACGTGTATAATGCCCCAATCACGGCATGTACGTCGTCAAACACTTCCCGCCATACAGTGGCACATACCTGCTGGTGGGTATGCTGCACTGTTACGCGGGTATGTGCCACAGGTGGTTGAAATTTGGTATCTACCCAAGAACGACGAGAATATGCATGGCAATTTAAAGCTTGAGCTTCAGAAACCCCTAACATCGGCAGGGTAGACCCAACGTATGAAAATAACAAATGATAGGGTCTCAGCAGGGATTGAACATCCACATTTTGTGTGGCAATCAAGTATTTTACCACGGCGCCAAGCCAGGTATTGGAAGTACTTTTCAAATAGACCCTAATGTTCGCGAAACTTCAATTGTGCTGGCGGTGCTGCCTATGAAATTTTATAAATAATACATATGATTTCCAATGATAAGGTCATGACGTCGGGTTAACGTCATTTGCAGTTGGGTACCATCCACTAAGTTGATCCTTGTAGCAGTGTCCAGGGCTACCATCCTTGCGAGCACTAGTACTTCATACTAGCTTATCGCTACTGGTGGTCTAATACTGATGTTGCGAATGTTAATGCTGACACAACATGGTCACGGTCCCTCCCCATGCTTCGCATAACGTCGATTCTCAAGATACGTGGGATTTGCAAATTTTTTTGGCAGCGCATGTGTGTTCTCTACAAACGCGGATTGATTCTGATACTCCCACATAAAGGAACAGGTGATCGTAATTACCGATAAAATATCACTATGATAGCTGAGCTGATGTCATGTGGTGTTCAAGACTGCCTAACAATACCTTGTTTAGCAAATACAGAGTAGCTTATTTAAATTTAAAACAATGTGGCACTGCAGAAAAACATTGTTTTATTCACGTGACAAATATCCCGAGTAAATAGGAACAGGCCCCGTCCTCATTGGCCCAGCACCAATATATGGCTTCGCACTATTCGCGACACACTCATGGCAATATATGCGCATACACACCGTAATAATATTTGTTCATCTTCTGCATCCCAAATTTACAATAGGGTTACATATGCGGGATGCTGTAGGAAAGGATAACCCGTTTTTTTTTTATTTCCCGGTGTTTTTTAACGTGCTCCTATGAGTACACAGGTATAAAAAATTTCACCGCCAGGAACATTAAATAAAACGTTGCTGCTCAGGCCAGGATTCGATACCGTAACCTTCATATCAGTGGTCGAGCACTATAATTACTAGACGACCATGGCGAGAAGATTACAGAGAGCGAAGTAAACACAGTATGTACAGCAACGTTAAGCAGACTAGCACCGGGATTACTACCCAACTTTGGGAGTAAGGGCATGCGAGCTAGAAACCTCAAACAGGGTCAAAGTGCAGTACCACTTATGTACAAGCGTGCAGTTGATCACTGAGACCAGTGTCTCTCGAACATACACGACTTCAGCGCTCTAGTGGTCGGATGGTAGATCGTTCGACTTATCACTTTCGTTTGAAATAGGTCCTTGGGCCAGACTAGCTAGACACTGAAGAACTCTAAACGTTGGAAGAAGTTAATTCAACGCGTGCAGAACAGTTTTGACTGTCAGTATCTGCAGCTCACTGAACAGCATATGTATCTCATCAATAAGGGCCCAAATTGGTAAAAATGTTTAGTTATGATCAATCGGAAGCCATAAATCACATTCTTAATTCTCTGCCATCTTTCTGGAGTCAGCGTGACCTTAGTAGGAGCCATGGCTGTTGCTCTCATTGCAATTTTGGTACTGCCGGCCATGCTACAGTATTCATGTTCATCGTTGCGTTCGCCTCCTTAGACACACAGACGTGGACGCGGCCGCACCTGGTCTACAGAGGAAGAGGTGAGCAGAAGGTAATATGGATCGAGTGTGAAGTAAGCTGCACATAGGCACCGACATCGCTTGGAGTTAAACGGGGTCCGAAGAGTCACTTTCTAAAGGTGGCGACAGCGTCCCCATGAAACATGGGGTGTCGCATCATCCACTCTACCATAGCCTTCCACCTATTTTAAGTGTGAATACACTTTATAAGCGACCCCAAACCATCCACCGCTGTCGGCGGCGTCCGCAGTCCTCTCTCTATCTTTAAATGAAAGAGGACTTGGCGGGCCGCAGCGCGACGCTCTACCGAATAAGCCACGGACGCGACGCTGATATCGGTGCCAGTGACGCGCCTTATACCCCCTCCCCCTTCGCTCGCTCCTCCGCTCTCCTCGCTCGCTGCAGCTGCGCGCGCACCCCTCTCTCTCGCGCGCCCGCCTTCTCTCTGTCTCCCGTCGAGAGCGGGTCGTGAGGGGGAGTAAAGTTAAAATCCGTTGGCATTTGCCAGTGAGTTAACGTAAACTCCCCCGTGTGATCAAATTGCGATTCCCAGGAACCATTACACCATAAAGGCACCATAGTGTGATTAATAAATATAATAGTGCGAATTAATAAATACCCCTCATAGCATCACCCCGTGTATTCGCACTTAACCATGTTCACCATCGGGGAAATGTTTGGGAGTTTTTTTTTTTTTCGGGCGGTCCTTTTACGAGGCACCATAGAACCTGATACCAAGGAAACACTCGAAGTGTATGGCTGAGCACGAGTCTGCAGCGCAGTGTTTGCCACAGAGTGGACAAAGTATGGTATCCTCGCATTTAATACTCATCTCCAATAATTTCATTTGCGGCATAAGAATGGCCTACGAATAGAAGGCTCTATAAAAATATGTCTAAACTAGCCTATACGTCAATGCGTCAGAGGAAACACACACTTATTCTTTCACAACGGGCTGATCCCGAACGAGAATGCTTAATGATAAAAACGCTGTCTACTCCTATATTCACCAGAGTTGGCGAGTATTTTGTGGAAATAAACCATCCACATCGTATACGACACCACTAGTCTTAATACGACCAAGGGGTGAAACATCACGCCGCAGACACAGTGCACAATTCGCGAAGACACACCGAAGGAACACAAGGCACAGACGCTACATTGTGTTGATGAATAATCAACTCTAGATGTATTGCTGAGGTAGTTGAAACGAGCAGCCAGCAAGTTCAGTGAGAAATATATATGGGTGACTGAACACACCTATTCTTTATTAAAGAGCATTGCGCGTGTCGTACTGAGCCATGGAAAGACCTCTGGAAACGATCTTTTCCGCCTTCGCCTCTTTCTTGTGCCTACGGTAATTGCGTACGTTTGTAGTGTCACGTCATTCTATCGTATACGTACAATGCATGAGATGCCCTTTGGTCTCCCAACCCTGTCCACCTTACTATCATCTCTTTAAATGATTGTGCATGGTGGCATCCCTACGTCTGGGCTGTAACGTGGGCCAAAGCAAGGAGTACTTTGCGAATAAAAAACCCATATTTATGAATGCAAAGTCTGTTGAGCGAGTGCTCTTATGAACACTTGAACAGCCATGATGCAGATACCGCAGCGTTGGGCCAGTTTATCGCAGCACATGTGTGCACGAGCACCTGCATGTCGAAAAATTCTGGGCAAAGATTCACTCTTTTTTAAAACAACACAATTTCGCTTGCATATAATGATCACGCAGGTTCGCACCCACAAGAACATTGAATAGAGCCAAGAACTGGCGTAACCCTGGAAAAATATACACATGCTTATATTTGTTCTCATGTTACGCGATAATGTTTATCCTGGAAGTTACTCAGAGCGAGGACAACTCATTTTCTAGCTCTGATATCTAGCAGTGATGAGCATATACGTTGTTTATTGTTCTTGCGACATCGTCAGGTATTTCTTAACGCACGTTATGGAATTATCTCATTTTTAATTAGGAATACTTTGGAGACTCAAAGTCCTTAGACACAGGTTTTGGAATAGTTGCGATTTTGCAGCTTTTTTTTAGCTTTTATTGTGTTTTCACGTTTGTTCTCCTTGAAACAGCAGTGCACAACCAAAAAAGAAAAAAAACAATGTTGATTATGAGGCTTTCTATTACTTCTTAATTGTTTCAAAACGAACATAGCTGACGTTATAGAATAGTGTGTTGATCCGATAAAAAATTTTTAGCTAGCAGACGGCCATAAACTCACGGTTTCCACAATGCGATGTTCGGTTATCATTCAGCATAAGAGAAAGTATAGCTTTCTTCAAGCCATAAAAACGATCCCCATTGATCACATACGCAATTCAAATTGCATTTTTGCCCCCATCTTCAGAATAATATGATTTAGCCTCTTACTGTTAGTGTCTGAAAACATCGAAATGACTGTGTGGCCAAATACCTCATAACTCATGTTTTATAAACCGATACGTGGACCACACCTTTCAGTCTTGCTTTGCTGTGCTGTTCTGTTCTGTTCTGTTTTAACTGTTTTGCTGTGGAGAGGTTGAGGTGCCTTTTGCCTCGGCTACTCCATATCACAGAGTTCTGCAGCGAAAAACAAAAGAATAATACAGAACGGTACCCAAAAATTAAGAATACGGAAAAGAAAAAAAAACATAAAAGCGCACTGAAACCAGTTCAAATATCATGCCAATACACAGTTTTCTTAGCGCAGTTGACGCAGTCATGCACACCTTACTATTCAACTCTCAGTATATACATGACCACATAATATATATATCCATCTCTGGCTGTCTGTCGTAGGCGTTTGTCCGGTCTGGTCTCCACTAAAAAGTCTGTCAGGAAGATTATTGCCTTTTTCTGGAGATGCATCTCAGGCCATGGGCCAAATAGTTTCTTTATTGTGAGGGGCCGTCTGTCCAAACTTGCTAATTTGTTCTTTAATTTTTCTCTTTCATTCGCGTATTTAACGCACTCCAAAAGAATATGGCGAACATTTTCTTCTGCATGACCGCAATGGCATTACGGTGAGTTGGATTGATGTATCTTGGGCAGGAAGCTATTTGTGTATGCTACTTCCAATCGAAGTCGGTGGATTAATGTCTCTAGATGTCGTGGGAGGTCTGTAGCTATGGAAAATTTTCTGTGTGATCAACTTCATAAAGTACCGTTTCCTTTAATTTAGGGCTCTCAAACCACTTCTCCAACGAACAATGGTTAGCTCCTTGCGCTATAAAATGTCGAATATCCGCTTCAGCCATAGGGATTGCGCAATCCCGTCCTTCCTTTAATGCTTTCTTCGCGATGCTATCAGCCCCTTGATTTCCCTTTATTCCATTGTGGTTGGGTATCCATTGGAATACGATGTTGTGAACCTGCGATCAGGCATATTCCACAGTTTCTGCAATACATTGTGCTATTTCATCATTTTTGTAAGGTAATCTCACATTTCTGATTAGCTGAAGAGCAGGTATGCTATCAGTGCATATCACCCATTTTCGTGGCTCAGGATTCTCGCAGATAAGCTTAACTGCTTCAAAGATGGCCACCAATTCTGCTGTCATCGATGAAGATTTGTGCGATAATTTGTACATTTTCTTTTTCTGAATTTTGGGTATAAGGACCGCACAGGCTGCCGCTTCTTCAGTGCATGATCCTTCTTCAGTGCATGATCCGTCCGTATATATCTTCGTTTTTTCATTATACATTACATGAACCTGATTAAGTACCATCTGTGCCGCTACTAGAGGTGCCATGTCTGCTTTCTTCTCTATGCCATCTATTTAACGAATAACGTTGAGAAGTGGCAGCGCCAAGCTCTTTGCCATTTCATTCAATTCTGCCCTTCAGTCAGCGGTGTTTTTGCTGTGCGTATAGCTTATGTATCATAGCGGCCATGTAACTTCATTTCGCTTTCTTTTGTTTTCTCCGAGGTTTGCTTGGCACTTGTAAGTCCTCGTTCGACGTTCTTCTGTAAGATACCCCTTGACCTAAATCCATTCCTTTTTTATGTGATTTTCAGAGACCGTGTCATCTTTTCGTCAGGCATCGGCGAACACGCTGATGTCATCTTTAACATACGTCGGGTCGCACTCTTTCGATGCAAGCAGCGATTTCAATTTGGAAAGTAAGAAAAGAAGAGGGCAAAAAACGCTTGTATCGCACGTTCCTGCGCTTCATGGTAAAGAAAGCTCTGGTAGTAAATATTTAATAGGTGCCTGAAACCAATGCAATCCTGCGAATTAGAATGCCACGAGCACACATACTTGCCCTCGTGATCGCTCTCCTCCTCCCCGCCTCCGGTGAGCCGTCGCACTTTAGGAAAACACGCCCGCTGAGTTGCAAAGCGGTATAACTTACTTTAACACGTTTGCCTGACCCTCTCTGAATCGAGGCACCGAGCCACTCGGGCGACCATGGCCGAGTGAACTTGAGGAAGCGCGCGTTTCATGTTCTAGAGAGAGGGAAGAGGAGTCCATTCCCCGGCGGGCGAAAGGGCGCCAAACTGGACCACGCTGCTGCATCTCAAACATCGCGAGGAGCGGGGGTCTTCGGGGCGATGGCACCACGTCGTCTCCTGTAAAGTGCGCGCGCATGCTTTGCCCACGGGGCGAGGTGAGTGGCGGTCACGACGATGCCGGCGCGCCGCCCGCGCGGCTTCCGCATCAGCTGTCGACAGCGGGGAAAGGAGGGTGGACCGGATCCGTGAGGTAATGCAAGAGCCGGCCCCGAACGAGCATCTCGAGCGCACTGCGGATCGTTCGCAGGGCCGCGTGATATCACCGCGACCCACGAGGGAGCGAGTGCCCTTGAGCGTGAAATAACAAACAAATCGAGCAACGAAATGAAGCGAAATGAAAAAGAAAACATAAGGAGTAGCCGTATCGGGAACTATGACGCAATGAAAAAGAGTAAGAAATGTGGAGAGAAGAGGGACAACCCCCAACTCCCTCCCCCTGATGGGACGGACCCGCTTTGGGCATCGCCGGCACTATAGAGTCACTCCCACGAAAGACCGACTGACAGAAAGAGGAACAGAGCTGCTGCTGCTGCACATCGACATCCCAAAGGACCCGGTCAGCCAGGTGTGCCCAAGTCACATAACCTAGCGCGGCAACTTCTACCCCGGTCGCCTTCAGCTGCCAGGCTCGATAAGCAATTGAAGCGGGATTTCGAGTGAAAGATACAATTGGTAGGTACCTATATGATGATTACGCCTTTTTAATGCCTCTTTGCGATTAAGGATTCCAACTAATACCCCCCCACGCCCCCCCCCAACGAAAATTCACAATTTCAAGCACCAATAACTCATCTTCATTTCTGAGGAGCTGTTGAGTAACGCTCAGATGTTGCGCACAATAGATTAATAATTCGTCTATAACATCAAATATTCATTCAGAAATCATTGATGTCGAAAAAGTTTTTTTTTTTCAACTATGGGTAATAGACATGTTTTCGTTGGTTTCTTTTTTCATTTTATCTTAAGTATTGGTCTTCACGACACATTTTACAGAACGTTCTATTGGCAGCCCCGCCACGGTGGTCTAGTGGCTAAGGTACTCGGCTGCTGACCCGCAGGTTGCGGGTTCACATCCCGGCTGCGGCGGCTGCATTTCCGATGGAGACGGAAATGTTGTAGGCCCGTGTGCTCAGATTTGGGTGCACGTTAAAGAACCCCAGGTGGTCGAAATTTCCGGAGCCCTCCTTTACGGCGTCTCTCAATAATATGGTGGTTTCGGGACGTTAAACCCCACAAATCAATCAATCAATCAACGTTCTATTGGCAGTGGGATTTTGAATGACAATAATTGAGATGGAAGAATTGTGTAGCATGAAAAGATTATTAAGGCGAGTCCTCTAACATTTTCCGTGTTACTTTATAAAGATTTCACTACTGCTTGACCTTACACGTACTTGTTGAGGTACGTAGGAGTTGCACCTCAAGAAGGTTTCAAGCTCCGCACACTTTCCGATATCATGTAGCGCTCTTACCTTTTTGAAATCAAAAACAAAAAGAAAACACGTTGGTTTAGACAAAATTACTTTTTCTTGTTTATGCGACCACCTATAACTTTTTTTATTTTAAAGTTTCAGAATCTCAACAACTCACATAATAATTGTGAAAGTTTATTGACCCAATACCACCGTATGACTGTGAGAGACGCCGTAGTGGAGGGGGAAATTTCGACCATCTGGGGTTCTTTAACGTTTACCTAAATCTAAGCACATGGGCCTCAAACATTTTCGGCCCCATTAAAAATGCAGCAGCCGTGGCCGCGATTCCATCCGACCTGCGGGACAACAGACGAGTGCCTTAGCCACTGGATCAGTGTGACGGATTCAACTCCCAATATTAGGAAAGCTATTAATCAGATCACGTTTCCAAATGGGGAAATTGTATGTTGTACACTAAAATAGATACCGCAACTTTGTATTGAAATTCTCTTACGAAGCCAGGTGACATATCAAATTGGCCCGTTGCATCAAGATATGCCCAAATGTCGGAACAACCTAGCTTTCTCATTTGCATTTTGCAATACACCACGACTGCCCAACATACCTACAAGCAACAAATTAACGGTGGAATGCCGAGTGAGGCAGACTGTCCAACAGAGTCCTTGCTAAGACTGACCGCTTGGAAGAACCGGGGCAATGTTTGTGGTATAGAGTTTCCTAATGATACACTAGAGGCAACTCTGGCGACAATTTCAAGGGGAGCTGCAATGCATGGCGCTTCAGCTAGCATGAGAATGATGGGTAGTACGCAAAATTCTCTAATCTTCGTTCTTCCGTATCCGTAGTAATTCGTGTGGTCTGGAGCCGCTATGTCGCCACAAGAAATTCAGGCGTTGCGCAGCAGTTCCCCAACACCACCTTAGCCTTTTGGAGTCACTTGTTCAAATCAGCTGAAGAGGTTCAGGATTGCATATAATTTTAATGAAACAAAACGCTAAAAAGCAACTATAGGTCAAGCCAAAAGTGCATTTGAAGCCACATGCACAGAGATAACGCAAATATGTGTACTGCCCATCATTCCGATGGTGGCCGAAGGATCCTAGCCCCACAGTTCCTTCCCTCTAGAAAATTTTGGGAAACTATATGATTCAGGGGGAACACGTCAATGGCCGTTTCAAGGAACAAGAACAAAAATTGCAAAAAGCTGTATGTCAAGTACGTACGTGTGCATAAGCGCACATGATGTGTGGTCTGGTTTAAGGGTGACGATTTTGCGGTACAGGAGCATCGAAACACCTGCGCGCAACAGCTTTAAAAGTTCCTCATTAAAAAGTTATTACAAGCGCATTAGCGCACTTTGTCATGCTCTCTTTCATGCTGAATTAAATCTTCTGAATTCGGCTATTGGGTCTATTGAAAATTCTAATGATGGTGATGGCAAATTCAGTACCCCAATATATATTAATTTCAGGCACTCTTTAGCAAGTAAGGTGCTACAGCTATGAACACATTTCAAAATAAACTTCGGGTCCAAATGCGGTGAATGATGCCATTTGGCGGCGTGTTGGGCATGCCCCTATAGTGGCTTTGACGGTAAATTGCTGGAGAACGAGCCTAGCTAAATATTTTTTTCGTCATGTGGAACGTTTTCATGCCAAACAATATTCCTAATAAAGCAAACGATGGTATAAAAACTAAATGAACTCGGCTTCGGGTAACTTGTTCATTTTCAAGCAGCTTCTGCCAAGGCTATACGTTCTCTCGCCGTGAAGTGAATCCAACTAACCAACTCGCTGGCATGTGCGCTTTATTACTACGCGTTCCGTTGTGACAGCATACGAATGACACTAGCTGCCAAGTTTAGAAGCTCGAAGTGCACTTAGATTGGCGCGTTTCTGGGAGAGCTATTAAGCTTGATACTCGTATCCGAATAAGCTTCTATTTGAGAAGACGATGAAAAAAAATGGCAGCATATCCACGGAGTGAATGATGGAGAGTGGGGCGAAGCATTCGTCCATCCATTCGTTCTTGCTTTCGTCCATCCTTGCGTCCGTCTGTGTGACCATCCATGCGTCCATCCACCCGTTCGTGCGTGCGTCTGTTCGTGCGTTCGTCTATGCATCCTCCCCTGCGTCCGTTAATGCGTCCATCCATGCATCTGTCTGTGTGTCCGTTCGTCTATCTATTCAACACTCCAAGTACCACAATCTCGCATCATTTCATCGTAGATTCACTATATAGAAGCACCGTCATTCAGCGGACATTCTAAGGACTAAGTGAGAGGTGGCTCACGCACTTCGAGAGGTGGCTCACGCACTTCGAGTCTACTTCCCACCTTTAGCCCCCTCGAGTTTATGGTATATACTAGTTCACAGTATTCATACCACTGCGGCCCAATGCTCGCTCAACCTTTCTAAAACCTTTTCCTGTCAGATAGTGCTCAATGTACATGCAAAATGGCTGCTAATGGGAATTGAGAGACAGGAGAATTCGGCTTTTACTTTCTTACGGCTTGCGCTTCGTATCTACTTCCCACCTTTAACCACCTCGAGTTCATTCATGGTATATACTAGTTCATTGTATTCATGGCGCTACAGCTCAACGCTCGCTAAACCTCTCTAAAACTAAGGAGGTTACACACAGCGAGTAAAACGTAGCAACCCTTTCTTGTCAGATAGTGCTCAATGTACATGCCAATGGCTGCTAATGGGGATCGCAGTGTGCACATTAACTAAAAGCCTAATACTCTTGTCTCTCATTCTCTATTAGCAGCCATTGGTATGTACATTAGGCACTATTTTTTATTGTTCAACAACGCACAGAAGAATCTCTCGCCGGCACCACCTTAGAGGTCAAAATGTTATTCTCGTGACAGACTACAATGGCTACGAGGGATGAACAGGTGCCGCTATAGGGAGCTTCGCCCCTAAAAAACTGGCATGTAATGAAGTAGTGGGTCATGCAAAGCTCGGCAAACACATCGTCAGTGGGGTTGAGAGCAGGGCTAGTTGGTGAGACATCATTTAACCATATGATGTAGTAGCGCAAATTTGTCCTCTTCGTCCCCGTCAAATTTGCGCTACTACACCATATGGTTAAATGACATCGTCAGTGCTAAGCACGAAACGCTCGACCCGGACGTTGTCGCTGATTTCGCTGGCTAGGCCTACGCTCCTACCTGGTCTCGAATAACAGTTCTGACAGTCTCTGTTCTTTAATATATATGGTGGACTTGGCTGGGTCTCCTTGTAATCCTGGAGTTGCGAAGCCGGACTCGACCTGCTGCCATGACCACTGCATCTGCCACAAGCCTTCCACCTATGGTTTCCCAGGCCATCGTGTGCTCCGGAGCGGTCCGTCAGCGGGATCCTCCCATATTCAGCGGCACTGACGATCACGACGTCGTCGACTGGCTGGCTACTTACGAACTCGTGAGTGCCTTGAACAAATAGGACGAAGCCACGAGACTTGCCACTGTCGGCATTTACCTCAGTGGCATTGCGCACTTGCGGCTTCGGAACCATGCATGCGAGCGACGTTCCAACCTGGACCGCATTCAAGGCAAAGTTTAGCGAAGTCTTCGGTCGTCCTGCTGTGCGCAAACTTCGTGCGGAGCAGCGCCTTCAGTCGAGATCTCAACTACCTCGTGAGAATTTCACCAGTTACATAGAGGACCTCATCGACTTGTGCAAACGCATCGATGCGAACATGACAGAGGTGGACCGCATCAAGCATATTTTTAAGGAAATCGACGAGAACTCATTCCATATCTTCACGGATTTACGAACGGAGATTTCGGCCCATTCATCATCATTTACTCCGTGGATATGCTGTTTTTTCCCTTGGTTACCTCTGTAGCGACCAGCCGCCATTGTCTCGCCACCCTTCAGTTAATTGTTTTAAATACGATGCATTTCTTAGCGAACTTCGGCGACTTTGAGCGTATCTATCTATCTATCTATCTATCTATCTATCTATCTATCTATCTATGTATGTATCTATGTATCTATCTATCTATCTATCTATCTATCTATCTATGTATCTATGTATCTATCTATTTATCTATCGATCCACCTACGACTTTCAGCTCTCCTGGCCATTTATAACGGTATCAATACCAAACTTGGTATGGCATAACATGACTGAACAAAGAACATATTTCACTAGTCATAACATCAAAATCATGATATGTATGTCATAAATGTCATGATTTACATTTAATGGTCCTGCAGCTCTTGCAGTTGTTTCTTTCACATGGAATGTTGCAAAACTGGTATGGTATGGGACGATTGCATGGCGAACGCAAGCGACAGACCCTAACGTGAAAATCATGACATGCATGTCATGTAACAAGACTACATGCCACGCTCATAATGCGATCGTGGCCGCTTCGCTAGCGTCGCATATACCAAATTTGGTATTGCAGTACGTGAATGAATGACAAAGGTATGTGACGGGTGCAAACATGATAATCATGAGATGCGTGTCACGTAACAACATAACTACATGCCATGCTCATGATGCGCTGGTAGCCGTTTCGCAAGCTTCACTTATACCAAATTCAGTAATAAGGGACAAGAATGGATTACAACGGTATGATACTGGTGCAAACATGATGAACATGAAATGCGTGTCATGAACAAAATGACTACATGCTACACTGATGATGCGCTCACGGCCGTTTCGCTAGCTTGACATGTACGAAACTCAGTATTACGTGATGCGAACGGACGACATAGGTAAATGACACATCCAAACATGATAATCACGACATGTGTGTCATGTAACAACATGACTGTATGCCACACTGATGATGCACTCACGGCCGTGGCGCTAGCTTCACATATGCCAAATTGGGTATTACTTTATGCAAATGAAAGACGAAAATGTGGGACTGGTGCAAACATGATAATCATGAGATGCGTGTCATGTGAGAACATGACTATATGCCACAGTCATGGCGTCAATACGTTTTGACGTGACGTGTTGCACGTGCTCGCCGGCGCTCATTTAGTCGCGTGACGCTCGCGTTGCCACCCCAGGCACCGTTAGGAAATTCTATGAGGCACAGGTCCGACCATATACTCGCATACGCACGCAGCGCTGCGTTGCTTTGACGCATGCACGTTTCAGCGCGTCCGGCGTCCCTCTGTCACGAGAAGAGGAAGACGCAGTGTTGTCTCGGTAACGCATTAGCGCGAAATGCAGCGTGTCACAATTCGCGCCAGTTGCCATCGGGCCGCGCCGACGAACGCTGGTGCCGCCTGGCGTCAGACTATAGAATGCTCGCGTTTTGCTAACTTAGCGTCGCTGTGCCCAGCGTGCGTGCACCACAACGCTACATTAGAGTAAATTGGGCCCTTCCTGATGCGCTCGCGTCCGTTTTGCTAGCTCCACATATAGCAAATTTTGTGCTACGTTCGCGCCAGTTGCCATCGGGCCGCGCCGACGAACGCTGGTGCCGCCTGGCGTCAGACTATAGAATGCTCGCGTTTTGCTAACTTAGCGTCGCTGTGCCCAGCGTGCGTGCACCACAACGCTACATTAGAGTAAATTGGGCCCTTCCTGATGCGCTCGCGTCCGTTTTGCTAGCTCCACATATAGCAAATTTTGTGCTACGTGACATTAATCCATGATGAAATATATGACTTGTGCAAACACCATAATTCTGACACGCATGTCATGTAAGAACATGTCAACATTCCACGCTCATAGTGTGCTCTTGCCCCGCCGCGGTGGTCTAGTGGCTAAGGCACTCGGCTGCTGACCCGCAGGTCGCGGGATCAAATTCCGGCTGCGGCGGCTGCATTTCCGATGGAGGCGGAAATGTTGTAGGCCCGTGTGCTCAGATTTGGGTGCACGTTAAAGAACCTCAGGTGGTGGAAATTTCATGAGCCCTCCACTACGGCGTCTCTCATAATCATATGGTGGTTTTGGGACGTTTAACCCCACATATCAATCAACCAATCATAGTATGCTCGCGGCTGTTTCACTAGCTCCACATATACTAAATTAGGTATCACGTGACGTGCATAGATAACGAAGGTAAATGGCACATCCAAACATGATAATATTGACACAAATCATGTATGGCTCCATTCACCTCCACCTCGTAACGTTGTGCTGATTTTAAAGGGACATAGCAATTTTTCTTATTCGTGCTTCGCATATCACTGATGCTCACTGTACGTGGGATCTGCCAATTTTTTTATCCATGTCGCCATCAGCGACTCAAACGCATACTCGAAAAAGTGCTTGTCTAAGCTGTGATACGTATTGACACTGACGTGATACTTGTGTTCCCTGCAAGCTTCCGTATACCGCATTGCGCGCCGTCTCTCCTCCTCCACTTTTTTGCAACAGTGTCTCCCGTGTCTATACACAAGGTCAACTTAGCCCCGAAACTGTGTGCGCGAAAATTAGTAAGTCAGCACGGCACAGTGTCGTACGTGATGAATTTTGGGCCCTCCCCCTTCACAAAAAAAATAGAGAGAAAAGCAACTTGAGAAGTCAGCCGAAGCAGGAGAGTCCACGTAACTTTTGCTACAAGGAGGACATTGGTGAGCCCAGGCGACCACATTAAGTTCTCCACATCTCATCCAAGCTTGCGACACGCTCTGGACAAGCGCGAGTGCTGACGAGCAGTTCGGCACAGTGCTCCGTATTCGATGCGAAGACACAAGTGGCCCGAGTGGTGGTGCACTGTTCCAACTAATACTAGGAGATTTAGAAGGATTTGTTCGCACAAACCAAATTTTAGTTTTCATAATATTCATGACAACTCTAAACGCATGGCAAAACTGATTTGCCTTCTTGAACACTGCTTTTGTCAGCATAGAGATACGCCATATCACAGTTTAAATTGAGATATTTAATTTTGCACAATAAGAAAATATCACCATTCGTTTAAGCGTGCTGAACATGCAATTATTAGGTAACGGGAGCACAGCCCCTACGGGAATCAGCGCTATGGTTGATTACTTCAGGAAACGTGTCGCCAAGCTACCATCCCTCGAACTTGGTGACGTGTTTTCCGTACTTTTCTCATTCTTAATGCATGTGATTGCATCATCTCTATGGGGCGTTCATTCATACCTCAATAAAGCTATAAAGATGCTTTTTACAAGAAACCACGAATTACAAGAAATATATTGAACCGCCCTGCCACTCCAGAAGTGAGAATGGGCTAAGTTTTGTTTTCATTCCACGTTAGTGAAAGGAATGGAATTCCAGTAAGTTCAGATTCTCCGGAATTGAATTGGAGTGTAATGGGTCTTTTCCGGGTAGGTAGCCTGCGCATGAACACCGGCCTCCAGCAGGCACACGCACGGCATGCGCCATGAGTTTTGGTGGCCAAAACGTGATGACACTCGCGGACCCAGGGAGATCTGGCGGCGCAAGCATGCAAATGCTTTTCCCGAAAGGAAGCGTGAACGTAGGCCTCATAGATTGCCTACCGGCATGTAGAGGGCAATTTCAGAGTCCAAGAGCCACCGGTTTCGATTTCGGTAATCTCCACTTCTGGCGCTGTTCGGATTAGGAAAAGGCCCGTTGAGGCGCCCATTTCACAACACTGGCGTGTACCAACAAGCCTGCATTAGGACATCGAAGGAGACTAGCCCACAAGAGGGCTTAACCTCATCAGTTATACAGTTTTGAAAACGAATACGCTTGTGGAAACGTCAGCCCCACCGAGCCTTCACGTTCCAAAATTTTTTAGGAGCAAAGCTCCTCGGGCCCGGACCCCGCCGTCGCCGTCGCCGAAGTTGAAGCTCCCCGCAGCATCACCACTCGCACCTCTCTCCAATCTGTTTTTTCCTAACTTTTTCTTAATCTCTACCCTCTCTCCAGGGCTAGCTCACGCTGCGCTGCGAGCGCCGCACACTCACGTGCTCAGTTGTTCCCGCCACCGAGCAGTTATGTTTCGTATATTACTACGCCGAAGAATTTCCATTCAGAGACATGAAAATTCCCTATTTCAGTGATGTTTCCCTGCAACCACCGACGGAATTCTCAGCATATTTCCCTGCTGAACAGTACTAATTTCCACCCTTATCCACGCGCACGCATACTCTAAATACACCTGTCTCACGTATTGGTGAATTTTGAATTCATGACTAGCCCCTTCACTGCCACAAGACAAAAGAATGACTTTACTAATTCATATACTGTTAGTACACTGCACATTGTGGCTTAATATTTAAATACTAATATTTAACTATAACCGCTGCGCGTAAATATCATATTAATTTCAAAGGCTATATTTGAGTGGTGCATGCGCTAGAATCGCTTACAGCAGATGAAGGCTCACTATGACCGCTAATTATCCATCATCATAGAAGAGTTTAATCATTCCTGAGATTCCCTGCAATATCACGAAGATTCCCTTTTTTCCTTTGGCTCCAAAATGCACGCGCAAATTCCCTGAAAAAGGGAAAATTACCTGAGTGAAACATCACTGCCACCGAGTGCCTCAAACGCTCTCTACACCTTACCGCCTTCATGAAATGCTCGGTCTCTGAAAGGGACGAGATGGCTGACGCAAGAACTGGTGGCGCTGCAGTTCCATTTTTCAACATGCCTCACGCGTTCGCAAATCACTCACCTAGTACAAAGGAAGTGAGCCGGGAGAAACACACGACGTGTCACGCTTTTCAGCTCTCGGTGACATGTGCGTCGCCTCCTCGATTAGCTTCGACAACGCACCATTGAGAGCAACCATGCGCTGCCATATCCGATCCCGCGGGACACAGAAAGCGAAGCCGAAAAATTGGCCTCGTATTCGCATGTAATATGCTAATGACGTCGAAAGACGATAGTCTTGCGTGTGGAGAGAGTAAACAAGATATTTATTTGATGTTCTGCGCAAGAAAATCAGTGCATGGTATTCCGGAGGCGCTGCGTGAGAGTGCCTCGAGCGTGCAGCGGAGGTGAACGAGCGCACCAAGTCACGTCACACGTGAGATATAAGCGCCATCTGGCAGTGTTTTTAAAAAACAAGGGTGTGCGCGCCCATCTCAGAGGTGATAAGGTGTAGAACGCAAGGCGACGGGTAGGTGCCACCTCCATCTCGTTTTAGCAAAGCGTTGGAAACACTCGTCTTTCCGTGCAAGTGTTGCATGGTCAGTGCACCGTGACAGCGCTACGGTCCTTAATATTACTAATGTATGCCTTTTCTAGTAAAAGGCTCACATACAGAATATATCCGTATTGTTATGGTGCCCCAGACATGCGCAAGAATTGCTTTTAATTGGAAATTGCACAAGCATGAACGCTCAACCTTGAGCAACATAGGTGGGCGCTGCGGATGAGGTAAGCCGTTTCAAGTACCCGATGCCGTTATGAGTAGACAAACAAACAAACGTACAGACAGACAGGCAAAAATTTTTGCGTCGAAAGCCCTCAAGAAAGACTATCGTCTCTAATAAGCAGCAGTGCAGTAAGCTCACGCGTTAGCCATGTGTGCCGGCTCCAGAGCGAGAGCAGAACTGCGAAACTGTACTGGTTCTAAAAACGTCGCCCCACAATACCACCTTCATAAAAGCCAGCAGCAATATCAGGCGCTTAGTTGTTTGCGTCCTATTTCTGAGGAGCTTCGTTCATCGGCTGTATTCGTACTCGAACCAATTGCTAGTTTTGATCCTCCATTCGTGGTTTTGATTTGTGCAAAGGTATGGTAAGTAGCAGGGAACATAGTCAGATTATATGGTGAATGATCAAACACTTGCCACTGTAGTTGCAAGCACCACTGTAGCTGCAATATGTCATCATTTATTGCCGTGTAAAAGGGCGATGTCTGAAGAAAATATTTCTTTTGACTTGCTCTTTCAATTTCTCTTTCATTTTTCACAGTGTAGGGTAGCATAGCAGCTTTTTCTAGGCTTGTTTTTTCTTCCTCTCCTTTCTCTGTGGTTCTTTCCTTTCTCCTCCTCACTTGTTTTGCATTGCCTTTGGCAGACATTCAAGAGTCACGCTCTACAAGCCGGCAGGGATGATCGTGCCAGACATGTTAGATAAATTCCACCAAAGGAACGTCACTTCTTTCCTCAGAACGCCGTATCAGTGCACTTCTTCCGAGGAAAAGTTCACTCGAAGTTCCTTAGTTTCAGTGAATCACAATGTTCCCGTTGTTTGTACTGCGGTCCTGTTTCTTCATTTTCAAAACAGATACACCTTTCGTCCCGTGTGACCATTTTGTTCAAATATCTCCTTTTTCATCGCGGTAGAGCTGGTAATCGTTAAGGCAGCAGCCACTCGCGGGGCGTTTTGATGGCCGGTCTGCCTTCTGTGTACTCACCTCCCATAGAGTTTAAGCTGCCAAAGTGTCTCACTCACGATGGTATGAGAGCTGACCACAAAATTTCTGTAAATGCATCATGTGTCGGTTAATCACTCGGCACATGATATGTGACGCGACAATTTACACACATAACCTGATGCCCTCTCTGAACTAGATTGTCAGTTGACGTCATAGGTGTGCGCAGGATTCTCCTTGAGGGAGGGCGAAGGTTCGTTGCAGCGCCCTCAAGTCTGCTAGCTCAATGTATGGAGCCGGCTTCGCTTCTTCCGCCCGCTGCCACTGCCCCGTGACACTCTCTTCCATATCTGTTCAACTGCATCATAAGCAATGTCCGTCCTGCTTTAGACTCCCTTCAGCACTGCCCCACCTTCATCTCAATAACGAAAGTTAAGCCATGCTCATTACCCCTTCTCGATGAATTTTGGCACCACTGTGACTTTCAGCATGCAAGAATCAAATTACAGCATGTACTTCACACTTGGCGACGAAGCTTGTTATACGAGGTGTGTTTACATACCTGCTTCACACACGAACTGAGAACTGTGACATGTTGCGTCAGGATACGTACTGGGAATAATTCGCAACATATGTGTATGCTGCGTCATATTACTGGTCCTTATTCGGTGGTCATTCAGACAATGAAAAAAAAAGTTCGCAGTAGTGGTCCCAAGTCTGAAGGCAATGCGGAGCTGGGTGGCCTTCTATGTTCTCAGTTTCCTGTATTCTTTTTATATGTGCTTTGTTTTTTCTGTGTGTATTTCCGTTTTCTTATGTTGTCCATTTAAATCTCTGGCTTTTTTATTTTTTGCATGCTTCCTTTCTTTTCTATCTTCATTCGCTGTTGCGCCTGCGTTACGCTAGGCGCCGACCGCATGCGAGAGCCCAGACCGCTAAAGTGCTCCACGTATATCATCGTTGAGCGGCTCGAAAAAGCTGACGAAGAAAACTTGTCCCTCACGCGAGCCCGTGCTCAATACGCGGCAGATGGCTGTTCAATGCGTGGATTTGGCTGCGTTACGGCAAGAGATGGCAGCATTCGACAGCATGTGGCATCTCGGGCCCCTAAACAGGGGTGGATTATAGAGGGTTCGAAGAGTTCAAATGAACCGGGCCTTCCGGTTTTTAGCCCCCTCCCTCAAGGACCAGAAAAAATAGCCGACTCCATTGTTTTTCTCGAAAAAGTTTATTCGTCTTGCTGGATTCCCCTGATATAAACAACGCTATAGGTTAACAAGAATGGAAGAAACACACACGGTGTTTGGACTCACTTGTAAATGTCGAGCGTATTCCTTGTTTTCGCCTTAACTGCTCGCACAGTTTAGTCTTCTTTCAAATGATCCAACGGACCAGACGAATCTTAATGCTGTCCATGTGTCTTCGTCTCCTTATATAGTTAATTATTACGGTGACAATTACTCGACGTCCTCCGCAAGAAAGCAAACGCCCTAATGTTATTAAGCTCTCTGAAGAGGCTTAGAATAACTGCGGCTGATGTTATTTGCAGGTAAATTTAAAAAACGTTACGTCTCAAGCATGGCCAGATGACAAAGCGGGAGAGAATTGAAGAGAAGTGAGGGGACCCCCCCTTTTTTTTTTTTGAACTGGGCCCTCCACACTGTTAACCTAAAGCACACGGCCCCTTACAAAACAATTAGCATAGCTATAAGTTGGCTAAGTTGAAGACGGTTCACGACTTAATGTTGAACTGTGGTTAACGAGACGGGCTGACACACCTGTCTTGGAGCCCTTGCTTCCTCCCGTCGCGTCCACCGCAGTGCAACAAGAAATCTTAAAGAGATAACAAAAGAACTTTTCTTCCGTGTTGCTGTTTTCGAACACAAGCTTTGAAACTCATTATGAACTAAATAAGTACTATTTAAAAACAGCCTTCTTTTTTCTGCTATCCTCCCCCTCCCCTATGGCAGCGATCCTACTTGGACGATGTTTAATCGCTTCAGGCCTTCGTTAACTCTTCAGTACCTTGTATTGACTTCACAACACATGTTGGTTTTCCACTTGATGCTTCCCTAGCACCAGTTAAACTTAATCTTGAAGAAACTAAGTATGCATTATCAGACTGTTAAACAACCGTGCATTTTATCTTTGTTTAGTCTTCCACAAAAATGAAGCTGTACTCGTTGCATTGAATGGTGGAACAATATAAATTGTATGTATTTAAAAATAGTTTCAACTTAGACAACTCTAGTCTGGAGCTAACATAATATTTTTTATTTTTTATTTTTTTTATCAGATCGAGGCCGGTGACGTGCACAAGGAAGCCACGATGCGACTGAACCTCACAGTGGCGATCCTATCGGCAGCGCTGTGCAGCTGCCTGTTGGCGGGTGCTTCGCCGGCTGTGACACGGCGCCAGCCAAACCAGCCCGCGCACGAGACCCTGTGGCAGAGCTTTACGCGATACTCGCCCATCGCGCTCGCCGTCTCCCTCATGGCACTGCCTCTGCTGCCTTTGGTGTTCACGGGACCAGCCACGCTGGCAGGCACCGAGCATGCCATCAACGCACTCAACATCAACCCGGGTTTGTATTCCTGTTGTGTTCACTTCAGTACTCGCCGTGATTCAAATCACAATAGTCAAATTCATTGTAGGTATCACTGTGCCATATACTTCTGCTGCTGTTCATCGAGGATAGGACATGACGGTGTTGGCAAGCCGCAGTGAATGGCTACGCGCTAAGCCATGGTGACCACTATGGATTAATCAGTATGCGCAATGTTGTTTCGAGCCAAAAGGCGTTTGTTGAGAACGCTCAGTGACAGAGTACTGAATGGGGTGAGGCTACGGAAACTGCAAGAAAGTTCTCGTCGTCTTCTTTTCCGACAGCTCCTGTTTTTTGTTCTAGAGGCACCGTTACACTTCTCCTCGCGCAGACGAAGCCCGCCGGGCGAGTCAGCTGTCCTCTCTTGGTGTACGCGCTTTTAGCCGGATGACGGTGTTAACATCGGCCCTTGTGAAATGTCAGCCGCTGGGTGTGATCTGAGCAATCACATAGCTTACGTAACTCAAACGATCAATGATGACGTACGGGCTATCGTAGCCTGCTAAGGGCTTGGTGCATAGACTGCGTTCTCGTACTGAGCTCCACAACCACATGAAGTCACCAGGCACAAAAAATGCCGCGTCTTTCATCTTTTTTTAAATAACGAAGTCCATTTTTTACTGAAACTGAGACAAAGGCTGTTTCTTTTTTCGCTCCTGACCATATGTTCGAGCCCACTGCGACAAATTTTTGCCCATCAGCTCAGGTCACCAAAATACTTCAATTATATGCTTAGTTAGCTTTTTTAATGTAGATGTTTATATAACAATATATTTTGTTATTTTAATATAAATATTATTAAATAATATCTTGGTTATTATCTAGTTATACCACTATCAACTACATTCAAGAGTAACCTTTTAATTTCGAACTTTGAGATTAGGACATTTCATTTGAACTTGAATTATGTCGCAAAAGATGCCTCAATTGATGCAGCAACATTTTGGCGACAAAATCAACACCATTCTCGTGCCTCCGTTGGTGCTGCCCTTTGCTGCATGGCCGCAGAGGCAACGACTAGACTACACGAATGGTCCTTCCAGGCAAAAAGTGTGACACTCTCGACTTTCTTGTTCTTGGCATATGCTGCTCCTTGGATCATTGGCACCTACCCACTCTGGGGAATCGGCCATGAGTCGGGCTGATCACGCATGCTGAATTTATTATTACTATTTAGTAAGAGCTAAAATAATTTTGAGATGATTTTATTGTAACGTTATTTATGAATAATTGTAATTTTAAGTGGCATCTTCCAGAGACTGGAGATATTTTGAGTAGGAAGGCTGAAGAAAGAATTGTTAGTAGTTGATACACCTACCAAATCCATTCGAGTCACTTATAAACTTTTCGACAGCTTTGAAAATATTCCTGTCCGTGTGCCCCAGCGCAAAGGCCTCAAATAATAGCAGAACGGCCGACGTAACCGGTAGACCACATTGCCGCAATATAGTTTCGATACGTTTTCTGTGTAAGGAAAAACGTCTACAGCTCAACAAGAAGTGTTCGATAGTTTCTACTGAGGGTGTTAAGAAACTTCACTTTTTTTCTCATCTTGGCTAATTTCATGCTACGTCACTTCAGAAAACACCTTTTTGCAAAGAACTCACGAGTACAAAAATATCTCCATTTCAGTTGTCTCCTATTCCGAATATACTGTTCTGGAGCGAAAGAAGGGCCTGGTACTGTGGCGAGAAACATAAAAATAAACACATGCTCACTTGATAAGCAATGCGACAATGAAAAAGACAGAGCGGCAGGAAAACCACATCCGTGCGCGTCAAAAAGGTGTACATTCATTCTGCCCCTCGTGATTCTTTAATTTGGTGCAACCATATTCGGTCTTGGCCACAAAAGCCTTTTCAACGCTGTATCTAGCTTTTTAGGACAGTCTAAAAGAATTGAGTGGTAGGTATAGCTTAATTGAATTGTCTCACAGTTGTGTGAATTTCTATTCGGGCTCGTCAATTTCGTTATACTCTGGATTTTTTTGTAATCTTGCGTAATCTTGTGTATTTTTGTAATCTAAATTAGTGTTCTGTAATGACTACACCATTTAATTCCTACCCCTTCTCTAAGTAAGTGAATTAGTTTACTAAGCAAGGCACAGTCTGCTTCATGGCTTCTACGTGTGCCAAAATGTTGAGGAACCAACCAAACCTCGTGCATGCCACTACCGGCACCTTCGCTACTTCGAGAATTCAATCCATTTTGTTCGTTTCTCGAGCACTTAATTTCGAACCGAATTCTCGTTATGCAAAGCACAGAAATAAAAGCAGTTCAAACCTTTTCAAACTTTGTTTCGGAAGACACAACAGCAGAAACGACACGAGGTAATATACCGACAGCGTTGGCGGTGAATTCACCCGGCTGTGCAAAAGCGAGACACGTTGGGGCATGGTGACCCACTGCTGCTGCACCTTCTACTTCTATTTTTCGCGGCGATCGTAATTCAAACCACGTTCTCGATGAATGCGTCCTAGCTGAGGTCGTGAATTTTCGTTGTGCTACATGGGTCATTTGCACTTCGAGGCGATGCGAGCCACCACCGGTGCCTTTGCCACCATGTTAGATCAGCAGCCGACTGTTTACATCTCGTAGTTTTAGCCTGTGCAGCCGTGGTCATGCAGATCAAAGACGACCCGCTTTCGCGTCGCGAAAAAAATTGATATGAGACCGATTATCTTGCGTCAACCTCGCGGCGTGGTTTTCAGGCCACTTAGGTGACGAAGTGAGTAAATTTTCCGTGTTTCCAGTTTTCCTTATAGTGTATGAAAGTACATAGTTCCTCTGAATATGTTTTTCCTATATTTCCTAATGTTTCGTATATCTTTGTTTATCTCGTTAGAGTCATCTATGCTGTTATGACGTTGGTATAGCTGGCTCTAACGCAACCTACGTTCCCAATTTGCGACAAACATAAATAAAGAAATGTACAATTGCAGTCTTACCACTCGCATAGAAACAGTACCATGCACCATTGTTGATGTTGTACCTCTCCGGGTATCTGCAACTGAATGCAGGAATGCTGGTAAAGAGATCAGTGGAGGCGTCCCAGCTGTCTCCACCTAAACGAGCTTCTACAAGCTATCCACAAGCGAGCCTCTACAGCACCGCTCCTGCACTCATCTCCCTTATGGCGCGCTTCGACGAGGTTCTCCACAAGTACGATGTCACGGAGCCCGACTGCAGGCTGCGACTCGCATGTGAACTGCACCGAGACGGGCTCAGCCATCAGGCTGCGACCATCGCCGATCGGCTGTTGCGCCTTTTCGGGTGAGCGTGCTTGGCTAATGAGACAGCGTCAAAAGATAAGAGGAACGTTACGCAGTGTGAACTCTTTTTAACCGTGCCTAATATTAACGAGGTGAGTCTCTGGAACATATGCAGCTGTCACCTTCATGGACGGTTTACTTCGTTTGATTTTCATTTCAGTTTATTATGTATCACGCCTTCTATGCGTCTATAATGAGGCATCGTAACTTCGTGCTTCCACCTAATCGTTCTTAAGAAAACGTTTTCTTGACCCCTGTCAACATTGCGCTCTTTGATTTTCGTCTTTAAAACGCGCTAAACGTTCTGTACTGAAAACAGAAAAATGCTCTACTGGCACCATTTTACGGTACGCTTGCGTCTACATGCAATATTCATGCTGCTCTAAGCATCTTCTCTCTTATAGCATCGCCAATAACCGAGCAACTTCACAGTGAAATTTTCATTTCGCAGTGTGTGATGATTAGCTTGCATATAGTTCCGTAACCTAAGCACAGCTTTCTATGCATGAAACAAAGTGCAAGTGGGCTAGAGCTCTCTCAAAATCTACAGTGATTGCATCTCTTATTCTTTCGCACGGGCTATTTTTTGCAACACCTTCCGTTTTCATTGCACGAAGGTCTCCGACATTGGTGATGGCCTTTGGTGAGGCATCTCCTAATGGGGATAGAACAATCTCAGTGAGCTCCGCTTGTTCACGCAGACACAATCTGTCGCATGTCACTGCGGAACTTTACTCAAATGTGCCAAAAGATTATTGTAACTGTTTCTGTTATCATTTATGAACTTTCGCTAAGAGCCCTTTTTTATGTGCAGCAGTAAGGATTTATTCTGCGGCAAGTAATGCCTCAATGCGACCAACACTGCAGCTGTCATATGCAAATTGAAGATCACAATATGTACCGCTCAAGCGGAGAGATAACAAAGGCAATAAGAAGGTGAGCCAGAAGGGCAGCTGGCAAACACCTACTTGTATTTTGAAGTCTCTTTGTCCTAGTGAAATATAGTATAACCTTGACATTCCTTCTTTTCATTACGTCATAACAGAAAACCTTTGTTTTCTCTGAGTTTATGCTATTTTTGAGACTAAGCAAAAGTTTTACCTGCATCTCTTTAGCGCAGCTGGTCTCAAACTACCACTAGCGCGCCACAGTCAAGCAGTGTAATGCTGCTATTGTCGGGTATTTAGTGAGGAATGTTAAAGCAGGGTGGGGGAGGGGGCGGGTAGTAGGAGTTCGAAAAACAATTCAGCTGTAGTTGCTATGTGACTTTTCCCTATTTTATACAGTGGCCTGTCTTGAAAGGAATGTGTCCTAGAGACTCGAGAAATATAAAAATGCCGATCTTCAGAAGGACTAAAATGAACTATCATAGTTTTTGTTTTTTCGTTATATCTTAACACAGCCACCACATGACACATGAAGTTCCCCCGAAAATACGGGGCGAAGGCAGTCGTGTAGTAGCCGGACCACTAGCGAAAGTTACATAGGCTGGGTGTTTAAGACCCCTTCTTTACTTAAATCGTTACGCTGTAGTGTGGTTCACTTTACGGTGTATCTTTTGTAATAAACTCCTGCTGACAAAATGACGCAGTGTGGAACAGCGCATCGAGCGGTCCAGCTTTGGTCCTGGTGCAAAGACCATGGTCCGGGAACTCCTCAAGGCCGCACGCCACGGCCTCGGTAGAAAGGACTGCGCACAAATTTACTCCCGCTGCCCGTATGCCCCACGCGAGATGCTCAAGAGCCGACTGCAAGGATAGGCAATGCGACTGCGAGGAGCGCCCATCTACTCAGTATTGCATCTCGTTCACCAACATTGTCGTTACTCACCGACGTGTGAACAGGGCTTCTTTCCCTGCTTACTGGTTTGTGGCGGTAGTCAGCGCCCACTGTAGCCAGAGTTCGCTATACCATCACGTTTTTCAGCAGTTGTGACATTCTGCTCCTCACAATGAGGTCGTGGGTTCGATACATCATTGATTGATTGCAAAAGTGAACGTGTATCTATCGAGTGAAGTGCATGCCATAGAAAGTGCCCGGCTACCTGGATCATTCCACAACAAGTGTCTTATTCAAACATTATTCCTAAGCTCACCTCTTCAACCTACGTAGTCACACTTCATGCGCATTAAAGAGATTTTTTGTTAGGTTAGTGTATAGGCCATGACAGGCTCTATATACATGAAGATGATAGTGCACTAAAGTACCCAGTGGCGATACTTTGCTTGCTAGCGTACTCTAAATTGTAACCAGTATGGTGCCAAGCTCGTATATGTAGTGAACATTCATTATGATTGTGTAAACTATAATTTACGATGACTAACATATGATGTGTCATTGTGCCTGAGAATAGCCGCGTGGAAGTCACCTGAAAAGATGTTTGCTTAGGAGAAGGTGCAATTCGTAAGTATGTAGACGAAACCTGCCATACATTTGGTCAGTTAGAGTGCCTCTAGAGTTAAAAATATTTACAAGGAAAATATACTTTAAAATGCATATACACGCAATATCAGCTCTTCTGCATGTGCAATTTTAGTTTTTTTTCTTCTTTTTTGTAATGCCGGCAAGGTGACATTTTCTTCGGCATCATTACACTGTGACACATTGTGTGATTTCAAGGAGCCAGAAGCCCTCATATTATTATATTTAACATTGCAATCACGGCAATATGAACTTCTCGACTAAGTTCCTCAGAAAAGATAATTCGCAAAGTTCATACAACTGCATCTCAGAGTATAGCTTTTTGAACCCTGAGTGGAGTGACTTGTACAGTTATCACAAATTTGATTATTAACCGTCAAACCACTTCACTGTGCCATGGCTGAAGAATTATTTACTTCAGCAGTAGAGGAACCTTCAAAGCTCTTACCTTGAAGATTCTTGATCAGGTGCCTTAGGTATACTTTATACTTCGTGTGTATGCGTGTCTTGTGGCTAAACTTGTAAGAATGACCTTTCATAGGCAACGCTTACTTTCTTCATTAATATAATGTCAACACACCAAAATTTTCCTTTAACAGTCCAGAAGATTGAATCTCATTTTCATTATCATATCTTATGGGGGTTATGCGCAGGAACGCGTTATTTATTTGTGGCTTACCACTACTCTCTTTATCGGTGGGATTAAGGAAAATTTTCTATGAGGCCACATCTTCAGGCAAAGAAGAGTGCAAATGTATTGCTTTCGACTTTTTCAGGCTGGTTCCTGAAAGAAACACAAAGACATACATTTTGCCATATGCTTCCATATGTCAACACGTAGAGAGTTTTCACATACACAATTGCGTAATATTGCTTCATCATCATGTGTTCCGTTTGAGGCGCAAAGAATAAACGGACTTTTCATTCACAAGTCCTCGAGAATTGTCTTATTTCTGATTGAATGGTGCCCGTCTAAAGAGGAGTTCTCCAAGGACAAGTGACAGGCAAAGGTGATGTTCAACTGTTACATGGCCTAGTTTGTGCTTGGGATGTAATGCAAATTGCCACTCAACTGACGCATCAAGAGAGAAAATAAACAAAAACCCTACAACACGGGTGGCACATCCAACATTGCTTTTGCACCTGAAGGTATTTCAGGTGTGAAATAGAGGAAAAAGACTGCATCTTTTCTCATTTGCATGAACAACTGGAAAAGTGTCAATAAAAAGATGGGTGCGGGTTATCTCTTTTTTTCTTTTTGTTTCGTGGTGAAGTATTTTTATTCGTTATTTTAATTGGCAAATCCCACATAACAAGGAGATCGATGTAACACGTATACATGGTTCGCCCGCAGGGTAAGGCAAAAGGAGGATTCAAACCTCCTGACCGGGCCCTACCACACTGCGGCAGCAGAAGCAGTGGGATTGAAAACAAGTCAACTTGGGAAATTCTGAATCAACAAGTACATAATCATTATTATAGTAAGCTTATAATCCTCAATTATAGTAATAACGTAGTGACAGTAATGAACATAACGTAATAATGTAATCACAGTAACAACATAAGCACTAATGCAATAAAAACAAGAAACATCAATAACGTGGTAATTATCTATAGTAATAACAATACCTTTTAATAACACTACGATGCAATCACGGAATATCATTAATATTTTGCAGTGTAAGTTACATTAAAAATTGTACAACACATCCGCATCTGACTCAAGAAACATGTTCATTATTAAATGTTTAAATTCTTGAATTGTTTTACAATTTCTGGCTACTTCAACAATAGCATACATATTGCATAAACACATAGTTTCATACTCGATGGTTCGCATGCCATAGTTTGTCCAGGGTCTCTTAGTTGTCATTGATATGTGGCGTAAACTGTATGCTGTTTCTCGACTGAGGTACCGGTTTGAAAATGCCCCAAAGTTTGTAGAGACTTCCTTAAACAGTCGAATGCAGATCTTTGCTCTGTAAGAGTTTCTAATGTTAAGAATACTGTAACGCGCCATTCTTTTGGAAGACCCTACGTATTCATTTGAAAAGTTTAGCAAACGAACAGCTCGACGTTGTAGTACTGCCAGTTTTTCAATGTTGGTTTTGTTTGTGTTCTCCTCTAATAATAAGCCATAGCTAAGATGAGAATGTGCAAGAGAAAACTATAGTTGTCTCACGAGCTTAAGTGGCACATAGCATCGAGTTCGTTGTAATAGGCGAACTTATTGTGCAACCGTAGCTCGAACTTTATTTATGTATTTATGTGCTCAATCCAGCTTAGGTTATTCTGAATTGTAACACCTAAAAAGAATGGCTTGTCTGATCCTTTAGCTGCAATTCGTTGTAAAAAAGCTTCACAACATGGCTTACTTCTTTATTCTTAGAACAAAAAAACAGTGAATTTTGTTTTCTTCACATTTAAGTTAAGCTGATTTATTTGTAGCCATTGGCGAAGTTCGTTCAACCAAGAATTTACTTTAACTTCTAGTTCTTGAAGGTGGGTACCGGAAAAGAACGCATTTGCGTCATCCACATACATAACCATTTCATCTGTTAGTGGAATGTTTACTATATCATTATTATACACGAGAAACAGTAATGGCCTCAATATTGAACCCTGTGGTACCCCATATTTAATTTTACTTTTTTCAAAACTGTGATCTTGCAAGGAAGTGTACTGCAGTCGAGATTCTAGGTAACTATTCATAAGTTCTTATGCTGTCCCACGAATGCCATACACTTGAAGCTTGTCGAGTAACATTTCATGTTACATCGAATCGAAGGCCTTACGAAAATCTAAGAATATACGAATGGTGAGTTTCTTTTTTTTGATGTTATTTTTTATTCTATCCTTGATTCTCAATAATGCCGTTGCGGTGGACTTATTTTTCTGGAAGCCATATTGTTCATCCGAAATAATACGTTTATCCAGCAGGAAGCTACCAAAACGCTTATATATAATGCGTTCAGCCACTTTCAAGAACAATGGCAGTACCGAAATTGGTCTATAGTTGTTTGGGTCATTGTGACTACCACCCTTAAAAATCACTGCAACATGAGCTACCTTCATTTTTTTTTTCAGGAACAACTCCAGTAGCAAGTATACAGTTGCAGATATGTTCCAATAGACCACATATTATGTGAGCAATCACTTTAATAGGTTGAGCTTTAATTCCATCCTCTCCAGCGGCTGACTTGTTTTTAGGGAGTTAAGCATAGAGCGAATCTCACTTGCAGATGTAGGAGTAAGAAATATGGTTTCACTTACATGATTTCCGATGTAAGTTCCATTTAGAGTTCCTGAAAAGCCAAATGTTCAGGTTAGAGCATTAGCATTGATAAAATGGTTATCAAATAAATTGGCAGCGTCTTGTCATTTTTTTTTCTTTTTGTGGAGCTAAAGAGTTGCGGTTTGTATGCATGGGTGGGCTACATGCAAAAAATACAGCACATACAAAAACCACATGCACAGCATGACATCGGTTCTACCTGCAGTGAAAGCCAGCATTCAGAGAATCGTCTCCTCTTATTGTGGAGGTGTGTCGTCGAACTACTAACCACAACAGGGCTGCGAATGCTGCCGTGATTTTGTTGCTTTCTCGCCATTCTGTGGATTCTCAAAGCAGTTAGTTTACATACCCCAAGATAAGTTTAACTGAACCAGTTAACCATGCATCCTAAATAGAGGGCCTCCATGTGCTATTGAAATCTCCATAAGAGTCATTGAAACAGTTCGTGCTAATATATAAGCAGGATTGTAGAACTTTATGGCAACGGAACTGTTTTTGGGTAAAATAGTCCGCATTTTTAAGCATTCGAGCGAACTAATCCCTGAAGCTACGACGAAAGAACTAGCGGGCGAAACTGTTTTGCACTTCATACAGCATTCTGTCAGTTTGTTGATTGAAGTTGAAGTTGAAATTTATTTGCATCAGTACAATGCGGGAACGCTCGGGCAAAAAGTGAAAATCAATTAACTTGAGAAGCGTCCGAGCCCCCAAATACAAGGCTCACATAAAAGGCTACAATATACATTAACAAGAAGTTTTAACTGTTTAACATTGCAGGTCAACCTCTAATGTTGTATATTATAATGCGAACAGCTTTATAATTATTAAAAATACACATAAACACTAACACCACTTGAAGAACAAAACAATCACATGAAGAATGAAACACTCTCGTATATAATGCATGCTGCACTGTTCCACGTGATTATCTTGGAGAATCTTTTGTTCAACAGAACTGCAAGTGCATGACATAACATTTGCTTTAGCTTGTTAAAAATTGTTAGTTCTAACGACAGAGAAGCACCTATGCCTGCGATTTCCAGATTATAGTAAAGCACAATTATATATATTGTATTATGGAATAATAAAACAAACTTCGTTTTGTTTTAAAGTTAAAAACTGTTTCTCTTAAGAATATAACATTACACAGCGGAAATTGTTAACCAGAGTCTGTTAAGCGCCACAGAACAAACACCAAAGACACCAGCTCAAAACGAAATATTCCAATACAAACAAATCGATCTCATTACGTGTGCAAGTATGAGGCCCACGGGACGACTTTTATGCTCTCCTATAGTTAGGTACCCCGTACTCTAAATTGTTAACATATTTTTCTAAACACGTGTTCAACTGGCCATAATAAGTATCACGGTGCAGGCCTAAAATTAGATAGATTGCACTTCAGATACAATCTTTCTGACGTTTTTTTTTTTCATAGTCATACTTCTAAAAACAGCGCTAATCGCTAAAAACGCTTCATACATGGCAAAAAAGGGGACAATAAGCTTAAAGCGCATCCATAAACCACAATATTGATTGATTGATACATTGATTGGTTGATTGATTGATATGTGGTATTTAACGTCCCAAAACCTCCTTATGATTATGAGAGACGCCTAGTGGAGGACTTGAGAGGTTTCGACCACCTGGGGTTCTTTAACAGGCACCTAAATCTGAGCACACGTGCCTACAGCATTTCAACCTCCATCGGAATCGAATCCCGTGACCTGCAGGTCAGCAGCCGAGTACCTTAGCCAGTATACCACCGCGGCGGGGCCCCTTAACCACAATAGGGCATGTGCCTAACATATATAAGCTTGGTTGGTACAAGGCAGCATGGAAAGCATGACCGACGTAATGCCCACCTCTGACTACGCAGTCACAATGCAACCTAATTTACACTGTAGCTAACACAATCCAGGTCGGTTGAATGCAGCCCCAAGCAAAAACAAACAAATCAAATAAATATTGTAAGTATCACAGTGGCATTTTCCTCGTTCCATCGTGCACAGCTGATTCTTTGCCGCGATCAGCGTTCAGTCGTGATCCTTAAAGCAAGTAAACGAAGCAATCCTTATCTATGACATATTCGTAATGCAGCAGCATCACTTTTAAGGTGCAGAATAAATACACACTTGGACAAAAACATTGGAACCATGCTCGGGTATACTTTACTTTAAGGCTGCGTCAAACACTCCACTACAGTCAGAGATGCCGCACGGGCGCTTCAATATCGTAAACGTTAAAACAAAATTACCGAACAGCTTTTTGATAATTAATATTATTGGGTTATTAAATATGTTCTGGCCTCAACATGTTATCGAAACTGCACGTACATTACGCCGTCATCTAAGCTTAGTAGGAGAGAAATGAAAAGAAGATAAACTTTATTCACCATTGTTATCTCAGTCAATTTCAAGCGCTGCAGTGTGTACCTGCATACGGGAAAAAATTAACAACATAGCTTGTCTGAGTTCTTTCGGAAATTAGCATCACTGTTTCATGGTTTTCTATACATAATGCCTTGTACGGAAAAAATCATCTCAAAGTAATTACGAAATAACAATTTTTCCAGCGCTGCTTGTAAATGCTTCTAAAAAATTATTTAGAAAGAGCGTTCCAATTGGAAATAGCTTCTGGAAACAAGTTATATTTATATGAACGACTATTGCAAATATAGGTTTCAGAAATTAGCCATTATTGTGTCGAGTTTTCCTGCTGCCTAAAGTTTTTACAATCGATGGTACAGACACGTCACTTTAGTGTTCATTTTTCATTCATTTTTGTTCCGGTATCCTAAAGGCCTGTGGACAATACATAGGGGGGGGGGGGGTAGCGTACATACATAACACTAACATTAACATCAAGGTAATCAGTAGTCTGAGAAAAAAAAAAACAGCATCGTATCAATCATAAAAGTGATAGAACGTCCAACTGCACTAAAAAAGGAATCATAACTGAGACGTACATCTGGGGCAGTTTTATTAGGTCACTCAAACACCAAGATGAAGTTTCAATTTGCGAGTGACTCCTTTGTGATTATTTACACAGACACTCACGTTAGGCAGCTGATTCCACCGATGAACAGCAACAAGTAATGGTGAACATTAACAGGTTTATACGCGCCAATAAAGGTTCGAAGTTGAATTCAAGGTCGAGACCAACCAATATTCGATGGCCAGGTTCAATAAGTGCAGACAGTCGCGCATCGTTTCGATAGAGATTGTGAAAGAGGTACAGATGTGAGAACAGTCTGCATGAGCGCAAAGACGACAGCTTTAGAGCGTTTTAAATGCGAAGCATTTCTTAGTGAATTTTGGCGACTTTGAGCATATCTATCTATCTATCTATCTATCTATCTATCTATCTATCTATCTATCTATCTATCTATCTATCTATCTATCTATCTATCTATCTATCTATCTATCTCTCTCTCTATCTATCTATCTATCTCTCCATCTATCTATCTATCTATCTATCTATCTATCTATCTATCTATCTATCTACCTATCTATCTATCTATCTATCTATCTATCTATCTATCTATCTATCTATCTATCTATCTATCTATCTAGCTATCTAGCCTCCTACGACATTTAGCTCTCCTGGCCGTTTCGATAATGGCACAGATACCAAACTTGGTATGGCATAACATCACTGTATGAAGAACATACTTGACTTGCCATGACATAAAAATCATGACATGTATGTCATGAATGTCATGATTTACATTTCATGGTGCTGCAGCCCTTGCGGTGGTTTCGTTCACATGACATGTTGCAAAACTGGTATGGTATGGCGAACACAGGCGACAGACCCGAACTTGAAAATCATGACATGCGTTTCATGTAACAACATGACTACATTCCACGCTCATGATGTGTTCACGGCCGTTTCGCTAGCGTCAAATATACCAAATTTGGTATTACAGTACGTGAATAAATGACAATGCATTTGACTGGTGCAAACTTGATAATCAAGAGATGTGTGTCATGCAACAACATGACTACGTTTTACGCTCATGATGTGCTGGCGGCCATTTCGCTAGCTTCACTTATACCAAATTAGGTATTATGGGACGTGAATGGATGCCGAAGGTATGATACTGGTGCAAATATGATAAACATGAGATGCATGTCAAGTAACAACACGACTATATGCTACGCTCATGGTGCGCTCGCGGCCATTTTGCTAGCTTCACATGTACCAAACTTGGTAATACGTGACGCAAACGGATGAAATAGGTTAATGACACATCAAAACATGATAATAACGTTATACGCGTCATGTGACAACATGATGCCACACTGATGATGCGCCCGCGGCCGTTTCGCGAGCTTCACATATGCCAAATTCGGTATTACGTGACGCCAAGGCATGACGAAGGTATGCGACTGGTGCAAACATGATAATCATGAGATGCGTGTCATGTGAGAACGTGGCTACATGTCACAGTGAAGGCGCCAATACAATTCGACGCAACCTGGTGCGCGTGTACACCGATGTTCGTTTCGTCGCGTCACGCCTGCAGGTTAGATGCAGGTCCTGCCATATACTCGCTGGCGCGCACCGCGCTGCATTGCTTTGACGCATGCGCGTTTCAGCACCTCCTGCGTCTCTCTGTCACGAAAAGAGGGAGGCGCAGTGTTCTCAGGGTAACGGATCGGGGCGAAATGCAGCATGCCGCTTTTCGCGCCGCTTGCCGTCGGACTGCGCCGATGGACGCTGGTCGCGCCTGGCTTCCGACTATAGAGTGCTATCGTTTTGCTAACGTAGCAACGCTGTGCCCAGCGTGCGACGTGTCAACGCTACATTGGATTATATTGGGCCCTTCATGATGCGCTCGCGGCTGTTTTGCAAGCTCCACATATACCAAATTTGTTGCTACGTGACGTCAATGAATGGCGAAATATATGAGTGGTGCGACATGATAATCCTGATGCGCGTGTCATGTAAGAACATGACAACATACCTCGCTCATAGCATGCTCGCGGCAGTTTCGCTAGCTGCACATATACTAAATTTTGTATCACAAGACGTAAATAGATGACAAAGGTAAACGACACATTCAAACGTGATAATTATGACACGGAAGTCATGTACGGCATCATATTACTTCACCTCGTAACATTGAGCTGATTTTAAAGTGACATATCAACATTTCTCAATCGTGCTTTGCATAACATCGATTCCCACTGTACGTGGAATCTGCCAATTTTTTTCCATTTATATTAGAAGTTAGGGAGTAATTCTTTGTTTTAAAACAGAGACTTTCAATTCATGACAGCCCTCACGAAGCGTTTAATCACGAACAGTGTTTTCATGCCTTCCTGTTTGCACGTTTCTTCTGTTAAACTTTCAGTTGTTAGAAAGCGCTTGTATCGTGCACTTTTTTGTGTTTTTGTTGCGCTGTTTTGTGCGCTGATCTTGATGAGTAGGATTCACAATTTTCCAAAATTTCTTACTATGGTTTCTCAACGTGTTACAGGTATCATATGACATCATATAGGAATGTTGCCTTCAGACTGGAAGGTAGCGAGGGTAGTGCCAGTCCATGAAAGTGGTAGTAAAAGTTCACCTGGAAATTATCGCCCCATTTCCTTGACGTGCATATGTTGCAAGATGCTTGAGCATATCATTGCTTCTAACATTTATGCGCATCTAGAATCCAACCATTTCTTTTTCTCTACCAGCACGGCTTCCGAAAGGGTCGGTCTTGCAAGGCTCAACTCTTCGAGTTCACCACCAACCTACATTCTAACATGAACAGTAATCTACAGAAAGATTGTTTATTTCTTGATTTTGCAAAGGCATTCGATCGTGTTGCTCATTGTCGCTTGATATTAAAACTGTCATCACCTAAACTCGATTCACTTATGCTAACATGGCTCAGAAACTTCCTAACTAACCGCTAACAATTCACTATCGCCAACAATCACTCTTCATCACTTTGTTACGCTTTCTCTGGTGTACCACGGGGCAGTGTTCTTGGTCCCTTACTTTTCCTCATCTATATTAATGACCCGCCTGACAACTTATCCTCATGTATGCGTATATTTGCCGATGAAAGCATTCTCTGTCGTCCCATTCGCAACAATAGCGATCATCTAACTCTTCAAAAAGACCTCGAGGATATTAAGGAGTGGTGCAAAACATGGCAGATGACACTTAATGTTTCCAAATGGAAACTAATCACCTTTAGTCGCAAACGTTATAATTTTAATAGCCGATACATAATTGATAATAGCATTGTACAACGCACTGATCATTACAAATACCTAGGCATAAACTTCTACACTTTCGTGGTCCACACATGTCACTTCTATCTGTGCTAACACATCAAGATCATCAGGTTTTCTGCGCCGAAATCTATACAGTGCTCACTCCGATGTGCGCAAACTGGCTTATCTTGCTCTAATCCCTCCTCAACTGGAGTTCGCATCCTCAATTTGGTCATCATATCAACAATACCTCATAGATAAGTTAGAATGTATACAGAACAGAGCTAGTCGATTCATAGCGCGTGATCACAGCTACCCGTCCAGCGTAACACAGATTAAACATAGCCTTGCATTCGAGCCATTGAAAATTCGCCGCGACATCTCGCTTTTATCACTATTTCGCAAACTCATCCACACCAGCAAGATGCCATCTGTTCACCTTAATCTAGCACATCGAACTTCGAGCAGACTACATAACACCTTTAGCTTATCACGCATGTACGGCAATACTAACGCTTTCCACCAGTCGGCTCTTCCGCGAGCTATTCGTTTGTGAAATGATTTGCCAGATGATCTTGTGTCAGAACAAGACCCCACAAAGTTCTATCATACTCTTAAAAAATACTTATGCACCAAAACCTGCTCTATCGCATCTTCATAATCATCAGTATTTATAGAACTGTTGCCAATGTTTTTGCACTATTGCTATGTTGTAGTTACTGTCATAATATTTTTTTTGTATTTCACCTTCACATACTGTAACTCATTTTTCTAGTATGTATTTTGCTTACATGTTCATAAGTTGAACTGCATTTTCTATTACATTCAATATTGGCCTATGTATGTGTGGATATATATGTAAATATATTTTTCTAACACAATATCTGTACCGCCCCCCTTACACAATGCCCCTCGAGGGCTCTGTAAGGTACTCTAAATAAATAAATAAATAAATACATTGGCAGATTCGGAGCGCTTCGGGTAATACTTTCTTCAGCTCCATGGGGAGCAGGTCTATTTCATTGGCAGATTAAGAGAGCTCCCTGTATGTTCCTTTGGCAGATCAGGAGCAGCTTTTTCACAAGATCCACTTCACGGAGCAATTTTGTCTACTCCATGAAACTCTGCAGATTTGTCTGGAAGTCGCAAGCGCCCCGTGCCTTGAAACGGTGCCAACATTGGGCATGTCGACGGACGCCGATCACGTTGTAATTGCGCCCCACTTCTGGGCTCCCGTTTTCCTAGCGTTGCACCGCTGTGGCCAGCGTGCCCACTTATACAAGAAGAAAGACACGCGCATCGCGTTCCATTCTGACCCTGCCATTTGCTCTAGAGGGAGCGTGTGTGTTCCATTGGTAAATTCTATTCTGTTGTCCTCCTCCGCCAGAGTGTAGTGGTCCGGCTCAGAGTTCGTCAGCCACTCCGAATCTGCCAATAGTTGACACCAATAGTCATAAAACTGGTCATTTACTGTTTTGATTTCTCTTCGACATATCTGCACGTGTTAACGGTAACGTTTCTAGTGCCGTCGAATGCTGTCTTATTCTCTCGCGAGGAAATATTTTCTTTTTTTGACGGAACGTTTTACGCGAGATGGAAACAACGTGCTTTGTGTGGCTGCTGCTACGGTGACTTTCAGAATGTGTTTACTTTCTAGTGACGTAAGTTTATCGCGGATAATTGTCCAGTTTTCGGTCGCATCATGGTCAATAGAGAGCCTGAAAAATTGATAAAAAGAGTTGAGATCGCACAAATATTTGCTTCCCTGTAGTCGAAGATCTTCTGTTTTTTATATGAATAGTTCAAACTCACAGTGCAAGACTGTGATCGCAGTCATCTGCTAACACATTACCACAAATCCTACTTGGATTAGTAGTGATCACGAGATCTAAAGCCGAGTCACTGCATGTGGACACAGAAGCCATTTCACGTAAGCTAAACAAAGACAGCATTTCAAGAAAATTCTGGCACACTCGTTTACTCTTGCCACCAAGAGCCATACATACCCACCAGTCAATACTGAGACAATGACTATCCCCAGCCGAAACAATCTATGGCATTAGGAATTGGTTCTTCCCCGTTTTAATGGACTCGTTTAGGCAGTTTGGGAAATCATTTGTGGAGTCTGGCACACTGTATCAGACCCTGATAGCAGAAGTTAAAGCTGCAGAGGAGCAGGGTGCAACCCACAAACTTTCAGGGCCCGTGTCAGTTGCGGTAACACGTGCGTTCATGCCCGCCGCGGTGGTCTAGTGGCTAAGGTACTCGGCTGCTGACCCGCAGGTCGCGGGTTCGAATCCCGGCTGCGGCGGCTGCATTTCCGATGGAGGCGGAAATGTTGTAGGCCCGTGTGCTCAGATTTGGGTGCACGTTAAAGAAGCCCAGGTGGTCAAAATTTCCGGAGCCCTCCACTACGGCGTCTCTCATAATCATATGGTGGTTTTGGAATGTTAAACCCCACATATCAATCAATATATATATATATATATATATATATATATATATATATATGACGTATGAAGGATGGGTAGAAGTACACGAGGAAGAAGTGCTTTTAGAATGAACATGTGAATGAGCCAGGCCACGTCTCCCAGTCATCATAGCGTCACACGAGTCGACAGGATGAAGACCTGGCGGCCACTTCATCAACCGACCATGAATATTGAAGACCTCAGCGAGACGCAGGGACCGAACGCGGGCCACAGAAGTGTATTGCTTCTGGACACCGTTGAAACTATGATGACGGGACCATCGACTGACCTTCCCATCCCCAAGTACACCGGAGCAGCGGACAATGGACCCGTGCAGAACTGGTTCTACCTGTTCGAGCTCCACGCTACCGCTGCATCACGGTCGGAACGGGAGATAATCACCAACCTCACTGACTGCACCTCATGTGAGGCATTGAAATTTTACCTCATCCACATCTTCGAGAACGATGAGTCTTGGAAAAAGATCCAAGAAGAAATGATCACCCGTTTCAAAGAATACGATGAAGACCAGCCCATACCTCATCAGCGGAAGGCTTTTCAACTCACCCGTCGCAGTTATGCGAAGTCTTCCCGCAGTAAGCCTATTTTCCAAACGAGACCTCAGAGAAAATATACCACCATTGTACCATCATAAGATTCTTCCGAAAAAACGTCACGCATTCGAACACTGACTGGTAACTTGCGCGTTGCAACAAACAAGGTAAAGCCTCCGTATACTGAAAGGAATCTAGGCAATTTCGCCAAAAGACTGAACCTAAAGCCGGCTTTCCCGAGAGCATTGAAATCGGCATTTTCAACATGTTCATTGAACCACAACATCTCACATGTTACTGAAGCACCCGAATCCCTTGATGCTTCGTGGCACACACAAGGCCCAGATGGTTTCGAACGTGGGATGGCATTTACACGTGACGAGCTGGTGAACCCTCACAGTACCAGCGCACACCCTGACGTTCCGGAACAGGGTAGTTCGACAAACTTTCTCAGTCTAATCATGCTACAAAAAGAAAAAAAACATAAGCCATCAGAACCACCTGAAGTCATGTCTCTTGTGCTCTCATCGTCAAATGATAACACAAATATGAGTCAAAGCACTACAGAAATATCAAATCCACCAACGCCGGCGCATTTTCAACTGACAGAAGTATCTACAATCAATGATGACTCACGACCATCTTGGGAGCTTTTTCATCAGTCAGTCACGCTGCTTTCATCGCAAAACAAGCCCAACAGTACAGTATCGGCTACCGACTATCTACTGATCACATCAGCATGCAAAGAAAAGCAGACTCATGTTCCTTAAAGATGCCCATCTGACCAACTTTTGCAACAAAACGAGCAATTTCACCAAAGGCCACTCCACGAACATCAGGAACACAGGCAGCGCCCAATCAACCTCGATCAACGCTCACGCAAGCTACCTGCACGGCCTGTGTATTACCCACGACGAGTAATTCGATGTCTACAATATCGGAACTGCCGATTCCGCAAGATGTTCGAACCTCGTTCGTTCTTCACAAGAATGCCAGCTGTGATTACCCCTATTTCCACGCCCAAAGCATTTTTGTGTTATCCAGGACGCAACCACCAGCCTTGCCCAGCCGAACTCCTCTGTTAACCAGACTGCTGCACTCTCCCCTGAAGTCTGAAAGTTTACGGAACTCCTCTGGAGCATAGAACCAATTGTGAATTTTGATATTTGTGACATTTTAACCTCTTCTTGTTTACTTTTTCTTGTTCGAAATCCAAGCCTTCTTTCGGAGGGAGGGGGAATCGTGCGACGTATGAAGGGTGGCTAGGAGAAGTGCATGAGGAAGAAGTGCTTTTAGAATAAACATGGCGTATGAGCCTGGCCACGTCTCCCAGTCTTCATAGCGTCACACACACACACACACACACACACACACACACACACACACACACACATATATATATATATATATATATATATATATATATATATATATATATATATATATATATATATATATATATATATATATATATATATATATATATATATATATATATATATATATATATTGTTGAGACGTTTATTCGCGGACATATGTCGAAGATGCTTGACAGCGACAGTCAATGCAGGTACCGACTCTCTGCACGAGCTGCTCTTCTTTTTGCTAAAAAGGGCGACCCACTAGAAAGCGCTGGAGAGGACGACCCACTGTTCGAAGGCTTCGCCACAAGTACCCCGGGTACGAAGAGGGAGCCGCCTGGCGACCTAACACCTGGTTACTATGAGCGGGTCGTGGTAGGCTTTGAGGCGCTCTACGTTGACAATGTCACGCCCTCGACGGCGCATGTCCAAAGATGGTTCGATGGGTTCGATCAAGTAATTTACATGGGAAGTACGTTCGACGACACGGTAGGGGCCTTCGTATTTGGGCAATAGTTTTGAAGATAGGCCAGTTGAAGTGGTAGGCATCGAGAGCCAGACGATTGATTGATTTGTGGGGTTTAACGTCCCAAAACCACCATATGATTATGAGAGACGCCATAGTGGAGGGCTCCGGAAATTTTGACCACCTGGGGTTCTTTAACGTGCACCCAAATCTGAGCACACGGGCCTCGACATTTCCGCCTCCATCGGAAATGCAGCCGCCGCAGCCGGGATTTGAACCCGCGACCTGCGGGTCAGCAGCCGAGTACCTTAGCCACTAGACCACCGCGGCGGGGCTCGAGAGCCAGACGAGCGCTCCAGGGAGGAACGTGGGCGCAGTAGTGCTGGTGTCAGCGCGAATGCCTTTTTGCCACTCTTGATCATGCGCTGTAAAGGTCCTTGCAAGCTTTCGACACTCTTCAGCAAGCTTGGCTGTAGCAGAAATAGGCGCCCACTCGGACGGATCTGGCTTGTACGGAAGTATAGTGTCGATGGTGTGCGACGGGTGCCTTCCATGTAATAAAAAGAAAGGTGAAAAGCCAGTAGTGCTCTGAGGGGCGGTGTTATATGCGTAGGGTACGAAGGGTAGAATGGGATCCCAGTTTGTGTGATTGGCAGCGACGTACTTGGAGAGCATGTCGCCGAGCATACGGTTGAAGCGTTCCGTGAGGCCATTCGGCTGCAGGTGATAAGCAGCAGTTTTGCGGTGAACAACGTTGCACTCTTTGAGAATGGCTTCGACGACTTCAGACAGGAAGACGTGGCCTCGATCACTGAGCAGTTCCTGAGGTGGACCGTGTCGCAGCATGAATCTTTGGAGCAGAAAGGAGGCCACATCGCTCGCTGTAGCCGCGGGGAGAGCGGCAGTTTCGGCGTATCGCGTGAGGTGGTCCACAGCAACAATGGCCCAGCGGTTACCAGCTGACGTTAGCGGAAGTGGCCGATACAAATCAATTCCAACGCGCCCAAACGGCCTGGCAGGGCAAGGTAGAGGTTGCAGACCTACCGGCGACAGGTGCGATGAAGTTTTGCGGCGCTGACATTCTATGCGGGAGCGAACGAATTTCTGCACGTAGTGGTACATGCCGCGCCAAAAGTACCGTTGGCGAATGCGGTGGTAAGTCTTCGATACACCGGAGTGCGCACATTGCCGATCAGAATGAAAGAATTCGCATATGTCAGAGCGCAGACTGTGGGGTATGACTAGTAGCCACTGGCGGCCGTCACCGTTGTAATTGCGTCGGTGGAGGAGGTCGGCGCGAACGGCGAAATGTTGGGCTTGACGACGCAACGCGCGAGTGGATGGAGTGGATGGATCAGTCAGCAAGTCTATCAGTGATGCAATCCATTGATCCTTGCGCTGTTCAGTAGCAACGGCATGAATGCTAATGGAAGAAATGGCATGGTGAGACGCTGAGTCGTGGGCATTGTCGTCAGGCAAGGGAGAGCGTGACAGGGCATCCGCGTCAGCATGTTGCCTTCCGTTGCGGTACAGCACGCGGATGTCGTAGTCTTGCAGGCGAAGTGCACACCGGGCGAGACGGCCTGAGGGATCTTTCAATGACGGCAACCAGCATAGTGCGTGATGGTCGGTGACTACATCAAATGGGCGACCATACAAGTAAGGTCGGAACTTGGTAAGGGCCCAGACGATTGCCAGACATTCTTTTTCAGTGACGGTGTAATTAGTCTCGGCTTTTGTAAGCGTACGGCTTGCATACGCCATGACATATTCCGGGAACCTTGGTTTCCGCTGTACAAGGACAGCGCCGAGACCGACACCACTGGCGTCCGTGTGTACCTCTGTAGGGGCCATTGGGTCGTAGTGGCGGAGTATGGGAGGCGACGTCAACGAACGACGGAGCGTTGTGAATGCGTCGTCACACTGTGATGACCGGGAATGGAGAGGCCCGTTACTTACGAGGAGCTTCGTCAGCGGTGATATAATGGAGAGACCCGTTACTTACGAGGAGCTTCGTCAGCGGTCATACGATAGACGCGAAGTTCCGGAGCCCTCCACTATGGCGTCTTTCATAATCATATGGTGGTTTTGGGACGTTAAACCCCACATATCAATCACGCGCGCTCATTTTTTTTTCTTGAGGCGATTAAAACTGCCCCACCGCGTGAGACAGTTTTATATATTATAAATATTGTGAAGTTTTTAGACATCTACAGGTCCCAGTCTGACACATAACCACACAGCCATCTTTCCTTTCCGATTACAATATTAGCAGATTACGCGCCGAGAAAAGAACATAAATAATTCTGCTTAAAAATAGCCTCCTCAAGTTGAATACTAAGATTGATAAAGGTCTATCCGCGCTTTATTTTTTTATCATAAGCTGGTATTCAGCTTACGGCAAGGCAACTGCCGCGCAGCTCTTCAGTCGTCTATGAAGCACAACAGAGTGACTTGATTAGTCACATGCAACGAGCTGCAAATCCCTCTGGTTTCTTCTTCAATGGCCTTTTTATGATGTTGTTGGCGGCCCTGCGAGCCGTGATAAGCTGCCTTGCACTGTGGGCGAAGTAGGTAGTGTAGCTCCTCTCTCTGGCGGCAAGCGATAGCAGCTGCAGTCGGTGATGTGTCAGCCGGTTTTCAGCATACTGCCCAGGCAGGTCTAGCGCAGCTTGTCATTCGACTAAAAAGCACAACAGGGTGACTTGATTAGGTACAAGCATTCAGCTGCAAATCCACAAGATAGGAAATAGGGTATGGGAGTTTTGCAAGTTAGTAGTTCTCAGATAGGAGTTAAAAGAAAGGAGTTTGCAAGATAGGACTTCTTACAGTGAAGCATGCGATAAGAATTTAAACTAAAAGTGAATCGTAGGAAACCAAGCCTTTGCGGTAAGTTTGTTATCTACCCTATTTGAAACAAAGGTATCGCGCACCGGAGGCCTTTTTGGCCAGCCGAACGTCCTGTTCTCTAATCTCGCTCCCAGAGGCTCACACCTCATCAATGTATGCGGTGACAATATATATATATATATATATATATATATATATATAGTGCAACGCTGTTTCAGTGGGAGCGGAGTTATATATATTCTCAACCATGCATACCGCTTTTTTGCGTACTCTAGGCAGTGTAAGTATCTATCTATCTATCTATCTATCTATCTATCTAGCCACTTACATCTCGATGCTATTATGATCTCTTTCTTAACCTGGAGTAAACCAAAATTAGAACGGCAGCGTAATTGCTCTGATTAATAGGACGAAACACGAATAATGCCACAATCCCATCGCTGTACGTCGTCAAACACTTTCGAAAAAATAGTGGCACATACCCGGGGACGGTTAAGTACCGATAGTATGCGTGTATGTGCGACAGTTGTTAGACAGTTTATATCTACCTAGGAACGACGAGAACACATTTAAGTAGTTTAAACATTCCATCGTTAAGAAAACATGTCATCGGCAGCGTTAACCAGACAAAAGCAAAGAATGAGTGACATTGTCTCATCAAGAGTCGAACCCTAGCATGCTGTCTGCCCATCAAGTATTCTATCACAGGTCTATGCCAGGGCTTGGAATTATCTTTCAAATAGATACAGACCTCGCATGTGACTGGCGATAAGGGACAATTATGTTTGGTGTATAGTTCAGCGAGATAGAATACCGGCACAGTTGTGCACGTGAAATAGCACAAAAGCAGCTGTCTTATGCAGGCTTACGTCGAGCTATGAACGATTTCTATTATAAAAGCATGCTCGTGATTAGTTAAAAAAACAAAGGACACAGCTTCATTTAGCAAAGAGGAAACCGGGCGGGGCAATTGCCTGCAAATTATGCAAGGCTAGATCCCCCGGCTACCTACAACATTCCTAACCCTAACCCTTTCAAATAGACGCTAATGTTCATGAACTGCCACTTGTTGCTGCAGTACAGGCTTCTCAATTTTATAAATATACATAAGTACCGCTACGATGCAGCCGTCTCGTTGGGGTAACATCAATATTAGTCAGGTGTCATCCGCTCAAGTTTAATCATATAGCACTGTCCCGGCTTGTGACCCTCGTGCGGAGCAGTACTATATATCTGCTTATTGCTTTTCTTGTTACTAATATCCATGTTGCTGTTGGCATCATACGCATGCTTCGCATAACACTAAATCCCAAGGTACGTGGGATCTGCCAAAGTTTTTTTTTTATGTGCTAGGTTTCCCTCCACAAATAATGGAGGCGGAAATGTTGTAGACCCGTGTGCTCGGAATTGGGTGCAAGTTGAAGAACCCTAGGTGGTCGAAATTTCCGGAGCCCTCCACTACGGCATCTCTAGATCGTATGGTGGTTTTGGGACGGTAAACCCCACAAATCAACCACACCCTTCCACAAATACTGCAGTGAGCAACTCAACGCAGATCGCGCCTCAGTGTTCCAGAAGCTCCAAAGTTGTACTGACCATTTCATTAAGATTGCGCCCGGGGCGTGAAGTCTCAAGTCAATTCCGGAGCTTGCGATACCACCACTGATAAGCCTGGAAAGTTCGACGCGTGGATCGCCAGGTGGCACCGAGGAGTGCAGATGTGGTCACATCGGCCACGTTAATTATCATGCCGAGTAGCCGTCAAGATCATGTAATCACTACTGTTTTTGCCGAATTTGTGTATGTAGACCCCATAACCACGCTGCGTGACACCATTTTTCTGGACAAGCGGACACGGCTTCTTCTACCAACGTAAATGATTCGCCCGAGCACACCGGTCCACCACGCAAAGCGTATACACAGTAAACGCTTTTTACACCCTTAGGATGTAAAAAAGATTTTTTTTCACATTTGCACGCTCTTTAAATGGTTATAACCTTTTCTCTGCATGTACACATCAAGAGAAACCTGTAAATGAAAAAAGGAAGTTATTATGTCATTGTGAGAAGACGTACACAACGAGATTGCGGCATTATTGGGGAGCTTTAGAATAGCGCACATCGAGGCCTTGCGGTGCGCTTGCTGCCACTGCGCAAGCTTCATAACGTGAACCGCCATTCACGTTCGTGGTCCGCCCGCAGGTAATCCGAAATAGCGTGTGGCGATCGCGGTCCACGAAGTGCTGTCTGTAGCTTCTGTGCATTTGGGGTTGCGGTCAGGGCGAAAGTCGCAGTTTTCACTAGAGTGATCAAACCGTATTCTAAAGCTCGCATAGCACCCGCCACCTAAGCAACGCCCGCAACATCTGCAAACGTCATTTAAGAACTCCCTAATAACATGATAGCGTTAGAGAGCTCATTTCGCAGAAATTCTGGCGTCAGTGTCGCCACCGGAGTCGTGGGTTGTGAGCGCGAAATCATCATCTTATGCGTGACTGAAAAATCTCGAACGATGCAAATAAATTTGAGAAATAATAAAGAAATCTTAGGGAATAGTGGGGACCAAACCACGATTGTTTAGGTTCAAGTAGGGATTGAACCCGGGTTTTCACGCGGCAAGTGGATGTTCTACTACATGGCCACGACTCTGCTTGTGAACACAGTGAAAATCACTTCATCTGCTTGGAAACGCAGTGAAAGCAGCTTTTGTTCTGTCGTTCATAATTCTCAATGCAACATAAAATATTGCAGTAATAATGCGTAGTGCAAGCGTCTATTGCCGACGGGCGTCAAAATATGAGATTATTATAATGGCTTCGTAGTTGAAAGCCGGAAACCCACTACAAAAGGCACACACGCTACTGCGCCTATTTTCTTGAGGCCACGTAGTTGGTGCATTGCAAATTCGAAAAGTACGCACTAGGAACAGCATGGCACTATCGCGTTCAACTCCTGAAGGCGAACCTTGGGGTGCTCTAATATTATTTCTTGTGCCACACATGTTTAAGGGGACGACCAGTTCCTCTCATTATTCATCCCCCCTCTCTTTTTTGTCACTCGTTTTCCCGTTACTATCTCTACGGGCCTTCTTGGTCGAGAATAATTGTTAGAAAAGCATTCCTTCTGCTGCACATGCACTGGCTCTGTCGCACGGTCAAAATTTGCTTTTCATCGGTATTTAACTCGCCCCGTGCGCTGCAATCCACGTTGTCCACATTTTCTTCAAGAAAATACCAGCACATTCACGAGATGAATGATGACGAGTGGGACGAAGCAGACAGACGGATGGCTGCATGGATAGACTGACAGATGGACGGATGCACGGACGAATGTACGGACGGACGCATGGTCGGACAGACGCATGGACGAACACACGGACAGATGGACGTACGGAAGCATAGACGGACTGAGAGACGCTTCGCCCCACTCATCATCATTCACTCTGTGGATATCCTATCACACATTCTTTATTGACATGCAATGCAATGCAACTGGCTACTACAATTACGACGACACGGGACATACGAGCCACAGAGTAAGGGGCTTAGCCCATTAATTTAGGCACCTTCAATATTCCCAGGCAACTTTCTTTTCATTTGCCATGAAAGTACTTTTGAAGAGTTAAACTTTGCCCTCCCCCCCTTCCCCACACAAAAAAAAATTCTGGCTACGCGCCTGCCGTAAACCGAGCATTTATATCGTGCACATAGCTTTAATATAAATTGTACTTTCTCCGTACACCTGTCTTTTCATTCATCCATACGGGCATCTGTTCTGTGCATCCATCAGTCCGTCTGTCCATGCATCTATCTTTGCGTTCATTTATCTGTAGGTCCTTGATATTAGGCGGTGACTTCAACGTGGACTTTATGGACTTCGGGGCCTAGCTTCGCTTCATTATCAGCATTCACTTCGTGGATGCGCAGTATTTTTAAAACTCTCTCTCACTCTGTCCCAAAGAACCTTGTTTCTGAAAGGTCTATACAATATGGTACGGTCGCTACAGAATCGGCCTGGTAGTGTTTAGCGATTTGGAGTTGTTCTTCCTGAAATATCAGGCTGATCAATCCATCATCCTGCAGCGGTGCCAATGGAGCCAAATATGAAAGGCCGCGCCTTTTTCTTGGATGATCCTGAAAAGCCTAAGCAGTCACTCTAGTTTTATTGCAGAGCTCTGCTGTTTATCTGCATATTTTTACTCACAACCTAAGCAATAAAAAAGGTTGCAAGCGAGAATTAAAATTTCATTTGACCTTTTAATAAAACAATTCAACTTGGTAAAATAGCTGAATTTTCTGCCATGTTGCTGATATTCAATTTTTACCGAGCTAGAGGCAGGTTCCACGAGCAATGATCGCTACAGCATGGCCATAGCAATGAATGAATTCAAAAATGATTGAATGGAAGGAAAACACATTTACACGCGTTCGGTGGCAGAACATTGTGTTACTTGCGCCAAAGAGCCGCGGGTAGACCATTCAAGCCTTAAATATGCTTCATCGCTGTATGTTCTGGATGCCGCATGTGCTTAAATAATTGTGTATAAAAGAGGCGATCTACCGCCAAACAAAAACGGTCCAAAGTAAAACGTCCTTATTCAAAACATTTGTATAAACATACCAGTTACCTCTCCTGGTCGCTTTACTACGCGTAATTATTGATTGCAATCAATGATGAACGCCCACAGATCCTGTAATTAAAGATACACTAAACTGCTTTAACGCCTCTTCCGAAAGTTTAATTGGGAAGTCATGGAGCACATCAGTAAGCCTCATCTTGCATCCTTGTAATGACCTACTTTTCGTTTTGCGAGATACAGGCTTCCTGGTATAAGAAAAGCGTGCAAAACAAATCTGAATACACTTTAGGGACTACAAGTTTAAGCTTTGAGGACGTACTTGGGCCTTCCATGATGTGCGTCTAGAGCGGTAATAATTTCACTGCAGGAGGCCTCCCTACTTCATGGCACGTAGCTACTGGTACTCTCCAGGTGTATATTTGGCATTTTGTCTAGATACCTTTTATCGTCTTGCACTGTAACCTGCAAAAAGTCCACAATGACACTAACCACCACTGTTGCGGTCAACCATGCCTCACTACCCTCAAACTACACATCTACAATGAAACTGTGCCTATCTTTACGGCACCGACAGTGACCAGAAGCGTGCTTTTAAACACCTATTACAAAGTAAACAAGAATGTCATTGGTTTCCCTCAAACAGGTAGTACTAATTTATTTACATCACGAGCACAATCGTGGCATCCGTACCTATACTGATGGTACCTACACTGAATAACTGTGGTAAGATATGTTAACACACTTCTAGGACTAACATGCAACATCAACTACAGGTGTCAGACTAGTGTAAGGGCCCACCGTGCAGCCCTTCAGTTTGTCCCGCAAGAACCACCTAAATTTTGTATACCCTTTATGATTGCAAATAAGTCCCTCAAAGTTTGCTTAAGCAAGGTGAGGGAGCGGGCTAGCTGCTGTTTCTTATGTTTAAAGCTTAAGTGCAAAATAGATGGACAGCGGAGGAACCGGACAAAGAGGGTAAGCACTAGTTTGTTTCCTATTTTAAGCTTCAGCCGTAAAAACTACCAATGGTTACTTTCCGCTTTACTACGTGGCTCAACTGAGTAGCTTCTTGCAGAAATCAGGCCCGTTCACCACGGAGCCATACGAAGGGGACACAACATAAAAGAAATCTACTACTGGTGCGTGATGTGGTGTAAGTGTTCCTCTCCTCTCACACAAGCTCGGAAAAATTGGAGTAACTTTTTACGTAGCTGTGTTCTCCGCTTGCTGTAAGGCTTAAAATTATGCACGACAGTGGATAGAAGGATGAGAGCCTTGTTATGAAAGAATGTGTGCTACGTTAAGCATTGCACTCGGTATGCAACGTGCGTATGTGGTGTGGTATATATTATCTCGTTCATATATGGCAATATTCTAATTGGAGAGACTGGCACCCGCTTAGACGACAGGCTTACACCATTTGTATTCACATTGTCACTCCTGAGGCTCTAAACTTTTATTTAAGAGCACGCATGTCATCTTCATGCACGTGGATTAAAGATCACAGGAAATTATTGAAGCTTTCCACATCAAGGAACACTATGGTACGCAATGGAAGTTCGTTTGTCCCAGGAAATCAGAACTGGCATCACCGTTGACCCCATCCCATGAAACATTCGCCCAGTACACCACGAGGGCAGAAATGTTGCGAGAGCCAAAGCCATGCTTAAAAAGCAACCTGGTTAATGCAGCCTCTCTTTATACAAAAAGTGCCCATGTGGCAGCAGAAGCGGCGATCGCTCCTTCTGCCACAGGAAGGACTCGAATAAGGTTCCTGTCATGTATTTGCATTTTCGTTCTATCCACCTGTCTTGGTGGCCGTGATACAACCTATTTGTATAAACTCAATAGTTATTCGCAGCGTTGAGGGTGCGCACACAGTGCAACTGCTTGTATTTATTCTCTCCTTCATAATAAACACGATCGTTGCTTGTCTAAGCCTCGTCTTATGCCATCCATCTCGTGGATCATATTTTGGCGCCGTTGCATTTTAAACCATCAAGTCAACCAACTCACCCAATTCTGTACGCTGCTGTTCGTCTCAATTGAACCTACCAGTTTATGAACGACCACATGTCTTGCGCTGCAAATATTATTTATTTTTTTACAGGAAAGTCAATAGATGCCGATCGTTGGGAATAAATGGTTTGAGCCGCTATCAGAATGTTTCACCAGAAGGATTCGTTGAAAAGCAAATATCTGCTTCTTCACAGGCTTAAAAGGTAAACTCCAGCAACTTTTTCAATGCTACCAATTTCGACACAATTTTCAATACATGATCTCTTAGGTAGCCTGATAGCATGTGCCAAATTATACCACCAAAATCACGTTTGTGAATGTGGTCCACCCTGTGTATGTGACGTAACGTTCTCTGCTCTTTGTGCCCCGCCTCGTCGAGCAGACAGATGCAGCACACGGTTTCTTCTGCGAGGCTATACGAGGATGCTAGAACAGTTACGTTTTAACTTAAGCTGCGTAGTGCGTTAGTCGTCGTTGACATCTGCTCTTAGAATAATATTCACCAACGAGAAGATCAGTGCAGGGCAAGTCAGATGCTTCTCGCACCAGCTGGTCGCAATCAAAACGCTATGCTTTCGCGCTCAGATATATTACCGGCCATCATCCGTGACAACCTCGTCATCGGTAAGTTCAGAAGGGCTGGCACAGCTTGACTCTGCATAGGGTGACACCACCAGTTTGCTTATCACACAATACGAAAAGCCCGCGAGCTATGTTTTCAGCTTGGCCTGTCGTGGTGGCGTGTAGCCATGGTTTCGTGGGGTCGTCGAATACCGAGCACGGAGCAGCTCCCTATTCCGGTTTTGACGCACTGTTTATGCCTTGACACAAAGTATTGATGAGGCGCTTAGCAAAATTGACCACCCTAGCTAATACAGGGCTGTTCGTACTATTTTAAAATACCATTATTCGAATACCATCTAAAAAGTTACGGAGTCCCCCTTTAGGTGGCTTGATGCAGATCGTGGGAAGGATTGGTATAATCTTTTCCCTACCTAGGTGTGTGCCTGGCGAAAGCAAACTTGCTTCCGTAATAGTGTACGATGACAGCCAATAAGGGCGGCAAGGCTTGCCGCTCTTTTTGGTATGCAGCACATGAGTGCTCTATTTCCTAACTTTTTACAAATATGTTAAAATTATTAGATTTTTTTACCGTATAAAGGAAGTCCTTCACTTGGTCAGAAACACTTGAACCATATTTGAAACAAAGTTTTATTAAATCACTGCAATCATGCACTATCCCCGCAGTATGGAAAACCGCAAAAGTTATACCAATACACAAAGCAGGCAGCAAAACCATGGTTTCCACTTACAGGCCAATATCACTAACTTGTTCTGTGTGTAAATTGTTAGAACATATGGTATTGAAACACATTAGTATTTATTTAGAAAAAAAATCATATCTTGTCTCCTGTACAACACGGTTTCCGAAGGGGATTTTGAACGGTTACTCAACTTTTAGAATTAATACACGATGCAGCCAAGTCCATTGATAACCATAAACAAATTGACCTCATCTTCTTAGACTTTTCAAAGGCATTTGATCGTGTTTCTCATACAAAATTAATAAGTAAATTAGAAGCAACTCTTGGAGATAGCACGATTGTTCACTGGATGATGGGTTACTTAACCAATCGCTCACAATTTTTACAGGTACAGGACACCATGCACCTCTAGAATAGCAGCAGTCACGTCAGGCGTGCCACAGAGCAGCGTCTTAGCACCAGTATCATTCACAATATTCATTAATGATCTGCCCCTCTCAACTGAAGTAAAACTAAGGCTCTTTGCAGATGACTGCGTAGTTTACCAGGAAATTAATACTCCTGCAGATCACCTAATTCTTAACCGAGCACTGAAAGACGTACCCAGGTGGTGCAAAAAATGGCAAACGTCCCTTAATGTTGGTAAATGTGTCTCCATGACAATAACTCGCAAAAAACACAGGTCCAACTTTTCTTACATGATGAACAACTGCCCCTTAGCCACAGTCTCTAGCCACAAATATCTAGGAATAACGATTTCAAACGACCTCAGATGGGATATCCACATTGATAATATTACTAGCACCGCCATAAAAAGACTGTTTCTATTGAAAGGACATCTTAAACTCGCACCACCAAATACAAAACGGTTGGCTTATACTACCCTCATCAAATCTGTATTAGATTATGCCAGCCCTGTCTGGTTCCGGTATACCCACCAACAAATGAATAAAATAGAAGCGGTTCAAAGAAAACCAATAAGGTTTATTTTTAGCAAGTATAGACTGACGGACTCACCGACGCACCTAGTCAATAACGCTGGCATTTTAACACTACAAAACCGAACAAAACTAACAAGACTAAAGCTAATGTTGCAGTTACTTCGCAACAAATTAAAAATAGATACCTCAAGGTATCTATCTTTTTTTCACGGCAGACCAACCCGTCATAATCATTCCCATACTCTTGTAGTTAACACTAATTGCTTTAAATACTCATTTTTTCCTCTAACTATTAAAGATTGGAACTCGCTGAAACCCAGCTTAAGCACTGAATCATCCATAAACTTGTTTACAGCTGCGATTGAAAGCGAATTGCTTGCCTCGCAAATCGCACTTACATCACATCATCAATATACAAAATAAACGAGTCAGTGTCATATTGCTAATACAAAAGTTTTGTTTTCATAATTGTTATTTTCAAGTGACATGTTTTTCGATTAGTTTATTTTTCATAAGATTATTTGAATAAGTTGCTCAATAAAAATGTCTACTTGTCTTCTCTACCCCATATTACAGATGCATGCATTGTCTTTTCGCGGTCGTTTTCAACGATAACCTAGTTCACGATTTTGTTTTGCTATTACTAAAATTGTTTGATTGCTTGTTCCTCAACGGCAATGCATAACCTATGATTTGCCTGTCATTTCGTAATATCGACTTTTTTGTGTTTTCTATCAATATGAATCTGTGTAAACAAATATTCGTTTTCATATGCCTTCCCTGCTATAATCTCTGATGATATTGGCAGTATTGTTAAATAAATAAATAAATAAATAAATAAATAAATAAATAAATAAATAAATAAATATTGTTCAGTCACGCTAAGCTCATCAATAAAGCTTCATAACTGTTTATTGTTGTCTTTCAATTTAATTTATACGAATGGAGCTCTGGAAGTGCGCTTCCCCTCGATGCGGGTTCCCGTTGGCTGTCTTCAACACGTCCGCGTCTTCGTCCATGTGCGCCAGATGGCACTACGCGACCACGGCTTAGAGATTTACGAATGCGGCAAAAATGAAAGCGAAAAAGTAAATATCTGCTACTTCTCGAAAGGCCATGACTTGTTATTTAAAGTCCGGGGTCGCTATATCCGAATGAAAACGTCCAGCAATAAATATTCACAACAGCGCGATCTATGAGCCCAGTGCGGAAATAGTCTGGATACTAATGCATGCATAAATTTTTCAACGGCTGATACAGCAGTAGAGCTTCAGAGTATTGGAGGAAAAAGACCAGAGATCAGATTGGTGAAGCAGCAGTCGTGGAGGTGTAGATCATGGCATACACAAAAAGACACAGCTTGTACGCAAAATAGATAATACAGCTGCAAGTGACGAAGTATCGCATGATTTTATCGAACAGCTTAAGTGGCCACCGCCCATTTTCAAAAAATTGGTGCTTTTTTTTTATTATTCATCGCAAGTGATTTTGGGCAAGCAATAATATAGTGTCAGTTTACAATACGTAATACTACTGCCAGAGCCCGTTATGCCTTGAACGTGGAATGCTATTTTTCGGGTACGTAAAAGAAGTAGTGCACATGTCTGTGATACGTTAACATTTATAAATCGATACTCATCGGATCAATTGAGATAACTTAGTGATGATGACGGGGCCAAACGCATAGGTATGTTAAACATTACTATTATCCTTATGAAATGTTACAATAACAAAGGTAGTTGAAAGGAGTATCTACAACTTTCCTATAGCCTCAAGTGGCTATATCTCTTTAATAAAAAGATGAGGCTGAAAGATGTGGAATGACGTAAAATGAAATGAAATCGTGTAGCAAAATCTCCAAGTCGAAAAAGAACAGAACACGCACATTAATAGTGAAAAAGATAACAAGAAAACTTGTCTGCAATGCGATGTGGATACAATATGTACTCACGAGCATAAACCAGCTCACACAATCATACCACGTGAGCCAACTTCTGCGTTGTGGTAAGTTACACTTACCTTACTAGAAAGCACGAACACAAACACACGCGAACTAGATATTTACAAGGTTTAGTAGAGATATGTCGGTCGTAATAAAATAGCGGCTTCCTCGTAGCGCGTTAACGTGTCGGCGTGTTTACTAAGGGTGCAGATATTGCGCTTTGGCGAAAAGATCAAATCAATTTGTTAGTGTAATGCTGCCCTCACCAACTGACACTACCATTAAAGTAACGCCAACAGTCACACATGGCATGTTGAATGCCTTCACGAGCGCTGCACGCAGGTCACATTGGCTGAACCATGAATGTTGGCTACGTGACAACTATTCAGGGTACTTCTTCTCGCACTCTACAGTGTGGCCTGCCTTCCATAATCATACGCGAAACAAACCTGCGGATGATACATGGAGTTCAGACACATCCGCTAGGCCTGCCTCAGAGTGCATAAGCAGTGCTAGCTATAGCCGTCGAAAAACCACCTTATTGTTACCCACATTGAGGTGGAAGCGCTGAGGACTCAAATCACACTTTACTCGAATTCCCCGCCGTCACCAATCTTCTCCATCAGGGGACCACCACACACATTCTGTTGCCCAACTCTAACTCGGCATGGAGAATCAATGCAAGTTTTCTTTTTCTCAAACCGCAAGACGTCGGACTCCTGTGTGGTGTCTCACTCAACCAAAAATTGACTTTTCATTACCTGGTGTCCATAAAAAAACAGGAGATATAGCGTCTACACCGTGTGCACAGCCAGTTCCATTTTTGTTTAATAAGTTTATCCCTTCCCCAGTGCAGGGTAGCAAGCCGGATGTGCGTCTGGTTAACCTCCCTGCCTTTCCTTGCATCTTAATCTCTCTCTCTCTCTCTCTCTTCAACGGTTTAGGGCACTTGGTACTCTAATATAGAACTTGTCCCGAAAACACAACTCTAAATATTTATGCTGTGCGCTACATGACCTGCACGATTATCATTGAGAGCACAGACATATATAGCTACATGGACGCAAGCATTCTGCAGAAAAGCTCCACCGAAACAGTCCTGATACTGAGGCTGGTTACGAAGATAGCATTCAAGACATCTCACCCAACAGCATCGACGGCAACAAAAGTGGCATAGCGTGTTATGTCTTGACTAAGCAACACACAAATGTTCTATTTTCATCGACTATGAGGCGGCACTACAGTCTCTACTGCTATCATCACGCTGAGGACCACACGAACAGTTGGTACAGGATG